>NC_072790.1:197514896-198764896 GCF_028583425.1 Eublepharis macularius
ACTCAAGATAGGTTAAATCCCTACACCGCCCTTCCTGAACCCACTCTTCAGGCCAGGTGGCGGCACACCAGTGTCGCCGGAAATAAATCCCCAGACCGATGGACCCTGAAGTGTCCGAAGCCACTTGTAGCTCCCCTTCTAAAAGGAGCTCCTGTCTCCAAAAGGACACTCCATTAAAACCCTGAAAAATTGGAGCCAGACCCCTAGATCCTCCCGCATACCCTCAGACAGGCGCATCTTATGATGCAGGAGCCAGAGGGTCCCCATGGCATCACAAAGGCACCGCAGAAAGGCTCTACCTGGGGCCACCGCCTTGCAGGCAAAGTTAAGATGGCCAACTACCTGCTGGAGCTCTAATAAGGAAACTTTCCGTTTCCCCAGCATGGTGCGCAATCGCGCCTTCAGGTCCAAGAGCTTCTCAACTGGAAGCCTAGAAGTCTGTTGAACCGTATCCAATTCAATGCCTAAGAAGGTCAGGACAGTAGACGGGCCCTCTGTTTTCTCGTGCGCCAGTGGAACACCCAGCTCTTCCGTCAGGCTGACGAAGTCAGCCAAAAGGCACGCACATTGCCCCGTCCCCGGGGGCCCAACCAGGATAAAGTCATCCAAATAGTGGGTGGAGTCATAGGCAATGCTGCCTATGACGTAGTGCCCACTCCAAAAAGGTGCTAAAGCGCTCAAATACTGCGCAGGAGATAGAGCAACCCATGGGAAG
This sequence comes from Eublepharis macularius, assembly GCF_028583425.1. NCBI lineage: Eukaryota > Metazoa > Chordata > Lepidosauria > Squamata > Eublepharidae > Eublepharis > Eublepharis macularius. The sequence goes on from NC_072790.1 coordinate 197,515,612, forward strand.
GGCCCTGTCCATATAGTATTGACCCTCAAAGGCAAACCCGAGGAGCTCAAAATCCTCTGGATGCACAGGGAGAAGGCGGAATGCGGACTTGATGTCGCATTTTGCCATCTCAGCTCCCCGGCCACAACGCCTGACCACCTTAACGGCTTGGTCAAATGATGTGTAATGCACCGAGCACAAGTGCTCAGGTATCGTGTCATTGACAGACCCACCCCTGGGATAAGACAAATGGTGAATTAGCCGGAATTCACCAGGAGTCTTTTTGGGGACTACCCCCAAGGGGGAAACCCTCAACTTGGGCACTGGTGGGGCGGGAAAGGGGCCCAAAACCCGGCCCTCAGCGCATTCCTTGGCTATTTTAGCCCTAACAACGTCCTCCAGGCCCACCACAGAACGCAAGTTGGTGGACATGAAGGAGGAACGCGGTTCCTGAAAAGGGATCCGAAAACCTATAGAGAAACCCTCCAACAAAAATTGGGCGTCAGCCCGCCTGGGGTAATCGGTCAGCATGACCTTAAGTACCCTCACCTTTATTGGGCTGGGGCCCTTTTCCATAACCTTGCTGCCCACCGGGGCCGCCGCCCTTTTTTCCAAAGGGCTTCTGCTTCTTGCATGCACTAATGGCATGCGGCCCTCGGTAGATGGGGCATTCGTGCCCGTAACGGCAGTTCTTCCTGTTGCAGATCCCCCGCGAAGTAAACTCAAAACAGAGCAGCCGGGGCTGAACCGACTGCCCTGCAAACACGTGGGGGCCAGAACTAGACGCAACAGGGCCAGCTGATCCGGAACCGGATCGCTGAACGATATGGCCACTATCGGACCTTTCCCCCGAACCAAACTTAGTTGGGGTCATAACCTGGATCCACAGGTGGTGGTGTACCTGGTCCCATGGTAGCGAGGGATTAAGAGCTGCCCGCATTCTAAACTCTTCGTCGTATTGCAGCCAGGCTGCACCGCCGAAGTCAGAATGTGCTCTGTATATTATGTCCATGTATTGGATGAGCGGGGCCGCCCTCCATGGCTGAACCCTTGCAATCACTCCCGCATATATAAAGAAACCTGGGAGCCAATTGGCCCAGGTCCAGTCGATCTTGCGGCGCTTAAGGCGCTCCTTATCCCTGTCCTTGAGGTCCTCTTTGTCCCTCTTCTCCAGGTCCCTGAAGAGAAGGGCAAAGACGTCCACGTACTCTCCGCGCAGGATCCTCTCCCGCATCGCTGGGGTGAGGTTATCCTCCAATGGCATGGCAGTGTCGCCCACCGGCAAAGCCCGGTAGGGCACTGTTCCGTAGTTAGGCCACGGGCTTCCCACATAACTGCCCCAGGAGGAGCCCAGCCCTACCCCCCCCGGGGGCTGGGCGGCGGCTACAGGCCAGCCTGAGAACCCAGGCCTCTGATATGGAACGGGGGGCTGGGTCCACTGGGACCAATCAGGAGTAGCGCCAGCCACCTGGGTACCTGCCTGAGGGTCACCTTTTGGGAACTCAGTGTGATGCGTTGTATGGGCCACCGGGCTCCAGGGCCACTTACTAGCCTGCTGGGGCCAGGAGCACTTACCCTCTGCTTCCGGGGGCTGCACCACCAGCGCCAACTGCCCCGCCTCTTCCGGCCAGCTCGCCTGGATCTCAGTCGCGGCTGCCTCGACCGTTCCTTCCTCAGTGGTCTGGCTACCAGCAGAAGCCGAGGGAACTGCCACACCGTCTCCAGAAGTTCCCTCCAGGGCAGACAAACGAGACATGATATCAGCAAAGGAAGCGGATCTAGTGGCCGTCCTCACAGGCCCCTTACCCGACTTTCCCGGAATCCCCGCGTGCGGGGCCCTGGCTTGTTCCAGAGCTGCAATCCGCGCCATGATGCTCCGATGCATTGAACCCTCGTCCTCCTCATCGGAAGACAAAGCAACCGCCAGTCTCTTGGGCGGGCGGGAAGCAGTGCGCGGGGCAGGCTGCTTGCCCTTGGGAACACCTGCTCCTTTCTTTGGGCCCATACCGCTGTCGTAGCTGTTGTAGCTATAGCCACTCGCCTGCAGAGGCTGCTTCCCCAATTAGCCCCTGAATTAACCAATGGGCGCAAGGAGCTGGTTAATAAAATATAGGGCCAACCCCCGGCAGAGTCTGCTTCCCCCAATTAGCCCCTGAACTGATGGGTGGGCTCGAGGGGCTAGGGAATAAAATATACGGCCTTATGGCCCTGGGGACTCTTATCAAAAAGCACCCCACAAAATGGCTGCCCTCCCCAGTGTCTCAAAATGGCTGCTAATGGCTGCCCCAACCTCCGGGCCTCTAAAAAACCGCCAGGGGAGGGGGAGTGCAGACGGTGTAACAGACGACTCGTGCAAACGCAACGCTTCCCTCCTTTTTTTTTTTTAATCAAGGAGACCCTGCCACCTCCGCAGCCCACAACCCACAACCCACACCAAGACCCCGCCGCCACCCAAATGCGGCGGGGAACGGGTGGAAGCACCGCGCAGTTAGGAGGAGGACCTGCCTGGTGCGGCACCGGGCGACGGGGGCGTGGCCTGTTAAGGCGCCAAAGCACCTAACAGTGCCGCCGCGGCACCGGGTGAGGGCGGCTTGTTAAGGCACCAAAGCCCCGAATGGCGCGGCTGACGTGGCTGCCGGGAGAAGGGGTTGCGCGGCCGCAAGAAGCGCAAACGCTCCCGGTAAAGGCGCCTACGGGCGCGGGCCAGGAACAAGGAACACACCCCCACTAAAGCGGCTGGGCAAAAGCCCGGCGGCGCCGCAGCGCTGAGCGGAAGGCTTATTGGCGTCAAAGGTGCGCGCCGCGCCGCTGCCTACCGCTGGCCGAAGGCCCCTGCACAACCCGACCACGCCCTCCCTTCCCCACCGAAGAGCAATGGCGGAATTGGGGGCAAACCGCAACCCCACGAGCGTCCGCGACACGGGGAATCGCCGGGGCAGAAGGCTAAAGCCAGCGCCTGTCGGCCTCGTCGTCTAGTCGACGCCGCTCCGCCCTCTGCTGCCCGCTAAGGCCTCGTGCTGGGAAAGCCAGGCACACGTCCTGCCTCACCCGAGCACGAGGCGAGACTGCACTGAGAGAGGGCGGAGTGGCAGACTGCTGCCCCGAAGCTCCGCCCTCCCTGCAGCTAAGCCCAGTAAGCAGGGTTGTTTAAGTCTGGCCTTCATCCAGCCAGGGAGGCAAAGGCTGCCACCAGCCCGAGGGGGCTTACGCCCCCGGCTGGAATGGCAGTATTGTCATTATAATATGTATTAACACCCCTACTGTGCACCCTGCCACCAATGTGGCACCGCACACAGCACCATACTGCACATTCATTATATAATATACAATCTAATCTACCAACATTATAGTATATATAGTATGCCCCATCAGTATATTTGTTTAACTATTCCCTTATTCATATACTCTGATAAAGGTATTACTTATCATAACCTCCCTATCTTATTCTTTAAAAAATCAGTTCTAAATTTCATCCCTCTTCTGCTTTATTATAATCCAAGCTTAGATTAAAATAGATATAAATTCTTAATGGTAAAGTCACTTCTCTCTTCTGTTTAAAATGTCTTATTTCAAAAGTTCTCAAACTGCCACAGTTCTCCTTTCACATCCCATTTTTTTTCCAAAAATTGTTTCAGTTTCGCCCAGTCCGCCAAATACTGTCCCGGCTCTAGGTCTTTAAGTTTTCTTGTCATCTTATCCATCTCTGCCATGTACAGCAATTTGTAAATCCAGTCCTCTACAGTAGGTACTTCTTGCACTTTCCATTTCTGCGCGTACAGTAATCTTGCTGCAGCTGTCATATAAAATAACAATGTTCTATTTTGCACTGGAACATTCTCCATTCCCAAATTTAGTAGCAGCAGTTCTGGGTTCTTATTTATTTGGGTTTGTAACACCTCATTAATTACTTCTATTATATCTCCCCAGTACTGCTTCGCTACTTCACAAGTCCACCACATATGGTATAATGATCCTTCGTGCTTTTTGCATTTCCAGCACTTATCTGACATTTTAGCGTTCCCCAGCGCAATTTTCTTCGGTGTTAGGTACCATCTGTATATCATCTTGTATACATTTTCTTTAATATTCGTACACGTTGTAATCTTAATTGTATTCTTCCACAAGTGCTCCCATGCCTCCATTGCTATTTCTTTATGAAAATTTATTGCCCACTTCACCATCTGTACTTTCACTGTTTCATCCTCAGTGTACCATTTTAGAAGTATCTTATAGATCTTTGAGATCTGTTTCTTGCCTTCTTGTAGCATTACTTCTTCCAATTCTGTATTTTCCATTCTTATTCCTCCCCTTGAACAGTCCGATTTATAAAGATCCCTTATCTGTCTGTATCGAAACCAACTATAGCAAGGAGACAATTCTTCTTGTGACTTTATTCTTAATGTTGAATATTGTATTTGTGTTATCTCCTTATAAGTTAAACGTTGCTGTTCGTTCTCGACAGTTCTCGGGTCTATTACTTTAGGCTGTAGTTCCTCCTTTATATACAACACAACACCCCTCTTTTTCTGTTTGGAGGCAGCTATAAATTCTTTTCCAAGTTTCGCCATTTTCAAATATTTTACATCTTGCTTTCTAATATGTGTCTCTTGTAGGCATACAATTTTACATTTCTGTTTTACAAGCCAGTGGAAAATAACCTTACGTTTACAAGGTGAGTTTAGTCCATTTACATTCCAAGATATAATTTTACACTCCATGATCAAGGTTTTGTGGGTTTTGGTAAGTCCTTTTCATTTTTACTAATAAAATCCTCCATTTCCTGGCCAGATCTGATGCTCTTTCTTACTCCACCAAACTCAAATGTCAGTCCCTCTGGTATTTCCCATCGGTATTTTACTTTCATTTCTTTTAACATCTGGACTAGCTCTCTGTATTTCTTTCTTTCCAACAACACCGATCTGGGCAGTTCCTTCATAATTCTTACCGCCTTTCCATCAACTTCTAGTGGATCCTGAAACTTTGGTCACAATTAGTTCTCTTGTATTTCTTGTCGTAAATTGCACAATCATATCCCTTGGTAACTTCCTCTGAGACGCAAATTTTGAATTAATTCTGTACACCACGTCTAGGAGAGCTGCAATTTCCTCTTCCTCCTTCCCCAGGTACTCTGCCAAAATTTCTGTAATCTGCTCTCGGGCGGTCTTTTCCTCTGTTTCCGGGATCGAACGAAATCTTAGCTGTTTTTCCATTTGTTTACTTTCCGCGATGGTCACTCTCGCTTTCAGTCCTCTCATCTCTGTCCTCTGCAGATCCATCGTGTTTTCTACTACCTTCACTCTCTGCTGCGTATCTGATACGTCTTTTACCAGCTCTGCCATTTCCAATTTAAGTGTCTCTTTAAAGTCTCTAAAGTCTTTTGCCATCTCCTTTATCATACCTTTGAGCTCTTTATTGCCTTCTGTAACTTCAGAAACTTTTTTATCCAGATTCTCCATCGTAGCTTGCCACTCCTTCTTTGACATTGTGGGGCTAGATTTACCACGCTCCCACGAGTCTGCCCTTTTCCTTAAATCCGTAGTGCTGATTTATTACTTCCAATTGCTTTAAAAAGTCCCAATTTACTCAGTTTTTGTTAAAAGTTGTTTTGCTCAGTCCAAAATGTCGGGCGTTTTTTCTCTATGGTTTTAACTTGAAGCAAATGCCCTTACCTTCTTCCAAGATGTCCTACTTCCTGTTTCCTTGAAGCCAAAACTTTGCCCTTCTCCGAAATGGCGAACTTCCACTTCCTGTATTAACACAGAGCGCCTCTTGCCAGTCTCTTTATGGTCCTGACGTACTTCCTGTTTCTTTAATGTTTGCAGCAGTTCTCGCGATATTCAAGCTTTCCCACAGTCCAGTATCTCTTCCCACCTCAGGTATGTAAACAAAATCCAATTTTCCACCTTAACTACTGTTTAAAATGTCGCTTTTTAGATTTTCCCTTGCCGGAATCTTCCCCTTCACTTAATCAGTCTGTTGCAGTTTTTAAGTCCAGTTTTAAACTTTATTACTTGCTTAAATCTGTCCCGGTTTGAGAGATAGCAATCTTTACCTTCTTAAATGTCTTTTCTTGGGTTGTAATTGCTGCTTCTTTTAATCAAATGAATCCGTTTCCCTTGCTGCTTAACGAAGCTGTGTCTGTCTCTTCTTTCCGACTGTGGAGGGCAAATGAGGCTCTATTCGTGCTCAGCCTAAAACCACATCATCCAAAACCCCTTTGATCCACTGAATTTCTCCTCAAGCACATGAAAACTCAAACGACAATGGACTCCAAAGAAGGTGAGTGTTGGCGGATACAAAAACAATGGTGGGAATCTTACTGGCAAAGTGGTGCCAGCATGGAGTGCCAGCACAGCGTTCGAGAAGGCAGCAGTCAGATGCCAGCAATTAATTCGCCAGGCAATGGAGCCAGGGGAATGCCTGAACTCTGTCTGTGCTCCTTCTGTCGCCCTGGAAACCCAAATGGAAGCCCAGCTTACCTTGATCGGCAGGTCTTCCATCCAACCACGGAGCTGCAAAGCGGTTACAAGTTAGGAGAAGACACCCAGGGGAGGGAGGGGGAAGGGGGTGTCCTGTAGCCACGGGCACTCCAATCTCATCCCTGCAAACCCTGATAGGCAGCTCTGACACCAAACACAGACCTCCTGCATTGCTCAATGTGACCTGTGCTTATAAATAGCCATGGGCTCCCAGGCTGGGTTTCACTTTCAGTGAGCAGTGGAGTGGGACAGAGCTCTTGCTTGCCACTTGCTAGCCTTTGGGGAGAGAGACTGAGAGTATAATTCAGCTTGGATTTGGGGGATAGGGATCCTCTGGTTCCAGAGCCTGACTCTGGGGCCAAGCTCAGTGGGCACCTCGGCTGAGGGCTCACATTGATTATTGATCAGTGCCTGATCGGGTCAGGTCTGTGGGAGTGGTGGGCTAGGGCTCTAGTCCCTCCTTCCCTCTGGTGCCAGGGCTGCTACCAGGCCCTGGGGACAAGCTCAGTGGGCACCTCGGCTGAGGGCTCACATAAGTGTCTGATCTGTTCAGGTCTGTGGGAGTGGTGGGCTAGGACTCTAGTCCCTCCTTCCCTCTGGTGCCAGGACTTCTGCCAGGCCCTGGGGCCAAGCTCAGTTGGTACCTCGTCTGAGGTTTCACATTAGTTCCTGATCTGTTCAGGTCTGTGGGAGTGGTGGGCTAGGGCTCTAGTCCCTCCCTCCCTCTGGTGCCAGGGCTGCTGCCGGGCCCTGGGGCCAAGCTCGGTGGGCACCTGGGCTGAGGGCTCACCAAATGATTCTTAGTATTATCACAATCATTATCATTTTAATTATGATTTTTATTATTACTATTATTATTCTTAATCTCTGTGCCTGTTCTATCCAGGCATCTTGGTGTGTTGGGCTACGGCTTGGTGCGCTAGGGCTCTAGTCCCTCCCTCCCTCTGGTGCTAGGGCTGCTGCCTGGCTCTGGGGCCAAGCTCAGTGGGCACCTGGGCTGAGGGCTCACAGTATTATTTCCAGTGCCTGATCTGGTGATCAGGCATCTTGGTGTGCTGGGCTAGGGCTCTAGCCTCAGCCTCTGGATCTAGGGCTGCTGCCAGGCCCTGGGGCCAAGCTCAGTGGGCACCGCGGCATAGGGTACAAAGAGTCATCTCCTTTCCTGTCCTCCTTAATTCTAGTTTGGTGGCACAATGAGTCTTCCTCTTGTGCTGGCCGCCAAGGGTGGTTGTCAGGTGAAGTGCGATGGCAGAACTCCAGTTCAGTTGTGGAAAGCAGTATTGGGTGTGGCTTGGGGCCACAGAGAGTCCTCCCGCTCCCCCCAATTCACCTGTGTGGTCTGTGGAGGGGGCCAAAGAGGTCTTTGTGCAGGGGGGGAGAGAATCTCTCTCAACATTTTGAGGAGGGGTGGGCGGGCGATGGATCCCTGGAGGAATGGTATGTGTGTTATGAAAGATCCCTCCCATCCCATCCCAAACTCTCGGTGGTGTCCCCTCCCACAGTCCACCCCTCACCCCATCGTCCGTGTCCAGCCCCGCAGTGCAGCCTGTAACCATTCGTCCTCCTTCCCCTGGGACAGTTAGCGGCCGGCATTACAATGCCTCTGTATGGAGGCACTTTCGGGCCCTTCCTGATGACCCCCGTGTGGTGCAGTGCTGTTCCTGTGATGTCCTGGTGCACAGGGGCAAAAATTCAAAGCACCTGTCTTCGACGGCCCTGACTCAGCACCTGAAGAGGCACCACCCGAGCCTGTCTCCCTCCTCACCCAGTGAAACATCCATTGGGGGGAGAAAGGAGGCCACCAGCTCTTCTGAGTGGGGGTCAGTGGGAGGATCACTTTGCCCTGAGGGTGATGCTGGTGAGAGCAGAGCGCTCCGGCAGGCCATGCTGGTGGAGGTTGTCCCCTCAGGGTCTGGGACAGCAGTGCTTACAACCTCGAGGCTGATGGCTCAGGAGGTGGCTGCCACTGCACTGTTCCTCAGTGGGACCCTCGGGTGAGGACCTGCGGTGGCTGGGGGATCAGGCCCCCGGTCCAAATGATACGTCCTCTCCCTCCCACGCCAGGAATACCAGCACGCTCCTCTTTGGCCTGGCGGTTGCAGGGGGATCTTCCCACTTACCCCCACATGACATGTCCTCTCCCTCCCATCCTTTCTGGCAAGGCAGGAAGGTCGGTACTGTCAGCTGCTGTTGAAATTTTCCTTAGTGGGACCCTGAGGTGAGGACCCGCAGTCGCTGGGGGTTCAGGCCCCCATCCAAATGTGATGTCATCTCCCACCCATGCCAGGAATACCAGCGTGCTCCTCCTTGGCCTGGCGGGCACATGGGTGGTGCTGCCGGCGAGCGTCCAGACCCCCTGCCCCCTGAGGGGAGGCAGCTCGATGCCACCTCCCTGTGCCTGCCAGGCCCAGTGGTGGCTGCCGGTACCTACTTTCCTACGTCGCTGGGAATACCAGCATGCCTCTTTTTGGTCTGGTGGGCGGGCACATGGGGGGTGCCACTGGGGAGTGGCCAGACCCCCCGCCTGCTGAGAGGAGGTGCTTGATGCTGCCTCCCCATGCCGTCCAGGCCCAGCGGCCACCCCCAATACCCACCTTCCTACATAGCTGAGAATACCAGCACGCTCCTCCTTGGCCTGGCGGCCCGGCACATGGGGGTGCTGCTGGCGAGCAGCCAGACCCCCCCACCACCTGAGGGGAGGTGGCTCGACATTGCCTCCCCGTGACCAGCAGGCTCGGCGGCCACCACCGGTACCCACCTTCCTACATAGCTGGGAATACCAGCACGCTCCTTTTTGGCCTGGCGGGCAGGCACATTGGGGGTGCTGCTGGTGAGCAGCCAGATCTCCTGCCCTCTGAGGGGAGGCAGCTCACTGCCGCCTCCCCATGCCCACCAGGCCCGGCGGCTGCCATCAGCACCCACCTTCTGTACACTGGGCCAACGTCAACCAGTGGCTCTAATTATATCAAGTGGGAGTTTCCTGGGGGCCTTGGATTGGAGAGGGTATAACTCCAAGATCCATTTTGCAATCTTGTTCAAACTTGGATGATGGGTGTAGGAGAGCCTGCAAAAGACTCTCTGGGAATATGGTCTTTCTAAGTGCCACGGGAGCCATGAACCATGAACCAGTTCGGCAACGGAAAATGTTTGTTGTGGTTCGCGACCTCAGGATTGTCGTCGGCACCGAACTGCAAACCACTGATTCATTAAATTTGTTTGGTTCGTGCCCATGTCTACTCATGAGTGCAGCACACAACCCCTTCCCGCCAACCAAGTTAACACTAAGGGCTCAATCTCTCCCCTTTGGAGCTAATTGGTCACATGATAACTATAGATAGACTTGCAATTAAGGAAAACAAGATGCTGCTGGAGGGCTGGGCTCTCCCCACTGCCTGGCCTACATGCATGGCCTCTGAGCAGTAAGAATCAAAATGAAACACACAAACCTTTCATCAGGGGAGAGTAGTTACAGCCTCTTTTCCTGAATTTGGTTCAGCATTCCGGAAGCTGCTTTAACGAGCCAAACTGGTGATTCCTGTGTGCATTTTCATTATGCACACCCCTAGCATAGATCCAATATAGTCTCTGGATTATAAGGAAGGGCCACAAGGAAAACTGGGTTCAAAAACTTCCTCTGGATTTCAGTTTTTTGCTTGGACAGAGGAGAGGTCTAGGAACTTGAAATCACAGATACAGCTGATACAGAAGCATGTAGCCAAATATGTAGCTAAGTATTTAGTTTGTGGAAAGGAAGGTGGCAGTTTCTGCAACTTTCCCTTCTCACTGCAGACTCCCCCTTTGCCTTTATGCTGTTCTTGTAAGAAGCAGGGCTTTTTTTCAGCTGGAACACGGTGGAATGGAGTTCTGGCACCTCTTGAAAATGGTCACATGGACGGTTGCCCCACCCGCTGATCTCTAGACAGAGAGGAGTTTAGATTGCCCTCTGTGCCACTGGCATGGAGGGCAATCTAAACTCCTTTCTGTCTGGAGATCAGGGGGCGGGGCCACTGGCCATGTGACCATTTCCGTCGAGGGTGATTTAAACTTTTAAAAACTCCCCCCTTGTCCCAGCTGACCCAAAGTGATGTCATTGTGTGGTCCTGAGTTCCACCACTGAGATCCACCACCTCTTTTCCCAGAAAAAAAGCCCTGGTAAGAAGAGAAATGGGAAAGTCCTGCTTTGCAATTCCACAAATGGTAGCTGTTTTCTAAGTTGTTGAGTTCAGTTTTAATATCCCCATTTTTATTTTGTTTCTCAGCTCTGCAACATCGTTATTTCTTCTGGCATTCTTTCCTATGTCTTTATCCTTGCACCAGTTTCTCTTTCATTGTGATGATATTTCACGTTGTGGCCATATTGATTGTGTTTAAATGGTATACAGCAGATGTATGGCATTAAAAAGTATAATGAATAGAGATGGGCACGAACAGCAATACGAACTAAAAAGACCCATGAACAGCCCAATCTGCTGTTCGCGAACAAGCTGTTCATGAGGCCCCATTCTAAACGAACAGGTGGTCATTGCAAGCCTTGTTTGTTGCTGTTCGTTGCTGTTCGTCAAGCCAGACAGTCTGGCACCTGCAATCAATTCCCATGGCAACTTTGGCAGGGATTGTCTGAACTGAACTCCTGCTGTTGCCCTGAAAACCCCAATCTAAGCCCAATTTAGCTTGATAGGCAGATCTTCCTTCCAAGTGTGGACTGGTGCTCCGAATTTGTTACAAGAGGATTGTGAGGCACTCCAAAGGGATCTGTCGAGGCTAGAAGAGTGGGCATCCATGTGGCAAATGAGGTTCAATGTAGCCAAGTGCAAAGTAATGCACATTGGAACCAAAAATCCAAAATATAAATACAAGTTGATGGGGTCTGAACTGGCAGAGACTGACCAAGAGAGAGATCTTGGAGTCATGATAGATAACTCACTAAAAACGTCAGCACAGTGTGCGACTGCCATAAAAAAAGCTAATGCTAAGCTAGGGGTTATTAGGAAAGGGATTGAAAACAAATCAGCCGGTATCATAATGCCTCTGTATAAATCGATGGTGAGGCCTCATTTGGAGTACTGTGTACAGTTCTGGTCGCCACACCTTAAAAAAGATATCATAGCACTGGAAAAAGTACAGAGAAGGGCAACTAAAATGATTAAAGGGTTGGAACACTTTCCCTATGAGGAAAGATTGAGGCGCTTGGGGCTCTTTAGCCTGGAGAAAGACGACTGAGGGGAGACATGATAGAGGTTTACAAGATAATGCACGGGTTAGAGAAGGTCGAGAAAGATGTGTTTTTCTCCCTTTCTCACAATACAAGAACTCGTGGGCACTCTGTGAAATTATTGAGCAGTCGGGTTAGAACAGATAGAAGAAAATACTACTTTACACAAAGGGTGATAAACACATGGAATTCGTTGCCACAGGAGGTGGTGGCAGCTACAAGCATTGCCAGCTTCAAGAGGGGACTGGACAAATATATGGAGCAGAGGTCCATCAGTGGCTATTAGCCACAGGAGATAGATGGTATTCTCTTTGTGGGGAGGTGGTGCTCTGTTGTCTTGGTGCTGGAAGGAAGGCAGTGGGAGGGCTTCTGGTGTCCTGGCCTCACTGACAGTCCTTTAGATGGCACTGGATTTCTAGCCACTGTGTGTGACAGAATGTTGGACTGGATGGGCCACTGGCCTGATCCAACATGGCTTTGCTTATGTTCTTATGTTCTTAAGAGGAAAAGACCAGGGGGTAGGGGGGCTCCTAGTTCTGGCTTTCAGGGAGAGACAGCTGCTGTTAGAGAGAGAGGGTGAGTGCATTGGAACTTGAATTTTCTTTGTGTGTGGTGAGATAGGGATCTACCCCTTCAGGTTCCAGGGCTGCTGCCATGCTCTGGGGCCAAGCTATTATTTATTATTGGTACCTTTCCTGCTGCTGCTCAGGTAGGGTTTCTGGGAGTGGTGTGGTAGGGATCTTGATGGCTGGAGGAGAGCCTGCTGGCCCCCCACGAACAATGAACAATGGACATGTTCATGAACAGGATCATGTTTGTCAATGTTCATTGTTTGAACAACGAACACCATGTTCGGGGTTTTTTTCTGTTCGTGCCCATGTCTAATAATGAATAATCAGAGTCAGCAACAAAAATGACAACCAATGACCATGATAACATATGAAATCACTAAGAAACAGAAATGGCCGCATCCGCTTATCCATAGTCCCAGAGGACCAGTGGTCCTCTAATCTAAGTCATGCATTTCTTACTGCATTCTTTCATATACTAGTTCTGTCTAGAAAAGTGTTAAAACAATTCTACAATGATTCAATTAGTGGTGAACCACAAATGGCAGGCAGTTTGAAAATACAGGGGAACTTTACTCAAGCACCTTTTGGAAAGGACCCAAGGAGTTAAGATTTTAGCTTTTCTGTAAGGACACAGTCATCATGCCCCCCTCCCAATCCTGAGTTTGAACAAGCTTCAATAGGCCTTCATTGAAACAATCATTTCTTCACAGTGTCTTGTGTTGAACATGGCAACCCCTTTAAAGATTGCTTTAGTATAAAATGGATTTACTGCTGTTTCTGAATCCTAAGACTATGATTGGATGGCAGCTGCCATATCAAAAATATCTGACTAGCCAAAATAAGTTGTAATTAATTTAAAGACTGGTATTTATTAGAGATGGCCAACTGCCAGCGGGCTGCAAAAACAAACATTGTTAAGCAAGCTGCCATGTCTACTTGTATCCTGTGCTGGTAATTGCATTTCTATCTGCTGTCAATATTTTTAAATGAAAATAAGAGGGTACTGTAAAGGGTGCAAGTGTACAGCAGGTAAACATTATTACTCATATCATATTTGATCTGATGCCATTGAAAAGAAATGCCTTTCAACCACTGGCCTTTCATCAGTGAAAGGTTTTGCATTGTTCTGTAAGGTTTCCATGCCAGTTTGGTGTAGTGGTTAAGAGCGTGGGACTCTAATCTGGTATTTAAAAAAATTATTTAAACTATAAACTACACACCACAACACAATAAACAACAAACATAGAGAACAAGAAAAAAACACAATTCTAAACATAACACACTAACAATACATATATCTATAAAATTAAGACGAAAAGAAAAAAGAAAACAACCCCCCCTAAATTACACAAGTTGAGTTCTGGTTTTCTCCGCAACAAGTATGTATCATTTCTAGAGTCCCACTTATTCTAAGTTAGTCACAAAACCCCTCTTTTTTCTATTGTTCCTGTTTCTTAATCTATAAATCCAGATGACATCAAATCCTTGTTATCCATTTCATGCAAAAAGTCTATTAACGGTTTCCATTCAGTCAAGAAGTTAACTAATGTCCTTGCTCTAATTAATGCAGTAAGTTTTGCCATTAATGCAAACTCCAAAACTTCTGTCAACCATTCCTCCACTGTAGGCAATGTTGTAGTTTCCCACTTTTGTGCATAAAGTACTCTTGCTGCTGTAATAAAGTATAAAAACAGTGTTCTAAAACTTTTTTCAACTGGCTGTCCATTATTCCCAACAGAAAAGTCTCTGGTTTCAGCGCAGTACTCTAATCTGGAAACCAAGTTTGATTCCGAATCCTCACTCCTCCACTTAAAGCTAGCTGGGTGACCTTGGGTCAGTCACAGCTTCTAGCTCTCTCAGCCCCACCCACCTCACAGGGTGTTTTGTTGTGGGGATAATAATACCATACTTTGTAGACTGCTCTGGGTGTTAAGTCATCCTGAAGGGCAGGATATAAATCAAATGTTATTATTTTGCACTGCTCTTTATACTTATGACTAGACAAGGGCACGATCCAAAAAAAAAAAAACAATCAAGCTGTTCGTGGATCCACACTGGTGACGACCCCAGGTCACCAATTCACTCCGATCAAGTCCCGTTTCCGATCTGGGATTGGAGCCCCCCCCCCCCACACACACACACTTAGAGCAGATGAGGAAAAAAGTTTTTAACCCGGCGATGAGCTGCCTCCCCTCAGGGAGGGGACGTTTTCTCACACACACATATGCACGCACTTAGAGCAGAGGGGGGGGGAGTTTTTTACCCTGTGACGAGGGGACGTTCTCTCTCTCTCACACACACACACGCACGCACTTAGAGCAGAGGGGGGGAGTTTTTAACCTGGCGTTTTCTCACACACACACACACACACACACACACACACTTAGAGCAGAGGGAGGGAAAGTTTTTAACACGTCCCTGCCTCTCCAAATAGAGAGAGAGACACACACCCCGTCAACAAGTTTCAGCCAACTTTTTTTAAAAAGCAAGGATAGAATCCTCCATCCCACCCAATTTTAAAAACAAGCAGCCAGTCTTCCAAAAGCATATTTTAAATGCGAAGGAAGTAAAACCAGGATCCACATGGATCCTCGCAGATCCTATGGTTTTTTAAATAGGAAAAACACAAATGAATCATCAAATCACATACCAACTTCTTGCAAAAAGCAGGCACTGGGCTGAGAAGCCAGGAGGAGAGAGATATCTCTTTTCAGTTAACTCTTTCAGCACTGAATGAACTCAGGAGAGGAGAGCAAAACAGCTTGATAGCTGCTCTCAAAGCAAGGGGTTTTTGAAAGAGTTAACACTGAGAAGAGATCTCTTCTTAACTCTTTCAATGACACTGAATGAACTCAGGAGGAGCGCAAAACAGCTTCTGCTGATGATAGCTGCACTCAAAGTTTTCTCTTTCTCTTAACCCATTCCTCTCCCAATCACTTTGCTTATATTTTTCTCAGGAAGCCACCTTTTCACTCAACTGTTTGCTTTTCCTTGCTAGGGGAAATATTATCAAGTTTCAAACAGAGCTCAGGCATTTCCCTGCCTCCATTGCCAGGGGAACAGATTGTTGGCGTCCCGGTCCTATCACGATCGCCCCGGAGTCCTGACTGCTGGATCGTTTGCCGTGGAAGACAATGATCCACCAGGTCACGATTGGGAGATTGCCATTATTGTGGGGGGGGGGGGTTGATCGTAATCCAGATCATGCCCTTCTCTACTTATGACAGAGCTGTGGAGATCTATGTATAAATATTAGTCCACATATCAAGGATTGATTTCAATGCAGTGATAATGGCCGGGCTCTATGTGCCTTAGAAAGCACAGAGATTCTATCAGAAGCAGGGATTGCTTACAAATTTCATCTAGACAAAGGGTTTAGTTGGTGGAAACGTGGAACATAGCCCTGCATATCTAGAATCTGTTGCCCAATAAAACAGATTGACATGCCAAAATTTTTATGCTGTTTTTATGGTCTGCTTCTAGCTCATGGGCTGTTTTATGAGTATCGTTTTAAAATGATAATTGTTGGTTTATGCTCTTGTTATGACAGTTGCCGGTTGCAAGTGCTTGCATATGGGTATGCAAGGTTATTGTGCTCTTTTTTTTTGTCAGCTGTCCCAAGCAAGTCTCTCAGGATGACAGAATTTGAGCAATTCCACCCTAGTTCCAAATCTGGCCAGTGTTATCACCAGATTGCTTCCTCTAGTGTGCACAGCCAGCTGTGTTGATTATGCCTTTCCCAACACACCACTCAAACATCTTGGAGATGCTGCTGCACCAGAAGTCCCCCCTCTCCCAGCCACTCAAGCCAGTGATGATCTATCTTGGGAATGACCCTTCATCTTTAGATGTCTCAGAAGGTAGATTAACACCCCTTGTCCCAGCTGATAAATATAACATCATGCAAGTTTTTTATGTAGATCAACCAAACCTGTCACAGCCTTCATCAGAGAAGTGAATGCCATCCCTCTTGTACATATGCTGCACATCAAATTAGATGTCCAGGCAGGGGATACAGGCAGCCTGTCCCTCCATCTGCCTTCTTCAGATCCTGATTCAGCTTGTACTTGGCCAGCTCAATGTGTGTAAGCTTAAAAGCCCCTCTCTAAACTCTCTTTTGCAGAAGCTCGGACCAAAGAAGGACAGTGCTTAGGCAAAACTCCCTAGTCTGTTGACTACTCCTATGTTGCAGTGAGTTGATTGTCAAACCAGAGGTTTGCACTAGATTATTCTCACTCAACTGGGTGATTTGTAATATGGGATAAAGGCCTTCTTTCAGCAATAGGAGAAACAAAGGGAGCAGTTGGCTTCACAGCATTTCTCTATACCCACACCAACTGATGCTGGCCATAGAAGCAGGACCCAACTAGATCCTGAAAGTGGAGTTTTTGACTTTCTGCCCAGAAGACAGAGGAAGGACCTAGAATTAGTACTTTAACTGAATTCCTTGATAAGCACATATCTGCTATGAAAAGAATGTCACTTTTTCATTGAATATACATCTTAAAGTTGACAGATCACTATCTCTTGGCCCTATGAATACCTTGCTTGGAAACTCTAAAAGTGCTCGAATAGAAGCTGCACCCATTCTAGACCAGTGTGTACCAAACTTGCATACTAGCACCTTATGTGGGACAATGCCAACCAAATATCTGTGAAAAAAACAGTATTCTTTCAAAAGCAAACCATCACAATGCTGAAACAGCCAGAGCTATTTTCCCTTTTTTCCACTAAATTTATCTGAGCTTGCGCCTGACAAAGCTGGACATTGGCAGAAGCACAAAGCACAGCATGTTTCTCCCTTCCTCTGTGATGTCTTTGACTTCCAGATCATGAGGATCACTTCCAAAGAGGATAAAGCCAGATCTCTAGATTGCAGGGCTTGACCCAAAACATCCAATCTTTAATGAGCCAGCAACTTTCTAATCCAAAGTATTGTAAATAATGATACCAGGACAACTGGCCTTTTAAAAACAACCCGCAAGTGACTATGAACAATGAGGCCTAAAACTCTGTTTCAACATTAATATTATGTCTGACATAAACAGATACCAGCTTTCCAGCACCCCAGAGATCTCTGTAGCCCAACCCACTAATATTCTCCTTCTCCTGAAGTCCCCTGTGCAATTCTAGAGGCCAAGGCTCCTAAAAAAACTTCAGCATCTTAACTGACAAATACTTTTCCTTCAGACTCACTGATCATCACCTCAGCTGATTTGCCAGCAGTAGCCATCTTTTAGCCACATCTTGTTCCTTAACTATCTGAAAATTTTGAAGTTTTCCGCTGTAAGTCACTAGTGCCAAATTTCCATAACATTTCCAAAATCACCATTGGCTGCTATCTAGATCTGGTTCCAGCTCCCAAAATTTCTCACTCATGAGAAATCATGGATCTACAGTTTCAAATCTGGCACATACCCCAAACACTATATTATGCTTCAGAACTGGCAAAACCACAGCTTACTCTAAAACATTGTGCTGAATATTTTATCTGAACCCTTTGAGGGTATTTCACTGACCAACCCAGCAAGGAATAGAGCTTAATTAAGGCTCAGGTTGGGGGTTGGCTGCAGGGTGTGAGATTGACTGTAGAGACACATATACTAGAGTAATACATGTTCCTTCTAATCTGATTTGTCAAACATATTGATCTTTACCTGATTTTCCTTCTGGGAAACACAGGTCCAGATACCAAGAGCTTTAAAAATGGCTCAACATGGTGGGTGGAGCTTCCTATGATGACTGCTGAAAACT
Organism: Eublepharis macularius; assembly: GCF_028583425.1. Classification (NCBI taxonomy): domain Eukaryota; kingdom Metazoa; phylum Chordata; class Lepidosauria; order Squamata; family Eublepharidae; genus Eublepharis; species Eublepharis macularius. The sequence goes on from NC_072790.1 coordinate 197,533,608, forward strand.
TGGCAGTTCAAAGGCACTGCTGTGTACTGTTGACATTAAGACTATGAGTGCCATATGTCCTTCTTTATGAGGTTGTCAGCTTTTTTACCAGGGCTTTTTGCTTTTAAGAGTTGTATGAGAGGCAAAAATCTAGTATGTAAAATGTATTTCCTGACATAGACATAAACTGATATGAAAAGCTTCTGCCTATTTTGATGGACACTGAGAGGTGTAATACCTTTCCCAGAAATATGCAGCTGTATTTTACTAAAATTATCACTGATTTTTCTCAGAACAAACATCTTTGATTCTGCTAATTAAACATGCATCTTAGATGTCTCTACAGTATAATAAGTGATACCATAATGTCATTTTATGATGGAAGATTATGTCCATGTATTGATTAGTAGCGTGATTGTACAATTACCTATGGAGAGATACAGGGAGACAAAGTACCTTCAACCCTATTGTTAGTGCAAATGAATCTGCTGTAGGTAGCAATTACCTCCACATTCCATCTATTGAATACTTGTAAGACTCGTTTTTTCTGATTCTGAAAATTATATCTGAATTTTACATTGCGTCAAAGAAAGAAAATTTCAAACCCTGCCTATCTAATTTTAAAGGCCTTTTAACTTATGTCAGTATTGTTAAATGGGATAAAGTCAGGATATTTTCCCACCTTTGACAAATTGAATTATATAAGTACTGTTTTCTTTGTTAGGAAAGCACAAAGACAAAGATGACAATCCAGTAAGCAATTTCAAGTATGTCAAATTAGTTTGACTTCTGTATAAGCAAATCCAAAGTACAAATTACAGAGGGTTTTACCATGGAAGGCCTTCATTTTAAGGGGAAATGGTTGACCTAGGAGCATTATTGAGTTTGCTATGTAAAATTCAGATTATTATCTAAATTTAAGCCTATTTCTTGTTAATGAAGTGATCATTCCACACGTGGGCTGTTCAACTTCAAACCACAAGAGGGGATTTGTGTCAGCAACATTTGGACATCATGTTAAGACAGTATCTGCAAGCTGAGAATTCAGTTCATGCATCTGATGAAATAGAGTCTAACCATGAAAGTTGGAATGCCAATACATCAGTTTTTTTTAATGGTGGCACTAGATTCCTTTTTGGGGTTGCCACAACAGATAAATAGAGGGTTGGGGGGTTGCATTTAGAGGGTTGGGGGGTTTTTTTGCATTTCTATTTATACCAGGATGTCAGTAGAACTTTTTAAATTCCCTGGGCAGTCCAAAAAACTCTGCACTGTCTGGGTGAAAACCGGACACATGGCAAACCTAGGGGAGGGAGGAGGACAAAAAGAGAATTAAAAGTGGATAGAGAGGAATGAAGACATACAAAGCTGGGTGATGGACTTAGCAAATCCAATCTCGCTTCAGCCTCCTTGCACTTTGCAGGCCTTGGGGAGCTTTCTGAAAACTTCGCTGGCTTTATAAGTTGGCAGCAAATAGCACTAACTTGGATATTTGCTCTGCTCTGTCTGATTGCTCTGCCCCTCATGGCTGAGACCAGAACTGCATGAAAAGTTTACAAAATGCATTTGCTGAATGCAAGACGATTCCAGCTTCAGGGACCCTCAAGAGCCTATGTGTTCAGGGGATTTTGTTCCTTCATTCTCCTTCTCTCCATGAAATCTCAAGCATGTCTGCTCCTCTTCAAGAATGGCTGCTTCTCTTAGAAAGGTGCCTTCCCCCCAAGAAAGCTTTCTTCTATCCACCAACCCACCTCAAACCACTCTCACAGTAAATTCACCAGGGAGGGAAAGGGACAAAGGGACAATGGAACAAAGGGACAATGTAAGATTGCTGAAATGGAGTCTATTCACCAATTCAGAAAAATGGACACCCTCCCCTGCTGAACAGAGACTTAGGATTCTTATCTCACTACAGATGCTAATTTCTGCTGTAATCAAACTGTATTATATCTTTGCATCCTGATGCCCTCCCTTGTAACACTCCTCCCACCTTTGAATGTGATATAAAGGCTTAGAGATCTTGATCCTACTTGTGTCTGAACAAGGGAGCTCTGACTCTTGAAAGCTTACACTCTGAAAATTTTGTTGGTCTCTCACGTGCCACTGGACTGAAACCCCACTGTCCTACTGCATACCAACATGGATATCCACCTAAAACTGAGGACAGCTTGTATGCCATTGCCAATCTCTCGCATCCCTTTGAGAAGACATTTTCCTCCTCTTGGTGTGCAAGAATAACCTATACACTCAATACCACAAGAAGCCACCTAAACACAATGTTTAAAGTTCAGTGGATCATTCTATTAGCTGTATCTCTCTTACCTTCTTATTACAACCAACATTTTAGGGATAAGATTCTCATAAACATAGCCATTGACCCTTGAGACCTGTCCAAAAGATGCAGGACGCCTTCTTCCCTAGCTTTTTTTGGAAAAGCCACAAATGCTTCCAAATTGATAGAAAAAATAGAAAAGCATTTGTAGGTATAGGAAATGAAAGAGCTGATAGGTGTGTCCCCTCATATTCTTACTATATGTTTTTGTGTGTTTTTAATTGTCTTTCCATCTTCTGTCTTCTTTGGCATACATTTCACAAGCTAGCTGTTTAAAGGCTGAAAAATGTCATTGTGGGAATAAATAAACATATTTTTACATAGATCAGAAGGGATATTACTTGCCCTTTGTATGTGCCATATTGCAAAACTTATGAGAACATTTTTGCAGGTATCTTATCCTTTGTTCTGAATATACTCCCAGGAGAAATGGAGAGAGAATGCCAAGAGGCATAAGCCATAACAGTCAATGATATTAGACTGGAGACTGTTGCCATAACAACAAAAGGAATCAGACCTCTCCTACATTAGGAAAAGCCAGTCTGAAAGATATCTGTGCTTAAAGCGCTACACTTGTGTAGCTGAACGTATGTGGCACAGTCCTATTTCGAGGTAACTAGTAAATTCAAAATATTAAAAAGCCCAACTCAAATCCTAAACATTCAAATTCTAGTTGAAATATGCTGTAGCATAGTGGTTGAGTGGCTGGGCTTTGAATCAGTACCCTGCTGGTTCAACTCCCATGACTGCCATGAACTCAGTTCCAACTCCTCAGCTGTGTTGAGGGGATAATAATTGCACTGACTTTGTTCACTGCAGCATATAAGCACACTGGTATTATGGTTTGGGGCCAGTGTGAATTCTTTTCTTTTTTTATTGGAGTTGTGAATAGAGATGGGCACGATCCAAAAAAAATTGCCAATCCAGCTGATCGTGGATCGGTGCCGGTGACGATCCCGACTACACGATCCACACTGATCATCTCCCGTTCCCGATCCATGGATCGTGGATCATGGAGGCCAAAGCAGGGCATGCTGCTATTCCCATCTATGTGGGAAGGTGAGTGTTGGCGGCGGCCACCGGGCACGGGGAGACGGGGACGAGCTGCCTCCCCTCAGGGCAGGGGGTCTGGCCGCTCACCGGCGGCAACCCCTATGTGCCCGCCCACCAGGCCAAAAGGGAGCGCACTGGTGAGAAAAGAACGGTGGGTGATGCCGGTGGCATCTGTGTTTGTCTTTGGCCTTCTGTGTTTGGCCGTCAGAGCTGCCTATCAGGGTTTGCAGGGATGAGATTGGAGTGCCCATGGCTACAGAACACCCCCTTCCCCCTCCCTCCCCTGGGTGTCTTCTCCCAACTGGTGACTGCTTTGCTGCTCCGTGGTTGGAAGGAAGCCCTGCTGATCAAGGAAAGCTTGGCTTTCATTCAGGTTTCCGGGGCGACGGAAGGAGGGGAAACACAGCTCAGGCATTCCCCTGGCTCCGTTGCCCCGGGAATAGATTACTGGCACCTGAGTGTCTGGCTTCCCGATCCGAGCATGATCCAGCCCCGATCCAGTCCCCTCCGGATCGCTGGATCGTTGGCTGTTGCCGATCATGATCTGCTGAGTCACGATCGCGTGATCGCCATTATCGTGGGTTTTTTTGGATCGTAATTTGGATCGTGCCCATCTCTAGTTGTGAATATAGTGGTAGGGCATCTTCTTTGCCTGCAGAAGATCCCAGGTTCACTCTCCAGCTTTAAAAAGTCAGATGATGAGTGTAGGGGATATAATTAATTAATTATATATATATATATATATATATATATATATATATATATATATATATATATATATATATATATATATATATATATATAAGATGTGCATTGGTGCATTGGTGCATTGGTTCCCCCCTGAGGAGAAACACTGAATGAATGAATGAATGATATTCTCCATTTGAATGTCACTTCTGCCATAGATTCACATCATAGCCTTTGGTAAGACATTCCCCCTGACCCAATACAAGGGTAAAAACTCCCAGCTACCACATGGGGTTGTTGTAAAGACCACAAGAAGATAATGTATGTGAAGCATTGTGAGGTTTGAACGTGTTGTCACTATATCCAATAATGAAATATCCAGCCTCTGTACAGATGATGAAAACAGAAAAACCAGACCACCCACAGACAATGTAGGGCTTTTTCTAATACCTGTGGGACTCTTGGTTACACAAGAAATTATGATTTTGTAAATTAGTTAAAAGAAAACTTTAAAATACCACAAAAGAGATGGAACTGTGACAGAAGCCGAGCAGCTATAAAGACAAAACTGGGGCAGGGTGAGAAAAATCAGTCTGCTCTAGTTCCTGAGAAGTTAGAAAGCCCTGTAGAGAGACATTTTGGATGCCAAGGTGGGATTTCCAACCACACCCCCAGTTCCTGACAGGCTCCCTGGTTGCATGAGGGTAATTATTATAATGTCACAATTGCCTGTCATGTGGTTTCACACAACCAACAGAGGCACCCTTCAGCAGCATTTTGTTGATAACTATGCAATTCTACATATACTTAGGGCCAAGCTAGACGTAATGCCTTCTCTGGGTTTAAACCCATGTCTACTGATTCCATTTTTAATTGGTTTTTAACACAAAGCTGCAAGGCCCCCTTCAAAACAGGCACACAGAGGGACAGCCCTAGTTGAATGAGCTTCCTGGGCCGACCAGCTCGCCTGAGGAAGATGTAGGAGGAAGACGGTGACCTGGCTGAGTCCCTTGGCTGTCTCCCTGCTGTTCACTACTCACCCAACATGTTCAAAGTGCAAGAGATTGCTGGGCTGTTTGCTGTGTCTGGGGGTATCACTTGTCCATCCTCACTTTGTACAAAAATGGAAGATTTTATATTAGGAGCTGCCTTGTATTTCTTTTGAAAAGCAAGGCCAAAGTGTTCCTCAGGAACAGCACAGAGTGACTCATCATGAGCACATAACTATCCTGGAAGCGAGGGGGACATTGTGAAAGTGACCAAATGAAGGGAAAGATTCTGCTCGTCTTGCAGACCCCGTGAACGCTGACAGTGATGGACTCTGGGAACTTTCCAAACTGGAAGGAGACGGGATGAGGGGAAATAGATTACTTCAGTTCCTTGTGCCCACTGAAGCCCAGCACATCTGTCCTCCCTCTCCCTGCCCCCTCTGCAAAGAAGTGTCACTGAACCCTTGTCTGAGCTCTCCCCTCTCCACATGCGGATTCAGTACTAGCATGGGCAAAGGGAGGCAGGGCGGGCAGTGTGGAGAGGGGCGACTAGGCTGCCATCTTCCTCCTGCATCTTCCTAGCTTGGCCCTTAGACTGCTCCCCATCAACAACCTTGCAAGCCTGAAAGAATTTGCCATAGTGCCAGTTTGTGGGGAGATGATTTTTGGCTATTGTTTTCCCTCTTTGTATGATGCTGTGATAGCATGTCTAGAAAAGGAATATGGTTAAACATAGTAAGAGCATTGTATAGTAGAAAATGTTCTTGGCAAACCAAATTAAGTTAGGATGAGCACATAACAGCCACTTGACTGGAAGAGCTGTTTTTTGTTTATTTTTCCATGAGCAAGCCAAAAAGTATAATGCTGTCTATTATGTCCTTTTTTTTCAATTTATTATTATTTTTTAAAATAAAGGATTCAGATGCAAAATCTTATTTTCTTTTGGGTCTCATCCCAAGACTTCAGACCAAAAGCTTGCTTAAACAATATTTCCACCACTCCACAGATGTCTTTTATTTATTTTTCACCAGAGTTCAAATTCATAATGTCCCAAACATTTTTTTTTTAAAAACCCACACAAACAAAGTATTTCCTTATGGTAGAATTAAGCAGGGCTTTAGATTCTCACGAGAAGAGAAAGGTGTAATTTAGCAAACAGGAAGAGGATTGCACAATGTATAATAAATGAATTTTTAACAGGGAGATAGAAATTATTTTATTTTTATTTACTTCATTTATACCAGTCTTTCTTCCAAATGAGACCCAAAGTGACTTACATCCTCCACCTCCTCTCCTCCATTTTATTTCCCAACAATCTTGTGAAGTAGGTTAGACTGAAAGTGTATGACTGGCCCAAGGTTGCCCAGCAAGCTTCAATGGTAGATTGGGATTCAAACCTGGGTCTCCCCAATCCTAATCTGACACTTTAACCATTGCATTGCACTGTTTCTCAAATTACAAAAGACTTGGTCACAGGTGACTCCCATACATCCTGACTCTATGTTACAAAAATAATAGATTTGGATTATCAGAAGATCTGATCCAGGGCCTAATGATGTCAGCAGAAGTCTTCCATTTTTATAATGATGTCTCATTCGGCTTATTTGAGCCAAGCTCAAGGGGCCAAGAAAGCAGACAGAATGACATGCAGCTACATAAGATAAAGTAAGAACATAAGAAGAAGCCTGCTGGATCATACCAGTGCTCCACCCAGCATCCACTATCAGACAGTGGCCAACCAGTTGCTGTCAAGGTCCAACAACAGGGCATAGAGGCTGAGGCCTTTCCCTGATGTTCCCTCCTGACACTGGTATTCAGAAGTTTATTACTTCTGAATGTGGAGGTTCCCTTTAGTCACCATGGCTAGTTGCTACTGATAGACCTGTCCTCCATGAATCTCTCAAAATTCCCTTTTAGAGCTGTCTATGCCGGTGGCTGCCCATCATAACATCCTCAGGCAGCAAATTCCACATTTTAAATGTTTGTTGAGTAAAGAAGCATTTCCTTTTGTCCATCCTGAATCTACTGCCCATCCACTTCATTGGATGAGCACGAGTTCCAGTACTTTGGTGGAGGGAGAAAAAGTTATCTCTGTCCACTCTCTCTATCAGATGTATAATTTTATAAACCTCTTACATGTCATCCCTCAGGACCAAACTATATGTTACAGTGGTCACAGACTCACACTATGGTTATCAATGCCAATTCTCAGTGGGTCAACCTAGATGTTTCCAGGAGGTCCCTGAGTGATGGTAGTCAGTTGCTAGATTGCTTTCCAGGGAATCCTTTGTCCAAGGAAGTTTCCCAGCAAGAAAAGCCTCCTTTTCTCCCTTCCTACCATAACACCCTTCTTCAAACATTGTTTGTATTACTGTTTTCTTACTTTTTGTCACAAGAAATGTGCAACTTTTCTTTATGTTCCCCATCAAAAAGTTATTGCCTTATACATTCTGTTTCTAAGCACATTTATGCAGAACTAAGACCCATTGTGTTCAATGGGGTTTATTTCCATGTAAGTGTACATGAGGAGCGTTTGCCAGTAAATACTTGTTTGTCAACAGAGGAAAAGTTATTTCCTTCCATAAGCCTCTATAACTCCCTCTGTTCACATCACAACCCCAACCTGGCCGGGGGGGGGGGGGGATCATGATTTGAACCCTGAAATCAGACTGCACAAGATGTTCAGTTGCACTGAATCTAAGAAACTTATGTAACTGGATCTAGAAACATAGAAAATAGTTGTGTGTCCTCCCCCCCTTAAATCAGATGGAAAATCGGCGATCAGCACTATACTATATTTGAAATTAAATCTTAAGACTATTTGTAGTGAGAAGTTAGCTATTATTATGCTGCATCTGTTTAAATTACCTGAGAATAAAAGCACTGAAAATCAGCAATTTTGAATTCCTTAGCCTAAAGCTGACCCTGCTTAGTAATTTTGTAATTCCAGCTTTTCCTCTAAAACAGCAGTTTAAACAAGCTGTTATTTGCAGGGTTCAGTTAATGAACAAGGTTTGGTGGTTAGTGTTAGCAAACCCTAAAATTAAGGGTGTTTCTTTGTGGAAATGCCTGTATTATTATCTTAAATAAATGCCATATATTTGTCTTGGAAAGGCTCCATCAGACATCATATTGCAGGCAAAGCTGGCTATCCACCAACAAATCAGTAAGCAAAATGGTTAGTAAAAAAATTGTCTTTTGGCTTCTTGAAGCAATGAAAGGAAATAAAGATATAAATAAATATGAATATTTCTACTAGTATTTATTGTTAATATATAAAGTGGACTTAATGGGGCATTTAGGATTTAGAAACCTTCATAAAAGCTAAGTGACAAGGTCAATATTGTTACTAGCACTGGTTTTCCAGGGTTTCAGGATCAATCGTCTACGTGCCGTAGAGATGCCAGGAGAACCTTTGGAATGCAAAGCAGATGCTCTACTGCTGAGAATAAATTGCTGGAGATCAAATTAGTGGGTCACAACTTGTTGTGCAAGGTTACCTTACAGCATGCCTGTAAGGGTCACTCTATATGTTACTTCCTTCTCCACAAAGCCAACCCAGGCTAGTGCAGAAGACACACAACAGCTTTAGGGAATGTTTTGCATAAAAAAAGGATAGCCCAAATGGGCTTTGAAAGCTGCCACCAGAGGAAGGAATGCTCAAGCTTTTCTCCCAAGCTTCCCCCTATCCCCTGTGCAAAAACAGTGAGGAGAGGGCAGTTTTCCCATTTCTGCTGCCTCACGTGCACAAAATACCTCCACGTGGAGCAGCTGAAACAGGAAACTCTCCCCCACACACCCTCTTTTTGCACGGGTGGGGGGAACAGGTCTCTCCCCATAAGGCAGCTTTCCGAGCCCATTTGGGCTCTCCTTTTTTATGCAAGATATTATCCAAAGCTGCTGTGTGCCTGCATGAGCCTGGGTTGGGTCTGTGGAGAACTCATGAAGGAAGTAATGTTTTGAATGACCCTAAGATGTAACAATATTATCACTACCACCACGCCACCAACAACTCAAAGAACATTTGTTGTCCCCAAACATCCCTTTGCATTTTTGAGGTCTCCTACTCAAATCTCATTCACAGAACAAAATCCACTGCAGTACAGGTCCTTTCCACTTGCATGTTTGTAGTAGTGGAAGAAAAATAAAAACCTAACCTAAATAACCCTATTCCCTATTACAAGTAGCCAATTAATCCAGCTGCATCTGAGTGGTACTATGAAGGTATGGGTGTGCATCTGGCGTGTGTGTGAAAGTTACAGCTGAGCTCTGGGGATGGGTGGAAGATGTTCATGCTGCAGAACCTCACTACGCCAGCATTGCTCCAATGTCCTGGCTTGAGAGCCAAAGTCAGGATTCTTCTCACAGTGAGCCAGAACTCCTGGAATTACCTTCTCAATGTGAGGAGGAGGAGTTATTTGGTAGACACCAGCCTGATTTCATACAGACCATTGCTACCCTTCAATGTTAGAAAACCCTAGAGCATAACTCCCTCCCTGATGAGTTCCAAAAACTCAGTTGTCAGCATTGATAACAGCAACACAAATTAAAGAGATCATTAATAATTGCAAAAGAGGTAATAAAAATTATTTTAAATGTAACCATACTTCAGTCTAGATATTAAGACATACTTTCAGTTGGCTGCAATACATATTTCTGGCCAGTTTCAATGAACTATGACCCAAAGCTAAAAACCATCTGCATCTCCTGTTTCCGCTTGAGACATTATTTATGTTTTTGGCTTTGTACCCTGAGCTAAATACGGAACATGTAAAGGTTGTTAATTAACCCTTGGAGAAATGAGTTTCCCAACAGCATATGGAATGGGAAGATGTTTTAAATCAAGCAGTAAAACTCCCAGGATTTATACATATTCAAATTGTCCTACTTAATGAACCCAAAGGGAATAATATTAAATAGTTTCTTAATGTAAACCTACCTATGCTGAAGCAAAATAACACCCAAACAAAAGTCAAGAAATTTAAATTCAAATTTTATGAACTCTCATTAACACAATGAATTATGGTAGAATATTCAGTAATGTGAATGTGTAAGTGAAGAATGTGGTGACTTTCCTCTAATTTCGTTATCTTGGAAGTAGAACCCATTGGTTGCGATGGGACTCACATCCATGTAAACGTATTCAAATTGTACTTATTATTACAGAACTGCTTTCATATTTTACTGGATATATTTTATATACAACCCACACCCACATAGACATGTAGAATGTGCATTTGTTTTCTAGTCTTTTTAAAAAAATCTGCTTTAAATAAATCTGGGAATTAATGCAGCAAGATGATTTTCTATCTTTCTGAACAAGATGCAAAGTCATTTGCACAAATGTCCTGGGGTGCATCCAAAACAACGTATTTTGAATGAATGCAGGCTTTGTTTGGAGAAGGGCAATAGCTATGAAGATTTCCAGAATTCAAACCTTAATACCACCAGTTGAAGGATCTCCCACTTCAAAGCTAGGAAGGATCTTTACCTGAGATCCTTGGAAGCCACAACTAGTTCTCACCGATTCATGCATTTAAATATTTATATCCTACCTTTCTTTTTGGCTCAAGGCACTTACAAATCACAATTTAAAGCACACAGAATAAAACCTCAAATAAATCCCCCATCTTTAAAAAATGCCTGCAATCTAAACCTCATTAAAAGCCCTGGCAAATAAAATGAGTTTGCAGTGCCTCTTAATAATTTCTAGAGATAATAATACTGAATGGCATGGAATATTGTCTGGCTCCATATATAGCTGCTTTTCTATTCTCTGAGAGCCAGTTTGGTGTAGTGGTTAAGAGAGGCAGAACTCTAAGCTGGAGAACTGGGTTTGATTCCCCACTCCTCTGCTTGAAGCCAGCTGGGTGACCTTGGGTCTTGGAGCTCTCTAAGCCCCACACACCTCACAGGGTGATTGTCATGGGGATAATAATAACACACTTGGTAAACCACTCTGAGTGGGTGTTAAGTTGTTCTGAAGGACAGTATATAAATTGAATGTTGTTGTTGTTCTTTACATTAGGACACAGCAGAAATTTAGCTAATGAAGAACTTCCAACACTGATGGTTTGATTCTAATTAGATATGTGCAAATACACATCCACTGTATGCAAATATTTGTGCAGCAAACCTGTAGACACTAATGAAATGAGGATTCTAGTAGATTTGTGTCCTTTGGAGTGGTGTTCAGTTTGGTGGTGTTTCAAGTGGTGCTTTTATCCTGGCACCTCATACTCTTCCTTCTGGTTCTTGGTAAATTGGAATGGAAGAAGCAGAAGGTACAGATGGAAGCAGACGGTACAGTAGTGTGGAAGCCTGCTGCTATTGCAGTGAGAAACTGGCTTAGAATCTTTGGAGATCATATACTTACATCAGGTCAAATATTCCAAGTCTCAAAGACCTTGTTAAGTTTTCTGAGCCATTATTTTCTTGGTTATTCTCACATTCCTGTTCCTTAGTGATCAGTGATCTTCTCCAACCAATCCCATGAATAAACCCTCAACTCCTGCCTTTGAAATTGCCACCAACAGAGCTCCCCCCACCCTTCTCTGAAAATGCTGTTCTTCTGCAGGACTCAGTAAGTCATGTTCTTAATAAAAAAGGCATTTTGCACTTCCAAATCCTGTATAAACGTTTATATGTGGATTTCTTCCATCTACCAGTACACATAAATGTTTTCTACCATCATAGGTAAAAAACATCAGAAGCAATACCGTTTTGGCCTGGTTTGGATGACAATTTCACTAGGAATGTATCATCCAAACCAGGCCAAAACCATATCACTTCTGCAAAGCCTGCTTGTATTAATTCCAAATATTTGTAACAGTCTTTTTAATTTTAAAAAAATTGCTTATAAGTGCCTTCATGAAACTAAGAATTTAAAGACCTTTGTGAAACTAAGGATTTAAAGACCTTCATCTTTTTTAAATCAAAGATTTTCCAAGTTCTAAACAAGCATTTCAGACTGGGAAGATTGCTTTTCTTTCTATATGTTTAGCCTAAATATTCTCACAATGGATTTCTTTTGTTTACAGGTTGCAGTACTTATGAATTTTTTATGGTCAAATGAAAAAGCCCAGCACTAACCATTGTAACTGCATGGCTCCTTTCTGACTGAAAAGAAACCTTACTAGCATGAAGTTAGTCCTTTGCTCTGCTGACCTTTTGTGCAACAGGAGTCCCATGGAGAATTTGCATTATATAGCTTTCTTTTTCAATATTAAGCACAACTTACAATCCAGAGTCTCTTTTGTATATGGGATCATCATCTGATACCCGTGCCCATGGCTTGCAGTAAAATCTTGCGCAATTGTTTTTGAAAAATCTCATCCAGAAGGCTTGTTCCACATGGTCAAGCATATGGCAATGTTCTTTGCCTATGATTGCTTCCCAGCAGATGCTGTAGTGGATTTTCTTGCACTTTACTGTATTTCCAGCAGTTGCTTTATGTTGGCCTTGCAGCAGCTTTGCAGCAGTTTAAAATGCTGAAAGTCATGAGAATTTCATAAAGTTTGCTATAATCTTTTCATAGAATCATAGAAACATAGAGCTGGAAGGGACCCGTGCACAATGCAGGAAATTTACACACACACACACACCAGTCCTTCCTTGACTCCTGCTCTATGCCCAAAAGAAGGCAAAAAAACCTTCAAGGGGCAATGTGACCTGGAGGAAAATTCCTTCCTGACCTAGGGTTGCCAGATCCCTCTCACCTCTCACCGGGAGGTAGGGAGAGCTGGCACTGATCTTGTGCTGCTCATGAGGATCCTCTTCGCCCCAGGGCTGACACAATGATGTCACTTCCAGTAGTGATGTCATTGTGCCAGTTGTGCAAGTGCTCCTGCACTCTGTACGGGGCCAATTTGCCCAAATCGGCCCCAAACAAAGCACAGGAGTGCTTCCATGGGGGTGCAACAACATCACTTCCAGAAGTGATGTTGCCGTGCTGGTTGGGAGCGCACGTGCAGTGCACATTCCTGAGGTGCCTGCCAGTGGTGGGCAACCTCTGGGAGCTTGCTCCCTCCCACCAATTGCTGGGCAATCGGCAGATGAGAGGACAAATCCTTGGGAGTTTGCCCACCACCAGCAGGCACCAGGGAACCCTATTCTGACCCTGAAGTGTTGATTGGCATTACCCTGGTGACATAGAAAGGACCATGAGATCTAAGCACTGGCACATCCTCCCAATCATAATCTACCTAAGTTTACTATATTCAGGAGTGTGCAAGGCCCCAAATCAAGGTGGACATTGGTGTTTGTTTTTCTTTACACGTAATAAGTTTTGTTTGTAACTTGTAAATAGTTTCTTTGGTTAATAATCACTTTATAGTTTAGCACAGCAGTGTCCATTATTGTGCTATTCTCATGATATATTAGGGTTGCCTGTCCCTGGCTGACACTCCTGTGAGCAAAATGGGGGCAGTGACTAGAAAAATCATTGTTGACGACACTATGACATCTCTTCTGGATCTGGAGCAGAATACCTCTCAGCAGCACCCCAGTTTGTTCCCAACCAGCACCGGAAGCACCGGCAGGGGAAAATGAAGGGTGGGGACGTGGGGCTACATGCTGGCATCACATCAGCATATTGAAGACTCTTCTAGTGAGAAACAGAAATGACATCATGGGACACTGTAGGAGTTGCAAGAACTTTATAGTTTGCAAAAAGCTTCGCAACTCCTAGAGCATTTCATAACATCTCTTCCAGTTTTCACCAGAAGTGATGTCAGTGTACCAGCATGCTGCTGGCACACAAGTTCCTGCCCCCTAAATGCTCCCAGCTGTGAGCTAAATGCTAACAGTCTGCTGGCTTTGGACTGGCAAAGCTACATGTCATAGTCTCAATCCAAATCAGGATCTTTTCTGTGTGCCTGTTTTTATAAAAGAGAGGGGGTGGGGTAATCTTGACAGCTCTGTACATTGCAATCCCAGTGTCATGTTAGTTCAATTTTTTTAAAAATAACAATAGCCCCTCTGTGTGTAGAATAACTTGACTTAAAGTAACCTTCCTGAGGCATAGTCACATGAAATTCAGGGTGGTAGACAGCGATACCCCTCTATCCTCCATAGATAATGGTCCCGATGATCTGCTAAAAGAGGCATATGCATATATTTTAGTCGTAACGTTTATAATTTAGAGATATTCTTTTCCAGTTTTTAATACTGTTAAGACAGCTTGTCTTAAGTGCATGTAGGGATTCCAGGTCCCCCCGTGAAGGGTGGGGGATCCCCTGCTCCCACCTTCTGCCACCAACCACCACTAGGGATCCTATTCCCCTAATGGGGGCAGGGGATCTTATTTGAACCTGTTGGAGACCCATATTAGCTCACTGTGAAGCCAGGAGCATTCCCAGCCCCTACGTGATGATGTAACTTCCCAGAAGTGATGTCATCACACCATCCTGGTGCGATGAAGACATCCAAAAAGATGAATGTTGGGTCCTTTCCCTTCCAGGGGGAAGGTAAGGGGACCTGGCATGGCAAACTTAAGTGCACAGGAGGACCCTCATAAGTTGTAGAAGAAGGCTTAGAGACTGCAATGGCAGAGGCTCTGCAGGGTTGTAAGCAGTAAAATGTCTTTCCCAACCCTTGAGGCCTGGTCTAGGTGGAATGAGGTGACAAAGTACTGATGTAGCTGGTTGGCAGGGATGCTGGTTCCCAGGCAAGTTATTCCCTGCCCTGCCTCTTATTCTGTATGCTTTCAAAATGCTTGTGAGATTTGCAGTTTAATTTCGAGTATATCAAAACCTGACCCAAATATTGCCCTTCCTCTCCTGGAATTCAGAATGGTGCTCATATTCTGAACAGGTGCATCATGGCCTCTCCAGTCCTATGTTTTTCATTTGTATTAAAACTCTTACTGTAAATGCCCTTGCAGCCAAGTTTACCACCTGCTAACCCAAAGATTCTACCTGTCACCTTAAAGATCCTGGAGTCAGCATGATCTGAATGCTTTCAATTTTTATTATTTAGAGCTTTCTCTCAAGAGAATCCGAAGTTTTCTGCCTTAAATGTGCATGCCCCTTCTCTTAACTTGTCTCCCAATATGGTCTCCAGTGACTTGCAAGCTCAGCTAGGAAGAAGTCCTTGAATTATTTGCTGATGATAGAAGTAATCCAGGTGGCTGGTGAACTAACTGCTCAACAGCCTTATGTGCAGTGCAGCAAAGGCACCACAACATTTATCATTGGCCTCTAACAGACTCTACAAAAACAAATCTATCTTGAAATGCATTTCATGTACAAGTTCTAAGGGCATCGCCCTGCTTTCCCTTTTTCCTCGCCCTGGTGACAACCGTGTTGACTAATTGTTGCGGTGGAACTTTGTCTGAACTTTTGTCTAATCCAAACGCAAGAACATAAATAAACCTACATTTCAGTCAGCAAACTATTAAAAAGTTACACAATCTTTGCTAATGCAAAGAATGGCCTGTAAAAGAAGCCTTACATCTGCTGTTCAGGAAGCAAACAGACTCTGTAGACTGAGAGTGGGTCATTCCCCCATTGCTATCAAATAGTAAATATACTGAAATGGGCAATCAATTTAAAATCACAGCTAATAAGCCGGTTTTATAGATGTCACAGACAGGTCAGTTGTGTGTATATGAGCAAGTTAGTGTGCCAAGGATACTCCATGCTCCTTAGTCACATTTCACTGGTGTGAGTGTGTGAGTAAAGGTACTGCTTATATTTTTGAGGGGCCCCTGGGCTTCTGACCCAGAGACATGTTTCTTCCTCCTGGGGGGGGGCAGTGTGAGTGGGGGCAGGAGAAAAAAACTCACAGGCTTCAAGAGCACCACCTCTGCACATATTGACTGTAACATTGCTGAACTTATTCAGAAACTCCCTCCTCCACAAAAGGAGGAAGACACTAATAAAGAAGTAATGGTGCTGGTAAAATCTGGGATTGTCTCTTTGTATGAATTTCCTTAGCTTCATGGGACTGAGGACATTGGGCAAGCAAAGAATATGCAGGAGGACTTTTTATAATCCATTGTCTATTGTGCTAAGAAGGTTTCCACATGGCTGGACAAGTTCAGGAGTTGCAAAGCTTTTTTTTTTTTTTACCCTTCCCATAGCTCTGAAGTTTCCCTGGGCTTGATCACAGTTTCCCAGAATCTACAAATTTAGTATTTGGGGTATTTCCTTAGTAGCTAGGGGCCTTGACTAGAATAAATGGTAGACTTGACAGAATGGCTGGCAAGATTTATTACACTGAACATAAAATCACCCACAAGTCCAATAATGTTTGACAGACAGACACATAGAATGCAAGTACCCTGGACATCATAGGCATGTGTGTGTGTGTGGTGCCCTCAAGTCAGAGTTGACTTATGGTGACCCCTGGTGGGTTTACATAGCAAGAAACTATCAGAGGTGGTTTTCTGTTGCCTGCCTCCGCAACCCTGGTCTTCGTTGGAGGTCTCCCATCCAATTACTAACCAAGGCCGACCCTGCTTAGCTTCTGAGATCTGACAAGATCAGGCTCCCCTGGACTATCCAGGTTAGGGACATCATAGACACTATGTTAAAAAAAAATTACAGCTCTTCGTATGCATTTCAGTAATCATTATCGAGAAATCTCAACAAATTTGACTAATTAAATTTAAATGACTACAGCCTTCTAGGCTTGGAAATTTTCAAAAGAAATAAACATGGAGTGCTGAGAGTTATAAGCAAGGAAGAACTTCTGGATAAACAATCTGTACTTTAACTTAGGGGGATAATATATACAAACCTTTGCATATATTTTTTAAATCTTATAGTGATGAGTGAACATTCCTTGGCTCAATTCAGAAAAAAATGGCTTGGTAATTATAATAACATCATAACATTTGATTTATATACCACCCTTCAGGACCACATAACGTCCACTCAGAGTGGTTTACAAAGTATGTTATTATTATCCCCACAACAATCACCCTGTGAGGTGGGTGGAGCTGAGAAAGCTCTGAGAAGCCCTGAGAGAGCTGTGACTGACCCAAAGTCAACCAGCTGGCTTCAAGTGGAGGAGTGGGGAATCAAACCCAGTTCTGCAGATTAGAGTCCCATCATTCTTAACCACTACACCAAACTGGTGTAGTGTTCAGGGGGGAAAAAAACCCAAACTTGTTTAAGAGTTATCTCCTGGCATGTAGAACTGGAACACGCACACTGATGGTGCTGCATGCTTGCACCTTATTGTATTACCCTGAGAATTATTTGTTTTGAGATCTAATAGCTTAATGTCACTAATGAAGACAACATCAGAATATTTTAAGCCTATTAAGCCCACTGTTTTGTCAGTGTCTTAAGTTCCAGCCATCTGTCACACTCTAATGTGACCAAGAGATAGGACCCAGGAGGACCAAGCTATGCAGATAAGAGGCAGGCCTGATTCTCCTGACTGGACTATCAGGAACAAGTGTATCTCACAGCCATGATGGGACCTCAAAAGAATCCTATTGTTTTATCCCATACAAGTTAATAGCAAGTATTCACTCCTATTGTGAAAAATAAAGCACTGCATTTGGGGACATTTCGGAGGATCTCTCAGTGGGAACTATAGACCTTCATCACTATTTCAGAACTTACATGTCAGCAATCTTATTGATAAAAAAACCTCCGAGGAACATTTTGTCAAACGGTTCCATGATGGCTAAGAGAAATAAAAAATTAAATCTTGAGACTCTAGAGGCAAGGGAGAACTTCTAGTACAACTTATGCCTTTAATACTTTCTAAAAACTGTTTTGCACTCATATCATGAATCCTTCCTGAATGTTTTCTGTCCTTAGCATTCCTAGAACTGTCACCTTGACAGTCACTGTCAAGGTGAAATTCAGCCGAAGCTGATGAAGGCAGAAGTCAAAACATTTAACTAGATGCTGTTAAGCCTATCTTTATTTTCTGAGTCACTTATTTATAGCTGTAATGTTGCATAGAATAACTATAGCAGCCAGTGTCCCTCGCTCCTTTTGTGAAGCAAACATAACCGGGCCAGGGCTAGGCTATCCTGCTAGATTTGACGCTGTTTAAGATTACAGTATTAGTCACTACTAGAGATTAATGTTACAGGGACCAGCATGGAATGCAGTATCTCCCTCTCTTATAATAGCTGAAACAAGTTTAGACTTTGATTTGAAGAAAATGACAGTGGTGCAGAGAAAGAGACAAGGTTTTGGAACAGTCTTCTTTTTCCATCTGCTGTACCTGTATATTTGCATATACTTTTTATTTGTATGTATTGATTTAAAAGTTGTATATCCTACACTCTCCAGAATCTTCCCAGGGCATATATCTAGCTGATATTCTTTCTTACTATGAAACTGATCATACAAAGCTGCCCAGAGAGATCATACTACAAGAAAGTAGTAAAAAGTCCAGTAGCACCTTTAAGACTAACCAACTTTATTTAACCAACATAATCTTTCGAGAACCGCAGCTCTCTTTGTCAGATGCATCTGACCCTGGGCCACCCCAGGCTCAGCAAGGCAGGCAGGTACTCAAGCTGATTGCTGTCCAAACTGTTCAGTGGGTGGGTGGGCAGGAACCTATGACAGCCACTGTCTAATCCCCTGAGGTGGCAGGCAGGTGCATGTGGTTATCAGCCACTGCCTGAGTTCCTGAGGTGGTGGTAGGCATGCATACCAGCCAGCTGCTCCCCAAGTCACTGTGTGTGTGCATTGGCTAGCATCTGCCCAAACTCTGAAGATGGCAATCAGCAGCCAAGCTGGTCACCTGAGCCACGGAAGGCTGCTTCTTCCTCTCTGGAGAGGAGGCAGTGGGTAATTGGGGGCCTGCTCAGCCTGAGAGAACTCCCCTGGGTGTCCAGTGGTTAAGACTGCCTCTGGAAAGAGGAGAGGACAAAACAGGTGAGGATGCCCTACAGGTAAGTGCCAGTTCCCTCCCTCTCCCCGCAACCCTGACAGGAAGGTAAGGAAAACCTCACAACTCTACACCTCTGCTACATACTAGATCAGATTGATTGTTGTTAGATAAACCTAAGAGCATGAAACTATCAGTTCTACACTGAATTTTCCCCTCCTTCTAGCAACATCAGAAAATATGGTGCTGCACCCTTTGCATCAGTTTGCCATAAAATTAGACTTAACATTCAAACTTGGAGAAACGCTGGTTTAAAGGGAGGGGGCTGCATCTGTGCAATGGCCTGACTCAGTCTGGAGCTGTGGTCCAAAGACAGGGCTTAACCCCTAGAAATGAGACCCTATGTGGCTGATATTTACAAAAAGAAAAAAATGCACGGAAGCTTTCATAGTAATTCTGATCGTTTAACTCACAGACAAGAAACATGAAAGAGTCAAAGGCTCTTTCAAAACCCAAATCTAGGCAGGGATATAGATTATCATCTTGATTGTTTTACCCTCCTGCCCTGAGGTGTGGAGACGCCCGCCTGCCCTGGCTTGCAGCAGTGGTCCACCCACTGTGAGATCTGCCACTCTTCTGCTACTCTCTGGGAAGAGGTGAAAGAGGAGGAGAGAGGTTTGTTAAAGAAAACTAGTTCAGAATAAGCCTAGAGTTGCACAAATTTTTGAAATAAAAATTATGAGTGTGTTAAAACAATCAGAAATAGTTGACCTCTGGCAGCAGTATTTGTCCAGAAAATGAACAGCCTAGAGTCAATGAACTGGACTCTGCAGTTCTGCTTAAGGGCTCAGGAAGGATTGCTAATGATGAAAAAATGTAGTTCTCCAGTCAAGCCAGCAGCTTCAATAGTCTTAATATATTTTGCCCTCTTGGTGGCAGTATGGCAGAGGCAGTAAACATTAGTTCATTGCTCAGAACAGCTATAATAAGCACTTATCAGATGAGAATACTGGTGATGCCATTTAACTCTATTTTGACATAATATTGAAGATCTGATTCTTCTGGAAAGGAGGTTGTACGTACAGACAAAAGGCCCACATAGAGGCTGGTTTGGATTCCAGTGCTAATAACGGAAACATGCAGCCATTTGCCTGCGCTAGTGCTTGTATGGCAGATCATGTGAGCCCCTGTGCAATATTTGAATTATAGAAGGAAAGTTAGGTGGACCTTGATAAAATCCATGAGCTCCACCTCTTAGTCCTTCCCACCAGCCCTTATAAGACACACACCCAGCCCACTTGTTGTGCCAGATTGTATACTAGGTGTATGCAACAATTAAGAAAGTGCTTGGGAATCCTATGTCCTCTTCAGGTGAGACTCCAAAACTGTACTAGCAACTTCTGGTGATCTTTACTGAAATTACTCTTTAAATTCTCATGATGTGATTTTTTTTGGTGCCTGAGGGATATGTTGTAAAAAGGGAAATATCCTCTGGTTCTGGGTTTATGGAAGAGAAATTTGCTTAGCAAAGGGACTCAGATAAAGATACTAAATGGAAGTGGTGCACATCGGGTTTCCAGGTACATGCCTGTAATTCCCAGGAGACTTTGGGGGGTAGGGCATGAGGGGGAAGTTGTTAGTGGCACTTCCAACTAAAATCCCTAAGGGACATCACTGTCTCTACCTTTGTGCTAAAGCCATAGAGATTAGCAAAACCCAAGATCATAGTTGATGTCACTTCCAGGTTTACCTGGTAGTGACATTGATACATTGATGACATCCTTCTCCACTTTCTCCCACCACTCATTTAAGCACAATCACAAAACAGGGCTGCTTTGGTGGAGTTTGCCCACCAAAAGCAGACAGATAGCACCCCTGGGTGCACAGTGGAGTATTTCTGGTGATGGTGGAAAGTGTCATCAAGTCATGGCCAATTTATGGCAACCCCTAATCAGGTTTTCAAGGCAAGACCCTAACAGATGTGGTTTGCCATTGCCTGCCTTTTCATAGTGACCCTGTTCTTCTTTGGAGGTCTCTCATCCAGTTACTAACCAAGGCTGATGCTGCTTAGTTTCCGAGATCTGATGAGATCAGGCTAGCCTGGTCTTTACAGGTTAGGGCAGATTATTCCTATTGCTAACTAGATTCCCCTTTCCCAGTGAAATCTCTGCACCAGTCTGTTTCACACTATGACAAATAACAGTCATGAAGACATCACGTTGGCCCTTTTCACACTACTCACCGGCTTCCAAAACGTCACGAGATGTAGCGCAAAGAATGCAGAAGATAGCATCTTCTCATGCAAGTTTTGTGAGACATCGCACAAAACTCGCACGAGAAGATGCTATCTTCCGCGTTTTTTGTGCTACATCTCGCGGCATTTCGGAAGCCGGTGAGTAGTGTGAAAAGGGCCATTGTTGTGGAACGGAACCTACCCTCCTACCACCTCATTGATGCCAGAAGGAATTTGCTTGTTGCTTTCACACCCTTCTCTTCACAAAGCAAAAAAAAAAAACAACTGTGTTCCAGCCAGAGGATCTGCTCCCCTCTTCAGCACCTCTGAACCAAATAGTCAGGATCCAGTCTTCCTCCCTGTTTGACAGCCATTTGAGCTGACTTCCACCAGATCTCCCGTGCTCATTCCCATGCTGGAATTCATGAGGAGCCTGACATACCCCCAAGGAACTTTACAAGCATTTAGTAAGGCATGTTCTACTTGCATGGAAAGTTCCCTCAGCTAGTGTATGTAGTATATACAGTTCATTGTACAGTGTGATGTTGAGGCTGCTAGCACTCCTAGCAGGAAGTTATGGGGTTTATTTCTGAGCAGACCTGGTTAGAACTGCTTTCTGTTCTTCCTTGAGGCCTTCTTAAATCGTAGCTAGGGAAGTGCATCCCCCTCTAATGTAGTGATTGCAGCACTGCCACAGCCTCGCCACAGCCTCTCATAGGATTTGTTTGTAGGATAGAACTCATTACTTCAGCAAACATGGATTCCCAAACCCATGTTTGCTGTGAGGTAGTACAAACACAGGTGAGGGAAACATTTGAAGGGAAGAAATGGTGGTTGAGAAAGATGCTTGACACATCTTATTCCCCTAAAGATGCCCCCTTCCCCTGGTAGCTGTTCCCCCAGATACTTCTCTGAGCTCTCTTGCTGTTTAGAAGTCCATTTGGGGGAAACTGATAAAATGTAGTTGGGAAGCATTCATATGCAGGGGAGAATCAGCAGACCCATTCATACCCATTAAATTCCCTTCCAGGAATCCCCTTTCACCTCTACATTCACCTGAGAGTAAAAGCATGTTTGCCTTGTAATGCAGTTCTACCTTTATATAATGAACTTTCTGAAACTGCAGAGATTATATGAGTAGAGATGAGCACAAACCAAATTCCAAACAAAATTAAGCACAAACCAGGCTGGTTCATGGTTCGCGAACCACGGTTCATCAGATCCCATTTATGACAAACTGCCATGAACTTTTAGGCTGGTTCGTTTGGTTCATTTTTTAGTTCATCACTGCAGACAGCCTGGTGCCAATCAATCAGTTTCCTAGACAACAGGGGATGGTCTTCCTGCAGACCTTCTGTTGGCCCGGAAGTGATCTTCTGCTGACCCAGAAGAGACAATTTTCTGACCCAGATGTGACGTTTTCACAAACCAAATGAACGGGTTCACGAACCAGGAACAGGTCCATGAAAGTTCGTGGTTCATGAAATTTGACAAACCACGAACCACATGGTTCAGGTTTTTTCTTTTTCTTTTTTTTTTTTTGAAAATTTTTATTTTTTAATATCTAACATAGAAAACTACAAAAAACTACAAAAATACAAGGGAAAGAAAAAAGGGGAAAAAGGGGAGGGGGCTGAGAAAGGGGGAAGAGCAACATACAAACAATAAACACTACACTACATCTCTTGTATTCCCTTCATGCTGCAATTTTTCTTAAAAGTTAACTTTCTAACATGCGATCAGATTAGTAGATCTTATACAGTACAAGCCATATTCAGGATCAGATCTTCTTCCCCCCCCCCTTGCGTCTCGGTCTCAATTCTCTCTGCGCAGCTCGAGCAGCTGTGCCCGCTCTCTCCTCCCCCCCACCCTTCCCCTTCAGACTTTGGACGTTTGTCTTGATGGAACTCCTGATGATTGAACAAAAAGTCTGTCAGCTGGGCTTCCGATGTAATCTTATAAGTTTGATCCTTATAACTAAACAAAACGCCTTCTGGAAACAACCATTTATATTTCACATCACATTTCCTCAAGAAAGCCGCAAGTCCTTTATACTTGAATCTTCTTTTACGAGCCAAAAATGGAACATCCTTCAAAATTTTAACCTTGTTGCCCAAATAATTCAAGTCCACATTGTATGAATTATATAAGATGGTGTCCCGAGTCTTCCTAGATGAAAAGTCAATAATAATCTCGCGAGGCAGCTGCCGCTTCATTACATACTTTGAAGATGTCCGCCGGACCTCCAAGATGTCGCTTTTTAACTCTTCTTTAGTTGCCTCTGCGAATGTTGCCAAAAGTCCAGACACCACATCTTATAAATTTTCATTTTCCTCCTCTTTTACATTCTGAAGATGCAGTACCGTTTGGGCACGGTCCACTTGCAATCCTATTAATTGATTCTCCAAAAGCTTCACTTCCTTACTTGTTGCTTTCATGAGTACTGCATTCTCATGCGCAGACTGCTCTGCTCCGGTCGCTGTTTCTTTAATGGCTTTCACCTCACTCTCCACTGAATCAACCTTTTGCCCCATTTCATTCAGTTTCGCTACAAAGGGCTGCACAGCATCGAAAACTGCTCGTCTCACCAACTCTTCCAAAGTTTCCCCCTTCCCCTGTAGCGTTGCCATCACCGATTTACTCATTGCTGGGCTCTGCTTTTTCATCGCCATCTTGGGGGGGGGGACGCCAACTGAGTTCCGAAACTCGTTAAAGGGGGAAGAAATCCGCGCCTTCTTAGCTTCAGCTCCCACCAATACTTCGCATACGCTT
This sequence comes from Eublepharis macularius, assembly GCF_028583425.1. NCBI lineage: Eukaryota > Metazoa > Chordata > Lepidosauria > Squamata > Eublepharidae > Eublepharis > Eublepharis macularius. The sequence continues at coordinate 197,557,462 of NC_072790.1, forward strand.
AAGAATCAGAAGGGATTCGCTTACTTACAGGCTTTCACCTTAAATCTGCTTATTGCCGTTCTCCATGGCCTGGCAGCACACGCGGTGCTGCGCAAGTCTGCCGGCCTCCGTTGGAGCAAGCGGGCAATTTACCCCCTGCATTACTTCCAGAGGGTTCTTCCCGCGGCGCCCCGGATCCAGGCTCCCTCACTGGGAGTCCTGGAGGTTAACCCTCACGGGTCAACCGCCCAGTCAGGCTGCTCAGACAGTTCCCCCCGGACCTGCGGAGAGGAACATCCGACATGGCCGGGAAAACGAAACCGAATCCATGGTTCAGGTTTTTTCCTGTTTATGCCCATCTCTAATTATGAGGCTATTTGTTTCCCTCTGTCTCTGTCTCTTTGCTAGAATCATAACTCATGTTTCATTGACTAAGAGTCTCTCTGCGCCAGATATCTGGGTGCATGTTCATCAAGTGCTGGGAGATGCAATGTTAGCCAGGAAGCGCAGTTTTAAAAGACAGAGCTAGTGGAGATTGCTCCGGAGGGAATGGATTCTCTCATAACCTTCTGCCACCTCTGGCGTGCTGGACTGTCTCCTCTTCTGGAGCCTTTGCCCTGCCACCCTTGCTGCTTAAACTTTGAATTAACTGAGCCTCAACAGGGCAACAGCTCTGGAAGGGGAGACAGTCTGACATGCCAGAGGTGGTGGAGAGCTGTGAGAAAATCCATCCCCTCCAGAGCAATCTCCACCGGCTATCATTTAAAACTATGCTTCCTGGCTAACATTGCATCTCCCAGCACTTGATGAACATGCACCCAGATATCTGGCGCAGAGAGACTCTAAGCTGCATGCCAGAATTTTTATTATGATTGTCCCCAACTCCAATTGAAAGCTCAGGGCCAATGAATACTCCTAAACTCATAAATAGAGTGAAATAAAAACAATTACTATTATGAATATTTGCTCATCAGGGAGAGTTTTTGTAGACTTAAAAATATCCTCTTTTCCCTCACTAAATGCATGTTTATCAGAAAACCAATAAATAAAAATCTTGAACTGGAATTAGTACACTAGGTTATACTCTTGGTCACCTCACTTTGCTCCAGAGGCACAGGGAACATTTCTTCTGTTAAAAAAAGTCACCGTTTGTCTTCCTATTTCTAAGCAGCTTATGAAATTTGAGGTGCTCAAAAAAAAGCATCCTAGATCACATCATTTTGTTTTCCAAAATGTAATTGTTTGGGTTTGACAATGCAAGAAGATATCTGGAGTGGGGACAGGGTGGAGAGATTTCTTTATTTATTGCTGCACAGAAGGAAATCAGTCAACACAAGGAAACTATAAATAGGGTCAGCATTAACAATTGGTAGAAGCACATCAACTGTTTTTATATGTCATCTAAAGATCTGCAATTTAGTGCATGCAGATGATCCCAGGTCTGCATTACCAATTAAGAGGGCCTGGAAACTTAGCAGGGCCTGGAAAGACCTAAGAGTTGCTGCTAAGTAGAATAGATAGTAGGGGTGTGCAAACAAGCCATAAACACACCTGGAATTTGCTGTTTCATTTCTTTAAAGCAGCCTCTGGAATGGTGAACCAAATCTTGGAAGCCAAACTGTAACTATACCTACCCACTCAAAAGTTGGTGTGTTTTGTTTTGTTTTGGATCTTACCTGGCAGTGGCAGCAGAAGCAGGCAGGCACTGGGCCCACCTGGCAGCACCTTGTTTTCCTTAACATCATTTACCAGTCAGATTCCAAGGAGAGAGAGTCCTTACATTATTAATTAACTCTGTTGGCGGGAAGGCGGAATCTTCACAACGTACATAAGTGCATTTTTTTCCCCTGTCACTGCCCGGGCAATTGCATTGTCTCCTTGCCAATTGGGTGATTTTAGGTGGGTTGTCACGTTGGTCTGTGGTGGAACAGCAGGATTTGAGTCTAGTGGCACCTTATAGACCAACAAGATTTTCAGAGTATAAGCTTTTGAGAATCAGAGCTCCATTCTTCAGACATCTGAAAAAGGGCGCTCTGACTCTCAAAAGCTTACACTCTGAAAATCTTATTGGTCTCTAAGGTGCCACTGGACTCAAATTCAGCTGCCAATCAGATGGTTCCTCACAAGTGGAGACTTCATCAGAAATAATGCAGTCCAACAGAGTCCTCAAAAGTGGGCAGAGCCCAGACATGAAGATGGAAAGAAAAATGTTTTGCAGTGCAACCCCAGGCAGAGTCAAACCCTTCCAAGCCCATGGGCAATTCTTGTTGAATGCCACTCTGCCAGGCTTCCACTGGTAATAACCTATACAGGAGAAGAGACTGTTTCAGATGTCAAAAGAACTGTGGTGGAAGAGAACAAGTGAGAGTGGGAGAAGGAAAACAGCAATAGCTGTTGCAGGACAGCAAAAATGAGGGAAGTGATCATGATAGAGAATACTAAATGCATGGACTAAAAGCTAACAGTATGGAAAGTGAAAGTGTGCCAGTTGAATGATGGTCAAATTCTTCTGGATGTTTCTGGTGTCATATTTAGAAATGCAGGATACAGTAGAGATGATCTGAGTAGAAATATTGTGAAGATAAAATGAGTACAGCATGAAAGCCTGGGTGACGAAGGAAAAAGAAAGAAGAGAAAGGCAAAAGGCAGAATAGAAAATTAATGAGAAAGACAGAATAATGTGCAGAATTAGATAATTGTCTTAAATTGCCTCTCAAATTATCAAATTGAGCTAATATACCTTCACAACTAGTAGGAACTGACTAAGGCAGGCTTTAAAAGAAACCCATCAATATTGTCCATGTTGGTCTTTCTGGGCCCTGTGTGAGACCATTATTTGCATAACCTTCAGTAGCTAGGAGGGGAATGTTACCAGAACTGCTATTTTTATAGGGGAAATTAGCAAGCAGTTCAGCTTGAGCTAGCGTGGATCTTTAGCCAATGTATACCAGAGTCAGTCTTTCAGATTACTTAGACAAGAAAGGGGAGGCTAATATTCAAATAAATAATGTTTACTAAAAGTGTTGCGTATGCCTGACACAACACTTACATACAGCAGACATACAAGAACTCAGAAATAAAGGCTGGAAAGAGTTACAGAGACATTTGCATTAGCAGGTTCCCACTTGAGATCAATGGCAGAGAGGCAATATGTACCTGATCACGGCGAGAAGCAGAGATTCCAGCAGTGAGGTTGGTGGTGGGCGATGTACAGTGCCCGCATTGTACACGCAGAGGGTCCATCTGGGTCGGGGATGGTGCGCAGCACCTGGCTGAGCATGGCGCTGGGCACCAGGCACATTGCCGAGCACCAAGCACTGAGTGTCTAGTGTCAGGCAGAGTCTGCTTAAATAGCCGAAATGTGCCCTGAGGCGGGAGCTCTTTGGGGGTGCCTCATGATGGCTCTCAGGATGTTTTCCACAAAAGATATATAATGGGCTAACAAGAGATATGATGGGTTCATATCAGGAATTTGATGGGCCACTTTAGAATCTAATTGTGTGATAGTCACACCCTTGGGGACAGGACAAAAGGAAGGGAAGGAGTGCAGGGCGGGTTGATTGAATCTGACAGGACGCCAGGTTGCACTTGATGGGATTGGCTTGGAATGTTGATGTTCAATGGGCGTATTGATAAGTGTCCATTGTCCGCCCTGCACAGTTGGCATGTCACTCCCGTCCCTGGGCTGCTGCAAGCGATCTGCATATCAGGGTGAGGCATAGCTTCGGACATGACAGGAGCCTTGCGGTAAAATGGTGGACTCAGGGAGAACCATCCATAGTAACTGCCTGTTGCCTGAGAACATGGCTGCCCTCTGGTTTGCTTCTGTGCGTTCATGGGTTCGCTAGTGTGCTTATATGGGCATATGGCAGGCCCAGGGCTGTTCTGCAGTGGCTTCCCTGTGGAAGGCGGGCCAGGGGGCGCCTAGTCCGTTTCACAGAGAACCCTTCCTTCTTGCATGTCATTGCTAGCTGCCAGGTTCTTGTCCCAAGGTACAGTTCATGCCCAGCACAAGAGATGCAGTGGGTCTCAGGGCAAGTAAGAGAGACAGAGTCCATAATCCAGGAGGGAAGAAAACAGGCACGAATAACATAGTCTATAATTCAGGAGGCAGGAGGCAGGCACAGGTAACATAGTCCATGATTCAGAAGGGGGAGGTTGGCAACAGGAACAACAAGCAGGTGATGGTGTTTAGAAACTTTCTCCATATTTTCTAGTATTCCAGATTCTACTGAACCTAAACAAACTACAGAGATTTGATTCTCAAACTGATAATGTTCTACATGAGCATAAGGAATCACAGTAAACAATTTTCCTTGAACTCCAGATATGAAATTATAACAATTTTTTTCAGCGCAAACTTTTCATGCACTCCAGTTGCTGAGGTATATTTTGAATTGTTGAGGACATTATTCTATGGTAATTATGTTTTTCCAATGTGTTGTTAACCCCTACTCAAATTAATGCCTTTTTTGTCTCTTAAATCTGAGAAAGGTAGGCTATTGCAGAGCAAATGCATGCTACGTAGAGCAGGCAGAGCAAATCCCAAGGACTGTGAACCTTGGTAGGAGAATGATAGTTGTACAAGCATATCCCTTGGTTCATCTGTAAAATGTCTGAGGGCCAAGCTACACATGACGAATGACACTTGAACGGCAAGTGGATTGAGTGGAGGGCAAGTGAACAGGGAGAAATACACTTGCTGTTCAAGTGTCATTCGTCATGTGTAGCTTGGCCAGGCCTCATAGAACCTTATTTTACTAAAAAAATGTTCTAATACAGCCAGACTTTCCTGGAATACATTTCCTGGGTCTGTATAAATATCATACAAGCCAATAGTTTTAACTGCTATTTTAAAAATATCGGATAGAAATCCCATTTACAGTAATGGTTTAATTGCTTTTAAATTATGTGGTCTCATTGGTGCTATTTTAAAAATCCTTTTTTCTGGAGTTTGAAGTGGGATACAAAAGTTTATTAATTTATTAAAGTAACTGCAACCTCCTTGTCTTAAAACTGTGGTCCTATAGATAAAAATCCAAACCAATGATAGTGCTGTTCCTCCCTGCTCCCCTCAGCCCCTGTAAGAATGAGGAAAGGAATTTCAAGAGCTGTGGTTTATTTATAGATGGCTCTTATTTGCTTATATTTGTCAAGAAGCAATAATTCATAAATTATTTTATAGAGACAAGAGAAATCAAGATCATAATGCTTCCAAGGGGACATCTGACACAAATGAATACACAACACCAGAATCCGGTTTTTGTCATGGAAATTGGACCATTTTCCTATTATTAAAATGAAAAGCAGATGTGAAGAAATAGCCAGTCATGCACACTTATGCTTTGTTGAGAACCTTATGATTGGGGAACAGTATTTTCCCGTTTTTTAACTAATCATATTGGAAGCAGTTGTTATTCAGGCAACATTAAAAGCAGCTAAAATATTAGATTGGCTTCACTGATACCCGTTGACTGGTTGAAATACTTTTCCGGGGTATTTCCACCAGTAAACTAGAGATAATGGGGGGGAGGGCAGCTGGAAATGAGTCAACTGCCTATTCTTTATTTTTAAAATGAGATGAGCCAAGATAAAAACATTTCTGAAAGCATGTTTATTACCTAGAAGTGTTACCCTAAATGGGGGGGGGGGTCTCCTTATGAGTTGGGGGAATTAGTGTGCGAGGAGAGGCAGTGTGAGGGGGTGATGAGCAAGATTCTTCCACCAATGTATACAGGGATCGTTCCTCTAGATAACTTAATAAAAACAAGCAGATGTTCATACTTTTTATTGAAGAGGTAGCAAAGCAAACATACGGTAAATAGCACACAACATATACACAGAGCTAACTAGAAAAACAGGAAGGAAAGAGGGAGAAGAATGCTGGGTTGAGTGATAATTGCAAGTCCAGAAGAGAAGGGGCGTCCATAACAGAGGAGCTTTGAGCGACCAGCACTTCACAACAGGAAATGAGAGGCTCAGACACACGTCTGAAGGTGAGTGTTGAATCCAAAGAACACACAGAGAGAACTGTGGCAGAGGGTAGCCCAATTATACTGTGGAATGTACCATGTGGACAGTTAGGGCTTATTAAATCATGAATAGCCCAGATGGGAAAAGCGGATAAGGAAAGATCGGCAGGGTGTGGGGTATTAATTTAGGAACTCCTGGAAGACCCTATTGTCTTATCTTTGTACATCTCCAGGGGTGTGGAGTAGACAGTCTCGCTTCATGACTCACATGTTAGTAATTTTCCAACTCCTGGCCAGGGGTTGGCAGCCATTTCCTGCCTCATCAGTGTTTCTGAGGAGTGTTTCTGAGGAGAGGGGCTTAGAGCCATATTCATAGTCTTCCCTGTTAATGTGAAGGCAAGTTCTACTGCTAACAGAAGTGCTTCCTCACAAAGTCAGATAGATGAAGATTGGCTGTATTTACACAGTGAAGCCATTTTGTGAATGTATGTTGAATTCAATTATTTATTACCATCAGAGACCAGCACTAAAGTGCATATGTAGGCATGTGCCATCAAGTTGCAGCCAACTTACGTCAACCCCAGCAAGTGACTTTCATAGCAAATGAGGAGAACACCTGGCCCTGCTGCACAAGCAGCTGCTTTGTAAACACAAAGGCATTCAGCTTGATGCTCAACAGAAAGCATCCAGATGATCTGCTTAGGAGCTTGTCTTGCATGTCAAGGTGAGTTCCCCTGATGATAGCGCTCTTGCCAACATTTTCAATATCCCCTCTAGTATGAACACATTTGGTGAATGATGATCAGATGCTGTGAAAGCCCACACCCAGCCCCCCAAATAATGCACAGGTATTTTCTGCTCCGGTCAAGTATGACTATAGTGATACACAATGCTGTCTCTCACTTAATTTTTGCTAAGTGGGCTCATTCCTCGTTGTAACTATCCCAAGTAGCTACAAACTAATCCTTCTTTAGTTATGTATTAGACTGGGCACTTTGTGAAGGAGGACTAACTTGGTGTACATATTTGTGTGCGCCTTGACAAGAACTTAAAAGCTGAAATCTGTTTACTCTTCCAGTTAGTAAAACTTGTATCTCTTATTTCTAAGACTTGCAGCACATGGGCAAGTTGAAAAACATACTATGTCACTTCTTAGGCCAAGTTGCCACCATTTGTCTCATTAGCCCAGCATATGCCATGGTCTAACTGTTTTTCTTGATTACTTAGCTGTTCAGAGATGGCAAATCTAGGTTGTCTTCCTCCCAATCTCCAATTTATTTATGGTACATTTGAGAGCATTAGCCTTTTTGTGCACATTGCAAAATACTACAGAACTCTTAAATAGCTGCTTTTAAAAAACAAAACCAGTAAACAAGAGCTATTAAATTTGCTTTCCAAAATAAAAATAGCATGGGCTTTCTTAACTATGCAATGTCTATTTAAAAATTAATCATGATGTTTCATTCCCTTACTGACCAACTAAAACTGTGCGTATAGAAAGAAGTAACTCAGAAAAGCCAAGCGTCCTAACTTTCAAATATACAGCCCCTATTTTAAAGGATGAAAAACTATGGCATAGGAGGGTGGGTGTTCTTTTGCAGCTTGCATGATTGTATTAGATGGAAATCATGCCTCAGAATTAAAAGTATCATCTTCGTATGTGCGCGCTCTCTCTCTCTCTTCCTGTGCAGGAGATGTTTGTATAAAGAGCATAGGCTATCACAGAAACATCATTGTATTAGAACTTAGGAAATTTAGGAAGACAGCTAGTAAGAGAAACTTGGGATGTGGGATCTGGGCCCCTCAGCTTCATGGTTCTGATGAAATTGCTCTCTGTCTTCCAGAAATCTATGCTGAACTAAAAAACAACAACAACCCAGATACAAGGGTTCATTGTGAAATTCTTTTTCTTTCTGAAATTGCTACTATCATGTTTGACAAGAAGGTGGCACCATCAACCTGAGATTGAGAATAAGCCATAACCATCCACTTTAACTATGCCTAGATATCTTGATGCTCTGTTTGATTAATTGTACAACTCATCCAGATGACAGAGCTCATACCAAATACTGGATATTTGGCAATTTAATACCAAAATTGATATCAGCTATTTATTATTATTTTTTAAAAAATCACAAAGAAAAGCTGACAGCAAGTAATTTCATTTCTCAAAAGGATACATGTACTGGGAAAAGCATCAAAAATGTTAATGGCTGCCATTCAAAGCTCCATAGTGTTCCAGTGCATGTATGAAGCTTCAAGCAAACAAGGTTTAGTGGGTTCTCTTCTGTGCTGGTGAATTCTCTGCATGCACAAGGCCACTCCATGCACAAAGGTTTCCACAGTTTGACGACAACAGAGCAACGTGTACATCTGAGCTGTCTGTGTGCCTTAATGCCCCCAGAGCGAATATGTCATTGTCAGTTGCTGGATAAATACCTTTTTCATGGGAGATTCTTTCATTATCTAGCATATTTTTGTCAAAAGATTCCCAACTGTGTACCCAAGCAAACAATCACTCAAGTATTCATTCAGCTTATACATTAAATTTTCCCAGATGAGTATTTAGTCCCACATCAGAAATGTGCAAAGTAGCCCTGAGCTGGACCAAAAGAGGGTGGAGAGGAGGAGGAAAAACTAAGATGCAAACTAAGAAAGGAAGATGAGAATTAAATGTGCACATGCAAATTTAAAGAGATTACTCGTTCAATCAATCATTGTATTCAAAGTGCTTCCAAGCACTTTTTTGCTGAGCTGGCTCAATATCCCACTACCTTGCAAAAGCCAAATGTCCCAATGTTTGCAAGAGAGTCTATACTTTCAAACAAATTGTCAAAAGTCAAGCTAACCAGTGATCAGAGCTGGTTGCAATTACAGCCTCTATTACATGGACATGCTTCTTTAATTAGGGCCATAAAGGAAAACCCGTCTTCCTGGAGAAGCCAAAGTAACAGAAAGAAACTGATATGGTGCCATATTTTTATGTTTTCTGAAATAAAATGTAGTTGGACAGATTTGTACATCTCTCTTTCCTTAAATCCAGTTTTCCACATCAAAACTTGAACTTATTTCTCAGCCTAGCCCCTTTGCACACATTGCTTTTTGTTAGGCTGAAAAATATCAGCATTGTAACCGTGAGTTATTGCACTAGCAATGTCCCATAATCTGAAATCACCTATTTGTGTGTCAGTTAGTCATACTCTCACCAATTACAGCCTTACTTTGGCTTATAAGTTATAACTTACAGCAGTGTACTCTATAGTATTAGTCTCTTGGTAACTTTAAACTTCAGACTGTTTGTTGTGCTCTACTGGCAACAGGGAAGAAGTAGGGCTATCCATCTAATATATTTTTACCATACCCTTCCTCTAAGAATCCTAGAGTGACCGGCACAGTTCCCACTTCCCCACACCAAAAATCATGTGTGTTAGTAAGAGGCTGTGGCAGTATAACTGACCTGAAGTCACCTAGCAAGCTTCATGGCTGTGTGGAAATATGAACCAAAGGCTCTCACATCCCAGTCTAACTTGCTTTACTACATTGGCTCTCCCATAGGGCTAACTGTAGATATGGTATACGGCACTCCCTTGTGGCAGTGGATTTTTCTAATAGTAAATGTTCAGGGAATTGGGTTTCTTATGTGGTAGGAATAGGATTCCTTTTTTGTTTGGGCCCCTCATACTAGGTCTTGAAGGACAAGTCAATGACTGTGCTTTGCACAGAGAAGATTCAAGGAACTGCAATATGCTGAGTTGGACTGTTGGTCCATCAAGCCCAGTGCTGACCATATAAACAACAAATATACCAAGAGTTTTCCATCACATGTTCCATCACAGCTTCCATTTTGCCCATCTTGGTGCTTAAGACCCATTTTCTTCTGTGTTTTGCATTAGAACCCAGTAAAAAGGACTCAGCACAGAAATAGCAGAGATAGAATGGAGGCAGTAGGACCATACTTGATACAAACATCCTGATATGAATGTCTAGGTAGTTTGTAGCATTCAGACCATTAATCAAGAACTCAAAATCTGATCTGCTGTCCTTTTGCCACAACATAGTGCTTCACTCTTATCATGTAGTTCCTTTACCCATATTTGGGTCAGCCAACTCTTTTGTGTTTCACACTTGTGCCCAAGTTTGACCATGAAAATTCTCCTAGAACCACCCAATTACAGCTTTTAGACTTACAAACCTTTCACCTTTTAGACTTACAAAGCCTCTTCCTGTTCCTCTATCTGCCCCCTTCATTTCCCAAGCTTCCACTCTATTTGCCCTATGATTGGAGACAAAGTCTTTCCCCACAAGTGTGATTTTCCCTGCCCTGTTTAAGGGAATATAATGTGATTTGTCATGCTGAATACTTCATCACCTGTTCAAGGTCATTGATTTACTTTCTATATCCCTTGTTTTGCTCTAAGCATTGATGGTGGAGCATTCATGTGACCACTTCAGTGTAAAAGGAAAACAAATGCTAAAATGTCAGTGTGAATCAATCTGTAATATGAATTGGTCTGGAGAGTGGAGCTATAATACGACTACTTTTCTAACATGATTACAGTGAATTGTAATCCTTTCTCCAGGGTCGGGGACAGAGGGTGGCGCTCGGGGGAGATCTATCGCCCCGTCACCCTTTGGTGTGCGGGGTTCCCCAAGGGGCGATACTCTCCCTGATGTTATTTAACATCTATATGCGCCCCCTCGCCCAGTTGGTGCGGAGGTTTGGGCTGGGTTGTCATCAATACGCGGACGACACCCAACTTTTTCTGTTGATGGACGGACGGCCAGACACGGCCCCAGACAATCTGGCCAGAGCTTTGGAGGCTGTGACGGCATGGTTGAAACAGAGCAGGCTGAAATTGAACCCAGTGAAGACGGAGGTCCTGCAGCTGGGACGGGGGCTGCCAGATGTTGGGATCCAGCTCCCTGCCCTGGATGGGACACCACTGGCAACTTTGCCAGTGGTAAAGAGTCTGGGTGTGCTCCTGGATGCCTCCCTATCGATGGAGGCCCAGGTCACAGCGGTTGCCAAGTCTGCATTTTTCCATCTTTGTCAGATCAGGCAACTTGCCCCCTACCTGATGCCCTAGGACCTGGCTACAGTGATCCATACAACGGTCACCTCCAGGCTAGATTACTGTAACTCACTCTACGCTGGGCTACCCCTGGGCCTGATCCGGAAACTACAACTGGTCCAGAATGTGGCGGCATGGGTCCTGACTGGTATACCTTACCAGTCACACATCACACCTGTCCTGCGCCAGCTGCACTGGCTTCCGGTTGAATTCCGAATCAGGTTCAAAGTGTTGGTTCTTACCTTTAAAGCCCTGAGTGGGTTGGGACCAGCATATCTTCGGGACCGCCTCTCCCTGTACGTTCCCCGGAGATCGCTTCGATCAACGAATAAATATTTACTTGTGGTCCCCGGCCCTAAGGAAGCCCAGCTTGCTTCAACCAGGGCCAGGGCCTTTTCAGTCCTGGCCCCAGCCTGGTGGAACGCTCTGTCAATGGAAACCCGGGCCCAGCGGGACATATTATCGTTCCGCCGGGCCTGTAAGACAGAGCTGTTCCGCCAGGCGTTTGGTGATTGAAGGGGCGGTGCCATGTCGGCCTCCCACCTTTGGGGTGGGGAAGGTTCTCCCCACCACTGCACCTTGTCAATTTGTTTTATTATTTGTATATTGATTTTAGTTTTTGTTTTTATCGATTTTAACTGTTCACCGCCCAGAGCCCCTGGGGATGGGCGGTATATAAATTGAAAAAATAAATAAATAAAATAAATAAAAATTACAGTGAATTGTGCTCTAGACAGAGAAAACAGATCTAGTCAAGGAACCTCTGTGTCATTGTTAAGGGCTACTGATGAGAAGAAACCTTGATGCCAACATCTACACATCCCCCTGTCATGGCATTGCTTTATTCTGACAACCAGAGTGATATACCTGGTTCTCCACTTTCTCATTTTCTACCCTTAACAACCTAAGTGCAATAAGTTAGGTTGAGAAACAGCCAAGGTCTTGGTTGAGTGGTAGCTGAATGTGCGTAACCCTGGTCCTACTGTGGCATGGTGGGTAACAGCTTCATGACATGAAGAAATTCGACAGATAAAGCTACCGCCATGGGTACCTCAATGTTAGTTAAAACATTACCCATGAAGTGTCTGTCTGTAAACCCCCTTTATCTGTCTTAAAATCAACACCACACCAGCTGTTCAAACAGTAAAGTTGATAAGAGCATGTGTGCACATCAAAGAGGCCAACTCTTCTTTGCCTTTGGTGCATATTTACCAATCCCTTAAGAGTTTCACAGACAAATAAAATTCATTTTCCTTCATCAGAGATTTTTTTTTAATAAAAGGACCCTGAGGGATTGTTTCCCCTTCTCTTCTTAAGGGCAACATTTGCATCTTTTTGTCGCTGGTATTCACTGTTTCACATGTCGTAAACTTGGGAGTAGGAAATGAAAAGGCTGAAGGTTCTTCTGTTACTGGTCAAATGGCTATTTATAGGCCTCTATAAAATCAGCCCCAGATTTTGAAGTTAGTAAGGCAGCTTTAAATATCAAAGTTTTCTTTGAATATGGGGATTTGTTTCACAAAGGCAATGGTTTAATAATCAATGTGAAATGCTATCCTGTTCCGAGATCTAACCCACTAGATAATCCTAGGAACTTTCTGTTTAATTAACAGTTGGGAGAAGAAGGGGGGGGGAAGAGAAGCTATGTCCAGCCTAGACCTTCCTTGACAATGCTGTGGTTGTGCTGGTATGCACTTGGAGAAAAGGGGTAGGCACTGAGCAGTCTTCCTCCTGAGTGGCAACTACAATAGCGCACCAGGCTTTCCACTAATTGCTAAACCCAAGAGGATTTCTCCAGACATTTATTTAATGCTAATTGCATCTGTAAATACTCTTTTGCTTTACAGTGTGTGAAAGTGGCAGGGAACTCCTGTAACAAAGGGCGTCAAAGTGATACTTTATGGGAGGACAAGGATGTGGCAACCTGAAAAGGCTTTCCAATTTTGTGCATTATTCATTAATGCTTAGCTCATCAGAAACAACCATACACCATGCAGACTGTCCCATTCAAACTGGCTCATACAGCAAATTTTCTCATGATGGCCTGATCCAGTGACTGTTAAGTATGTGCAGAATTCTGAGTAAAGCCTTCTCCTGTACACTTCTGTAAACTAGAAATCATGCCATATAGTAAAAATGAGTGGACCACTCCTGCTCTGTTCTTTTATTGCTCTGGAATTTGTCTCAGTGCTTTGTTGCATTCCTCCTTTACTCTGAGTAGTTATGATGACTGAATCATAACAAAAATTGTGACTGACTCACTAACCATTTTGTCATCATTTTAAGTTGTTTCAGCTCATTTGCATCGTGCCCCACATATTCTGTATTACCAGAGCACTGAAAGAAAAACTGAGAAAGTAACCTTGCTGTGTTTGTATAACAGCACCAAGATCTCTTTTGCCTGCTTTTTTTTATCATGCACATATATCCTCTTGCACGTTGGTAAGATATGACCCCAAAGAAAAACTGATCCACTTGTACACTATAATCACATAGGGTTTTTTTTACAAGCAATCAGGGGTGCTGTGAACTCGCACAAATGCAATAAAGATTCAAATGTCTGTTCTGTGACATTACCTCAGTTATTTGCTCGCAATTCAAAACAAGCAGCTTTTCACATTGTTTCGGATCAGCACAATGGCAGCAGTCACCATCGGGTCTTGCCTGGTAGCTGCTGCTGGTGCACATTCAGAATTTAGAGGCTTGCTTGAATCATTTGATGAGGAATTGATCCCAGTGATAGAGAAGCTTTGATTGGAAAAAGAGCAGATGGGCAAAAAGTTAAGTACCTCCTTGCCATGAAGCTGAAGTTGGTTCCCAGTTCCCAGTTCCTTATTTGCAGTTCCTTATTCCTTATTCGTTATTCGCAAAGCCAAAGAAAAATATTGTGGGAAAAACTGAAAAGCTATAACTCCAAAATAAAGTTTGCAGGGGCACATATTATACACCTCCATATTCATAAGACTCAGCACTCTAAGGGGACCTATACTGGGTCATCCTACAAAACCCAGATCTTGAGTAAACAGCTTCAAAATAGGATTCCCCCAGAACATTACAATAAGAGGAAACGGGCGGCAGCTGCAGCAGAAAAATACTTTGGATCAGCCCAAATCACAAAGTTCTGAACTCGAGAGATTGTCCCCTACAAGAGGACATGTGCTGTTGCTGATCCAGTCTCTGGTTCTGGACCTAAGGCCTCCTATGTGGCCTCCCTCCAAGCACCCTGTATAAGACATGGCTTTGAATAAGCAAGTGGTGAAAATATAAGCCCTCTGAAACCCCAAACAATCTTTGGATCACCCCAAATCACACACCCCTGAACTCCAGAGACTGTCCCCTACAAGAGGACATGTGCTGGTGCTGATCCAGTCTCTGGTTCTGGACCTAAGGCCTCGAATGTGGCTTGTCTCCAAGCACCCTGTATTAGACATGGCTTTGAATAAGGAAGTGGTGAAAATATAAGCCCTCTGAAACCCCAAACAATCTTTGGATCACCCCAAATCAAACACCCCTGAACTCCAGAGACTGTCCCCTACAAGAGGACATGTGCTGGTGCTGATCCAGTCTCTGGTTCTGGACCTAAGTCCTCGAATGTGGCCTCCCTCCAAGCTCCCTGTATTAGACATGGCTTTGAATAAGGAAGTGGTGAAAATATAAGCCCTCTGAAACACAAAACAATCTTTGGATCACTCCTAATCACACACCCCTGAACTCCAGAGACTGTCCCCTACAAGAGGACATGTGCTGGTGCTGATCCAGTCTCTGGTTCTGGACCTAAGTCCTCAAATGTGGCCTCTCTCCAAGCACCCTGTATTAGACATGGCTTTGAATAAGGAAGTGGTGAAAATATAAGCCCTCTGAAACCCCAAATAATCTTTGGATCCCCCCAAATCACACACCAATGAACTCCAGAGACTGTCCCCTAAAAGAGGACATATACTGGTGCTGATCCAATCTCTGGTTCTGGACCTAATTCCTTGAATGTGGCCTCCCTCCAAGCACCCTGTACTAGACATGGCTTTTAATAAGGAAGTGGTGAAAATATAAGCCCTCTGAAACCCCAAACAATCTTTGGATCACCCCAAATCACACACCCCTGAACTCCAGAGACTGGCCCCTACAAGAGGACATGTGCTGGTGCTGATCCAGTCTCTGGTTCTGGACCTAAGTCCTCAAATGTGGACTGTCTCTAAGCACCCTGTATTAGACATGGCTTTGAATAAGGAAGTGGTGAAAATATAAGCCCCCTGCAACCCGAAATAATCTTTGGATCACCCCAAATCACACACCCCTGAACTCCAGAGACTGTCCCCTACAAGAGGACATGTGCTGGTGCTGATCCAGTCTCTGGTTCTGGACCTAGGTCCTCGAATGTGGACTGTCTCTAAGCACCCTGTATTAGACATGGCTTTGAATAAGGAAGTGGTGAAAATATAAGCCCTCTGAAACCCCAAACAATCTTTGGATAACCCCAAATCACACACCCCTGAACTCCTGAGACTGTCCCCTACAAGAGGACATGTGCTGGTGCTGATCCAGTCTCTGGTTCTGGACCTAAGTCCTCTAATGTGGCGTCCCTCCAAGCTCCCTGTATTAGACATGGCTTTGAATAAGGAAGTGGTGAAAATATAAGCCCTCTGAAACCCCAAATAATCTTTGGATCACTCCAAATCACACACCCTTGAACTCCAGAGAGTGTCCCCTACAAGAGGACATGTGCTGGTGCTGATCCAGTCTCTGGTTCTGGACCTAAGTCCTCAAATGTGGCCTCTCTCCAAGCACCCTGTATTAGACATAGCTTTGAATAAGGAAGTGGTGAAAATATAAGCCCTCTGAAACCCCAAACAATCTTTGGACCCCCCCAAATCACACACCCTTGAACTCCAGAGACTGTCCCCTACAAGAGGACATGTGCTGGTGCTGATCCAGTCTCTGGTTCTGGACCTAAGTCCTCGAACGTGGCCTCTCTCCAAGCTCCCTGTATTAGACATGGCTTTGAATAAGGAAGTGGTGAAAATATAAGCCCTCTGAAACACAAAACAATCTTTGGATCACTCCTAATCACACACCCCTGAACTCCAGAGACTGTCCCCTACAAGAGGACATGTGCTGGTGCTGATCCAATCTCTGGTTCTGGACCTAAGTCCTTGAATGTGGCCTCCCTCCAAGCACCCTGTATTAGACATGGCTTTTAATAAGGAAGTGGTGAAAATATAAGCCCTCTGAAACCCCAAACAATCTTTGGATCACCCCAAATCACACACCCCTGAACTCCAGAGACTGTCCCCTACAAGAGGACGTGCTGGTGCTGATCCAGTCTCTGGTTCTGGACCTAAGTCCTCGAATGTGGCCTCCCTCCAAGCTCCCTGTATTAGACATGGCTTTGAATAAGGAAGTGGTGAAAATATAAGTCCTCTGAAACCCCAAATAATCTTTGGATCACCCCAAATCACACACCCTTGAACTCCAGAGACTGTCCCCTACAAGAGGACATGTGCTGGTGCTGATCCAGTCTCTGGTTCTGGACCTAAGTCCTCGAACGTGGCCTCTCTCCAAGCTCCCTGTATTAGACATGGCTTTGAATAAGGAAGTGGTGAAAATATAAGCCCTCTGAAACACAAAACAATCTTTGGATCACTCCTAATCACACACCCCTGAACTCCAGAGACTGTCCCCTACAAGAGGACATGTGCTGGTGCTGATCCAGTCTCTGGTTCTGGACCTAAGTCCTCAAATGTGGCCTCTCTCCAAGCACCCTGTATTAGACATGGCTTTTAATAAGGAAGTGGTGAAAATATAAGCCCTCTGAAACCCCAAACAATCTTTGGATCACCCCAAATCACACACCCCTGAACTCCAGAGACTGGCCCCTACAAGAGGACATGTGCTGGTGCTGATCCAGTCTCTGGTTCTGGACCTAAGTCCTCAAATGTGGACTGTTTCTAAGCACCCTGTATTAGACATGGCTTTGAATAAGGAAGTGGTGAAAATATAAGCCCCCTGCAACCCGAAATAATCTTTGGATCACCCCAAATCACACACCCCTGAACTCCAGAGACTGTCCCCTACAAGAGGACATGTGCTGGTGCTGATCCAGTCTCTGGTTCTGGACCTAGATCCTCGAATGTGGACTGTCTCTAAGCACCCTGTATTAGACATGGCTTTGAATAAGGAAGTGGTGAAAATATAAGCCCTCTGAAACCCCAAACAATCTTTGGATAACCCCAAATCACACACCCCTGAACTCCTGAGACTGTCCCCTACAAGAGGACATGTGCTGGTGCTGATCCAGTCTCTGGTTCTGGACCTAAGTCCTCAAATGTGGCGTCCCTCCAAGCTCCCTGTATTAGACATGGCTTTGAATAAGGAAGTGGTGAAAATATAAGCCCTCTGAAACCCCAAATAATCTTTGGATCACTCCAAATCACACACCCTTGAACTCCAGAGAGTGTCCCCTACAAGAGGACATGTGCTGCTGCTGATCCAGTCTCTGGTTCTGGACCTAAGTCCTCAAATGTGGCCTCTCTCCAAGCACCCTGTATTAGACATAGCTTTGAATAAGGAAGTGGTGAAAATATAAGCCCTCTGAAACCCCAAACAATCTTTGGACCCCCCCAAATCACACACCCCTGAACTCCAGAGACTGTCCCCTACAAGAGGACATGGTCTGGTGCTGATCCAATCTCTGGTTGTGGACCTAAGTCCTTGAATGTGGCCTCCCTCCAAGCACCCTGTATTAGACATGGCTTTTAATAAGGAAGTGGTGAAAATATAAGCCCTCTGAAACTCCAACTAATCTTTGGATCACCCCAAATCACACACCCCTGAACTCCAGAGACTGTCCCCTACAAGAGGACATGTGCTGGTGCTGATCCAGTCTCTGGTTCTGGACCTAAGTCCTCAAATGTGGACTGTCTCTAAGCACCCTGTATTAGACATGGCTTTGAATAAGGAAGTGGTGAAAATATAAGCCCCATGCAACCCGAAATAATCTTTGGATCACCCCAAATCACACACCCCTGAACTCCAGAAACTGTCCCGTACAAGAGGAAATGTGCTGGTTCTGATCCAGTCTCTAGTTTTGGAGCTGAGGCCTCCTATGTGGCATATAGCTTACTTGCAAATTGTCTCCAAATGGATGTGGGCTTTCGATAATCTCCTTTCTGTAGATAAGTATGATATTCTATGAACACACCAATGATTTTGACCTCAAAAAATGAATCTGACAGTCTAGTTTTCCAAGACATTTTCTTTTTCTTTTCTTTTTCTTTTTTAATTTTTTATTAATTTTGAATTAGTTTACAACATATAACGCACAAAACATAACATTAACAAACTTCGAATGATATTTAAAACAGTTCGTTGTAACCATATTATGAGTTATTAACTTACATTAAATTAGTGGACTTCCTGTTTGGGATCCATGGAGGTCTAACGCAGCTCCACTTGCGGAGCTGACCGGACTGCCGTTTTAACCGGCCGGCGGGGTGAAAATAGCCCGCGGCCGACTGCTCTCAGGCGGGGAGCAGGCAAAGAACGCTCAAGACCCTAGGGTGAGCTAGATCTCGGACGAGGGGGGGCTCTACACAGCGAGTCTCCCCCCGATCCTTGAGGTCCCACCTTGCGACGGGTCGGCTATAATCTCTGCGGCAGTTTTGGGGCCAATTCGGCTGGCATAAGACCTACATACCCAAGCATCGATTGGGGGAAGAAGCTGAGAGGAGAACTTAAAATCGAAACAGCGATTACAACCCGAGAAAAGTGAAGAGAAGGTAAAGATCATTATCTTCTGAGACGGGACAGATTGATAAAAACAGAGAGGAAAAAAAGTAGATTTTTAAACTGCAACAGACTAGTGAAAAGGAGGGGAAGACTCGGCAGGAATCGAATTTAAAAAGAGACTAAGTTTAAAGAAGTTATTAAAGAAATGGGACTATTGTTTTGAATACCTGTGGCTTTGGAGCTGTGAGAAAAAGACACCATCGCGAGATCTGCTGTGGGAAGACGGGAGACAGGAAGTGCGTAATAACAATAGAGTGGCTGGAGAGAAGCGGCCCTTGCTGGAGGGCAGGAAGTAGGGAATCGCCATTTTTGAAAGGGGAAGGGTCGCGGCTTCAGCGGAAGAGGAAGTAGGCCATCTTGGATTACAAAATCATAGAGAAACCATAGAGAAAAGACGCCCGACATTTTGGACTCTTTAAAACTTAATTTCTATAAGAAGACCGGGACATTTAAAATAGAAAAACGTTAAATTTTACGCCACGGAGTTAAGGAAGAGAGCGGATTCGTGGGAGCGAGCTAAAGCAAGCCCCACGATGTCAAAAAAAGAGTGGCAATCGGCAATAGAAAACCTGGATAAAAACCTGGACAAAAAACTTTTAGATATGATTAAAGAACTTAAGGACACGAAATTGGAGCTGATAAAAGAGGTTAAAGAGGTTACACAGACAGTAAAATCGGAGCTGTCAGAAGTGAAAAAAGGTATGGAAACAATACGAAGTGAATTACAAGGAACGCAGCAGAGAGTTAAAACAGTAGAAGACGCGATGGAGAATTTAGCAGACACGCAACAAACAGAGATGAGATTGGTGAAGGGGAGAATGTCAGTTGCAGAAACTAAACATATGGAGAAGCAGCTACGTTTTCGTGGCTTGCCAGAAGTGGAAGGAAAGTCAGCGCAAGAACAGATGACTGAGGTGTTGGCTGAGTACCTGGGGAAGGAGGAGGAGGAAGTTGTGGCTATCCTAGATGTGGCATACCGTGTGAATTCGAGAATAGCAACCCAGAGGAAACTACCAAGAGATGTGATTGTGCAGTTTACAACACGAAATATGAAAGAGAGGATTGTGACAAAACAGTTTCAAGATCCATTGGAGATTGATGGCAAGACGATTATTATAATGAAGGAACTGCCCAGATCAGTGTTACTGGACCGGAAAAAATATAAAGTGCTAATTCAGATTTTGAAGGACATGAAAATCAGGTACAGATGGGAGTTACCGGAAGGAGTGTCCTTTGAGTTTGGAGGGGCCAAAAAACGCATCAGATCTGAGCGAGAGATGGAGCGATTTATTAAGGACAATGAAAAAGACTTACCAACAAGATCATGAGTATGGAGTGTAAAGTATTATCTTGGAATGTAAATGGACTAAACTCACCGAATAAGAGGAAAAATACTTTTCACTGGCTACTAAAACAAAAATGTGACATTGTTTGTTTGCAAGAGACCCATATCAGAAAGCAGGATGTAAAATATTTAAAATCTGGAAAATTGGGCAAAGAATATGTAGCGGCCTCCAACAAGAAAAAAAGAGGAGTGGTGTTGTACATAAAAGAGGAGCTACAGCCAAAATTTGTTATGAGAGATGTGGAAGCTAGATTTGTAGCAGTGGAATGTATTTGGAATTTAAAGAGAGTGTTGGTAGTCGGACTTTATGCACCTAACGGTGCAAAAGAAAGCTTCTTTGAGGATTTAAGGAAGCATTTAGACGATCTTGCATACGACCAGATAATTCTTGCTGGAGACTTCAATGGAGTGACAGACTTGGAACTAGACAAAAAGACTACAACGGCACAAAAGAAAAGAGGACTATTACCAAAGCTTTTTTTTGAGTTGATTCAACAAGAGACTCTTGAAGATGTATGGAGGAGAGAATATCCTAAAAGCAGACAGTTTACTTTTTATTCTGCAAGGCATTCTACATTATCAAGAATTGATATGATCTGGGCCTCAAAAGACTTAGCATTATGGACTAAGGAGGTAGAAATAATGCCTATGGTAGGCTCAGATCACAACCCAATTATGTGGAAATTTGGAAAAAAGAGAAAAAGGAAAGCATGGAGAATAAATGAGGACTTGTTACAGGAAAGAGAGAATATGGAAATACTGAGAAGAGAGACAAAGTTTTTTATACAATACAACGTGAATAAAGAAGTACCAACCAATAAAGTTTGGGATGCTTACAAGGCGGTTGTAAGGGGCATACTAATGGACTTAAATGGTAGAGCAAGAAAGAAGAAAGAGGAGAAAAGACAAGAGATTGAGGAGAAAATAAAAGCCAAAGAAACACAGCTAAAAAAGAGACCAGGGAAAAAGAAGGTATACCAGGAAATTAAAATACTTCAAGAACAGCTAACAGCAATGAGCAATAAAGAATTGGAGTGGAATCTCAAAAGACTGAATCAAAAAGCGTTTGAGGGTGCTAATAAACCTGGGAAGTACCTGGCATGGCAATTGAAGAAGAAAAGGGAAAAGAAGATAATAAATAAAATTTGCGAAGATAACAAAACGTATTTGGAGCAGGCTACCATTAGTAGAGCCTTTTATAAATTTTACGCTAAGCTGTATAATAAAAAAGAAGTAAACAAAGAATCAATAGCGTCATATTTGGAGAAAACCAAACTTCCAGAAATCTCGGAAGCTTGGAGAAATAAGTTGAATAGTGAAGTAACTGACGAGGAAATAAGTAAGGCAATACAATTTGCAAATCTAGGAAAGGCGCCAGGGCCAGATGGACTTACGGCTAAATTCTATAAGACAATGGCTAATGAACTGGCACCATTCCTAAAAGAGGTGATGAATGGGGTTTTAAGGGATCAAAGGATTCCAGAAACTTGGAGTGAAGCGAATATATCATTGATCCCAAAAGAGGGCCAAGATCTGACTAATGTGAAAAATTATAGACCTATATCGCTACTCAACAATGACTACAAAATTTTTGCGAAGATATTGGCGGAGAGATTGAAGGGGTGGCTCTCGGAAGTCATAGAGGAGGAACAAGAAGGCTTTTTGCCAGACAGACAAATAAGAGACAACTTAAGGACAGTGATCAATGCTATTGAATATTATGACAAGCGTTGTGACAAAGAGGTTGGTTTCTTCTTTGTTGACGCTGAAAAAGCGTTTGACAATTTAAACTGGGACTTTATGTTTGCCACTATGGAAAAGCTACAATTGGGAGAAAGATTCATCAGAGCAATTAAGGAAATTTATAGAGACCAGACTGCAGCAATTGTGGTGAATGATGAATTGACCAAGAAATTGACGATAAGTAAAGGAACAAGACAAGGTTGCCCGTTATCTCCATTGTTGTTCATTTTAGTATTGGAGATTCTGATGATACAAATACGTCAAGATGATGAAATTCGTGGAATAAAAATAAAGGACTATTCATACAAGGTCAGAGCATTTGCGGATGACATAATGTTAATTGTAGAGGACCCATTGGAGAACATGCCAAGAGTGATAGATAAGATCAAGGAGTTTGGAGACTTGGCAGGTTTCTTCATTAACAAAAAGAAGTCAAAGATATTATGCAAAAATATGACTAAGCAGAAACAACAATTGTTAATGGAAACAACGGATTGTGAAGTAACAAGTAAAGTGAAATATTTGGGAGTCGAATTAACTGCAAAGAACATAGATCTATTCAAAAACAATTATGAAAAACTATGGACTCAGATAGAGAGAGACTTGATTAAATGGAATAGATTGAATTTGTCGTGGTTGGGTAGGATTGCAGCAGTTAAGATGAATGTGTTACCAAGAGTAATGTTTTTGCTACAGACAATACCAATCATCAGAGACTCCAAACAATTTGAAAAATGGCAGAGGAAAATATCAGATTTTGTTTGGGCAGGCAAGAAGCCTCGAGTGAAAGTGAAAGTTTTACAAGATGCAAAGGAAAGAGGCGGAATGCAACTGCCCAATCTGAGACTTTATCATGATGCAATCTGCCTAGTTTGGTTGAAAGAATGGATGACATTAAAGAACAAGAAACTATTAGCCCTAGAGGGATATAAAAAAATATTTGGATGGCACGCATATTTATGGCATGACAAAGTAAAGGTCAACTCGATGTTCCTGCATCACTTTGTTCGGAGAAGTCTATATATAATCTGGAAGAAGTACAGAATTTATCTACAAGAAGGAACCCCTTTGTGGGTGGTTCCATATGAGGTGATAGACCCGAGAGCTGTTGATAATGAACAACAATGTTTAACGTATAAAGAAATAACTAAAACTGAAGCATCCAAACTTAGAATAAAGACACAAGAGGAACTATCACCTAACTACGATTGGTTCCAGTATAGACAGATCAGAGACTTATATAATTCGGACTCTGTAAAGGGAGGTATACGAATAGAGAATTCGGAACTAGAGCAGACCCTTCTTAAAGAAGATAAGAAAAGAATATCCAAGGTATACCAAGTACTGTTGAAGTGGTATACCGAGGATGAGATAGTTAAAACACAAATGGTGAAATGGGCTATAAACTTTAATAAAGAAATAACAATGGAAGCATGGGAATACTTGTGGAAAACTACAATGAAGACAACGACATGTATTAATATCAAAGAGAACATTCATAAAATGATCTATCGTTGGTACATGACACCAAAGAAGATTGCGCTAGGGAATTTGAATACTTCTAATAAATGCTGGAAATGTAAGAAGCATGAGGGCTCCCTCTATCATATGTGGTGGTCGTGTGAGGTAGCCAGGCAGTACTGGGGGGAAATAATAAGAGAAATGAGTGAAATTTTACAATTTCAAATTAATAAGAACCCAGAACTCCTGCTACTGAACTTGGGAATGGAGGGAATTCCAGCCCAACACAGGACGTTGATATTTTATATGACAGCAGCAGCTAGACTTTTGTATGCGCAAAAATGGAAAGTACAAGAAGTGCCAACTATGGAAGATTGGACTTACAAATTGCTGTATATGGCTGAAATGGACAAGATGACAAGAAAATTGAGAGATCTGGACTCAGGGCAGTTCAACACAGACTGGGAGAAGCTGAAACAATACCTGGAGAAGAAATGGGAGGTGGGAGGAAAACTGTGGCAGTTTGAGAACTACTGAAGTATTGAAGTAGAGGGGGGAGACTTTACCGGGGGGAGAAGAGATAAATGTGAATTAATAAGCAGTCAGATTAATAGATTGACATATATATAGATATATATAGGTTAACAAACAGAACATAGAGAAAATAATTAATTATAAGGACTAAATATAAGGAGCGATTAACTAACAATATTTTCTTTTTTTTCTGACAAGTTTTGTACCAAACTGAATGTCTGAAGATATAGATGGGTCAAATTGATTGACTACGTGAGGAGAGATATATAGAACTATTATAAAAAGATAGAATGAGTAATATATATAGAGAATAAGTCAAATTGTTTGATATAAACGAATGTATGATCTATATGGTTTATGATATATAGAAATACCTGAAATTGAAAAATTGGGATAAATTGTTTATCTAAGATAGAAACAAAGGCTTACAGTTTGGGCATATAATGTTAAAAATAGTTAAGGATGTACTGCTTAGAATAATGGAGAATATATATTTGTTTTAGATAGAGGAAGCTAATAAAAGTAAGGGAAAGGGGACAAAGGGTTGGAAAAGCTGTTGGAAGTCAACAAAAAGGGGGGGGGAAGGGAGGGGGTTAGAGATGAAAAAATTGGGGAAAATTGAATGTAAATGTGGAAATAATGGATTCTAACCCAATAAAAATTTTTCAAAAAAAAAAAAAAAAACTTACATTAAATTAGCAATGTTATTATAGCAAAAGCAATATTAAATAGAACTTTATCTGGGTAAGACTACCACAAACCTCACATCTCCATATCTAGGATATCTTAATAGGGCAATTTTGTTAACAAAAGGTCTTTTTTAGAAAGGAATTCTAAAAAAGGTTCCCATTTAGTATAGAAGTCTGAGATACCCGTGGGATTAATTTGGAGATACAATTTTTCTGTGATTTTTTCCATTAAAAGTAGATCCCAAATTTTGTTAAACCACATGTTGATCGTAGGGATTTCTTTTGATTTCTAGTATAGGGCTAATGAGGTTTTCACTGCTTGAAGCAATGTGAAAATTAGGTCTCTTCTAATGGAAGGTATACTTTGATCATTCCAGATTTCTAAAAAAATAGTTTCTGGTTTTAGAGGTATTTCATATGTAGTAATAAGCTGTATCTGATTTAGGATCTTGTTCCGAAATTCTTCAACACATTTGCACTCCCACCAACAATTTGAATAGCTACCTATATCCCCACATTGTTTCCAACATAAAGGGGACTGTTTTGAGTAAATTTTAGATAGTTTCTGGGGTGTAAGGTACCAAAAATTAACAATTTTGTAAGATTGAAGCATAGTATTAATAGCCTTAGAATTAAATAATCTTGAGTTCCAAATTTGTTTCCAATCGCTTTCTGAAATATTAATATTGCATTCTTTCTGCCATCTTAAGTGTGGACTTGGGCCTTTAGTGTCTAATGCATGAAGTAGTAGATTATAGATCTTAGACATTAGACCCTTACGCACAAATCCTTGTGTATCCAAAGCTATTCAAAATCAGTTTTCTGTTTACTCATTAATACTTTTAATTTAATATCTTTAACAAAATAAACTAATTGAAAGTAAAGAAACCAAGGTATATTTTTTCCTATAGTTTCTTCCAACTTATGCTTCTCCTTTAGACCCGTCTTAGATGCAATATGTATTAGGCGGAGATTATTAAGTTGATCTCTGTTTCCTGATTTGTTAATCAAAGAGAAACTTGGAGGTCCCTCTTTTGAAAAAAATAGTAGCAAAGCGTGAAATAGTTGGTACTAATTTAATTCTGTACTTGTCCCAGGTTTCAAGAATTGTTTAAGAAAAAGGTGTCAGGTTTCGACGGGGGTGCTTGCACGGCCGGAGGTGGGGTGGCCGTCCTGACCGCCCCAAAAAGGTCCGCCTCCTTCCTGACGCTGGCCGCCCTGTCGGCCGCTTCCCTTCCTGCCCAAAGGCCGGCAGGGGCTCTGCCCTAATGGGCCTCAGAATAAAAGGGGCATGAGCTGGATTGCCTCAGCCACCTTCTCAGCACAGCTTGTTTGTCTCTCTCTCTCGTTCACCCTTCTCTGCACTTCTCCTCATCAGTCCTGGCTTCTAGAGCCACCGTCTTTTATCCCTCCCCTCCAGATTACATTTCGGCCAACCGAAATGGTGGCTGGACCAGACCGGTCCCGCCGCTGGGCACCAGGAAGCCGCATGACACCACCACGCCCGCACAGCCAGGCTCCTGCCCGGCACTTTGTAGCCAGAGGCGGGGCGGGGGGCGTCGGGGGGAGCGGCACAGCCGCGACCCCCGGGGGCCCCCGGCCCGCCGGAGGCGGGGCGGGGGGCGTCGGGGGGAGCGGCGCAGCCGCGACCCCCGGGGGCCCCCGGCCCGCCGGAGGCGGGGCGGGGGCGTCGGGGGGAGCGGCGCAGCCGCGACCCCCGGGGGCCCCCGGCCCGCCGGAGGCGGGGCGGGGGGCGTCGGGGGGAGCGGCGCAGCCGCGACCCCCGGGGGCCCGGCTGTCTTTTGTCCCTTGTCCCTTGTCCCTTGTCCCTGTCCCTGTCCCTGTCCCTGTCCTCCGCCCTCCGCCCTCCGCCCTCCGCCCTCCGCCCTCCGCCCTCCGCCCGGGATGGGGGATTTTATTTTTGGCAGCCTCTTCTACAAGCAAAACTTTTGTGGCACAAAGTTGTAATGTTATAAAATGCTAAAAATTTCATAAAATTGTAAATTTACTAACAATCCATCTCAAATAAGTATATAGGTAATTCTAACAGTATTGCTTCTATAATCATATTAGGCATAAATATTAAACATAACTTTTAAACATTAAGTAAAAAGTATTAAATACTCGGTAAAGATGGGTTGAAGGTTTTATCTTAAATCCTGAGCAGCTTGAAACCTTCAAGTAAGAAGTGAAAACACGTTTCTCTGTTTTAGAGAAACCGTTTTTCAGTACAAAATAAATGGGATGTATGTTTTTGTTGCACTCTCCCAAGCAGGAGACAGACTCCTCCTAAGAGTTTAATGGCTTCTTTCATTAACAAACACTAGCTGTTTTCATTAAGTGAGGTATCAAAATATAAATCATCATTTAAATGAAACAGAAAAATAGAACAGATGAACACAACAAGAATTAAGTTTCCTAACATTTCTTAATGAAATCTAACTCAGTCAGATTAAAGATGAAATGCATTCAAGTTACCGTAGCACATATTACAAGGGTAAGTTTCCTGCCTAGATCTTCATGAGATTTCTTTTGGCCAAAACTCTGATCTGCTATTTGGATTACCATTTTTATATATTATCTTATGCAGAAATCTAACATCTTTTCATATGATAACATAGATAAATATCAAACCACTATTTACTATTTCCAATCATGTGACATTCTACCTAGCCAAAAGTACAACTATGCCCAGCTGCAAGATAAGAGATATGGATAGTAAAAATGACAGGAAAAGTTACATGACCAGATCATCCTTGGTCTCTGCTAACAATTAAAGAACATGTATTTGATACTGTTCACTATTTTTAATTGGCTGTCAAAGATAAAGAAGCACCAGTTATACCCCATACTAGAAAAAGAACTACAGTGAAGTTCATACAGCGTTATTTAGAATGCATATGTTTCACTAAGTATGTGTTCTAAACCATGATCAGCAGTCTACTGGTTTGAATCCCACTACTGACATGAGTGGCCTTGGGTCAGCCACTCCTCTCAGCCCCAGCTCCATTGTGGGGATAAGAATAACACTAACTTGTTCACTGCTCTGGGTGAGGCGCTAATATGTGTAAAAGAGCGGTATATAAGCACAGTTATTATTATTATTTATATTTCCATGACACCATCCCTTGACCTGTGAAATTAAGTATTTTGATAAATATGAAAGTGATACAAAATATAAATGCATTGCATAATGGGTGAGTGTACATATACAAACTTTAAAAATTGTATTGGATAATACCGCAAAGCATGATTACTGAGAAAGCTGCTTTCACTGCTTTCAGTGTGGAGAGCTGCTTGTAGATCAAAACAACCTGGCGAGCTGTCTTCATGTAGAGTGCCCTTGATTCTCTTGGCTTTCAATTCTGCTTTCGTTCAGCATGGGTAAATCAATGTGTCAGCAGTAAACATTTGTATCACTCCTCTCTGAATGACCTTTTAAATTTTACTGCCTATCGTGTCAAAGCAATTAAAATTAACAATACAGTTACTAAGCTGCTAAGATCAATTAATGGCTCTTAGGCTTTATCTATTGATCTAGTGACATCTTCAAAACCCACTGGTAACAGACTATACATACTTCTCTTCTATCCACAATATATACACAAGGATTGATTACATATTCTTATCTTCTAAATTACATATTTAAATGACATATCCTTATCTCCTAAATTAATTAGTCAAACTCTTACATCAAGGATTGGTGACAAGTTGTGGACAGACTATGCTTGGACAGAATGTACACTGAGAATAAATGGCATCAAACAAATTGGAAACTAAATAAATCACTTTTATTTAACAAATAAATTTCTTCTGAAGTCTCTTTAGAAATTAAACAATAGAAACAAACTATGTGGCATTCCTCAAATCCATGTGTAGGATGCTATGGAAGTGGTACTTAGAGGGAAATTGATCTCCATTGCCTCCTGTCATGAAGAGCAAAAAGAAAACATTAGAAATGAAATGATATCTAGAATAAGAAAACTAGAATATGAACACAAAAAAGGCCACCCAATCTATAAACTTACTTGCATAAAATTAGAGGGAAAAACCTCCTCACATTCTATACAAGCTATTAAAGGCACCCAGGAAAAACTCAAACTAATTCTGTAAAATTAGCCGATGTATTTGCTGAATACTACCAAACCATTTGTTCATCAGACAATCCTGACACTAATTATATTTTAATTTTTTTATCATCACAGGAAATTTCGAAAAAAACTCACAAGAACAAACAATATCTGGACCAGCCAGTCACAACAGAAGATGTTACAGTCACTATCAAATCCTTGAAAAAAATAACAAAGCTTCAGACAGGGATGGATTCCCTGCCCAATTTTTACAAAAAAATACATTCACCTACTTTCAACTCCACTAACTGCCACATGCAGCTCTGTTATGATAGGAGGTAGCATCCCTCTATCTTGGTCAGAGGCTGAAATAGTAGTTACTCCAAAAAAGGACAACGATATTACAAATACTAAATCTTCTCAATCAATACCCTTACTGAATCAAGACCAAAAGATCTTTACAAGCATATTTGCCAAAACATTGTCTAAATTTAAATAACCAACTACATTCACCTTGACCAGACTGGCTTTATGCCAATAAGGAATCTTTTTGACAATACACGTAACCCTTTAACTATAATTAATTTCTGTGTAGCATACAAAACCCCTGCATTACTTCTGACCTTTGATATAGATAAGGCATTTGATTAAGTGGAAATACCATATCTAAAACTTTTACTTCAAAAAATGGGTTTTGGCGACCAATTCTAAAATGCCATTAATGCTCTTTATCTTTCTCCAAAAGCTACAGTTAGGATTAACAATGTACATTCGATAGATATCCATATAGCAAGGGGAACTAGACAAAGCTGTCCCGTTTCCCCATTTCTGTTTGCCATAATTATAGACAGGGCCGGTGCTACCATTAGACCAACTAGGCAGCCGCCTTAGGCACAGACCTCAAGAGGGGCATAGTTTTATACAGATTACTTTCTTGAAAAAAATGCAACTGAGAAAACCCATTGAGCACCCCCTAAATGGTCCTGTCCACAGACATCAAGCAGCTCAAAAGCTCACCGTCATCTTTTCCACACTGTGACACTGAGAGATCTCTGTCTTTTGGTGCTACACCTCTGAAGATGCCAGCCACAGCTGCTGGCGAAACGTCAGGAACTACAATGCCAAGACCACGGCAATACAGCCCGGAAAACCCCCAACAACCATCACCGTAACTTTATTTATTTATTTGATGTATACCCTGCCCTCCCCACAGATGGGCTAAGGGTGGCTAACAACATTAAAAAATACATTAAAATCACAGAAACATAAAATCAATAATATTTTTTAAAAATGATTAAAATAGCCCAGGAGCAGGCTATTTAAACAAATATTGGGAGTCTGTATACAGGCATGGCAGATGGCTGAGGGCAGCTCCGGAAGAAATGGTGGTCTTAGATGGAAGAAGAAGGACACTCACTGGCACTCAGCCAAAGGCCCAGCAGAACATCTCCGTTTTACAAGCCCTGCAAAACTGTAACAGATCCCACAGGGTACAGATCTCCAGCAGGAGAGCATTCCACCAGGCCAGGGCCAGGACAGAAAAAGCACTCGCCCTGGTTGAGGCCAGATGGATGTCCTTTGGGCCAGGGACCACCAGGAGTTGCTTGTCTGCAGAGCACAACACCCTGCAGGGGACGTAATGGAAGAGGCGGTCCCGCAGGTATGGAGGTCCCAGTCCATGAAGGGCTTTAAATACCAAGGTTAACACCTTGAACCAGATCTGGAACTCCACTGGAAGCCAGTGCAGCTGGCACAGCACATGATGAATGTGCGCTTGGATGGGCATTCTGGTAAGGATGCGTGCCGCTGCATTCTGGATCAGCTGTAACTTCCAGGTCAGGCCCAAGGGCAGTCCAGGATAGAGTGAGTTGCAGTAGTCTAGCCTGGAGGTGACCGTTGCATGGATTACTGTGGCCAGGTCCTGTGGTGAAAGATAGGGCGCCAGTTGCCTGCCCTGTCAAAGATGGAAAAAGGCAGACCTGGCAACAGTCATGACCTGGGCCTCCATTGAAAGTGTAGCATCCAAGGTCACACCCAGACTCCTCACCATCAGGGAAGGTTTCAATTGTACCCCATCAATGGCTGGGAGCCGGTTCCCAGCTCGATTGCCCCATGATCCAGACACAAAACCTCTGTCTTCAGGGGATTCAATTTCAGGCGACTCTGATGTAACCATACCGTCACAGCCTCAAGACCCTTGACCAAGGAATCCAAAGCAAGATCGGACTGGCCATCTGTAATGATTCCAAGTAAATGTGTGCATGTATCTTTAAATGCTTGATGAGATAGGTGAAGAGTGGGGGGGGGGTGAAGGAGATCGATGAGTGACTGATATGTGTCAGGCTATGGCATTCCAGACTTGATAGTTTGTTTCACTCCCTTCTGCAAGAAGACGAGGTCTTTTGATTTCGAAAGGTTTATTGTGAAAGACAGCATTCAAGCCCAGATGTGCATATTCCAGGATTAGAGATCCTGGCCGAGCAAAGCGTTGCTAGGAATGAAACATAGAGTAAAGGTTGTTACATTTCACACTCCTGGAGCCCAGCCTCCCCCCCGAGTTCATACAGCAAAACTTCTCAGAGGTGCGCTGAGCTGGCCAAGGTCGAAACAGCAGATAAGACAGGATCCTTTCCCATGGAATTGGCTCCTTGCAGGTGTTGCCTGGAACAGCAGATAAGACAGGATCCTTTCCCATGGAATTGGCTCCTTGCAGGTGTTGCCTGGAGGGAAAGAAGTCTAAACACTACACGATTAAATATGGCATTACTTAGGTTAAAACAGTTTCTGACAATATGATTGGTTGAGGACTGAGAGGGTGGGTGGAGTGAATGCAGTCTGAGACTGAGAGTAGAGAGAAAATTTTTAGTCAGAAGAAAGCAGGCTAGCTGTGTGCTGCCTGAATATGTTGAAGTGTTTATGAGAGAAATATAACCTGTGTGGAACCTGAACTGAGCATGTTTGTGAAAGGACACTCAGTCAGGGAAAGAGAGGCCAGCTGTGTGAATGAGAGTAAATGAAGTAACTTTAAGAACCGAGAACTACGTTTATGAAACCGATACGCTTCTCGACTAAATAAAAGTTTATTTTTGTTTTGCTATATCCCAGTGTAGCTGTCATTGCTATATCCCATTCCTATCTTCAGGGCCACATAGAACCACGAAGGAGCCTGACGCTTAGGAACGTTACCAAAGGGAAAATTTAAATAAAATATCTTGGAATAAAATATTCCTGGTGGCAGCAGACTACCCAGAGAGTTAAGGGATAGATTAAAAGAAAAATCTACCCTAAAGAAAGGTCATAACACCATCCATCAGCAGATAGAGCTGAGTGTCATCCGCATACTGGTGACAACCTAGCCCAAAGCTGCGGGCTAACCAGGCAAGGGGGCACATATAGATGTTAAATAGCATCGGGGAAAGAATCGCCCCCTGAGGGATGCCACATACCAAAGAATGGTAAGCAGACATCTGTTCCTCGAGTGCCATCCTCAGTCCTAGACTGTGAAGGAAGGAGTTCGGCCATTGCAGGGCTGTTCCACGAATCCCCACATCAGCAAGGCAGTGGGTCAGAAGATTATGACTGACCATGTCAAATGCTGCTGTAAGATCTAAAAGTATCAGCAGTGCCGAACCACTCAGGTCCAGGTGTCGCCGCAGATCATCTGTGCGGGCAACCAGAACCGTCTCTGTACCATGGCCAGGCCTGAAGCTGGACTGGAATAGATCCAGGATAGAGGCATCACCCAGGTATACCTGCAGCTGTTCTGCTACCGCCCTCTCAATTACCTTACCCAGGAACGGAATATTCGAAACTGGGTGATAATTGGCTAGATCAGCAGGATCCAGTCATGGTTTCTTTAATAAGGACTGCACCACTGCCTCTTTCAGTGAGTCTGGAAAAAAACCAGAACTCAGAGAAAGATTAATGATGTCAGCTAATGGTGCCCAAATCCCATCACCACCACTTTTCACCAGCCATGATGGGCACGGGTCCAGTGGGCACGTGGTAGGTTTCACAGCATGCAGGACCCTGCCCACCTCCTCCTGGGAGAGTGGCCTGAATTGATCTAATGTCAACCCTGAGGACGACCAAGGGGCCTCCAGTACACATACTGCATCAACTGTGGTGGACAGATCCTGGCGGAGTGACAAGATATCTGCAAAATAGTCTCCAAAAGCCTCACAGCTTATTACCTAATTTACATTTTTATTTGTCCCATGTGTGAGGGACATTAAAGACCAAATCACTCTGGAAAGTTGTGCTGGGCGAGAACTAGTGGACGCAGTGGAAGCTGCATAGTAGTCTCTGCAGCTTTCAGTGCCATCTCATAGGCCTTCATAAACGTCCTATAAGATGTTCTTGTCACTTCATCATGGAGTCGCCGCCACACTCGCTCTAGCCGTCTCAGCTCCCATTTGATTTGTCGTAGCTCATCAGTATACCAAGGAGCTACTCTAGTTCGGGAGCGGAGAGAGCAATCTCATCAATAGCTTCAGAGAAACGGGCATTCCAGTCCTCTATCAGCTCATCCAATGAGCCACCAGGGGGCATCGGATCCTGCAGAGCGTTCTGCAATTCAATTGGATCCATTTGACTCCATGGGCGAGCATAAATCAGCTCATCGCCCAAGCAGGAGGGGGTCATGGTGCCCAGACAAGCCCTCAGGATGAGGTGGTCTGACCATGGCACTGCTATAGCTTCATCCAGATCCACCTGTATCCCGAACCCAAAGATCAAATCCTGTGTGTGTCCTGCTCGATGTGTGGGCATTGATACAAACTGGGAGAGTCCTAATGCTGCCATGGAGGCTATCATGTCCATGGCCTGTGAGGAGGTAGCATCATCGGCATGGACATTGATGTCCCCTAAGACCAGAAGCCTGGGGTACTCCAAGGCCCAGCCAGCCACCGCCTCTAACAGGCCAGGCACAGCATCTGCTGGTGCGCTGGGCGATCGGTACACCAGACAGATGGCTATACTCTCCTCGACATCCCACACCAGGCCCAGATAATCAATGCCAGCAATGTATTGTCGAAGGCTTTCACGGCCAGAGAACGATGGTTGTTGTGGGTTTTCCGGGCTGTATTGCCGTGGTCTTGGCATTGTAGTTCCTGACGTTTCACCAGCAGCTGTGGCTGGCATCTTCAGAGGTGTAGCACCAAAAGACAGAGATATCTCAGTGTCACAGTGTGGAAAAGATGTAGGTCATTTGTATCTACTCAGGAGGGGTGGGGCTGAGCTGAGTCATCCTGTAAGAGTTTCCCAGGGTGTGGAATGCTAATGGCGGGAGGCTTCACTGTATCCTGAGGAGGTTCTTTTGCATATGGATTGGTACTTGATGTGCTAATCTTCTCTGCAGGGCTATTGTCGGGGATAGCATGTTTTGTTAGCCTGGTGTTTTTCAGAACTGGAAACCATGCTCTGTTCATTCTTAAGGTTTCTTCTTTCCTGTTGAAGTTTTGCTTATGCTTGTGAATTTCAATGGCTTCCCTGTGCAGTCTGACAAAGTAGTTGGAAGTGTTGTCCAGTATTTTGGTGTCCTGGAATAAGATACTGTGCCCTGTTTGAGTTAGGCTATGTTCAGCCACTGCTGATTTTTCAGGTTGTCCAAGTCTGCAGTGTCTTTCATGTTCTTTTATTCTTGTCTGGATGCTACACTTTGTGGTCCCGATGTAAACTTGTCCACAGCTGCAGGGTATACGGTATACTCCTGCAGAGGTGAGGGGGTCTCTACTGTCTTTTGCTGATCATAGCATCTGTTGTATTTTTCGGGTGGGTCTGAATACTGCTTGAAGGTTATGCTTTTTCATAAGCTTTCCCATCTGATCAGTAATTCCTTTGATATATGGCAAAAACACTTTTCCTGTAGGAGACTGTTTTTCCTTGGTTGTTTGATTCATCCTGGGTTTGGTTGCTCTTCGGATTTCATTTCTGGAGTAGCCATTTGCCTGAAGTGCGTGGTTTAGATGATTCATTTCCTCATTGAGAAAGTGCGGCTCACATATCCGTCTTGCACGATCCACTAATGTTTTCATTATGCCTCTTTTCTGTCGGGGGTGGTGACTGGAGTTTTTGTGTAAGTACCGATCAGTGTGAGTTGGTTTCCTGTAGACCTTGTGACCTAACTGAAAGTTTGCTTTGCGGATGACCAAGGTATCCAGGAATGGGAGTTTTCCCTCGATTTCTTTCTCCATTGTGAATTGTATGTTCAGGTGGATGTTGTTGAGATGATTCAAAAACCCCATCAATTCTTCCTCCCCATGGCTCCAAATGATAAATGTATCATCCACAAACCGGAACCATACACTAGGTTTGTGGGGTGCTGATTCTAGAGCTGTTTTTTCAAAATGTTCCATGTAGAAGTTTGCTATAACTGGGCTGAGTGGGCTCCCCATGGCCACCCCATCCATCTGTTCATAGAATTCGTTGTCCCATTGGAAGTAACTGGTTGTCAGACAATGGTGGAATAAGGCTGTTACATCCTCTGGGAAAATCTGATTAATAAGTACAATAGTGTCTTTTACTGGAACCTTGGTAAACAGGGATACAACATCAAAACTGACAAGTATGTCTTGTGGATTGAGTTTCAGAGAACTGATTTTGTTGATGAAATCTGCTGAATCTTTGATGTAAGACGAGGTTTTCCCGATGTGGTCCTGCAGGAGATCTGCCAGATGTCTAGCTAATTCATATGTCGGTGAACCAATGGCACTCACAATGGGTCGGAGTGGGACTGAATCCTTATGTATTTTGGGGAGTCCATATAGTCTAGGTGGCTGTGCTTCAGTCTTGCATAGTTTTCTGTGCGTGTCGGGATGTAGTGAGGAATTCTTGATCAGCGCATTTGTTAGCCTGGTGATTTTGCAAGTGGGATCTCATTTTAGTTTTTTGTAGGTGGAGGGGTCCAGGAGTTCCTTAATCTTCTTTTTGTATTCCTCTGTTTTCATGATCACTGTAGCATTGCCTTTATCAGCTGGTAGAATGATGATGTCTGGATCTGCATTGAGGGTCTTGATGGCATTTCTCTCCTTGTGTGTTATATTGCTGGTGGGAAGCTCATCAACAAAATCAGTCCTCTGAAACTCAATCCACAAGACATACTTGTCAGTTTTGATGTTGTATCCCTGTTTACCAAGGTTCCAGTAAAAGACACTATTGCACTTATTAATCAGATTTTCCCAGAGGATGTAACAGCCTTATTCCACCATTGTCTGACAACCAGTTACTTCCAATGGGACAACGAATTCTATGAACAGATGGATGGGGTGGCCATGGGGAGCCCACTCAGCCCAGTTATAGCAAACTTCTACATGGAACATTTTGAAAAAACAGCTCTAGAATCAGCACCCCACAAACCTAGTGTATGGTTCCGGTTTGTGGATGATACATTTATCATTTGGAGCCATGGGGAGGAAGAATTGATGGGGTTTTTGAATCATCTCAACAACATCCACCTGAACATACAATTCACAATGGAGAAAGAAATCGAGGGAAAACTCCCATTCCTGGATACCTTGGTCATCCGCAAAGCAAACTTTCAGTTAGGTCACAAGGTCTACAGGAAACCAACTCACACTGATCGGTACTTACACAAAAACTCCAGTCACCACCCCCGACAGAAAAGAGGCATAATGAAAACATTAGTGGATCGTGCAAGACGGATATGTGAGCCGCACTTTCTCAATGAGGAAATGAATCATCTAAACCACGCACTTCAGGCAAATGGCTACTCCAGAAATGAAATCCGAAGAGCAACCAAACCCAGGATGAATCAAACAACCAAGGAAAAACAGTCTCCTACAGGAAAAGTGTTTTTGCCATATATCAAAGGAATTACTGATCAGATGGGAAAGCTTATGAAAAAGCATAACCTTCAAGCAGTATTCAGACCCACCCGAAAAATACAACAGATGCTATGATCAGCAAAAGACAGTAGAGACCCCCTCACCTCTGCAGGAGTATACCGTATACCCTGCAGCTGTGGTCAAGTTTACATCGGGACCACAAAGTGTAGCATCCAGACAAGAATAAAAGAACATGAAAGACACTGCAGACTTGGACAACCTGAAAAATCAGCAGTGGCTGAACATAGCCTAACTCAAACAGGGCACAGTATCTTATTCCAGGACACCAAAATACTGGACAACACTTCCAACTACTTTGTCAGACTGCACAGGGAAGCCATTGAAATTCACAAGCATAAGCAAAACTTCAACAGGAAAGAAGAAACCTTAAGAATGAACAGAGCATGGTTTCCAGTTCTGAAAAACACCAGGCTAACAAAACATGCTATCCCCGACAATAGCCCTGCAGAGAAGATTAGCACATCAAGTACCAATCCATATGCAAAAGAACCTCCTCAGGATACAGTGAAGCCTCCCGCCATTAGCATTCCACACCCTGGGAAACTCTTACAGGATGACTCAGCTCAGCCCCACCCCTCCTGAGTAGATACAAATGACCTACATCTTTTCCACACTGTGACACTGAGATATCTCTGTCTTTTGGTGCTACACCTCTGAAGATGCCAGCCACAGCTGCTGGCGAAACATCAGGAACTACAATGCCAAGACCACGGCAATACAGCCCGGAAAACCCACAACAACCAATGCCAGCAATCTTTGGCAAGGGGAGCAGCCTGATGGAGAAAGACTCTCGAATGAGCACCACTACCCCAACAAGACATTTCCCAATATGTAAAACAAATAGGAGAAATCTGTACCATAAATGTGTTGGAATATATGTGTGTTACAAGGTCTGAGATTCAGTCATTATGGGGTTAATGTGTTTACCTACCATGCTATTGTTTAGATTGACCTGGAAGGGGAACCTGGCTCAAAGCCAATAATCTGCAAGCCCGGGAAACTTGAGAGTGTTTGTAAACTGTTATTGGTCAACAGGTCAGGTGATTTTCTTTCAGGGTCAAGAAGACAGAGGAAGAAGAAGATTCTCCATTCAGTTATCACAGCTCTTTGTTTGTAACCAGTAGTGAGAATGTAGCTCCAGGCATTTGTTATTTTGTAGGCAATCCTGTTAACCTTTTTTCCTTTAGAAGTAAATGATTTTAAAAGCTAAACTCGTGTGCTGACTCTCTATTGATTCAAGATCCATTGCACCTCTGAAGAAAAGCTATTTTTTAACTTTCCCCCCCAACAAAGTGGACCAGTTGAAGTAATTATTAAGGTGAAAAAGATGCTAGCGATTAATGAATATTGTTCTTTGAATAACAGCAGTATGGTATGGCTTTGGATAGGCAATATGAGATCATTAACTCTCGAAAAAGGCAAACCTTATGAGTTATATCATCCCGCTTTCAGATAATACTGCCAGTCATTGCTGCATCTCAAAATAGTCTAGGAGACTCAAAGTTATCTCAGAAGTCTCAGTCAACATGAGAGGAACAATCCTTACTGAAACTACTCCTTTTTAGCTCTCCAGAGAGCCAGCTAAAAAGAAGAAAGCAAACAAACTAAGTAACTGCATACAAAAGTATCTCCTTTTCAAGTACAACATAATTCTCTCTCTCATTGTCTCACAGCAAACATGAGAAGGGGGTGGGAGTAGAAGACACTCTGTTGTGCCAGCCAGGAAAAAGGTGGGGAAATAGCTTCCAATGCTACAAAAAGAAACTTCAGCAACTTGAGGAAGCCAAGCAAGAAGTGAGAAGGAAAACAAAAGGGAAAAGGTGGGAAACTGCCTCCAGAGTGAAGAAAAAAACCCACTTCATAGAGCAAACTGTATCCCAGCAACACCAAGAGAAGAGGCAGAGTGGAAAACACTAAAATCTTCACAGCTATTCTGCTGTGTCTGGAAAGAAATGGGCAGAAAGTCAGCTTCATGACTGCAATAAAAGGGAGAAAAGTAGGGAAATTCTGCTGTAGCAATGCGCAGAGCATACTTGCTGCAGAGGAACAAGCGCAGGGAAAAATACCTCTGCACTAGAACCTACAACTATATAGTCAAGCTTTTAAGGTTTCCTCAAAATCTGAAAATCCTTTAAAGAGTTATGATGACCTCGTCCAATCCTTAAGGCCACTTTTGGTAGGTGCTCGAGAGGGAAAACTGGTCAAGACCAATTTGTCATCTAAACCTTGGTTTGATCAAAGCTGTATTTGTGCTAAAAATGCTTTAATCTATGCCTATAAGTTAGCACTGAGAGCTGATGAAAAGACCAGACAGGATGCATATCGTTCTCTTTCATTTTTAAAAAAGAAATATAAATCACTGGTTGCCCGCTGTAAGAAAGAACATACCAGAAAACTGTGGGCCAATATAATTGAAGCAGCTACGAGCAAAAACTCAGTGGTGTTCTGGAAACTAGTGTCAAACCGCGCCTCCACAGCCGCCTCCCCCTTGGCTTCCTGTATCCCCCCAGATAAATGGACTTTTTCTCCAAAAAATGTATGATGATCTTATTCAACCCCCTCCTGCCCTAACAATAGAAAATCTGGCCAAATGCCCCCCAGTTCATGCCGAAGAGGTAAAAGCTTATATTAGCCAGTTAAAGAATGCAAAACCCCCTGGGCTTGATGGAATATCTCCAGAATTACTAAAAACAAATAAAGACTGGTGGGCAACTTTCCTAGCCTCCCTATTTACTTATATTGATGAAACCGGCTACATCCCCAATGATTGGGGAATGGCTATAGTAGTCCCCTTCCATAAGAAGGGAAAGAAGGAGGATCCATCCAATTATAGACCAATCAGCTTACTAAGCATTAGCAAGTTGTCTACAAAACATCTGCTGGAGAAATTTTTAGACTGGCTAGAACAGGAGGATATAATTGCTGATGAGCAAGCTGGGTTTAGAGCTGGCAGGTCAACAATAGATCACTGCCTAGTAATGCAACACCTTGTAGAGAAATACGCTACAGGAGACCAAGCATCACTTTACCGGGCATTTGTTGATTTAAAAGCAGCTTTTGACACAGTCTCTAGAAATAGACTTTGGAGGAAACTGCAGGCCTCCTCTACTGATAGGCGACTGCTGTTCCTTTGGGGGGCTATGCACAAGCAAACTGCCTTGAGTAAGGTGCAGCCGAATTGGGCATTTGACTGACCCCATTCAAACTTACAGGCAGGTGTGCCTTCTAGCCCCCTTTCTGTTTATCTTCTACATCAACAATTTGGTAAACCTTTTGAATGACCCTGGATTGCACCCTCCCAAATTAGCAAATAGGCACATTCTGCTCTATGCAGATGATGCTGTATTACTTTCTAGGACCCCCATAGGGCTGAAATGAGCTCTAAAAAAATTCTCCCAATTCTGTGATACTGAACACCTTCTAACTAATTACCAAAAAACTAAGATCCTGGCTTTCGGTAAAAATCCAAAGATCAGACGATGGGAGCTTCAGGGGCATCAGTTAGAACAACTTACCAGCTTCAAATATTTGGGTGTAGTTTTGCAAGCCTCAGGTACCAAAACAACACATAGCAGCTTCATTGCTGATGTGGGAGAAAAAACAGCACACGGTATACTGAAATTCTATCGATCACAAGGGGGGCAGTATGTACCGGCTGCACTCAGATTGTTTAAAGCCAAACCATTGGCCCAATTACTATATCATTCTTGGGGCTGCCATCCTCCTCTTTCTCTCAACTTGAGAGAGTGCAGTCCAAATTCCTTAGAGCCCTATTACAAGTGCCCAAATGCATGCCTAACTCATGGGTTAGACTGGAAACAGGAATGTTAAGGGTAGAGGCCAGAATCACCATCCTTTCAATTTTCAAAAGGCTGTCAGGACATCTAAACCCACAACGTCTGCTTCCTCTGTTATTCCAAGACAAATTTCAATCTAATTGGCAAAAGGCGACTCTGAAATCCCTGGGAAAATTGGGTCTTTCCCCTCAAAGTTTGCGAGTCATGGGGTTAGACCGAGCAAAATCACTCATTAAGCAGAGAGTGACAGACATTGAAAGACAAACATTTTCTTAGAGCACCAGGTTTTATTTCTTCAGATACTACTAAATATATTGCCGCTCCTGCAGCCTATTTTTACTTTCTTGAATCCATTAACTCCAGAAGGGCATTTGCTTTAGCTAGAAGTTCAACTCTACCCTCTGCCATCCTGGAAGGAAAGTTTAAAGCTGTCCATTACTCTCTTAGGCTTTGCTCCTATCCCCTAAGAGAAATTGACTCAATGGAGCATATCTTCTTCAACTGCCCAAGTCATAGTAAAATTAGAGCGGAAACCATCAGTCCATTAGTAGAAAGATTCCTTGGAAGTTCAAATAAAATCAAACTTGATTATCTTTTGTCTGATCGGAATCGCCAGACACCACATCAAGTAGCAAGATTCTGTGCCCAGGTCTACAAGCAACGTAAATCGCATAAGGCAGCTTAAACTACTAATTTATGATGATCTTATTTTTTTACTCTTATATTTATTCATCGTTCTTCCCCTGTATCCAGTCTCGACTGTTTTTAAACTGATTTGCAAATGGTTTTATATGTACTGGTCACAGACTGTAATAATAAACTTGACTTGACTACCTCTGCACTAAGAACAGCAGAAATACCTGAACCTACTTCATGGGGTGAATTATCCTAGCTACCACCAGAAGAAGCTGAGAAATGGAGAAAAGTGGAGGGTGTGGTGTCGGTGTTGAAGAGAATTGAAAGAGCACATTGAAAGAGCTCTGTCTCTCCCATGCCTGAAATTTAAAATTTATGTTGGAAGGGTAAAGTAAAAATATTTACCCTTCCAACGTAGTCTGACTGGCAGGCAGAGGGGGCAGCTGGGGGACAGCAGGTCAGCCCCTCCCACAGGCAAATGGAGCCAGAACCTGCCGGTGCCAGGGGCAAGGGGCAAAAGCCCAGGGCCTCAGGAGGCAGGGGGAGACAGAGAGAGGCCAGCGAGTCCCACTCCCCTAGGGAGGGAAAGGGGGCTAGGCAAGGTGGAAGGGGGCAAGGGCAGAGGGATTGGAAGCCCAGCAGTCACCCACCCAAAGACCTTACCTGAGGAGGAGAAGCAGCAGCAGCCCCAACAACCCAAAGCCACACCCCAGCTAGAAAATAGTAGCCTGGCCCAGGAGTTGCCAAAAGCCAAGCCACTCCAGGTGGGGCTATTGGAGGCACTCTGCAGGAAGCCCTGGGCAACCAGCCAAGGAGCCGCAGCTGGACCCACCTTCAGCCATCAGCTCAGCCAGGGAGGCCGGGCTGCTAGCCAGGGGACTGCAGCTGGACATGCCTTCAGCAATCAGCCAAGGCAGGGAGGCTTGGCAGCCAGAGAACAAGGCACAGCTGGTGCTGGTCAGTGGGGCCAGATCAGCTACCCCAGCTGCAACTGCTTGGTGCAGCCAAAGGCCAGGCTGGAAGAGGGGTGGGGCAGTAGAAGGAAGCCCTATAAAAGCTGGCTGGGAAGAGCCCTGGGGTGGTGGGTGTGAGTGAGGAGTGATGATGTGGAGTGAGAGCAGTAAGATGCAAGGGTGGAGGCTTGGAGGAGAGTCCTGGAAGGAGGACATGAAGGAGGATGCAGAGGGTAAGCAGGCCAGGTTGAGCAGGCCAGCGAGTGGACTGAGAGGGAGTCTGGGTGAGGTATACCGCCCCTCCTTCCACAGAGCAGGGTCCTGCAGATTCCCTGGCCCCCCTGTGACGTCAGGAGCAGACCGCCCAGTGCCACGCCCAGCGGCAGTGGCGGCAAGCCCTGACACAAGTGTCATATTCTTACAGGTTGCATTACAAGTATTACATTGGCTCCTGAGCATAGGAAGAAAGTGCAAGGCATATAAGTGATATATAAAAGTAATATATATAATCCTTTTTCTTCAAATCTATATCCATCACTCTTGTAGGGGACAGTCTCTGGAGTTCAGGGGTGTGTGATTTGGGGTGATCCAAAGATTGTTTGGGGTTTCAGAGGGCTTATATTTTCACCACTTCCTTATTCAAAGCCATGTCTAATACAGGGTGCTTGGAGGGAGGCCACATTCGACGCCTTAGGGCCAGAACCAGAGACTGGATCAGCACCAGCACATGTCCTCTTGTAGAGGACAGTCTCTAGAGTTCAGGGGTGTGTGATTTGGGGTGATCCAAAGATTATTTGGTTTTCAGAGGGCTTATATTTTCACCACTTCCGTATTCAAAGCCATGTCTAGTACAGGGTGCTTGGAGACAGGCCACAAAATCGAGGCTTTAGGTCCAGAACCAGAGACTGGATCAGCACCAGCACATGTCCTCTTGTAGGGGACAGTCTCTGGAGTTCAGGGGTGTGTGATTTGGGGTGATCCAAAGATTGTTTGGGGTTTCAGAGGGCTTATATTTTCACCACTTCCTTATTCAAAGCCATGTCTAATACTGGGTGCTTGGAGACAGGCCACATAGGAGGGCTTAGGTCCAGAACCAGAGACTGGATCAGCACCAGCACATGTCCTCTTGTAGGGGGCAGTCTCTGGAGTTCAGATCTGTGTGATTTGGGGTGATCAAAAGTTTTTTTCTGCTGCAGCTGCCGCCCCTTTCTTCTTATTCTGGGCCCAGGTCTACAAGCAACGTAAATCGCATAAGGCAGCTTAAACTACTAATTTATGATGATCTTATTTTTTTACTCTTATATTTATTCATCGTTCTTCCCCAGTATCCAGTCTCGACTGTTTTTAAACTGATTTGCAAATGGTTTTATATGTACTGGTCGCAGACTGTAATAATAAACTTGACTTGACTACCTCTGCACTAAGAACAGCAGAAATACCTGAACCTACTTCATGGGGTGAATTATCCTAGCTACCACCAGAAGAAG
Organism: Eublepharis macularius; assembly: GCF_028583425.1. Taxonomy (NCBI): domain Eukaryota; kingdom Metazoa; phylum Chordata; class Lepidosauria; order Squamata; family Eublepharidae; genus Eublepharis; species Eublepharis macularius. The sequence goes on from NC_072790.1 coordinate 197,600,847, forward strand.
CTGAGAAATGGAGAAAAGCGGAGGGTGTGGTGTCGGTGTTGAAGAGAATTGAAAGAGCACATTGAAAGAGCTCCGTCTCTCCCATGCCTGAAATTTAAAATTTATGTTGGAAGGGTAAAGTAAAAATATTTACCCTTCCAACGTAAAGAAACACTAAGAGATCCAAAAGGCAGATTCATATTTACTAAAGGCACTATAGAAAACCAAACTTTCACATTTGGCTCAATTTATGCCCCAAACCAAGACAGCCTAATGAAATTCTAAAACAAAGTTCATTAGAATACACATGTATCACTTAGTATAATGTGCTCTAAACCATATTTTCATGACAAACCCACAGAAACAGCAGCAACATAATCTAAGAGTATAATGGAGAGCAACAAATAGAAACAGAAGGATTAAAAGTATCCTGCTCACCAGGTTGGAGGCAAGTTCTGACGACAACAGGGCCAACAACAAAGATTCTCAGGTCAAACTCCATGGTCAAGTAACAGATTCCCAAATCAAAGACTGTGACCCACCAAGGCTCAGGCAGCCAGAACCAAAGAGCTCACCAACAGCCAAGTCCAGAATACCACAATTGTGACTAGCTAATCCCATGCTAGCTGCGGCCTTATAAAGGGAGTTTCTCCTGCAGGTGAGGCTGGGTTCATTAAGCTTCTTGCTCCAAGCTGGCTCATCTCTGCTACTCAGGAGGAGTAGATCAGATCCTGTACTGGCTCTCCTGACATTTCCTCAGCAGGGGGAAGGCCGTGGGCTGCCAGGCATGCGCTCCTGTGCTTGGTCCATGCCTCTGCCCTTACCAGGCAGGCAGGTCCATGCTAAGGCCGCCTGGCTTGATGACACTGTGGTTGCCAACCCTCCTGGAGATCCCCACAAATTACAACTGATCTCCAAATGACAGGTTTTAACATTCTCCGAGACATGGAGGCTTCTTAGGCTGGCCTATGTGGAATTATACCCCACATAGGTACTACCTGACAATTGATGCCAACCCACCTAGAGAACTCCGAGAGTTACAAATTATACCCCACTGAGGACCCTCCATATTATGATTACCGTACCTGGAGATCTCCTTCCATTTCAGCTGAACTCCATATGTCCTATTTTACCTAAATTGGAGACAATGGTGGTATTGGGTATTGGCAACTGAGTGTCTGAAGCACCTCCTTACAGTAGTTGCCAACTTGGGGTTTCAGGGGGCTTATATTTTCACCACTTCCTTATTCAAAGCCAAGTCTAATACAGGGTGCATGGAGGGAGGCCACATTCGAGGCCTTAGGGCCAGAACCAGAGACTGGATCAGCACCACCACATGTCCTCTTGTAGGGGACAGTCTCTGGAGTTCAGGGGTGTGTGATTTGGGGTGATCCAAAGATTGTTTTGGGTTTCAGAGGGCTTATATTTTCACCACTTCCTTATTCAAAGCCATGTCTAATACAGGGTGCTTGGAGGGAGGCCACATTCAAGGTCTTACATCCAGAACCAGAGAATGGATCAGCACCAGCACATGTCCTCTTGTAGGGGACAGTCTCTGGAGTTCAGATCTGTGTGATTTGGAGTGATCCAAAGATTGTTTTGTGTTTCAGAGGGCTTATATTTTCACCACTTCCGTATTCAAAGCCATGTCTAATACAGGGTGCTTGGAGGGAGGCCACATTCGAGGCCTTAGGTCCAGAACCAGAGACTGGATCAGCACCAGCACATGTCCTCTTGTAGGGGACAGTCTCTGGAGTTCAGGGGTGTTTGATTTGGGGTGATCCAAAGATTGTTTGGGGTTTCAGAGGGCTTATATTTTCACCACTTCCTTATTCAAAGCCATGTCTAATACAGGGTGCTTGGAGACAAGCCACATTCGAGGCCTTAGGTCCAGAACCAGAGACTGGATCAGCACCAGCACATGTCCTCTTGTAGGGGCCAGTCTCTGGAGTTCAGGGGTGTGTGATTTGGGGTGATCCAAAGATTGTTTGGGGTTTCAGAGGGCTTATATTTTCACCACTTGCTTATTCAAAGCCATGTCTTATACAGGGTGCTTGGAGGGAGGCCACATAGGAGGCCTTAGGTCCAGAACCAGAGACTGGATCAGCAACAGCACATGTCCTCTTGTAGGGGACAATCTCTCGAGTTCAGAACTTTGTGATTTGGGCTGATCCAAAGTATTTTTCTGCTGCAGCTGCCGCCCGTTTCCTCTTATTGTAATGTTCTGGGGGAATCCTATTTTGAAGCTGTTTACTCAAGATCTGGGTTTTGTAGGATGACCCAATATAGGTCCACTTAGAGTTCTGAGTCTTCTGAATCTGGAGGTATATAATATGTGCCCCTGCAAACTTCTTTTTGGAGTTTAGAGCTTTTCAGTTTTCCCACAATATTTTTCTTTGGCTTTGCCGCTTTACGAATAATGAATAAGGAATAAGGAACTGCGAATAAGGAACTGGGAACTGGGAACCAACTTCAGCTTCATTAGAGTTTCTGGGTATGAAAAAGGAGGCTCTGATTCAGAAGTGCAAAGAGTTAAATTTACCTCATAAGGGGAATAGTGTCGAAGAACTGAGAGTTATACTGATACAAAGCAATGTGGAGCCTAATAGAATGGCAGAGGAGAGAGACCCTGAGGGACTGCACAACCGTAGTCCAGAATATTTAGAGTTTCTGAGGGAAAAGTTGAACGTTGAAAGAGAACAAAAACAGTTTGAGAGGGAAAAGTGGAATGAACAAAAGCAGATTGAAAAGGAAAAATTGAACACTCAAGCAGAACTTAGAACTCAAGAAATAGAACAAAAACAGTTTGAGAGGGAAAAGTGGAAAGCTGAAATGGAACTTAGAGTTCAAGAGATGGAAAGACAAACTAGTTTGAAAGCAGAAAGATTACAATTAGAAAGGGAGAGACTTAAGAATGGGGACAAAAAGGAGGGAAACTTTGAACCCAGAGCGGATTTACCTTGAGTTACCCCAAAAGATTTTATGGTGTATGTGTCAGGAGAAGATCCACAAATTTTCCTATCCACTTTTGAAAGGTCTGCTCAGAACTGAGGAATGCCAGAGACTCAATAGATGAAGTATTTAGCCAGTTTAATTAGAGGGGAATTGGCTGAGATCTACAACACATTTCCCTCAGATAAACCTGTTTTTTATGCTGAATACAAAGAGGCAGTATATGACAGATTTAGGCTAGGTGCTGATTACTTCAGAAAGTAGTTTAGAAGTCTAGTGCCTCAGAAAGAGAAGTCATTTAAGTTTTTTAGTGCCAAACTGACAGACTATTTTGATAAGTGGATTTCATCTGCCAAAGCTAACTCTAAAGAGGGAATAAGGGATCTAATGATTTTGGATCAGTTTTTATTTCAACTTCCTTCAGAGACCAGACTTCTGGTTAAAGATAAACTTCTAGAGAATGTCAACCAAGCATCAGAATGAGCAGATAAATTAACACTTAATAGAGGAGGTTGGGATCGCCATGAAAAGAAAGACTATTGTTATAAAGCAGAGTTTAAATCAAGTAAAGGACAAGAGGGAGAAAGGAAAGGAACACAAGTCAGGATAAAAATACAGAAAGAAACCAAGATGGATACTGGAATTATAGAAGATGTTTTGTATGTGATCTGAAAGGGCATTTAGCTTACAAATGTCTAAAGAACCAATCCAGGCCAACAACACTTGAGCATGTATGGAGGGTCACTAGAACTGACTCAGATGATCAGATTAAAGAACCTAGAGACTCCAAAAGCTCAACAAACCAAACAAAACATCTAGTAAGAACACTGCCTTACCCATAAACACTGAAGAAACAGTTTATTTGTGTGGGGTAAAGATAGATAAGGTTGCACAGGATACTGAACTGAGAGAGGTGGTACAAATAAATGGGTGAAATGCTTTAGCCATTCTAGACACAGGAGCCTCAGTAACACTGGTCAAGGAGGATTTGGTTGATAAGAAAAACCGGATTCCAGATAAGCAAATATCCTTGCAAGGTGTGTGGGGAAATTCTAAAAGAGTGCCACTAGTCCAGCTAGAAATTAACTGGAAAGGAAAGGAAGGATATTTTCCTGTAGCAGTTATTAAAGAACAGAAAATACAAGTAATATTGGGAAGAGATGTAATGGGAGCAAAAGCAAGAATTCAAATATGCACTGACTCCGATGATTTTCTAAAAGTTGAAGCCAGGGGAGCAAAAGACAAGCCCCTAGGTATCTTAGCAACAGACACAATTGATACATTGCAGGAGGGAAAAAGAGAGAGACAAACTCTTGTCAGTAGTATTACTGCTGAAATGTCCCAAGAAACAAATATGAAACAAATATGAGTAGGGGGTTTCACCATCAGAGTAATGGGAGATGTAAACTAAGGCAGAGTTTTAGGCGAAGACCGGAAAGGTGTAACTCCCAAGTACCTCAGCCAATGGGGAAAGGGAGAGGGAAATTGCGGACGAGGATAGGATGTTTGAAATCTGTCAATTATCAGTGATGATTTACAGTCTATAAAAATCCTTGTTCAGGAAGCCTCTGGGTTCCTCTTTGGCACCTACAGGCCTGTATAATTCTATTGCTTCAATAAAACGGCTTGTTCCTCTCAGAGCCTCGATCTCTCTCTTCTTGTGGTTTGAAGCGGGAAGGGTCTAGTCATCTGGCCCAGCTGCCTTCAGGCAACAGCTTTCTGGTGCCAATGCCCGGGAAACTCTCTTCCTGGGGACCTCACTGCTCTCCCACTCTGAGGCCATCAGCCACCCTCCCGACTCTTGACCTACAGTGAGACCCACGGACGACTCGCCAGCCGGCACACGACCCCTTGCTTCATGGGCGCCTCGACCGCTCGTCTGTTGAACCGGACCCTGAGGCGGAGAGACTGGCAGACTGAGAGGGACAACTCACTTTCCTAGTGCCTGGGGAACTGCTACTCCCGAGGCCACTGCTGCATCTTTGGTAAATATCTTGTGTGACTGAGTTGTTGGTTGGCCGGTTGAAACTGACACGTGTGTTTCCCTCTAATTATCCCGGGGGTGCCCAGGGCCTCTGCTGTCAGTGCAAACGAAGGGGCAACACGACACCTATACGAGCCCTGCCGGGCGATGACTGTAGGGTCAGGCGAGCTTTGCTCCTGACACATCGGATTCAGCAGCGTTTCACTGGCAAAAACCCCACCTCACAGCGAGAGTCTGTGTGTGTGTTGATGTGAAGCCGGCATTGAAAGAAAGGGGCCCCCGTTCCACAGCTAGATATCAGTAAGAAAAGCTCAGTCCCATCTAAGTACTCGGTGACGACCGACAAAAACCTCTTGAGTGAGGGATGAGAAGCTCCAGTTCCAAGATCCCTGGTAGAGAAACCCCTTTAGAGTGTGTCCTTAAGTATTGGGATCTGGTAGCCGACAGGGACATGAGAAAGAAAAAGATGATCAGATACTGTACAGAAATCTGGCCACAATATAAGGTAGATGACTATGATCAGTGGGATGCCAGCGGATCTTTCCGTCTTACCCTGATCAACCCATGGTATGTCTGGATGCTTAATGTAGGGAAATTTGAAGGGGCTAGATATATGGAAATCTTTCCATCAGGTGGCGAGGGATGTTATGCTTTCCTGCCCTGCGCCCCCTCACCACAGACTCGAGGTCAGGCCCTGGCACTAGTCAAGTCCACTCCTCCGGGGCCACCCCGAGTATATCCTGGACTTTCACAGATAGATAGCTCTGGCCCAGATAAAGGGGGACCCCCACCTCCAAATTCGCAGACAGCAGCATCAAGTACACCTTCAGCTTCAATGTACCCACTACATATGAATCCGCAAGTTGTTGTTCCCCAGGGGGGCCAACCCACCAGTGTCTCTGTGAAACCACCATCCCTGGAGTCCAATGGACTTTGCCAAATTTAAGAAGATGTCTGGAGGCTTCTCCAAGAAACCCCAAGAGGTTATAAACTTTCTCCGGTCACTGTTTCAGATGGCCACTAGACATGACTGCCAAAGGATGGCCCCCTTGTCTCAGGATAGTGGCAGCAGCAGCACTTCTGGTCCCAGAAGCTATCAAGCTCACCTTGGGGGGCACATTGGAAGTAGTGTCCCCACACAATATCCAGACCCTACTAGATGCCAGAGGATCCATCTAGATAACTGCTGGCTGGCTTCTCAAGATTCAAGACCTTCTGTTTCAAAGCCCTTAGGTTTCTGTGGTTCGTTCAGAGCGATGGAACCCAGCCACTCTGTTGCCTCCAACTGAGGACCCACACGAGGTCTGGCTGTTACATGACTGTTTAGATGTAGTAGACACCCAGACCAAAGCCCGACCAAACCTCCAAGATGAGCCCTTGGTAGATCTGCAGAATGTCTGATTCTCTGATGGTTCCAGTTTTGTCTCTGAGGGAGTTCGTCACACGGGCTGGGCAGTGGTTACTTTAGCTGGGGAAACAGTCAAGGCTGGGGCCCTGCCCCCAAGCTTCTCCACCCAGTGGGCTGAACTCAGAGCAGGAATCCAAGCCCTTGAGCTCTCTTCAGGACAGTCACTCACTCTGTATAGAGACAGCAAATATCTCTGGAGTATTGCCCATGCCCATGGGAAGTTGTGGCAAGAAAGGGGCCTCCTCACGGCATCTGGGTCCCCAGTGAAGCATGGGCCTGATATCGGGTGTTTGTTGAGTGCCATCTATTTGCCCAGTGCCCTAGCTATTATACACTGTCGTGGACACCAGAGGGGAGGTTCAGAAGTTGCCACCGGAAATCATGCGGCAGATGCCACCACCCGCCAGGTGGCTCTCTTACTCATTCCAGAAGCAGAGGTGTGCCTAGCTAGCATTGAACTTCCAAGCCATCCCAAAAACTCCGCTACTGAATCCCAGTATGCCATTGACTTAGCATGCACCTTTGATACTGAGGGATGGGCTATCCTACCGGACATGCAAAGCCAGATCCTGATCCCCAAAGCACTGGTCCACCCTCTGCTCCAGCGCATCCACTCGAAGAACCATTTAGGAGAGGAATCCCTCCTCACTCTGTGGAAGCAATACTTCCACACTGTAGAACCAGTGCATGCATTCTTTGCCTCAGAGGTCCGGTCCTGCACCATTTGCCAAGCCAACAACCCCTCAAACTGACCAGAAGGACCAGGACCCCCAAAGCATCTGCACAACCCTTCACTGTACCCAGGACAATTTTGGCAAGTGGACTTTGCTGAGTTGCCAAAAACAAAAGGGTACCGATATCTTCTCGTGTTCATTTGTAAATTATCTGGTTGGCCAGAAGCTTTTGCAACCCGAACAGCCAAAACACGTGAAGTCACCAAGTGGCTGCTCCAAAACCTTGAGCCAAAATGGGGGGTCCCCCAAGGGGATAGATAGTAATCAAGGAGCCCCATTTCACTTCTAAAGTCTTAGCTCAAGTTAGTCAGGCTCTGGGGATCCAGTGAAAATTTCATTCCCCATATCATCTGCAAGCCAATGGTCGAAAGGCTAAATGGCTGTCTGAAGGGACTGCTAGCCAAAATAGGACAGGAAACAGGTCTAAAATGGCCACACGCACTCCCACATGCACTTAGCATCCTCTGTTCAGCCCCCAGGGGTAAACTCAAGCTGTCTCCTTTTGAAAGGGTTTTTGGGCACCCCTGGCCCCTTGTTATAGGCCAAAGGGGGGAAGTCCACATCGGGAATAGAGTTTTACTAGCGCATGTCCAGTCGTTGTCTCGCACCCTGTCTGTTCTTTGTTCTGCAGCACTGCTTAAGCACTCCTTCAGCCTTGATGGGCCCATACATGACTTTGCCGCTGATGACTGGGTCGCAGTCAAAATCTGGGACACCAAGCCCCTCCAGGCCTGGTAGACGGCACCCGCCTGAGTCCTGCTAACCACTAACACAGCCGCCAAGGTCGAGGAATTCAAGTCCTGGATCCACCACTCGTGACTCAAAAAGGTCCCTGCACACGAAAAATGGACAGTGCGCCAAGTTGACGGAGATCCTACTGATGGACTCAAACTGTTGTTCCAAAAGGATCCTGATCCCAGCGCCTAAGAACTGCATTTAATGCTGTTGTTTATCTTCTATCTCTGTGTAGAATTGTTCATTGCCTGGTTGTGCAACTATGGCCACACTTATGATAGTCCTTGCATGCTTCAGCATCCTCATGCCTTCTTTTTTTTATTGGGATTCCTGTTCCCACTGTTATGGCTTCCGTTGAAATCTCCGAGTATTCCAGACAGTTGCCTCTGTTAATGACCGGTGTTACCAAAAAAACCCAGCTCTTTGTCAGCACACCGGTAAGCAATACATCATAGTGTGACCACAACAGGTTCTAAGGCTGGAATAACCTGTCCCGGTCCCAGGAAGAAATCTCTTTCTAACGTTAGCAAAACAGATTGCTGCCTCCCTAAATGTTTCCAATTGCTGGGTGTGTGAGAAACCCCTTATGAGTGAACAATGGCCGTAGGTAGCATCAGAAGTAACCCCTAAATCATTAGCCCTAGCTGGAATCATTCTGCTCCCATGCTGTATCCCTTGCATAACTCGATTGATACAAAGTACTGTCTCAAACATGACTATGGTTGCAACTCTGGCACAACCACTTCAAAAAGGGAGCTCCATTCCCCTTGCAGCTCTAATGACTATAAATGCATTTCTGCCCAAACAAGTTCAGCTGCTGAACCTCTTAAATGAGGCAGGAAGGTACACAGAGAGGCCTGATCCAGAAGGAGAGCAAAGGGGGGAAAACCTGTAAGCCAGCACCAAAAAGAGAAAATCCATAATTGCCCCCCTCCTGTCTCAGGCCCTCACCCTGCCTGCAAACCCTAGATATATCTCAGACCCCTGCCCTGCTCACAGGTTCAGCTACAATTATATATATGCAAGGGGTTAGATAAAGTAACCATTTGCTTGCCCGCTATGACCTTTTTCTTACCTATAGATTATAAAGAAGTTTATACATAGCTGTTTTCTGTCTCATTGAAACAGGAAAGGTGTGTGGGTTTTTGCAAGATAAATATAGCTGTATTCAGCCATGGAAAATAGGAAGTAAGTAGCAGATACTTGCGCTCAGCTATATAAAATAGGAAGTAAGGTAGCAGATGCACTAAGGGCTATGACCTTTGTGGTTAGACTTGCAGACATGTGTGTGTGCGCTAATGTGTGACAAACTATGTATGGTATAAAAGAAATATGAGTAGGGGGTTTTGCCGTCAGAGTAATGGGAGGTGTAAACTAAGGCCGATTCCACACTACCTTAGCTCCCACTTTTCTTGTGCAATGATTGCTCCATCTGTTATTGCGCGTTCTTCGCTCATTTGTCCACATCACCCTTTGAATAGTGCTTCTCCTGCGCAATCCGTTGATCACATCCCCTTTCAAAAAGACGGGTAAAGGGGCGGGAGAAACCCGAATGGCCCCACGTTTTTTTGTTTTTTTTTTTAAAAAGGACAAATTGACGCTATATCGACGTGTAATCATCTTGAATCAACGAAGCCGGGTTCCCTCCCTTGCCTGTCATTGGTTAATTTTCGGCCTCTGAAATGGTCAGTTATTGGATCCCCGTGGAGGCAGCAAAATTTGAACAGCTTTAAAATTGTACTGATGGTACTGATGAACGCGAGGAACTTCACAGCCTGCTTGCCAGGTGAAATCAGCATGGGATGGGTGATCGGTCACGATGACCTGCAGCAGCATCCCAGGGCAGAGCTTCATTTTGTCTTTGGAAACTTGACAGCTATGCCTAGCTCGGCAGCACAGTCCGTGTCGTCCGTCTCAAGAGCCATGATTGCAGTGTCACAAGGATTACTAAACATTACTGAATTTAATAAACATATTAAACTGTTCCTCTGATATTTGAGGTCTGTCCGCTAGATTGAAATGAAAGTAATATGATGAGATGTCGACATTTCGACATGGTACTTTTTTATTTTTTAAAAAAAGGGGTGGGAACAAAGGCAGGGCAGGGAATTGCTCCTTAATTTGGAGGCGGGTCAAGAGAGGCTAGGAAATTAACAGAGGGCGGTTATTCGTCACAAGATAACCTGCAACAAAAGTGCAATGGGCTGTGGCGACACCGTGCCGATTTAATGACGGCTTCGGAGACGACGCGTGTGAACAGATTAAGGAATGGTGCTGCGGAAGCGAAAAACTGCCACCAGAACGAAGGTAGTGTGAATTTGGCCCATGGCGGAGTTTTAGGCGAAGACCGGAAAGGTGTAACTCCCAAGTACCTCAGCCAATGGGGAAAGGGAGAGGGAAATTGCGGACGAGGATAGGATGCTTGAAATCTGTCAATTATCAGTGATGATTTACAGTCTATAAAAATCCTTGTTCAGGAAGCCTCTGGGTTCCTCTTTGGCACCCACAGGCCTGTGTAATTCTATTGCTTCAATAAAATGGCTTGTTCCTCTCAGAGCCTCGATCTCGCTCTTCTTGTGGTTTGAAGCGGGAAGGGTCTAGTAGTCTGGCCCAGCTGCCTTCGGGCGACAGTCCAAGAACCTTGTATTAGACATTGCTTTGAATAAGGAAGTCGAGAAAATATAAGCCCCCTGCACCCCAAAATAATCTTTGGATCACCCCAAATCACACACCCCTGAACTCCAGAGACTGTCCCCTACAAAAGGACATGTGCTGGTTCTGATCCAGTCTCTGGTTCCAGAGTTGAGGCCTACTATTTCACCTTTCTATCAGAACCTTGTACTTTACATTGCTGTGAATAAGGATCTCAGAAATATAAGAGCCCTCTGCACCCCCAAATAATCTTTGGATCACCACAAATCAAACAGACCTGAGTTCCAGAGACTGTCCCTCACAACAGGACATGTGCTGGTGCTGATCCAATCTCTGTTTCCGGAGCTGAGGCCTCCTATTTGGCCTGCCTCCCAGAACCTTCTATCAGACATTGCTGTGAATAAGGAACTGGGGAAAATAAAAGCCCTCTATGCATCAATACAATCTTTGGATCACCTCAACTCACACAGACCTGAATTTCAGAGACTGCCCTCTGCAAGAGGACATGTGCTGTTTCTGATCCAGTCTCTACTTCTGGAGCTCAGGCCTACTATTTCACCTATCTCCGAGAACCTTGTATAAGACATTGCTGTGAATAAGGAACTGGGAAACATAAGAGCCCTCTGCACCCCCAAATAATCTTTGGATCACCCCAAATCTCACAGCTCTGAACTCCAGAGACTGTCCCCTACAAGAGGACATGTGCTGGTTCTGATCCAGTCTCTGGTTCCAGAGCTGAGGCCTACTATTTCACCTTTCTATCAGAACCTTGTACTTTACATTGCTGTGAATAAGGATCTCAGAAATATAAGAGCCCTCTGCACCCCCAAATAATCTTTGGATCACCACAAATCAAACAGACCTGAGTTCCAGAGACTGTCCCTCACAACAGGACATGTGCTGGTGCTGATCCAATCTCTGTTTCCGGAGCTGAGGCCTCCTATTTGGCCTGCCTCCCAGAACCTTCTATCAGACATTGCTGTGAATAAGGAACTGGGGAAAATAAAAGCCCTCTATGCATCAATACAATCTTTGGATCACCTCAACTCACACAGACCTGAATTTCAGAGACTGCCCTCTGCAAGAGGACATGTGCTGTTTCTGATCCAGTCTCTACTTCTGGAGCTCAGGCCTACTATTTCACCTATCTCCGAGAACCTTGTATAAGACATTGCTGTGAATAAGGAACTGGGAAACATAAGAGCCCTCTGCACCCCCAAATAATCTTTGGATCACCCCAAATCTCACAGCTCTGAACTCCAGAGACTGTCCCCTACAAGAGGACATGTGCTGGTTCTGATCCAGTCTCTGGTTCCAGAGTTGAGGCCTACTATTTCACCTTTCTATCAGAACCTTGTACTTTACATTGCTGTGAATAAGGATCTCAGAAATATAAGAGCCCTCTGCACCCCCAAATAATCTTTGGATCACCACAAATCAAACAGACCTGAGTTCCAGAGACTGTCCCTCACAACAGGACATGTGCTGGTGCTGATCCAATCTTTGTTTCCGGAGCTGAGGCCTCCTATTTGGCCTGCCTCCCAGAACCTTCTATCAGACATTGCTGTGAATAAGGAACTGGGGAAAATAAAAGCCCTCTATGCATCAATACAATCTTTGGATCACCTCAACTCACACAGACCTGAATTTCAGAGACTGCCCTCTGCAAGAGGACATGTGCTGTTTCTGATCCAGTCTCTACTTCTGGAGCTGAGGCCTACTATTTCACCTATCTCCGAGAACCTTGTATAAGACATTGCTGTGAATAAGGAACTGGGAAACATAAGAGCCCTCTGCACCCCCAAATAATCTTTGGATCACCCCAAATCTCACAGCTCTGAACTCCAGAGACTGTCCCCTACAAGAGGACATGTGCTGGTTCTGATCCAGTCTCTGGTTCTGGAGTAAGGCCTCCTATGTGGCCTGCCTGCAGGAACCTTGTATTAGACATTGCTGTGCATAAGGAAGTGGGGAAAATATAAATCCTCTGAACCCCGAAACAATCGCTGTGAATAAGGAAGTGGGGAAGTATAAGCCCTCTGAAACCCAAAACAGCACTGAACTCCAGAGACTGTCCCCTACAAGAGGACGTGCTGGTTCTGATCCAGTCTCTAGTTTTGGACTTAAGACCTTGTATTAGACATTGCTGTGATTACGGAACTGGGGAAAATATGAGCTCTCTGCACCGCAGAACAATCTTTGGATAACTCCAAATTACACATGTGCTCCAGAGACTGTCCCCTACAAGAGGACATCTGCTGGTTCTGATCCAGTTTCTGGTACTGGAGCTAAGGCATCCTATTTGGCTTGCATCCAAGAACCTTGTATTAGACATTGCTTTGAATAAGGAAGTGGGGAAAATATAAGCCCTCTGCACCCCAAAATAATCTTTGGATCACCCTCACGCACCCCTGAACTCCAGAGACTGTCCCCTACAAAAGGACATGTGCTGGTTTTACAGTATATCTGACTGAGAATAATAGGAAAGGGGATACAAATTAACATTCTAGTCCTGGCTCCAAATCTGAGCAGACCCGAGACCAGGGCTGCTTTGAGAGAGAAACTGTTTCCAATACAAGCTTCTTGTAGGCAGCCGAAAAAGGAGGTCACAGCTCCAGAACCACTTTGTGGGGCAGAGGGCTTATATTTCCCCCACTTCCTTATTCAAAGCAGTGTCTAATACAAGGTTCTTGCAGGCAGGCAACATAGGGGGCCTTAGGTCCAGAACTAGAGACTGGAAAAGACCCAGCACATGTCCTCTTGTAGGGGACAGTCTCTGGAGTTCAGGGGTGTGTGATTTGATCCAAAGATTGTTTTGTGGGGCAGAGGGCTTATATTTTCCCCACTTCCTTATTCAAAGCAATGTCTAATACAAGGTTCTTGCAGGCAGGCCACATTTGAGGACTTAGGTCCAGAACCAGAGACTGGATCAAAACCAGCACATGTCCTTTTGTAGGGGACAGTCTCTGGAGTTCAGGGGTGTGTGATTTGGGGTGATCCAAAGATCGTTTTGGGTTTCAGAGGGCTTATATTTTCACCACTTCCTTATTCAAAGCCATGTCTAATACAGGGTGCTTGGAGGGAGGCCACATTCGAGGCCTTAGGTCCAGAACCAGAGACTGGATCAGAACCAGCACATGTCCTCTTGTAGGGGACAGTCTCTGGAGTTCAGGGGTGTGTGGTTTGGGGTGATCCAAAGATTGTTTTGGGTTTCAGAGGGCTCATACTTCCCCACTTCCTTATTCACAGCAATGTCTAATACAAGGTTTTTCTAGCTGGGCCACATAGGAGGCCTTAGGTCCAGAACCAGAGACTGGATCAGTACTAGCACATGTCCTCTTGTAGGGGACAGTCTCTGGAGTACAGGGGTGTGTGATTTGGGGTGATCCAAAGTTTTTTTCTGCTGCAGCTGCCGCCCCTTTCTTCTTATTGAATTGTTCTGGGGGCATTCTATTTTGAAGCTGTTTACTCAAGATCTGGGTTTTGTAGGATGACCCAGTATAGGTCCACTTAGAGTGCTGAGACTTCTGAATCTGGAGGTGTATAATATGTGCCCCTGCAAACTTCATTTTGGGGTTCAGAGCTTTTCAATTTCCCCCCAAGATTTTTCTTTGGCTTTGCGAATAAGGAACTAGGAACTGCGAATAAGGAACTGGGAACTGGGAACCAACTTCAGCTTCGTCTCCTTGCCCATCCCCATTTCTCCTTTAGTCCTAAATCCCCAGCAGCTATTGGCAGTAACTGAGATTCCCAGCCACGTGTCTGCCACCAAATGCCTAGCCTGGCCCCAAATGTAGCAGTGCTCAAAACACTGCTGTAAACTGAAACATCACTCTGGGTCCTCCCAGCACTTGAATGAGAATAGTAAAACCACTGCTGGCATCCGAACTCTGGGAACAAGCCTAAAGCTGTGGACATGCCTCTCCATCTGAATTTCACAGTGTAGTGTATCTTAAGAGAATCATGCAATAAAGAAAATGATACCCTACGTGTTTGAAACCTATAATAACACAACACAAGTTTGTACTTAGGCTTTGCAATGTGGTGTGTGAGTAAGCTTTTAAAAAAGCAAGTTGACGTTAGGTGGTATGTGAAACAGATGGTTCAACAGAGCAAGCCCAGACTGGTGTTGGGCTATAGGGCAGGAATTACCACATGATCTGTCCAGTTTTGATCAGCTTTGAGCCTATTTCAGGCCTGCCCAGGTTAACTCCTCTTGCATGCATTCAACTCATCTTCCATGTGGACAGCTGCAGGAAAGTATATCCAGAGTATTTGCACACTGCAAATATAAATGAGCTTCAACTAGTATATAGATTTTTTTATTTTTATCCCATCATTCCTCCTGCTCAGGGTGGCATAAATGCCTCCCCCACCCCCATCCTTCCAAACAGGATAGAAAGATTGGTCTGACATCAGCAAATGAGCTTCATGCAAGAGTACATATTTGACCTTAAGTCTCTAATCCTTATTTGGCACTCTAACTCACTGATCCCCATTGTGGTGCCCATGGGTAGCATGGTGCCCGCCAATATATTCCTGGGTGATAATTTGCTTCCTCTTTTGAGCAGAGAGTGAATCCTGACTTCCTTCTGCTTCATCAGAACAGGAGGTGCTTCAGAAAAGCCAGGATGGGACATCATTTGTGTATGTGCAGGAAACCGCTGTCTCCATCATAGGAGAAGGCTTAGACTTTTCTTAACATTTTGCAAAACCTCCCAATGTTTTGTTATTGGACTGAAGTCTGGTGTCAGCTGAAATTAAATGTAGTTCTCAATGGAATATGGACCAAGAATGGCAGAGAGCTGAAATATTATTGTGGAAGCAAATGAATTGCCCAACCAACCCCTGTATACATACAGGGACCATGTGGTGAAATGTCCTTTGACAGATTCTAAACATGCCTAGATCAAAAGCAGCAGAAAGGAGCCAATAAACACTGAGAATCAGAAGCTGGATGATGCTGTGGTTCATATTACAATAAGAGAGGGTGTATTGGAATTCTTCAATCATGCCCATTACTCTATTCATCCATAGTTTGTATATGACTGAGGAAGTTGAATGATTTGCTCAGCAGAGAACATTTGGTTTGATTTGTTTCTAGTATCCACCCAGCTTTCTGGTTCATGCGCAGCTTGTCACCTACCAAGCCAAATGCAGGCCACAGCTATGTATGGCAGTCTACCAGGGGCTCCATGAAATGCCTGTTTTTTTCTGCCTGCTAAACTGAAGATTAGTGGGGGGTTTAAATTTTATTTTGATTTGTTTTCCCCTCTTAGGATGTTGCTTATAGTTTGTTCTTTACTTCAGCTTTCTGTTTCCAGTTCCCAATAGCTGTTCTATCTTGTTTAATGTTTGTTTTAATTATAATGCCTCTTTCTTTCTGCTGATTTTAATGAAGTTCTACAGTCCACTATTTTAGATGTTTTGTTTTATGTTAGATAGTATTGTTGTCATACCGTAATTTTGCAAGTGTAAGGTTAAAAATGTTCCAAGTGTTTTACTGTTCAGTGGAGAAAATATTTGAGCGTCTTATTTTCTTCCCATATTATGAAGAAGGCACAATGAAAGTGATAGGAGGCTTGGAAATGGTTCTTCAGTCATAGATACATCAAGTACTCTCCAAATACTCTGAAAACCTGCAGTATTCCTGCCACCCTCATTATGGCATAGAGGCGCCTTGGTACATTTCAACCTAACACTATGAACAATGTGAAGCAGGCAAGAAAAAAGAGCCTGCCAATTCAGTCAAACCCCTCCCCCCCACACACACAAATTCCTGCTTGGTTGCATTAACTGACCAGCTGATCCTACCTTACTCCTTACAGCGTTGGGTGGACCAACATATGGCAATGGCAAATGTTTGCATAAAAATGTGGAACTTTTCTTCTATAGTAGAAGAGGGCATACCAAATGAGTACCACATGCCACTTACTGTGGGAGGAGGAATTGTGAAGAGCTTTGTAGTCTCAGCCATGTCATGGCTATTCTGTTACCCTTTGAAGCATGATAGGACAGCATAGTGGAGGTGTTTCTCTCTTTGTTTCAGAGTTAAAGTCCAATGTGTACATCAGTGTTACATCATAACTCGGGTTGGTTTCCCCCACCATTATCTTGAGTTTTGGCCCCATTCTTTGCAATGAGGGCATCCAGGCTCTTTGGACAGTTGTTTTTATAGTCAATGGCACCAAAATCACAGTTCTTCTACTAAACCTTCCAAGAACATGAAATACCAAGAATATCTTTGCGAACAAGAACTCTCCCGGCCAGACAAGGAAGAAATAGCTCGGCAGTTGTCTGCTGTGGAATTATCTCCAACAAGTGTTGAGCCCTCCTCAAGGAAGGAGGTTTTAGGCTCAAAAGATAAAGTAAACGTGTTGGAACTTTTAGCTAAGCAGACCTCATTAATTACTGAGACGGTTGCAAACTTCTTCAGTAAACTGGAGCAAATAAATGGAAAACTTGACTCTTTTAAAACAACATTAAATCGTCTCTCAAAGAAGCTGCTTATTAATTCCCCAAGGCATGATAGTAAGGAAATGCAAGTTAAGACCCAGAAGAAAGATACAGGTGATGCTAAAGCGCCCTGTATAATAGCAAGGAAGCTCTACTCTGAAGTCATGAAGAGCTCTCTCACAGCACAAAAGTTTCAAAAGAAGCCTTTAATCCCTCAGGAATCCTTTTGCAAACCTTCTCGATGTCTTCAACCAAGGAAAGTGGCTATACTGCTAGGAAATCAGAAAGCAAATTTTGGCAGATGGAGTAATAAAAGGGCAGTTAAACTCTCTCTTAGCCAGATCTTGAATTGCAAATGTACTGACCTCGATATTGAAGATCTCTATTGGCTGCCAAGCATGAGTTTTTTGAAAAGAATTGTCATCTCCTTTGGGTCAGATAAATTTCCCTCACTGCTCTTAAAAAGACGTGGTCATCTAGAAAAATTTTTGATCTTCCCAATGAGAATGTTTGCTGACACAGAATGTCACCCTCTATGCAGGAGAAACTCTAACCCTACACACTCTAGAAGTGAACCTCGGGTGGTCGGCGAAGCTGGGGATAAGGGAAGAAACTCCTTAGTTCAGTCTAAAGGCACTCATCACTGCCATGGAACCTTAAGTCAATACATCACAAGGCAGAGGCCGAAGCAAAACTTCAGAAATTCCTTTAAGCCATCAAACCCAACTCACACTCAGTCTCCAGATCCACATGGTGACAACGGAGAAGTGGAACTGATAGTACTTGATTCATCATCGGAGCCACAGGTAGTGAACTCAACCACGTATGGTTCCATGCCAGATCTAGAATCTTCTCACAACTCCTCAATGGATGTGAGTTTGGAGCCAAAGGCCTCAGCCGATGCACTCATAGAGCTGACGGAGCATGAATCAGAAATACCTCAAGATGGTCAACCAGGAGAAGAGCAAGTAAAAGCATCAGAGCAAGTTTTGGTGTCATCCCCTAAATTTAGCAATAGAAATGATTATGACTGGGACTCACAAGTTCTTCTTCGCGCTCTTTCCTATCAGGAGTCTCAAGAGCAAAGTACCAACAAATCTCTGGCTCAGGAGTTGCTAGAGATAGGAGTACAAGAATGGGAGACCACCTGTGTGGAAGAGTGCCAGGGATCTCCCGAAAAGGAAACTGCTATCCTCCTTACTCCAGAGAAGTCATCAGAGAGGGCTGGCGAAGCGACATTGAATGGGGATCATTTGGCATTATCAGAAACCAATCCAGTCTTGAGGTCAGATACACAGGCCTTGGCACAGGGGTCTAATAACATCATGTCCCCTGTTTCATATACCAACGTGGCCCCAGCATGACTGGCCTTAGACAGCCACTATCGGAAGCCATCCAAGGTTCTGGAAATGATCTCTTGGAACATAGCGGGTTGGTCTCAATGGCTATCTAGATGCCCTAAGATCCTTTGTCATCATCAATCAGTAGATGTTTTGGCTGTTCAAGAAACCTAGACAGATTCATCCCTGGATTTGGATGGTTTTCTTTCATTCAGTATGAAGGCTGTTATGGGAAAGGGACGAGGGAGGATGAAGGGAGGCCTGGGCATTCTGATTTCAACAGCCCTAAAGGTTTCGTGTATGGAGTTGCAGCCCCTTGAACACCTCGCTATGACAATAACCCTCCGTTGGGAGGGAAGTTGCCTGATCTTAATAAACAGCTATTTACCACCTTCAAAAAAGAAAGTGGATATTGATAGAAATTGGGCTGCATTGGAGGAGTATGTTTTATCGGTAGTTGAAGCAACCCCTCAAGCAATGATTTTATTGTTGGGTGATCTAAATGCTCGTATGGGACCTGATGATCCCTCCTTAAATGCTAAATTTAAACTATCTTATAGAGATCAAGAGGAGAGGTCTGATAATTTACTGTTACCCAGATCTTTCAAAGATAGACGATCAAACTATGCAGGGTCTTGTTTGGCCAAATTAATATTTAAAACGAACCTACAAGTTCTAAACGGCTCTACTATAGATGATTACCCCGGTAGATTTACTTATATGTCGGGGGGTTCAGCCAGTATTCTAGACTATATGTTAGTATGTACGTCCCTTTTACCTAGGGTTAAGAGTTTTAAAATTTTACCCCATTTGGATGGAGACCATCTTCCTTTATGTCTGCATATATCGGCTTTCTCTCAGGAGTTATATCTTGACACCCACTATCCAATTCAGGTGACCGGTTTAGAACAACAGAGATGCCGTGTTAGGTGGTCAAGCTGTTTGGATAGTCAGTTAAAAGAAATTCTGGCAGCAGAGGATCTTCAAAGTTATGTAGTTGCTTTTACAAATCTAAGCTCAAATGAGGACCCACTTACCTTATATGCAGACCTTGTTAGGAAGTTTATACCCCTTTTGCTAAAGGAGCGAGACCAGAGTGGCAAAAAGCCCTTCAAGTCAAAACCTTGGTTTGATAGAGATTGCTTGGAGGCAAAAAAGGTGCTTTCCCAAGCATTTGTCAACTATGTTAGCCAATATGATGGGAAGGATTCAAATTCTTACCTAACTCTAATAGAAAAGAAAAGAACTTATAAGTACTTAATCAATCTAAAAAAGAAGGAATATGTTAGGGAATCTTGGAAGGCTTTAATTCTAGCGGCCAAAGAAAAAAATTCAGCTTTATTTTGGAGTATGGTCTCAGGTCAAGGGTGGAATAAGAGCTCCTTCATGGAATCATTCATCTCACCGGATAGTTGGGTCTCTTTCTTTCAAAATATGTATAATGATACTCCCCCTCCCCTTCTCGTGTCCACAGTATTCAATGATTTACCTCTGTGGCCTGCGGTTTCGCCAAAAGAGGTGTCATCGCTTATTAGCCAGCTTAAAAGGGGCAAGGCGCCGGGTTTTGATGGTATTTCTCCTGAATTTTTGAAAGAAAATATCGATTGGTGGGCCCCTTTTTTAGCACACTTGTTTACTTATATTGATGCAACGGGAAGGATCCCAAATGATTGGGGAATGGCTGTGGTAGTTCCTTTTTATAAAAAAGGCAGTAGAAAAGACCCCGCAAATTATAGGCCTATAAGTTTACTAAGTGTCATCAGCAAGCTTTATGCCAAACATCTCCTGGAAAAATTTACATCGTGGTTGGAGCAGGATGATATAATGGTCCAGGAACAAGCTGGGTTTAGGCAGGGTAGATCTACAATGGACCATTGTCTCATACTCCAGCACCTCACTGAAAAATATTCTGGTAAGGGACCATCCTCCCTGTATGCAGCTTTTATTGATCTTAAAGCGGCCTTTGATTCCATCTCCAGATCTATTCTTTGGAACAAATTAGAAGCCTCTACTATAGACAGGAGGCTCTTAGCTCTTATACGTGTTCTTCATGAACAAACCTCATTGAGGGTGAGATGTACTGGTCAGGGACATTTAACAGATAAAATCCCCACTTTTAAAGGAGTTAGGCAGGGGTGTATGTTAGCCCCAGTTCTTTTTAACTTTTATCTCAATGATGTGGTGGACCATCTAAATGGGGCTGATCTCCACTCACCTAAATTGGCACAGCGTCCCATTTCCATTCTCCTGTACGCGGATGATGCGGTCATTTTCTCTAGAACTCCTATTGGTTTAAGGAGAACACTCAAGAGATTTGCCAGTTATTGTAATACCTACAAACTGGACATTAATTATCAAAAGACGAAGGTGATGGCCTTCGGTAAGAGACCTCGAAGTAGAAATTGGAGTATAAATGGCCATATTCTTGAGCAGGTTACTCATTATCGTTATCTCGGAATGATTATCCAAGCTTCAGGATCCAAGGTCGCGCATAGTCATGCATCAGCATGTGTGGGAGATAGATCTGCTCAAAGTATACTGAAGTTCTTCCGCACTTCAGGGGGATATTTTGTGCCGGCAGCCTTAAAATTGTTTAGGGCCAAATCACTAACTCAGATGTTATACGGGTCACTTCTTGGACCACCAACTTCTTGTTTTGCACCTTTAGAGTTAGTTCAATCGAAATTTTTGAGAGCGCTCCTTCAAGTTCCAAAGTGTGTTTCTAATGCAATGGTTCGCCTTGAGACTGGCATGCAGAAAGTTGAAGCAAAGATCACCCTGCATTCCATCTTCCTATGGATAAGGATAAATTTAAATCCTTGTGGTTTATTACCCCTAATCTTAACTGATGATTTTCAGTCCAAGTGGATGATTGCCACTAGACAGAAAATCAGGGCAATAGGATTTTCCCCTCAAGTACTTCTCATGATGGGAAGCGATCAAGCAAGGCAAATGGTTAGGCAAAGGATAGATGATATTGAACGACAATCCGACTTACAAGGCACTCCTGCTTTTATAGCTCCTCCTAGTAACAGATATATTTCTGCACCTGCTTCTTATTTATCCATTCTGGAGGTAAATAATCTCAGGAGAGCGCTTACTTTGGCCAGATGTTCTGCCTTACCCTCTGCTGTTCTGGATGGCAGATTTAACAAGATTCCTTGGAATGAGAGACTATGTCCTTGCATACTTGGGGAGGTCGAAACCCAGGAACATGTTTTCCTGAGATGCCCTTTCTATAAGGAAGCACGTATGAGATTTATTATTCCCTTTCTGGATGGTATCTCTGAACATTCGGATAAGAAAAAATTAGAGAAACTACTGTCAAACTCCGATTTTACTGTATTACACCAGATAGCGAAATTTTGTGCTCTGGTCGTTAAGCCCATTAGAGCCTAGGCCTCCATTTCAGTTGCTTGCTTAGAACTATGCTGACTTCCTGGTTTTTACAAATTTTGATAGATATTAGGAAATTATGTTTTTAAATTGTATATACTTATATGCTTCATGTTTCAAATGGTTGTAAAATGTGCACTTAAATTTTATGGTTAACGTACTGGCCAAGTGCTGTAATAATAAATTACTTACTTACTTACTAAACCTTCCAAGAACATGGTCCTTCCTCTAAACCATCAACCCACTGAGTTTGAGAGCTCATACAACAATGGAGTTTGGTGTTTCCAGACCCCAAAGAATTCTTGGGAAATAGAGATGGGCACGAACAGAAAAAAAACCCGAACATGATGTTTGTTGTTCATTGCCATCCACAAACGGGGACTCATGAACATTTACAAACATGACGTGTTCACGAACATGTTCGTGGTTGGATGTTCGTGGGGGCCAGCAAACTCTCCTCCAACCATCATCCAAGTTTGGTCAAGATACCTACTGCACCACTCCCAGAAACCTGACCTGAGCAGGCACCAGGAACGGTACCAATAATAAATAATAGCTTGGCTCCAGAGCCTGGCAGCAGCACTGGAACCTGAAGGGGTAGATCCCTATCCCACCACACACAAAAAAACTCAAGCTCCAATGTACTCTCCCTGTCTCTCTCTCAAAATGTCAACAGCAGCTGTCTCCCACTCCACTGTCTGCTGAATCTGAAAGCCAGAGCTGGGAGCATGGTGCCTTTTATAACCAGCAGTACCATAGAGCAAAACAGGAGGTCTGTGGTTGGCAGTCAGAACTGCCTAACAGGGTTTGGAGGGATGAGATTGGTGTTCCCATGGCTACAGAAGACCCCTCCCCCCTGCTCTTTGCTCCCTTGTAACAAATTTGGAGCACCACACTTGGAAGGAAGACCTGCCTATCAAGCTAAATTGGGCTTAAATTGGGGTTTCCAGGACAACAGCAGGAGTCCAGACAGAGTTCAGACAATCCCTGCCTAAATTGTGAAGGGAATTGACTGCAGGTGCCATACTGTCTGGCTTGACGAACAGCTGACGAACGCAATGAATGAGGCTTGCAACGGCCACTTGTTTGTTTAGAATGGCGCCTCACAAACAGTTTGTTCGCGAACAGCAGATTGGGCTGTTCATGACTTTTTTTTGTTCGTATTGCTGTTTGTGCCCATCTCTATTGGGAAATATGAGTGTTGGTGGCACATGTGCAAACTTTTCTATTCAGGGGAGTAGGGAAATGAGGCTGTGGGGCAGTTTTGCTCTTAACCAAAAACCTCAACCGTGGATCCATTTGTGAAATCACACTACTTATGTAGCTGCATATAAGTTTTCGAACAGAGCAAATAGTGGCTCCATAGGGCACTTTGAAGAGGAGAAAATAATACCCAGAGAAAGGATGCAGCCTTTTCTGCTCATGCACCTTGGTTGTGAGCAGGGGTCATTTCGTAGAAAAAGAACTACAGGAACTCATTAGCATAACTCATTAACATATGCCACACCCCTTGATTGGGCCAAAACAGCCAAGATTCAGCTGTCCCAGATGGGAGAGTGTTCCCTCACCTGGCAGTGGCCTGATCAAAGCTGTTTTGCCCCAATCCAGGCCAAAAGGCCCAAAATGGCTCAAAATGGCCATTTTGGGCATGTTTTGGCCTGGATCAGGCCCAAAATGGCCCAAATTGGGTTGGTGCCAGGCAGGGCAGGGGACTGACCCAATCCTGGTGGTTTGGGTCCTGATCCCAGCCGAAAAGGGCCCCAAATGGCCATTTGGGCACTGTTTCGACCCGGATCATGGCTGAAACAGCCTGGACCAGATCAGTGCTGGGCAGGGGAGGGTTCCCCCACCTGGCACTGACCAGATCCTGGCAGTTCTAGCCCCGATCCCGGCAGAAAAAGGCCCAAATGGCTGAAAGTGGCCATTTTGGGACTTTTGGGCCAGGATCAGGGCCGAAAAGGATCAAATCTGGTCGGATCCAAGAGGGGAAACCCTCCCCTGCCCAGGACTGACCCGACCAAGGCTGTTTTGGCCCAGATCCGGGCCCAAAGGGGCCCCAAAGTGCCAAAATGGCCATTTGGGGGCCATTTGAGCCCAAATTGGGGCCTAAAAGGCCGGGAATGGGATGGTGCTGGGCGGGGGATGGTTCCCCTGCCCAGCACCGACCTGATCCAGGCCCTTTTGGCCTCAATCTGGGCCAAAATGGGTCCAAAATGGCCATTTTGGGGCCTATTTCGTCCAGGATGGGGACCGAAACGTCCGTGACCATATCCATGCCGGGAGGGGGAGGCTTTCCCCACCTGGCACCGATCCAATTTGGGCTGTTTTGGCCCAGATCCGGGCCGAAATGGGCCCAATCCAGGCCAAAATGACCAAAATGGCCCCCTGCCCGGCACCGACCCTATCCTGGCCATTTTGGCCCTGATCCAGTCCATTTTGGCCCCAGAATAGGCTCCAAATGGCTCCAAATGGCCATTTTCCACCTATTTCTTCCTAGATCAGGGCCAAAACGGCCGGCATCGGGTCGGTGCCAGGCGGGAGATGCTTCCCCCGCCTGGCACCAACCCAATCCGGGCTGTTTTTGCCCCGATTGCAGCCATTTTGGACCCAATCAAGGCCTAAATGGCCCAAAATGTTTGAAAGACAGGTGGGCGGGGCCACCTGACTAGGGGGAACTACCGGAATGGTGTTCCGGTGCATTCCCCCTTGAAATGAGCCCTGGTTGTGAGGATAAATGAGTTCATGTGAATATGAGAGGTGCAAAACTCCCATTGAACATCTGATTAAAAGGGGCAAACTAGATATGCAGGTTTTTAAAGAGTTGGGTCTGGGGAACCATGCAGCCATGCAGCAGCTTTGGGGAATGGCTGTTAGGAAAAAAAAAAAGGTGAGCCCAAATGGCCTCAGAATGCTTCTGTGGGGGAAGGGCTCTTCCTTCCCCCCACAAGCTGTTCCCCCATGTCAAAATAGCACAGGAGGTAGGTTTGTTTTCCTTTTTTTCTTGCTCCACATGAAATACTCTGTGCATGTGGGGAAAAAAGCAGCACCCCCATGCATCCTCCTCAAGTTCCTTTACATTTAAAAAAAAATATTTGGGGATTCAATTATACCCAAGTAATAGGGCTAAGTTGTAAGGAAATGATTCAGAGAGAGCTATAAGAAATTGTTCGTAGAGAAAGGTTGGTAAAAGTATACGATTGTGTACTTTCCATAATATACTACTGTATACTGCCTATTGCTGCAAGTATCATCCTACTGAATAGTTCCGCATTGCCAGGAGCAGTGCTAGGATTTCCGGCGCCCATGGTCCGCCGGCCGGGTGTGTGCATGCATGCATGCACGCACGCGCACACACTTCAGCCTGCATGATGACATCACGTGTGATATCATCAGAGGTGTGCGCACGAACCAGCCCGATTGCTGCAGCAGGCGGCTGGGACGCCTTGCGGGTGGCCTCCCAGCTCTCTCACTCAGTTGCCCTGCACAACCCCAGACGCCTGCCCACAGCTGCTGCACATGGCAGGGGGCGTGTGCTGGCGGCGGCGGCAGCACAGGGTGGGAGGGCTGGGAGGCTGCAGCTCCATGGCACACATTCCCGCCCCCAGCACCTCCTCTGGTGCCCCCCCCCCAGCGTCTGTGCCCTAAGGCAACCGCCTACCTGTCCTCAATGGGCATGCTGACCCTGCACATTGCTTAGTATGTCATTAATCTGCTTATGCTTTGTTTCAGCATTTTTTCCAGCTCTGTATCAGATTTGTCTGTTTTCAAATTTCTGCTACCCTTACACTATTACATTGTTTATTGAATGCCCCCGTCACAGATCATATTGACATACACTGAGTAATTTGTCTTGAGTATCAGAGAGAAAGGTGGACTATGAACAATGTAAATAAAAATAAATAAATAAATGTATCATGCATTTAGCTCTGCATTTGGCTTAGAAAAGAAGAGACATTTTCACCGTTTGAGCCAACAGAGTTCTTCTTCCTTCATGAATCCTGCCTCCAAGCCAGTGGCATCGGCTGCTTAGGCGGGAGGCAGCAGTTTGCCACCCTGGAAGGAGGGAGACAGGTGATTGGCCCGACATACAAGCTTAGCTTAGGGGGCGGAGTCTTGCTGCGTTGGCTGTTCCTCCGCCCCCGAGGCTCCAGTCTCGCCTCGTGCTCGGTTGAAGCAGGACGTGTTGCTTGCTTCCCTTGCACAAGGCCTGGGCCAGGCAGACAGCTTTGTCAAGGTGAAGGGAGGGAGTGCAGTCTTCCCAGCTCACAGGCTGCAGCGTTGCCAGTCGGAGACAGAGTATTTCTAGCAGCGTCCCCCGCCTCAGGTTTGCCCTCCGCGGGGAGCCAGGAGTCTGCCTGCCGGGGATTTCTTGGGAGCGGGGGCGGGCCTGGCGGTGTTGGGGGTAGTGCGGTGCTCTGTTACTGGAGCCGGCCTTTTTTGGTGGGCCCCCCTTTAGCCACCCACTTTCTCCCCAGCCAGCCGTGCGCTCGCGCTCCAACCGCACCACTTTTCAGCCGTGCCACTTTTTTCTGTGGAGTTTGCTGGCTTGGGGTGGATTGGGGAGTGTGGTTGACTGTCCGGCCGGGCAGCGTTGCGCGCTCCACTATTGGAGCCGGCTTTGGGGGGACCCTTAGCCGCGCTGCTGTCTTTCAGTCAGCCGCGCCGCTTTCGTTCCAGCCTCACCGCATCCCCACAGTTTCGGTTTGCAGGGGTTTGTGAGCATGGCTGAGTGCGTGGCTGCCTGGCCGGACACCCTATTAGAGGCTCCAGCACGGCTATTTTCTGCGTGCGTTGCGTCACGCTGCTGGTTTTGTGCATTACACAGCAGGTAGCTGCATTGTACCAGGCTGCCTCACTACACCCTCTCGTCACAGGGGCATTGAGTAGCCCTCTGTTGGCACCAGCTTAAATAAGAACATAATAATAATAATAATAATAATAATAATAATAATAATAATAATAATAATAATAAAGAAAGGAAAGAAAAAGAAAAGCCCCGTGGACCTTCGGGCCATTATTAGCATTTAGTAGGGTCCCATGGGGTGGTGGCCATCTTAGGTGTTGGGTGGCGGTGGCCATTTTTTGTTCTCATTTTCCTGGAACCCGGCTTTCCCCCCGCTCCTCTATCGGTGGCTTGGGGGACCTGGGCGGGTGTGGAGTGGTCTTATTGGCTGTTAACACCTTTCTGCGGGTGGCTACTTGGGTATAGTGGTTAAGTAGTTGGGGTGCAAATCAGCACTCGTTGCCTTGTTCCCCTAGTGGCCTTTCGGCAATTTCCTTGGGCTTCTTATTGAAAAGTCACCCATTTAGTATCGGTAGTACCTTAGTATATAGTTGGAGCAGGATGGGTCCAAAGAAGGGTGTTGGCACCACTAAGGGCAAGCAGCCTGCTCGGCGCCCTCCCAAACGCCCTGCTGTTGCTTTGTCCTCGGATGAGGAAGATGGGGGCTCGCTAAGGCATGATATTTTGGCTAGGATTGTGGCTTTGGAACAGGCTAGGCCATCCGCCCCCACACAAGCAGGGACTGCTAGTAAAAGACCAGCTAGGGCGGCTTCCAAGGTTGCATCCATTAATGATATTCTGTCTCGTTTGGCCGCTTTGGAACATCCGCGGAAGGTGCCACGGCTCCATCGACTTCAGCCAGTAGTCAAGCTATGGAGGAGGAAGCGGTGGATCCCACGGCGTCTGAGATGGAAGGGCTGTGGCCTCAGGATGCTGGCCAAGTGGCCCTGGTAGTTCAGCCCCCAGACAATGAGGGTAAGTGTTCCTGGCCTCAACAGGGTGCATGGCCCTGGGGCCAAACGAGTCAGCCTTCACAGCACACTACATGTTCACAGCCTGGGGCCCCTGCAGGTACTCCTGGGGACGGGATGGCTTCTGATTGGGGCCATTGGGGCCAGCCACCAGTACCTGGCCAGATGCCGGGTTCGCATGGCTGGACTACTCCCTCGGCCCAGACACAACTAGGGATGGGGCTAGTGCCTCCTTGGGGTACTTATTTCAGTGTTCCCTGGTCTAATTATGGAACGGTGCCTTACAGGGCTCTTCCAGTGGGGGATACGGCCATGCCGTTGGGCGATCACCTCACCCCAGCTACAAGGGGAAAGATTTTGTGCGGGGAATATGTGGATGCCTTTACCCTTCTCTTCAGGGAACTGGAGAAGAAGGATAAAGAGGACCTGGAGGATCGCGATAAGGAGCGCCTCAAACGCCGTAAGATAGACAGGACCTGGGCGAATTGGCTGCCGGGTTTCCTGATTTATGCTGGAGTTATAACGTGGGCACAGCCCTGGCGTGCTGCCCCGCTCTTCCAGTATATGGATATTATATACAGGGCTCGTTCGGAATTTGCAGGGGCAGCTTGGCTGCAATATGACGAAGAATTCCGTATGCGGGCCACACTTAACCCGTCGCTACCTTGGGATCAGGTTCACCAACACTTGTGGTTACAGCTGATGACCCCGGCTAAGTCTACCGGTGGTGACTGTTCGGATAGTGGCCATATCGTCCAGTGTTCATCGCCGGCTTCTTGGGGATTCCCCCAGGCTACTTATGGCTCCCGCACCCCTGCGGGGCAGTCGGTTCAGCCTCGACTGCTTTGCTTCGAGTTTACCTCAAAAGGGGTCTGCAGCCGTAAGAACTGCCGTTTTGGCCACGAGTGTCCGACATGCAGAGGGCCACATCCACTCAATGCCTGCAAGAAGAAGCAGCCATTTGGAAGGAAGGGCAACAAAGGCCTAGTAAAGGGCCCCAGCCCAATAAAAGTGAGGGTACTTGAAGCCATGCTGGCTGATTACCCCAATAGGGCTGATGCCCAGTTCTTGTTACAGGGTTTTTTGTTAGGTTTTAGGATTCTGTTTCAAGGTCCTAGGTCGGCCTTCATGTCATCCAATTTACGTTCTGTGGTTGGCATGGAGGACGTGGTGTGGGTGAAAATATCCAAGAAATGTGCAGAGGGTAGGGGTTTAGGCCCTTTTCCCTCCCCTCCCATTCCTTGTTTGCGGGTTTCCCCCCTGGGGGTGGTACCTAAGAAGGCCGCAGGTGAATTTCATTTGATTCACCATCTGTCTTACCCCAGGGGTGGCTCAGTTAATGACGCAATTCCCAAGCATTTATGTTCGGTGCGTTATACGTCCTTTGACCAAGCGGTCAAAGTAGTTAAGCATTGTGGCCCGGGAGCTGAGATGGCGAAATGCAATATTAAGTCGGCATTCCACCTTCTCCCAGTACACCCAGAGGATTTTGAACTCCTCGGGTTTGCTTTTGAGGGTCAATTTTACATGGATAGAGCCCTCCCGATGGGGTACTCTATTTCATGCATGGTTTTTGAGCGTTTCAGTACGTTCTTGGAATGGGCCCTACGTCGCAGGCAGCGTTGCCGTGACACTGCCCATTATTTAGATGACTTTATCCTGGTGGGGCCCCTGCATACCAGCCAATGTGTCCAGCTTTTGAAGGATTTCATATGTTTGGCTGAAGAGTTGGGGGTCCCTCTGGCACATGAAAAGACGGAGGGCCCGGCGATGGTCCTGACCTTCCTCGGTATTGAGGTGGATACTGAACAGCAAACCTCTAGGTTGCCTGCTGAGAAGCTCCATGATTTGAGGGCGCGTTTGTGGACCCTCTTGGGAAAATGGAAGGTTTTATTATTGGAGCTGCAGCAGGTGGTAGGCCATCTGAACTTTGCGTGCAAGGTTGTGGCACCGGGCAGGGCCTTCTTAAGGCGTCTCTGTGAGGCAATGGGGACCCTTAGGCTCCCACATCACAGGATGCGTATTTCTCCGGGGATGCGTGAGGACCTGGAAGTTTGGCGCAGGTTCCTGTGCGGCTTTAATGGGGTCTCATTTTGGAGACCGGAGCTGTTGCTGGAGGGGGAACTGCAAGTTTCCTCCAACGCATCCGGCTCGGTGGGGTATGGGATTTATTTCAGGGGGCACTGGTGTGCGGTTGAATGGCCCACCGAGTGGGTTGAAGCTGGCCTGTGCAGGGACTTAACGTTCCTGGAATTTTTTCCAATCTTAGTAGCAGTTTACCTATGGGGTGAGGAACTGGCAAACCACTCAGTGCACTTTTGGTGTGATAATATGGCGGTGGTGCAGGTGGTGAACTCACTCTCTTCTAAATTGCCTAGGGTAATGAGACCGGTCCGAGCTTTTACGTTAAGGTGCCTGTACCTTAATATATTGTTTTCTGCCAGGCATATACCTGGGGTAAACAATGAGGTGGCAGACACCCTGTCTCATCTTCAGATGGACTGGTTTTGACAACTTGCCCCAGAGGCAGATTTGCTGCCTGCCCAGGTTCCTCAGGAGCTATGGAGGATTGGGAATCCGAGGCCTTCAGGGCCATCCAGTTAGCACTGGCTCCTAGTACCAGGCAAGCCTACGACAGGGCGGTAAGGCACTTCGCTGAGTTCAGGCAGGAGGTGGGTCTCCCCCAGCTGTGGCCTATCCTGGTGGGACACTTGGCACATTTTTGTGTCACTCAAAAAGGTAAGGGGCACCGGGTAAAGTATATTCGCAGCCAACTGGCGGCTTTGGAGTTCGCTTCAAAGGCCCGGGGCCTGGTTGACCCCACCAGAGACTTCCACATTAAAAAAATGCTGGAAGGTTGGTCTAGGGAGGCTGCTGCCCCAGGGGATGCTAGGCAACCCATTTCCCCAAGTATCTTGCAGGGTCTGAACGCCATGTAGCCTCTGGTTTGTAGTTCACCCTTTGAAGAGTTGTTATTCCATGCCGCTTCCTTGATAGCATTTTTTGGAGCGCTTAGAGTTAGCGAGTTGGTCACCCAATCCCTTAAGGATGATTCTGGCCGTGCCATTTCGGCGAATGATGTTAAATTTCATGGGGATCATGTGGTTATTCCGATTAGGTGCTCCAAGACTGATCAGCGGCAAAAAGGGATGGACCTGGAGATCGGCCGCTGTGACATCAGTGAGCTGTGCCCAGTAGTTGCCTTGAAAAAATATTTGGAGGTTCATGGTGCAGTGCCTGGGGCATTGTTCTGCCTTGTTAATGGTTCCCCGTTGACAAAATACCAATTTTGGACTGTCACGGGCAGAGCGCTTGCGAAGTTGGGTTTGGGTGGGGTAAAATTTGGAACCCGCTCTTTTCGGATAGGCGCAGCTTCCACAGCCGCAGCTATGGGGTATTTGGGTGTTGAGATTCAGAGGGTTGGATGATGGCGCTCTGCTGCTTATAAATCATATGTTATGCCTCTGTTGGGAGGCCAATTGTGTTGACATTGTCTCTTTTTCAGGTGCTGTGGCATGGCGGGAGAGGGTTCAGATCCTCATATGTGGCCATAGTATGGTCTTCTGGGCAGCACACCAAGCGAAGAGGACACAGATGGGGTCCCAGCTTGGACTCAGCCGATGGGCCACGATTGAGTGGCAGGGCAGAAGAGGTCTGCGATGGGCTGGTTTGCTGCCGTTATTGTTTGAAGGGAGGAGCGCCCCTCCGCCACACATCCTGGTCATCCACTTAGGGGGTAATGACCTGGGTTTGATGAAGGGCGTTGCCCTTTCTTGGCAAGCCCGGGACGACTTCCGTGTGATTCGGAAGAGGTGGCCCGGCATTTTGATAATTTGGTCGGCGATGCTTCCACATAGGTTTTGGCAGGAAGCATTGGACCATAGTGCTATTGAAAGGGCTAGGTGGATGGCCAATAGAGCCCTCTTTAAAGCTATGACAGGGGGTTTGGGGATTTATCTGCCCCATCCGCAGATCCAGGCCGAGCCTGCAGACCTCTACAGAGGGGATGGCGTGCACCTCTCTAGCAGAGGCAACAGTATTTTCTTGAATGACCTGCGGCAAGGGCTGCGTTTGGCCTTAAGCCATTTGTGGGACGTGGAGGCCTAAGCAGAGGCTTGGCCTCTGTGGTGGCAGGATGTTAGTTAGGGAAGAATCTGTAGCGGACCGGTGAGCACCCTTGGCAGCTCCCCATTGGTGGGGAATTGGGGTCTGCCAGAAGCGGCTGGCTGCCGTACGGCCCAGTTGCATGGTTAGACGCCCTGGTGGGGAACCCCTGGACAAGCCAGTCTCCCCCCGCTGCCGTACAGCCGGGTGGGGGAGCTTTACAGGGGTGAACCGCTTCACCTGGCCAGACCAGGTCCCAGCCATTGGATGGATGGCTCGCACGCGGGGCAGCGGGTGCTTGCCCAGACAGGTCAGGGCGGGGTCCAGGAGTGACCCCAGGGCCTGACCTGTACCGCTAGTTATGCCCTTGCCATAGTTGATATTTGGTTTAATGTTATTTTAATAAAGCGGCCCATTTTTTCTCCCAAAACTTGGTGTCTGTCTCTCATTCCGACTAGGGGGGCAAACAAGACTGGCTTCCCTGTAAAATGAATTCTCCAAAGACATGCAGGTAATGGTATTCAGAGTCCTGCTACTTGGCTGCCCTTGGGAAAGAAGTCAAAGAAAGAGAGATAGAAAGGAAAACTCATTTTAACAAATACAGAAGGCTGATCCAGCTTTATTGTAAAACCAAGTTGGACAGAAAACAGATTGATTTATTAAGATTCAAAGGTAGACATATTTACGTCAAGCAGCATTTGTTTTCAATTTTTTTAAAAGAAATTCTTTTTTTCTGAGCTGTCACTAGTTAACTGTGCTGTAGTAACAATTTTGTGCAAACCCAGCTCTTCTAGCAAAGAGAAGTGATCAGACTCTCAAGGGAAGCAATGAATGGGAGAGCTACAAATGGCATAGCCACAGGAGTCAGAATTTAATATAGAGGGGGGGGGGGTTGTTTTGAAACAGATCTTTCCTCCTCTAGAGCTGCAATTTAGGAAACTTAAGAAAGCTGCCTCATAAAGCAAGAGACATTTGCTTTTGATTTTTCAAGTCAGCATTTACTTTTGCAAATCTATAATGGACTTTTGTGTAGCATTCAAATTATGACTTGGTCTGCATATGAGGCAGAATGAAATGAACAATGTGGTAAAATTCTGAGACTGTAGGTTATACATCTGTTTACAGATGTGGAGTGTGTGTGTGAGTGTAGGGAGTTAATTTTGTAGAATAATTTGTTTTCATCTATTTGGTCAAATGGGACACCTTACAATTTGGCATTTGATAGCTTGCGACATAGCCATTTAATATTACTAGTTCAACTTCACACCACCAGGAGAATGCAGTGGTACAATGCTAAGGTGATAGAGTGGACTTTATTTTATTTTATACTTCTCCTTTATGTTAGAAACTTGCAAATAGAAAACTAGCATAGAACCATTTGCATAGACCTTTCTAAACGAAAGATTTAAAGTTGGAATCCATGATATATGAAGTGGTGAAGTCCATTCCACAATCTCAGCATTCTGCCTCTTCATTTCCACCTGATTCTTCTTCATAAATAAAACTAGACTAATGACTAAATCCTAAGCAGAGTTACTCCAATCTAAGCCCATTGATTACAATGAGCTTAGACTGGAGTAACTGTTTTTAGGATTGTACTGTAAGTGTTCATCCCATCTTCCCTGGTTTATCCAGTCCTAAGTGGGTGTTTTTTCTGGGAAAAGAGGTGGTGGAACTCATTGGGTTGTCCTCAGAGAAAATGATCACATGGCTGCAGAGCGGCACGGAGGGCAATCTAAACTCCCCTCTGTCTGGAAATCAGGGGGCGGGGCCACCAGCCATGTGACCATTTTCAAGAGGTTGTGGAACTCCATTCCACCATGTTCCAGCTGAAAAAAAGCCCTGGTCCTAAGTCACAAAACAGCACATATCTAGGGACTGAGAAATATACACCAAGACCAAAAGTCTGGCTACATGTACCTGGTGACAAATGCCTCCCCTCTTTGCTAATTTTATTATTGCTTGTCATCCTAATGCTGTGTTGTTTTGTTGGTTTTATTTTTGTTATAAAGTTGGGTGCCCTATTTGGAAAAAAGGAGGCTTAAACTTTTTTAGAAATGAATAAAATGAAAAAGAGTAATTTCATATTTCTTGCAAAATAAATCAAATGGAAGACCATACTGCTACAATGATCAATCATTTTAATACTTCTGTACAAGAATAAAATTTAATAATTATTTTAAAGCATTATTTTAAACACAGTCAAAGACTGACTATATAAATCTACCTTGCACTGAGACAAACCATTGGTACATCTATCCCAATATTAGCAGGGCCATATAGATATAAAAAGGGAGTTCCCATCACCTGGTATCTGTGATCCTTAACTTGAAAATATCAAAGACTGAATTACTATTTAAATTAACAAGTGTACTACCACTGAGCCACAGTCCTGTAGAACTGGAAGCCCTAGGTATGAGAAAGATTGGCGCCTACCTGCTATTAGTTAGTTAACAAAGCTTGATGGACTGATGATCAGACTCATTATAATGTATGTTAGAGCCTGGCTCCAAATTATATGAAGGCTACCCCACCACCCTTATAGAGGAGAAGGGATAGAAACCAAATACATAATTCTTAACCGGGTGAGATGGAAGATCTGTGAACATAAGTTCCAACATCTTTAATACCATTGGAAAGCAGGTAGGGATTATTTTGATTGGTGCGTGCTGGGATAAAGGGTGAATCATATCTCACACTTGGGGCCCTGCAGTTGCTTTTATGTGAAATCACAAGTACCGGAGAGATCTGATCACAGGTCTCTTGTGTCTTGAATAATTAAGCCTATAGCAAAGTTGAATTCAACAGGTTCCATCAATATCTGCATCCTTTGTGAATTTACCTATATTTCTCTTCTTAACAGCTATTTTTCTCCTTCAGAAGAAAAGAACAAGAGGACAATAGCTGTTAAAAACAAAGTAAGGAGAGGCAGAGAATGAGACAGAGGAAGGCATCCAGCATCTCTTTTTTGGCCCTGTGTTGATTTCTACTCCTTCCAGTTTCCCAGAACTTTTGGTGCAAACGGGCATGAATTGGGTGTAAACAGATAACCACTTCTGTTCTTTTGCTCACTAAATGTGGAACAGCTGACCACCTTGTTTTTGTCAGTTTGCTGACTTGTTTTCCCTCACATCTGTTGTCAGGATTAATTTCTTCAGCAAAGCTTTTCCAAGGGGAAATAATCAACTGATGTGTAGATGTAGATTTTCAAATTACTATAGAAAATATGTCTCAGCTTTATTCCACCATTCTGCCATTGTTCTAAGGACCTCCTCCCCATGGAAGGGAAGGACAGTGAATCAGGGTGGAAGCCTGAGACAAGTCATCGATCACCCCCACCCCCAAACGGGAACAAACCCATTAGGTAACATCTGTATATTTCAGTGCTAAACTTCTAGTTTCCTGAAGCCAGGAGACTAACCACTTGCTTTCATGACTGCATCTCAGAAGAACAAACCTTTGTATTGATAAGATATAATAAATGAATACAAAATTTTATGGCAAACATGTTCACCAGGCAAGCATGCTCTGTTCGCACTCCCTTGATTACCAGCAAAATGAGCTCCTCATCAGTTCACCTTGGTATCTCCTGATCAGTTTTCCACTTACACAGCTTGGGCTGAAGAAATTAATCTGACAAAGAGAGTTTAGATTCTTGAAAGTTCATATCTTGGAAATCTAGTGGTCTCTAAGGTGCTACTGGATTCAAATCTTGTTCTTCTGCTTGGGAACTGGAACTTATGGCTGTTTTTGACCACTCCTAGGACACAATCATCTAATTTGACAGAGAAGAGGCAAAATCAAGGTAATTCAAGATATTAAACTTGGAATTGGTTGCTATTTGTCCCATTTTTGTACCTGTACAATTCTTCACATGACTAACTATGGCTAGAATACAATGCCTGTGTTTTACACCTACCCAGTTAGTGGTATCTATTTGAGAAAGGTCCAGAGGACCTGACTGCAAGATAAGCCAAGTTCATGGGAAGACATGGAAGGAAAAGTGAGACAAAAAGGCAGTAATCAAATTTCTGCATAATATAGATTTCTGTGTCAAATTCCTTGGTGTATTCAAATTTCTGTAATCCATACCATATTGCACTGTCATTGTATTCTCAGTGAGAAAGTCAGACTATGAGTAACAAAAATAAATAAGTCTCAACTCAAAAATCTCACTTTATATCTATGTGCCTCATAACGTTTGAAGGCAGTGATGGAAGACAAGTGGGAGGGAGGCAGCAGCTGTGAGAAAAGTATTTAATTGTGTGAGAAAACACTACAATTGTGGAAATCAGACGCATCCAAATTTACTTGGACATCCAGTTCACTGAAGAACTGGCTTCCTGCATGCAACTGGCAAACAGGACAAGAATTGAATTAGCAGGTGTTTGGCCACAACTAGATGAGTGATCATGGTGGCCTCACTGGAAACTAACTACTCATTACAGGCTGATGGGATCAAACTGCAGCAGATTATTAAAGCATTGCAGCTGGTTTGCAAAAGACAAACAAATAATAAAAGACTTCTTTATTTGTTTCTTGTTAGATGTTACGTTGGAATGAAGATTAACTTGCACAAAAAAACAGCACCCAATTCTTTGTGACACTAATTTAGTTCTGCAGAAATAAATTGATCTTTTGAATATTTGTTTCCTTGCAAATAGAACAGAACAACTGGAATGTTTTTATTTGCCAATTTATTTTTGCCAAATGTCTCTTGAGTTTTTTTCGCTTGCTCTATTTTTAAATTATTGATGGAATGAATCCTCCTGACAGCCTGTATTTTATCTTTTAACCATGACAACTTGACATTCCTTTTTTTTAACTTCACCAAGTGGCAGATACCCGTCACATAGATTGTAGAATCAATTTATAGTTCAGTGCCATGAATCAGTTCAGATGCTCCCTTTGTGAGCATAAAGTGCATCTCAACCTCTCACTCTCCATAATTGCCCACAGTGGTATTAAAACCATTCTTGTGGGTAAAAAAGTTGGGCTTTGATTGAAATCTTCATTGTCGTTTAAACCTTCTTTACATCAAACACTAACATCTTTGTTAAGCCGCAGCAGCATCGGCCTCAACTGCCAGAGAAGTTTTGACTGCAGTTATAAAAAATGTTTGATTAGTGTTAATAATTCATTAAATTAGTTTGTTCTGACACGGCCATCATGTTGGAAATCTCTCAGCCACTGAAATATTAACAAAGGCTGTCACAATGCTCCTCTTGTTCAGAGTTTACTGGTAAACCACATTCTTTATAGTCTGGTGCTGGTGTTGCAATATGTTCTCATTAGGATAGTATTAAAAGGTGAATTATGTTTATCCTTTTACTTTAAAAAAGAGGAGGATGAGGCATGCATAAAACATACTGATGCTCTTCCTTAGATAGCTCAACTGGAATTAATTATACTTTTTTCTATCATCCTAGATTTTTCATTTAGAAATGAGTGATGGAACTTAATGTTATTGTTATAGGCCATATGGTTTTATAATATTTTTGCTTTAAGATTTGGTTTTTAACTTTTGCTTTAGAAAAGCAAAATAAACCTATGAAGACTGCATTGCTTTACAAAATGGAACCATCAGGGCCATATTTATAGGTTACAACCTGATCTTATTATTTGGAAATCCTGTTAGTTTTAATGGATCCCCCCTGCTGCCAGTCTGGACAATACTGGACAATACTGAATTTGATGGACCAACAGTCTGATTCAGTATAAGGCAACTTCATGTGTGTTCATGAGATAGCATATAAAATTAATTAATTAAACTCATTTCAGAAGTCAGCGAGCTGACTCAAAGTCAACAGTTAGGATCTCCCTAGTGGGCATTTTTTCCCTTACTCATCCTAACCAGTGATTCTCAATAAGTAGAAGCGACCACTTGGTATACTTTTGCAGTTATTTCAGATGTGGACTGATTAGAGGCATATGATCGATAGCTTCTGCTCATGGGGAACAACTTAGACTACATATTGGATCAGCCGAAGTTGCCATTTTTTCTACACACTGCATATCAAAATCTGTTTTATCATCACTGAATTTTGAAGTTCTTTTTTATTCAATTCTAATTTGATTTCAGTTTGGGATGGAAAAGCAGAATATAACTAGCATAGAAAATTTCCAATGGGAGGCACTTGAAATGATATAGAGACTTCCTAAGACTGGTTAGACATACATTATGGTGCCCATGTTGAGTTAATTATACAGAATCAGTTTCCATGGCAACAATGGTAACCACACTATAATGTTAAGAAGCTAACTTTGAATTGCTAAGAACTCCAAGAACATAGAGTTTCCAACTGGCCAGATACAATATTGTCTGATATTGTCCTTAAACAGCAGCTTGCTATGCGAGAATCAGTATGAAGAGATGTCACCATACAAGCTCAGGCAACAGCAGATAAATCAAACTGATAACCCTACCCTCTCTTCAGGTGTAAACACATATTGTTGGAATCACTATGCCAGTAATGTAGTACAGGCTAGTAGGAAACCTAAATTTCAGACTTCAGTCAGCCATGAAACTCAGTGCATTGGCCAAGTCATTATCTCTCAGGCATTACCTTTCATGGGTGTGTTGACAGGCTAAAACAAGAGAACAATGTTTGCTGTTCTGAACTCTTTCATAAGAAAAATTACAAACAAACATGGAAAATAAACATGACATCAGAGATTCCAGAATTAAAGTAGGAATCTCATGAGTCTGGGACAGGCTTGTGGGCTCTACCTACAGAGCCCCATTCGGGTGCAGAAAGAGACAAGTGTGTATACAACATCACCCATATAACTGACAGGAATTAGGGGGAAATGCTAGGAAACCCGGACTTGCTGCCTGCAGCACATGCCTGGGCCAGTTTGGGTATTTAGGAGGATTTGGGAAGGATAACTTCCTGTGGGCCTACCTAGCTAGCACTCACATCCACAGAGAGCATGCTCAGGTGCTAATACACCAACTAGACTCAGCTGAGTGAGCAAACAATACCGTGGCAGCTCTTCAATGCCATTTCTACTCAAGTACTTACCCTTCTGGATAAACAAATGAGGGTGCCTAGGAAGAGGAAGAGCAAAATTAGCAGCTGCAAATGCTGTCTCCTGTCTTCTCACCGCCACTTCCCTTCCTCAAGGCAAGGTTCCAAGTGGTGATGGAGCTCTAGCTTCAGTGGCAGAAAGTAGCTGCTCCTTTCTTTCACCAATCTCTGAGGTAAAGCCGCTGTTGTGAATGACGTGGACCCCCTGAAGAGAATGGGACCTCTCTTAGAATGTATTATAGGCATGTGACTCCTTCTCTTCCTTTGCATGCTTCCCTGTCAGAAATCAGAGTGAGAAAGTGGCAGCTGCTTGTTACTGTTGTACAGCTGTTGTAGAATAATGTGTAAGGGGTCAGGGGTGGGCCTGGCACAGTTTTCCCTCTTGGAGCCCACCACGTGTCTTATGGCACATCCTAACCTAAACGTAAGGGAGCCTAATATGTAGAATATGAATTCCAGTTTGGAGACCCAGTTGGGTGTAGTGGTTAAGAATGGCAGGAATCTAATCTGGAAAACCGTGTTTGATTCCCCACTCCTCCATTTCAAGCCAGCTGGGTGACCTTTGGTCAATCACAGCTCTTCTACAGCTCTCTCAACCCCTCACAGGGTAATTGTTGTGGGGATAAAATAACATACTTTGTACACCACTCTGAATGGGCATTAAGTTGTTCTGAAGGCTGGTATATAAGTCGAATGTTATTATTCCATATCGGGATTTTGCTACATTTGGCTATAACTTTGACTTCAACAATGTTGTAGCTAAATGTAGTCATATGAAAATCACTGTGGTGTTGTTGAGAGAAAGGATGGAATGGAGGAGCGGAGCACCATGTATGAGCTCCTTAGAGCAAGGTCCACATAAAAATAAGAGAGATAAATGTGGCTAAAAGGGATGAAGGGATAAATGCAACATGTTCTGTAATATAACCAAAGTACTTCTGGTTCAGAGGATTTAAAATGCCCTCTTCCATTTTCTGGGTCAGGCCAGCAGTCCATCTTGGTCAGTGTCTTTTTCAGAGCTAAGCTACAAGTGACTCCTGACACAGGTTGGACACTTGTCCGCTTCCCTCAAGTTTTGATGGGAAATGTAAGCATCCTGGTCTTGCAGCTGTAATGGAGAGCCAAGCTGTAAAACCAGGACACCTACATTTTCCATCAACACTTGAGGGAAGCGGACAAGTGTCCAACCTGTGTAAGGCGTCACTTGTAGCTTGGCTCTGAGTCAGTCGAACAGTTTCTCTACAGGTCCAACTAACAAGGCATAGAGGCTATGGCTTCCTAGCACAGATTTTCAGAAGCTTACTGCCTCTGGATGTAGATATTCTCTTTAGTAATTTAGTCTGATAAAATAAAGACAATCTGAAAACAAGCCTTCTGGCACACCCATTTTTGTTTAAAGCTTTGTACCTATAAAGGGAGTAGGCGTAGGCCTATATTAAATAAACATTTCTACAAAGAGAGTTCAAGAAGTAGAGGTGCTCTGCAGACAGTCAATATTTGGCTTAGATCCTTTAAATTGCTTCAGTGTTGCATGAACATCCATTACAGGAAATGAAGGAC
This sequence comes from Eublepharis macularius, assembly GCF_028583425.1. Lineage (NCBI taxonomy): Eukaryota > Metazoa > Chordata > Lepidosauria > Squamata > Eublepharidae > Eublepharis > Eublepharis macularius. Next base: position 197,640,932 of record NC_072790.1, read on the forward strand.
TTTGTTCTTTCATGACAAAGATTTCATCTATAACAAAAAACTACTCAGTGCTGCTAGGTACCCAATACGTCGGTGTGTGTGTGTGTGTTGTATATATACACACACATACATCTACTTTGGAAACTTCACCTAAGCCTTCTTTAAAGCAGTTGTAGTTTAAAAAGAGTAAGTTTTTGTTTTCAAGTGTTTTCTACTTTCTTTCAGCCTTCACCTTACAAAAGTCCCATTTATGGTGCTATCTTTCCAAAGAATATCTCTAACCTGAAGTAATTTACACATTTCATTACTAGGCAGATTAGCTTATAAAGATAGGGGTCCCTTTCAGCACAGCCACTTACATCTCCAAATATTTACTTTAAATGCAATCATGCCAAGCAATGCAGCTACAACACTTATATTGTATGAGTGGGTGGGGCCTGGGAAATAGCTCCAATGGTTTTGAACCCAGGCAGACTTGCTGATAACTGCTAGAAAGAAGATTTATCACACCTTGAGAAATCACAAAAAAGCTTTTGTAGTATAGTTTGACTAGGACACTAATAGCAAGTGGCTTATCACAAGGTACAAGTGTTGATTGCCCTCAATCCCATTTTACTGCAATTCCGTGTACAGAAAAGAGATTGTTTATGAGTTATTTATTTATTTATTCATTCAAAGGTCAGACACATTTCTGCACTGGACATGCAAAACTACAATGAAATCCATTCAAATGTACCATAGCAATCATAGAAACAAAACTTAGTGTGGATCCAGTGGTCTGGTATCCAGTTATCTTAAGTGGGAGTGGCAAATGTCTGCTGATTTTCTCATCCTGCTGCCCAGTTTACTCTCCTGTGTAGGGTTGCCAGCCCTATACTGGCAAGCAAGAAGTTTGGAAGGGGTAGAGATGAATCAGCATTGCTAAATGTGACAAAATCAGCATTGCTCAATGTGGCAATGTCACAGTTTCATGTGGTGAATTTCTCCAATCTCTGTGGTAAAAAGAAGGGGAGAGGGAGTTGCTTGACATGTCAAGAGCATCACCTGGAAGAGACATTGCCACATCATTGAGCATTGAGAGGACAGGGGAGGTATTCCTATTCCTAAAACAGGTGAATGGCTTCCAATACTGCTCCTAAGGGTACATTGAACCCCAGAGAGCAGAGTAGGCAGCGGCAGGAGGAAGAATGAGCAGAAATTTCCCCATCTGAAGAAACATAAGTACCCTTAAGTCTCCAGAACAGATTTGATACAAGACATTTAATTTAAAAGAGAATAATTGCCTCAGAAATGCCCGATAAACAGAAAAAATCACCTGACAGTGGAAACCAGTTGTAGGATAAATAGATCACCCTTGTCAACTTATCCCATATGTGGAAGCAGGCCCTTTCAGGTTGAGAGAGGCCCAGGGTACTTCCAGATTTTGAGGCCCCTAGCTATAATAAAAAAGAAAACAACAACACTCAGTTTACATAAAAACAAGATGTGAAATAGAAAATGACAACATGATATGAAACTAATTAAATCGTTCATTTGCAGTTTCCAGACATAGGAGTAGGGGTGTGCAAAGGCACACTGTTTCGTTATTCTTGTTTCGGGTTTCCCGAAACAAGAATCTATTTCGGATACAGGCAAAAGCCGAAACGGCTAGCCGTTTCGTCTTTCGGGTTTGTTTCGGCTTCTTTCGGCTTTCTTTTGGCTTTTTCAATGGGAAAATGCCTCCGTCTTCCCGGACGCCTGGGGGAGGCATATTACCACCGAATCATCCCAAAATTGGTGGAGACCTTCCTATAGCCCCTCTCTAACAACCCCCCAAGTTTCAGACCGATTGGACTTTGGGAGGCCATGTTATGGCCTCCCAAACCAGGTCCCCCTATCCTCTCATTAAGAAGCACTGAGCAGCATATTGTTAGACTGCTGCTGCTCATCTTCTTCTTCGTTATTTCCTATGGGGAAAAAATGAAGAGGCAGGCTTCCTTTGCCAGGGGTGGCATTTTGCATGCAAAATGCCCCCCAACCCTCTGGGGCCCTTCTCCCACCCTTCCTCCCACCCCCCACCAAGGCTCAGACTGCTCCCACTTGGGGGGGCATTTCATTGCCTCCCCAAGTAGGTGCTCTGTTCTCTACTGCTTACAGCTGGGGGAGGCTTGTCTTGCCAGGGGTGGCATTTTGCATGCAAAATGCCACCCCTACCCTCAGGGGCCCTTCTCCCACCCTTACTCCCACCCCCCACCAAGGCTCAGCCTGCTCCCCCTTGGGGGGCCATTTCATGGCCTCCCCAAGTAGGTGCTCTCAGCCCCCAAAGTCCACCCCCTACTGCCCCATACAAACCCAATTCCCCCCCATCTGCCAAACACAGACTCAAATCCCCCCAGTAGCCCCTCACAGACCCAAATCCCCACCCGCTGCCCCACACCCACCATAACCCCAGGAACAGGCTGGCCAGCCCTCCCCCTTTTGGAACTCCTAAACTCTCTTTCCCAGGGCAATTCCGCACAGCCCAGGGGTGCCACAATGGTGGGCACACTCCTGAGTGCCAATTTATCCCTGGGAAAGAGCACCTGACACACAACCACCCCCTGACACCCCCCACCACCACCACCTACATAGAAGGCTGGCCTGCCTGCCCCATTGTTCCCAATGCTGGGAACCAACCTCACATCAAAGAAGGGAACACACACACAATGATTCAAGTTTGAAAAAACTTTATTTTATCACTTTCAAAGTACAATGGGTCAAAAAATCACAACAAATCACACAAATTGTCCCCCACACAAAAGGACTACACAATTCACTACACATCAGAGAATCTTAAAAAAAATTTTTTTTAACAAACTCTAAAATTTTTGAACTGAATTGGGTTATACAGTAGGAGTGCACAACAGGGCATGAAAACAGAAGTCCCCTAGACAAAATTAACACAACGAACTTCAAATCACAGATTAAACAAAACCATAACAAGAGTTTTCAAAAACACTTTATTCCATGAACTGCTTAAATTTACACAGCAGCAGGGCACAAAAGGGCATGGAAACAGCATGCTTGCAGTGATTCACACTACACAAACATAACACACAACTCAATTAATATTAGACAATCAGCAAAACTTGTAACCAGCATTACAAGATGTGGGTTGCACAGTGGGGGCGCAAAATGGGTCAAAAACACTTTCTGTCTTGGACAGATGTAGGCAACATGGCAGCAGGGCACACCCACAGGCAGGACAGCATTGTCTCAGACTCTGAGTCGGAAAATAACACAACTGTCATGAAATAAAATACTAATTTGCTCATCCCCTCGACACCTCCTCCATAACAACAAAACACAAACAAGTTTTTTGAAGCGTGCTTGTGAGTGCCAGGCCAGCCAGCAAACAGGCACCAAAGCCAGAGCAGCAGGCCTATGTGTGGGCCAGAGGCTGGCACACTTGTTCAGGAGCCTGGTGGAAAGCCTTGGAAGCAGGGGACCAAACAGAAAAACAACCCCTCTAGTCTCAGGGGCCCTTCTCCCACCTCTACTCCCACCCCTCACCTCATGCATTCCTTATTAACAATTATGAATTCTGGAGTTTACTATCACGTGCATGTCAGTCCCTCAAAGACTGAAGCACTATGGAGTGAACCATTCACACTTTGAATTCTACTGATCCTCAGACACAATTAGGGATCCATTTCCCCTGGTGGGGGATCCCCCACTCCCACCTTTCACCCCCTGTCACTGCTTACCTGGCTGAAAGGGGGAAAGTCAGGGAATGAGCCTTCGGGGTACGCTCCTGGGGCTGCTGCAGTAATGTCACTGATGTCATCTGGCTGCCCTGAGAGTATTCCTGTGCTTTGCAGTGGGCTGATTTGGGCCCTAAACAGGCCAAAGCAGGATCATTTGTGGCCCAAATCAGCCTGCTGTGAAGTATGTGTGCTCCCCAGCCTTGGGTGATGATGACATCACTTCCTAGAAGAGACATCATCATGCCAGTGCAGTGCCATGAAATGATCATGCATGTGTGAACAGACCCTAAGTATCCTCTAGGCTTCAGTGATGGTGTAGTAATGTTAACAATGTTTTCACACACATTATATAGAGAGAGAGAGACAGAGAAGGAGGGAGGCACTGAACCTAGATTATTTCATCTATTTTGCTGTACCCTTCCAAAGCCAGGGTAGCATTGGAACAATGCCCCTCCCTCGCCCCCCGGCCTGAGCCTTAGAACCAGTTTGCAGTGACTGGCCCATGCATCATACTCATTTTTGAGCCACAGCCAAGTTATGTGCCTTTTGGAGAAGAATGGTTAAGTTGGTGGTGTGGGGGTATAACCAATTTTAAGATATCCAGTGTAGTGCAATGGCTAGAGTGTTGGACTAGAATCTGGGAGACTCTGATCCTGTGCCTTGGAGGCTTGATGGATGTTCTTGGCTCAGCCAATGTAACGTATAGAGTTGTTTTTTTCAGAGGCAGTCTTAGTGATTCTGGGGCCCTGGACAAATGTTCAGGATGGGGCCCCAGAATCAGTGCTGCCCCACCACTGGCTCCTTGCCAAGGCCAAGCAATGGGTGGCCCTTGCCCTATGTGGAGTGGGCAGGAGCTCCTGCTGCTGCCATTTTCCATTTTGTTACCTAGGCCCCAGATAGAGTAGGCTGGAGTGTGTTGTCTCCCTCCCCTCCCCTCCACCCCCTTCAACTACTAAGAAGGCCATCGGCGGCTGAAGTCACTCCCAATGTGGGGCATGGAGCAGCTGTCTATTGTTATCCTGTTTGTTATGATGATGTTAAAACAAAGCAAGGGAGAACAATAGTGTGTAAACCACTATAGGTTTCCAGGGGGGAGAAAACCAGGGCATAAGATAAACTAATAAATGGGTGGGGGGGTAATATATGCACTAAGATATATGTTTTATGTGTATGTGTATATGTTTTATGCATTCAAATCACTTATGGTGAACTGAAGAATTAATGAGCTCCAAAATATCCCAACAACCTTGTTCGTGTATTGCAAACTGAAGTCAATCCACCACATTTAGGGTCTTCTTCTTTTCCCTACTGCCTTCAATTTTTCCTAGCATTATTGTCTTTTCTAGTGAGTCTTGTCTTCTCATGATATGACCAAAGCACAATCATTTTATCTTCAAGGGAGAATTCAGGCTTGATTTGGTCTGGATGGAAGCCACTTACATGTCTTTTTCGGAGTCCATGGTATATGTAAATTAAAACTTTCTTCCTACACTACAGTTTGAATGCATTTTCTTCCTGTCAGCCTTGTCTAACTTTTACTTTAATGAAACTGCTCATTTGGACAAAAGGCCTTGAGCAATGCCACATTGAATACTACAAAATAAAAAGATATTTTAAAAACCATTTAAAAATGTCTTTAGTGCCACACTTAAAATTCTTCGATTTTAAAAACATAAGCAAAATGTTTGGGTACAACTAGACAAGTGAATGAGTTAAACACAGCCCAATGCCACTGCTGTTTAAAACCCATTTTTGATGATGGTCTGGATTGACTTACATTGGCATCATTGAACTTGGAATCAGGAACCTGAAAGTGTTCCATGGGGGCTACACCTACCGTGCCAAGGCTATGAGTGTGGAAATGGGATCTCTGTAGGGTTGCAAACTCTGGCCTTGGAAGTTCCTGGCAATTTGGGGGTGGGACTTGTGGAAAGGGAAATCTAAGTAGGGATTTCCCCTAGAATCCATGGGCAACTTTTGCCCTCTAAAGAGTTTGCCCTTGGAAGCTGCCATTTTCTCCAAAGAACTACTCTCTGTAACCTGAACTCCAAGCCCTACCTGGAGTTTGGCTGCCCTAGGCCAATTTCTGATAAAGATGGCAAAGGAGGGCCAGCAACTGATAGAGGCATGGAAGCCCTCACCAAGACAGTAGCCAGGGCCTATTTGGGAACAAAGGACTACCAGGGAATAAAGTCCCCAAGTAGGTGTTCTCAGCCCCCAAAGTCCACCCCTTACAGGCCCACACAAACCCAATTCCCCCCCAGCTACCACACACAAACCCAAATCCCCCCATTAGCCCCTCAAAGTCCCAAATCCACCCCCAGCTGCCCCACACCCATAACCCCAGGAACAGGCTGGCCTGCCCTCCCTCTTTGTTCCCTATGCTGGGAACTTCTAAACTCTCTTTCCCAGGGCAATTCTGCACAGCCCAGGGGTGCCACAATGGTGGGCACACTCCTGAGTGCCAACTTGGCCCTGGGAAAGAGCACTTTACACACAGACAACCACCCCCTGACCCACCTACCACCTACAGAGAAGGCTGGCCAGCCTGCCCCATTGTTCCCAAAGCTGGGAACCAACCTCACATCAAAGAAGGGAACACAGACACACAATGATTCAAGTTTGAAAAAACTTTATTTTATCACTTGCAAAGTACAATAGGTCAACAAATCACAACAAATCACACTAATTGTCTCCCACACAAAAGGACAACACAATTCACTACACATCAGAGAATCTTAAAAATATATATATATTTTTTAAAAGGACAGACTCTAAATTTTTGAACATATTAGGGTTACACAGTAGGAGGGCACAACACGGCATGGAAAAAGAAGCCCACTAGACAAGATTATCATAACCACTAGCTTCACACAACCCTCCCTCCACAACCAAACTTAATGGGGGGAAACCACTGCAACAAGGTCCAGCAGAATCAATGTCATTTCCTGCGGCTATGCTTTCAGTTCAGGCACAAAAAGCTGGACTGGGCACTGCCAAGGCACTGGACAGTGGTATTTCTGGAGCAGTGTTGCAGAGGTTTCCCCCCACCCCCACACCAGCCTCAGCATTTTCCTGGAAACATCTGCGAGAGATCATCATTGGCTAGTGCCCATCCACAACTCTTCCAGCATCCCCCGCCCCAGCAAACCAAACATTAACATTACAACAATTTTTTTTTTGGTTTTTTAAAAAAAAAACATGAACATTCCATCAACTTTGAAAAGACATAATCACAACATTTTTGGTGTTTTTTTTTAAAAAAAACCTGAACATTACATCAACTTTGAAAAAACATAATCACAACATTTTTTTGTGTTTTTTTTAACATGAACATTACATCAACTTTGAAAAAACATTATAACAATTTTTCTTCAGTTTATTTTTTTTAAAAAGATTTCAACAGTGAAAAACATTTTAAAAATTCACAGCAGGATTTGATATTTTCCCATTCCCTAATCCCCACCTAAGCAATCCCTATCTAACCTATTTCTCCCTCCAGTGGCAATCCATGTTTCTGGGGCATTATTTTTCTGTCTGGCATAGTTCGTGCGTGGACTTCACGCTGCGCGAGAAGTGACCCGTGAGCCTCCGACATTTCTGGATCAGTAACTGGAGTTCACGAGTCCTGGTATCAAGGGGTTCCTTCGAGGAGCCCAACCCCAGCGCATCTCTCACCACTAGGTGAAGCTTGTGAGCCACACAGTAGACGCACTCTCAGCTCACTAGATGCGCTGCCGCCCTCATGTTCTTGCCACCGTCCGTCACCATGCATCCCACGGTGGCGGGTCCCTGGCCTACCCACTCTTCCAACTGTCTCCTTAAGGTGGCAGCGATGTTCTCCGCCGTGTGGGACACGTCGAGCACCTTGGTGTGAAGCAAGGCCTTGCAGTAGCCGGCCCAGCGGTCTCCCATCCGTCCCTGGCTAGCTGTGCTAGGCACCTCCCCCCGGCCCCCACCCACAACCTCCTCAGGTTCCCACCAGTGAGCAGTAAGCGAGAGGTACGCTTGCTGCACACTTGGGCAGGTCCAGATGTCTGATGTGAAGTGCACAGTTCTCCCGGCAACCCGGGACAGCTGTGCCTTCACATGATCCCTGGCAGCCCTGTAAAACGAGGGCACCACCGATCTGCTCAACGTCGTGCGAGCAGGGACGGCGTACCAGGGAAAGCAATCTCGGAGCAGCCCTGAGAAGCCGAAGTCTTCAACTATGGAATATGGTCTCCCATCCACCACTACCATGTTGACGATGTGGTGTGTGATGCGCCGGCTCGCCCTCCGGATCCCCTCTCTGGGCACACTAATGCCCTGCATACCAAGCATCTCCGGGAGAGAGGCTTGGCGTCCCTTCCCTGCAGGTACCCTTGGGGGGAGAGCACCAGAGGAGCCTGCCTCCTGGCTAGCTGGCGGCCGTGCGGCGCCACTTGAACCCTCCTCCCGAAGAAGCACCGCCTGGTGGTGCCTCTTCAGATGGTACCTCATCCCAGACGTGGAGAGATGCCGCACATCTCTGCCACGGCTGACGTGCCGCCTACAATGCAGGCACTGGGCTGCTCGGGGATCCTCCGTTGTCTGGAAGTGCTTCCAGATTTTGGAGGAAAAGGGCATCCCACGCTTCCCAGGAGAAGCGCTTTCGGGACCACCCTGAGGCACCTCCTGTGAGGTGCTCTGGCCAGACACACCGTGTCCCACTCTCGGCCGGGCAGGTGGGGATGGACGAGGCTGAAGGGGCAGAGATGTGGGCTCTTCCACCACAATCTCTGCCTCTTCCTCCTGCATCCTCCCTTCCTGCACAGCCGCGAGAGGCCTGCTGCTGGCCTCAGAGGAAACTGGGGTGGACCGCCCCAGGGGGGGTCTCACGGGCAGTTCCTCCAACATCCTCCGGGTTCCTGGGGTGATCGTGAGGGATGGAAAAGTCACATGCCCCACGTCCATCCCAGGAGACACCACATGCTGCCCCTCCTCCAGCAGCTGGCTCGCAACCACTGGAGGAGGAGGATCCTCAGCAGCAGGCCCCTGCCCAGTGCCAGCCCCTGCCTGAGACACCTGGGTTGGGGGTGGCCCTCCAGCAGCTGCCTCAGGAAAGAGAGCCTTGCACACCCTCTTCCTGTCACCAGAAGCCAGGCTGGTGAACGGCAGCAGCGCAGGGGAGGGCCTCCTCCGCTCAGATGGGGGGGCTGCCGCAGCAGTCCCCCTCTCCCTCCCCTCCTCCCATCTAGATTTCTCCCTAACCTTTCCCCAGGGTCCCCTCTCTGCTTTCCTCTCTGACATACTTTCCCCTCCCGAAATCTACCCTAACTAATCAGAAAAGCTTGGGAAAACAAAGGTCAACTTTGTTTTCGAGACCTAAATTCCTGCTATAATTCTGTGTTTCTAGTGGCTCTGTGACTTGGAGATGAACAATCAAGTGCCTTTTTTAAGCGACCCTATTTATGTCGGGGAACCTGTGCCTGCCAAACAGCTGAATTCCTCCGGAATTGAGCTGGCCCTAAACCCCAATAACAGGTGACACAGCCTTAGACACTCACACACTAGTATGCCTGGGCCGGCCTGGCAACACCACGGGTGCCAGAGATGGGCAGTGGAACCCTAGTTATGGGGACACTAATGGGAAGCCTATTGACAGCTATTCCAAATGTGTGTATATATAGAATTCAATCGTAACTCTCACTCACTAATGCTTTTCCTGCTGAGTCCCTATTTAATTTTTTTTAAAAACTATGCTTGGTTTCCCTATCGATTACGTTGAGGGCAATTAGCCACTTCACCTACCAACTGGCCTACCTACCTAAGACACTATTTAGTGGGAACAATGTTTCTGTGGTGTGTGTCGGTGTGGGGTGTGGATGTGGTGGTCTGAAGATGAGCCTCCCCCCTCCCAAGCTAGCAAGAACCCACCCCTAAGCCCACCCAAATATGAACACAGACTCACTCACCACCACCAGTCCTGCAGTCCAGCGATGTTCAGGCAGTCTTGCAGCTGGTCCTCCTCTCCTCCGCGATGCTGTCAAGAAAGTTGGAAATGTTAACAGAGTCAATACCACACGCCGCACATGCAACCCCCAAAAGTCAAGGCCCTGATCTACAAGTCAAGTCAAGGCCACCCCCCCCCCCCCGAAAGGCTAGGGCCAACCAGTGGTAAAACAAAACACATCCACCCAGCAGAGCTTCTGGCCTGTGTAGGCCCAAAGCTGGGACACTCATTTTTTAGTCCTGGGAAACAATAGATCAAGCCCACCCCACACTCAAACATGACAAAGGAAACATCAAAGCAAGCAAGCACGGCAATCAATGCTGACCCCCCAACCCCCAAACAATGCCCTGTTGCCCAACTAGAAAATGTCCCCCCTAGCCCAAGCCATAAAGACCAAACTAAAGCATATGCTAGCAGATTGCCACAGCAGCAGACATAAGTTCAAAAAACCATTTTTTCAACAACCCTACCAGTCCTCCTCTCCAGATGTCCAGCAGCAAAGTTGATCCTCCACGCAGAGATCTGCAGGCCGATGTCCACCAAGTGCAGTCCAGTCCAGAAGAGGTCCACGAACAGTAAACAACCTGTTTGTGAAGCATAACTGTGAGTGCCAGGCCAGCTACCAGAGGGGGTGACCAAAGCCAGAGCAGCAGGCCTGTGTGTGGGCCAGAGGCTGGCAGACTTGTTCAAGAGCCTGGTGGGAAGCCTTGGAAGCAGGGGACCAAACACAGAAAAACAACCCCACACCATTCCAGTTTGTGAAGCATAACTGTGAGTGCCAGGCCAGCTACCAGAGGGGGTGACCAAAGCCGGAGCAGCAGGCCTGTGTGTGGGCCAGAGGCTGGCACACTTGTTCAGGAGCCTGGTGGGAAGCCTTGGAAGCAGGGGACCAAACACAGAAAAACAACCTCACACCATTCCAGTTTGTGAAGCAAAACTGTGAGTGCCAGGCCAGCTACCAGAGGGGTGACCAAAGCCGGAGCAGCAGGCCTGTGTGTGGGCCAGAGGCTGGCACACTTGTTCAAGAGCCTGATGGGAAGCCTTGGAAGCAGTGGACCAAACACAGAAAAAAATCCCCACACCATTCCAGTTTGTGAAGCATAACTGTGAGTGCCAGGCCAGATAGCAGAGAGGGTGACCAAAGCCAGAGGAGCAGGCCTGTGTGTGGGCGCTGGCACACTTGTTCAAGAGCCCAGTGGGAAGCCTTGGGAGAAGGGGGCCAGACACAGCAAAGCAATCCCTCACCAATCCAATTTGTGAAGCATGCTTGTGAGTGCCAGGCCAGCTAGCAGAGAGGGTGACCAAAGCCAGAGCAGCAGGCCTGTGTGTGGGCCAGAGGCTGGCACACTTGTTCAAGAGCCTGGTGGGAAGCCTTGGGAGAAGGGGGCCAGACACAGCAAAGCAACCCCTCACCAATCCAGTTTGTGAAGCATAATTGTGAGAGCCAGCCAGAAGAAAGGCACCAAAGCCACCCAGCAGAGCTTCTGGCCTGTGTAGGCCCAAAGCTGGGACACTCATTTTTTATTCCTGGGAAACAGTAGATCAAGCCCACCCCACACTCAAGCATGACAAAGTAAACATTAAAGAAGGCAAGCACAACAACCAATGCTGAACCCCCCCACCCCCAAACATTGTCTGCCCAACCTGTCCCCCAGGCCATGCCAAGACTTAACTGAAACACCTTTTTGCAGAGGCAGGCCACAGCAGCACATTGCCCAGCATCAAAAAAATTACAAAAATTTAAAAAAGGCCTACCAGGTGTCCTCTCAGGATGTCCAGCACAGTTGATCCTCCAGGCAGATGTCCTCCAGGTGCAGTCTCTCTTCTCCTCTCTCGGTCAGCAGCAGCAACAGAAGTGTTCCAGACCAGTCTGGCCCCAAATTTAAATCCCCTGCTGCAGCCTCAGCCAAAGATTTAAATCTATTGGCTGGCAGAAGGATGCGGCAGTGGGATTGGTGACTCCTAAAGTCCCCCCTCCCCTGCCTTTCCCCACCCACACTCCAACAGTCACCCTCCTCCTGCTCCCCCTCCCCTACCTGTTAATTTTGGCGGGAATCTCTGCTTCCACTGCTTTGCAAATGCAAAGTGCAATGCTAGCAGCAATGCACCTTGCATTTGCAAGGCAAAGCACAGGATTCCCTATCCTCCTTTGCAAGAGGGGTGGGGGGTGACAGAAGGAGTGAGTGATTCACTCCTTCTCCCCCCTCCCCTCTTCGAAGAGCCTGCAGGAAGCCTTAGCTTCCAGCAGGATTTTGCTAGACGCTTGCTAAGGCAAACGCCTAGCAAAAACAAAATGGCGATTCTTGAATGCCGAAAGAAAGCCGAAACAAGCCGAAATGTTTCGGCTTGTTTTGTTTCGGATAACCCGAAACGTTTCGGCTTTCCCTGAAACGTTTCGGATAACCCGAAATAACCCAAAAGACGTTTCTTTCGGCTTTCTTTCGGGATTCCGAAAGCCGAAACGCACATCCCTACATAGGAGTCAGTGAAATACTGAGCCTGTGCTGCCGACACTTGCCTACTTCAGGGTCCATTAACACCGATCCCCTTGTTTGCATATGCTGGAAATTCAGTGAACCGATGGTTCAGAGGGAGAACTGTATTCTATATGATTTTGGTGCTGTTGAGTGCAAGAATGTAATTGACTCTTATGACTAATTAACTCTTATGGACCTAGTCTTACATTTGGCATGATTTTGATTGTGATAGCTAACAATGTACAGTAAAACAATTCTCCTTTATGTAGTTTTGTTCAAAGTCACCATTTTATGGAGGTTTTTTATTATTTATTTCAACTTGCCGATCATTGAAGCCCAATGCAAAGAATGCCACAGACCTCCAGAAGGCTAACATTGGCACAGCTGACAATACTTGGCTAATATAATGTCAACATTGACACAGTGTGAACTCTTGGCACAGGACACACTATTATAGTACCATTTCACTTTACCTTGTCTGTTTGCTGTCCTTCGAGGGTTGTATGAGACGTCATTGGTAATGAAGGTGTAGAAAGAAAACCTTTTTACAGTCTAAGCAGTTGTATTTATTTATCATTTTCTCTTGAAATCATTTAAAAATATGATTAATATTAGATATTAGAAGGAAGCAGGCCCAGGACTGCTTTCTACAAAACATCTTCCCCGTATGAATATACATTGTAAAATAACAGACACATGGTCAATGTGTCTGTTTTAACTCACTGGGAACTTGCATTGACAGTGTCTTTAGAATTAGAACATTCATGTTGGATAGATTTAGGCTATGAGCCATAATAGATTTAGGCTACAAGCCATAATAACAAGACACGGAATAACTACATTCAGGAACAGTATCACTTATCAAATACTAGGAACAAACATCATGGCATGGTAAGTATTCTATTTTCCTAGAAGCAGCTCTCTTGTCTCAATGGACCTTCCAAGAGATACATGAAAACCTTCTCCATGACACAGAGGGGCAAGGAACTGAGGGCAAGGAAGGGAAGCAGTGCAAAGTTATAAAGAAGGCAGCTGCTACTGTTAAACAAAGTCAGTCACTAGTCCTTTTCATTGTGGAGATTCTCATTATACTGTGCGTACAATAAAAAGGGAAAACAGGCAAGCAAGCAAGCAAGCTAGGAATTCACAGGAACTAGTAAATTGTGACATTATAATGTCACTGTACATGTTCACAATAGCAATTACACCCCCACCCCCAACCATCTGGTGGTGGTGGCTGTGAGGGACTAACATTGAAAAATTGGCTTCATGTCTACAACCAGCAAACAAGTCATGTGCCAAACGATAGTTGGATGGTTTGTCTACTGACATAGCTTCTGGTTTATTCTTCTTCCACACTGTCCTTCATCTCCCAATTGTAATCCCAGAAAAATGACAGCATGGGAAAATAAAAGCAAAAAGCAGAGTCTAGCCTCAGCCATCACAGTGCCACTTGAAAAAAATCCATCTGGCCTAGTCAGTTCAAATCCAAACATCAGAAGAAATTTTATTTGATTAGTTACCTTTCCGAGATGAACACAAAAGATGTTCCAATTGAATTTTGATTAATTTGATTAGAATGCACACCTCTACTTCATAGTCTTCCATTAACTTTGGCTCTAAACTGTCTTTGTAGTACATTCCATAAAAGATTTTGTATATTTATTGAGGTCTTTCTGAAGCTCCACCTTCCTAAGTAGCTCATTAGTCAAACATCATTTAGCTAGGCACTCATTGTAAACACTGGAGGCAGAACTGTGCACTCTTTTCACAGATATAAAGGCGGCAGCAGTCTTTGACAGCAGCATTAAACCCGAATCTCAAAACAGCCACTGTGAACATAAAATAAAAATGAGATTAGGGTCCAAGAATCTCATCTCCTGTGGCAAGGATTGCCTGGGTTAAACTATTGGTAAAGAGTAGGTATAAGATGGAATTGTACAGGTTTGGATCATTGTATCAAAACAGGCATTTGCAACAAGAATTTTCCATTGCACAAGACTACTGATTACATCAATGAAACCCAAACTGAAATTATATACATAGTTTTGGCTCAGTGCTAATAAGTATTTATTGATTCCTATTCAGCAAAGACATCTAGAGAAATGTAAAATGGGTCATTGACAGTCTTCCTTTGGAGCAGACTAGAGAACAGTCAACACAAGCTGCAGTAGAAGTAAATTTGGCAATCACAGCAGCTCTGAGATTTATTCAAGAATTATGTAGTTCCTGTTGCTTTTTTAAAAATTCAGTGTTGTATACTATGAAGACATTTTATGTACTATACTTATTTTGCCTATGTTTTCTATCTGACAAATGCTATACATAAAGCTTTTTGAAAAAAATCAAAATGCAAAAACAAAAAAGCCTGCCATGACAAAATATATTCATTTCCTATAAAATTTGCAATGATTCCTTTCTAACTGTAACTAATACGCATTTGTTTCAGAAGACATCTTTTGTATGATTGCATTTGGAGAGCATTTTTTTTTCAAAAAGAGAAAACGCTACCAGAACTCTGCTGGTCAGGATCAGGAACCTTTGTCTTTTCTCTAATCAGATTTTAATTAAAATGAAGAATTCGTCAGGCCACTCCAGACATTCAAAGGCCTCTTACTTTAGCATTGCCGAAACATAAGCCCATGGAGGGGGCATATCATTCTCTTGTTCTTCAGCAAACCTTAAAGACTCACTTCGACAAACATCAGTTTCCAATTTTTTTAAAAAAATCCAGACTGCATCCTATCCATCAACAGATCTGTCCCTTCTGGTTTGGTGCACCCTGTCTTCCTTGTAAACAAGTTTTCAAAGATCTGGTGAAGACAGACGAATGTCTAAACAGAGAAAACAGAAACCAATTGTGCCTTCGTTAGTTCTCCTGAAGTCTTGGGAATCCATTTTGGCAACAGACCCATAAGCCTTTGTTTGAATGAATAAAGCTGCCACGAACCCATTTTCTTTCCCCAGATCTTATTAAGTACCTCTCTCCTCATTTGTTACCCTTTGTTTCTTTTTCTTCTCATCCAACATGCCATAGTAAGCCTTTTTGATTAGGAAGAGCTGGGGATATTTGGTAACCTAGGTACCAGGCTTGAGAACAATATGGAACCAACAGCCTGTCCAAAGCAAAGTTTGCTGTTTGGCCAGCCCTTTGCAAATACCATTAAGCTGAGTTGTTGGTGAGGCATCCCCTTCCTTCCCCGTTTGTCAATAGTGATGCTTAAAGGCACTCTTTTGTTTAACTCGATCTTCAGCAGGTTGCATTGACCTACTGAAAGTAGCAGTTTTGTTTCAAGTAAAAAGTATCACGTGTCCATTAATGCAAGATGCCCACTCTATAGAAGCAAGAGAGTTTCTAAACCTTCTGAAATCACACACCGCTTGTAAACATACTGATCTTTTGTATAAAAATAAAACTGAATTCCAGTGACACCTTAGAAACTAACAAAATTCCTGCAGACGCTTTCGTGAGGCAGGGCTTGTTTTATCTGATGCACATCTGATGGAACTTCATGTGCCTGGTAAAGTGAACTCTGCCTCAAAAAAGCTAACGGTGGAATAAATTATATCAGTCTTTATGGTGGAATAAATTATATCAGTCTCTACTCTTATTGGACTCATTTTATTCTTCTGCTAACACAGCTACCCATATGGAATTATAATTCTGTGTATGCACACACATGCTCATAGACCACCAAGAAATGTAGTTTGAAATACCTACTCTTGCAAGACAGACTCTTGCATTCCCTTCTGTTCTTTTCCTCTACATATGGCAGGTGCCACGTAACAATATACACCCCCATGTTCAAAGTCTGCATGAAGCACCACAGCTCTCCCTTTCCTATTTAACCATGCCTAGATGATATTTGAATGTAGGAGTACAGTTTGGTTTTGTTTGTTTTATTAATCCCATTTGTCTCCTGACATTTCTCCAAGGTAGTTCACGGTGTTGCACACATGATCGTTTCATTGCAAAATCCCTGAGAAAATACCCTGAGAAACAGTTCATACTAAAGGATAGTGGCATTTCTGATGATTTTCCTGGTTGAGGGAGGAACAAAAGTTCTTGGCCAATTAAATTTAATTTTGTGAAATCCCAAGGAAGATAACAGCAGACAATTTTAATAAACAATACTAATTAAAATTCAGTCATAAAGACAGAACACCCACAGATGAATAAATCACAAAAGAGGAACAGAATTTGATCACAAAATACAAAATCAATGGAATATACACAATACAGAATCAATAGAATATACAAAGATATCAAAGGCTGTCCTGAAAAAAATATTACTTTTGGGTTCATGCTTTAAAGCCATTAAAGCAGAAGAAAAGAGAACTTCCCTCTAGAGGGAATTTCAGAGTATCACTCAATGACCCTGTCATAGCAGGCAAGGACCAGGGAAGCTCTTTATAGGCTGCCACCACTCTGGTACAGGTTTCCTCATAAGGACCCAAAGTACCCAACTGACTCCTTTTGTTTCCTCTTTCCCAGTAGGTTTTATATTACCTGTGACCAAATGAGGTCACACCCAGGCAGAATAATAAACAACTTTAGTTTAGAAGGTTTAGTAATAACTGGTGTTCAAAACTTTGTAAGATAAGGAAAACAGTAAAGATTGGTGAACAAACAAAATAATGCACCCTAAAGTGTCTAACTAGACTGTTCCTAGCAGTCTCCTGGAGAATGATTCAACTATTTTATCCCTTCTGGATGAGGGATCTCTCCAACTGCAGCAGCATCTCCTCAGCTCTGCTCCCTAGGAGTGAACACCTTCCTACTGTGGAGAGTAGGGTTACCAGGTCCCCCCAGCCCCTGGTTGGGAGACTTGTGGCCTGGAACCTACCTTGTCTTTTCCCCTTTATGCATATACACAGTGCACACATGCTGCCAGCCTGTGTGATGATGTCACTTGTCACCCAGGGAGCACTCCCATGCTCCGCAGGCGGTCGATTCAGGCCTGATCCAGGTCTGACTTGGGCCTGATTTGGGCTGATTCAGCCCAGATCGGGCCCTGTGGAAAGCGGAAGCTCTGCTGCGCTCTTCAGTGGCTTGATTAGAGCCGATTCAGCCTGGATCAGGCCACAGTGGAAAACGGGAGTGCTGCTGTGCTCTGCAGTGGCCCAATTTGGACCCAATCTGGGTCGATTGAGGCCTGATCCAGGATGATTCGACCCTGATTCAGGCTCTTTTGGCCTAGATTGGGCCACTGCAGAGCACTGCTGTGCTCCGCAGCAGCCCGATTTGGGCCCAATCTGGGCAGTTGCAGTGCTCAGGAGCATGCCACATAGTGCGGGAGCCTTCCCCCCCCCCCCCGCTGGCCAGGAAAACAGGAGTGGGAGAGGTGGAGAGTGGGAGTGGGGCATCTCCTGCCCCCAGCAGAGGACTGGCAACTCTAGAGAAGAGGCCTTTTATCCCTTCTCTCAGGCACCATCCTCCTACTTCTCTATTGGTACAATTTCGCCCTCCAAATCCCCTCTTAGCCAATCAGTGTCCAAAGGGGACCTGGGAAATGTAGGCCCTGTAGTCACTTTAGTACAGGCTTCCCCAGAGCCACTAAGTTTCACTAGGCCAAGGCTCATAACAGACCCTTTTACAAGTTGAAGGGGAACATGAAGAAGAGCCCCCAAGGAAGATGTTTGTGCATACATAGCCTCGTATGGAAAAAGGCAATCTTTTAGATTTCATGTTTAAGGCTTTAAAGGTTAAAACCTTTTTCATTTTTCTCATCAAAACATTCACTGAATTAAAATGGAGAGTATAGGATGTTGAAACTTCCAGATGAGGATTCACAGAATTGTAGCATCATGAGTGATTCTGCACATGTTGGATAATGCACTTCCAATCCTCTTTATAGATCATTTGGAACAGATTTTTGTGTGTGCGGAACAAAAAATCCACCTTAAACGACTGATAATGTGCATTGAAAGTGCATTATCCAACATATGCGGAATCAGAATATCTAATTCTGACCCAGGCCATAGAGTGGATTAACAGATCTGCAAGCTGGAGCTACGGACGGATAAGGGAGATTTCTCTACTAACTTCATGGCTTATTTGGCAGCCCTGGGCCTCTCTCAAATAGTGACAGGGCCCACACATGAAAAAGGCCACACCTTAGACTTAATTTTTTTTATCCTGAGCCTCTGAAAGAAGGTCTTCTCTTCGGATTGGAGATTTGGCCTGAACCAGTGAAAAGTGAATATAACCCTGGTATCCCACAAAATGGGGGCCCCAGCTAAAATAATCCACCCGCAAAGGTTCGTGGATCTTTCTAGATTCCAAAACATGCTGGGGGATTTTAGAATTCCAGTCTCAAGCCCTGTTGAGGCTGTGGTGGAAGTATGGAATCTGAAGCTCTTTGAAGCTATTGATAAGATTGTTCCTTGCCGACCCTTCCCTCTCTTGCAATAGAATCAACCCCATGATTCATCTCAGAGCTCAGTACTCTAAAGAGGACTGGAAGACGTCTGGACAGATGCTGGTGGAAAACTCGTGCCGAATCTGATAGTGCATGCTACAGAGCCCACTGAAATGCTTATAAAGCAGCAGTTACAGCAACAGTTACAGCAGTTACAGCAGAAATATTACTTTTCTGCAATTGTTGCATCACCTAAATCACATCCATCCAAACTGTTTAAGGTATGTTATCACCCTTTGACCATTAAATCTGAACCTTCCCTGGTTTAAGAATGGACTTAGCTGTGACATCTTTGAAAAGTTTTTTGCTGATAAAATAGCTCGAATACGGTCTGACCTGGATGCGACCTCTACATAGGGGAGCCAGAAGTAATGCTAAACATACCACCTGGATTATTTCTGAATTATTTTGACCCAGTCACAGTGACTGATATTGACAGAATTCTAGCATCTGTGAAGATCTCTCCTTGTACTCTGGATCCTTGCCTATCTTGGCTACTAAAATTCTGTAAAGACCACACAAAGGAGCCCTTAATGTCTATCATAACTCAAGGTACCTTCCCTCAGCCTCTCAAAGAGGCAGTCATCTGCCCACTACTTAAAAAACATCCTTAAACAAAAATGAGGTAGCCAATTACCGCCCAGTCCCTAATAGACATGGGCATGAACATCATTACGAACAGAAAAAAACCACAAACAGCCCGTTCGTCTGTTTGTGAACAAGCCGTTCATGAGGCTTCATTCTAAATGAACAAGTGGTCGTTGCAAGCCTCGTTCGTTGCCTTCATCAGCTGTTCGTCAAGCCAGACAGTCTGGGGCCTTTCAATTAATTCCCCTGGCAACGGCAGGGACTGAACTCTGAACTCATTCTGGCTTTCCTTCTGGCTTTAACACTTCAAAGTACTTCCAGCAGAGAGTCCTGTTTTTGCCACTGTGAACAGAAAATGACAACAAAGGGAAGGACCCATGGATCATGCCTTTCCTGGGGTGCAATCTCTCTGAAACTTGGGGGGGGTCCTTGGAGGACAGTGAGGACTATGTCCCCTGCAAATTTAGTGGGCATTGGACATTGGGAAGGTCAGTTTGTAACCCCTCAAAGTAGCTGCCTTCCAACAGGCAGTTCCGTTTTTGCCATTGTGAACAGAAAATGAGAGCAAAGGGATCACATGGATCATGTCTTTCCCATGGTGCAATCTTTCTGAAACTTGGGGGGGGGGGTCTTTCGAGGACAGAGAGGACTATGTCCCCTGCAAATCTGGTGGGTATTGGACATTGGAAAGGTCAGTTTGTAACCCTTCAAATTAGCTGCCTTCCAACAGGCAGTTCCGTTTTTGCCACTGTGAAAATGACAGCAAAGGGGGGGGACACATGGATCATGCCTTTCCCAGGGTGCAATCTCTCTGAAACTTTGGAGGACAGTAGGGACTCTGTCCCCTGCAAATGTTGTGGGTATTGGACATTGGGAAGGTCCGTTTGTGGACTGTTTAAAGGGCCCTGCCCCTTGCACGTGGCAGGAAAGGACCCTTTAAACTATCCTCTGGCAGGCAGCAGGGGGGAATTCCCCCTGCCACCTGCCAGTTGATAGTTTAAAGGGATCTTTAAGGGGCCATGAACAACTAACATGTTTGTGAACAGGTTCATGTTCATTACTGTTCATTTTTCGTTGTTCGTGGATGGCAATGAACAATGAACAGCTTTGTTTTTTTTCCGTTCATGCCCATGTCTAGTCCCTAATCAACTCTTTCTGGGCAAAGTGGTTGAAAGAGCAATAGCCAACCAACTCCAAGTTTTCTTGGATAACTCTGGTGCTTTGGACCCTTTTCAGTCTGGTTTTAGGCCAGGTTATGGGATGGAAACAGCTCTGGTTGCTCTAGTTGATAACTTCCATTTGAATGTACACAAAGGCCATGCTTCATTATTGCTTCTCCTTGATCTATCTGCAGCCTTCAACACAATAGACCATGCCATCCTAGTGAGGCACTTGGAGGCAGATGTAGGTATCAGGGGATGTTCATTGGACTGGTTTAAATTGTTCTTCATGGGGCAAACTTGAAGCATTGCTATTGGAGACCAGCTATCCTTAGCGTTAGGTTATCATGTGGAACCCTCACATTATCATGTGGGGTTCCACAAGGCTCAATATTGCCCTCCATGTAATTCAACCTCTATGTAAAGCCTTTAGAAGAACTCATTTGTATATGGAACTGGATGGCATCAATATGCAGATGACACCCAGCTCTATATCTTACTAACCAAAGCCCCTGGCAGTGCAGTAGAGGTACTGAGTCACTGTTTGACAACTATTGTCAACTGGCTGACAGAAACAAATTGAAATGAAGTTATGTTGGTTGGAAAAGCAGAGATCTTGTTGATAAGTTAAAAGGGAAGGGAAATAGAGATAGCATTGTGTTATAATAGATAAGCTTAGAAGAGAGTGAAAATATATGTTTAATAGATAAAATAAGTTTGAAATGAGTAGGGGGAAAATAGACAAAGGGCTGGAAAACTGTTGGAAGTCAATAAAAGGGAGGGGAAAGGGAGGGGGTTAGAATTGGAATATTAGAATTTAAAGGAAATTGATTGTAATGGATATTAAATGTTTCTAATCCAATAAAAAAAAAATTTTTTTAAAAAAAGGAAAAGCAGAGATCTTGAAGGTTACCGTGCTTCTGACCTTTGATAGGGTTCAGTTGACCCTGGCTGACCCAGTTAAGAGCCATGGGGCTATGATATATTGAGCGAGAGAAGCAAGTAAAAGAAGCTGCAAAAAAGGCCTTCTCACAACTCAGACTAGCTTGGAAAATGTACCCCCTTACCTTGACATGTCTGATCTGGCCATCTGGATTCATGGCACAGTAACATCAAAACTAGACTACTGTCGTGCTCTCTACACAGGTCTTCCCTCAAAGTCAATTTGGAGACTCCAACTGGAGCAGAGTGTTGTAGCTCGTTTACGCTAAAGAGCTAGGCAGAGCATGCATATCACTCCCATTCTGCAGTCACTCCATTCGATTTCCATCACCTACTTGGCGCAATTTAAGATCATGACTATCACATTCAAAGCCTTTAATGGCCTTCGCCCCTCATGACTGTGTGACCGCCTCTCCCCTTATGTTCTGCCATGGCAACTTTGCTCATCTGAACAGGGCCTTATGCAGATACCATCCTGCAATTGGGCAAAATCAACAACTGCCCACACACGTGCTTCCTCTGAGGAAGTCAGGACAGCTCCCACTTTCCTGGCTGTCAGGAAACTATGCAAAACTGAATTATTCAAGAGGGTTTTCTACCCAGATTACAGGACTGTGTCGTAAAAGGTAGCTCAGAGAGATGCCTTGGTAAGGACAGGAACTATAAATACTACTCTGTTAGGTACTGTCTGCTGATGTTGAGATGCACCTTCTAGGGAGTTTCCATGCTACTAAACATGCCATGTAAATTAGTTATGCTTTGTTTCAGAAAGATTTATTTATTTATTTATGTCATTTATAGTCTGCCTTTCTCACTGAGACTCAAGGTGGATTACATAGTGTGAGATCAGTACAATCAGTAGCAAGGACAAGGGTAGGCATTTCCATACAGTGTCAAAAAGACATTTCCATAAAACAATGTCATAGGGTAGATGAATACAAGTTTACAGAGACACAGCATTAGCAAGGATCCAATAGAGGGTTGAAGGATTGCTGAAACAGAACATAATCTGTTCTCGGGTTGACATTAGACAACATGAAGTACAAGCATTGCCACCGTAGTCGGAATAAAGAGGCAGACACCAGGTTGGATCTAAGGGCCACTTTATTAACTTTATACATTAACAACAATACACCCAGCGGCAAGGGCCTAAAGCGGTACAGGTCAGGCCACGGGATCCACCTGGACCACCGCCCTGACCTGTCTGGGCGAGCCCCGAAGCCCCGGGTGCGACCCATCCCATGGATGGTGCGGACCCAGCCGGCCAGGCAACGTGGTCACCCCCCTGTCAAGCTCCTAACACCTCAGCCGTATAGCAGTGAGGTAAGGACTTGCAAGCTGGGGTTTCCAAAGGCAGCCTGCCACCCCGACTGGCAGCCGTCAAAGCAGTACCAGCCCCTGAGGCAGGCCCCTCTTCCCACTAAAGGGGAAGCGCCAAGGGTGCTCACCGACCCGCACCCTAACTAACCCAAAAACTGCCAGCCCCCAAGTGACTGACCCCACCCTACGCCAATTCCTCAATCCCAACCTATTGGTGCAAGGTAGGCGAAAAAACCCCTCTTCAACGTGCCAATTCAGAAAAGGGGGAAAAAATTCCTACCTGGCTCTGTAAACAGCAGCCGGCTAATCCCGCACCAATGCAGGGAGAGGAGGGTGGGCCGAGCAACAAACTACGACTGCGGCTGGGCCGGGCAGAGCCGCTTTCGCGCTCCTGCTCTGCCACGCCCAGCCAGCCAATTAAGGAAGGAGGGAGGAGCTGGTGTTGCCTCACTCCTTCCCCGGCGGCAATAACAGCACCCGGCAAAGCGGCCTTTCAGCCTGCCGGGTAAGTGCTGCAGTATATATGAGTACATATTCAAAGCAACAGATAATTTTTAAGGCTGCTGCAGTCTCACTGGAGCCTGGAAGATGGCTTCTTATCTTGACACAGCCGACCTGGCCACCTGGATCCATGCTATGGTAACATCAAAACTTGACTATTGTAATGCACTATATATTGGTCTTCCATCTAAGTTAACTAGGAGGCTCCAATTGGTGCAAAATGCTGCAGCTTGACTGTTAGCAGGAGCGAGCAGGAGCATGAACATCACTTCCATCCTGCAGTCACTCTATTGGCTACCTATCAGCTACCATGCTCAATTCAAGGTACTGGTTATTACATACAAAACTCTTCATGGCCTTTGCCTGACATACCTATGGGACCACCTCCCTCCGTATGTCCCTCCATGGCAGCTCCGCTTATCCAATCAGGGTCTCTTGCAGGTGCCAGCCTGCACATGGGCAAAATCAATTGCAGCCCACACACGGGCCTTCTCTGTGGTGGCTCCTACCCTATGGAACAGCCTGCCTGAGGAGGTCAGGAGAGCTCCCATGCTCTTGACTTTCCGCAAACAATGCAAAACTGAATTATTCAAAAAGGCTTTTTTACTCCGATTCATTTCTGAGCTCAGTTTTATGCTAGTTTTCCAAATTTTCTGCTGTCATACCCTACTGTATCTCTTTCACTGAATGTCCTAACAAGTGTTCATTACTGTACTTTGCTTAATGAATGTCCTAGTTGTTGATCATATTGTAATTTCACTTGCAATTTCTCAGTGAGAAAGACAGACTATAAATCATTGTCATCATCTTAAAAAATCAGGAGATTAAAACTTTGAAATGATAGAAACAACCCTTGTAGCTTTAAGGAAAGAATTCCCATTTAGCTCTCAATTGTCCCTTGTTATACAACCACAAGAATTAGAGTTGCCAGTTCCCAGTAGGGAAATTCCTGGAGCATAGGGAGGGCAAGGTTTGAGGGGGAAAGAACCTCGGCAGGATGTAATGCCATACAGTCCACCTTCCAAAGCCGCTATTTTCTCCAGGGAAACTGATCTCTGTCACCTGGAGATCAGTTGTAATTCCAGGCTGGAATTTCACTTAAACAAAAGTACAGTGCCCACTTCCAAAGCACACCTTAAAAACATTAATTCCCTTTACAATGACTTTTCTTAACTAGACCAAATGACCCAAGATATGACACTACTCTTTCAAATTCAAACTCTTACAGTTCAGTTGACTTTGTGAACTGTTTGTAGAAAGAAACTAACTTTGGCCCAGATTTATTTAGCTAGACTGAATGCAGCAGTTAAGCGGGATAGAGTTTCTTTTGAATGCAGGGCTTCTGAAAATACTATATTTAAGGCAGAATAAATTGAACATCCAGATACTAATTATACAAAGGTTACATGGTTCATAAGCTCTCCCTCTACTTTTCTTCTTTCTAGGAATCTATCCTTGACCTTCCTATCTTCCCTCTCTATATTCTGTCCCTGAGTGACCTCATCAAATTCAGTACAGTCTGTATGTTGATTCTACCCAGTCTCTTCTCCAGTGTTCTCTTTCTATCCAATTCTATATCTCCAATGTCCTGTCTGTTATTTCTGTTTGATGTTGATTGAGTTCAGGAAGATCCACAAGGAATGCACAGCTTGCCACACTGTCTTTAAAGATATTTGAGAAATGATGAGAGAAGAAGAGTTAGCTGCTCTCATTCCTTGATAAGGGTGGACATCAGTGCATTAGGACAGCATGGAGACAATGGCAGTGGTGGCTGCCACGAAAATCTGCCACTTGAGGCCACCACCATACCTCACCTCATTGCTGAATGCAACCATGAATTAAGTGAAGCAATGAGATTGCAACATCTGCAGATAGCACATTATTTATATGATAGAAAATACCAAGCTAGCAGTAAAGTGATTTCCTTTAAACCAAACAGTTGAATCCTGTTCTTACCTCAATATTTACTATCATTACCTCAATATTTACTATCATTCAGAAAAAAATCAATATAACAAAAGAACTGGCAATTAGCAGAGGTCAGGTTAGACCAAAAAGTAAACACACATCCTCACTGCACCATACTGATGCTTCTATAATGTGGAAAGTTACAGAACTAAGAAATAATAATTTGACCTGGATGGCCCAAGCTAGCCCAGATCTCAGAAGCTAAGCAGGGTCAGGCCTGGTTAGACTGGATGGGAAACTACCAATGAAGTCCAGGGTTGCTATAGAAAGGCAGGCATCAGCAAACCACCTTCTGTTCACCTCTTGCCTTGAAAACGATCTGGGGTCACCAGAAACTGACTGCAACTACATGAAACTTTACACATACAGTAATGGTTTTTATACTAATATGTAAGGATTAATGAGATAATGGCTGTTTCCACACGGCTTACCTTGTTCCAGAAAATAGCGAAATCTCGCACAAAATCTCACGCGAAGACACTGTTATCGCGTCTTCTCACATGATAACAGCGTCTTCTCACGAGATTTCTTGTGAGATTTCGGTGTTTTCCGGAACAAGGTAAGCCGTGTGGAAACGGCCAATGTAGGGGAAAGACTGAAATTTTGAAATGTGCTACATATATATTAAATATCATTTAGGTGCTTATCTTTGGCTGGATTATATAAATGATTATTTATTTATTTTTTAAATACATTTGTATGCCTATGTTCCATCCAAAACTGGGATCGTGGATACAGCTAGAAATATAGAGATACCATCACTGAATTTGACCAAGAATATATAGATGTCTTTATACACAGAAAAAAGACTAGCCTGTCCCCGCAACTTGACATGCCAAGAAGGTAGTCTGAAGGCCTAAAATAGAACAGCCTTGGAGAGGGTCATGAAATAAAGGAGTAGTACAATTGTATGGCCTTGTATGGATTAGAAGAGCTGTCCAACCCATATACATAGATACTATGTGTTGAAGTTCAGGTACAGAGAGTGTCTGAGAATGACAGGAATGTCCAGCTTCATAAAAGCTGAAGAAATAATTCAAGTATGGATGCATTGGTTGAAGGACAAAAGATATTAATATTATGAGAAAACTTATAATCACTAATTTTTCATAAACTTTGTTAAGATAAAATGTAGCAAGAATAAACTAAAGATTTTGATATACTTTGAGAAGCTGTTTCAAACATATATAAACTTGAACGGTGTTTGAAGTTATAAAATAATTTGTTAGCCAAGAATGTGAGCCCTTCTGAAGCAGGGAGGTTAGTTATTGTTAGGGAGATTATTCTGAAACCTTATATGAATATAAGAAGCTGAATTTATCAGGAGCTTCTCCCTAGAAGAGGTACTTGCCTATGACTTGCTTATCTTTTAGTAAGATACTTTCTTGGACTCATGTAATTGCTTTCCTTTAATGAGCTATATAGATATAACAGATGCTATGATTTTCTGTTTAATTTAACTAATATTAAGAATGCTGAATAACCATGTTTTAATAAAGGCTTAGAATTGAAGCAAAGGTTCTATAATTGTATTACTTGTGTACAATACCAGTAACGACCTTCAAACATTATTTGTTGTGTGCCTCTTTCCAGGAGTTAAAAGATCTGATATAAGAAAGCTAACTAGATGCTTAAGGCATCCCAAGTGCACATATATATCTGAATCAGGCCTGAACAGAATCATCCTGAACCAGGGTCTCCAATGAGGTGAACATCAAAACACGGACAGAAAATTTAAAACAACATTCTAAAACAATTTACATTTAAAACAAATTAAAATAATTTGATATATATGAATACACAAACACGCAACACAAAGAGCAGGAAAGAGGACCAATAACAGTTATTGGGGGTATGCCAGATAGAACAAAAAAGTCTTCACCCACTGGCAAAAGACAGTAGTAGAGGCTGAGAGACAAATCTTGGGGGGAAAGTGTTGGGAAAAGGGTTAAAAATAGTTTAGAGTTGCAACGGATCTTGAATTAATAGAGAGTCAGACTCTTGTTTGCCTTTTAAGAAAATTTTACTCTAAAGGAAAAAGGTACATGGGGTTCCTACAAAATAAAGAAATCTGTCCATCTTGACACTATGGAGTACAAACTTAAACAGCTTGAGTAATGGAGATTCTTCTTCTTCTTGATCTCAGGAGAGGAAATCACCTGACCTATTGAACAATAACAGCTTACAAACACATCTCAGTTTCCTCAAGCTTTCAGACAGATAAGGCTATTGGCTCTCTGCCAGGGTTTTCTTCCTGGTTAATACAAACAATAGAAGACTAGGTAAACACATCCCATAATTACTGAATGTCAGACCTTGCAACATATATTCCAACAGAAAGTTCCAAAGCTTTGGTGCCATGACTGAGAAGACCCTTTTTCAAGTTGCCACCCAGTCTAGCCTTATATGGTAGGGAGTGGGACATCAAAGCAGGGCCTCCAAAAATGACTGAAATGAATGGGTAGGTACATACGAGAGAAAGCGGTCCTTAAGATATGCTGGTCCCAAGCCACGTAGGGCTCTAAAGGTCAATGCAAGCACCTTGAACTGTGCCTGAAAACAAATTGGAAGCCAATGCAGATGGAACAAGACTGGAGTAATATGCTTCCTATGGCCCACTCCAGTCGGTATTATACCCAGGCGTTACATTTAAGTGCAGAAGTTGTTCTGTGAACATAGTAGGTACAGCTATTGCAGCTTTGACATTTATTATATATCATATACTAGTAATTTACTATAGTAATTGCATCAATAATCATTGGACAGTTTCTGCACTTTACACACATGAAGGATGGTCTTTATTCACTGATCCCCACCAGACACACCTACATACGTACTTATTCGTTTTGGTGAGAATTAAGATTCATTTTTATGTTAATTTTCCTGATTATTTGCAGTTAGGCTTAATTAGCATTCATACCGTCATCATGGAGTGCAGATTGTGCCATTCTGGCCTGATTAAATAAATATTAAACTGTCAAGCTGGAATGTGTACAGAGACAATAGCCCATGTGGATATAATTCAAACAGGATTCTCTATAATGGTAAATTGTGTTGCTTGCTATTCTGATGTCCCAAAGGAAGAAATGGAGAATGAAAAAAGCAGTTTCTGCTAAAGAAGCAGTTAAAAATAGTTGCTGGATGCCCCCCAGGTGCCTGTTTTTTTCATTATGCATACAGTTTCCTATTGTGTACCAAATTTGTTCCTAATAAAGAGGCTGACCTGCCAAGTGTATATATGCTGTACAATTTTGGAACTGCATTTTAGTTCATTCATACTGACGTTTGAAAATCCTGAATATTTTAGTATTTTGGGGATAGGAGTGACCATAAAAATTAAGGATAGGCAAACTTCCTCAGTCCCAGTCCAGAAACAATCAAAGCTTATTAGATTATTTTGTTGAATGTCTGCAAATATTTCTGCATGTCCAGATTATTTCCAGGCCTGCTGGCTAGCCCACGACCCAGGGGGATGCAGCTCAGGCCAAGATTTGGTGAGCTGTTAATGGAATGTTTTCTGAGTCAAAGTACATAGACACTCCCAAGGAGTTAAAAACCAAACGTCTCAACAATCCACTGCTGAAATCCAGATTGTTCTAGATTTGGACAGCACTGATTCCTCCTTCCCTAATGTCTCCATCCTTCAACACTGCAGCAAGAAGAGCCAAGAACTGTGAACCCTCCATCTACTTGTGTGAAGAAAAGCCTTGCTGGCATGGGACTAAAAACATCTGGTGTTTTCTAGCTAGCACATTTCAGGGGTGGGAGCTATTTCCCTCTCAGCCATTGCAGAACTAGTGCCGTGGATGGAGCAAGTAAGAGGACCAGGGGAGGGCATTTTACATCAACACCTCCTCCTAGCACCTACATAACAGTCTCCAGTATCTTAAAAAAAAACTTTTCTTGCTGTAAAGCAAACTTTCAGACACAATTTGAGACACCTTTGAGTTTCATAAAGAACTAGTTGTTTACTACACCTGGAAGATCCAAGGCAATATTAACAGTGCAATCCTATGCAGAGTTATTCCAGCCTAAGTCAATTGAAGTCAATGGGCTTAGACTGGAGTAACTCTCCATAGGATTGTACTGTTAGACTGGTGCAAATAAATAACAAAATGATGTTTGTTTTGTCTTTGATGTGAGCTCACTCCTGTAGTTAAAAACAGCAACAACAGTGCATATGTGGGAATCACAGTGCCACAAGTTTGCTGCAAAAATGTTTGCTTCGTGCCAGCACTCCTAAATTCATTCTGCCATAAAGCATACTTCTGAAAACTGCCGAGTAAAAAATATTCACACTTCTTAAAGCAGAAACATTCAGGATATGATAAAACTGAAAGCAAAAGGGAAAAAAGACCAAGGGAGACAATCATTTATATTCCATTCTAACAGACCTTCATAAAAACTCTCAAGGTATTTACAGATAGGAGGGAAGTATTGTAGGGTTGAAATTCAAACAACTTGAATCACGCTCCAAATCTAAATAGTAAAACTAACAAAAAGCCAAAATCTCAAAAACATGCATCATCATCAAATAAGGTTGCCAGCCTCCAGGTGGACCGAGGTTACACTTTACATACTGGCTCTTAAGGACCTGAAGTACCTTCTATTTATTCCTATTTATTCTGGTTTTACTATTTATTGAATATTTGAAGGTGTATTATTTATTATATATTTATTGAGCATTATTGTATGAAGTCTGTGTAAATTGTTGTATTTATGAGCATTGTGATGTTGTACTATCAACTTGGGTGCTGGATATTTGTAACGGGGAAGATTCATTGTATTTATATAACTGTTCACTTTTCTATGGAACTTGCACTTTGTGATAAACTTGGAATGCATTATTAATGTTTTGATGGTGTTCACAGGGACTTTAGTTTTTTTGTTAGGCAGTTCAGACCTGTGGAAGCCCTATTATTTGTAGCCTCCAGGTGGTGGCTGGAGATCTCAACTAATCTCCAGGTGGCAGAGATCAATTCCTCTGGAGAAAATGGCAGCTTTGTAGGGTGGACTCCACCTTCCAAATGCATTATGCCTGGATAAGATCTTCCTCCAGGGTACATCCCCCCACCAAATATCCAAGAATTTCCCAATTCAGGATTGGCAACCCTATCATCAAAGACAACAGCTAGCTTCCTTAAACATTTTGAATCCATGAACATACAGACATGACAGAAGCAAGGGAAAGTGTCAACCGTTTGTCTGTTTAACAGTGAATTGCATCTGTCCGTTAATGAGTGATGGATGCTTGAGAAATGCACTGCCAGACAAGGCTCAGAGGATCTGTATGCAAAACTCACTGAAAAGTTAAATAGCCATGAAATGTGGCAGGGCAACTAGTTGTATAAACAACAACACAACTGGAAATACACATGGGACTTAGTGGGAATATGATCAAGCATAGCTGATACTGAGACCTTGAAAGGCTGTTGTAAATATTCCCATGTAAAGACTTTCACCTGTTGCTTTAAATCATTCATGGCAAAGACATATCCGCCATCAACTCGACCTCGAGCACGGGCAGAAGGACATCAAAGAGAGATGTTAACAGATCAGGTGGCAGGTAGGTAGCGTGCTCATGTTGCCAGTTAAAAGGAGCGTCAGTAAGTGACAAAACAGGTGGACTTGAGACCTTAGCACCTAGATGCATGAATGCCATCAATAGGATTTAATTTTTTCTCAGGAAAAAAGAGACAATTTCTCATCTGCACATTCTGATGAGCATACAATAGTGTGAATTTTTTCATTGCCAGTGCTGAGTTTAAAAGATAGGACTTGAAAAGAGAACCCGTTATATTTAATCAGAATTCAATATTTGAAAAATAGACTGTGTACAGCCTTAGGTATGGGTGGGGTGGATTATGTCAGGTGTATCTGGCAAGAGAGGTAACTTTAAGAGTGTGCACTGGACTAGATTTACATGGAGCCAATTGGCACACAGAGGCAAAAAAAATACTGTTTGGTTTTTTTCTACCTCAACAACATAATCAGAATAGAGAAGGCATATGGTACAGCTTGATTTCTTCAGCTATCGGAAGCTAAGCAAGGTCAGTACTTGGATGGGGGACCACCAAGGAAGATTCTGCAGAGGAAAGCAAACCACTCTCATTTTCACACATCTTGGAATAGCGCTAAACTCACTGAATGAGGGCAACTTCATGGCGCGATTTCTGATGTCATTGCACCACAAAAATGGAATTGTGGTGTGATGACATCAGAAATCGCACCATGAAGACGCCCTCATTCCATGAGTTTAACACTATGCCGAGACGTGTGAAAACGACCCACCTCTGCTTCTCACTTGTCTTGAAAGCCCCTTGCTGGGATTTCCATACTTGACAGCTCATACATACGTAAACCAGTCAGGGACACTTGACCGATGACTCCACTGTATAAAACCAAACATGCACATACAGACCCAGTTGCATAATTCATCCACCCCATGTTGCAACAGATGGATTATTTTGAAAGTATGCGTATTCATACTTTCATATGAATGCAAGTGTGTCCCAGTTAAATGTTCAAGTACACACTAACCATTCTATATGTGTATTGCAGGGAGAGATGCTTTGGCTCTGAAAGTCATTAATATAAAACAGAGTTATTTCTTTAAACAGAAGAGTCTTTGCATTGTTTAAAAAAGTGTATATTTTTCTTGCTCACGCTGGTGAATCTTGTTTATGTATGTATTAGTAAGGCTGCTTTGCCCTAACTTGGATTGTGGATGCTAGTTAGTACTTGGATGGGAGCCCACCAAGGAAGTCCCAGTTGCTATGTGGAGGCAGGCAGTGGCAAACCCACCTCTGTTCATCTCTTGCCTTGAAAACTCTATGGGGTTAGTCATAAATTGACTGTGACTTGATCGCACTTTTCCAAGGCTGCTATACCAAGCTATCTCCACAACTGCCTCAAATAACAGCAGGCTGCTTGCAGCTCTTTAGGAACCACAGCGGAGTGCCTTGCCTTTGGTGGAAGGTGAGATAAAACCTTTCTCCCAAGCCATGTTGGCAGCTGAGGATACAGGTCAATTCTCTAGGTCCAGGTATGTTCCTTCTTTGCAGAGCAGCAGTGAAAGATCCAGAGGCTGCCTAGCCATTAAAGCTTCCCCTTGTGGTGTGAGACAAAGGAGCATCAGGTTCCTCTCCAGAAACCAAGCTTGGGCGGCTTTTTGATTACCCAGACTTCTGTTAAAATGGCTTGTATGGCATTGGAGCTCTTTTATTGTTCTTATATCCAACTTCACAAGTTTTAGTTTATATATGCTAATTTTTAGGAAATATTTTCTTGGTATAACTTTAGAAGTTGCTTCCTTTGTACTTCAGCATATATCGGGATAGAAATTCTAGCTAAATCAACAAATACCAGACTTTTCCACACAGTAGAGTTCTGACCCTGTATGCTGCCAGGGTTTGTCTAAGTTATTATTTTTTAAAAGTTCCTCTTTTGAATAACTATCACACTTTCCCTTCAGCTGTAGACTCTGGCCCTGTGCTGTGGGAACTTTATTTTTTATTTTGGAAACTTGGCATGTGCCAACTTAACCACAAGAACTTGGATTTGAAGAAAAAGGATGCATGTGTTTTAGAGTACAGCTTCTGACTGAACAAAACTACAACATGGAAATGCTATATTTGCTCCAGCACCCTGAATGAAGACATGAGACACCAACAATGAACGTTAAACTTGGTTTATTTAAGGCTCATCTGTGTCATTAAATATATTATTTTAACGTTAGTGTGAGTTACTTCTAATGGACAAATTAACTGGCTACAAGTGCTTAGGCAACCCTACCCTGGTTCCAGACATAAAACGGTGCCAAGAAATGTTAAGCCTCCCCCACCCCCAGTGCCATTCCAGCAGTTAAAGGTTTAGTGGATGCTGCTCAGTCAGAACCAAGCATGCCTCCTCCCTGCCTCACCCCCTCCCTGCACTTGCATCCTCTTGGCCTTCAGTGTCCTCCATCACATATTTCTGATCATTTTGTACAAATAATGAAGCGTGAGGAGTCTAAGCAATTCCAGTCCAAAAGCTGGGAATTAGGCTCACCAAACTTTTTATCTCCTTCAGGTGAAAGGACTTAAGGGGTGTGTGCTGGCTTCATAACTGGAGCAATTGACCTTCTTATCCAACCAGCAGTACAAATGGCCTAGACAAGAAGGTTAGCAAGTTTGCCATTAGACTTACACCTGCAAAGAAGAACATGTCAATAAAATATAGGATTCATAACAATAAATTTGAAGAATCTAGCTACATGCTGATGGTCGATAAGGGAACCTGTCCACAGCCATATGGAATGTCAACTTATATCTGATGCAAGGCACTTAAAACCAGCTTCCTAATAAGAACATAAAGACATGTGGCAATGCCCAGCAAGGCCAAACTACTCTGTCTGTTACCAATTATATAACCAGCTATAACCAACACCAAGCCTTGAACCCCACTTTTTAAAGAGGGATTAACAGAATGACAGAAGCTCTTACGCCTGCCACTTGAATATGTCCATTTGCAACATCTCATCCCAGATAATACCAGGCATTCCCAAATTTGACCCACATAGTCAGTTTGATGCTCAGATCCCATATGATGCCAAACATATGGACCTAGTCTTCACAAGAAATGAAGTTAATGGCAGTAGCCATGTGTCAGTGCCTCTGCAAAACCAAGATTACAGTTCACTCCTGTATAGATAGCTGCTCCCAAATGTCCTAATTTGGGGCACTGATTACAGCCACTCCAACCATCAGGCAGGTGGGACACACTTACCCACAGTCAAGTCATGAATTTCAGACTCAGTTGAATTAAAATATGTTTTATTAGCTTTAAGGAGTGTTGCAAAGCATAAAACACTCAGACATAAAACAAAGAAACCTTACTGCTGCTATCAAAAATCTGCCTATCTAAAACTTAAGAGTTTTCTACCTTTAAGTCTCTCTGGCTGGCATCCATTAGACTGTACATCCATGCCTTGTTGTCAGGCACAGAGGCATAACAAGGTGGGAAAAATAGAGAGTAGTTGTTGTAGGGTGTAGTGAGCAGCTGTCTTTTCTAGAACTCAGAACATCAACCAACAACCAAGGGCCAATCAGGGCCAAGCTGCTAATTAGCATTATGACTGTGAGAACATCTAGGGAGGAGAGATAGGGCTTCTCTGAAACAGGCTTTCAAGGTCAAATCACATGGGAACTCAGAGGCCGCTTTGCAGGTGGTGTTGATAAGCTTAGCTAGCACATTTTAGATTAAGGCAGAGCTTGCAACCACTCACAACTGAACCAAAGTTCAGCCTTTCTTACTAGAATTCTGGCCTTAACTGGCAACTTCCATACAACCCCATAAGGCTCAACAAGATCCAGGAATTTCCCAATTCTAACACCATGGCGCAAGCCACCATGCACATAGTGCCACCATGCAAAAAGCATGATTCATATCATTTGCCAAAATATGAGCTAAGCACACCATGGTAAACGCACAGTCTTACTAATGAGAGCATCTGTAGGCAACCACTCAGCATATGCATAAAGCCTTTTCCAAGCAAACTTCTAGCACCAATCAGGCATGATCATTGTACTAACCTGTCCTTGATATATGAGTATCAGGTTTTTTATTTGCATTCTTGCCATTTATTGGGAATGTTTCCTTGGAATAGGGTTGCCAGGCCCCCTTCCCCTCCTGGTGGGAGGAGGGAACCCAGTGCTTACCTTCCTGGCCCACACTGACACAGCCCACATTGACACGACGATGTTACATGCAGGAAGAGACATCATTGTGCAAAGCTGAGAAGCAAGCACGTGCTTCATTAGCAGAGTGATTTGGGCCTGAAACGGGCCCTAGTTGGCCCATTTGGGGCCCTAATCAGCCCATTGCAAAGCTCAGGAGTGCTCTAGTGGAGACACAATGGCATCAGTGATGTTCTCATACCAGCCCCAGCAGCAAGCCTGGGACGCCCATTCCCCACCTTTTCCCCGTTGGCCAGGTAAGTGGTGGAGGAGATGAAAGGTGAGAGTGCGGGACCCCTCCCACCGGGGGGAATGGGAACCCTAACTGGGAATGGGGTATTATCCCAGGGTACAGCTCTCAGGAATACATTGGATTGTCACTTGCCCAAAATACAAGTAGCTGCACATTCTAGATTAGCCAAGAAAAACATATTTCTTGCTGGGATATCTCTCCCCCACCCCCGGCAAGAAAGTATATTTAAATCATTTGTTTGATAACTGTCCCTTGAGCAGCTTTGAAATAATATCTGGAAATGATATATACCTTCCAAACATTAGTAGACAGAGTCTATACAACTTTTTTTAATGTATTTAATTCATATCCCAAATGTTGTTCAGTTGGGCCCATTTCTTCTCCTATGTGGTATACAGACAAATCAACAACTGGTCTTCTTTCCAGCGATTTTCTGGAACCTGACCAGATGTCAGCAGGAAAGATTGCATTTCAAATACCACAAGGGGGAGGGGAGTACTTTTTTTGGTTGAGCTCTAGCACAAAATGTGTAAGAAGAAGGAGGAGGAGGAAAGGAGCTTTTAAATCTCATTTTAAAGATACAGTTTGAGATCTGATAGAGTATGTTTTCTGAAACTGTTAGCTGTGAGGTGGGAAATCCCTGCTTAAACTCAGTCAGAAACACTTTAGATTGTCTCAGGTAGGCACTAGAGATGGGCACGAACCTAAATACAAACCAAAAAATCCACGAACAAGCCCGGTTTGGGGTTCGTGAACCAGACTTCATGGAAGCTCATTTCCACAAACTTCCATGAACTGGACTGCTGGTTCGTTTGGTTCGTATTAAAGGGCCAGTTTAAATGGCCATTTCACCAGGGGTTCCTGCCACTTGCAAGTGGCAGGTCCCTTTAAACTATCAGCTGGCAGGGGGGATCCCACCCTGGCCAAGTGCCAGCTGATAGTTTAAAGGGACCTGCTGCTTGCATGTGGCACGGCCCTTTAAATGGCCCAACCACCAGCCGCAGCTGCCATTTGAAGGGCGAAAAGTGCATGTTTGGCCTTCCCTTCTGCTGCAGGGGCTGCAGGGCAGCGAAGGAGGCCTCCACCACCCCAGCATCAGAGGGAAGGTAAGTGGACGGCTGGGGCTGGGGCTTAGGAGGGGGATGAGGGGCTGGGGCTGGGAGGGTAGGAGTGGTGGGTGCTGGGGTTTGTGGAGTTTAAAGGGCCCTGCTGCTTGCAAGCGGCAGGTCCCTTTAAACTATCAGCTGGCAAGTGGTAGGGGCAGATTCCCCTGCCTGCCAGCTGATAGTTTAAAGGGTCCTGCCTCTTGCAAGCAGCAGGAAAGGGCCCTTTAAATTATTAAAAGCCCCTTTCCCTACCAGAAAGGGACATTTAAACCCCACAAACCACAACTACGAACTGGTTCATAACTGGGCCAGTTCCGTGCCAGTTCGTGGTTTGTCATTCATGGAAACCCCACAACCACGAACCCCATGGTTCGGTTTTTTTCCTGTTTCATGCCCATGTCTAGTAGGCACTAGTTTCAGCCTTCCTCAGCCTCCATGCCAGGCTGCATACTGCCCCTCCTTTACACTGCTTATGTAAAGGACTGTATGCAAATTGCTTTGGATCCGCCGAAAGTGCCTTATTAATGCTAAGCATTTGATTATTTAACTACACAGCTTAGGGAACGCCAGATGCATTTAAAGAGAACATATGTGGGCTCATTGCATTTTCCAGGAGTGTTTTATGACAGTTTTACAGTGGTTTTGTAGCACTTGAGTCTCAGTAGCTCTGTTCATATATTACAATGAACACATGTGCATCTTGTAGTCCATGCAGGCATCAATTTGTAAGAAAGAGCCAATATGTGTCCACTGTACACATGAAACCAGTGACCAGTACCTGGAGAAATGTGGGGGTTCAATCATTGTACACTGTACACAGATTATATGTGTGTTCACTGTAACTTGTGAACAGGGCTACTGTCTGGCATTTTTCAGTGGTAGCCAATTCATGCTACGTCCTTCCCCTTCCTTACTCCACAATTCCAATATGCTTCAAGAGAAGCAGTATAAAATTGAATATAATTAATTAATTAAAATAAAAGGCTCTTTCTCCATGACCCCAAGACCACAAGAATCAGAAGGATACAGAAATATAGAAGGGTGCTGGAAAATCAGAGTTTCATGATCAGACCAGGGCAGGGACTTTAAGTGACACTTAAAAAGAATCCCCTCTAACAATGATTCACTAGGTTCCAAGCTTATTGAACGTCACATGAAACCATTTCCATTTCCTCAATTTTTTTTTTGGTTGGCTTTGATTTTTCCCTCTCCTGTCCAGGGATGCCATTCCCCTGGTGAGGGCAGGGGATCCCCTGGTTTCACCCTCCAACCCCTCACCACTACCACTTACCTGGCCAGTGTGGGGGGGAGGTATGGGAACGGGCCTCACAGGCACACTCCAGGGGTGGTGTAACAACATCACTCCCGTAAGTGACATAATTGACCACCTCAAGAGTGCTCCTGCACTTCACCATGAGCTGATTTTGGCTCCAAATGGGCCCGTTTTTGCTCGTTTGAAGCCAAAATCAGCTTGTGGCAAAATGTGCGTGCACCCCAGTGACTGCACAATGATGTTACTTCCTGGAAGTGATGTCTTCATGCTTGCACGAGGGTGCGTGTGTGTAAAAGAGGATCATGGGAACAGCAGTAAGCACCAGGTCCTTTACCTCCCACTGGGAGTCAAGGGGGACCTGGTAACCCCTCCTGCTTTCCTGCTCTGGTTTATAATATGCTAAGACTGTGTGTATGGGGACGGGGGTCATGTACATAAATAAAATTAATGTGAGGAGGTTGTTTAAGAACTAGTTATATTCTGCTCGCATCTTTCTTTAACGTTAAAAAAGTCATTCAGGTTTATGAAAAAGCCACATGACTTTTACTGTTCACAAAAACAGCTCTGATCTGCAGGGCAGGTGGCATTGCTATCTATCATGTCATGCCCTCTGGGAATGAGCTTTACAAGTGTTTGTAATTCTTTTTTAGAATTAATATTAGCTTTCCTTGATTCTCTATCTTGGAGCTGATAGGAGTAGGCAAATGGGGGGAAATTAACTTTTTATGTCTCTCTGTTTATTTTAAAGTCTTATTTCAAAACTGGCAGAATAGGAGCCAAAATGCTTCAACAATGAATGCATTGTAGCAACAACTAGCAATTTTGCAGTAAGTACAAAATTTAAGAATAAAACTCTGGTGTTGCCTTTTTATCTTTTGCCACCAAGTGCCTTTGCCAAAATGCTAGAGGTGTGATATAATCCCTTGTAATTGCATGTTTTGTGATAGAGCATTCCTTGGCTGTTTAAATGGATTAAAAATTGACTCAGAATGTTGGGAGGTATTTCAGACGGGCTGGTAAAGTAATTAGCAATTAATACTGTGCGGCAGTTGAACAGCTATTGTTCTGTGATGTACTATTGGAGCACTGATTCAAGCAACTTGTGAATGGTTTCACAATGTCTTTATCTTGTTTTGTGGAATTCTCTCTGGCTTTGTGTGTAGGAATACATTTCAGAAATTAAACCCCATTTTTTATAAAGGCTAAAATAGAAGTAACACTGTGGACTTTTCTCATGTTACCTTTACAACTGGGGAGAAAGTTTGCCAACTGCTGAGGAAAAAAATGGCCTGGCCTGCTCTTGTACCTTTGAACCTTAGAAATGGTCAGAAGAGGCTTTTCAAAGCATTTTATTTACTTATTTAAACACTTATATGCTGCTTTCCTCCCTACGGGGAACCAATATGGCTTACAGTACAAAAATACAATGTAAACAGACAGGCAGTAGGCAGCAGAAAAGGGCTTATGAAGGCAAGGTAGAGATCCCATTTCCTCAGTGGGGGCGGAGGGTGTGGGATCCCCCTCTCCTAGCCTCCATCCCCCACCATCTCTCACCTGGCTGGCAGGGGGAAAGGCATGGGAATGGGTTGAACACCCACACCCTCAACCACACTGCAGGTCACTTCTACATCACACCAGGAATGACATCATGCCTGGCATGATGCAGAAATGCAGGGTTGCACCAGGGGCTGATTGAATAAAAATTGGCCCCCAACACTATAGGTAGGTTCTCCCAGTACTCCCCTCCAGCAACCCCCAGTCCCCCACTTTTAAACCCCTGAGGACTTGCCAACCCCTAGAGCAAGGCAGAACTTTCTCTGTCTCTCTGCCAGTAGCATTTCCTTGCAGCTCCCATAAGACCTGAAGGCCAAGAGTGTTTTGTCTTTTGCCTTTTGGTTCATGCCACAAGCTTACATTTATGGACCAGACAAGTTTCCAAAGGTTACACGTAAGAAAGGGCTGGGGCAGAAGCTTACCAGAGGTGGCTGAGATTTTAATTCTCTTCTTCTAATCTCCTGTACCATATACTAATGTTTGAACATCAAGTTACTGTTAACAATGAGGTTATAAGGGGCTGGTTGAAAGGCTGACAAGTGTATGTTGTGTGGTGGCTCCTTCTTCTATGACTGAGATTAGCTCCTACAGTACAGTTACATGTTTGACAGGTTTGAAGACCAGGAAAGGGCTCACTAGCCCAGCCATGAGGCCATTACCTGTTTCTACACCCCCATTTCTTCCAGGTTAAGAGGAGCCCACTGAATGTTCTTTATCTGAGAGTCAAACTAGTTATTACTAGTTATGATTTGTATTCCTGTTCTTGTGATTTAAACTGAGGTGGCATCTACTTTGCATTAAAATGGAGTGTACCAGTGAGAGGAGAGGTGAGTCCTGATTCTTTCCTACTTCACCTTACTTTTCAATGTTTTATTTCTTGAGGTATTATTCTTCCAGTCTGGTTCACTTCTGCTATTGGAGCCAAGTTGGGGGGGAAATACTTCAAACAATGGAAAGCAGTGAGGTGTGGAAAGGGAGATCAGTCATTTAGCTTTGTCCTCTTTTGCACCTCACTGCAAAATCTGTGGTGACTAGAGGTGGGCACGGTCCGGAAAACAAACCTAAATTTGACACAGTCCACCCTGGTTTGTGGTTCATGAAACACAGAATATAGTGATTGATTGATGCTTGATTGATTGATTGAAAATATTTACAAGCCCACATTTCTTCCAGAAATCTGGGACCCAACGCAGGTCATGCCATAAAATTAAACCAATAAAAATACAATTAAAACTTACACCAGAATCCAGCAACAGAATTCCTATAAAGGATTCCCATGATGTTAAATTGTAATAAACTTTACAGAATGGCAAGGTGTACCAGACGTGCAATTCTGGGTGGCAGCCATGGTTTGTTCTGCCCGGTTTAATGGAAGTCACAGTAAGGGCCATTTCTTTATTCCTGAAATTGGCCCTCCTGGTACTTCAAAACAAAGGCATATATTGATAATATTAATTTTGTTTTGCTAGAATTGCAGGCAGGGTATTATTAAAGCAATGCTTGTCCCAGCCCACAGTGGATTTGAAAAAGGAGCTAAGCTTTCACAGCAGTGAACCTTGATTGTGCAGAACAATGATCAGTGTACCATGGCAAAGACCTGTAATGCATTCCCACTTAAAAGAAACAAAACAAAATCTGATCCCTGGGTAACCTTAGAAGCTATTTGCTCTAGCAGGTCAGAGAAGTGCTCAAGTAGCTAAGATTAAAGTGCTTTGTTGCTTGTCGAAGGAGGGTCTCTCTTCCAACATGAAATCCAAAATCATCTTTCAAATGTTCCTTCTTTCTTTCTCTACCCCCCATAGCTTTAACTATATTGTAATTCCCTCTTCATGAATTGACTCCTTTGGGAAAGGATGCAACATTCTGCCTAGCTTATGTACATGTACTGACTATTCACAGCACAAAATATTTACAGGCTGCAAAATGAGCAGAGGGTGGGCATCCTCAAAGCAGTTGTGCAATAGAAAGAGAGCCTATAAGACATAAAGCAAGCAGGAACCAGTGGTGACTAGAGGTGGTCATGGCCCGGAAAACCATCCTAAATTTGACGCAGTCCAGCCGGGTTCATGGTTTGCGAACACACAGTTTGTGGGACTCACCTTTTTCATGAACTTTGGTCCATTTGCGTCAGGTCCATGAATCCAGACATCCTGGCTCCGATCTATCAGTTCCCTAGGCAATGGAGGGGACACCCGCAGACCTTCTGCTGCCCTTAAAAACTTGACAGGCAGCTCTGCCAGAGAGCTCCCATTCTGCTCTATGCTGGCAAGGAGCAAGAATTAATTCCCTAGGCAACAGAGGGGTGGATGTTCTTCAGGCATGGGAACACCAATCTTAGCTCACAAAACCTTGATAGGCAGCTCTGCCTGCCAACCAGAGAGCTCCCATTCTGCTCTATGCAAGCAAGGAGCAAGAATTAATTCCCTAGGCAATGCTGGGAAGGTGTCTGTGTGGTGAGTGAGGAGGCTTTCCCCTCACCCTTTTCTGTTTGATTTTGTTTCATAGTAACTTTTTGGTGCTGCAAGCCAATGCAAGTCAATTGGCATTTGCGACTCCTAGTATCTACTAGAAGTTTCCTGGGGCAGCCGCTTTGGGGGTCTGTAACTCAGACCTCCAAAATTCAATCTTGGCCAAACTTAGAGGGTGATTGGAGGAGAGCCTGCTGAAGCCTCGCTGTGAGTTTGCCATCTCTGAGTGGAAAGAGGGCAGTCCTAAGGCCCCCGGAAGTGACAAACCACAGACCAATGAACCGGTCTGTGAACAGGCTGGTCCATGAAAAGTTCGGGGTCCGCGGTACATGAAAATCGATGGACCATGGGCCAGAGGTCCATGGCATTTTCCCAGTCCGTGCCCACCTCTAGTGGTGACTATTATTTTTTACATTGAAAATAGTTATCCTATACAGCACCTTGATAACTGCTTTGCTTAGGTGACTTCAGGCAGCTTTTTACATTACATTTTTCCTCAATGTGAATTTTCTGTATTTATTTTATTTAGTTAAAACTTTTATATCCCATTTTTCTGCCCAAACAGGACCCTCAGGGTAGCAAACAACTAAAAACATTAAAAATTAATTTTAAAAACAGTACATGTAAATTAAACCAACTATTAAAAACAAATGATCAAGACAGTTAGTAAGGGAATGCCAGACAAAACAGAAAAGTCTACACCGACTGGTAGAAGGCAATGATCAAGAGGGGTAGACAAATCTCCCTGGGTAGGGGGCGAGAATGATTTTGGTGCCACAACTGGGAAGGCCCTTTCTTGAGTGACCACCCTACTTGCTTCTAAAGACAGAGTACCCACAGCAGGGCTTCAGAAGATGATCATAATGGTTGGGCAGGCTCTTATGGAAGTAGATGGTTCTTAAGGAATGCAGGTCCCAGGCTGTATAGTGCTTTAGAGCTCAATATCTTCCCTTTGAAATGGGGCCAGAAGCCTATTGAAAACCAGAGAAGATCGAACAAGACTGTAGTAGTGACCTACTCCAATCAATGATCCAGCTGCAGCACTCTGTACCAACCGTAGCTTCCTGACAGTCTTTTTGTAGAGTGCATTGCAATAATCTTGATGTTACCAGGGCATCTACCACAGTGGCAAGACCTGTCTTACTCAGGAAAGACTGCAGCTGGCTCAACAGTCAAAGCTGGTAGAAGGATCGCCTGGACACCACTGCCACCTGTTTGTCCAATGTTAAGCCCCAGCCCAACAGTGCCCCAGACTGTGAACCTCCTCTTTTAGGGGAAGTGCAGCCCTATCCAGATCAGAAGACACCTCAGATCCCTGGTGAGTACTTCTAGCCAACAGTAGCAGGAACGGCTTCAGTTCATTTCCCCACATATATCCCCAACCTGCCTCCAGGCACCAGTTTAAGGTTTCCACGGCTTCCCTGGAATCTGCTGGAAGTGAGAGGTGGAGTTGAGTATCATCTGCATACTGCTGACAACCGAGCCCAGATCCCCAGATGACTTCACCCAGTGGTTTCATGTAGATGTTATTAAGT
This sequence comes from Eublepharis macularius, assembly GCF_028583425.1. NCBI lineage: Eukaryota > Metazoa > Chordata > Lepidosauria > Squamata > Eublepharidae > Eublepharis > Eublepharis macularius. Next base: position 197,683,893 of record NC_072790.1, read on the forward strand.
GAAGGGGGATGAAACCTTGTGGGATCCCACAGATCAGTGGCCAGGGATCTGAGCAGCAGTCCCCCAGTGCCACCTTCTGAGAACCACCTTCCAAGTAGAATAGAAACCACTGCAAAATGGTGCCTCCCAGTCCCAACCCTGAGAAGCTGTCCAGAAAGATCCCATAACTGATGGCATCAAAAGCTGCTGAGAGGTCCAGAAAAATCTACAGAGTCACACTTCCTTTGTCCACCTCCTGGTGCACGAGATGAAGGATATTTCAGTCCCATAACTAGACCTGAAACCAGATTGGAAAGAATCCAACCAATCTCTTTCTTCCAGGAATAACATTCTGGCCCGATTATGTAAGGCACAATAGAGGCATTCACGCTTCCTTTGGCATCTTTCCATATTGCTCTAATGAAGCCCACTTCATTCAAGAGAATCTCAGGCAGTGGACACTCCTGGTATACACAACTGGATACCCTCAATATAACATCTGTAAATCTGGCTTCTGTACTCCCCATTTGGTATCTTAGATGGGTAGTGGATATGTGAGATAAACTCAGAATGGATGGGCATTTTTGGAGATGGAATACTCAAGTCCAGTCTTTTGTGCATAGGCTTTCATTTAAAGGGATTCCTTAGCTAGTGGCTTGACCTGTAGGAAGGATTAGAAATGGCCTACAATGTGACTCTTAATGGCTCCTATTTATCGAAGGAGGTGACTTATGTGGAGAATTCAATTAATTATTTACAATTCTTGATAAATAGACAAGCTCTTGGAGACACTAATAGGAGTTTCATGTCTGTGCTAGGAGGAGAAAAGTGGATCCCTGGGGAGTACTTAGCAGGTATCTAGCATGGTTTTCAGGACAGGGGAAGAGAAATTCAAGTTATACCCATCTACATGATTTTGTAATTCTTCTATAAATATTACCAACTCAGTGACTATTATGGAGCAGTGTAAATCCTGGGCTGAACCATTCATTCTGGGTGATATCTTCTTCCATTTTAAATACACATTTGAAGTCTTGTCTGTAGACCAGTTTGTAACTGTATAGGAAACTGTCTGTTATGTAGACTTTAAAAAGAGATAACACCATTTTTAGTGTTTCATAACTAAATCCATTAAACACATAAAAAAGAGAAACATACACAGAACAGAAAAATGCCAGTCTTTTTCATGTGGTTAGAGTGTTGGACTGGTACAGAGGATAGCTAGGTTCAAATTCTCACTCTACCATGAAGTTCACTGTGGGATCCTGGCCTCACTCTCTCTCAGCTTAGCTTATCTGAACCTGTCTGATGGGGAGGGCGGTTTAGAAATGTAATATCATCATCATCATCATCTAACCATGTTGTTTTGAAAAGATCATGGCATGGGGAAGCAGCTTGCATGTTGCTCTTCTTTCATTGGAGGGGAAAGGTGGGATAAAAATGTGGCAAATAGAATGGCAAAATAAAAACCTAACCCAATGAAGGTCTTATACGGTACCGCTTGCAGCAGGTGCAACCTCCCTCCCTCTACCTGGGGTGCCTTCCAGTACATGTCAAATGTGCAAACCTAAGAAAGATTATGAAGTGAAAATATGAAAATAGGGGAGGCTTGTAAAATGGTCATAGATCCAGAGGAGTTAGCCGTGTTAGTCTGTAGTAGCAAAATCAAAAAGAGTCCAGTAGCACCTTTAAGACTAACCAATTTTATTGTAGCATAAGCTTTCGAGAATCACAGTTCTAGAAAACATGAAGCTGAGATTTGATAAAGAAATATACAGATACAAATTAGCCAACTGAGGGCTGAAGAAGGCTAAGAACACTGACTTTGTTGACCGCTCTGAATGGGCATTAATCTATCTAGAAGAGCGGTATATAATCACACTGTGGTTGTTGTTGTTGTTGTTGTTGTTTGTTGTTGTTATAAAGTCCTAAACTCACATATTTAAAAGTTCAAATGAATTCAGCGGGATATATTTCCACTCACACACAGGTAGGCTGGGCTCCAGAAGTTCTTGTGTCTTTCATTTCTTCTCTCCTGCTAAATTTTCCAACTCCAGTCCAGCTGTAAATGTGGGCAACGGATAACATACAGCTGTGCAGCCCTGATAACAGTGTTCAGTTTATCACCATTTGTATCAGAAGACACATGAAACGAGTTTGATGGGGCTGTGATGAGCATCATAATGCAGAGGGAGATGCACATCCAGGTCTGCCTCTGCATCAAACTTGTGTGGGGCTGGGTATGTATGTGAAATTGTGGCTCTCTTTTGCTAGACTAGGGTGAATGGGCCAGAGAAGACTTTGATTTTGGCTGGATTATACACGTTTTCAATTCACTTATGAAACTGACATGAGATGCCTAATTTATGAATGATTGGGCAAAATATTGTCCCTTCATTTCTGAAATGTACATATGGTGTCCCATTAATAATTGGCTTTGTTGTCTAACCTTGACCACTTTGTGTTTTATCACAGGGTTAAAACTACAGTAGGGACTAATAAAGGCTTTAAAAAAAAGACAAGAGTATTCCCATTTTTGCATTTACAGTGTTCTAACCTTATGCCTTTTCTTTGCTACTGTATGTGTGTACTTATGTATATGTATGTGTGTTTCTTTATTTTCCACTTCTTGTATTTTAAAAGTTTATGAGCGTTGGGATACACTAGCGTATATTTATCCTATGGTGGTTCCCAGGATACTCCCTTAAAATATCCATCTCTGTTTCTCTTTTCTTACACTTGTCAAAGGCAGATTTGGAACAAATTACGTAGAATTACCACTGGCATAATGCATAATGACCTCTGTTATTGAACTAAGACAATAATAATTATGCTGCCTTTTTTAAAAAAGCTTTTTTTCTCAATGAATAACTGGCTTTCTTTCAGTTTGGCCATGGCCATAATAACAACGTAGGCTACTTGTTCAAAAGTATGGCTTGTCTTTGTTTTTCTTTCTGGTGGAGGTAATTACAGTTTGGAGGACCCTCCACTCCCCTGCCAAAAACAAAATCACCTTTGTGTGATACAAACAAGCATCAAATGCATACAACCCCTTTAACATTGGTGTACATCTTTGAACCTCTGCTGAGGTAAGTTTATAAAACCTATTAGCATTTAAGATAGTATGAACCTCCTTTATTTCAGTCCTACACAAGCAGAGCCACACACGGAACAGTTTTGTAAGAGGGAGTGTTGCTTCCCCTTTCTCAGCTTCTAACTGCACTACTATTGGCCAATCACATGACACGTCAGTAGGACCTTCTCTCTTATCTTCAGGCAGCTGTCATCCAGGACCTCCCTGAGTGTCCCACTGAACAGTTCCCCCCAACAAGTACCTTAACACATGAACCTATGAAACTGCCTTGTACGTAAGGTTTCCAACCTCCGGACGGTAACTCAAGATCTCCCAGAATTACAAATGATCTCCGGGTGACAGAGTTTTGTTCCCCTCTGAAAAAATGGCTGCCTTGGAAGGAGGACTCTACACTACACTAAGCTGAGGTCCATCTCCTCCCCAAACTCTGCCCTTCCCAGGCTCCATCCCCCAAATCACCAGGAATTTCCCAGCCTGGATCTGGCAACCGTACGGTAAGCCCAGTTCTTAAGTTTCAGTGTGCTCACATACAATCCATGTACCCTTGATTTTTCTCTATCAGCTTGTAGAGTAATTCTCATGCTATGTTCAATTCATGTAAAGCACAACATGTGATTTACAACCCCACATTTATTAAGGTACTCCCCCCCCCTCCATTTCATTTATAAAGTGAACGTGTGTTGGCTGTTTCTTACAAGCAGATTACACACACATATGCAGGATGTACATGTATTCACTAGGGCTGCCAATTCCAGGTTGAAAAATTACTGGAAATTTAGGTGCAGAGCCTGGGGAGGGGGAAGTCTAAGGCAGGAACTCAGGAATGTGATGCCAGAGAGTCCACCCTCCAGAGCTGCCACTTTCACCAGGGGAACTGGTCTCTATATTTGCAAATTCTGTAATTCTGGGAAAACTCCAGGCCCCACTTGGAGGCAGGCAGCCATAGTGTTCACTGTACCAGCTTCTGAGTTTCATCTTTTGACTAACAAGTTCATTGTTGTCTTCTCTGATTGGCAGCAGTTTCCAGGGTCTCAGGCAGAGATCTTTTATATCACTACCTCATTCTTTTTAGGTGGGGATTGAACCAGGGGCCTTCTGCATGTAAAGCAAATGCTCTGCCACTGAGCCTTGGCTCTTCCATGGCAGATGGGCAAAAATTTGCTATTGGATACTATGAGCTGAGTAGGGGGAACAGTCTTCATTTAGAGGCTTGAAGTGATGGGAAACATTTGCTGTGATAGTGGTGTAATGAGCCCAGATACACTCTAGGTGGGGGAGGGAAGAATCAGATAAATGGCAATTAGGGTTGCCAGGTCCCTATACTCTCCCAATGGGAAGGAGGACCAGTATTCTCCAGGATGTTGATCTTTCCATATGCACAAAGCCAGTGCCGGATCTAGGGTTGCCCACGCCTGGGGCAACCCTTGGCCGGCCACCTTGCGCGCACACGCGCAGTGCATACGCACTCCCCGTGCTGCGTGCTGACATCACTTCGGGGATGTCATCATGCAGGGCAGAACAGAGGCAGCGTGCGGGGCTTGGAAGCCACCTGCGCCATTTGCCTCCCCGCAGGCTAATGGCGCGGGCGGCCTCGCAGCCCCCCGAGCTGGTTTCGCCTGCCCCGCAGAACAGGGGGCGGCCGGCTTGCTGGGCACCCCCTGCCCTGCAGGGCAGGCAAAAGACAGTGTGGCTCCCCGCACTGCTTTCGCCTGCCTCACAGGACAGGGGGTGGCCAGCTTGCCAGGCACCCCCTGCCCTGCAGGGCAGGCAAAAGGCAGCACAGCCCCCCACACTGCTTTCGCCTGCCCTGCAGGACAGGGGGCGGCCAGCTTGCCACGCACCCCCTGCCCTGCAGGGCAGGCAAAAGGCAGCAGGGGGCCCCCATGCTGCTTTCGCCTGCCCCGCAGGATGGGGGCAGCCAGCTTGCCGCACACCCCCTGCCCTGCAGGGCAGGCAAAAGCAGCATGGGGGGCTGCAAGGCTGCCCGCATCATTCGCCTGCCCCGCAGGACAGGGGACGGCCAGCTTGCCGCACAACCCCTGCCCTGCAGGGCAGGCAAAAGGCAGCGCGGCCACCCGTGCCATTTGCCTGCCCCGCAGGACAGGGGGTGGCCGGCCGCCCCATCCTGCGGAGCAGGCGAATGGCACGGGTGGCCCCGCAACCCTCCATGCTGCCTTTTGACTGCCCTGCAGGACAGGGGGTGCACGGCAAGCCGGCCGCCCCTGTCCTGCAGGGCAGGTGAAAGGCAGCGCGGGGGGCTGCGAGGCTGCTCGCGCTGCTTCCTGCACCCTCTGGCAGCTGGAAGCTGCTCCCAGCGCCTCCTCCCTGGTGGCGCTGGGGGAAGACTACCTCCTTGCCCTCCCCCTCGATCCAGCCCTGCACAAAGCATGCAAGTACTCTCAGCGCCGACACAATATCACTTGCAAAAATGACATCATTGTGGAGTGTTCCTGCACTTTACGCTGGGCCAATTTTTTGAGAAACAGCCCCATGCAAACCAAAATTGACCCCAAGGAAACCATGGGCGCACTCCCACAGCTGGTTCGATGATGTCACTTCTGGTAGTGACATTGTCATTTCTGCCAGGAGTGCATGGCATGTTTGTGTCTAAGATGCCTGCCAGTGGTGGGCAATCATACAATATGACCAAAGAGGCAACCCTAAATATCAGAACATCAAGAAGGAGTGGGGTACACCTCAACAGGGCTACAATATCACAAATACTGCAATACACAAGATTAAATAGAGCAATAAATAATCATATATACATAATAAATATTATAGAAAAAAATTAAATATTTTACTCAATAAATATATTAAAGTGCTAAGTGCTCACAGTACTAAACATACTATTCTGTAACCATTAATACTTTTCCATAATGGATGTAGTTATAACAGAGGCAATATGCAGTTCTAAATTGACATAGTCTAGTATGGCTGTATGAGACCTCTTAAAGATACTGTTCCTTCAAGCTACAAAATCAGTCTATGATAGTGTTCTTCATTTTAGCTGTCACAATGGAATTAGATCTTCAAAAGACTGTACTAGTAAAATTATGGAAGCAATGTAATTATTCCTGTTCTATAGGCACAACAGGAGCACCAAAAGACCGGACATTCCCTGCGGCCCTGCTCGACGAATTCAATGCCAGCAAAGGCAATTGTTTCGCATGTTGCTTTATCAAGGACTATCAATTGTACAGAGATTTTCTCTGAATATAATAATGAATTACATAATACAACATTCTCCATATTAATATCCACATCAATTTTACACATTATTGCCAAGCAATACTCACTCCATCTTTTACTTCCATATCCTGCATGGTACAAACATGCCACACCCTATTTAAAGACCTATACATTGTTTTGCCCTCTTGTACTTAAATGTCAGAAGACTTATAAAAAGCAGGAGAGATTCAGGTGGGCAATCACCAGGTAGCTTCGAACCTCCTACCCGTCACTGGCACTGGTAGGCAAGCAGGCAAACAGGCGGGCGCTTGGGATTCCTAGTGGCTATTCTGCTCCCTAATTTAGCTTTACATGGTCTAGGATTGCAACCTTTGCCCACTTATCACCAATATCCCCACAGAAAAACATTGCTGATTTTAAGAAGTGTGTATACTGTTCACCTTGGTATTGACACATGGTACAAATATTTAATCAGAACATGGTGATCTGAACAATACCGGACCACAGCTGTGCAGGGTCAGGCTGTGGGTTGTCACTGGATCTCGTCAGCCCTTCTGCTGAAGATGTCAAAGCAGACTGCTTCTCCCTCTTTACACATGTCACTCTATCTTGACTTGCAGTTCTGTTGCTTAAGTCTTTAGGCAGAGCTGTGGGACCTTCCTCCCACCTGCTCTTTTTCTCAGCACATCAGACGTGCTGTTGCAATCTGTGGCCACGGCATTTGTTCCTGTCCATTAAGGCTAGCTGCTTCAATCCTCAGCAAAGCTTTCTGGCCAAGAAACCGTCAGCAAGCGACCTAGTCATATGGAATTACATACTGTTTCCTTGACGTTATGATGACAAAGTTTGTTGAGAGACACATTTCACAGTTCCTATCATCCAGAGTGTACTCATGAGTATCGATCATCATTTTGAAGTAATATACACTGAAATGGATTTTCTCCCAGTAATGTCCTTTGAGGAAACGATTATGTATTGTACAATCATTCTGTTGTTCTCTGCATATTCACTGAATATTTAATGTCAGCATTTGAAGATGATTTCAGTAATTGACATTCAACAGTATTTAAAATTCACACACAACAGTATTTAGATTTGACAGTATTTGACAGTTAACAGCTGATCAGACTGATATGATCCAAATGTTCAAAAATCAACAATTCTATACCATGCACATTTTGAAATATGAAGAAAAATTCCAAGGTTCAGACCCTTGCCAGTTTAATTTCTACCTCTTGTAAGACTTTTAAAGGCATAGGAGCCTTGACAGGAAATGTTGGCAACCCTCCAAAGATAGAACAATGTACACATTGTAAAAGTGTGAGTGTGTGAGTACATTTGGGATGCAACCTTTAAGAACAGCATGAGAGTGAGAAATTCAACAACTGCAACATTTTGGGTTATAGAAATGTGGCGATGGGAAAAACAACACCTGTGGAATTTCTCACCAAAGAAGATGGCAATGTGAGGGAGTTGCTCTGGACTGTTCATTAGTAGTTGTCTGTGCCCACCATCACCCCATCTGTCCTGATTGGTCCATCCTATGAACACACAAAGCTGCTTTATATTGACTCAGATCATTGGTCCTTGTGAATCAGCACTGTCTTTTCTGACTGGCCGGGGTTTCTACAGTCTTATCCAGAGATCTTTCTTAACCATGTTGAGATCCTTTTAAGATGGAAGGGATTAAAGTTGGAACCTTGTAGACAAAAAGCATGTGTTCTCCAACTGAGCTACACTTATGCACAGCATAAAAAGCAACAAGGCAAACACAAGACGCTAATCAGGTGTAGTGGCCTAAATGGGATTCAACAAACCTACTTTGTTTTCTGTTTTGCTGGCACTTTGAAGGCAGAAGGCTTGTTGAACAGCTGGCAAGCAAATGTGCATGGCAAGCGAGGTGCATTTAGCTTGGTATGTCAAACCTTGTCTAGTGTGACCAGTCAATTTATATAACATAAAACCACCCATAGAAGACCTCTTGCTAAACTGCCCTAGTGTAGGGCTGATGCTGTCCAGGTAAAAGTATCCTTAAGGAAAATTCATGCATTAAAAAACTCAACATATGCACTGACTGTATATTAATTACTTCATGTGCACACAGTGGGAAGTTGTGATTGGCTGCAGTTTCCCAGTACACATATGGGCCAATTCTGCACAGCTTACCTGAAGCTGGAACGTTGCACGATGTTGCAGAACATGCCGGCAAAAACGCGAAAGATCGTGTTTTCTCGCACGAGTTTTGTGCGATGTTACACAAAACTCACGTGAGAAAACGCGATCTTTCGCATTTTTGCCAGCATGTTCTGCAACGTCCTGACTTCAGGTAAACCGTGTAGAATCGGCCATGTACACATTATGTAGTAATTCTGGGGGCAATGGCATTTGAGCCAATTTCCTGCCCCACAATGATCCCATTCCACTTCCTAAACAAGCACAAAACCCAGTGATAGATCAAGATGGGTAGCCGTGTTAGTCTGTTTGTAGCAGTAGAAGAGAGTAAGAATCCAGTAGCTCCTATAAGACTAATCAAATTTGTGGTAGGGTATGAGTTTTTTCTTCAGAAACATGAAAGTTCATACCCTACCACAAATTTGATTAGTCTTATAGGTGCTACTGGACTCTTGCTCTATTCTAAAACCCAGTGATGTCATTCAAAATCCCGCTGATCATGAAATGAGGAGATACACAGGTGAAAGGAGAAAGAATAATAGAAGGAAATGAGAGGAGCAAAGAATCTGATTGGGAAGCCTAATAAGGAGAAAAGGATCCACTTAGTTACAGATGAAATTATCCTTTAAACTACAGAGGCTCCTTCTTGGTTTCAAGGAGAGCAAGTTTTAGAGAAGACCCTACTCCACTGCCTTCCAAAAATAGATTCAGGGCTTAATCTTATTTCCTTCAGTTCTGATGGTTTGAGCACTGTGAGATCCAGGGATGTGTATGTTTTGGTGTGTACCACTGTAGTGTAGTGGTCAGAGTGTAGGGCTAGGATCTGGAAGACCCCGGTTCAAGTCCTCACTCTGCCATGGAAATTTGCCAGGTGACCTTGGGCCAGTCACACACTCTTGATCTAACCTACCTCACAGAGGAAGAGAGCAAGTGTCCAGTAGCATCTATAAGACTAACAAAATTAGTGGTAGGGTATGAGCTTTTGTGAGCCACAGCTGACTTCTTCAGATACAGCTAGAATGTGAGTCCATATGTCCTTATATCTTACCTCCAAGTTCATACTCTACCACTAATTTTGTTAGTCTTATAGGTGCTACTGGCCTCTTGCTCTTTTCCACTGCTACAGGCAAACTAACATGGCTACCCATCTTGATCTACCTCACAGAGTTGTTGTAAGAATAACATGGAGGAGAGAAGAATGTAAACAATGCTTTGGGTCCCCTTTGGGGAGAAAGGCAGGGTATAAATGAAGTAATTAAATAAATCAGCCCAAGACAAGTGCCATGCTGGTTTCAGTGCCAAAGTGTGCAGAGGACAACATCACCAAATCTTCATCCCCTGAATTCTCCAGCCACTGCTCCAATCCCCAATTCCTAGTTCAGGCAGAGGACTGATTGCCTCTACTGCCAGCTCCTTAGAGCCAGGGATCAGAACAAGTATTGGAGAGGGAAGCTAAAAAGAAGCACACCTGACACCCTACCCTCACCCTTGTCCTGTTTCTTCCCACTCTACCTTTTTTTAAAACAGTTCATACTACAAAACAATAACATTTAATGTTTTCATTTGGATGCTAAGGCAAATGAAATTGTGGTGTTTTATTTACTTGCTTAATTTATTTATGTTATTTATAGCCCATCTTTCTCACTGAGGATCAAGGCGGATTGTAGTGTAATTCAATAAAATCAAAAGCTGGTATATTCAATAAACAATACAATAGTATATTGATTGCAGAAATTTGAAAACAAGCAGAAATCGGATACAAAGATAAAACAACTTTGAAACAATGTTTTTCAGCAACCAAACTCCACAAGGGAGGCAACATGTCTCAAGCTGATGCTGCCACTGTAAAGGGCATTCCTAAATCAAGTTCTCCTCCCTTCTCCAGTTATGTTGAGGCATTCCTTCCTATGTCAAGATGTTGTCACATCTCATAGGAATCCAGCAATGGGGAAGGCAAGGAGTGACAGTGGTGGAGAAACACATCCTTTGATGACATCATGGCAAGCAGTGCCTAGATATTATAGCTAGAGGGTGAGAAATTGACACAGAGATGCTGTTTTTGGCAGCAGCACCATACCAAGCATAACATGTAGTCTTGCCCAGACTCTCTGCATTGTTAGCAAATGCCATCCATACCTCTGCAATGTATCATTATCCCAAGTTAGTGTGCCCAAAGCACTTAACACCAACTTCTGAACCTCATTCTATGCCCCCTAAGGTATGTTTTTTTTAAAAAAAAAAAAATCTTGACTACTCCTTTTATGGATATTTTAAAGAAAGAAATTCTCTTGAAACGCCTCATGTTAAAGACCCAAATCCTTTGTGAATACTCAGAACACCTCTTCTGTTTACCTGCCATCTTCACCTTTGTATGGATGTGACCTGACACCATGTAACTCATTGTAATTTGAGAGTTTTGCATTTTAACAAGTAAATGCACCTGTCGATGTTAAACACCTGTGTCAGGAAGACCCAGAGTGTTTTCAGTATAATTCCTGAATAGACCTGTGGAGAAACATATCTCTTCCATCTACAGACAAGTGAAAACAATAGCTTCTGTAAGACAAAAGTACTATGCTCAGAGACTGAAATGTTTTTTTCCCCATTCAGTGAATTTTCTAGGCAAAGCCTTTCTTTTTAGCTATATATTCCTTCTCTTTATTTACCTCCCACATGAAAGCATTCTGGCAGAAACCTGACATTTCGACTGTGTACACCAATTCCTCAAACATCTGTAGGGGTGCCAACTGACCAGAAAAATAACTATCTGATCTTCTCCTCAGGCTTTAAGCTTGATTGGAAAAACTGGAGTGGGGGGAGGAGAGCATACAGAAGAAACATTCTTTGCCTAAAGATGACACCTTTGTTAAAGCCACAAAAGTAGTTTGAAAAACAGGCAGTTGCGTGATGGGCAGAAATTCAGCTGGTGTGAGCTACATGTTTAAGTGTGAACACCTGAAACTGTGTTATCCTGAATCAGACCACTAGTGCATCACAGTTGGTCTACTCTGACTGTCAATAGCTTTCTAGGGACTCTGGTGGAGGCCTTTCACAACACCTACTACCAGATCCTTTAACTAGAGATGCCAGCAATTGAATCTGGGACCTTCTGCATGCCAAGCAGGTGTTCTGCTGCTGAACCAGAGCACCTCCTGTTGGATGGAAAAAACTTTGCTGGATTTTTGCTTGCTAAAAATCCAAAGGTGCTAAAGGCTCAGAAGCCCTGGGGGTCAGGGAGAGACTGGTCCGTCTTGAACTGATTGAGACAAGTCACATTGTAGCTTTGTAAGATTCTTCTATTAATGATGACAACATTCAAGGCAGGTCACTAATCACTATATAGCCTCCCCCCCCCCCCCCAAAAATTAAGGGTACATGTTCTATCTGCCAGTTCTGTGTAAAGCTGTTTCTCTTTTTCTAACAGGGCTCTTGTGTAAGAATGATAAGTTTTTTTTCCTAGCAGGACATCTGTGTCTTTTTCTTGTTGCATATTGAGTAACACACAGGGTATACTCACAGGTGTACAATTGCATGCATGCTTTGGATTGGCTGACCTTCTCCCACCCCGCCAGCCTCCAACACACACTAATCATTACTCTGATTACCTGTGCTTCACCTGTATCCTGCCTCCATCCATTGCTGATTCCAAGAGCTCTGTCCCAAAAGCATCTCCATCACTAAGTTCAAGTAAGTTGAGGGGTGGGGTAGAGAACAGCCCATAGTGTTGAAAGCAATTTCTTAATAAATAATCATGCTTAGCACTCTTCTAATGCAGTGTGCTATCCACATCACAGTATTCAATAAGCAAATAACAAATGCTGCTTGATGTCTTTCTTAGTTCTCTCTCACACAGGAACATAGAAGCGAGACTGGCTACCACAGACTGTGTGACCCAAGGGCTTATATCTAATGATACAACTCCCTGAGGAAGACAATTAGGATCAAATGGGATTATACACTCTAATGTAATCCTTTTATGGCTTTCAAAGTAAGATTCATTTGCAAGCTGGGAATCTTAAGTGCCTGTCAATCAGATAAAAAACACTATAGAATTTTAGGATCAGGTAAAACAATGCCACAGTACTGTGGCTGAATCATTTTTACTGTAAAGCGGGTGGCTTGTGCCAATCAAAAACCCCCAGCAAAACCAGGCCACCCACAGACACGGTAAGTATTTCAATATTCTTGGGGGAATCCTTGGATATGCAGAAAAATATAACTGGGTAATGTAACTATTGGGGTGGAGGGAAAGCATGGAATGTTAGGAAGGCAAGAGAGAAAGGGAAATTGACATGCTTATGTCCCTTATTACCCATACAATTCTTGAAAGGGAGATTTGGTAGAGAATTTCCAAACTGTCTACCCTATCACCCACCCTTGTCGTTCTTCTCAGGCTCCCAAATTGCCCACCCCCCTAATAACAAACTTCATGGTCAACATCTTAACATGAATGCAGTCAAAGGAACCAACTGTACTAAATATTCTCAGGAGGACTGCATATGTTCCTTTCCCTTGGATATAGTGCTGCCAGTCCTCCCATTACAGTTAAAGACTGACACCCAGAACATTTTGCATGAAGCACATAGAGTTTCCACTGAATCCTAGAGCACTGTAACATCATTTCTGGGTTTGGCCTGGAAATGACATCAAGCCAATGGCATCCCCCCAGGCCCTGCCCCCAAGAGCTCCCAGGATTGTGAGGTACAGGCCTAGAAACCCTACCTTAGCATGCTGAGAAAACAGAGGGAAGTGGGGAAATGACATTTGAGCTGAGAGGACATATTCCAACCATTTATTTTTCCCCTCCCCTTCCCTATGATTATTCATAGGCCTCAGATTGTGGAGAGGTACTGAACCTTGAAATGACTGCTCTATGAATCTGGATCATTAACTTATGAATCTGGCCTCTTTGCATGTTGAAGGATAAGTCTATGTTTTTCACACATTTAAGGTCTAATCTGTTGTGAAAGTTTTACTCTCTCTCTCTCTCTCTCTCTGGGGCTCAAAGTACACTGAAGCTGAGCTCAGAAGAAAACACCTCCAAACAGGAGATTTCTGCTGAGATCAGCTTCAGCGCTGCCAGTGGCTCCTCTTTTTATGTTGTGATGGGAGAGCTTGGGAGTGTGCATTCACTTGGTGCATACAAGGAAGGTAAGTACTATGCTGTCCACTACCCCCCCCCCCAGCCTGCTGCACCCCTGCTTTGGCCTTTGGGGCCCTGGCAACCCTAACATAGACACACATACAAAAACATACACATTGAACACATGTAGCCTTATTCATATTATATGTTTTCCAAAAAAGGCCTAATTATGGAGTCCTCACATCAGATGTTACCTTATGTCGATGTTGCATTGGGGGTACCAGCCTTCTCCATAACCATGCAAAGAAGATTTGCAATGTATGAACTGACTGGTTGCAGTTGTATTCATGAGATTATGCTGTGAAAAAACATACCAGTACAGTTAAAGATTGATATCCAGATCATTTCACATGAGGCACAGTCGAACAAAAGCTCTGGAATTGTACGTGTTACTTACATTGCCGGTTTAGTTTCATCAAATTTCCTAAGGAGCTTTTATGTTGATAAAATAATAATAACTGCCAAGGAGTGCAAGCAGAAAGTGCATCTAGTCAGTGATTAAAAGAAAGGAATTTGCTTAATCCTCTTATGGAGATGTTGTTTCATGCCAAAGTCTCTTGGTTTCTTCATATAGTAGTCAATCTGCAATTTAAAATGGGGGGTGCAGGGAATAAATGAACACTTTTTATATCAGCTCCACAGATATCAACTCTTTGGATCAAGTGACAAATTATCTTTAAGTTTGAATCACATTGTGTGTTCTCATTAACTACAAAGTTGCAGTGTTTCTGTAACACCCGGCCACCCTTCTCAGCACCTTGGAGCTTGTTCCCTGGAAAACCAGCAGCTCAGCAATCCGTCCATTTGAGAAGAGGCTGCAGTAACGGCTGTCCGTCACTTAAGACAGGTATCAGAACTTCAGGGTGTTTGTGGAACTTCCTTCTCGCCCCATCACCTTACACCAAAAGCTACAGCTACAAGGTTTTCAGGCTTTGGGACTGAAGGCAGCAAGATGAGACCATCACCTGAACTCCAAAGATTCCCACCGACACGATAGCATCTTAGCTGAATCTCCTAGGTACAGATTCACTTTGACCTTTAATGCGCTTCTTTTACATTTCCTCTTTGCAAAGTTAGCTAATGCAATAATGTTAAAAGCTGTGATTTGGAACTCACTAATGAATGCTAAATTCCACGCCCCAGCTCCAGCATTTCCTGCAGCGAATCAGTAATCTACCACTTACTGTGTATATTACACATGGATTTAAAAAAAAATTAAGGGCTTCACATTCTTTTGGACTCTTCCAAAATGTGATCTGTATCTGCTTATTTCTTCATGCACTATTTATAATTTTGCACTGCAGAAAGAAAGAAAGAAAGAAAGAAAGAAAGAAAGAAAGAAAGAAAGAAAGAAAGAAAGAAAGAAAGAAAGAAAGAAAGAAAGAAAGAAAGAAAGAAAGAAAGAAAGAAAGAAAGTACCAGTCGCATGCAGAGGTTGGAGGTGGTGCCAAATGCATGATTCCAATTTCCCCATGTGTGTACAGATGCTTGTTGTATGTTCAGTCCTCTGCTAACTTTCAAGCAGGCCTGCAGGCCTTTTGACCCATCATATTGATCACAGCACATGTCTAGCCACTAGCCAACCAGAAGTTCAGTGCAGATTGTGTTTCTGCAAAAACATGAAGGTGCTGATGTTGCTATTTCTCTTCTTCAATACCACATTGAAGTTATTGGGGGTGTGCATGTATTAAGTGCACAAGTGCAATTGCACTTTTTTAAAAAAAACCCTGACAACAAGAAAAAGATATTGATGTACATACATAAAATGCATGAAGGTTAGTGGTCTCAGGCCATTATATTACACATTGGTTTTACATTTGTGCACCACAATTTCAAGACTGTCATTTAGCAGGGATGTGTCAGTTCTTTTTTCCAGAGACTTGTGTTCAAAGTCTCCCTTAGATGTGCATGGGGTAATCTTGGGCCTGCAATTGTCTCTCAGCCTACTCTATTTCATTAGGTTGCCCTGATGAGGAAGGGTGGAGTAACTATGCATAAATAGAAATAGTGAAGGGCTGGCCCTCATGTGGTTTTAAAAAAAACAACCCTGCACAATAAAGCCATCCGCAGCTACAGTTTAGCATTCCATAAGCCTGGAGAAAGCTCCAGGTTTGCAGAAAAAAACGATTTTTATATGAAAAATAACTAGGGATGTGTGGGAAAACAACCTCCTCTTAAAACCCCCAATGTTTCAGTTATTGTGACTGCTCTCTGTTTATAGACAGGAGCCCTGCTGCAGAATGATAGCTGGCAGAAGGGAGGGGGGTTGGAGATAGGAGCATCCAGCACTGAGCTTTCAAGCTCTTGTTTATGCTAAAGGCTTGTTACCACATCCCCTACTAGTAAGTCATATCTAGCATATATGCCCACTCTTCCTTCCCGTCAATGCACAGATGGTTGGTATGTAGGGATTTAAATATATTGAGGGCTCATCCAATGGAAGTGTAATTGACCAAGCATTTAGGTGACTCTGAATACAATGCTCTGCATTCATGCGGATCTAGTATGCAAAACAGTGGGCTTGGACTGGAGTAACTCTGTGTCAAATTGCATTTTTAGTATGTGCATTTGGGGAAGAGTAACTCTAGGAGCTTGAAAGGAACTTGACCAAGGCTTTCTCTTGCCATGAAGACCCCACCAGGGGTCACCATAAGTCAACTATGACTTGAGGGTAGGATTTCAATTTCTTTTTTTATTACTCTTAGAGGTGTGTACCTTTGCAATATATAGAACCAAAAAAAGAGGAAAGGAATAGAAATGTCCTGGATGTAGAGAGCAAGGAAGGAGGAGGAAAGGAACAATTCTGCTAACTGTGCAAGTGCAAAAGCAGCCTAATATGAATGATTTTAAAAGAGACATTCTTGGGCACAGTGATCAAGCATGTGTTGTCAATAGTCATCCAGCTGCCATCTTGAATGCTGCCATTGCACATGTGCAACGTTGCTCAGAATGGTACTTGTAAGCAAATCTTGAAGTCTAAAAAAGTGGACATTTGGGACGAGATATGTTCAAATGCAGATTGCAAATCCCTGAAACACCTTGCATGTGTTTTGTGTGGTATATAAACATGACATTTAGACAAAACATGCACTTGGAGTATTTGAGATCAGAAAGAATATTTTTCCAAGGAGGATAGTTCATTTTAAAATGACAAATCTGTATATAATATACAGAATGTCAAGCTCTGTACAGAAAAATGGGAGCAAATACAGAAATAGAGGCACCTATGTGGGCAAAAGTGTGCATAACATCTGCCACAATTCCATCTTTACAAAACTGATGTCAGTAGGTGATCAGGAATGGGATGCAGCTGCAGAACTTGTTAGAACTCTTAGGATGAACCCTCAACATCTGTATGCTGTATCAGGTCTACGCTTTGTCCTGATGTGCAGGGTTTAGTCTAAATATACTGTGTTATCTCAATATGCAGTATGTAGAAGACCAGATTCATCATAGCACTGTGCAAGACAGCTGTAAAAAACAGATGTTCTGGGCTCAGTCCAAGTGTTTTTACCAGTCATGCCCCTGCATCCTGATCAGCAGGACAATGCTGAACTACAGTGGTGGAAGTAAATTGTGCATTAATTTTACATGTCTTGAAATTGGATGAGTACAGTCAAACGAATGGGCAAGAAAACGTTGACTTTGTCAGGGAATTATATATGATAAAAGAGGGGGGAAATGCCATTCAGCTAAAACAAGATGGATCTTTACTTAGCTTTCTTATCAGTGGATTAATCTTATACCCCCTCTCAGTTATGTTTCACTTCATCATGTTTCTTGTGGCGGGGCCATTATTATAGGCTGACCGAAATGCTACAGCCATTGGGGAAGGGGGAAGATGGAGGAGAGATAATGACAAAGACTTTATTCTCCTGTCCAGACCATCCGCTGAGTGGGACCAGCTATCAGCTGAAACTGAGCCTTGAATTGCACGTTTTCAGAGCTGCAGGCAGGAGCTGGGCTTGGGTTACAAAGCTGGGTCTCACATCAATTAAAGTCTGTGTGCAGCGCAGCTGCATTCAGAAAAAGGTGAAGGAGATTTAATCTTCACCTTTCACCTTGGGTCAGAATACAAGGTTACCAAGACAGGCTGTTATTAAAAATGGATTGTTCCTGTCAACTGAATGTTAAATGTTTGCAGGTACTGTTATTAGGGAAATTCTTCCTGGCCCTATTAAGGAGTTTTGCACTTAAAAACAAAATAACAGAGGAAGTAATAAAATGTTGAAAGGGGAAGCAAAATAATTCCAGCGCCTTTGTTTTGCATTCATCATTAAAGAGTTATTTTCTGTGACACTTTAGTTTACAGGGAGTGTTAACAAATTGTGGCAGTTACATTTGGGAACATCTGCACAACAACAACAAAAACAAAACAAAAAACCCACCCAAGTGGAATATTTTTTCTTGCAACATTTTCTTCACAACTTTTAGTGAGTTAAATAGCATATATATCAGACAATGGAAAGGAGTCGATATGTACCTGCAGGGCTTTTTTTCTGGGAAAAGAAGTGGTGGAACTCAGTGGTGGAACTCAGGACCACACAATGATGTCACTTTGGGTCAGCTGGAACCCAAAGTTTAATTGCCCCCTGATCTCCAGATAGAGGGGAGTTTAGTTTGCCCTCCGCCCCACTTGGCGGTGTGGAGGGCAATCTAAACTCCCCTCTGTCTGGAAATCAGGGAGCGGGGCCACTGGCCATGTGACCATTTTTAAACGATGCCAGAACTCCATTCCACCGTGTTCCCGCTGAAAAAAAGCCCTGTGCACCTGCATGCCTATCCTGTGATGGCTTCAGCATCAAGGACACAATTGCAAGTGTTAATTGCTCAGCTCAAACATCATCGATTGAACTACTGTTCGTCTCAAGCACAATGCTTTTACAGAGCTGCTGGTCTAGGATCTGCTTTGAAATCCTGTTTGCTATGAAGCTTACCAGGTGACTTTTAAAAAAGAGCCCTGCTGGATCAAACCAGTGTTCCATCTAGTCCTGCATCCTGCTTCCCACAGCAACAAAACAGTTTTCCTACAGTGCCAACAAACAGGACTTCCATTGATGTTGCTTCATAGCACTGGCATTCAGAGGTTTGCTGCCTCTCTGTATGGAAGTTTCCTCTACTCATTATGGCTTGTAGCTGTTGATGGACCTCTCCTCCATGAATCTCTCTAATTCCTTCTTAGAGGCATCTGTGCTCATGCCATCACTACAGCTGCTGGCATTTAGGATTACTCATTGAGTAAAGAAATATTTCCCTTAGTCTGTCCCAAACATCTTATATTTAATGTTAGGGGGGTTAGATTCATTCTGCACCCTCTTATATTTATATACTTATACATTTGCTAATTTTTGTACACTCATGGCCAGTCACACACTTTCAGCTTAATCCAGTACACGGGGTCATTGTGAGGGTCATATGAATGTAAACTGAATGATGCATGCCACCATAAGTTCCCTAAAGGAATGAAGGGATGGGAATATACCAGACAGGTAGATACTGTATATTTAGCATCTGCTTTCTCCCAAAGCAGCTTTGTGCCAGTTTTTGTTATTTGATTTTATGCTGCTGTATGTTAGTCAGACTACAGGACAGCAGAAAAAATGGGATACAAACAGTTCAAGTAAGAAAAAATATTTAAAAGCCTTCACGATATACAAGTAAGAGTGTGTATGCCCAGAAGGGGAGAAAGGAAAAAGTACCTGGTCGCTCTTGCTGCTTTATAATTCTCCCCCCTTTCTTAATTTTGAGGTGTTCTTGCCAAAAAGTGTTTTACCACTCTGTTCCTTCTGTGCATTTTAAATTTAAAGTCAGTTGCTGATTCTTAGCATCTGAAGAAGTGAGCTCCGAATCACAAAAACTCATACAAAAAAAATTGTTAATCATTAAGGTGCCACTGGACTTCTGTTTTAGTTTGAATGTTCATAGCCTCACAATCAGTATTCTGGTGACTGCATAAAGATTCAAAGATCAGGACTTGACTTCCAGTTCGGGATCCATGAAGGTCTAAAGCAGCTCTAAGAGCTGAGCTGTCCGTGCCGCTGTTTGTGGAGGCTGGAGGGGCACAGATTGCCCACAGCCCCCTGTTCTCAGGCGGAGAACAGGCAAGTACGCACTGCATCTGAGGGCGCGTCGATCTCGGGTGGTGGGGGGCTCTAAGCAACGAGCTCCCTTCCGCCCTGGAGGTTCCACCTGAAGACAGGTTTGCCAAGATCTCTGCAGCGGCTCAGGAGTCAATTGTAGTGGCATAAGACCTGCATGCCCGAGCTTCGTTAAGCAGCAAGGGAAACGGATTCGTTTGATTAAAAGAAGCAACGATTACAACCCAAGAAAAGACGTTTAAGAAGGTAAAGATTGCTATCTCTCAAACCGGGACAGATTTAAGCAAGTAATAAAGTTTAAAACTGGACTTAAAAACTGCAACAGACTGATTAAGTGAAGGGGAAGATTCCGGCAAGGGAAAATCTAAAAAGCGACATTTTAAACAGTAGTTAAGGCGGAAAACTGGATTTTGTTTACATACCTGAGGTGGGAAGAGATACTGGACTGTGGGAAAGCTTGAATATCGTGAGAACTGCTGCAAACATTAAAGAAACAGGAAGTACGTCAGGACCATAAAGAGACTGGCAAGAGGCGCTCTGTGTTAATACAGGAAGTGGAAGTTTGCCATTTCGGAGAAGGGCAAAGTTTTGGCTTCAAGGAAACAGGAAGTAGGACATCTTGGAAGAAGGTAAGGGTGTTTGCTTCAAGTTAAAACCATAGAGAAAAAACGCCCGACATTTTGGACTGAGCAAAACAACTTTTAACAAAAACTGAGTAAATTGGGACTTTTTAAAGCAATTGGAAGTAATAAATCAGCGCCACGGATTTAAGGAAAAGGGCAGACTCGTGGGAGCATGGTAAATCTAGCCCCACGATGTCGAAGAAGGAGTGGCAAGCTGCGATGGAGAATCTGGATAAAAAAGTTTCTGAAGTTACAGAAGGCAATAAAGAGCTCAAAGGTATGATACAGGAGATGGCAAAAGACTTTAAAGACTTTAAAGAGACACTTAAATCGGAAATGGCAGAGCTGGTAAAAGACGTATCAGATACGCAGCAGAGAGTGAAGGTAGTAGAAAACATGATGGATCTGCAGAGGACAGAGATGAGAGAACTGAAAGCGAGAGTGACCATCGCGGAAAGTAAACAAATGGAAAAACAGCTAAGATTTCGTTCGATCCCGGAAACAGAGGAAAAGACCGCCCGAGAGCAGATTACAGAAATTTTGGCAGAGTACCTGGGGAAGGAGGAAGAGGAAATTGCAGCTCTCCTAGACGTGGTGTACAGAATTAATTCAAAATTTGCGTCTCAGAGGAAGTTACCAAGGGATATGATTGTGCAATTTACGACAAGAAATACAAGAGAACTAATTGTGACCAAACAGTTTCAGGATCCACTAGAAGTTGATGGAAAGGCGGTAAGAATTATGAAGGAACTGCCCAGATTGGTGTTGTTGGAAAGAAAGAAATACAGAGAGCTAGTCCAGATGTTAAAAGAAATGAAAGTAAAATACCGATGGGAAATACCAGAGGGACTGACATTTGAGTTTGGTGGAGTAAGAAAGAGCATCAGATCTGGCCAGGAAATGGAGGATTTTATTAGTAAAAATGAAAAGGACTTACCAAAACCCACAAAACCTTGATCATGGAGTGTAAAATTATATCTTGGAATGTAAATGGACTAAACTCACCTTGTAAACGTAAGGTTATTTTCCACTGGCTTGTAAAACAGAAATGTAAAATTGTATGCCTACAAGAGACACATATTAGAAAGCAAGATGTAAAATATTTGAAAATGGCAAAACTTGGAAAACAATTTATAGCTGCCTCCAAACAGAAAAAGAGGGGTGTTGTGTTGTATATAAAGGAGGAACTACAGCCTAAAGTGGTGTTCAGTGATGTTGAAGCTCGATATTTGGCGCTGGAAATAATTTGGAATTCAAAAAAGACATTGGTGATTGGAATTTATGCGCCTAATGGTGCAAAAGAAAAAAAAATTACGGACTTACAAAAACAGTTAGATGAACTGTCTTATGACCAAATAATATTGGCAGGCGATTTTAATGGAGTTACAAACTTGGAGGAAGACAAGAAATCTAAGACTACACAAAAAAAAAGAGGACTATTACCAAAGTCATTTTTTGCAATCATGAAACAGGAAAGTTTAGAGGATGTATGGAGGAGACAGTATCCCAAGAATAGACAATATACATATTACTCTGCAAGACACGCTACACTATCAAGAATTGATATGATCTGGGCCTCCAAAGAACTGTCGCTCTGGACTAAAGAGGTGGAAATAACGCCAAAGGTAGGCTCAGATCATAATCCAATTGTGTGGAAATTTGGTAAGAATACTAAAAGAAGAGGATGGAGAATAAATGAAGACCTGTTACAAACGGAAGAGAATATTGCGTTGCTGCGAAAAGAGACCAAGTTCTTTTTGCAATACAATTTGAATAAAGAAGTATCGACAAATAAGGTTTGGGACACATATAAGGCCATGATCAGAGGGATACTAATGGACTTGAATGCGAGAGACAGGAGGAAAAAGGAGGAGAAAAGACAAGAAATTATGGAAAAAATTAAAGCCAAAGAGATTCAGCTCAAAAAGAGACCAGGCAAAAAGAAAATATATCAGGATATAAAAATATTGCAAGAACAGTTATCGGCAATGAACAATAAAGAATTGGAGTGGAATTTAAAGAGGATGAATCAGAGGTCGTTTGAAGGTGCAAATAAACCTGGGAAATATTTGGCATGGCAACTAAAAAAGAGGAAGGAGAAGAAAATTATCAGTACGATACGAGAAGATGATAAGCTATTAAGTGATCAAGTCGCCATTAGTAGAGCCTTTTTTAAATTTTATGCAAAATTATACCAAAAAAAAGAGGTGATCAAAGATTCAATAGCGGAATATTTAGATAAGATGAAACTTCTGACACTCTCTGAAGAATGGAAAGAGAAATTGAATAAGGAAGTGACAGAAGAAGAAATAAAAGAAGCTATTCAATCAACGAAATTGGGGAAGGCGCCAGGCCCGGATGGACTAACGGCAAAATTTTATAAAATAATGGGCCAAGAATTGGCACCTCTCCTGAAAGAGGTGATGAATGGTGCTATGCAGGATCAAGAGATTCCTGATTCTTGGAAGGAGGCTAACATATCATTGATTCCAAAAGAAGGACAAGATTTGACTAATGTTAAAAATTATAGACCAATTTCATTGTTGAACAATGATTATAAAATATTTGCAAAGGTGTTGGCGGAAAGAATTAAAGGATGGATGTCGGAATTCATTGCAGATGAACAAGCGGGATTTTTACCTAATAGACAAATTAAAGACAATCTGAGAACAGTAATAAATGCTATTGAATATTATGATAAGCATTGTGATAAGGAGGTTGGTTTCTTTTTCGTAGACGCAGAAAAAGCATTTGACAATCTGAACTGGGACTTTATGTTCGCCACCATGAAAAAGCTGCAAATGGGAGAAAAGTTCATACAAGCAGTTAAAGGAATTTATAAAGACCAAAGTGCAGCGATTGTAGTGAATGACGATTTGACAAAAAAACTGAAAATAAGCAAAGGCACAAGGCAAGGCTGCCCATTGTCTCCATTGCTGTTCATATTGATTTTGGAGATATTGATGATTCAGATACGAGAGGATGACACAATCCGAGGTATAAAGATAAGAGAGTTTACCTACAAGGTCAGAGCATTTGCGGACGACATAATGTTGATTGTAGAGGATCCAATTGACAATATGCCAAAGGTAATAAAGAAGATAAAGGAATTTGGAGATCTGGCTGGTTTTTTTGTAAATAAAAAGAAGTCAAAGATACTATGCAAAAATATGACCAAACAGAAACAACAAGAACTGATGGAATTAATGGACTGCGAGGTAACAAACAAAGTAAAATATTTGGGAATTGAACTAACCGCAAAAAATATAGACTTATTTAAGAACAACTATGAGAAATTGTGGATACAAATAGAGAGAGATTTGATAAAGTGGAACAAGTTGAATTTATCATGGCTGGGCAGAATCGCGACAATAAAAATGAATGTTCTACCTCGTGTGATGTTTCTGTTACAAACGATTCCGATTATTCGAGACTCTAAACAATTTGAAAAATGGCAAAGAAAAATTTCGAATTTTGTGTGGGCAGGCAAGAAACCACGTGTTAAAATGAAAGTGTTACAGGATGCGAAAGAAAGAGGTGGCTTGCAACTGCCCAACTTAAGACTGTATTATGAAGCAATTTGTTTGACATGGATAAAGGATTGGATAACGTTGAAAAATCGCAAGCTTCTGGCATTGGAAGGTTATAAGAAAATATTTGGATGGCATGCATACCTATGGTACGATAAAATAAAAGCGGACTCTCTGTTTCTGCATCACTATATTAGAAGAAGCCTCTTCACAATCTGGAAGAAATATAAGATGTATCTGGAAGATCAAATCCCCTCTTGGGTGGTCCCGTATGAAGTAATAGACCCGAGAACTGTCGAGAACGAACAGCAACGTTTAACTTATAAGGAGATAACACAAATACAATATTCAACATTAAGAATAAAGTCAGAAGAAGAATTGTCTCCTTGCTATAGTTGGTTTCAATACAGACAGATAAGGGATCTTTACAAATCAGACTGTTCAAGGGGAGGAATAAGAAGGGAAAATACAGAATTGGAAGAAGTAATGCTACAAGAAGGCAAGAAACAAATCTCAAAGATCTATAAGATACTTCTAAAATGGTACACTGAGGATGAAACAGTGAAAGTACAGATGGTGAAGTGGGCAATAAATGTTCATAAAGAAATAGCAATGGAGGCATGGGAGCACTTGTGGAAGAATACAATTAAGATTACAACGTGTACGGATATTAAAGAAAATGTATACAAGATGATATACAGATGGTACCTAACACCGAAGAAAATTGTGCTGGGGAACGCTAAAATGTCAGATAGGTGCTGGAAATGCAAAAAGCACGAAGGATCATTATACCATATGTGGTGGACTTGTGAAGTAGCGAAGCAGTACTGGGGAGATATAATAGAAGTAATTAATGAGGTGTTACAAACCCAAATAAATAAGAACCCAGAACTGCTGCTACTAAATTTGGGAATGGAGAATGTTCCAGTGCAAAATAGAACATTGTTATTTTATATGACAGCTGCAGCAAGATTACTGTACGCGCAGAAATGGAAAGTGCAAGAAGTACCTACTGTAGAGAACTGGATTTACAAATTGCTGTACATGGCAGAGATGGATAAGATGACAAGAAAACTTAAAGACCTAGAGCCGGGACAGTATTTGGCGGACTGGGCGAAACTGAAACAATTTTTGGAAAAAAAATGGGATGTGAAAGGAGAACTGTGGCAGTTTGAGAACTTTTGAAATAAGACATTTTAAACAGAAGAGAGAAGTGACTTTACCATTAAAAATTTATATCTATTTTAATCTAAGCTTGGATTATAACATAGCAGAAGAGGGATGAAATTTAGAACTGATTTTTTAAAGAATAAGATAGGGAGGTTATGATAAGTAATACCTTTATCAGAGTATATGAATAAGGGAATAGTTAAACAAATATACTGATGGGGCATACTATATATACTATTATGTTGGTAGATTAGATTGTATATTATATAATGAATGCGCAGTATGGTGCTGTGTGCGGTGCCACATTGGTGGCAGGGTGCACAGTAGGGGTGTTAATACATATTATAATGACAATAGTATATTTGATAGAATATATGTTTAAAAGAAATAGAATATGTTTAAACTAAGACTTTTGTTATATATTATATTATATTATATTATATTATATTATATTATATTATATTATATTATATTATATTATATTATATTATATTATATTATATTATATTATACTGGTCTATATTGAGGGGTATAAGATTTATATTATATTGATAGTATAATTGATAGATGTATATTATACTGATAGAATATTTGATAGTATAATTGATAGAAGCATGCTATATTGATAGGATATTTGATATATATGATAGAATACCTGGAAAAAAAATTAGAATGTGCTTAGACTAAGGGAATTATCAAGTAATAAGAGGGGGTAAGGGTTGGAAAGCTGTTGGAAGTCGATAGAGAGGGGGGAGGAAAAGGGTGGGGGATAGGGTTAATTAGATATTGAGGGAATGTATGTATTGAATTTGAAAAGTATACTCACCAATAAAAATTTTCTAAAAAAAAAAAGATTCAAAGATCAGCTTTCTTATTCACATTGAAAGAAATATCACCAAATGCTCCACTCATTTTTATTATATTTCATTACTTCAAAGAACTATGAGAAACCGGTGCACCACTCCATTAGTGATGATGTGGGGGGGGGATGTTTACAAACTCAGAAGTGCTAGACTGTACCACTTGATATTATGGGGGGGGTATCTGGGAGGGAGGGTCTTAGTGATTCTGGGGCTCTGGGCAAAAGTCCAGGATGGAGCCCAGAATCACTGCCCGTCTTCCGTCCCCCCTGGGGTCAGGCAAGGTGGAAGGGAACCACTGCTGCACTGTCCAAGACCTAGATGAGAAAGGGGCAAGTGGAAACAGGAGCCTCCTCCTCCTCTTCTTCAGGAGCAGGGGTGATTTGGGACCCTCCCAGCTCAGGGCCCAGGGCATCTGCTCCTGTTTCCCATTGGCTAAGACTAGAGATGGGCATGAACAGCAATACGGGAAAAAAAGCCACAAACAACCCAATCTGCTGTTTGTGAACAAGCTGTTTGTGAGACCCCATTTTAAATGAACAGGTGGCCGTTGCAAGCCTCGTTGGTTGCTGTTTGTCAAGCCAGACAGTCTGGCACCTGCAATCAATTCCCCTTGGCAACTTAGGCAGGAATTGTCTGAACTCTGTCTGAACTCCTGCTGTTGCCCTAGAAATCCCAATCTAAGCCCAATTTAGCTTGATAACACCAAACCGGGGATGCAATACGCAACAGTTACTGTATGATAGTAATCTGTATGACAGTTACTATCATACAGTAACTGTTGCATATTGCATCCCCGCTTTGGTGTTTGCTAACGTATCTTGTATACCGGTGGACCTCCCTTTGTTGCTCCAATTTAGCTTGATAGGCAGGTCTTCCTTTCAAGTGTGGAGCTCCAAATTTGTTACAACAAGGGAGCAAAGACCGGGGGGGGGGGGGTGCTTCTAGCTCTGACTTTGCAGACAGTGGAGAGGGAGAGACAGTTGCTGTTGGCATTTTGATAGAGAGAGTACACTGGATCTTGAATTTTGTTTGCGTGTGGTGGGATAGGGATCTACCCCTTCAAGTTCCAGGGCTGCTGCTCTGGGCCAAGCTATTATTTCTTATTGGTACCTTTCCTGCTGCCTGCTCAGATAAGGTTTCTGGGAGTGGTGCAGTAGGGATCTACCCCTCCAAGTTCCAGGGCTGCTGCCAGGCTCTGGGGCCAAGCTATTATTTATTATTGGTGTCTTTCTTGGTGCCTGCTCAGGTCAGGTTTCTGGGAATGGTGCAGTAGGGGTCTTGATTTGGATGATGGCTGGAGGAGAGCCTGCTAGCCCCCACGAACAGCCAACCACGAACATGTTCATGAACAGGGCCATGTTCGTGGTTGTTCATGAGTCCCTGTTCGTGGATGGCAACTAACAACAAACATCATGTTCGGGTTTTTTTCTGTTTGTGCCCATCTCTAGCTAAGACTGCCTCGGGAGGAATTGAATGATTGAGAACTCTCTCACATCAAAAAGATGTTATTAAATAGACAAAAGAAGCACTGTAAGAAGGTTGTAGTCTAGCCTTCTTCTCTACCTGCTGCTAGCCTTGAATATGAATAGAGGGATGATTATTTTCAAATATGCACCCCCCCCACCTGTACTCTGTTGTAGTATAGTTCAGCAATAGCTATATCACATGCCGCTGCTGATCATGTATTTCATCTCTCAGTTTGATTGATGTCTTGATTTGCCTACATAGCATTTGATAAATGGCAGCCAAATATGTGAAGTGACTGACTTGAAATAAGTTGTGCTTGAAAGTGCTATGTGTGGCTTTTGATCTGTAATGATTCATTCACAGAAGCCAGTCACTTCATGCTATCAAGGAGATCAGCATGCATGTGATGCAGCCCCAAGAGCTGACTAACTGAGGCATGTGCATTTATGTGAAACCTGACACAAGGAAGGCAGAGACAGATTCGACGCAAGATCAATAGAGAGGTACTTTCCTATACACTCATGAATTCATGTGACACTATGATACGAGTAGTGATGGGCAAACTATTTAACTTCTTTTTATGTTTGTTCATCTGATATTTCCTCACTTCATGGGTTGGTGATTATTGAATACTTTATGTTCCTTGGTTACTCATCTCCATGTTCTCAGTGAAATACTGTGCTCCTTTATGTCTCTCCCAATATGTCCCTCAGAGGGCTTTATGCTCCTCTGATAAACATCACCAGCTTTTTTGGCTCTGGCACTAGCCTGGTGAAACACGATCCCAGCAGAGAACCAGGCCCTTCATGAGTTATTACAGTTCCACTGGGCCTGTAAAATGGAGATGTTCCACCAGGCCTATGGCTGAGGCGATCTGTCTTTCCTGGCCTCACTTACTCTGCCCTGCCTGCCCCAGATTTCTTTGATGGATATATCCATCTATCATAGCATTACCAGTCCCACACTGGGGGCAGGGGATTCCCCACTCCCACTCTCCACCTCCTGCCACTGCTTACTTGGCCAGCAGGGGGGAAGGCAGGAGAATGTGCCTCCCAGGGAGGGGAGATCAGTTTCTTAGGATTTGTAAATTCCAAGTTAGGTTGGCAATCTTTCCCTGTTTCATTTTCTTTTCTCAGTCTGCATCCTAGTCTTGTAATCTGAAATTACTCTACAGTTGTTCCTTTAGAATAAAGCTGTATTGGTTAAAAGAGAGTAGTTACCTTGATTCCTACCTACACACCTTGTTGTGGCTCAGGCTATGAAAACAGCCCTATTAGGATACTCCTCCTGGCAACCAAACTAGTAAGGGGACAGGGATCAGGAGGCAGTGGTAGGCTACCTGAAAGAAAGGCTCTGAACTCTGCTTAAGAGGAGATTGAGGAGCAACAAGGGACTCCTGCTAGGAAACATGGGTCCCATCACCAAAAAGACTTCTTCCCTAGCATCTGAGCAGAGCTAGATCTTGCTAGCTTGCCCAAGCTAGATCTTGTTAGATCCTGCCCAAGCTTGCCAGGAGCTAGATCTTGCTATCAGGGAGTGAGGATGGCCTGGTCAGGCTCTGGGGCAGAATTTTCACATCACAGACAATCCCTCATGAACGAATCCCATTTTAAAACCATCTATGCTACATCCACTGGCAGAGGGTTCTACAATTTAATTACACATTGGTAGTTAAGAAGGGGTGAAAGAAACAGAATAAAAATGTAGATGTAACCCAACACACACAACTTTAGACATGTCCTCAAATTGCTTGCATTGATACTATTCATATTGCATATTGTTGCCTCTCAGGGAGTCACCAAATTTCAGTGTTACACTTTATATTGGAATATATTGCTGTGTTGGTGTGTAAAAGGTAGAAAGTATAAGATGATTCAGGCAGGCTTTCAGCTCCCAGTTCCTATGAAGAAATCTTAAGCCAATCATTATTAAAAGCACAGAAACCTTTTTTTTAAAAAAAAGAACAAGCTATGCCTTTATTCACCTTGCCACCAGATCAGCGAGGGATTTGGTGTCCTGAAGTGGCTTATCCATTAAGTATCAAATTCATTATTATTATTTATATCCTTAGTTGTCTCTTGTGGTACAGTACAAATAATCTGTCTCTTACAACATTAAATAATTCAATTCAAGTGTAGCAAATTAATCAGGAGGGAGGAAGCGCTTCATCTTTAAAATCCACAGAGGAGTCACGTTTCAGAACACAAGAATCCTCATGCCGTACGTGTGTCCTCCTCAGTTTGGTGGGCTTATTCATGTAGAGGTTTAAGTCATGCCTCACTATCTCCCTCATTAATTGCTTTTCATGGCTTGGAGACAGATTAAGCACTCACTTTAAGAATCCTTACTGTTATTTAGCCCAACTTGTAATATTATCACCGTCTATGAAAAGTGCTTGTCTTTCCCACCTCCTGCTAGTATTAACAGGAATGAGTTAACTGAGTATACTCACTCGTAAACATCACTAGCACAAGGCCAATCATTATGTTGGGGTTTGGAGTGAAGCCTCAATGGCTGACATTAATTTAGATGGCCAAATTTATAATGGAGTGTTAGTTATAGACTTTGCCAGTTATATAGTTATAGATTTTGCCAGTTTTTCTCTATGGGGACCTCGGCATCAGGATGAGGAAATGGGCTATGTCCACTACCTATAATGTCTCTGCAATATGTCCTTTCTGGCATAGAAGAGGACAGCTTCCTTTTGTCTACATGGCAAAAGCAAAGTGGCAGTGTGTGTACATCACAAAGAGGAGAGCAGAGCACTGATGGGCACATAATAGCACTGCCACTGCCAAATGGAAGCCAGACTGTTATATCTGTGAGAAGATATCCCATGGGTATCACAAGAGTGTTTGAAAGCTGCATGAAAATCTTAATGTTGGGAGGGCAATTCATTGACAGATAGGCACAGAGTGAGGGGATCCACACACATAAAGGGCCACAGCTTTACTTGCTTATAACAAAAGAGTCTGTAAGTGGGGGAAAACATTTACAGTGAAATCCTAAGCAGGGTTACTCCAGTTTAAGCCCACTGATTTCAAGGGGCTTACACTGGAGAAAGTCTGCTTAGAATTTCAGTGCTTACTTGCTTACTCCACCTCCAGGGCAGCTAAAATACAATTTAAACATGAAGCTGTCAAGGCTCAAATGTCCCCATAGAGCTTTGCATAGGCTCAGGAGGCATCTTCAAACATAAATTTCTATGTGTATCATTCATGAGTCTGCCAACCATGCCTATTGGGAGCACAAGGTCCTAGCAGTGCAGCTGATTTGTGCAGTCACCACTTCTTGTGCATTGTGCAATGTGGAGATTTTCCATGGCCAGACACCTTCCATAGCTGTAAACTTGAACCCTAGAAAATCAGGATTCTCATTTATGTTTAGAGGCTGTACATGCATGGAAAAGCCACTCAAAACCCAGTTCACATGAAACAGTGACTACATGTATTGATTGCATCAAGGAGACTGCACGCTCCCATTGTGCGTGGTTGATGAGCTTCCAGTTCACACTAACATAATATCTGAAGAGAGCTAGGGTCTCATTGAAACTGTGCTGCCTGCACTCCATACAAAGAAGCTGCATACTTACTTAGTAGGGTTCCTAGGTGTCCGCTCCCTACCAGTGCCGCAATGTCACTTCCATAAGTGACGTTGTTGCACCGCCTACTGGATTGTTTCCATGCTTTGTTTGGGGCTGATTTGGGCCCCAAACTGGCAGAATCAGCTCCATGCTGAGCACGGGAGTGCTTGTGCAGCCAGCATGATGATGTCACTTACAGAAGTGATGTCGGCACACAGCCAGTATGGTGATGTTACTTCCAGAAGTGATGCCATCACGTAGACGCCGGAGCGTGCACACGCTTAGCACGCACGAGAAGTTATGAACAGAGCCAGCAGAAGGTAAGTGCCAGGTCCCAACCCTTCCAGCAGAAGGATAGAGGAACCTGACAACCCTAATAGTTAGCATAGTAGCACAATATCTGCAAGACAACAGCCCTTTTCAGTTATTACATTTCAGTCTTGCATCTGTGGGAAATATGTACTATTTGCAATCCTCCCATATGTATGATTGCTATTTCTTCTGAAAGGGGCAATATGTGTATATTCCAGCTTGAGAATGAATGTTCAGGAGCCCAGATTAATATGCTATCTTGTACATGTGCAGCAAGGAGGAAAATACATATGTTATTCCTTTCAGAAGAAACATCAGGAGGCTATCATGTAGTAGGTTTGTTCTATATGTGTGCGGCTACACTACCAGGGATATAACCACTGAAAAAGTCTCATGGATCACTGGCTTGTGAAGTTGCATTTCATGGACTGCAGTGCAGTTTAAGTGGAAATTCACGTGGGAAAACTCTTTACCTTGCCTGACTCACATTTAAATCAGGCTGAAAACTTTGCTTCAAAGAAGTGGATAGACAATAGTATGGCTAAGTAAATACAGTGATAAACACTAGGAATACAAAAATCCTAGCTTTACCATTATACTAAATTGTCTGTATGCATTCAGTATGATGGTAGGCAGGGCTTTTTTTCAGCTGGAACGTGGTGGAATGGAATTCCGGAACCTCTTGAAAATGGTCACATGGCTGGTGGCCCCGCCCCCTGATCTCCAGACAGAGGGGAGTTTAGATTGCCCTCTGTGCCGCTTTGGTGTGGACGGCAATCTAAACTCCCCTCTGTCTGGAGATCAGGGGGCGGGGCCACCAGCCATGTGACCATTTTCTCTGAGGGCAACCCACTGAGTTCCACCACCTCTTTTCCCAGAAAAAAAGCCCTAATGGTAGGACATAGCAGAAAATTAGCTAACTGTTTTTAAAAATTATTAAGAGATTTGAATTTTCAAGTTTATCAACGTAATGAATTTACAATATAAAATTGGGGACAATATATATTACCTTTGAAGGAACAGCTATAATATTAGAGTAAAGGATCTGAATGTATTCATATTGATATATCTCTGTTTAACAACGTTAATAAAAGCAAACCAAATTTGAAAGAAATCTGGGCCACTCTGTTTTTTTCTCTTTAGCTTGCACATATACTGCAACTGTATATATTTCAGCTTCTTTATCGACAGAACTAAAGTTAAACTAAAGTTTGGTGCCAGTTTTTCACCTCAAGTTTATTTCTGTTTAAAAGTTCTAAGTCACCGAATGAAGATGTAGCCATTGGACCTTTCACTCTGTTTGTGCCCTGTATCCGTAAAACACATCACACACAAAAATATTTTTTTGAGATAACTGTATACAAAATGGAATCAAGTTTACTTTTTCGTATTTGATCAATCCACATGTGATCATTAGTAATGTACAGGTGGGAAAGATGTAAATGAACTGCAGGAAACATGCTCCAATTGAGGAATTAATATTAGAAATACTCTTGGTTAATCTGGAATTCTGGAAGAGTAGAATGCACAGCAGAGTGAACCATGCAATGACAAAGGCATAGTACTGAGACAGTCTAGTCACTCCTATTTCCATGAAGGTTTGTTGTTAGAATGGTACAACATAGAAAGAAACATGGTCACCAGGGGTGATTCTGTACACGTTGGATAATGCACTTCCAATCCTCTTTAAAGATCATTTGGAACGGATTTTGTTGTGTGTGGAACAAAAAATCCAGCTCAAACGAGTGATAAAGTGCATTGAAAGTGCATTATTCAATGTGTGCGGAATCAGCCCAGGTTTCCTTATAGCAATATCTCTCTTCTTTTAGGGAAAGGGCTGTAGCTCAGTGATAGAGCACATGCAGAAGATACAAGTTGTATCTCCAGTTAAAGGATCTCAGCTAGCAGATGTTGGGAAAGAACTTCCTCTGCCTGAGGTGATTGAAATCCACTGCTAATCACAGGAGCTAAATGAACCAACATCTGGAATGTTATAAGGTGGCTTCATAAGTTTCTAGGCTTGACCGTCAGTAATATGCAAAAGCTCTGTTCTTTGAGGGAAGTTTTCTTTGGTATTTGTGTATGATTTAGAAGGCATTTGACCAATTATGTTTGTAGAAAGGAGTGTTGTGAAGAACATCCTGACTGCGTTAAGCATAATAGCCCTATTGTTGTTTGATTGCCCAGGGCTTTAAAGGAAGCAGGTTTCAACTGCATCATAAACAGTGGCTTTCTTCTACTTTACAACTTAAGTGCTCTCTTTCCCATTCCTTCTTCTTAAACGAATTAGAATGGCAACCATGGAATAATGAAAATGACTTTTACTTCACAACCCCATTGTTTAATATTCAATTAAGACAATCATTGTCAACAAATTGGGATAGGATAGGGTTTTGGCCCCTGAATCAGGAAACCATAGCCATTTAAACACTGAAAGTAATTACGTTGCTGCTGTGTCTTTTATCCATTCAGTCTAAATTTATTTTACTGCGACTTTGTATAGAAAAAAGCCCAACTTAAATTTCAGAGTGCCTGCCAAAGGTTAGCTGTGTTCTCTGGGAGATTGAATTTTGCTTTTCTTCATATAAAATAACTTGCTTCCAGTCATTCTGCTTTTTCAGGTCCATGGGAATGGGTTGCTGTGATGTATCAATCTCAGATTTGGTCTGGAGTGTATCCTTGTCATGAGATTTGGTCTTAGCCTATCTTCTGTTGTACTGAGACCCTTCAGAAAATTATTTTGAAGCCTCCATAGACTCCTAGAATAGATTGCAGTGGATCCAGCTTGGGTGCAGTGGATCAAATGAGAGGATACAGGCTCCTCAATGGGTGATCTTCAGTCGATCTAATCAGGGATCTAGAGTGAATCATAGCAATAATTTACCAAGGGCTAACTTGCCGTAGTACATGATAATCCTGCAGTGTCTGGGCAAATAGTGAGGAGAATTCTTACCACATTTTCAGGCAGCTAATAAAAACCAAGAAAAACGTGCTTTATACTGAGACCATTGGTACATCTAGCTCAATGTGGTCTACTCAGATTGACAGCATCTCTCCAAGGTTTCTAGCACAGAGATCTCTTTCTCAGAACCAATTTCCTGAGATGCTAGGAACTTAACTAGGGACCTTTGGTATGTGAATTATATGTTCCACCACTGAGTCAAAGCACCTCCCCAACTGAGCTACAGCCCCTCCCCAATGAGAAGGATAAATTAAGAATATAAATAATGGGTTTACCGAGTGGTTATATATGAGTTGTGCTAAGATTCAACTTGGTTAGGTCATCTATATTCAACTGGTGTGACAAAGAAAAACCAAGTGCTATGTTGTGATATTATTAGCCTAAATAGCCTAGTATGCTTGGTGCTAGGAATTTGAACCCCACCTGTCCTATTAGCTGCTCTTAAATCTATTCTCATGTGCAATCACTTAGGTATGGGCATAAGAATAGTATTGACTAGGTTGGCTTCAGTGTAACACAGTGTAACACATCCCAATAAGCAGGGGCATAGACTTTCCAATTTCGGGGTTGGGAGGGGGGGGGCTGGGTCAGAGGCATTGCTATATCTGGTCCTTAAAAGAGCCAGGGCCCAGTGACATCATAGGGAGGAGCCAATGACATCACAGGGAGGGGCTTCCATTGCCACCATCTATGGAGGAAGGGCAATCAGGGATTTAGGAAGGGGCTCCTCACAAACTTAAGGGGACCTGGGCACCCATGGGGACCTCCCTAACAATGCCCCTGGAATGGAAATGGAAAGAGGAGCTTAGGAGGGGCTGAAGCACCCACCCACACACACTACCATGAAAAAACTAACTGTTCTCCCACACCCCCCCACACCCCCCCACAAACAGCAAGCAAGCAAACAAACAAAGCTATTTCAACAAGGAAATATAGGATCTACCCTTTCCCAGTGTTCCATTTCCAAAATACAATGTAATGATACAGTAACTGAAAAGTAAAATAAAATAGAGACTCACTTTTCCCTATTAAAAGGATCATAAACTGTTCCTTAACAGAGTAGCATTGATTGCAGAGAAAATGTGATGATGGGTGGTTGGAGCGTGCCGGTTGGTGTGAGTGTGAAAGAGAAAGAGAAAATAACAAACTTATACTTGCCTTAGTTTTAGAGCATAAGTAAGAGTTCTTTATTATTGGAATTCCATACTTTGATAGGAAAGTGGAGAGACAGATTCCTATCTACCGATCTATTCCTGAGGAGGAAGTCCTGAGATTAGCAATCTACACATCAAAGGATAGTTCAGGGCAGTAAAGGAGTAAAAAGTAAACAGATGCCCTGACCTATCTTTCTAACTCTCTGGTTTCTCCCCCTCGGAAACCTGAGGAAAGGGACAGCCTTAGAAGTGGAGTCTTGTTATGTGCTTATGTTATGTGCTATCATGTTGCCTCTGACCTATGGTGACCCTATGAATGAAAGACTTCCAAAATGTCCTATCATTAACAGACTTGCTCAGATCCTGCAAACTGGAGGACATGGCTTCTTTTATTGAGTCATGCCATCCCATTTTAGGTCTTCCTTTTTTCCTACTGCCTTCTACTTTCCCTAGCATTAT
The DNA here is from genome assembly GCF_028583425.1 of Eublepharis macularius. Taxonomy (NCBI): domain Eukaryota; kingdom Metazoa; phylum Chordata; class Lepidosauria; order Squamata; family Eublepharidae; genus Eublepharis; species Eublepharis macularius. Next base: position 197,719,694 of record NC_072790.1, read on the forward strand.
TGACTTTTCCAGAGAAGCTTGTCTTCTCTGAAGTGACCCAAGTATGATAGCCTTAGTTTTGACATTTTAGCTTCTAGGGAGAATTCAGACTTGATGCACCCACTTATTTGTCCATTTCCAGTCTGTGGGTTATTGTTTTGTTTTCCAAATGTAAATTGGAGCCAAGCAATTATGTTGCAATTATGTCCAATAGAGACTTTGCTACATTGAAAATGAGTGCAGCCAGCCAGGGTTAAGGACTAAACTACTTAGCATGGACCACAGTCGTAAGTATTCTAAGGCATTTTATAAATTCTTTTTTAATATAAAATTTATTTTTATAAATATAAGCAGAACAGAGAAAATAAAATCAAAAAGATAGCACAATTATAATTACATCAAAAGAAAAAGTAAAGAAAGAGTAAACATAATAAACACTATAAATAAGTCAGAGTTTTTTTTTATATCCAGCATATATCAATCCTTGAATGTGTTTGGTATCTATCAGAAAAGAAAATATAGTCTCCAATATTCAGATTTTTTATTCTCCAAGCATCTTCCAATTGTAACATTTCCATATAATTAAACACATTTTTGGGAAGTTTGCCATCTTTAGTTTTTTTTATCTATCTTTTTTTTAGATCCATTACCCCATTCATGTCTCTGAAGATCATTATCTTCTTGAAAATCTAAAATGGATTGGAAAACATTTCATAAAATTTTTTATCTTGCATTGTTTGGCACATATATTGTTGCTAGTGCATAAATCTTGCCTTCAAGAAGACTGATTTTCAGAATCATACATCTTCCATCATAGTCTCTTAATTCTTCAGTAACGTTTATTTGTAAATTGTTTATATAAAGTGCAACTGCTTAAACACAGAAATACGTAAGAACAAAAAACAGGAACAAAGCCCTAAAGAATCATGGAAATTGTAATATGATACGATAGAAAGGGTGGATAGTCCTGTGCTACATCTGCCATTATAACTGAGTCCCTCATGTGAATTTGTCACTGCTTGCCCCCCACTAGCCAAATCCAAAGGGACTTGGGACCCTCAGCCCCCATGTAGTTCACCAGTTGCCTGGGGGGGCTCAGCCCCCCTGGCCAAATCCAGGGGGCTTGAACCCCTCAGCCCCCCTGTAGTTTACACCTATGCCAATAAGCATACCCTAGAAATGATTCATTGACTTTCACTCTTTACATTTCATATATGTTCAGCTATTCTGCCAGAAGTATCTTGCCAGCCAAGATCAAACTGTTCACTGGCAATTCCATTCCAGTGCACATCATCAGGGCTTTAGACAGTTCTTTGGGTCTCCTAGAGAAATGGAACAAGTAATCAAAGATGTTTAGGGATGATAACGGATTGTGAGGTAACTAATAAAGTGAAATATCTAGGCATTGAGCTGACTGCGAAAAATATAGACTTATTCAAAAATAATTATGAGAAACTGTGGCTACAAACAGAAAGAGACTTGATAAAATGGAACAAATTGAATTCGTCATGGTTGGGAAGAATAGCAGCAGTGAAGATGAATGTGTTACCACGTGTGATGTTTTTGCTGCAAACAATTCCAATTATCCGAGACTTCAAACAATTTGATAAATGGCAAAGGAAAATCTCAGACTTTGTGTGGGCAGGCAAGAAACCCCGTGTGAAAATGAAAGTACTACAAGATTCGAAAGAAAGAGGTGGACTGCAACTGCCAAATATAAGATTATATTACGAAGCAATTTGTTTGGTCTGGTTAAAAGATTGGATAATGTTAAAAGACCGTAAACTGCTGGCTCTGGAGGGGCATAAAAAATTGTTTGGATGGCATGCCTATTTGTGGTACGATAAAGTAAAAGTGGACTCTATGTTTTTGCATCACTACATTAGAAGAAGCCTTTTCACAATCTGGAAGAAATATAAGGACTACATGGAAGATGGTATCCCCTCATGGGTGGTACCATATGAAGTAATAGATCCGAGAGCTGTTTATAATGAACAACAATGTTTAACTTACAAAGAGATAATATCAATGGAACATAAAATGTTAAAAATAAAAACGGAAGAAGAGTTATCTCCCCATTATGGATGGTTTCAATATAGACAAATCAGAGATCTTTACAACTCGGACTGTTTAAAAGGAGGAATAAGATTGAAAAATTTGGAATTAGAAGAAGTGATTTTACAAGAAGGTAAAAAAGAAATTTCGAAAATTTATAAAATACTTCTAAAATGGTACGTGGAAGATGAAACAGTTAAAGTCCAGATGGTGAAATGGGCAATAAACGTTCATAAAGAAATAACAATGGAAGCCTGGGAGCATTTGTGGAAAAAATACACTGAAGATTTCAACTTGTACCAATATTAAAGAGAATGTATATAAAATGATGTATAGGTGGTGTTTAACACCAAAGAAAATTGCGCTAGGAAATACTAATATGTCAGATAGATGCTGGAAATGTAAAAAGCATGAAGGATCACTATATCACATGTGGTGGACTTGTGAGGTAGCTAAGCATTACTGGGGAGATATAACTGAAGTAATTAATGAGGTTTTGCAAACCCAAATAAATAAGAACCCAGAATTGTTGCTACTGAACTTGGGAATGGAAGATGTTCCAATGCAGTATAGAACATTGTTATTTTACATGATTACAGCAGCAAGACTTTTATATGCGCAGAATTGGAAAGTGCAAGAAATACCAACTACAGAAGATTGGATTTACAAATTGCTGTACATGGCAGAAATGGACAAAATGACAAGAAAACTGAAAGATCTTGATCCAGGAGAATACATTGCAGACTGGGGGAAATTGAAACAATATTTAGAAAAAAAATGGGATGTGAAGGGAGGACTGTGGCAGTTTGAGAACTATTAATTTGTGATTTTATAAATGGAAGAGAGAAGTAACTTTACCATTAATGGGAAAATTTAGCTATTAATTAACCTAAGCTAGTACTATTAGTAAGGAGACTTTATAAAAATATACAGTTTAAATAGTGACGTAGAGAATGGGTATATTAGCGGATTTGATATAGTATATAAGAATTTCAATATGCTTAGAGTAAGAGCTATAATATATATATGATTTAGAAGAATATAGTTGAAAATAAGTTAAGTAATAAGATAGGTTAAGGGTTGGAAAGCTGTTGGAAGTCTACAAGGAGGGGGGAGGGAAAGGGTGGAGGTTGATATAAATTAGGTAAGATGGGGAATGTGTGTATTAATTATGTACTCACCAATAATTTTTTTTTAAAGATGTTTAGGGATGATTGAGTTTGTTATTTATCTCTTTTTCTAGTTTGGGAGAACACTGTTTCTCCAAGGAGCAGCATTTTAACTTCATAATAATACTATGGAATAAAGGCTTAACAGATTGTAACTAGGGATGCCATGGACATCACAGCAAGTGGATTCAGCAGGTAAGTGTGCTGTGCTCAACTGCTATGACCACCCAAGGGCCAAGCCTCAGATCTGCCCACCTTGCCATAGGCCTCTGCCTGCCTTTCCATAGTTGCCCTCAGGTTCCTGGAGAATGGCAACAATGCAACTGGTCTACAGCAAAGGGGGAGGTGTATGGCAGCTGTCAAGGGACCGGACCCCGCTTATCTGCCCACTCCTACCTATTCTGATCCTGTCCAAGATTACCACTGCCCCTCAATACTGCAAGCAGCATCAAATGGATACCATGAAGGAATCTAGAGAAGAAAACACGTATGCAAATCATCCCACTACATGTATTGTCATGTTTGCATTCTCCTAACTCCATTTTACAACATTCATAATGATGTACAATGATTTCATTTCATTTTCTCAAGGTATACATTCTGAATTTGAATGTGCTAACCATTGTAAACCAGGGATATAAAGGAATTTATCACATATATTGGTTCATCTCAGACTTCCAAGCAGAAGCTCAAAGTTGCAGTTGCCAAATACATGTGAACTTTGACAGAAAAGCTAGATATCAGTATTGATGCTTGCCATTCAAGATTTCAGGATGTTTTTTGAATATGCACCTCTGCAGGCTGATAATTGTTTTGTTATGCTTAGAATGACCACTGATATAAGCTAAAAATCACTATTGTAGTTGCTTAAAAGTCAACACAGTAGCCAAATTAAAAAAAAATCGTCATGTTGAACATATACAAAGCCTAAAGAACCATATAGGTTCATGCTTTTTTGCATGCCAACATTTAAGAAGTCAACAAAAAAGGGTTTGCAAAGACAATAATGTAATGTTAATAGGAAGCCTTCTGTGTTGTGATGCTTTGCAGTATCTATCTGTTAAACATTCGGGCTTTATTCTTTAATCATGAGGGCTAGATACCAGATTTTTAAAAAATAACTTCAAATTATTCCTGATTTCCAGCAGAGCCTACAAGTATGTTCAGGAATCACATATTCTTCAATTCACATTTCCCGCCCTCTGCTGCTGCTAAAACTCTAGCTCCCCCACTCCTCCAGGTTAAATATAGATATTTTGGTGGTCTTCTCTGAACCAAGCTGAACAGAACTTGTTTGTTTATTTAAATATCTACTAAAAGCAGGTGCTGTGGAACTCCCATATGCAACCTCTAACTTATCACCCCCTTACATTCTTTATCCCATTTCAAAGACCCTTTAAAAAGTCCCATCCAGTTTGCATATTATAAACATTCTTCTTTTCTGCTTTGGTGGAACGGAGCCAAGAAACTTCACAATGGGGGAACGAGATGTTAATGAGCTGAGATTGTGGGAAAACGAGTACAGTGGTGGCCTGCTTGACCTGCCCTATAATGCCACATTTAGCACATTCTTTTCCATTTGTGTAGTAAGCTTTAAAGGGGCAGCAAGTGAAGGTCTCCCCCAACCCTTGGTTTTGTTTTACACAAACTGGTTTCCAAGAAGAGTAGGGGGGGGGGCGGGAAAGATCTGGGATTGTTTTAACCCTGCATTGTAAGCAAATCAACAGCTGCATTCATTAAGACGGCAAAACTGGCATGGGATTATTGCCTTGCACTTCATTTTGTGGAGATGTCACTGCAGACTGATTTGAGCAGTATACTGCAACCAAAGCATGCATGCACCGTCCAGTTCCTTCCAATCAAGCTGCAGTAATCTTCCTGAGATGGAGTTGGGTAATGATACTGAAGCGCTTCCAGAAAACAGGTTGGCAACCTGTAGAACCTGTTGAACCTGTTAAAGATCAAAGCCACAAATCATCAAATCACTATTCCTCATTTCATGCAGAAAGTCAATAAGGGGATTCCAGTTAGCCAAAAAGGTAGACAATGTTTTATCTCTGATCAAAGCTGTAAGTTTCGCCATCTCAGCTAACTCCATCATTTTCATAATCCAGTCCTCAATTGAAGGCAATTCTGTACTTTTCCATTTTTGCGCTACAAAAGCCTAGCTGCTGTAGTCATATATAAAAATAAAATCCCATGCTAATTTTCCAACTGTTTGTCCATTAATCCCAACAAAAAGATTTCTGGCTTAAACTTTTTTGTATTATCATATGAATTTGAGTCCAAATTTTTTTAGCTTTACGGCAAGTCCACCAGAGATTATAGAATGTTCCTTCCTGTTTCTCACATTTCCAACATTTGTTTGACATACTTTTACTCATTTTAGCTAATTTGTCAGGGGACGTATACCACCAATACAGGCGTATGTCAGGGAACATATACCACTGAGACCTTCTGTATGTCTATGGGGGGTGGTGCCCACCTTTCTTTTTAAAATTACCTAAGGTACTATTTTAAAACTACCCAAGGCACAATTTTAATGTTGAAAATGAAGAAATTGAAACTGTACAAGATTTTCTATCCCTTTATTCAATCATCAACTAAAAGAGGGAGAGGAACCAAGAAATCAGGAGATTGAGACTTGGAAGGGCAACCATGAAGGAATGAGAAAACACCTTGCGGCTATTGTACTTTGGTCATATCACGAGAAGTAAAGACTCCATGGAAAAGACAATCATATTATGAACAGTTGAAAAAAGTAGGATTTATTGTGTCAATCCAACATGAGATTGACTTAGTAAAGGAGGCCGCAGCCTTCAGTTTGCAAGACCTGAGCAAGGCTGTCAGGACATTTGGGAGTTTGCTAATTCATAAGGTCATCATAAGTTGGAAATGACTTGACAGCACATAACACACAAGACAACATACAACAACTTGAAAAATCAGCCTTTTGCAGATGTTCTTTTCATTCATGCAAATCCGAAGCCCGCCAGATATGTGTATTGGGAGTTTGATACACACGGTTGCCATCTCATGTGCACTGGGCAATGATTTTCTATTTAAAGCTGTACCAGTGTTCTGCTCAGTTCATACAAGATGATAAGCATGCATACTACCAATATAAATAGATAATGGGCTTTTGGTTCTCATGAATGCAATGCAATATCTGCAAAGGGCTATTATAAAGCCCCTATCCGATATTAAATATAGTGTCATGAAAGCGGGCCAGTGGACAGTACCTGGGTAGTCTTTCCCTTCCTTTTCTGCAGAGGGGTTACTAGCTGATAGTGGATAGCTGTTGGGTCCAGCAGCCTGATGGAAAGGCCTCATTTCCCATCTTTTCTGCTAAACCACAAAATGATTGGCTGCTGATAGGAAACCAAGAGAGGAGAGCTCCAGCTGTTGAAAGCACAGGAGCCCTCCAAAGAAAAAATATTTTTGGTCCTGGGTGTTGAATTAAATCTTGGCAAGTTGGCACATCATGGTCTTATGTTCTTGCACAGCCTGGTCTGTGCTCGGGCCCTCATATGAACCACCAAGAGGGGAAGGGCACCTATTATAAATGTCATAAAATAATAAAAGTATCAGTACAACCCAGTGATCAAGTTTGTTTACTTATTAAAAATATTTCTCTCCCCACAAACACACACAGACAAATATTTCTGAGGTGTCTTCATTAAAATAATGGATAGCTAAAGCTGGTTTTTCACTTTGACTTGTAAAATGAGTAACTTTAATGAAGTAAATGGGATAACTTTGGAAAGGACACTGGCTCCAGTCTTGTTTCATTTTGCTGAGATTTTAGATATTTGAAGTGAAACTCCATAGTTCAGTAGGGTAGCTGGAATTAAAGCTGCTTGAATACCATTGTAATAAGTGTGGGATTAGATCTGAATAGACTAGAATTGGAGAATGAATAACTCTCTACTGTCCTTTACAAAGTACAAAGCAATTGGAATAGCTCCCCAATCATCACCTTAGTGCTACGTTTCTCTGTCGTCAAATATTTTCCTAGGTTTTGACCAAGGGCTTCAGTTAAGCAAAAACTGGAGTTAAATGCTCAGATCCTAGTGACCTTTAGCAGAAGGTGAGTTGCTCACAGCCCTTTGTGTGCCTGTAAATTGCTTCCCAGAGGCTCAGCACAGTGTTTGAATGGTTGGGTTTAAGGGAGAGAAAAAGCAATTGGGAGCAACTACACAAGATGGTTGCACCTGCCAAGTCCCCTGAATGCATGCATTGCTTCCTACTCCAGGGCATTGAGAGTCAAAGTTGTCTGAAGGTTCACACGTAATATGAAACTGGAGAGTTTTAGTCTTGGATCAGGGTCAAAGGCTAAATTCCTCTTGTGTGTATGCCAAACAGCTGCTTTAAGCTGAACTGTAACCACTGAGAAGGATACTCCAGTAAGATTCATTAACTTTTTAAATTGAGAGAGTCACAAAAACTGGCTGTAAACTGGGAGGTAAAGTTTTCTATTCTATTGATTTCTTTACTGAACTGTTGCCAACTTGCCAGGAAGTGAGTAAATACTCTGTATATACTTGACATTTTTCAGCCTGCATCTTTTGTTTTATACCATTTAAAATTCATTCTCTTGGTTGAATTTAAATAAATGTTCCCATAAGAGACAATATAAGAGAAAGATTAACACTTAAATTTCCATGACTGGCCAACAGTTTTTCTAAACAGCAAAATCTGGGGTATTCAAATATTGGAATACAATTCTTTATAAAAACACCTTGTAAAAATTTAAAAGAAATTAAGAAAAAGGAATAGGAGCCCCATGGCACAGAGTGGTAAGCTGCAGTACTGCAGCCCGAGCTCTGCTCACGACCTGAGTTTGATCCTGGAGGAAGCCGGGTTCAAATAGCTGGCTCAAGGTTGAGTCAGCCTTTCATCCGAGGTCGGTAAAATGAGTACCCAGTTACCTGGGGGTAAAAGTGTAGATGACTGAGGAAGGCAATGGCAAACCACCTGGTAAAAAGTCTGCCAAGAAAACGTCGTCATGATGCAACATCCCCCCATGGGTCAGTAATGACTCAGTGCTTGCACAGGTGCTTGCCTTTACCTAAGAAAAAGGAAACACAAGGCCCCAAATGGTTCATTGGTTCTCTCCCATTATCTCCTTGACTGCTTTCTCCTCCAGTTCTTGGTTTTTATCATTAGCTGAAAGTTCATACAATGACTGTTTCCTCACTGCCTTATTTTAGCAGCACAGTATTGCCATTATACCACTTTATTCACATTAGAATCATAGAATCATAGAATCATAGAGTTGGAAGGGGCCATACAGACCATCTAGTCCAACCCCCTGCCCAGTGCAGGATCAGCCTAAAGCATCTCTGACAAGTATTCATCCAACCTCTTCTTGAAAACTGCCAGTGAGGGGGAGCTCACCACCTCCCTAGGCAGCTGATTCCACTTTTGAACCGTGAAAAAGATTTTCCTAATATCCAGCCGGTACCTTTGTGCATGTAATTTAAGCCCATTGCTTTGCATCCTACCCTCTGCTGCCAACTGGAGCAGCTCCTTGCCCTCCTCCAAATGACAGCCTTTCAAATATTTAAAGAGAGCAATCATGTCCCCCCTCAACCTCCTCTTCTCCAAACTAAACATTCCCAAGGCCCTTAGCCTTTCCTCGTAGGGCTGTCTCCAGACCCCTGATCATCCACGTCGCTCTCCTCTACACCCTCTCGATTTTGTCCACATCCTTTTTGAAGTGAGGCCTCCAGAACTGCACACAATACTCCAGGTGTGGCCTGACCAAGGCAGTATAGAGAGGGGCTATGACCTCCTGCGATTTTGACACTATGGCCTCTTTGATACAACCCAAGATTGAATTAGCCTTTTTTTGCCACCGCATCACTGACTGCTCATATTTAGTTTACAGTCAACTCTTACCCCAAGATCCCTTTCACATGTACTACTGCCCAGAAGTGTATCCCCCATACAGTATTTGTGCTTCCCATTTTTGTGGCCCAGATGTAATACTGTGCACTTGTCTTTGTTGAATTGCATCCTATTCACAGCTGCCCACTTCTCCAGAGTATTCAGGTCTTGTTGAATTTTAATTCTATCTTCTTGGGTGTTTGCTACTCCTCCCAATTTGGTATCATCAGCAAATTTAATGAGCAGCCCTTCCACTCCTTCATCCAGATCATTGATAAAAATATTGAAAAGTACCGGGCCCAAAACCGAGCCCTGCGGCACCCCACTGGACACCTCCCTCCAATCTGATGAAATGCCGTTGACCACTCTTTGAGTGCGGTCATCTAACCAGTTCCCTATCCATCGAACTGTCCTATAGTCCACTCCACAGTCTTCCAGTTTGCCCATCAGAATGTCATGCGGGACCTTATCAAAAGCTTTACTGAAATCCAGATAAATCACGTCAACAGAGTTCCCCCGATCCAGTAAGCTGGTCACTCGATCAAAGAAGGAAACCAGGTTGGTCTGGCAAGATCTGTTAGGAACAAAACCCTGCTGATTTCCCCGGATCACTGAGCGGTCCTTCAGATGCTTACAGATTGATCCCTTTAAAATCTGTTCTAATATCTTCCCAGCAACAGAAGTCAGACTAACCAGCCTGTAGTTTCCCGGGTCATCCTTCTTCCCTTTCTTAAAGATTGGGATAACATTTGATCTTCTCCAATCTTGTGGCACATCCCCAGTCCTCCAGGAGGCCTTGAAGATGATGGACAGGGGTTCTGCAAGTTGTCTAGTACACATGTCCTCGTAATTCAGCCGTGCAAATTCTGTCATCCTCCCGTTATTGTTGCGCTTTCTCCAAGAACATTGACCTTCCACTTTTTCTGCATTGAAATGTGTATTTAGTGCTATTTTTGGCATGCATGAGAATGCTTAGAAACGCTTCTTCAGAGAATGTCCACTCAGCCACTCAGTTGGTGCTTCCTCAGAGCAGTTGCACCTGCTCACAAACTGGAATCTTGCAAGCCTCTGCGGACTCTTGTCAAAAGTTTCCCCTCAACCTTTTTTTTAAAAAAAATATGTTAATTGCGCTATTGTGATCTCTTGCTTAAAAGAAACCCATTGCATTTCTTGTCTAAAGAAATTTAGATCCTGAAGCAACTGTTTTGCATTTAAAATTGAATTGTCAGAAGTTCAGGGCTTGTCCTGCCTGCCTGCCTGCTTGCCTGCTTGCCTGTATTTAGGCATGACCATCAGGCAACAGAACTTCAAGTCACAAAGAACTAAACCTTTGCCTAGTCACTCCATCCTGTTCATGCAGTGAGGAACAATGGGGAGAAATGACTTTTTAAAAGAACTATAGTAATGATGGACTTTTAAATGTTGCAGCTTCAAAAATAAATAGCTTTTCTTAATTAAACATAAGTGCTGCGTGTAGGATAAGAGGATTGTGTTTTTCACCTTTTCTTTGTATCCTTGCTTAGCTTCATACTTGGACAGCCTGTGTGTCAGGTCTGCTGCCCACAGTCCTTCCATATTGCTTGCTTGCTGTACTTTTCCAGTAATATTTTCTGTGTGGCCGAATCCACATTCATCTCTCACCCGCATTTTTCCCGGTATTTTTGCATTTGTCTTCAATCCACAAATTTCTCCCCTCCGTTCACATTCCATCCTCAAATACATTGTTCTCGCACGCTCCTGCGGTCACACAGCGACTGGAATATCCGCTTTTGTGGGCGGGAACATTTTTTAAATTTTTTTTAACTAACTTTTCTGTTATTTCGATCTCGCCTTATAAGGAAACATCAATGAAGTGATATAACACATGACCGTGAAAGCAAATGGTTCACGTTTTCTGGCGGGGGATTTGAAATAACTATAAAAAGGCAAGCATTTTGTGGAGATTTCTTTGTGGGTGTTAGTGGATGGTGGGTTTGGTTGGTATTGGAGGCATGATGGAGGTCCTGCTCTGTGTTTTCTTAAATTCGAATGATTGATTCACCGTAATTTTGATATCACAGTAATCCAGAGAAAAATAAAAAACAGTTAAAAAGGATGTTTTGCGAGTCTGTTCTGAGGAGGGATTCACCCCAAAATGATTTTTCAAACGAACAGATTTGATTTAGAAACAACATGATCAATAAATCCAACGCTATGAAGTCAAAAACAGTCTTTTGCAGACTACGGAGCACTTGAAAGTTGAATCAGCCAATAGGAACTCTCAGAACGGCTGGAGAGACAGGAAGGGGGGTGTTTTTAAAAAACCCGCGTAAATTGCGCATTTGCCCGTTCATGTCCACCATGAAACTCCCGATGAAAACCTGTTACCACATATTTGGGAGAAATGTGAATGAAATGCGTCTGTTTAATGAGGTAATGTGATCGGCACTCGGGTTTGCGTGGAGAATGCGGGGAACATGTGACTTAGATTGAGTAATGTGGATTCGACCTGTGTGTATTAGTAGGAGCAGCCTGGTTCCTGAGACAGCCTTATCTGAGATGCTCACCACAGAGGCCTTGGGACAGCTCCTTTCACTTTCCCACCGTCTGTACCAGCTGGGTAGACACCGAGGGTGGGGGATGGTTTCGAGGGTTTGATATACTGTAGCAAGCCCTTAATACGTCATTCTCAACAAGAGATTTATGTACAGCCAGAAGCTTGCTTTAGCCTTTGGATAACCTATGGACACTTGTACTTTCTGAATATATAATCTCTCAATAAAGAACCTTTGACTCAAGAGACCTTGGATTTCTTGCTGCAAGGGGTGGGAGACGAAATCAGAGTATCCTGCTTTCCAAAGACTGACACTGTGTGTACTGTTTTTGTTTTTGCTTATTAAACTTCCTTAGATTTTGATTGCTCTAAGCCTGATCTCTGTAAACACACCATACCTACTGATCTATCCAAAGGGAGAGTAAAAGGGATAGGCAGTGGGTAAGTTTGTCATCCCTTGAGCAAATTTGCAAACTGGGATAGATCATCCCTGTGCTAGCTAGCATGAGCAAAAGGAGAAGAGGACAAGCAACTAGGTGGAGCCTATAAATGGCAAAAAAAGATACAGTGATAGATATGCAAATTAAACAGGAGATATTCTCAGATTTGCTTGCAGTAGCAGTTACTAGTCAGTTTGATTTTGATACCACCACCACCAGAGTAAGGGAAAGGGATGTCATCATTGGGCAGAAACCTGGGATGGCCACAGACTTTCCAGACAGTCTGGAACCAAGAGGGAATGGGGCTTGTGAATCTCTTCCTTCATGGCCTCATACACAGCAGTTATAAAATGGGACAGGACTTAGGGCTTGCACATGTGCACTCCAAACTCACCAAGCTTTATCACTGTCTGACTGTCCTGATCAAGGCTGGGGTCCAGGAGTCAAAGCATGAGCTGGAGCCAACAATACATCATAGATGAAGTCATCACAAAGGCTATATTGGGGCCCCCAAATCAGGCCCTGGCATGACCCACCACTTCTGTGTCATGCTGGGAACTACGTCTCCCCACCATTGCACTTGGTTAATTTATTTCATTATTGTTTTGTATATTGATTTTAGTATTGTTGTTTTCTTGTTTTTATTGATTTTAAACTGTTCACCGCCCAGAGCCCCTGGGGATGGGCGGTATATAAATTGAAATATAAATAAATAAATATACATTTCCATTGTGACATAGAAGTGCTCTGGAACATGTGCTTGTGTGAGATAAGTACTCCAATTGCACATCCCCCCACAACCCCACTATCCCCCAGTCTGAGCACCAGGAAACATGGCAAACCTAGATGTTTCCCCTTCAAAATGTGTGTCTTAGGCTCCAAACAGATTTCTTAGTATCATGTATGTACCTGGTAAGGATCCTAAGTCCCACAGTGGGGAAGGGGGATCCTCTGTTCCCACCCACCAACCCTGCCAAGACTCACCTGGCCAGTGGGAAGGAGTGGGAACAAGCCGCCTGGGCGTGCTCCCAGGGCAGCGTGATGCTATCACTTCCTGGGAGTGATGTTATTGTGCCACCCTAAGAGCACTCCCACACTTTTCAGCAGCCTGATTTGGATCCTAACCGGGCTGAATTAGACCCGTTTGGGGCCCAAATCAGCTCTCTGCAAAGCATGAATGCTCTCTCACACCTGTGGAATGATGTCACTTCCCATGGGAGCATGCCTGGGAGCAAAGACTAGGTGAGTGCCAAGAGGGAAGGGGAACTGGCAATCCTAGTACCAGCCCTATGCATTTGCTTTCACAATAGAAACATGTTCACCTTGAAGACTGCCTTAAACACAAGAGCCCACTCAATGTGTGGATTTTCAAGCTGTGAACTGAATCACAATGCAGGTACATGTATTTCTGTTGTGAACTGAATTTGTATTTTTACTAATGAATGATTTCTTGCATGGCCTCCATCCCTGTTGCAAACTGAAACCAAGGAGCCTTCCATCTGCCTACCTCAGTCAAGATTCCTCTCACAGTCCTGGATTTTTTCATGCAATCAGTTCGATTGAGAAGACAAACATCCCTGAGGCGAGGCCTAGCTAGATCTTCCTTTGCTAAGCTCTTTCCAGCTTCAAGCCATTCTTGTGTTTGGCTTGCTCCACCAAGTCTCTGGTGTCATAAATTAGATCGAGAGGGTGGACACCTAGTTTAGTTTACTTCAGGGGGTCTCTTGGGTTCTGCTTTCTAAATGATGTTTGTTAGTTTTTGCTTTAGGGGACACTCTTAACTCCCCAGCCACACAACAGAACAATCAAAATACAAGTCCCTCAGAGCCAAACACCTGCTCTCAGTGAGACAGGAGGGGAGAAAATACCTTTCCTTTTCATTTAGGCTCTTTATAATTAATAAAACTTCTCAGCTGCGAAGTATATCAACAGAAAATTCCAAAACCTTTATACTGGGAATAAATTACAGACCAGCCCTATACAGCATCCACCCTATGCTCACAAAATCATCTCATAAAACACACCTTCTTTTCATTCATCACTTTGTTTGTATTTTTAGCTCAACATGTCCTCAGGAGTCAGGATGGGTAAGATCAGGGTTTTTTTTTAAAAAAAGAATGCATAAAAGACATTTGAAAGAAATCAAAAACATTGAATATAATTGCTCAACGTATATAAAAATAAAAGGTGTTTTAAGAAAACAGATGTATCATACTAAATCAATCCATGTCACAGTTTTCTAATGCTGCTTTTATGTAAGTATGTATTTTTGCAATGAAAAGCAGCCATGAAGGGCTGTGAATTCAGCAGAGGAAGGAGCATGTGAATGTATGGGTCCTTTCCTTTGGCCCTTTTTCCTTCAAAGCTGATTTGTGGAGCTCCTTCAAAGCTGATTTGCAATCCACTGGTTAAAAGACACAGCATTATTATAAAAGTTCCCATCTGCAAAACTTTCCTATTCATCTCAGAGGAGAAAGTTGTTCCATGCATGCAAAAGGATATCATTTATTTTATTTAAACTTTTGCATAGTTCCTTTGCACCAAAGTTCTTGAAGTGGTTCACAGACTAATGTATAATCCACCAAACCCTAAAACGTAAAGGATTTCTGAACCAGCAATGTACAGCATACAGCAGTAAATAAAGCAGCCACAATGACAAAAACTGCACAGCAACCAATTATGACTAATTAATTTTTTTAAAGCATTAACTTAAAATCAAATTAAAAACAGCAGCAGCAGACAAAAAGTAGAGAACAAACTATGTGGATTAGAGGTGGGCACGGACCGGATAAACCCCACAGATCATCGACCTGTGGTCTGTCGCGTTTCACAGACCCGCCCCATTCACGGACCGGTTCGTCGGTCCATGGTCCATCACTGCTCAGGTTCCTAGGACTGTCCCTTCACATTGAAAGATGCCAAACTCACAACAAGGCTTCAGCAGGCTCTCCTCCAACCACTATCCAATTTTGACCAAGATTGCATTTCAGAGATCCGACTTACAGACCCCTAAAGTGGCCACCCCCAGGAAACTTCCAGTAGATACTAGGACTTGCAAATGCTAATTGACTTACATTGGCTTGCAGTACCAAAAAGTTGCAATGAAACAAAATCAAACAGAAAAGGGTGAAGGAAGAGCCCCCTCACTCACCATACAGACACCTTCCCAGCCATTGCCTAGGGAATTAATTCTTGCTCCTTACTCTCAGAGAGAAGAACGGGAGCTCTCTGGTTGGCAGTAGACATGGGCACTAACAGCATTATGATTGCAAAAAACCCACGAACAGCCCGTTCGTCTGTTCACAAACAAGCCGTTTGTGAGGTGCCATTGTAAATGAACAAGTGGTCGTCGCAAGCCTGGTTTGTTGCGTTCATCCGCTGTTCATGAAGACAGTCAGGCACCTTCAATCAATTCCCTTGGCAACGGAGGCAGGGACTGCCTGAAGTCTGCACTCCTTCTGTCGCCCTGGAAACCCCAATCTAAGCCCAACTTAGCTTGATGGGCAGGTCTTCCTTCCAAGTGTGGAGCTTCAAATTGGTTACAATTGGTTACATGCGAGCAGAGACCGGGAGGAGGGAGGGGGGAGGGGTGGTGTTCTGTAGCCATGGGCACTCCAATCGCATCCCTGCAAACCCTGTTAGGCAGTTAGGACTGCCAACCACAGACCTCCTGCTTTTCTCTATGAGACCTCTGGTTATAAAAGGGCACTGTACTCCCAGTTCTGGCTTTCAGTTTGAGCAAGCAGTGGAGTGGGACAGAGCTGTTGCTAGCCTTTTGGGAGAGAGAAAGGGAGAGTGCATTGGAGCTGGGATTTTTTTCTGTGTATGGTGGGTGGGATAGGGATCTATCCACTCTGCTTCCAGGGCTGCTGCCAGGCCCTGGGGCCAAGCTCAGTGGGCACCTCAGCTGAGGGCTCACCCTGATTATTAGTGCCCGATCTGGTCCGGTTTCTGGGAGTGCTGGGCTAGGGCTCCATCCCCTCCCTCTGGTTCCAGGGCTGCTGTCAGGCCCTGGGGCCAAGCTCAGTGGGCAACTTGGCTGAGGGCTCACACTGATTATTATTATTATCAGTGCCTGATCTGGTCAGGTTTCTGGGAGTGCTGGGCTAGGGCTCTACCCCCTCCCTCTGCTTCCAGGACTGCTGCCAGGCCCTGGGGCCAAGCTCAGTGTGCACCTCAGCTGAGGGCTCACCCTGATTATTAGTGCCTGATCTGGTCTGGTTTCTGGGAGTGCTGGGCTAGGGCTCCACCCCCTCCGTCTGGTTCCAGGGCTGCTGTCAGGCCCTGAGGCCAAGCTCAGTGGGCAACTTGGCTGAGGGCTCACACTGATTATTATTATTATCAGTGCCTGATCTGGTCAGGTTTCTGGGAGTGCTGGGCTAGGGCTCTACCCCCTCCCTCTGGTTCCAGGGCTGCTGCCAGGCCCTGGGGCCAAGCTCAGTTGGCACCTCGGCTGAGGGCTCACACTGATCATTATTATTATCAATGCCTGGTCTTGTCAGGTTTCTTGGAGAGCTGGGCTTGGGCTCTACTCCCTCCCTCTGGTCTCAGGGCTGTTGCAAGGCACTGGAGCCAAGCTCAGTGGGCACCTTGGCTGAGGGCTCACATTATTATCACTGCCTGATCTGGTCAGGTTTCTGGGAGTGCTGGGCTAGGGCTCTACCCCCTCCCTCTGGTTCCAGGGCTGCTGCCAGGCCCTGGGGCCAAGCTCAGTGGGCACCTCGGCTGAGGGCTCACACTGATTATTAGTGCCTGATCCGGTCAGGTTTCTGGGAGTGCTGGGCTAGGGCTCTACCCCCTCCCTCTGGCCCTGGGGCCAAGCTCAGTGGTCACCTTGGCTGAGGGCTCACAGTGTTCTCTCCTTTTCTTTCTCCTTAATTCTTGTTTGCTGGCACAGTGAAGCTTCGGCTGGGGGACAAGGGTGGTCGTGGGGGAAAGTGCAAAGATTGTCCCAGTTGCCCTGTGGGAAGCAGTAGTGAGCATGGCTCTGGTGCAGCAGAGACTCTTGCTCCCCAAAAATCACCTGTGGGAACTGTGGAGGCGGCCGAAGAGGTCTTGCCACTGGGGGAAGGGGAACTCTTTAAACTGTTTGAGGAGGAGGAGGGTGAGGGATCCAAGGAGGAATCGTTGGGTTTTGACGAAACATCCATCCTGTCCCCATCCGAAACAACCGGTGCTGTTCCCTGCCTGCAGTCCACCCCTCACTCTGTCTTCCATTGCCAGCTCTGTGGCGCAGCCAGTAACCCTTCGTCCTCCCTCCCCTGGGAGAGTTAGTGCTCCACAGTTCGAACTCTCTGTATGGAGGCACTTTTGGGCCCTTCTGACTGATCCCTGTGTGGTGCAGTGCCATGTCTGTGATGGCCTGGTGCACAGGGTACCAGGCCATCGAAGCACCTGTTATCGAGAGTCCTGACCAGGCACCTGAAGATGCACCACCCATGCCTGTGGTCTCTGTACTCAGACAGTGAAACATCCAGCGGGGGGCGGGGGGGAGAAAGCCACAAGCTCCTCTGAGCCAGGATCAGTGGGAAGGTCACCAGAATCCAACCCAAGCAAGAAGCCTTGCCTCGAGGGTGCTGCTGGTGGGAGCAGAACGTTCAGGCAGGCCTCCCTTGGGGAGGTTGTTCCATTGGGGTTGGTGATAGTGCCATTGAAAAGGGTGAAGTCAAGGGCTCAGGAGGCGGGCATTCATGTCATGGCAGAGATGATTGCCCTGCAAGAATTCCCCCTATCTGTCATGGAGGGTGTGGGCTTCCAAAGGCTGCTTCAGCACTTTGCCCCATGGTTCTCCATTCCATCACGGTGCACCGTTGGACATCGAATCCTGCCTGCCCTCTACCAGTCTGTGCGAGACATGGTGCTCAGGGAGCTGTCGGCCACCAAAGGCCGTGCAGTACACTTCACAGCCGACCTCTGGAGCAGCTGCCATCACGGATACCTTGCCATCACTGCCCACTAGTGGCAACCAGAGGACCTCTGCCACCCCAGGCCAAGAACTGGCACCCGGAAAAAGGTGCCATGCTTGACACTGGGCTACAGGGTAGTTCGTCTCCAGGCCCGGGGGATGGACAATGTCCATACTGTGAAGACCATCGCCACCACCATAAAGGCAGCACTGAGGGAGCAGATGGCCGGGGGAGAGGGTTTGTCCTTGGCTTTATGGTAACAGATGCAGGAAGCAACATGTTGACAGCCCTGAAATAGGCATCCCTTCCTGACCTGGTGTGCATGGCGCACAAGCTGCTGGTTGTTCAGCACAGGGGCCCTATCCATGGGCACCTGCTGTCCCCTCTGAGCAGGGTGAACGGGGCTCTCCCATCCTTTCCATGAAGGCAGGAAGGTGGGTGATGTTACTTGCTGCAGCTGAGTACCTCAGTGGGATCCTCAGATGAGGCCTCGCAACAGTTGGGATCTTCCCAGTTCCCATTCCCTCTTTCAACCTCTCTGGATGGAACCAGTACGACCCCTCCCAACGACCTCTGCTGTCCTGCCCATCCCAACCTTTCCGCGATGGCAGGAAGGTGGGTGATGTCAGCTGCCACTGCTTTTGGCCATGAGGGACAGCTCTGCTGCTGTTGCGCAGGTGGTTGTACGGTACTGCACGGTGCTCCCTATCCATGGCGCCCTCTGTCCACGCTGAGCAGGGGGGAATGGGTCCCACACCGCAACTCATGTCCTTTCTGTGAAGGCAGGAAGGTGTGTCATGTTGTCTGCCGCCACCGCCCCGCAACTCAGTGGGTTTCTTGGCTCATGGCTCACCAATGAAGGGGTCTTCCCAGTCCTGCTCCATGATGCAGCCGGTGCTAACTCTTTGTCCCTGTCTTCCTGACATGTTCCCTGATGGTCCCTCTTTCAACCTCTCCCTCTCTGGAACCACTCAGATGCCTCCCAACCTCTCCTGTCCTGTCCTGCCCATCCTTTCCATGAAGACAGGAAGGTGGGTGATGTCAACTGCCACTGCTTTTGGCCATGAAGGACAGCTCTGCTGCTGTTGCTGATAGGGTTGTACCGCATGGTGCCCCCCTTTCCGTGGCTCCTGCTGTCCCCTCTGAGCAGGGGGGAATGGGTCCGTCCCACCTTTCCATGAAGGCAGGAAGGTGGGTGCTGTCTGCTTCTGCTTTGGGGCATGAGGGGCAGCTAAAGAGCTATTGCACATATGGTTGTGCAGCACAGGGCCCCCTATCCATAGGAACCTGCTGTCCACTCTGAGCAGGGGGGAATGGGTCCCTCCCACCCTTTCCGTGAAGGTAGGAAGGTGGGTGCTGTGCTGCTGCTGCTGCTTTTGGGCACAAGGGGCAGCTTGAAAGCTTATGCTGCAATAAAGTTGGTTAGTCTTAAAGGTGCTATTGGACTCTTCACTATTCTGCCTTTTTTTGTGGTTCATAAGAACATAAGAAGAGCTAAGCTGGATCAGATCAATGTTCCATTTAGCCCAGCATTCTGTTTCACACAGAGGCCAAGCAATTGCTATGGAGGGCCCACAATAGGGTATGGAGGCTGAGGCCTTCCCCTGAAGTTTTCTGGCACTGGTATTCAGAGGTTCATTGCCTCTTAATGTGGAGTTTCCCTTTAGTCACCATGGCTAATAGTCACTGATAGACCTATCCTCCTTTGAAACCAACGCAATCGCACAAGAATCCCATATTTATGCTGCAAGAGAACTGTAGGGTTGCTTCCCTAGCTCAAATAATCCAGATGTAAACACTATTCAGCAACTATGCTGGTTCAAATCAATGGTCCATCTACGGCAGCATTCTGTTTCACACAGTGGCCAACCAGATCACCCCTTAAGGTCCACAATTTATTTTATTGTAATTCATTTATACCCCATGTTTCTCCCGTACCTGGGGACCCAAAGTGGTTTATAAGTTCTCCTTTCCTCTATTTGATCCTCACAACAAACCTGTGAGGTAGATTAGACTGTCAGTATATGACTAGTCCAAGGTCACCCAGAAAGTTTCCATTGGCAGAGTGCAGATTCAAACCTGAGTCCCCCAGATCCTAATCAAATACACTAACCACTACACAATGCTGTCAGGACATGGAAGGTAAAACCCTATCACCCCACCCCTTGCACTGGAATCATTGGTCTACTGCCTCTGGACATGGAGATTCCATTTAGACACTGTGGCTAATAACCACTGATGAATCTGTTCCCCTTCTAAAGCCAGCCAACCAAACTAGTATCCATCATTATATCCTGTAACATGTGACAGAGAATTCCACAATGTAATTGTTCTTTTAAAGGAGAAATACTTCCTTTTGTTTGGCTCCCAGGTGGTTTACAAAAAGACTAAAACCAGATCTCAATACAGTGCATAAAAAGGCAACAATTAAACAGGTCACATGTTACAAAAATCAATAATCTAATCAACCAGCCAACTAAATCACTTAATAAACATTAACCTTCAGGTGTCTTCAAAAGCTCTCTTTAAAAACTTTGAAGTGTTTTCTAAAAATCAAAAGTATAGAGACTTGTCTGACTTGCATATGCAATACAATTCTAAACAGAGTTGTACCCTTCTAAGTTAATTAAAGTCAACGGGCTTAGAAGGGTGTAACTGTTTAGCATTGCACTGATAATCTGTCAAAATGTTCCACAACAGTGGGATAGTCACCAAAAAAGCCTAAGACCAGGCCTAGAGGAAGGGGACAAAAAAACGAGGCTTACTAACCTCCAGGTGTGACCTGGAGTTCTCCAAGAACTACAACTATTTCCAGACTCAGAGCCAAGCTACAAATGATGCCTGACACAGGTTGGACACTTGTCAGCTTCCCTCAAGTTTTGATGGGAAATGTAGGTGTCCTGGTCTTACAACTTGGCTCTCCATTTAATAGAAGTTTACCGAACCCCGCCCCCCCCACACCCAGCAGAGGGGAAGGGGGGCACCTGGCAAGAGCATGACGCCTGCACTCCCCTCCCGACCACATGTTCTCCCTCCCATAGACTGCTGCTCTGTAAACTTCTGTAAGCTGCAAGACCAGGACGCCTACATTTCCCATCAAAACTTGAGGGAAGCTGACAAGTGTCCAACCTGTGTCAGGCGTCTCTTGTAGCTTGGCTCTCAGAGATCAGTTCCCCTGGAGGAAATCGCAACTTCAGAGGGAAAACTCTGTGGCATCAGATCCCTGTTGAGCTCCCTCCCCAACCCACGCTCTGCTTTCCCCAGGAATTTCCAAGGTAGATTTAGCTAGCCGACAGAATACTCATCTGTGCTCTATGAAGGATCTGCATAAGTATATATGAGGGAAGTCCTTATTCAGCAAATGAGTAACTACAACAGCACAAGATATATTGGGTAACATATTGTACTAATATATCTTCTAGTGCTGTCCATGTCATCTTGAATTTGCATTGTTTCTAGTATCCAAATGGAGTTTTATATCCCTCCCCCCTGTTTACAGAGGCTTGAAGAGGCTGGCAGGAAGCCCATTTCTCAGTAGAGTCTCAAATTTGGGTTAGTCTGGTAGGAAGTAACAAAAAGTACTTTCCAATTAAGTAACTGCTGATGGAAAGTCAACCCAAACCTAAGAGTTTGCTTATTATCCCTATTCAGTGTACATCTATCCAAGAAAACACATGATGTCTCAGTCTTCTGAAAATAGCCCTTGTATTTATCTAAAACAAGAACACAGAATTTGCCTGTTTGTTTACTTTATTTATACCTGAGCTTTCTTACAGTTTTTTCCTGATTTTTTTCTTGGTCCTCCCCCTCCCCTTCAGGCCTTCACATATCTACCTGCAAGTATATAACTTAGAAGATGGAATTAGTTAAGTAAGCACTCTAAGGCATCAATTGAATGCTGTAAAGAACTTCCGTCACATCAACAGTGCAGGAGGACTAACATAGCTTGTTGCTGCTGGAGCAGGAACCCCCTTGGGGCAGTCATGACTTCCTGACCCAAAGCTTCTTTACTAGGAGGAAAGGGTCATAGCACACCTCCCACAAATATCTGTGTTTGGCCAGGAGCCAAGGATTCTGAGTCAGAGTGGACTTGCCCATATATCAGGGATGACCACAGTTTGAAGCTTGAGTCTACAGCATCCCAGAAGTCCCTGTTACCTGCACTGGCACACTCAGTTACGATTAAAAAATATTTGCTGATGGTTTTGCTGTACTGTTCTGACCATTTATTTATCCAAAAAGACTTGTGTGGCACTCATTATTCTGAGTCTGTGTGTAAAAAGCAAGAGTGATCTTTAAGATCTCACCCAAACTGGGAGATCAACCATACAATCTCAACCTTCAGGGGCAGAATATAGCAGTAAATGGGAATTAAGGCAGTATGGCCAGTAGCATCAGCCAGTGTGCTTGGTGATTTGTTCTCACTCTCCCCAGGCCTCACATAATGTGCATAAGCATAATGTGCATAATGTGCAGCATCTGAACCAACCAGCCCTAATCATAGTTTCATTACGTTGGCTAAAAGATCTTCTAAATGAGAAAAAAACAAAATCCTGAAATAATACTGAAAACTAAATTTTTAAATGGTGTGTGTGTGTGTGTGTTTCTGGGGATCATAGAGAATCTGTGCAAGAAATTGTGCTGCTTTACCTACACTACAGCAAAGTCAGAGATGGCTGTTTGCCAATGAATGGTGTGGTGCTTGTACAAGCTTGTGTAATAACATAAATCACAAACATATGCACAAGTTTTCTCTTTAGGCATTGCTGGTGTTGCCTGGAGCTATAGCTGCTTGCAACTCTATTTAATCACTGTAATTATTTTAAATGTGTCTATCTGGGAAATCTTTGAGTTTTATGCGAATGTTATTCATACCTTATCAGTAAGAATCTTGAGGGTCCCATTCTTTTCCCCTCAAGGGACTCCACTAAGCAGGTTTCTTTGGACTTTGGGCAGAGGGATGGTTGTAATGTTTATATCTTTATTTTGAATTACAGGTTCTTAAAAACCCCAAAGCCTCTGAAACTAATCAGATTTTGAAATCTCAGCAGAGGCTATAATTTCCTGGTAGGAAATTAAGCATTGTATATTGTTTGTGGGAAGGGAGTACCTGGAGAGATCCTGATTGGCTTCTTCGTTTACATCTTAATTTGCTGACTGTGTAAAGGTTGTTTGGCCAAAGGATTGACAAGTATATAGGAATGGTATTCACTCTGGTAAAATGGATACTTCCTATGGGAAACTTAAAAAAAAAGATTTGACATAATGGCAGTGTTTTTCCAGTTAATTTTGTCAAGCAGTGAATAGTGGGGCAGTATATTCTAAAGCAAACATGGCTGTGATTGACACCAGAGTAAAATCAACTAGAATCTTTTGTTGCAGTTTTTGAAATGTGGAGCAATTCTAGAATTAGATTGAACATAAAGGGATGGAAAGCATTTGTCCTTCTTACATTGGTTTCATACCATCTTTAAACCTAGAAAGAAATGACCAATATGGTATTGCTTCTCCAAGATTCTTTGCTAGAATTATTTCAAACTCCCCCGCAATAAATATTCTAGTCCTCATGGTTTCTGAAAATAACTCAGTGTCTGTCTCACATTCAGGCTCTACTATTCTTGCCATTTCCATTCCTATATATATATATACCCAGAAGTTATGTCAGTCCTTTATAGGAATTGCTGGAGTGGAAACTCTAATGCTTTGCCCTAAAATTTCCAGTGATTCCTAGAGAGGCATAATGTCCATTCTGAGTTTTTCACAGAAGTGATGTCCCTCCATCAACAGAAGCATTCCCTCATGTCTGCACTGGTGGCCAAGCTGTACTTGCCAGCCCTAAATTCATGTAAAGTTGCCCCAGCCCCTCTATGTCATACCAAAAATCATGACTCAAATGTTTGTGAATATCATATCAAAACAGGTTCCAAGTGCTGCTGAATATTAGTAATTCATGAAATCCCCTTGACTATCACTTCAGAAGAAGGTGTTCTGCCCCTACCTACTTTGTCTCCTGCTGCTCAGCTGGATGGCAGGAAAGAATTATGGAAGGAAATGAGGAATGATGAGTGTTACCTGCGATGCACAATCTGGAAGTGATATCATCACATTGGGTGACCCTCCATCATAGTTTTGGTTGAATACTAGAGTATAGCTGGTGACCTGAGGTGACATCATTGCTAGCAAGCCACCTCCCGTGTGAGTCTCCCACCGAGGCAACCCTAAACTGCTAATAGGTCTCTGTGCAAGGCTCCATTCCACTCTGGTTCCTGCAATATTGAAATTGATGCATCCTAGGTGCCTGGAATGCTGGGACACAGTTCTTAAAAACTAAGTATATAGACAGGGAGACTGTATTGGGAAAATTCAACAGCACTTCAAATACTATTTTGGGACATAGCACCCGGCATCCTTAGAAGTACTCAGGCACTTTGAAAAACTACATCATCCAAAAGTTCAGCTTACTTTTCAAGCAAGAGAACTTCTTGAGGACATGACACTTTATTCATAACATAGCTGAGCATTACTACCTCCTAATGCACAATCATTTATATTCCTCAGTCAGCAATTGTCCTTATGGCAACAGCTAGGTTATGGGCTTCTTCTATGGTGGGTCCAGTCCTCTGGAATGGCTTACTAGAGTGAAAAAGGAGACTTCTCTGGCTACATTTAGGGAGGCATGCAAGACAGTTCTATTGCAGAGGGCATTTGGGGGAAGGGAACTTTCTTTTGTAAATTTGGCTGCAGTTTTAATCTGTGCATTTTTAATCTGTGCATTGTTTTTATGTTGTTAATAAAATTGTTTTTATTTGTTAATGAAATCCTTGCAACTCTTTGTTGCATTGTTAGCCTTCTTGTATCTATGAAAAGGAAGTGGAATATAACTATTTTTAACTAACTAATAAATAAATCCTTCCTGAAATCATACCTTCTATCTTTCTGTCTACTCACTGAAGAGAGCAGGTTGTGGTGATTTAGTGATAAAGAAAAGGCTTTATGCCCATCCACGGAAACACTTCTATTCTTTGATATTGTGCTATATGTGCAAGAGTGAGCTTTCTGCAGTGTTTAGAAGTCTACTTCAAGAGCGTGTGTTACATGTTTTGTATCAATTTTAGTGTGACAAAATCAGAAGGAACATCTGCCTACGACTATTCTGTTGTTCAGTCTCTGCATACAAAGGATCAGCCTGGCAGTTATAAAAGATCTAGTTGGTCAAACTGTGCACTAGATTTGTCTCAATAAAACCAGTGGAGATTGTTCACATCAACCATATCAGCCATGTTCTTGTGCCAATGAAATATATTACACCATCATAGGAAAGCAGGTTTCCAAGGCTAAGCGCTAGTGCATTATGGCTTTAATAAGCATTGCAATGGGTATATCTTGATGGGCTGGTTTGCCAGGTGGTACAACTTTCCATGTTATAAAACAGAACATTATGTGAAACTCAAATGTTGGCATTCCACTATACCAACAAAAGTTGGCTGAGTAAAAACTATGGCCTTGCCTTTTAAAATCCATCTATAAAATCTCTGTTATACTGATAAGCCAGTGAGTCCTGTCCCTCCACCCTCATTCCTTCACCTCATTTTTATTCGGTGGCGGTGGCAGCATAGTGACTCTGCTACACCACAGTGATGTTGCTACATCATGCAGCTTGTATAGCATAGTGGCTAAGCAGGAAACTGAGAGGTCACCAAGTCAAATTTCACTCACAAACTTACTAGCTGGCTATACACAGACCACTATCTCAGACTCGCAGTACCAGTCTACCTGAAGGGGATTACTGTAATGATGTATATAAAGAAAGTACTTCAAACAATATGCAGATAAGAAGTTTTCCAGCTCCTTATGAGATGAATTTTGCATGGTCTTTCTTGGATGTAGTTTGTATCAGAATTTTGAGAGAAACATGAGTTTCACAACAGGATTAGTCAAACTTTTTTCAGAGGGGGGGGGGCTTCATACATTTGAGAGGTACTATTCTATTTTGCCTAATGTGAATTTGAGATTAATCTGCAGGTCCTTCTCAGATTAAACAACTGCAATGATTTCAAAGGAAGTTTGGATAGGATTAGCAATGTTTTCAAAGAATGGTTTCTCCCATCTTGATAACCACATGCAGTGTGTTGTCTGTGTGTATTAGACAGAAATATGTGGTCTGCTTTATTACTTTTTTAGGACAGGACCCACCTGCAACAAATCTGAAGCTCAATTTATTTAAGTAATTGTAACTTCCAACCTTTTCTACCACCACCCAAGAGACCATGTAAACAAAGCACTATTGTTAAAGATCAGATACATCTTATCCTGTGGGCGGGGCGGGGGGGTGGAAATGCCAGCAGATGGAATCCAAAAGAACAATGCACTTTCCACATCAGAGACTAGAGACTTTAATAACCACAAATTATTGCAGGTAATTTGGCACAGATTTGGGCAAACCCACAAAAATGCATTTAAAAACAGAAATAAGAAAGTATCATCCAAGGGCATGTGGAAGCCAATGTTCCCATTAATTAAACTGTGATTGGACTCAGTTACAGGCAGATTGTCACAAACCCCAGGAGGTGCAAAATTACAGGTACACCAGAGCAGAATGGCACATAGTGATTTTAAACAGGAAGGTAATACCTATATACAAACACTGGAGTCACATGTTGTAAGGCCAATAACACCTTCTAAGTACTAGTGATAACCAAAAGAGTAATTGCATGTTTATCACATATGGATCATCTCTACCATCCATTAAACTTAAGTGTCACAAGTACATAGCCTTCTGGAGAAAATAAAATTACACGGGCTAAGAAATTACAATATTATGCTAGTGGAATTTAAATTTTGTGATGCTAAATATTTATTTTATTTAGTACATTTTAAATCTGCCTTCCCTTCAAGTTTCTCAGGATGGTAAATATGATTTTACCCAGCTCCATGCGATCCGCACAACTACCTTCTGAGGTAAGTTAGGCTGAGAAAAAATTACTGGCCTATGGTCACCCAGTGAGCTTTACGGCAAGCAAAGATTTCAACCTGCATCTCACTAGGTAGGGTTGCCAAGTCCCTCAAGATCCAACTCGGAGGACAGGGGTGTTGTGGGAGGGGAGAAGGGGAACTTACCTTGCACATGTGCAAAGCATGTCTATTTTTTTATATTTTAGTAGTCTGCTGAAAACTTCTAAGTTTAGAAGCAGTATGAGGTAGGTAAAGAGAGAGAGGGAGGGAGGGAGGGAGAAACTCTGATAAAACAATGTTTCTGATGATTCCTAGAGTGAACCAGTGTCACTTCTGGGTTGCTCCTGTAAATCACAAAAACCAGTGGGGGAACATTTCAACCTTCCAGAACATTCAACTGGTGACCTAAAAGTAGCAGTTTTCCTGTAGAGGAATTTTAAAGGAAGATTAGAGACACTGCTGAATTGCAACTGATAATGAAGCTCAAGACAATGCACCCACCTGGACTGAATCCTGACGGTCGGTTCCTGTCTCATTACCAACACTGATTTCTCCACACCCACTACTCCTCTCCATACCTCACCCCATTCAATCACACTTCTATTGTCATTCACCAGCTACTATCGTTCAGCTTCTGTAATCACTCTACTCTCCTGGATATAAGGACAGATGGACTCACATTCTAGCTGTAAGTGAGCTGTGGCTCATACCCTACCACAAATTTTGTTAATCTTAAAGGTTAGTTCCTACATGAATGTGAGTCTGAGAGTTAGGTCAATCACCTGTGACCCAATTCATAAAAGCAATTGGCTTAGACTGGAGTAATTGTTTACGATTGCACTGGTTAATGTCTATTTTGGCCCTCTGAGCTTGGTTTTCTCTAGATTAGCCAGGTGATGGAGACATAATTTGGACTAACTTTCAACAAATATTTATTTTAAAATAACACAGCTACATATTAGATTTGTACAGAGTCAGTTTCCATGCTTTGTTTGCTCTTCTTGCTTTTTCATACTGATTCCCCATTTTCTACTCTGTATCTTTGTTTAGACTATACATTTACTTTCTGGTTAAGTGTCTGTCTTTCTTCCATCTTTCCTTCACCGGGAGATTTATTGTTCTAAACTAGGCAAACAGCCCCTGCATCCCAGTACTCAAGGTTTGGGGCTCTTCCTCTTTGAAGGATACCTTTCACATGACAGATCTGACATGGAAACTGATTTAGGTAACAGTTATGAAAGGAACGACTCTGGCTCAGTAGCATCTGTTTTGTATTCCAAAGATATCAGATTCAATCCCTAGCATATCCAGTTAAAAGAATCAGACAGCAGGTGATGGGAAAGACCTCTATCTCAGACATGGAGAGTAGACAAGTACTAACCTTGATAGA
Source organism: Eublepharis macularius (assembly GCF_028583425.1). Classification (NCBI taxonomy): domain Eukaryota; kingdom Metazoa; phylum Chordata; class Lepidosauria; order Squamata; family Eublepharidae; genus Eublepharis; species Eublepharis macularius. The sequence goes on from NC_072790.1 coordinate 197,748,010, forward strand.
CCAATGTTCTTACAAGGCAGCTTCATATGTGTTGAACATGTATTCATACTTAACTAAAACAAAATGGAATGGAGCCTTGGGAGAGTTCCGGTCTAAGTTTAGAAACTTTGGCCCATATATGGCTTGATAAAGAAAGGGGGGCAAATATATGACAAACAACAGAAAGCAAAACATGAAACAGTCACCTGGAGGAACTGGCTTTGAAGTTTACCACAGTATTATAAGGTTTGCAGAACATTTGATCTGGAATCCTTCATCTTTTCAAAAAACATGGAAACCTACCCAAAGCATCCATTCCTACAATAGGGGCCTGCAGTACTTGAGACATGAAGCCTAGAAGGCTGACTGGATGTGGTTACAAATTAAACTGTAATGTAATATGGGCTTTTCCCATCAGGTTTTTCAGCGAAAGTTGTGGTTGGCTAACGATTACTTTCCTGTATACTGCTTTGAGAATCCATTCTGTTTTTCTACCACACCTTGACGAGGGGCTCATAGCCATTTAAAACCTGTAATTAATGCCAGGTGCACAAGCTTCACTTTTTAAATTATGAAAAAATAAATAATCGCCAAGCCCCTGAGAAAACAAACACTCTCCATTTGCCATTCATTACAACTGTCAGGCAGCCATAAATACAGAAACAACCAGCTGCAGGTGTACTATTTTGATGCAATTTTGTAACACATTCTGTTCCTGTAACTCAGCTAAATACAGGTTGCCTGTCCAAGGAATGTTAACATGAATATTGTACCAGTTCTGTGTTATTCACAACTATCATCTGGATATAACTCAACATTTACACTTAATAAATAGCAATGAAAGCATCTATCCTTTTTGGTTCAGTTGTCACGCTCAGGGGCTAGGCAGGCTGGAGGTGCCAGGTGGGTGCTGGAGCTACCAGGCATCAGCAGTTCACAGCTAGGTGCAGGTACGTCAGTCCAGAACATGGCAGGCAGGAGCGTGGCCAGGAGACAAGCTGAGGTCAGCAGCCAACAGTTCACAAGGGAGCAGGCCAAGAGAAGGTCCAGGAACATAGCCAAGGTCAGAATCCAAAACAGCCAGCAGATGCACAGTCAGGGGAAAGGCAAGGACTAAGGCAGGAACAGCCACTTGCCAGCACAAGGCTCAGGTCATTGGATGTGGCAAGCAAAGGTGCTTCTACGCTGGCCTCTGCTCAGCTGCTGCTTTTATTGCTGCTCTAACAAGGTGCAGGTGTTGCTTTCTCCTCTAATAGCGTTGCCTCGGTCTCTGAGAACCTCGCCCTGTGTTGTGCTAACAAGTGAGCACTTCTCCTCCTCTCCCACACAGCTGCCTTTGCTTTCTGCTTCCTTTTTTCAGCTGGCCCAGGCAGCTCAGGTTTCTCCCTTGCTCTGTAGGAGTCTCTGTTTCTAACAGCCTCCCCAGAGGTCCCTGGCTGCTCCTCCTGAGTTTCCTCTGGTGCCATGGCCATCACAGCTGGCTTTAAAGTAGACCCTGCTGGTTCTTCCAACTCTTTGTCCTCTGAGGAGGACTCAGGGGCAAGAGGTAAGGTGGCTGGACAAGGTTGATGCATGTCAGGGTGGGGCTGACTCACAACACTACTGAAGATACTTCAAATTATCTTAATAATCATTCCTACTTCTCAGGGATCCCTAGCTGGGAGCTTTAGTTTTGTGAGAGGTGCAAGAATGCTCTTACAGATACTTCTTAACAGCCTCATCAAACTACATTTCCCAGAATGCTCTGGAAGAAACTGACATAAGTTTACTGGGCAGTTATAGTCTTGGTGAATTGGAGAAACAAGTCTCAAGTTTCACTTAATACAAAAGTCTCAAAAAAGTCTCACAAAAATCTCTCAAAAGCTAGATGTCCAGTGTATGGGTGTGCACTTTAAAAATTACAATTTTAATTTTAATTCAGATTTAACTGCAGGACATGCTTTTCATTATGCCAGAATTTCTGGAGGGGGAGTTTCAGTTTAAGAAATCTTTTCCCGCAGTTTTGGATTCCAGAATTCCGGCACCCAAAAGCATGCTGTGACAGAATGGGTTTGGGTTAACAAATGCTGCATCCAGAGAATGGAAGGTAAAGGGATTAAAACAACTGCCTGAAGGGCGAATGATTGACCTGCTGCTCCTCCCTTTCTGTTATTGGCCAGTGAGGAGGTAACAAATTGGTGCTGACAGGATTGTCAGAGGAAGTCAGCTTGGAATCTGACCAGGGAGGGTCAGACTGAGAATCCTCTGTGTGAGGAAAAGGAGGAAAAAGTTTGCCCTAACTGGGACATCTTAAAGTTGAAGAAAAGCATTTAGTTGATGAACTAAGTGTGAAAGCCAGCACTAATTTTACTCAGGCAAGCTAGAACTGGAAGTGTGTTGTTGGCAGAGGATGTGGGTAAGAAGACTCCCCTTTCAGCCAAATTATCAGTGTCATGTCTTTAGTAAAAGACTCCTGCCCAGTGTCTAGAAAGGGTTTTTTAGCTCTGTGGAGTACTCTAGGTATGGAATAAAAGGAGAAGAGTGCTGTGTTAAAGTCTGAGTTAAAGTAAAATCAGTGAAGGAACTTTGCTTCAAGTTACTTATGTCTGCAACTACCTACCAACCTCTCACTTTTAGGAACTGTATATATTTGAAACTAAGCATTCAGAAGATTATTTTACCTCATACCTGTGACGTATCCTGTTCAACCAACAAAATTTACCTCAGCTTTCCTTTCCCTGCCTATCTACATACCAACCCTGCCTGTTGAATAAATCTGCTGTTAACTTTTTGAACTTTACTTAGCCTCTAGTGTCATTTCATTTTAAATGAGATGTGGGCCTCTGCTTTTCCTCTACTTAATCTTAAATTAGGTAATAAACTAACTTTATATAAGTTCTTGAAGTGTGGGACAAAAGGAATTCTAAGTTGCACCCAGATTCATACTACAAAAGGCTTCCCAGCCCCAGCAAACAACCATGTCAGTTTTGGAGGGAAAATCTAACTCATGGTGGGGGGGGGATGGGCAAGCATGCTATACATGTGCTTAGAAAACAACAACAACAAAACCCCTTGTATGCATATATATATGTTGTCAAGTCACAACCTAATTATGGCAACCCCAACAAGAGGCTTTCAAGACAAGCAAGAAACAGAAGTGGTGGTGGTGGTGGTGAACCTCTTACCTTTAATTAAATGAAAAAAATTTAAAGTGAATTTGCACACACACTCCAGCACACTCAAACATTATTTTTAAAACTTAGGATACCTATCAGCCAATAGTCAAGCTACCTCTTCCCACAAAATCTTTCAGTTTTTTAAAAAGAAAAGAGAAGGAGACTGACACAGGACTTAACTTGCTGGCCAGGTCTGCATTGCAGCCATTGGCCCTTCTCATGGCAGAACATGGCTGAGTCCTTAGTGCCAGTGGGGAGGGAATGGCTGCTTGGCCTGGCTGTATTCTTTTGAGGCTTCAGCTAGTGCCAAGGAAATCATAGGTGCCTTTGGATGGCTTCTTGAAGCTCCATATTCTGACATGAGGAGGGAATCCCAACCCTTTGTCGTCAAGTGTCAACGCACACGCACTGGTTACAAACTTAAATGGTTTTATTTAACTTCTTCATACACATAAGGAACCTCTACTCACAATTCTTCTAAATAACGAACGGAGAGAGTGCATCTTTTATGCATAAAGGCACTTGATGGAGCTTTGTAGACCCAATGAATGTGGTAAAAAAAGAGAGATGACTTGCTCCTCTCCCTGCTGAGGTGTGAATGAACAAAAGAGGAAATGGCCTTAAGAAATTTTGGTGGGCTTTGAATGCCCCCGGAACTGAACCTGTGGGGTAAGGCACTACAATTCCCAAGATGCACTTCTCTTAAAACTATAAGCATACATTCTAGTCTGGTACATATTGATTAATATAGTCAGCTTGCTGCTGGAACAGTACACTCCAGAAGCCTTTGTAATCCTTCAGAAGCCTTCACAAAGCTTCCAAATGCCCCAGAGGGCTTCCTAAGGCGCAAGAAGTCTTCCAAGGCCTCATGAATTCTTTTTAAACTGCCTACAATTCTCCTAGCACCAGCCCATGAATGCAGCACTTCAGACAGCCATTTCCTGTTGGCTGTTGAGGCCCAGGTGTGCTCTGCTGCAAGAAGGACCAGTAGCTCTGACGTAGACCCAGCCAACTAGGTAAGTCCTGCCTCCATCCCTTTTTATTTTAGAAAACTGAGAAGCTCGTGGTGGGGAGCAAGGAGGAATAAAACCAATTGTCAGCTGATAGCTGGGCCTCTTGAGTTTAAAATTAATATTTCAGCATGTTAGCTTGCTCTCCCTCCCTCTCCCCCTCCTCCTCCCCAAAACCTGAAACCAGAAATAGTCCTGGAATTCCAGGTAGGGTTGCCAGCTCCAGGTTGGAAAATGCCTAGAGATTTGGGGCATGGAGCTTGAGGAGGGCAGAGTTTGGGGAGTGGACAGGCCTCAGCAAGGTATAATGCCATACAGCCCATCTTCCAAAGCAGCCATTTTCTCAAGGGAACTGATCTCTATGGCCTGGAGATCAATTGTAATTCTGGGAGATCTCCAGCCATCATCTGGAGGTTGGCATAACTTTGAGGTGTTACTCTGGGAATTCTGGGAATGGTTTATTTGTTTATTTTCCCAGATATACGCAACACAAGCCAAAATTTCTGATATATTTTTGGCTCAGGTATATCCAGGTGCATACCTAGTCCATTGTCCATGCACACTTGCACAGACATGGACTAGCTGATCCGTAGAGTAGCAGCAGCTGCAACTTGAAATAGGGACATTGCCCCTATGTTGGCATTTACTTCCTTCCTTCCTTCCTTACTTCATTTATACCTCACCTTTTCCCTAGCATTGCCAACCTGAGGGTGGTGGCTGAAGATCACCTGGAATTACAACTGATCCCCAGGCAGCAAGTTCAGTTCCCTTGGAGAAAATGGTGGCTTTGGAGGGTGGACTGTATAGCATTATACCCTACTGAGGTCCCTCTCCTCTGCAAACCCTGTCCTCTCCAGGCTCCACGCCCCCTCCCCCCCCCCGCCATCTTCAGGAATTTCCCAACCTGGAGTTGGCAATCCTACTTTCTCCCTAGTGGCGACTCGAAAGCAGCTTACACTATTTTCTCCTCCACTTTATCCTCCCAACAGATATAAAAATAGGTTAACCTGAGACTGTGTGACTGACTCAAGGTCACCCAACATGTTTCCAGGACAGAGTAGCTATTCAAAACTGTGGCTCTCAGATCCTAGTTTGACTTGTTAACCACTCCACTGGCTTTCTTGTCCAGGATATCACATTAAGGATAGTTTGAGCAGCTCCTACTTCAGCCTATGTTAAGTGGTTCCTCTGTAAACAGTGACCTAATTGGAGCCAACAGAAATTTCAGTATTGATTACTTCATTAGAGAAGTTCTGTTTTTTCTCATTCTTGCAAGTATAGGGATCACTAGAGCTTCATCAGCCATGTGAGTCCTCTGTGTGGCTGATTATACTCTTTCTTAACAGAAATTAAACTTCATGTTGTGTATAGCAAGGCAAGGTAAGGAAGATCAAAGACTGAAACGCTGCATTTTGTAACATGTGTTTCTTCACCTTTTCTCGACATGGTCAGGACTTTTTATGCAGCAACACACAGCAAGTTTCTGGAAAAGGCAGGAAGTCATTCACGAGCATTGCAGAAGGGAAAAAGCACACAGCAGTATTGAAGCCAAGTCACTGTAAACTGCTAAGATCTTTTCTACTATCACCTTTGATTAGAAAAAGAAAACTACACTTTGCTTTTATTTTTTAATTATTTATATATAGGTTATAAATATGAAAATACTCTCAGGGACTCTATGAGGGAGGTTGACAAATAAACATAATAAACAGAAAGAAAAGTAGTAAGTTTGTGTAAAAAAAGCCTATTTCACTAATAAGTATGAATTCACATGACCAATGTTCTCATCATAAAGTTATTAGCTTCCCCGCCCCCAGTCCCATCCCTTTTGACACACTCTAATGTGACCTACCAACTGAATCCATGGCAGGGCTATGCAGATAAAGACTGCCTTGTTTATTCTTTTTTTCTCATTGACATCTGTGGGACAAAATGAATAGGCTGCAATCTGGGATACTTCTCATTATAAATGCTCCACACAGTCTTCACTTGCTAAGGCAGAAGGAAATGAAAGTTTTAAAAAAAAGTTTTTATTTTTCTGAAGCCCCTTATGTAACAAGCAATTGCAAATGAAGTCTAGAAGTGGTCATGCAAACTGAATTTTAGTGCTTATTGATTTGGGGCTGCTGTCCCGAACAGCAACAATATTTGTAAGTCTAAATGAAACCAAAAGAGTTTGCAAGCTACTCCTAGGCACCTTACTTTGGAGGTGAGCAGTAGATGGAACTGAATCACTGGCAAAATATCATAGTTTGTTAAATGTACCAGCACACCAGTCATCCATTTATTTGTACATACAGAAAAACCTTAACCTTCGGGCTAATACAAGTGGATCCACTGGTTGACTCTCATCCTTGATTGATATTTCCCTTCTTCTCTCCCTTTGTCCCTTCCCCTACCAAACCCGCATTGAGAAAGAATGCTCCAAGAACTGTCATTGTGACAAAAAAAAAACCCTTTCAGCTATCAGATGTGAATCCCAACTAAACCGATTCTGCAGCTGCCAGCCAAACTCTTTTCCTTTGAATGTTTACTCCTGTTTTTCTGTGAACAATGCTATGGATTTTCCACCTTACCTTGGAGGTGTCAGTTTGTTTGCTGGTGCTTTATTAATGCCTCCCATGATTTTCATTTGGCAGACTAGTGACAAAGCACTGTTTGAAACATAGCTTTGGAGTCATAAACTCATTCAAACAGCCATGAAAACCAGTTAAGCTTGAATCTATTGAATTTTTAAACAGGCTCTTGATCAATAGCCTTTAGATATGTAATGAATACCCATACTTTGGCTGCTGTCAGGTGGTGTTTTCCTTTGAAACTGATAAATTGCACCCCATTGTAATAGTGGGATGAGGTTCAGATCTGTGTTGGTATTGCTTTGGTTTTAACAATATTACTCACTTGTGGGAACTAAAAAGAGGTCCCCAAGAAAAAGAGTATCTTAAAGGTCAGTTTCACATCACTTAAAATAGCTTTTTGATAACTACATTTCTATACATTCCTATTTGTTAAGCAATTTACCAATTAATATTTAAAATTAACAGAACAAACATTTTCTAATACGGCTGAACTCCTCCAGCATCATGCTTTGGTGTTACTAAATGGGGATCAGCTTTGATTATAAGATGCACCTTTATTGTAGATTTAAAATGGGGGTTCAGAGATTAGTGAATAGGCCTGAGGTCAGCTCAGCAGGAATAAGGGTTGTTTGTTGGTTGGTTGGTTGGTTGGTTGGCATAACAACATAACATAGCAGAGCTAAGGAAAAAAATATAAAACCATTACGCTGGACTCTTTGAGAGTGGCAGATGTTACCTCACAACCCCTTAATTTGGACAGGTACAGACTCAGAGTCTTTGTTAAGCTGCTCTCAGTCAGGGCTGAATCTCAAAACTGTCAGTTCTTGACTCCTGTCAGCTAGGCCTGAAATCAGACTTTCCTTTCCAAAGCATCCAGCCCAGAAGTCTTTTCTCTGTTCAGCTCATGCTTCCTCCCAGTCAGATTCCTTGGAGTAGACTATCACTCAGAACTCTCTGATTCTGTTAAGCATTAACTCTTCGCAGTTCTTCAGCTGTTTGTACAACACTTCTAAGCTTTTAAAAAGTGCAGTCTGTCACAACAACTAATTTGGAGGAAAAAATCCTACATATGGCCTAGGGAAAGGGAAAACATGATTCTGGAAAGAAATAAGTGGATCAGCAACACAGCTGTGGAGTATGGTAGCTTGTAAGCCTTGGAAAACCAGAGGTTGATGGTGTGTGGAAGAGCTGGATTTTATTGACTGAGTTGACACAGATACTGAATTGCAAATCTCTGGTAGAAAAAATCAGTTAAATTCACTTGAATATGCTGATTTTTTTTAAAGGATGCAGCATAGTAGTGATGGAGCATGAAAATGATATGGTAACTTTCCGTTCATAGTAAGGAAACATAAAGATATAGGTTTTTTTACCCTGGAAAGTCTCAGAGGCAATGGAAATAAAGTATTTATGAGTCTTAAGATCTTTATTTGGCAGAACCAATTTTCTCTTTGCCTCTGAAAACAGATGTTCCCAGAGCAACCATAGAGACCCTGGTCCTTTTTTCACTTGTTGACTAACCACACAATTCTCATAAGGTAAAGACAGCCTCCGCCATTTCTGCTAACAAATAAAATATGAGCCTGATTTGCAGAGCTGAGCTTGAGGTACTGTCTGTTTCTTGTCTCAAGTGCAGGCTTTTGTTACTCTTTTAAAGCTTTTGTAGCTTGACCATTAATAGACTAACTTCTTCAACCTTTTCATTACAGCTGGATGAATTAACACCATTCATTTCCCATCCAGAAATGGTGGTGTGCACCAATAACTCCCACAGCAAGAGCCTAATGCAGTGGCCGCCTGAAAGAATAAAATGAGAACTCGATACACACAAAATTCAAAGCTTGGTCACATCTGCAGCACATTAGAAAAGGTTACAGAACTGCAACACAAGACCTGTGTAAATGTCCAACAGCCTCATGGAATGTCTCTCGCAGCAGCGTGACTCCGCTCTGGACTTTCTCAGCAATGCATCTCAGATTGCTGTCCATTTGGATGGGGTCATTCTTAGCAGCCACAGACTAAAAGCCCTCAAACCATTTCCTTTTTGAGAAATCCTACCCAATTCCTCACAACCAGCCTGGAGAAAACCATCTGATCTCCTAACCAATGAATGTTTTATTTTTAGAAATAGATACAGAAAAGAGTAAGTAAAATGTTGGAGGGGTTGGGAGCATATTTCCAAATAAGCTCAGGACTTTTGAGCATTAAAAATGTCTGAAGACTATAATGGGTACTTGTGACATAGAGACATTTTCCTACTTTTTCAAAAATTAAGAAGTTGGAGAGGGGCTGGGACACAGTTGTAGAGCATTTGCTTGACATGCAGAAGGTCCCAGGTTCAATGCCTGGTATCTCCTGTTAAAATTATCTGATGATAGGTGACTGTTACACTGTTGCCCCCTGTAGGTGTCGGCAGGTCCTCCCCCAGCAGAGGCGTGTCAAGCGGGTCCATCTTCCCTCCCCTTGCGGCCTACTGCCGGCTGTTGGCTCTGGCTTGTGCAGCCCCCCACCTCTGGGCACAACCCAGCGGGGCTCCCCTGTGGGCCTCAGAAAGGGTGGCCTGCCCTTGAGTTCTGGCACTCTTGGGTTGTGGCTCACCACGGGCAACCCCTGCCCCAGTAAAGAGGCCGGGCTCCCTTCTCTCTCCTCCCCGGCCTAGGTCTGGAGCCCTCCTAATATACCCTCCCCAGTTACCAGTCCCTCCCAGCCTCCCACATGCCCGCCCCCAAGGTGCTCCCCATCACCATCGCCAGCTGGGGCCACAGCCTTGTGCGCCACCCCAGCCGCTTGCCCCCGTTGGCTGCCCTGTCTGTCCTTCCATTCCTCCCTCTCCATCACTCTCTCCCTCCATGAGCGACAATTGCACCTTCCAATCATGGGCTCATGGAGCCCTAGGCAGCCCTGCCCTGCTGGAGAGGGGCAGCGGTCGGCACGCCTGTGCCCGGCCGCTTCCCAGCTGGGGAGGGTGCAAGCGGCTGGGCTGTGTCTGCGCCAGCATCAAGCACTCCTTTTGCCAGCTTCTGGTGCCAGTGCTTCCTTTCACCCTCACCCCAGCCCCTCAGCGGCATGGGCCTGCTGGTTCCTTGCTCCAGTGGGGCGGCCTGCTCCCAGGGCTGCTTTCTGTCCCTCAGCATCCCCACGGCCAGTCGTGGGGCCTTCACCACGGCATTGGCAGTGGCTTGTGGCGCCTTTTCTGCAGCAGCGCTCTCCTCGGCTTCTCCCTTCCTGGCTCCAGCATCCCTTTGGTGAGTGTGGGCCTCCGTGGGCCTGGTGTTGGCTGGAGAGGGAGCATTGGAGTCTGGGGTGAGGGAAGCTGACCCCGGACAGTGACATGAAAGATCTCTGCTTGAGAGTCTGGACAGCCATTGCCAGTCTATGAACTGATGGTGGATCAATGGTCTGAGTCAGTATAATGCATATGTTCAAGTTAAGGGCACTAGTGAAGTAGGATTACAGCTGGAAATAAACTGAGCGTTTATTAATGGTTTTACCCTCCTCTGTTGTCTTCTCCAGTAACCTGAAAAAAACGAAATTCATATGATGAAGGGTCATCTTGGTGTCATTTTTGTCAAGTTGTTGTAGCTGTTGATGTAACTTTGGTCCTGCCTGAAGAAGACCAAGACTGGATTAATAAATGATTAACATCTAGACTGCCATAAGGAAAGCAGAGAAACCTGGGCTCATTTGAACAATAAGAAGCCAGCTATTGCCCTGGCTTCAACTTTTTGCAGAAGCTGGGTCATATACATGCAGCCTTGCCTCGTAACATGTGAATGATTAATCTGTGTTGCTTCTTGCTCCAAAAGGCATATGGCCTTTTGGATGGGGAATCATGGGTTGAATGCTTTTGATCATGTATTCCATTCTTTGGGGGGAAGAAAAGACTATTTTTTAAAAAAAAATCTAAAAGCAGATTGCCCATCCTTTGTGAAGGGAATTTTCCCTTCTCCCAGCCCTTGAAGGCATGCCCTAGAACAGGAGTGGCCAAACTTGCTTAATGTGAGGGCCACATAGAATAAATGTCAGATGTTTGAGAGCTGCAAGACATGAAGTGACTTCAGAGAAGGGGGTGTCAGATCTGTGGCTAAATAATAGTTGTATCCAGACTACCTTCTGCAATCAGACAAGAGTCCGTTGTTTTCAAAAGATTTACTGAAAAAGGCAACCATTATAGTCCACTGGCCCAGATGCAATATCTGGGCTGGTACACGTGTATTGTTACGAATGATAGGCAAAGGACAAGGTACAGAGTATCAAACCCCAGCAGGCCCCAACCTCCCCCCATAGTTCTCAAAACAAGCCGCTTGAGGCTGAGAAAGTGAAAGTTTCCCAAGGCTGGAAAAGCTGTAGTCAAAACATTCCTCTTCTGTGAGATAGCTGCTAGGAACGTCTTGGCACCTGTGAATAAAGCACTCAGAATACTAAAAGAATTAAAATGGAGTCTCTTTGGTTATAACATAGACGAAAGCATTCTGAACCTGACAGGGGGTGGGTTTGGGGGAGTGTCCTGAAAGTAACATCACAGAAAGGGGTGGGGTTTGGTGCAGTATGCTGGAAGTGACATCATCAGAAGGGATGGAACTTGAGAAGAGCCATCACCTGACCTTTGACCTTTGACTTGGAAGTGACATCACAAAAGTGACATCACATCCTTGCAGGCTTCACTCCCAAAGTCCCCAGATATTTGTCAGACCTGGCAACCCCAACATTTTTACTGAAAATATGAAAGACATGGAAAGAAAGAAGGAAGGAAGAAAAAAAGGAAAAGGGAGGAAAGACATGGAAAGAGAGAAGGTAGGAAGAAATAAAGGAAAAGGGAGGAAAGACATGGAAAGAAAGGAGGAAAGGGAGGGAGGGAAATAAACTAGATTAAAATAAAATGTATGGCCACGGCTATACTCAGAGATGTCCAGGAGACGCATACTATGTCTACAAGAGCCACATGTGGCTCTTGAGCTGCAGTTTGGCCACCCCTGCCCTAGAACCTGCTATCTTGTGCCTCAGAGGTGCTGTGCTATATCTTGGGACAAAATCAGTCAAATGACAAAAATCTTGAGCTCTGTTTTAGACTGCCAAGTTTTTCTGTATAGGAGCAGCTGGGAACTCAACAGACACACATGCAATCACACCAAATCCACATGCAAAGTGAAGCAAGTCTCCTTCACATTTTATTTCTTATAAAGAAATTATAATCTATAAGAAAAGGGTAACTATGATGAAAAAATGGAGAGCTTTGATACCTGCTACTCAGTACTAAGAATGTTTCATTTATCCCCTCTTGCATCTCCTTGGATGTATGGTTTACTCTCTTTAGTCATCTACATGAAGGGGACACAACCAGTAATAGAGAAGAGGAACATTTGGTTGAGATCAAGGAATGGGAAATCTGGCCACCAATGTCAGTTGAGACCACTGAACACCTAATAAAGAACAGGAAATCGGGAAAAGTACCAGGAATGGATGGAGTACCAATAGATCTATTACAATCAAACCTGAAGTGGTGGGCAGAAGTTTTGACTCCTCTCTTTTCTATGATCAATGATTTGGGATGTATTCCACCCATCTGGAAGAAAGCTCTGGTGGTACTGATCTTCAAGAATAAAGGGGAAAGGCAGGACCTTCAGAATTATCACCCAATTACCCTCCTCTCAGTAATCGGGAAACTATATGAAGCTTATTTAAGCACAAGATTGAAAGAATGGATGGAGGAGTCAGACATTTTGAGTGAAGAACAAGGTGGGTTCCGCCAAGAATGCTCTGCAGTTGATCACTGCTTGGTCTTGGCTCATTTGATTGAAAAGTATACCACTACAGAAAATAATCATTTGTATGTAGCCTTCATGGACTTACGCTCTGCATTCGATAGCATATCTAGTACTAGACTATGGCAGAAGCTAAAGGAAACTACGATCAGCAGAATCAAAAAGAGTCCAGTAGCACCTTTAAGACTAACCAATTTTATTATAGCATAAGCTTTCGAGAATCAAGTTCTCTTCGTCAGATGCCTGATCAAAACTGGGCAGATACAGAAGAGGAGGGGGAAAGAGAGAGAAAAAAGGGGAGGGGGCATAAATCACAAGAAGGCAGAATGCAATTAGCATGGAGGCTATCAAAACATTCCTTTGCTTGGAAATGTAAACATTTCCTTTTGGTGTGCAGTCAGTTTGTAGCAGTGAAGGTATCCAATTCCTATGTAGTATAAGCCTTCGATGACCACAGCTCTCCCTGCCAGCTGCATCTGACAAAGAGAACTGTGGTCCCCGAAAGCCCACACCAGGCGTCACTGGGCTCCCCCAGATCACGCCTCTGTAAAGAGAATCTGTTACCTGTGGTAATGTGATAACCATTCATAGTCTCTATTCAGTCCCCGCTTGACAGAGTCAAATTTGCATATGAATTCCAATTCAGCAGCCTCCCGTTGGATTTTGTTTTTGAAAGGTTTCTGTTGAACCACAGCGACCTTTAAGTCTTTGGTGGAATGTCCTGGTAGATTGAAGTGTTCTCCCACTGGTTTCTGGACGTTTCCATTTCTAATGTCAGATTTGTGTCCATTTATTCTTTTGCGTAGAGGTTGGCTGGTTTGTCCAATGTACAGAGCAGAGGGACATTGTTGGCACATGAGGGCATATATCAGGTTGGAGGATGAGCAGCTGTAAGAGCCAGAGACAGTGTAGTTGATGCCATTGGGTCCTGTAATTGTATTCCCTGGGTAGATATAGGGGCAGAGCTGGCATCTGGGTCTGTTGCAGGGCTTGGTACCTGTGCTGGTGACTCTGCTGGCCGATTCATGATTGTAAGTGAGAAGTCGTTTAAGATTTGCGTAGATTAACCTCTACGCAAAAGAATAAATGGACACAAATCTGACATTAGAAATGGAAACGTCCAGAAACCAGTGGGAGAACACTTCAATCTACCAGGACATTCCACCAAAGACTTAAAGGTCGCTGTGGTTCAACAGAAACCTTTCAAAAACAAAATCCAACGGGAGGCTGCTGAATTGGAATTCATATGCAAATTTGACTCTGTCAAGCGGGGACTGAATAGAGACTATGAATGGTTATCACATTACCACAGGTAACAGATTCTCTTTACAGAGGCGTGATCTGGGGGAGCCCAGTGACGCCTGGTGTGGGCTTTCGGGGACCACAGTTCTCTTTGTCAGATGCAGCTGGCAGGGAGAGCTGTGGTCATCGAAGGCTTATACTACATAGGAATTGGATACCTTCACTGCTACAAACTGACTGCACACCAAAAGGAAATGTTTACATTTCCAAGCAAAGGAATGTTTTGATAGCCTCCATGCTAATTGCATTCTGCCTTCTTGTGATTTATGCCCCCTCCCCTTTTTTCTCTCTCTTTCCCCCTCCTCTTCTGTATCTGCCCAGTTTTGATCAGGCATCTGACGAAGAGAACTTGATTCTCGAAAGCTTATGCTATAATAAAATTGGTTAGTCTTAAAGGTGCTACTGGACTCTTTTTGATTTTGCTACTACAGACTAACACGGCTAACTCCTCTGGATCTACGATCAGCAGGCGCTTGCTATGGCTATTGTCTAGATTGTATTGTGACACAGAAGTGAAAATCAGATGTAGCCCTGAAGGCCAGACTACAGATCCCGTCCCAATCTCTAAAGGTGTCCAACAAGGTTCTCTTTTATCTCCCTATTTATTCAATCTTTGCATCAATGATATCATTAAAGCAGTTTCAGGACCTACCCACCATGCACCTACCCTCAACAATCAAGATTTCTCAATCCTAATTTATGCTGATGATACTGCCCTATTATCTCGCACATCAATAGGATTGAAATGCATGCTGGTAGCTTTAACTTCTACTGTGCATATGAAGGCTTAACTATGGTTGTCTTTGCAAGAGGATGCCACCTGAAGAAAAATAATTGGAGGATGGCAGATACCAAAATTCAACAAGTAACAACATTTAGATATTTAGGCATTACATTCTCCTAAGACCTATCTTGGAAAAATCAGTTCCAATCCATCTCCTACAAGATAACGCCATATTTAAATGCCTTGACACGTTTCTTTCACACAGAAGGAGGGAAATATTACGGAGCAGCTATAAAGATCTTTTGGGGTAAAATTAATCAAATGATACTTTATGGCGCTGGAGTATGGGTCGAAGGTATATCTGAGACTATTGATCCCTTTTTATTAAAATTCCTGAGAAAAATAGCTAGGTTACCAAAGTGCATATCCAGTATAGCTATCGTCAAGAATTTGCAATCTCTTCATTAGAATCACTATCTTGGCTGGATGCATTTAGACTTTGAATAAAGATCCTCTTTATCTACAGATCTAAACTCCTTTTTAGATTAAAAGAAGATCCTTTCCAGAGTAAATGGAAGAGGCTGGTTGACCAGAGGTTGGAACGATTAGGTTTTACTCCAATTTTTTTCTAAAGGAAGTGAGAAAAACACATTCCAAAGGGTCAAAAAGCAGTTATTGCTGCTAGATTTCAGAAGCACAAATCAGCGAGCAAGAAGGGTCTGTTCCCTTGCCTACAATGGACTCGAACCTCCAGATACTTTACCAGCATATTTAATGTCCATGACAATACCTCGATATCAAGATATTTTCTTGGCAGCTAGATTGAACGCTGTACTAACTCCAAAAATGCTTTTTGAAAATTCCCTTTTCAGAACGTAAATGTTTCTGTAATACAGAGAAGATAGGAACCTTGGCTCACCTAGTAATTGAATGCCCAAATTTCAGTAAAGAGAGACGAAGATGGATTACTCCGATACTTGAGGAGAATGAGCTCACAAATATCAATCAGAGCCTTTCTTGTCTTTTACAAGATAAGGACCCATACATAACCAGGTCACTGGCATCTTACCTTTTAGTAATCCAGCCTAAAATTAGGAAATGTTTGTGACTGGACTGAGATTCTTTTATCACTATATTGGCAATAGTAATTTTAGTATTCTGGTCTTTGTTTGTTTGTTAACATAGGGTCAGGCTTAAGGCTATGGCCAAAAGAGCTGTACCAGGAAAGGAAAGGAAATATTTCATTTGTAGTATGGCTGCCAAAGCTCATTAGTACCATATGCTATTTACAAATTCTTGTATCTTTTAATGAAGGCCATCAGTTTGAAATGAGAATTATGATCCTGAGAGAAGTCCATTCCAGTTCTTGATATGAGCTGCTTGCAGTCCTTTTTGCCTCTATTTTGACACTTATATGTCTACCAGTTATGACCTTTGAATGCCTTTTTTTGAGGCCATCACTTGTCTTTAGAGCCTTAAATGATATTATGGCAGTGGCACAGCTTCCAGGGACCTTGGGGTGACTGAATCCTTAGAATAGATGACATGCTGTCATAATAGGTGCAATGCCAGTAAAGACGCTATTACCACAGAACTCTGGAGACAGTTGTGGGGGAAAGCTGGTTTTGTTCAGTTGCTGGAGACTTTCTTAGAAGAGCCTGGGCTGGTTTTAGTTTCCTATCCTCTTTAAGAAGGAGCTTGGGCCGGTTGGTAAGCTCAGTCCTAAGGTCTAGCCCGGCACCTGTGCCTGCGCATCAATGTAAATGCAGTGCCACTCCGCCACTCCCTATGGACTTTTGCAGGAGAGCCACACCAGTGCCCAAGCTCAGCAAGGTATGGCCGCCACCAAGAACACCTGCCCACCATTCCCCTAACAACCCCACACGCACCAGCCAATGGTTGCACTGCTTCCCTGACAGTCGAGTGAAGGGCAAGCAGTGGAGCAGCCAATGGGGAGGCCACGATCTCCGCTGCCCACCAATACCCACCCCAATCAGGGAGCAAGCATCCCTGCCTGGAGGGGCAGAGGTAACACTGAAGGTGCAGATGGGACAGCCACCCTCTTGCCCATCTAACCCCCATTTCCGATGACGGCCAGGCTGATGGCTGCAGCTCTGCACACCTGCAAATGCCCCCCCACCACTGTGAGAAACTGGTTCCCCCTCCCTGAAAAGTGGGACCAGAAAGGCTGCAAAGAGTGAAGAGAGACCCAGCACCCAGAATCACTCCCCAAGTTCCAGGAGAGGCAACTACGTAGAGGCGAACAAGGGTGGGTGCCACAACAACTGACAGTGTTGCCCACTGGAGACCGTTGGGGACCCACCCCAATAAAAGTGAGAGTGTTTGAGGCCATGTTGGCGGATTACCCTAGCAGGGATGATGCCCAGTTCTTGTTGCAGGGTTTTTTTGTTGGGTTTTAGAATTCCATTCCAGGGACCTAGGTCTTCCTTCATGTCACCCAACTTACGTTCTGTGGTTGGCATGGAGGAAGTTGTTAGGGCTAAAATAGCTAAAGAGTGCACGGAGGGCAGAGTTTTAGGCCTTTTCCCCTTCCCTCCTGTTTGCCGCTTGTGGGTCTCCCCACTCGGGGTAGTACCTAAGAAGGCAGCTGGTGAATTTAGGTTGATTCATCATTTGTCTTATCCTAGGGGTGGCTCTGTTAATGACGCAATTCTGGAGCACTTATGCTCAGTGCGTTATACGTCCTTTGACCAAGCGGTCAAAGTGGTCAGGCGTTGTGGTCTGGGAGCAGAGATGGCGAAATGCGACATTAAGTCGGCGTTTCGCCTTCTCCCAGTACACCCCGAGGACTTTGAGCTCCTGGGGTTTGCTTTTGAGGATCAATTTTATATGGACAGGGCCCTCCCGATGGGTTGTTCCATTTCATGTGCTGTATTTGAGCGGTTTAGTATTTTCTTGGAGTGGGCTTTGCATTGCAGGAAGCGTTGCCGCGATACCGCTCACTATTTAGATGATTTTATCTTCATTGGGCCCCTGCAGTCTGGGCAATGTGCACATCTTTTGGGCGATTTTGTTCGCCTAGCAGATGAGTTGGGGGTTCCCCTGGCACATGAAAAAACGGAGGGCCCAGCGGCAGTCCTGACCTTCCTGGGTATTGAATTAGACACTGTGCAACAAACTTCGAGGCTGCCGGCTGAAAAGCTCCTTGATTTGAGGGCACGCTTGCGGACTCTCTTGGGAAGGAGGAAGGTGTCCTTATTGGAACTGCAGCAGGTGGTCGGCCACCTTAACTTTGCGTGTAAGGTGGTGGCGCCAGGCAGAGCTTTTTTACGGCGCCTCTGTGCGGCAATGGGGTCACTTAGGCTACCGCATCACAGGATGCATATTTCTACAGGGATGCGGGAGGACCTGGAAGTTTGGTATCAGTTTTTGGGCGGCTTTAATGGTGTCTCCTTCTGGAGACAGGAGCTGTTATTGGAAGGAGACCTTCAGGTTTCCTCTGACACAGCTGGCTCCATAGGGTTTGGGGTTTATTTTAGGGGCCACTGGTGTGCTGCAGCCTGGCCCTCTGGATGTGGGGTGGAGGGCCTGAGTAGAGACCTTACATTCCTAGAATTTTTCCCGATCCTGGTGGTGGTTCACCTGTGGAGGGAGGAACTTGCTAAGCCCCCACACACTTTTGGTGCGACAATATGGCAGTGGTGCAGGTGGCGAACTCCCTTTCCTCCAAATCGCCCAGGGTCATGAAGCTGGTCCGTGTTTTCACATTAAGGTGCTTGCACCTTAATATATTGTTTTCAGCCAGGCATGTTCCTGGGGTAAACAATGAGGTGGCAGACGCACTGTCTCGTCTGCAGATGGACAGGTTTCGATGGTTTGCCCCCAAGGCCGATCTGATGCCAACCCTGGTGCCACAGGAGCTGTGGAAGATTGGGAATCTGAGTCTTTCAGGGCCATCCAGTTAGCCGTTGCCCCTAGTACCAGGAGAGCGTACAATTGAACGGTACGGCAGTTTGCCGAGTTCAGGCGGGAAGTAGGCCTCTGCCAACTGTGGCCTATCCCTGTTGAGCACTTGGTGCGCTTTTGTGTCACCCGGAAAGGTAAGGGGCACAGGGTCAAATACATCCATAAACAACTTGCTGGTTAGCTTTTGCCTCTAAGGCCTGTGGTTTGTTGGACAACACGGGTGATTTTCGGATTAAGAAAATGTTAGAGGGTTGGTCTCGGGAGTCTGCTGTCCCAAGGGATGCTAGGCAGCCCATTTCACCAGATATACTACGGGGTTTGAAGGCTATGTGGTCCGTGGTTTGTAATTCATCTTTTGAGGAGCTGCTGTTCCATGCTGCTTCTCCGACTGCGTTCTTTGGGGCTCTCAGAGGCAGCGAACTTGTTCCCCAGTCCCTTAAGGATGACTCCAGCCGGGCCCTTATGGCGGCGGATGTTAAATTTAAAGGGGAACAGGTGGTTATCAGGATTAGGTGCTCCAAAACGGATCAGAGGCAAAAGGGGGTGGGATTGATACTTGGCCAGTGTGCCATTATCAATTTATGCCCAGTGGCGGCACTTAGGAGGTACGTGGCTGCCTGAGGTAATGCGCCTGGTGTATTGTTCCACCATGACGATGGTGCACCATTGACTAAGTACCAGTTCTGGATGGTCACGGGCAGGGCACTGGTGAAGTTGGGCCTGGGTGGGGTCAAGTTTGGGACCCACTCTTTTCGGATAGGGGCAGCTTCTATGGCTGCAGTGATGGGCTACTCAGGGCCAGACATTCAGAGGGTAGGTCGATGGCATTCTTCCGACTATAGGTCATACGTTAGGCCTCTGAGTGGTAGCCAAGCATGTTGACACTACCTTTTTTGCAGGTGCTGTGGTGCATCGGGAGAGGGTGCGGATCCTCATCTGTGACCATAACATGGTCTTCTGGGCAGCACACCAAGTGAAGAGGACATGGATCGGGTCCCAGCTTGGACTCAGCCAGTGGGCCACTGTAGAGTGGCAGGGCAGAAGAGGCCTCCGCTGGGTTGGTTTGCTGCCACTGTTGTTTGAGAGGAGGAGTGCCCCTCCACCTCATATTTTGGTCATCCACTTAGGAGGCAATGACCTAGGTTTGATGAAGGGCGTGGCCCTTTCTTGGCAGGCACAGGATGACTTCCTGGTGATTCGGAAGAGATGGCCCGGCGTTCTTATATTTTGGTCGGCAATACTTCCGCGCTGGGTGTGGCGGGAGGCATTAGACCGTAGTGCTGTGGAAAGGGCTAGGCGGATGGCCGACAGAGCCCTATTTAAGGCAATGACAGGGGGGCTAGGGATCTATTTGACCCATCCGCAGATTTGGGCCGAGTCTGTAGACCTCTACCGAGGGGATGGTGTGCACCTCTCTGCTAGGGGAAATGAGATTTTCTTGGATGACTTGCGGCAAGGGCTTAGGTTGGCCTTAAGCCATTTGTGGGGTGCTGAGGCCTAAGGAGAGGCTTGGCCTCTGCAGTGGCAGAATATCAGTTAGGGAAAATCTGTAGCGGGCCGGTGAGCACCCTTGGCACCTCCCCATTGGTGGGGAATTGGGGTCTGTCAGGAGCAGCTGGCTGCCGTACAGCCCAGTTGCGAGGTCAGACGCCCTGGGTGGGGAACCCCTGGACAAGCCAGTCTCCCCCAACTGCCGCACGGCCGCTTGGGGGAGCTTTACAGGGGTGATGGATGGCTCGCACCCGGGGCAGCGGGTGTTCACCCAGACAGGTCAGGGCGGGGTCCAGGAGTGACCCCAGGGCCTGACTTGTACTGCTAATTAGGCCCTTGCCATAGTTGATGTTCATTTAATGTTATTTTAATAAAGCAGCCCATTTTTAGAACCCAAACACTGTGTCTGTCTCTCATTCCGACTAGGGGGACAAAACTTTGCTAGTGGCAGCTGGGTTCATCATCCCTGGAGCGTGAATGGATGGCAAGGGGAGGTTAAAGAATTCCAAGGCGGGACCTTCCTCCCATCTATGCCAACCCATGAGATGCAGTGCTGTACACAGGGGTACGCCTACAGAGCAGGTTGTTATAGGTGCCATCCTAAACAATAGTCTTAATCCTGGTGCACACAACACCTCAAACGTTCACTAAATGCATGGGGAAGGAGAGTGGTAGCAAGCACACTGGCCCCACCCCTGCCTTCACATGATTGCCAGGTTGTGTCAAGAAACTGGGCTACCTTAGCCTGTTTCTAGGCTTTTCTACACCTTGCTTCAGGTTTCTAGGCTTGGATATGCACAGAGGTCTGTCTCTGAAAAGTGCAGTCAGCATGATTTCTCTGTTTTCAAAGATAGAACAGAAATACGCAGATACAAAATGACATCAAAGCTTCAAGGTCAGAAGCAAGAGGGAGTCTTGCACCTATACTGCATCATCTAGAGCAAGGAACCTTGAGTAGGAGAATGAGTATTGCTCCTGATTGGTTAATTAGGATTAGACCAGCTGCAAGTAGCCTGAAATAAAACTAGGATTTTCATTCTAGCTGGCGGATACCTGTGCTACAAACTTTTTAGATCTGCTTAACAAGATTTCTGCTCTTGGATTTTGGACTTTGAGGCTCTATCTGGACGTTGTGTTTTTAACCTGACAAGGTAACATTTGTCAGGGGACTGAGGTTTGTCAAGTGCCTGAGGATAGTTATTTAGCTTTGTTATTTTCCTTTCCTGTTTGCACACTTTTATGTTTGTAATCTTTGTGCTTTTGTTAATAAACTCTATTGAGTATATTGCTGTGGTGTTATTTAGGTTTGGGGGCATCAATCTGAGTCCAGTGCCTTGGCCTTTTTGCCATAGCTACCTAAATAATTTTTTGAGGAACTCTGTCTGCAAAGTCTTGCAGGGCTGACTTCGTTTTATGCAAGACCTGGTAGGACTTGAGATTTGTCTCTCAGTCTCAAGTTAAGAGTACTAGAGAGACTAGTGGCAGTTCCTTACCCTGAGAAGTGAGGTTTCATTCCCTAGTTTTGAGCATTTTGCTCCTGACCTCCCATTCAGGGCAACTTGTGAGTAGGGATGTGCAATTCGGATTCAAAATTTGGCAAAAATGCCAAATTTTACCTGATTCAGGAAACTTCAATATTATCGAACTTATACATGTCATATTCAGTAAAATTTGGTAAAACAGTAAGCACAGTAACGTTCCTTGCTGTTCTCTTGCTAAGGAACAGCAAAGAAACACTGTTTCCCACCTTTTTTTTACCAGATGGGAGAGGAGGGAAGGGAGTGAGTCAGAGGCAGAAGGAGGAAGGGGGAGGGGAAGGGAGGGGAGGAGGAGTAGCCAATCATTGCAGCAGCTTTTCTTTTCTGGCCAATGGGATTCTCAAAAAGGAGAGTGCCTTTTTAAAACTGCTGCAAGGAGTTAATTTTGAGTCACCTTCCATTTTGCTCTGGCCTGGAGATTGAGAAACACTGCCTGCTTGTGGCTGCTAGTTTTCTCTCTTGGCCTGCTGTGACTGGGTACTTCTGCCCAGTGAGTAGAGTGGATTCCTGCCTGCTGCCTGGTTTGAGAGTCGTAGACTAATTGGGTTTTTTTCTCTCTTTGGGGGGAAGGGGTTGCCTTGGTGTCTGAGAGGGATTGGGGTGTGAGGAAGGGGAAAGGGTTTTTAAAGTTTTCATTAAAAAAAATTTTTTTTGGCTGCATGTGGGGGGCTTTGGTTGGGAACCTTTTATTTCTGGCTTTTGAAGTTGGTTATATTTACGGAAGTTTGGTTGGTGTTTTTTGCTGGGTTCTGCATAGAAGTTTGGTTTGGTCAGGTGTTCAATTGTTATTGTTATTGGTTGCTGTTCTTCTAAGGGGTGTTTGTTGGGGTTTGGTTCAGTTTGTTGTCTTAACCTAGTGGTGTTTGGGTGTACTTTTTGGGTATCCTGAGAGAGCTGTGAGATGTGAACTTTAAAAAGTGTTTTGAAGATAGGCTAGTTGGTTTTCCCCATAGGGGATAATGATGATTGGAGGTGTCTGGGAGCACCTTGTGGTCCAATCTTCATGAAACTTGGGGGGCCGTTAGGAGTAGATCCTCTGCAAATTTGGTGAAATTTGGTCAAAATGACCCCCCCCCCAACCAGGCCACCGGAAAGTTCTGAATTGAGTTTCCCATCGGAAACAATGGCTGAATTTTACCAAATTTGCCCTGTGTTACCTAACCAAACTAGAGAATGAATTTGGTATTCCTCAAAGTCTGAATTCAGTATTATCAAACTGAATCAACTTAATTTTTCCTGTGCCCACCCCTACTTGTGAGTACAACCATCCTTGACAGTCTGCAGGGGTAACCATGAAGAGAAAGTGATTGTGCTACTCTTACTTCCTGTGATCAGCAATGTTCCAAAACCAGCACTGATGAGCACATGGAGTGAAAGTTTCTGTGGCCACTTCCTCCACATGGGTGCCCCTGCAGAAGACCAGGTGGTTCCATGGAGACAGGAACGCTTACACCTGCTCTCTTTCTCCATGTGTTTTGTGAACATGCAGGGCTGTCATGTGCACTGGGCTTCAGAAAACTATACCTTTGCTTAGGATTGCACTATAAGTGCCTCAGGGCTTCCAGTGACATGTCCCTGGAGATAAGTAGGCAAGAAGAAGGAGACCTACTTATTTGTGAAGCAGCACCCTCCCCGCTTGAGAAGGACTGGTGTTCAAATCACATCAGCCATTAAAACCCTCCTTTTTGTCTACTCAGCTACTTTTTTTTTTCCTTTGGGTCCCCTTTATTGCTTCTCATCTTCCTCAGCAGCCATTCTTGGAAGATTAAAAAGTTTTTTTTAAAAAGTTTAAATAGCGATTTCAGGCTCTGTTCAGATCAAACAGCAACTTCTCAACTTTACCACATGGTCATTAAAAGTATGAGCACATGGCTTAGCAGTATGCAATACAGCCTTGTAAAAATCCTCTATATATGCTGGAATCAAGAGCAACCAAACAGCACATCAGCAGAAATTTCTCCAGCCATCTTGCTTCTTAACAAGCAATGCTTCCATAGATAGGAACAGTTCTCTTTATTTTTAAGAAATTCCAATACTCAGTCCAAGAGAGCACTATAAATTCTACAAGTGTACTTAGGTTATAGAGTTTTAAAACATATGAAGACCAAAAAAATGGAATGGACTCTCCAGATGGGAAAGAGTTCACTACTGAGTGCTTGCCAGTTTCACATTTTCAGTATGTTAGAATTATCATGTGATATTCTTGAGAGAGTTTGGAGAGAAAAAAGGGGGCAGCTTCAAAAGAGTCACTAAGCTTTCTGCCAGACAAATGGAACACATTTCTGATTAACCACTTCATAATGCTTTTTTACCAGGTTCTATTGGGGAAAGGGGAAAATTATTTCATTTGTCCAATTTGTAATCAGTCACTTCCAGGAAAATAAGTTTTGTCATGATCTTCCGGTGTCAACATGGCACATGAAATACAGCTCATTATAGAGGTGTTGTTGAATTCTCCGATCTATCCATAGCTTTCTCCCAAGAAACTATATATTAAGCAATGGCACCAAGCAGATCTATGAACTAAGAGCCAGTATCCTATCACTTTGCTGAGCAAAGTTTGAGACCTTTCTCTAGTGTAAGAAACCTTCCTTCAACTTAAGTGTTACTCCAACAAAAGAGCTACTTAAATGAGAGGAAAGCAAGGGCTGGCTATGTTTGGGGGCAATTGTTAAAGACTCAGCCCTAGAGTGATATCAATGCTTCTGGGTCATGCTGGAAGTGACATAATCAACCAGGGCTGCATGCACATGTTCATCCATTTCCCAGGCCTGCCTTCTCCTGCTGATGAACTGATGATCAGCAAGCAGAGGTAGGAACCACTGGGAGATTGTCCACCATTGACAGGAACCTGGCAAGTCTACTACTTAGGCTGAAGGACCTTCTTCCAGGCAAAGGTTGGATACATGCCATTATGGTGTAGTGGTTAAAGTGCTAAACTAGAACTGAGGAGAGTTGGCCTCCAAGTTTGCCATGATGTCCATTAGCTGACTCTTACTCATAGTCTAACTCGTAAGGTAGTTTTGAGGATAAATGGGGAGTGGCCCATCTGACCTCCCTGGAGGAAATATTGAATAAAAATTGAATACATAATTGTTCTTGCACCTCGGCATTCACACCCACATTTATGGCTAGAATGTATCTACTTCTGCAGAATATATCTATGAATGGTCTATTCTACAATAGATCGAGTTGCCGGGTAGAACATGAAAAAAACCGCTGGAGTAGAGTCAGTTACAATATGTATAGTTGTAATTTGCCAGAAGGGCAAATTATTTTGGTGTTTTGGGTATGTGTGCAGTACAGTCACATTCAAGTGAAAAGTCCCAAGGCAGCAAAACCTCCCCCTCCCAGTTATACAAAGGAGTCTAACTCCCCTCCTCCTTTATTTTTTTGGTGTAATTTGAGCAACTTAAAACTCTGCTTGAGTTCCCAGCTTTGTAATTTAACCTTTCAATTAATAAATTCCAGCTTCGCTTCAGCCTTCCCCAGAACCACCCCAAAAAGTCATATAAAGTTGATAAATGGTCACAGACATTTTGCTTTTACTTTGCAGCTTCACTGTTTATTTAACCAAGAGCAGCTTCTTTAGTCCTGACTCCTGACCTGGTCCTTGTCAAATACACAGTGTTTGGGAAACTTCTCCCATTAACTCTTAAGCTGTTTCCATTGTCACTGTTGATTAATAGCCCAGGTACTACAAATGCCATTAGAACTAGCAGGACCCAACAGAACATTCCATAGATACATAGAGTAAATGCTCTTTTCATGCAAAGAAACATGCTTCTATTCTATGATCTACTGTAAAATTCCTTTCTTTTCTTTGGACTGTGATCTGGAAGACTCAGGTTCATGTACTCTTTGCTTTCTGGGGGACTTGGGACAGCCACCGTCTCTTAGTCAAACCTATCTTACATAGTTGTTGCAAGGATAAAATAGAAGAGGGGGGGAAGTGATGTAAGCAGCTTTAGGTACTCGTTAAGGAGAAAAGTGAGGTATAAATTTTATCTAAATAAATATATTCTTTAAATGCTCAGGGACCCACTGACATGACTTTATTTCTCATTCTGAGTTACTCTATTTTGCAGACTGAATCAAATTTTGCTTAGGATGGTCCTGTGGTGATTTCCCCCCAGATACAGCATATGGATGAAGAACAACCTTCATAAGTTCTCCGAACAGAGTTAATGGACAGCACACTAATATATCATCAAAGCTGTTATGACGGCCCCTTAAATTGCTTAGATGGCATTAAAAATATTAAATGATTCTGTTGCAAATAGCAGTGACCATAAAAGCTACATAAACCCCCATTTCAAAGGTGAAACAAAAAACAGGAATGGCTATTGCCATTACAGTGGGCTTTTGTGAGCATCTGGCTAGACCGTGTGGGAAACAGAGTAATGGCCAAGGTGAATCCTTCATCTAATCCCGATAGGCTATTCTTATGTCAATATATTTTTATTGCTGAGGCAAAAGATAAATATAACTGAAATTAAACTCATAATTGGTGTACTACAAGTAAAGCAGTTTCATGTCTGGCTTTCCTTTTCATGGAGTTAAGAGAAGAATGAAGAAAAAAAACAGAATTGACAATAATGCAATTAGATCTGCCCTCTACATTTGACAGTATGGCCACCCTAAGGAACAGTATGGTCCACTCAACTGAACTACCGTGCCCATATCCAAGAATAGCTGTTTGGATAATGCTTAGAAGAATGTTTAAAGTTGTAGTAAAGCATCCACCATCTGTCTGCACTAAATGGTGCTTCTTGAGCACCACTGGGAGCATGGCACATATAACGAGACTTTTCAAGGGGAAAGGTCCTTCCTGTTATGGAGATTTAGGTCATCACTGCTTTGGCACAACAGGAGCTGTGCCATCCATGCTGAGCCTTAATCTAGGTCATATGACCTAGCAGCATGAGCATGAGAACTGATACTTTAAACATGTAAGCTGCAGATGCTCCACATCAGTATGCTGAAGCATCTGCATTTTGCACTACTTGAACCCTTGAAGCACCCCTTGGAAATGCCACCTGCAAATCAGCTTTGTGCCACTCTGTCTCTTGCACTTCCATTGAAGCATTCTGCTTCAGTAGAGCCAGAATTACTGGCATAGGGAGCTGAATGGGAGTCTCTCTACACAAGACATTTTACATGGGCCGCTCAAGTGACTTACTTTCTGTGTGGTCTTATATTCAAGTATACTCTGTCTCCCTAGTAGTGCATGTGTATCCACAACGGGAGAACAAGTGTAAGATCTTTCATTTGAGTGTCCCCATGTAAGATGTCTTGTGTTGAGAGATGCTGAGAGCAGTTATGAAGAGACATAAAGTAAAGGATGAACACCCAGAAGTTACTTATTGTGATGAAACATCAGCCCTGTAAATGTACCCATTACTAATTCCAATAAATGTTGTAGTAACTCAGCCTCAGGTTATGTTTTAGAGATAGTACAGAAGAAAAAGTTGGTAGGTCTGATTTTATGTAATGATAAAGGGAGTGGGATAGCTTGAGTTCCTATTTTGTAGTTTAGTTCTTTTGAATGCACACAGCACAATAACTGATGAAATGCATTGATGACTCCAATTGCATGGTGACTGTTCATACCCACAACAACAGGCTTCAGGACAATGTGGTGCTTGCTTGGTGGCTATCAACATGATTGGTGCTGTTCACAAGGTGAATGGGAAGTCAAAGGCCACAAGGCTTTTTTTAAAAAGAAAGGTGGGTTAAAGGATACGCTTTGTTAATTTGGGGTTCTAAGCCAAGGGAACCATATCCTAAGATAAAGGGTTTTTTATTTAATACGTTTTTAATCTCTCTCTTCCTTTAAGGACCTCTGGGCAAGAACCCTTTGAGGCAGTTCAGGCTAAGAAATAGTGATTGGCCACGGTCACACAGTGAGCTTAATGGAAAAGTAGCGATCTGATCACTGGATCTACCAGCTCCCAGTCCAACACTCTAATCACCATATCTTCCTGGCTCCCCCTGTTGTATTCCTCCACAGTGCTAGTGTTCAGAGAATTACCAGTGAACACTGAGGTTCCATTTAGACATTATGGAATAATTTTCATCGATGGATTTTTCATCCACGAATCTGTTTCATGGCTTAATAGGCAACAAAACTAGTGGTCATCACTGTTGGGATTGGTGACTCAGCATGCCTTGGACATTGGGGGGGGTGATGCATGTCTATGTGTATTTGTTACTCTCTTGATAAGTAAGTTGCCTCTCTTTTTTAAAGGTGGAACTGCCTCCTCTCTCCCTGTCTCCATTGAGAGAGATTCTCTCTAAACAGAGAGGTCACATGTACCTGCAATGGGAGGTTTCCTTCTCGCACTCATGTAGCCCCAATGCTAAACTAGTTGGCCTTGGTATAGGAAAAGTAATTCCTTCTTTCTTCTACAAGAAATTGCCATGAATGGAATCTGCCTCAATAAATGTAAATTCTATGTTTTTCTACAATTTAATTGGCCAAGGGTTAATTACAGCACATTGAAGAAAACACTAAGTAACTCTGCTGCCAAACAAAATATATTTATAATAATCATTATGTCCTATGGGAGAGAATTCTGCATGTTATTTATTATTTCAGTGAAGGATCTATAACCAGGGGCATCTGAGCCCATTGAAGCCATGATTTTCAGTTAACCCATGTTGACTTCTGGCCATTTCAACCTGTGACAGGACTGCCAATGGCACATATATTCCCCAGAGGACACTCCGATCAGGGGACAAACAGCTGTTGGTGGTCCCTGGCCCCAAGGAGGCCCACCTAGCCTCGACTAGAGCCAGGGCCTTTTCGGTGCTGGCTCCCACCTGGTGGAATGCTCTGTCTGCTGAAATCAGGGCCCGGCAGGACTTACTATCTTTTTGCCGGGCCTGCAAGACAGAGTTGTTCTGCCAGGCATATGGCTGAAGCTGGGCCTCCACTGGCCTGGAAAAAAGGGGTGTATAAAACCCTCCCTATGAAGGCTGTCCACCATCTTGTTTTAAATGTGTTGTTTTTAATGAATAAGAATTTTTAATTGTATTTTAATTGTATTTTTAATATGTTGTTATCCGCCCTGAGCCCACTTGTGGGGAGGGCGGAGTACAAATTTGAAATAAATAAATAAATAAGTTGAAATTTAGGGGCAAGCCAAGATATAAACAGCATGATTGAATATACCAGAGATAACTGACATTTACCTGAATTGTACTATGTAACATTTGTGTGTATTATGTGCTGTCAAATTGCTTCTAACTTGACTTCAATGGAGTGACAGACTTGGAACTAGATAAAAAGACTACAACGGCACAAAAGAAATGAGGACTATTACCAAAGCTTTTTTTTGAGTTGATTCAACAAGAGACTCTTGAAGATGTATGGAGGAGAGAATATCCTAAAAGCAGACAGTTTACTTTTTATTCTGCAAGGCATTCTACATTATCAAGAATTGACATGATCTGGGCCTCAAAAGACTTAGCGTTATGGACTAAGGAGGTAGAAATAATGCCGATGGTAGGCTCAGATCACAACCCAATTATGTGGAAACTAGGAAAAAGGAGAAAAAGGAAAGCATGGAGAATAAATGAGGACTTGTTACAGGAAAGAGAGAATATGGAAATATTGAGAAGAGAGACAAAGTTTTTTATACAATACAACGTGAATAAAGAAGTACCAACCAATAAAGTTTGGGATGCTTACAAGGCGGTTATAAGGGGCATACTAATGGACTTAAATGGTAGAGCAAGAAAGAAGAAAGAGGAGAAAAGACAAGAGATTGAGGAGAAAATAAAAGCCAAAGAAATACAGCTAAAAAAGAGACCAGGGAAAAAGAAAGTATATCAGGAAATTAAAATACTTCAAGAACAGCTAACAGCAATGAGTAATAAAGAATTGGAGTGGAATCTTAAAAGACTGAATCAAAAAGCGTTTGAGGGTGCCAATAAACCTGGGAAGTACCTGGCATGGCAATTGAAGAAGAGAAGGGAAAAGAAAATAATAAATAAAATTTGTGAAGACAACAAAACGTATTTGGAGCAGACTACCATTAGTAGAGCCTTTTATAAATTCTACGCTAAGCTGTATAATAAGAAAGAAGTAAATAAAGAATCAATAGCGTCATATTTGGAGAAAACCAAACTTCCAGAAATCTCGGAAGCTTGGAGAAATAAGTTGAACAGTGAAGTAACTGACGAGGAAATAAGTAAGGCAATACAATCTGCAAATCTAGGAAAGGCGCCAGGGCCAGATGGACTTACGGCTAAATTTTATAAGACAATGGCTAATGAACTGGCAGCATTCCTAAAAGAGGTGATGAATGGAGTTTTAAGGGATCAAAGGATTCCAGACACTTGGAGTGAAGCGAACATATCATTGATCCCAAAAGAGGGCCAAGACCTGACTAACGTGAAAAATTACAGACCTATATCGCTACTTAATAATGACTATAAAATTTTTGCGAAGATATTGGCGGAGAGATTGAAGGGGTGGCTCTCGGAAGTTATAGAGGAGGAACAAGCAGGCTTTTTGCCAGACAGACAAATAAGAGACAATTTAAGGACAGTGATCAATGCTATTGAATATTATGACAAGCGTTGTGACAAAGAGGTTGGTTTCTTCTTTGTTGACGCTGAAAAAGCGTTTGACAATTTAAACTGGGACTTTATGTTTGCCACTATGGAAAAGCTACAATTGGGAGAAAGATTCATCAGAGCAATTAAGGAAATTTACAGAGACCAGACTGCAGCAATCGTGGTGAATGATGAAGTGACCAAGAAACTGACGATAAGTAAAGGAACAAGACAAGGTTGCCCGTTGTCTCCACTGTTGTTCATTTTAGTATTGGAGATTCTGATGATACAAATACGACAAGATGAGGAAATTCGTGGAATAAAAATAAAGGACTATTCATATAAGGTCAGAGCATTTGCGGATGACATAATGTTAATTGTAGAGGACCCATTGGAGAATATGCCAAGAGTGATAGATAAGATCAAGGAGTTTGGAGACTTGGCAGGTTTTTATATCAACAAAAAGAAGTCAAAGATATTATGTAAAAATATGACTAAGCAGAAACAACAATTACTAACGGAAACAACGGACTGTGAAGTAACAAGTAAAGTGAAATATTTGGGAGTCGAATTAACTGCAAAGAACATAGATTTATTCAAAAACAATTATGAAAAACTATGGACTCAGATAGAGAGAGACTTGATTAAATGGAACAGACTGAATTTGTCATGGTTGGGTAGGATTGCAGCAGTTAAGATGAATGCGTTACCAAGAGTAATGTTTTTGCTACAGACAATACCAATCATCAGAGACTCTAAACAATTTGAAAAATGGCAGAGGAAAATATCAGATTTTGTTTGGGCAGGCAAGAAGCCTCGAGTGAAAGTGAAAGTTTTACAAGATGCAAAGGAAAGAGGCGGAATGCAACTGCCCAATCTGAGACTTTATCATGATGCAATCTGCCTAGTTTGGTTGAAAGAATGGATGACATTAAAGAACAAGAAACTACTAGCCCTAGAGGGATATAAAAAAATATTTGGATGGCATGCATATCTATGGCATGACAAAGTAAAGGTCAACTCGATGTTCCTGCACCATTTTGTACGGAGAAGTCTGTACATGATCTGGAAGAAGTACAGAATTTATCTACAAGAAGGAACTCCCTTGTGGGTGGTTCCATATGAGGTGATAGACCCGAGAGCTGTTGATAATGAACAACAATGTTTAACGTATAAAGAAATAACTAAAACTGAAGCATCCAAACTTAGAATAAAGACGCAAGAGGAACTATCACCTAATTACGACTGGTTCCAGTATAGACAGATCAGAGACTTATATAACTCGGACTCTGTAAAGGGAGGTATACGAATAGAGAATTCGGAACTAGAGCAGACCCTTCTTAAAGAAGACAAGAAAAGAATATCCAAGGTATACCAAGTACTGTTGAAATGGTATACCGAGGATGAGACAGTTAAAACACAAATGGTGAAATGGGCTATAAATTTTAATAAAGAAATAACAATGGAGGCATGGGAATACTTGTGGAAAACTACAATGAAGACAACGACATGTACTAATATTAAAGAGAACATTTACAAAATGATCTATCGTTGGTACATGACACCAAAGAAGATTGCGCTAGGGAATTTGAACACTTCTAATAAATGCTGGAAATGTAAGAAGCATGAGGGCTCCCTCTATCATATGTGGTGGTCGTGTGAGGTAGCCAGGCAGTACTGGGGGGAAATAATAAGAGAAATGAGTGAAATTTTACAATTTCAAATTAATAAGAACCCAGAACTCCTGCTACTGAACTTGGGAATGGAGGGAATTCCAGCCCAACACAGGACGTTGATATTTTATATGACAGCAGCAGCTAGACTTTTGTATGCGCAAAAATGGAAAGTACAAGAAGTGCCAACTATTGAAGATTGGATTTACAAATTGCTGTATATGGCTGAAATGGATAAGATGACAAGAAAACTGAGAGATCTGGACTCAGGGCAGTTCAACATAGACTGGGAGAAGCTGAAACAATACCTGGAGAAGAAATGGGAGGTGGGAGGAAAACTGTGGCAGTTTGAGAACTACTGAAGTACTGAAGTAGAGGGGGGAGACTTTACCGGGGGGAGAAGAGATAAATGTGAATTAATAAGCAGTTAGACTAATAGATTGACATATATATAGATATATATAGGTTAACAAACAGAATATAGATAGAAAATAATTAACTATAAGGATTAAATATAAGGATTGATTAACTAACAATATTTTCTTTCTTTGGTAAGTTATGTAAAATGTACCAAACTGAATGTCTGAAGATACAGATGAGTCAAATTGATTGACTACGTGATGAGAGTTATACAGAATTATTACAAAAAGATAGAATGAGTAATATATAGAGAATAAGTCAAATTGTTTGATTTAAATGAATGTATGATTTACATGGTTTATGATACATAGAAATATTTGAAATTGAAAAATGGGATAAATTGTTTATCTAAGATGGAAACAAAGACTTACAGTTTGGGTATACAATGTTAAAAATAGTTAAGGGTGTACTGCTTAGATTAATGGAGAATATATATTTGTTTTAGATAGAGGAATCTAATAGAAGTAAGGGAAAGGGGACAAAGGGTCGGAAAGCTGTTGGAAGTCAACAAAAGGGGGGGAAAGGGAGGGGGTTAGAGATGAAAAATTGGGGAAAATTGAATGTAAATGTAAAAATAATGGATTCTAACCCAATAAAAATTTTTCAAAAAAAAAAAAAATTGCTTCTAACTTATGGCGACTAACTTATGGCCTAGGAATTAACCAGCTCCAAAACATCCTATCATTAACAGTGTTGTATGCAACTGGAACTTCGAATGTCCCTTTAGCCAATCAGAATAAGAGACAAATGCGGAATCCTGTAGATGAAGCAATCTATAATTGTTTATTAAACAATGGAGAAATGATGGTTACACCAGAAGCACAAGGTACCCTCATGCCCAACATTCATCAAAGTTACAATAGCAGTACAAAGCAATTAATACCTTTTGGTTATTTATAATATTTGTTATTCCATTGCCTCAGAAAATACAGTGCTCCCCCATTGGCTCAAGAGGGTGACCACCTGTCATGATACAAATGTCAAGGGGTATTCTGATTGGAAGAAACAACTTAGGTCAACAGCATAGTTACAGCATTACCTGATGAAATTTCTTATCTGTCCTTGGTGTTATCTCTGGAAGGAACATCTTCCTTCCATTCTCACCCGTCTCTTTCATGGGCTTCTCATTCATGCCCACTCCTTTGGTCTAAGTAACATTTAATAGCAGCGCCCCGATGTCGCTTTCTGGCAACCTTGGGAGCTTCAAGCGAGGAATATTTCTCTGGGTTCTGTGGGAGGAGAGCTACTCTCTTCTCCTGGAATGCGCTTGTAATTACATTAAGTTCCCTTCTCTGCTTTGTGGTTTTCTCTCTCAGCCTTGAGAGATGTTTCTAATCTTAGCTTGCTTTCATTGCAACATTTTGCATGGACAGTTTCACAAAGGGGATTTCTGTATCAAGTAAGAAACAGGTGTCAGAAATCAAACAGGTGCTCATTAAACTTATTAAGCACAATCTACCTGATAGCAAGCTTTACAGTACTTTGATCTTACATTTCACAGTGATTTACATGTGTAACATACATTCTGCTTTGGTCTTTTGTTTCAAGTTTCATTTTCTTGCAAGTTGCATTACAGTTACTACATTAGCTCCTGAGAATAGTAAAAGTGCATAACAGTGATAGAAGGCTACATAAGGCTACATAAAATCTCTTTCATTAAATCCATTTCCCACAGACCCCCCTTTTCATTTTGTAGAGATGTGCAGTCTTGCGCTGGTCTTGCAAACAAGAGGCGGTGGCTTCCTTTATTGTGTCAAACCATCTCACTTTGGGTCTTCCTCTTTTCCTACTACCTTCCACCTTTCCTAGAATCCTAGCACATAACATTTGCATAAGCAAAATCCCCCAGCTTCACTGCATAGACTAAGCACGGTTTGTTCAGTGAAGCCCCACAGAGAACTGGATGTCTTTTGTAGGAATAAGCCCCAGGCAGAAACTTGCAAGGTGCTTAAGAATATCAACTACTTTTCGTATTTGTTTGATTTTGGCTGCTTATTGGCTGTGCAAGTCAACACTTGCTCCTTACTTCATGTGTCCTTCTCATTAAGCCTCAGCTGGCTCTTCAGTTTACATTGTCTGGTGCCTTTGTCTGTCCTTTGCCATGTTTACAGCAGAGCACTGGGACAGAAATGAGTTCAGGGTAGGTGCATGAATTTAATAGCTTCACCGGTAAAAACAAAAGGATTGATTATTTATGGTGTTGAAATGAATGGGGCATTTTCAGGTCATGAACTATATTAGGATTTTGTAATACTTAAAAAAATACTTTGAGCTCCCACAGAAACCACTTGGAGCATGAAGCTATTATGCCATCCTCTGAAAACAGTTTCATTTACCCTGTGACATACTGTTGCATTGTGCATTCCTCCAGCCACTCCTCCAACAGTAGCCAGTAACATGGAGCAGGGGCCTAGATATGAGTGCTTTTATGATATTACATCATGAAGTGAAATTGCATGTTATATAGAGAAGGTCTATGATGGGAAAAGGCTGGTGTAGAAGAGTTTTGGCCCCCTAGTTGGAATGAGAGTCAGACACAAAGGTTTGGGTAAAATGGGCCGCTTTATTAAATGAAACAGCAACAAGAAAATACGGCAAGAAGCCTAACTAGCGGTACAGGTCAGGCCCTGGGGTCATTCACTGGGACCCCGCCCTGACCTGTCTGGGAGAGCACCCGCTGCCCCCAGGTGCGATCCATCCCTTGAATGTCTGCAACCCGTCCTGGCCAGGCAGAGTGTATCGCCCCTGGAGAGCTCCCCCCCCCGGCCGAACGGCAGCGGGGGGAGACTGGCTTGTCCAGGGGTTCCCCACCCAAGGGCGTCTGACCTCGCAGCTGGGCCGAACGGCAGCCTGCTGCTCCTGAAAGACCCCAGTTCCCCACCAATGGGGAGGTGCCAAGGGTGCTCACCGGCCCGCCACAAATATATCCCTAGCTAAATCATGCACCCATGGCAGCAAATAAGGTCCACCCCTAAGTTACCAAACTACACCTCATACCCAGTGCAAGGTAGGCAAAAAAACTCACAACCCAAGGCCAATCAGGGCAGGGAGACAAAAAATTCCTACCTGGCCCCATCAATAGCGACCGGCTAATCCCGCACTGAAGTAGGGTGAGGAGGGCGGGCCGAGCACGAGGCGAGACTGTGCTGTGGAGGGCGGAGCGGCAGACTGCTGCCTGGAAGCTCCGCCCCCCACCCAGCTAAGCCCAGGAAGTAGGGCTGATCCTCTCTGGCTTCATCCTGCCAGGGAGGCAAATGGCTGCCACCAGCCTAAGGGGGCTTAACCCCCTGGCTGGAATGGCAGTATTGCCCCCCTAGTTGGAATGAGAGTCAGACACAAAGGTTTGGGTAAAATGGGCCACTTTATTAAATGAAACAGCAACAAGAAAATACAGCAAGGAGCCTAACTAGCGGTACAGGTCAGGCCCTGGGGTCATTCACTGGGACCCCGCCCTGACCTGTCTGGGCGAGCACCCGCTGCCCCCGGGTGCGATCCATCCCTTGAATGGCTGCAACCCGTCCTGGCCAGGCGGAGTGTATCGCCCCTGGAGAGCTCCCCCCCCCGGCTGAACGGCAGCGGGGGGAGACTGGCTTGTCCAGAGATTCCCCACCCAAGGGCGTCTGACCTCGCAGCTGGGCCGAACGGCAGCCTGCTGCTCCTGAAAGACCCCAGTTCCCCACCAATGGGGAGGTGCCAAGGGTGCTCACCGGCCCGCCACAAATATACCCCTAGCTAAATCCTGCCACGGCAGAGGCCAAGCCTCTGCTTAGGCCTCAGCGCCCCACAAATGGCTTAAAGCCAACATGAGCCCCTGCCATAAGTCATCGAGAAAAATGCTGTTGCCCCTGTAAGAGAGGTGCACCCCATCCCCTCTGTAGAGGGCAACAGACTCGGCCCGAATCTGCGGATGGGGCAAATCCCCAACCCACCCGTCATTATTTTAAACAGGGCTCTGTTGGCCATCCACCTAGCCCTATCGATCGCTCTACGGTCCAATGCCTCCCGCCATACACGGCGCGGAAGCATGGCTGACCAAAATATCAGGACGCCGGGCCATCTCCTCCTGATTTCCAGAAAGTCATCCCGTGCCTGCCAAGAGAGGGCTACCCCTTTCATTAGCCCCAGATCATTGCCCCCCAGATGAACTACTAGAATATGAGGAGGAGGGGCGGACCTCCCCTCAAACAAGAGTGGCAGCAGCCCCGTCCAACGCAGGCCTCTTCTGCCCTGCCACTCGATGGTAGCCCACCGGCTGAGTCCAAGCTGGGACCCGATCCAGGATCTTCTCGCTTGGTGCGCAGCCCAGAAGATCATGCTGTGGCCACAGATGAGGATCCGTACCCTCTCCTGAGGACCCACAGTGCCTGCAAAAAACACAAGTCAACACGGTTTACCCCGTCCAAGCGGCCTGATGTATGCTGCATAAGCCCCTGAACGCCAACGTCCTACCCTCTGGATGTCAGGGCCCGAGAAACCCATGGCAGCGGCAGTGGATGCCGCCCCAATGCGAAATGAATGGGTCCCAAATCTGACCCCATCCAGCCCCAACCTATGAAGAGCCCTACCCGTGACCGCCCAAAATTGGTACCTAGTCAATGGGGCGCCATCGCAGTGGCGAAAAAGAACCCCGGACTGATCACCCTGAACATCCAAATAGCTCCTCAAGGCTGCTATGGGACACAACTCGGCGATGGAACACCGGCCAAGGGCCAGGTCCACCCCTTTTTGATGCTGGTCTGTCTTGGACCTTCGAATTCTAAGGATCAGCTGCTCACCTACGAATTTAACGTCCTCAGCAGTGAGGGCACGGCCAGAGTTGTCCTTAAGGGACTGCTGGACCAGCTCACTTACTCGAAGAGCACCAAAGAACGCAAGTAAGGACGCAGCGTGAAACAGCCGCTCCTCAAAAGGAGAGCTGCAGACCTGCGACGATACAGCCTGAAATCCTTGAAGAATGCCCGGAGAGATGGGTTGCCTATCATCCCTGGGAGTGGCGGACTCCCTTGACCACCCTTCCAGCATCTTCCGAATGCGGAAATCACCCGTGGTATCTGTGAACCCTCGGGCCTTCGCCGCGAAAGCTAGGGCCGTAATCTGGCTCCAAATATATTTCACCCTGTGCCCCTTACCTCTTTGAGCTACGCAAAATTGCGCCAAATGCTCGACTGGAAAGGGCCAGATCCGGCGGAGGCCTGCAGCCTGCCTAAATGCATCAAAATTCCTTACCGCCCTGTCGTATGCCCTACCGGTGCTAGGGGCAATGGCTAACTGGATGGCCCTGGAGACTTCCACTTGCCAATCATCCACAGCTCCTGCGGCACCAGGGCTGGCGCTAAATCGGCCTCGGGGGCAAGCCGTCGAAACTGGTCCATCTGCAGACGAGACAGGGCGTCTGCCACCTCATTGTTGACACCAGGTATATGCCTGGCTGAGAACAATATATTAAGGTGCAAGCACCTTAAGGTAAAGGCACGGACCAAGATCATGACCCGGGGCGATTTAGATGACAGGGAGTTCACTACTTGAACCACTGCCATATTATCGCACCAAAAGTGCACGGAGTGGTTGGCAAACTCCTCCCCCCAAAGATAAACCGCCACCAAGATTGGGAAGAACTCCAGGTAGGTTAAATCCCTACACCGCCCGTCTGCAAGCCAATTGTCGGGCCAAATGGCTGCACACCAGTGCTGCCTAAAATAAATCCCAAGACCTATGGACCCTGAAGCGTCCAAAGACACTTGAAGCTTCCCTTCTAAAAGGAGCTCCTGTCTCCAAAAGGACACCCCATTAAATCCCTGCAAGAATTGAAGCCAGACCCTTAGGTCCTCCCGCATGCCCTCAGACAGGCATATCTTGTGGTGAGGGAGCCACAGGGTCCCCATGGCTTCACAGAGACCCCGCAAAAAGGCTCTACCAGGGGCCACCACCTTGCAGGCAAAGTTAAGGTGGCCTACTACTTGCTGGAGCTCCAACAATGAAACTTTGCGTTTCCCCAGCATGGTGTGCAAGCGCGCTC
Source organism: Eublepharis macularius (assembly GCF_028583425.1). Classification (NCBI taxonomy): domain Eukaryota; kingdom Metazoa; phylum Chordata; class Lepidosauria; order Squamata; family Eublepharidae; genus Eublepharis; species Eublepharis macularius. Next base: position 197,786,151 of record NC_072790.1, read on the forward strand.
TCAGCTCCAAGAGCTTCTCAACTGGAAGCCTAGAAATCTGTTGCACCGTATCTAACTCGATGCCCAAAAAGGTCAGGACAGTTGATGGGCCCTCTGTCTTCTCATGCGCCAGTGGAACGCCTAGCTCCTCAGTTAGGCTGACAAAGTCAGCCAAAAGGCACGCACACTGACCCGTCCCCCTGGGCCCAACCAGGATAAAGTCATCCAAATAGTGGGCGGAGTCACGGCAATGCTGCCTATGACGCAATGCCCACTCCAGAAAGGTGCTAAAGCGCTCAAATACTGCGCAGGAAATAGAGCACCCCATGGGAAGGGCCCTGTCCATATAGTATTGACCCTCAAAGGCAAACCCAAGGAGCTCAAAGTCCTCTGGATGCACGGGAAGAAGACGGAATGCAGACTTGATGTCGCATTTCGCCATCTCAGCTCCCCGGCCACAACGCCTGACCACCTTAACGGCTTGGTCAAATGATGTGTAACGCACAAGTGCTCAGGTGTCGCATCGTTGACAGACCCGCCCCTGGGGTAAGACAAATGATGAATTAGCTGGAATTCACCAGGAGCCTTTTTAGGGACTACCCCCAGGGGGGAAACCCTCAATTTGGGCACAGGAGGGGTGGGAAAGGGGCCCAAAACCCGCCCCTCCGTGCATTCTTTTGCTATTTTGGCCCTAACAACGTCCTCCATGCCCACCACAGAACGCAAGTTGGCGGACATGAAGGAGGACCGTGGTCCTTGAAACGGAATCCGAAATCCTATAGAAAAACCCTCTAACAGAAACTGGGCCTCGGCCCACCTGGGGTAATCTGCCAACATGGCATTAAGTACCCTCAGCTTTATTGGGCTGGGGCCCTTTTCCAAAACCCTGTTGCCCGCCGGGGCTGCCACCCTTTTCCCCAAAGGGCTTCTGTTTCTTACATGCACTAATGCCATGCGGCCCCTGGCAGATGGGACATTCGTGGCCATAACGGCAGTTCTTCCTGTTACAGACCCACCGTGAGGTAAACTCAAAACAGAGCAGCCGGGGCTGAACAGATTGCCCCACAAACGCGCGGGGGCCTAAATTAGCAGCAACTGGGCCAGCCGGTCCTGCACCAGATTGCTGAACGATATGGCCACTATCGGACCTCTCCCCCAAACCAAATTTAGTTGGGGTCATGAGCTGGATCCATAGGTGGTGGTGCACCTGGTCCCAGGGTAGCGAAGGGTTAAGGGCCGCCCTTAACCCTTCGCTACCCTTCTGAACTCTTCATCGTATTGCAGCCACGCTGCACCGCCGAAGTCAGTATGCGCTCTGTATATGATGTCCATATACTGAATGAGCGGGGCAGCCCTCCACGGCTGGACCCTCGCGATCACACCTGCATATATAAAGAAGGCTGGGAGCCAATTGGCCCAGGTCCTGTCAATCCTGCGGCGCTTAATGAACTCCCTATCCCTGTCCTCCAGGTCCTCTTTATCCTTCTTCTCCAGATCCCTGAAGAGAAGGGTAAAGACATCCACGTATTCCCCATGCAGTATCTTCTCCCGCGTCGCCGGGGTGAGGTGATCACCCAGTGGCATGGCTGTGTCGCCCACCGGCAAGGCACGGTAGGGCACTGCTCCGTAGTTAGGCCATGGGCCTCCTAAGTAACCACCCCAGGAGGAACTGAGCCCTACCCCCCCCCCGAGGGCTGGGTGGCCGCTGCAGGCCAGCCTGAAAACCCAGGCCTCTGATAGGGAACGGAGGGCTGTGTCCACTGAGACCAATCAGAAGTAACCCCACCCCCAAACGTCCCCGTAGGAGCCCCGCCCTGCAGGAAGTCAGTGTGATGAGGCATCTGGGACGTCTGGGTCCATGGCCAACTACTGGCCGGTTGGGTCCAAGAGCACTTACCCTCCGCTTCCAGAGGCTGTACCACCAGAGACAATTGCCCGGCCTCCTCTGGCCAGCTCGCCTCGGTCTCTGTTGCCGCTGCCTTGACCACTCCTTCCTCCATGGCATGGCTACCAGCAGAAGTCGATGGAAACGCCACGCCACCTTCAGAAGTTCCCTCCAAGGCTGACAAACGAGACAGAATATCAGCCAAGGAAGCAGTCCGAGCAGCATCCCGCACAGGCCTTCCACCTGCATTCCTGGGGCCCCCAGTGGGCGGGGCCCTAGCTTGTTCGAGGGCTGCGATATGCGCTGTAATGGCCCGCCACAGGAAACCATCCTCCTCCTCATTAGCAGACAAGGCCACTGCAGGCCTCTTTGGAGGGCGCGGAGCAGGCTGCTTTCCTTTGGAAACACCAGCTCCCTTTTTTGGGCCCATGCTGATCAAGGTCCTGGCCGAGCTAAACCCGGGTAATAAGACACCCGTGCAAGCCTCCTCAGCACAGCTCTTAAGGCAAAGGCCAGAAGCAACTCAGCAAGAAGGAGAATGGGCAGGTAACGGTGAACAACCATTACCTAAAAGGCTGTAAGCCCCGCAGGCTAATCAGGGTAGCTTTTGGTCAGCCAACAATCCTACCCACTTGCAAGCCCACAAAATGGCTGTCTCAGAGGCGAACCCCTCTGCTTTTAAAATGGCCTCTCCACCACCTACCCCCACCAAAATGGCCGACCTGTGACTGAGGCCATCAGTATACACGGCCAGAATGGCCACCGTGCAGCGCCCGTATGCCTCAAAGGAAGGCCAGCCTGGGGGGAAAGCTGCAAGGCGTTGGGTCTGGGCAGGAAACCCAAGCAGCCAAGGAAAGGCGGGCTGGCGGGCAAAAGCCCGCTCCAGCAACAGGCGCTCCCCGCCTCAAATGCAGCAAAGGAAAGGCAATGAAATCAAGAAGGAGGGGGAGGGGGGCTGACTATCCCTCCCCAAATACTAATGAAATCAAGAGGGGGGGGGCTGACTACCCTCCCCCAAATACAAAGCCTGATGGCGATTTAGGAGAGCTCCGCCGTCGACGCCTCGTGGACGCACTCCCAAGGCCTTGTGCTGGAGAAGCGACACCAACGGTCTTGCCTTCTCCGAGCACGAGGCGAGACTGTGCTGTGGAGGGCGGAGCAGCAGACTGCTGCCTGGAAGCTCTGCCCCCCACCCAGCTAAGCCCAGGAAGTAGGGCTGATCTTCTCTGGCTTCATCCTGCCAGGGAGGCAAATGGCTGCCACCAGCCTAAGGGGGCTTAAGCCCCTGTCTGGAATGGCAGTATAACCCTCACCATGGGAATTGTCTCCCAAGAGTTCTAAACTGACTCAATGCAGGGGGTGGGGAATCCATTAAACCGTGAGGCCTCTCTATAGAATCTTTTTTGCATTATCAGTGTAAGCCAACATGCACAAGAAAAACACTCTAGGAAGAAGAAGCAGAGAAAATAATAAAGATTTTGCAAAGGAACTGGCTTTCTGGATGAAGAAGATCCTTGGAGTTTAGTAGACAAACTCTGGGATCACACATCTTCTTTCAAGGAACAGGGGCATCCCCGAGTTTGCCCATTATTTCTTGGAGCCTCCATATGCTCCCCTTTCCCTACATCTTTCTCTCCTTCAAACCACTAAACAACTTACCTTTTATCTGCCCCCCATCTTCATCTATAGTTATTAGTTTATTTCATTTATATACTTCCTTTCTTCACAATGGAGACCCAAAGAAGCTTACATCATTCTCCTTGCCTCCATATTATCCTCACCATACTCTGAGAGGTAGGTGTGTGATTAGTTCAAAGTCTCCCAGTAAGCTTCTATAGCAGAGTGGCGGTTCGAACCTAGGACTCCCAGATACTACTCTGAAACTCTAACCACTACATCTTTGGCAGAAGGGGCTGATGTTCAACTGTAGCAAGCAGCCAGGCCTGGGTGAGTCATGAAAGTCATGTTGTATCAACTTATGTGGGGCTGTTTCTGGGTCTGGTCCCAATGACTCCTCCCTCAGATGCCAAAACAGCTCTGAAAAATGCCCTTCCCCTTCCTTTTACTGACAGAAAACAAGACTGGAATACTGACGTAACTGTTACTTGGTCCCCTAGCAACAGCCCCTGACGGCATCTACTTAAAGCTACAGGATCTCCTTTAATCGTTTTGGGTTTTTTTTAACCCAAAATGTTTTGGGTTTTTTTAGATTTCAGATTTTTCTGCAAACCTACAGCATTTTTCAGGTGTGTGTGTGAAGGAGAAAAGATTGCCTAAGGTAAGTGCCAAGTCCTTTCCCCATTCCACTAGGAGGGTAAGGTGACCTGGCAACCTTATCTGCAATGGAGGCTTGCTGGGTGACTTTGGGCCAGTCACTCTCTGTCAGCCTAACCTACCTCACAGGGTTAATGTTGTGAGGATAAAAGCAGAGGATGGGAAAAATGTAATCTGGTGGGGTCCCCGTTGTAGAGGAAATAAATATATAAACAAATACTAAAATTCTAAGGTATAGAAGAACTTTTCAGGAAAAGGATGCTCCATTTGTAATTCAGCAATATGACCTCTGCAACTTTTATTATAAACTAGATATTCACTCATTTTGGCAACATATGTAGCAGCAACCTATCTGGATTTGAAAGTGAAAAGTTACTATATCAGAAGAAACTTTTTCTGATATGCTAATTTGGAACATTTAAATCAGCTAAATGTATAAGACTTTGGCTGTAATCCTGTGTGCCTTTACCTGAGTAAATGGGTGCATTGAATATTTTGCTGTCATTGAATATTTTGAACAGGTGGTTTTTAAAATATTACAATAAAAAGCTATGAGTATTTTAACTCCCCATGCCTAGATTCATCTGCTGGTTTTAGGACAGAGAATAGATGGAGTCTCTGTTTACCTAGGGTTGCCACTTATTCTGAATTTTTATGGATTGATCCTCTTTGGAAGCTCAGTCCCTAATAAACAGAAAACTTATTATATAGTTGGTCTTTCTTTGAAGGGAGACTTCTGTTTCTGGAGAGGAAGAATCCTCTCAGAGAAACTTGAATCAGCCTTAATATATCAATTTTTAAAATATGCATTTGTGAGGAAAAAGAACTTTCTGGAGGCAGCTAAGAGCAACAGTAAACAACCTTTAAAAATAAAAAAAATTACTGGTCAGCTGCCTTGAAGAAATAAAATATGCTGTTATTTTGTTTTTTGTTGTGCGTGTTCAGGAAATTGAAATTGCTGCCTAGAATAATAGTGCCCTTGAATGGCCATTAGGTATTAGTGGTCTGTTTCCACCTCCACATTTCACAATGAAAATAATTGAAACAAAATGAATAGATGGCCATGATTATTCTGCGGTCTCAAGAATGGCTAGTTGGACTGTCTGGATTGTGACAGTGCTGCAAATCGCCTTTCCCTCCTATGCTGGGATGAAAGGCTGATCATTCTACATACCCTGAGGACAAACAGCACACAAAGTCAAAAGGACCAACTAGATGGAGATCACATGGGTAATAGATTTTTAAAAGTTGGAAGTATATAACAAGAATTTTCGGCTTCGATCCTTTGGAGTATTTCTGTGGGCAGAAGGATATGTGTTCACAGAGAGCGACTTCTTTTGCCGCATGCTTCCTATGATTGCCTGAATTGCCCCCCTCCCACAAATCTTGTCCTTTGGGGACACTCAGGAACAGGATTTAAAAGGGGGAATTTCAGGCTGCCATGGGAGGGATGAGGCAAAAAAGTTGCTCTCCATGGGCGACTTCATCTCTCTATCCCTCATCCTTCTGCCCATGGAAATATTCCAGGGAATCTAAGCCATCATTGGGAGAGGGCAATTGGTAAAATCAGAAGTAAATTAAGTATGGTTGGGGATCCTTAAGGCTGCTGCCACTGCTATTCTGAGAAAGACTTGTTCGACAACTGTCCTCCAATTGGCAACAGTTTGTCAGAGTCAAATGTAAGTAACTTTCTCATTCTTTGCCAGTCCTATGCAATGGCTAAATATCCCTTACTGAGTTCAGCTGTGGGCATATTCCAATTTATAACCAAATGGCAACATAAATGTTACATGGTTGCTATTGATGCACCTACAGTTTTTACTCTGTGTTGTACAACACCCATATAACCTATTGATAGGACATCTACACAGTACAGTCCTATGCAGAGCTACCCTGGTCTAAGAAAATTTATTCCAACGGTCTTAGAATGGAGTAAACGTGCATAGGGTTGCACTGTTAGTGTACTCAACAACGTATTGACAAAACTAGATTTTTTTTAAAAAAAAATCAGGCTGTTGAAAAGCATACCTTTAGAAACCACAATGTAATATGTATGAATACAGTAGTTTTCAAAGACTAGTATCTAAAAATGTGCACTGAAAATTTTTTTTCCAGTTTCAAATCCAACTTTTTCAAACTATTTACCATTATGGTTTGGAGGGGGGGGGGGGCGGCATTGCCAATTCAGCTCTAATCTATTTGGTATGTCCATTATCATAACCTTTGGACCTGTTCTTTTCAATGAGGCCTTAGAGGCTCTTTGGGACAGCTGTTTTCACACTTAACAGCACCAAAATTGCATGGACCATAGTCCTCCTTCTAAACCATCCATCCGTCCATTGAGTTTGAAGCACACATAACAACAGGGTTCAGTGTTTACAGACACCAAAGAATGCAGTGCATGCATTCATCAGCAGTGCACGTACACACTGTTCTTTTCAATGGGGAGTTGGGGGGAATGAGGCTCTGAGGCAGCTGTTTACATATTTAACAGCACCAAAATTGAATGGACCCCTCTAAACCATTGATCCATCAAGTATTTCTTCAAGTACATTACACACATCCAATGATAGACTCTGAAGTGACAGTGACAGTGGGCATACATGATGGTGGGAAACTGGCAAAGTGATAACAGAGTGGTAGCAGTGGGGTGGTGTCCAAGCAGGAGAGCACTCCAACCAGCACAGAGACATTTTTTTAAAAAATCCTCCTTTATGTTCACTTTTTTTGCTTTTTCTAAATGATAATAGTGCCAATAAATTATTACCCTTGTTGGTTGTTGTGGGTTTTCCGGGCTGTATTGCCGTGGTCTTGGCATTGTAGTTCCTGACGTTTCGCCAGCAGCTGTGGCTGGCATCTTCAAAGGTGTAGCACCAAAAGATAGAGATGTCACAGTGTGGAAAAGATGTTGGCAGGTCATTTATATCTACTCAGGAGGGGTGGAGTTGAGCTGAGTCATCCTGTAAGAGTTTCCCAGGGTGTGGAATGCTAATGGAGGGAGGCTTCACTGTATCCTGAGGAGGTTCTTTTGCATATGGATTGGTGCTTGATGTGCTAATCTCTGCAGGGCTATTGTCGGGTAGAGAGTGTTTTGTTAGCCTGGTGTTTTTCAGAACTGGAAACCATGCTCTGTTCATTCTTAAGGTTTCTTCTTTCCTGTTGAAGTTTTGCTTATGCTTGTGAATTTCTATGGCTTCCCTGTGCAGTCTGACAAAGTAGTTGGAAGTGTTGTCCAGTATTTTAGTGTCCTGGAATAAGATACTGTGCCCTGTTTGAGTTAGGCTATGTTCAGCCACTGCTGATTTTTCAGGTTGTCCAAGTCTGCAGTGTCTTTCATGTTCTTTTATTCTTGTCTGGATGCTACGCTTTGTGGTCCCGATGTAAACTTGTCCACAGCTGCAGGGTATACGGTATACTCCTGCAGAGGTGAGGGGGTCTCTACTGTCTTTTGCTGATCGTAGCATCTGTTGTATTTTTCGGGTGGGTCTGAATACTGCTTGAAGGTTATGCTTTTTCATAAGCTTTCTCATCTGATCAGTAATTCCTTTGATATATGGCAAAAACACTTTTCCTGTAGGAGACTGTTTTTCCTTGGTTGTTTGATTCATCCTGGGTTTGATTGCTCTTCGGATTTCTTTTCTGGAGTAGCCATTTGCCTGAAGTGCGTGGTTTAGATGATTAATTTCCTCATTGAGAAAGTGCAGCTCACATATCCGTCTTGCATGATCCACTAATGTTTTCATTATGCCTCTTTTCTGTCGGGGGTGGTGATTGGAGTTTTTGTGTAAGTACCAATCAGTGTGAGTTGGTTTCCTGTAGACCTTGTGACCTAACTGAAAGTTTGCTTTCAGTTAGGTGCTTCTCAGTTAGGTGCCAAAGTTTGCTTTCAGTTAGCTGCCAACATCTTTTCCACACTGTGACACTGAGAGATCTCTATCTTTTGGTGCTACACCTCTGAAGATGCCAGCCACAGCTGCTGGCAAAACGTCAGGAACTACAATGCCAAGACCACGGCAATACAGCCCGGAAAACCCACAACAACCATCGTTCTCCGGCCGTGAAAACCTTCGACAATACATATTACCCTTGTGTTCTACTGTTGTCTGTTGCTTGTTACTGCCATGTTTCCTTGTGCTTTGCAGTTTCATTCCCATGATGAGACAAATGCTTCATTTTGACGCTCAGCATTCTGATGCAAAATGGGGTGGATGTATTTTTTGCATTAATTGCCGTCAATTGCCATCACCCAAGTGCAGGCAAGCAGCATGATTGTCTGAATTTCACCCCCTTCCAAAACAGACCTATGAGTTTTCCAGATTTTTGCTGGAGCAGGCAGGATTGTTTTTGAAAGCGTGGAATTGGCCAGTGGCTTGCAGGGGGCTTCAACTTAAGCTTGATGTGGAATTTTTTTAAAAAATCATGTTTGGGCGGATGCTGGATGGGAACAGGGTACTGTTGAAGTAGGATGGGGAAAACTGAAGATAAAAGTAGATTGTTCATTGCATAGGTGGGAGCTGTGAATTTTTGGGGGTACCATTTGACTCGGGGGGGGGAGCCCCAAAAGACTATGATTTAAGTCTTCCAGGGCTTTTATCAACTTCAGTTGATTGAATAGGCCACTTTCATCCCACCTGGTAACTTTTTGTCACGGTGAAACCACGGCTGACTGTCCAAGTGCCCTGATGGGGATAGGGAGAGAGGCCACTGCCATGGTTCTGGAGTGGTGCATCTCTCTGGCCAACCTACGCCTTTCCTCCAGGAGTCCTCCAGTCCAGTCTAGTCCAGTACCTTTCCCTATGATTTTTTCAGGCAACAATTTCTCCTTCATGTTTCCCCAACACATTCTCCCTTCCCTCCAATGGAATTAATTATGCAGTATAACATAAGGTCTCTTCCCTTGGGTCCTGATTGGTAGGAGACAATACTGTTAAGGAAAACAAGATGCTGCCAGCCCAGTGCATGCCTGCCTGCTGCTGCTGCTGTGCAGTAAGAACTGAAATGAAAAAATGCATGAACTATTCAGTAAGAGAGTGTTTATTATAACTTGGATTCCCGGATTTGGTTCAGTATCAAAGAAGCTGCTTTAATGAAATGAAACAGTGGTTTCCAGGTGTATTTCTGGCTCATTTGTTTTGTTTAGCAACCCCCTAATAATTTCCACTTCCATTTGCTAAATAATCTTTACATATTTATCAAGGAACTCATGCAGTGCAGAGGATTTGGGGGACTGTGTTTTGGTCCACACACAACTCATGGAATATTGGCCAGGCTTCTTGGGCCTTACCACTTCCCACATAGAACTAAATGTGCTTTCCCGAGCAGATGAACAGTCCCTTATGGCAGGGGACAATCATGATGGATGCCTGTCTTTCTGGATGCCTGTCCACAGAAGATCACCAGAGAATCTTCTGGGAAATCATTTGAAAATTGTTTGTGAGTGTTTCACATATGGTAATCATATATTTTTTTTAAAAAAATCTTTTCTTTCCAAGAAGCCTGGAAGCTTTAAAAAAAATTAAAGCTGAGGTCCAAAAAAGAAAGTGTAACAAAATCCCATGGGTCACCCAAAAGTTCCTCAGGCCTTTGGCTGTCCAGCCACATGTTAATTCTTTCTAGAAATATATATTTTTATCTGTAACACTGGACCTGTAGTCAATTGCCCTTTTTAAAATTCTTGTTTCTTTTCACGGTTTCCCAGCCACAAACCACACACATTCAAGATGCCAAAAGCCGTCACTTAACCTTCTACCCTTATCCTGCTGAAGGGGAAAATGCTTTCAGTGTAATTAATTATACATCACAGTTTAACAGAGGGCAATTTGTCATCTATTGTGGAATCCTGATTAGATAAAATCTCTAAATATCACTTTTATTTATTTATCTTTTAAACATGCCACCCAGCACCACTCAGCAAAACAGATGGGGATTGTAATACTGCCTGACTTTAGCAAGTAAACTATATTAGGCACAGGACAGAAATGAAAGTTAACAGTGAAAGATTCAAAAAGCTAGGAAGAATCATGAGGTGAGAGAAGACTTTTTTATGCCCCTCAAAAAGAACTTTTGCTTATTTCCCATTATTATTATTTTTTTAAATCTTTAAAGGTATTTATGGGCTTTTAGTGATGACATTTCAAACAGCCAAAACTGATTTATCATGCTCTTGTGGAGCTTGTCTGAGAGGGAAGGGTTCCACTCTTCGTGTCCACCCCATGGAGTCCTAGGGAACTTTCTAATATTTCCTGTTATTAAATAGGAGACAGTAGTATTCTCCTCAACCTTAGTGGTCACCATTCCCACCATTGTTTGGGTCTTTTGTTGTCTGATTGTAAAGGGTAGGGGGAGACCCCTAGATTATATTATTCTGATCTCTGCCATCCACAAGTTGAAGGAGAATTGTCTAAGGGAGTTCCCAAAAGTTTGATCAAAGGCACCCTTTGTCTCTGTCTGCCCTTCCTGGGGAACAGCTGCAGATCTGGTGGGGTGGTTTCGCTGTTCTGCCTTCCCCCCTCTTTTATTGAGTCTCCTGATCGCGCTCTCTCTCTCTCTCTCTCTCTCTCTCTCACACACACACACACACACACACACACACAGAGCTGTCATTGTAGTCATAGTTTATATAAGTGCCTGAGCTCTGCTGAGGCATCAGAGCCAGAACACCAAGGACTCCACATCACTGCTGTTCCTGCTTTGTTTACACGTATCTGCACAATTGCTGAACTATGGGCCGGCACCTGACATTTTGTTTATTTTTTAAAAAAATTACTCATTTATAATCTGCTTTTCACCCTGATGGGGACGCAAAGCAGCTTACATTATTCTCCTCTCCTCCATTTTCCCCTCACAACAACCCTGTGAGGTAGGTTAGGCTAAGAGAGAATGACTGGCCCAAGGTCACCCAGCAAACTTCCATGGCAGATCAAGGAATCAAACCTAAGTCTCCCAGATCCTAGTCTGCCACTCTAACCACTATACAACATTGGCTCTCATAATTGCATAACATATATATGGTTTTCATAGTATTAAACTTTTTGGTGTAGTGGTTAAGAGCACAGGACTCTAATATGGAGAACTGGGTTTGATTCCCCACTCCTCCACTTGAACCCAGCTGGGTGACCTTGGGTCAGTCACAGCTTCTAGGAGCTCTCTCAGCCCCACCCACCTCACAGGGTGTTTTGTTGTGGGGATAATAATGACATACTTTGTAAACTGCTCTGAGTGGATGTTAAGTTATCCTGAAGGGCAGTATATAAATTGTATGTTATTATTATTATTAACTCAAAATGGGAGGGGGAATCTTGATCATTTTGAAAGGTTTAAATCTGTCTTATTCTTCCAGAAAGAGATGAGATGATCATACCACTATTAGGTAAAATTTCTGGTCTCACTGAAAAAGCTAGACTTGATTACCTTCTGTCTGATAAGAATGCCAAGATTACCTGTCAAGTAGCCAGATATTGTTTGGTGATATTCAGGTCTCAGAAACCATATTGTACTGTAATTGGATCTTAACTCCAAATTGTTTTATTTGTTCTATTCTATGATTTGAATTTTCTTTTTAGTGCAATGGTGTTTGTTAAATGATTGGTCAAATGACCATAAATAAAGAAATGAATGACCCTTTCCTTTGCCATACACATGTCTACCATTTTATCAGGAAATAGTTGCATAACCTAGGCGGTCTGTCACCCAGCATCAATTTTCATGATTCTAACAACCATTTTCAAGCTAGTTGTATGGTCTGTTTACATCTGTTTCCCTATGTTCCACTAACACAGCTTTGCTCATCTAAACAGGACCTCTATAGGTGCCACTTTGCACATGGGCAAAATCAACAGCCGCCTTTATGCATGCATTCTCTGTGGTGGCACCCACCTTATGGAACAGCCTACCTGAAGAGGTCCAGAAAGATCCACTCATTTGCATTTCCGCTAATGATGCAGAATTGAATTACTCAAGAGTAGAGATGGGCACAAAATGAACCACAGAACAAAATTCTGTACGGAACGGTCAGTTCGTTTGCACCAAAATATGCATTCCATGGGAACGTGTTTTTCTGGAACAAATGAATTTTTCCAGCTGTTCTGTGGCGGGTTTGGAGTTTCACAGACCCCATGCTGGTTTGAGCCCATCAGCTGAACCCAGCGCAGCATCTGTGAAACTGACAGCCCCTTTCTCCTGCTGCTCTGGTAGCAGGAGAAAGAGGCTGTCAGTTTCACAGACCCTAGGCTGGATTCAGCCATGTGCTGAAACCAGCACAGGGTATGTGAAACTGACAGCCTCTTTCTCCTGCTGCCCAGGCTGTCAGTTTCACAGCAGTTCCTGAGCGGAGGTTGTGAAACTGACAGCCCCTTTCTCCTGCTGCCTGGACTGTCAGTTTCACAGACTCTGCGCTGGAACTGGAAACTGACAGCCTAGGCAGCAGGAGAAAGGGGCTGTCAGTTTCACAGTCCCCCTGGAACCACCGTGAAACTGACAGCCTGGGTGGCAGGAGAAAGAGGCTCTCAGTTTTACAGACCCTGCCCGGTTTCCAGTGAAAGAGTCTGTCAATTTCACAGACCCCGTGCTGGGTTCAGCCTGGGTAGCAGAAGAAAGGGGTTATCTGTTTCAAATGCCCCGCACCGGCTTCAGCAGCAGGTGCAGGGCAGTTGAAATACCATGAACCAAGAACTGGGAAAAGGTCAGAACTTTGTGGTTTGAGGTTCCGTGGAATGCTACAAACCATGAATCATGTGGTTCATTATTATTTTTTGGTTTGTGCTCATGTCTACTCAAGAGGGCTTTTCACTCATACAGGAGGACTGTACTGTAAGAAAGTGGTCTCAAAGAGATGCATCAAGTAAAGAGATAAGGGCCATAAACTTTACTACTATGTACTATCTGTTGTTTTACATATGATCCTACTGGGTAGTTCTATGTTGTTTAGTCTGTAAGCTACAATTGCTTATGGTCTGTTTCAGCCTTTCTTCAGCTCTGGAATGGATTTCTGTTGGTTTTAAATCTTGTAAATTTGCATTTATATACCCTATTACATTTTTTAATTGAAATTCCCTCAAAATTGAGTGTAGTAGTAACTCACACTACATAATCCACCTTTTTTCCAAATTTTATTTTCAATTTGAAGATTTACAACATACCATATTGACATTTCATGAATTGCAATATAACTGAGAATTAATTACAGGTAACAGGTCATCAGAGCCAATTAAACATATTAAGTTTAAGCTAACACAATAAGCTATAAATGAGAGAGATATGAGCAGTAACATTCTATTGCATCTCAGAGCAGAACCACAAGTGACAAAAGGCACAGATTGGACACTTGTCAGCTTCCCTCAAGTTTTGATGGGAAATGTAGGCAGCTTGGCGGAATGTTGGACAAGTGACAGTTGAAAAATCCATTGGACAGCAGTCAGAGAGCGAAGCTGCGAGACCAGGATGCCTACATTTCCCATCAAAACTTGAGGGAAGCTGACAAGTGTCCAATCTGTGCCTTTTGTCACTTGTGGTTCTGCTCTCAGTGAGAAAGGTGGACTATGAATAACATAAATAAAATAAATATCAGTGTTGCCTCATGCAAGTTGCATTTCTGTAGACTACTTGAGACCCCTTATGTATAGAAAGAAATTTACCAGTTTGATCCAGTCTAAGAAATTGGTCTTTTATGGTTTACAATCGGTCTTTTATGGTCTACAATAGGAATTTTTCACAGCTTACAGATAGCCCATCAGTTACTGGGCTCAATTCAAGCTATTGTCTATCACATACAAAGCCCTTTATGGCCTTTGTCCCTCATATCTACAAGACTATCTCTCTATGTTCCACCAACACAGCTTCACTTATCTGAACAGGGCCTTCTGTGGGTACCAATCAACAGCTGCCCTACACATGCATTCTCTGTGGTGGCCTGCCTGAAGAGGCCAGGAAAGCTCCCACTTACCTTGATTCCTGTAAACTATACAAAACTGAATTAGGAGACCTTTTTACACAGGTAACAGGGCTCTACTGTAAGGAAATTGTTCAGAGAGATGCTTTGGTAAAAGTTTAGGGACTGTAGACTATACTATAGTGTACTGTCTGTCGCTGCAAGTATGCTTCTACTAAGTCGTTTTCACATCATTTAATATGTCATGTTAAATTAATATATCATGTTGTGTTTTGTTTCAGCATTACTTCAGGTCTGTATCGGATTTCTGTTTGTTTTCAAATTTCTGCAATCCTTACCATATTGTATTGTATTGTATTGTTTACTGAATGTCCCAGCTGTTGATCATATCAATTTCCACCATGTAAGACTCAATGAGAAAAGCAGCATAAAAAGAATGTAAATAAATAAATACGTTAATTCATTAAAGTGTGTTTATCTTGACTGTACATGTTTCTAGGAGTGGACTTGATTTTTATCTATACTTTTGTTCCATTGTTACTGGTTTGGCCAATCTAAGAAACTTTAGCAGTATATTTCAGCAATCTATACAGGTCCAGATTTAATATTAGCCTATTCCACAGAGGGAGGGCAGACCTAAGCTTCTCTGTTTTGTTGCATATTTAATTATAGAAAACTCAAAAGCAACAATTCCATTCAAGCTGAGAAGGGTATTCATTCTAATAAAAGAATGTTTGCTCATTATCAGCACTGTCATTCACTGACAAATGAAAGGGAGCACCAACAAAGCCTGTTGTTAATTTGAAAGGGGGGAAAACCCAGAGGTTACCAAATATATACATGGTTATCTGGCACCAAATGGGGCATTTGGGATATGCATCAGAATGCTCAAGCACATTTGGAAATATGTTATTTCCAATCTATCTGCAAACACTCTGCGGTTTATTTCCATATTGCTAATAATTTTTTTAAAGGTTTGTATTTTATAAGTTTTTGGCAACCTAGAAGACTTTTTATTAAGAGGTATTAAGGGTTCATTTTTGACAGTAAAATCATTAAATTGTGGCTGTACATGTTGCATGGTGTTTTATTAAAAGTAGATCAGCTTTGGGGGAGAAGAATTTAGATCATAAAATCTCTAATGGTAAAGTCTTTCTACTGAGGCTGAAGTCTGTTTCTCTGTTTTATCCCTCCCCAAGTTTTTTTTTAGAATACCAAGTTATACCATGGGGGGACGTTGCATCACGATGTTTTCTTGGCAGACTTTTTACAGGGTGGTTTGCCGTTGCCTTCCTGACCCTTGGTGCTTGCACAGGGGACTACCTTTACCTTTACCAGGTTATAATTGAAACAGTACACAACAAGTCCACCATTTATTATAGTTGTAGACTCGGGATTGGGAGGGGGTACCTGGAAGGTGGCTGTCAGTGATGGCATGATGTCACCTCCAGGGAAAACCCAGAAGGAATGTCATGTTTCTCTAGGAATTGCTGGAAACTTGATGACAAAGCCATAGAGATTTTGGCAATTCCTAGAAAAGACTGACATCCCTTCTGGGTTTTCTTTCAGTGTGACATCATGCTGGCATTGGCAGCCATTTTCCATGTCCCCACCCTAAAGTTTTACGATAGAATTTCTGGCAATTCCAAGAGAAGCATGACATCACTTCTGGGTTTTCTAAAACTGACTTCATGCCATTGCCAATTGACATTTAAAAAAAAAAAAACCTTCCTCATGCTGGCCACTTGACTGCTGCCAGGCAAGGCCTACTGGGGGCAGAAGATTTCCTGCCCCCAACAGGCACTCTAATTTCAGAGATCCCCATCTTTTTCAAGTATGAGAGCCCCTTTTTAACATCAAAAATCTCCCCACCCAAACCTGGTAGTGATTGTGTTATCTGTTGATGGAGAAAATACATAATGTCAAAAAGATCAAAATGACAATGCTTAGAGCGCACATGGATTCATAGACCTCTTCCAATACCCCCCATGCCCCCCCAAGCGTCCTGAGCACTAGGTTGGGAACCACTGAGCTATTATTTTCCTATTATCAGAAGAATCAAATCACTTTTTGCATATATGTAAAGGAAATCTGATCCCAGTGCAGCCTCCTTTATCCAGCAACAGAGTTACAGTTTATACGCACTGAAATCTAACAGTCAGCCCCATAATTTTGATATCAGATGGACTTAGTTTTGAGTACTGATTAAGGTATAACTGCCTGTGTTTGTTCACATTTCCTTAGAATAAATTTGACAGTATATATTCTGTTTTTTGTGCTATATATTTAAAAAGGAACAAATGATTCCTGCTTTAAAATTTGTCCTCTTTGTTTATTGAACACTGGTTCTTTGCTCTGTTTTCCTCTTTTACTGATTGTTAAATATTTGGTATCCACTGCATAAAACTGAAATACAGGAGTAATCCTCACCAATGGTCATAAAGCTGACCTCAGTAACAGCTGTTAAAATTAAATGATCAAGCATTCCCGGCACATCAGAAGAAAATTCTGGTTTATGTTAAGGAAAATATTTCATGTGGCTAAAACAGCTAGTGGATAGTCCGGGTTTAATAGATAGTAACAGTGGCTCTGGCTCTGCAAAAATGGTGATGCCACCAAACAAGACTGAATATAGAAAGCTTGTAATATGAACTTTTTTAAATTTGTTAATCTTTTTGTTTCACAAGGTGACCCTTCCTGCTTTCAAAATATTACCAGGATAACAATTTTTAAAAATATGTATTTCAAGCTTGTATACCCCCGACTACACTGTTGCAAAAACAGCACATCTTGTACACAAAAGACCATCTATGTTTATATTTCCAATTCCAATCTACATTTATTTCCAATTCCAGTCTACGTTTAAGTATTTCCAATTCCAATATTTCCAATTTCTTCAAGTATAATATACATCACTATTATCTCTATATTTGTTTAGAAAATTTGTATGCTGCTTCTCTAGAAGCTGCTCGTGAATTGATGGCTCACTACTAAAACTATGAAATAAATGACATAAATAAATGTTACACTGTCTTGCAGATTCTGTCCTCTCTGCCCCCACCTTAAGGGGGAAGTAGGCAGTGAGTACCGACGGCATTTCCTGTGGCACGTCTCACCTTTGCAATACCCTCTCACTTGATGCTTGCCTGGTGCCTACATTGTTTTCTTTTAGGCACCAGGCCAAAACACTTTTTTAAAAAAACCATTTAATTAGGGGCTTTATCTTACCAGCTTCTTAATGGTCTGATTCTGTTTTATGAATGGTTTTTATGCTGCAGTGGCTTGTGTTTTTTATTTTTAATGGCTTGGTTTTTTATTTTTTTTAATGGATCAGGGGCTTTTTATACTGTGGTTTTTAAGTGTAAGCCACCTCAAGCATCAGAGAAGAGGTAGCATAGAAATATTCTAAATAAATCAAACAAGGCATAAAAACAGCAAACACACCAGTCTAAAATGGGATTGATAAAATAGTCCTCAGGTTCACAGGAGATGGAAAACCAACAAAAAATATGGGTCCCTTTTGTTAAATGTCTGGATAAAGAGAAATGTTTTGGCCTGGCACCTAAAGAAAAGTGAGCTAGGTGTCACATAAGATTCTAGGGAGATGGCACTCCAGAGGGGCAACAAATGAAAAAGTCCCATCTCTGGTCACCCTAAGCTCAGCATAAAAAACAGAGCTTTAGAAGAAGATCTTAACTGGTAGAAAGGATGATTCAATATATCATTTCAGTGCTATAATATTGCTAGATAAAGAAATTGCCATACCAGGGGACTGGTAGCCCTAGCCCCCATATTTGAACAAATATGCAAAATTTATATTTTGCCTTTTTACCCAGCTGCTAAGGCAGCTAACAAGTAAACCAAGCACAATAGAAATATGTCATAAAACCAGTTTAAAATCAGAGATAAAAATACATATATAAAACCCAAGACAGCAAATGAAAACACAAGGCTGATTGAGGTATCATTGAAGGAACCCAAGAAAACCAAAAATAATCTTCACTCACTGAAGATTATTCCATAATTCTGGTGCTATGACCAAGAAGGCCATCTTTCATGAGATGACTCTAGCAGTCAGGTAGGTTCATATGGGAGTCCTTAATGCTAGTCACAAACTATACAGGGCTTACTTACACAGTTACGTATATGTTTAGCTCCTCAGACCCTCCGAGCCTATGGATTTTTGTACCTAATCCTACTCTCTTGGCAACCCTGAACTCAAGCATTATACATTTGAATGCAAGATAGTGAGGAAAAGCAAGAGGGGTGGGCTACTGTCTTCCTGCTCTGTTTGCATGCTTTTCAGAAGATGAGTCCTGGGCTATTTCTTGAAGCTGGACTAGATTCCCCTTTGATATGATCCAGCCAGATTTGTATAGTCTTTATTTACCTCTGAAGGCTACAGTTCTTTAGTTCCAATAAATAAAGTAAGGCTTATTATCAAGTAAATAGGGCAGGCACCAGATCATGTTGCAACACTGCCCAATTTCTGAGCTGATAACTTGCAAAGCAGCAGAACCAGCGGAATTTGTAGCAGCATGAAAATGTGGGACCTGTAGTGGGAAGCAGGGGAGAAGCTGTCAGTTTTTTACAGGCAAACCCAACAGGCAGTTGCACCATTATGCATTTAACATTGCACCATGTTTCTTCCCGGGTTCTGCTGAGTTGGTGAAGCTGCTCTTTCCTCCCTCCCCCAGTGGAGTCCATATAAACCCTGACAGCATGAATGAACCTAATCCAAAGTTGCTATCATTTACAGGAGGAAGAAAAGAGGGCAGAGAATTTGCAATGCACATTTGCGATTTTAAAAGTCTGTCAGGGATTAACGCACACGATTAACTCTGTTCTGGCCAGTTTTCATTTCACTTACACACACAGGACCTTGGCCAATGACATAATGCAGTTGCCTATGACCAAATAGGAGTCCTGGGAAACTGGCTGCCCCAAGATAAAGATGCAACCATAGTATGTAGTCCACTTTTGAGTTTCAGTGAATGACCCATAAAGAAATGCATGTAAAAGGAGGGGAGGGGTGTTTGTGAGTATACATATGTGAAGAAACCTAAATTCGAGTTGCCAACTGCCTGGAGAAAAAAAATTCTGTTCCCCTCAGAAATGGGATGTTATTTACTTTTATGCCATGAAAAGCTTCAGTTGCCCATTTCTACACATTAATCGTCTTTATTAAACGATCACATTTTTCTCCACACTGCAGGCTCATTGACAGCCTTAGCCTAAATTCATCTTTTGAAATTTTCTCTCTTTTGTCACTTCCACTAAAATCACAGCCATTTCCACACGTACCAGCATAGCACTAATCTCTTGCAACAAGGGCGGATTGTGGCATGGTGAGGTCAGAAATTGCACCAGGAAGAAGCCTTCATTGCAAGAGATTAGCACTATGCTGGTATGTGTGGAAATGGCCCACATTTCTTATGGCTTTTTGTATGAGGGTGTTCTCAATTATTCTGTGCCCTTAAAAAACTACTGCCTAGTATGCAGACAGTCTGTGTTTTGAGGGATATTTTTTGTTTTCTACAGCTGAGCTTGTATTACATTTTACAGTTTGAGCTCAGTCTTATTTAGCAGAAAGTGATTTGCACATAGCACAGGAAAATAACACTGTGACAGGGAGTGGCTGCCAGGGCTGTTTGATGGCTCCACACCTCAATCTGCCCAACTGAATGTAAACACAGCTGGGCTGGGCCAGAAGTAACACAGCACCAGCGCCGATGGACTGGCTGTCTCCCTTGCACCTCCATGGGCAATATAGAAAGGCAGCAAAGGGGACAAGAGGGCTTACTGGGGCCAGAAGGGAATTGGGACAGTGAGGCAGTGATGGTGGGAGAGCTTGGGGCTGAAAGGCAGGCACAGGGAAGCATTGACAGGTGGCTGTCTTTCAGGGGAACAAGAAGTACCAGCCTAGAACATGCAGGGTTGCCAACTTCAGCTTAGGAAATTCCTGGAGCTTTATGAGTAGTTCCTGGGAGGGCAAAGTGGGGGACAGAGGGAGCTCACTAGGGACATGATGCCACAGAGTCCAAAACTGCCATTTTCGGTAGAGGAACTGATCTCGGTAGACTGGAGATCAGGTATAATTCCAGGAGAACCCCAGGTCCCACCTGGAGGTTGGTAACTTTATTCACAGGGTTGATATGAGGCTATGTGAGGGGGATTGATGTGAGGGGGATTCCCCTCTGCCACCTGCCAGCTGATAGTTTAAAAGGCCCTTTCCTGCCACATGCAAGGGGCAGGGCCCTTTAAACACCCCACAAACTGACCTTCCCAATGTCCAATACCCACCAAATTTGCAGGGGACATAGTCCTCACTGTTCCTCTGAAGAACCCCCAAGTTTCAGAGAGATTGCACCCCAGGAAAGGCATGATGCATGGGTCTCCCCCTTTCATGTCATTTTCTCTTCATAGTGGCAAAAACGGGACTCTCTGCTGGAAGCTACTTGGAGGGGTTCCAAACTGACCTTCCCAATGTCCAATACCCACCAAATGTGCAGGGGCATAGTCCTCACTGCCCTCTGAAAACTCCCCAAGTTTTAGAGAGATTGCACCCTGGGAAAGGTATGATGCATGGGTCTCCCCCTTTGTTGTCATTTTCTCTTCACAGTGGCAAAAACAGGACTCTCTGGTGGAAGCTAATTTGAGGGTTACAAACTGACCATCCCAATGTCCAATACCCACCAAATTTGCAGGGGAAATAGTCCTCACTGTCCTCTGAAGACCTCCCAAGTTTCAGAGAGATTGCACTCCGGGAAAGGCATGATGCATGGGTCTCCCCTTTTGTTGCCATTTTCACTTCACAGTGGCAAAAACGGGACTTTCTGCTGGAAGCTAATTTGAGAGGTTCCAAACTGACCATCCCAATGTCCAATACCTACCAAATTTGCAGGGGATATAGTCCTCACTGTCCTCCAAAGTCCCCCCAAGTTTCAGAGAGATTGCACCCCAGGAAAGGCATGATGCATGGGTCTCCCCCTTTCATGTCATTCACAGTGGCAAAAACGGGACTCTCTGCTGGAAGCTACTTTGAGGGATTACAAACTGACCATCCCAATGTCCAATACTCACCAAATTTGCAGTCCTCACTGTCCTCCGAAGTCTCCCAAAGTTTCAGAGAGATTGCACCCCGGGAAAGGCATGATTCATGGGTCTCCCCATTAGCTGTCATTTTCTCTTCACAGTGGCAAAAATGGGACTCTCTGCTGGAAGTACTTTGAAGGGTTAAAGACAGAAGGAAAGCCAGAAGGAGTTCAGACAGAGTTCAGTCCCTGCCTCCATTGCCAGGGGAATTGATTGAAAGGCCCTAGACTGTCTGGCTTGATGAACGGCTTATGAAGGCAATGAACGAGGCTTGCAATGACCACTTGTTCATTCAGAATGGGGCCTTGCAAATGGCTTGTTCGTGAACAGACGAATGGGCTGTTCGTGAGGTTTTTTCTGTTCATAATGCTGTTCGTGCCCATGTCTAATCAGGAGTTGGCCTGAAGTGCTACTGTACTCTTGCTCTTTTCTATAGCAGAGAACATGACAGCCGTTTTGGTAAATTGTTGAATACAGGAATGCAGCTTTTTATTTTGTCCAATGGATAGGCGAGAGCAATTAATCTGCCCATAACACTAATATGTTTTGTCATGTTCTTGGCCAGTATCCCTATGTGCAAGCATCAGACAGGATAGACAGCCTGCTTTGGTAGCTTTCTTTGGCTTTCTCCTCAGGCTTTTCCTTCAGAAAGGGCTCCCAGAAAAGCATGTTCAAATTTCTTGCCATGTGTGACGCAGTGAGAAAAGAGAATATAAGAACATTCACTGACACAGTCTCCTTCCATTACTATGACACAGCCCTGTCATGTTCTTAGGGTTACCAACCTCTAGGTGGAGCCTGGAGTTCTCTGGAAATAACAACTCATCTCCCGTCTATAGTGATCAGTTCCACTGAAGTTAAAAGCAGAAATGTAGGGCAGACTCCACTATCACATCCCTGCCAAGCTTTCTCCCCTCCCAAACTCTGCTGTCTCCCCCTCCCCCACTGAAATCTCCAGGAATTTCTCAAGCCAGAGTTACCTGTGAGGCTGACAGTTTGGTGTAGTGGTTAAGAGCATGGGACTCTAATCTGGAGAGCCAGGTTTGATTCCCCACTCCTCCACTTGAAGCCAGCTGGGTGACCTTGGGCTAGTCACAGTTCTCTGGAGCTCTCTCATCCCCACCCACCTCACAGGGTGTTTTGTTGCGGGGATAATAATGACATACTTTGTAAACCGTTCTGAGTGGGCATTAAGTTGTGCTGAAGGGCACAACTTAATGTTATAAATTGAATGTTATTATTAGTAGTAGTAGTATTAGATCCCTTCCAAACTTGTTTTAGGCCCTATATAGTGCTTTAAAGGTAAACAACACCAGCACCTTGAACTGACCCTGGAAACAAACTGGAAGCCAGTGTAGATGGACCAAGACTGGAGCGATAATGTATCTCCACTCCAGCATTCTGCACTGTGAAGTGCCATGTAGCTAATACATGATAATAAACATGTAAACATGATTAAGGATGACACAGCAGTTGTGGTGCACACCTAGTGGGAAGCACACACAAAGCCACATTCTACTGAGTCAGATCATTGGTCAAATCAAGGTAAATATTGTTCATTTTGTTCCCAAGCAGACAGACAATTTACACATCAACTACTCCTTAATCCTTTAAATGGCAGGCACTGGGTGTTAAACTCAGGACCTTCTGAATTCAAAGCAGATGTTCTACTGCTGAGCCATGGCCCACACCCATGCATGCTTTTCTAGAGTAAAGCGAACCTGAAAGATGCTAGAGCTTAAGGTGAGGAAACAATAATTATGTTAGCTGGAAAGAAACATTCATGTGGGAATATTTTATTCTGTGATACTCTAGTTTGGAGTTCCCCATTGTAGTGCCTATGGCTGCAATGGTACCCCCAGTACCACCCCTGGCACTCAACAAGCCTTTCAGAGAGTGGGTGGGGCTATGGTAAGGCAGGGCTTGTTATTGGCTACCCTCATTCTCAGAAAAGGGGTTTCCAAAGCTGTAATGCAGCCGCAACCACTGGAGATGAGAATGACTGGTAAGCACCAACAGTTCTGGTTCTAGTCCCCTTTCAGGCTTTCCTTCTTTTTATTACCCCCCTCCTTTCTCTCCTCCCTCCCCACCCCTTGGGCTTTTCTTAATTTATTTTTATTCCATTTCTTTCCCAAAGCACGAGAAGTCTTGTGTTTGGCCCCATTTATTGCATCAGCCGTTTTGGTTTGGCACTCACCACCATCCCCTTTTAAAGTTCCAAAGTTGCCCGCAGGCTCAAAATTGTTGGGGACTCTTGCTTTAGTTAGTTTCTTTGGCATCTTATATAACCTGGGAATCTTATTTCTTTTCTTAATAATCATACTGGAGCAGCAACATACCTTGTTTGAAGAATGCAACATACTGATTGCTTGGTGCATGCACCCAGAAAGCGAGGCATTAATTCAAATATTAAGCTTCCACATATCATATAGAGATTCCTGAGATATGAATCATGCCTTGGTTTCATATAAGTAGGAAAATTATGTAAGTCATTACTGAGTTGCTAAAGACCTAACACGTCTAACTACACTGTGGTCTTTGGCTGGCTCTTTCCATCGTTTCTAATATATGATTCAGCTATTTCATATTTCTCACCAGGGAAGCAATGCTGGCATACAAATCCATCATACATTAAGCAGTGGAGCCATGAATCTAGTGAGAACATAAATTAAATTGCTTTTCAATGTAGTCACATTATTAAGAAGTTCATTTCTGTAGGGTTAGATATGTCAAAGGTGGTGACCTGCCATAATGAACCATTCTCTGCTTTGGACTCTGTGATACTAAAGTAATTGACAGATATATAACATTGGCGAGGATTGGTTTCTCTCCCTTGACCAGTTAAATGTTACTTTACAAATTTCCTGAAATAACTATTTTAATTTTAAAAAATTACCCTGTACAAGCAAGACAAAATTATATGCCTTGTGAAGCTGCTAAAAGGATTATAGGAATGCTTTAACCCCAACTTAATCCAGTGTTACTCATTTGCTCTTTATTTTGTTTGTTTGCTTTTCAGTAATAATATTTGGATTTGTGCAAAGTTGAATTTCTAGTGGAAATTGACATTGGATGCCAGCTTGTGATAAAGTTTAGTCACTCACAAACTTTTCACACAGTAGAAGAGGATGATGGTTATATTTTCAATTGAATGCGCCTATGTACATTACAATGAAGCTGCTCTGGCTTCCATTTAAGCACTGAAGGTGTTTTATGGAGGAGGATGTATTCAAACTTACGAAAATTCTACAAAGAAATTCTTTCTGCCTCCACCATTTTCAGTGAGTGGAGTGATTCCGCTAAGTCTGTTTACTGGAGCAGGAAGCTAAAATAGCTAGGCCAAAGGAGACCATGGGGTTGTGGGCAAACATGAGACAATGTCTGATAGTCCTCTGTTCTGGCAATAGGATTATAGTTTGAATGTTTGTAAACATTTTAGGCATGCTTTTTAAAATATTGCAATGTTTACTAGATGTATGATACTGTTTTTATTTCATTATTCTCTGATTTTGTGATCCAATTTTATTGTATTTTGTTATATGTATCACACAAGCAAATACCTGGGGGGGGGGCAGCTGCAGGTTTGAAGAAAAAAAAATCTGAAACCTAAAAAAAAATGCATTGGGGCATTTAAATTCCCCAACATAATAGAAGCAACATCTGTAGCTTTAAGAAATGAATGCCCATAGAGCTCTTGCTAGACTATAATGACAGACTCTGTTCTACTAAGAGAGGGTTGTAGTTGATAGTTCAATGAAAATGTCAACCCAGTGTACCACAGCAGTGAAAAAGGCAAACTGTATGGTGAAGATTATTAGGAAAGGGATTGAAAATAAAACAGCCAATATTATAATGCCCCAGTATAGATCTCTGATGCAGCCTCATTTGGAATAGAGATGGACATGATCCGCATTACGATCTAAAAAAATCCACGATAATGGCGATCACGCAATCGGTACCCAGAGGATCGTGCTCAGCCATGGCCAACAATGCAGCGATCGGGGGGAGGCTGGATCAGGGCTTGATCGGGGCGATCATGCTCGGATCGGGAAGCCAGACACTCAGGCGCCAGCAATCTATTGCCCTGGCAATGGAGCCAGGGGAATGCCTGAGCTGTGTTTGCCCTCCTTCTGTCGCCCTGGAAACCCGAATGGAAGCCCAGCTTTCCTTGGTCAGCAGGGCTTCCTTCCAACCACAGAGCAGCAAAGCAGTCACCAGTTGGGAGAAGACACCCGGGGAGGGAGGGGGAAGGGGGTGTTCTGTAGCCATGGGCACTCCAATCTCATCCCTGCAAACCCTGATAGGCAGCTCTGATGGCCAAACACAGGACAGACCCCCCCCCGCCCCCTGAGGGGAGGTGGCTTGTCTCCATCTCTCTGTGCCCGCTGGGCCCGGCGGCCACCGCCAGCACCCACCTTCCTACATAGCTGGGAATAGCAGCGTGCCCTGCTTTGGCCTCCATGATCCATGATCCACAATCCATGGATCGGGAACGGGAGATGATCGGTGTGGATCGTTTATTGGGGATCGTCACCGGCACCGATCCATGATCGGCTGGATCGTTAATTTATTTTGGATCGTGCCCATCTCTAATTTGGAATGCTGCATACAGTTCCGGTCACCGTATCTCAAAAAGGACATTGTAGAGCTGGAAAAAGTAC
Source organism: Eublepharis macularius (assembly GCF_028583425.1). Classification (NCBI taxonomy): domain Eukaryota; kingdom Metazoa; phylum Chordata; class Lepidosauria; order Squamata; family Eublepharidae; genus Eublepharis; species Eublepharis macularius. The sequence goes on from NC_072790.1 coordinate 197,811,931, forward strand.
AGAAGAGAGCAACAAAAATGATTAAGGGGTTGGAGCACCTTTCCTATGAAGAAAGACAGGTACTTTTCAGTTTTAAAAAGAGACAACTAAGGAGGAACACAATAGCAGTTTATAAACTTATGCTCAGGGTAGAGGGTGTGTGGACAGAGAGAACTTTTTCTTTCTCTCCCAAAAGACTAGAACTCGAAGGTATCCAATTGTAGGCTCTTAGGAATGATCTTGAGTTTGATTAAGGAGTGAATGAAGAGAGTTTATTCAGGAACTACAATTTTAACAGAAAGAAGAGATAGAAAGAATAGATACTACCTCAGTAAAAAGGGAGGAGGGACTTCCGGGAAGAAGCAGGAAGTAGCCTAAGAATACCAATCTGGAGACATGCAAGGACAAAAGAGAGGAGGAAAGAAGGATCCCACTCTGCCATCTATCTGTCAGACCCGCTGCTCCTTGCAGGTATTCTGTGTTTTCTGCCTTCTCTGTATACAAGACATTGTATTTCCAACACAAATGACATTGATGGGCAGTAGATTCTGGACAGACAACGGAAATGCTTTTTTACTCAATGGGTTATTAAAATGTGGAATTCCCTAACAGAGGACGTAGTGATGGCTACAGGCATAGACAGCTTTAAAAGGAGATTTGTGAAGAAAAGGTCTATCAGTGTTTACGAGCCATGGTGACTAAAGTGAACCTCTACATGCATCTGACAAAGAGAACTGTGATTCTTGAAATCTGACAAAGAGAACTGTGATTCTTGAAAGCTTATGCTACAGTAAAGTTGGTTAGTCTTAAAGGTGCTACTAGACTGTTTCCATTTTGCTACTACAGACTAACACAGCTAAGTCCTCTGGCTCTACATTCAGAGGCAGTGAACCTCTGAATAACAGTGCCAGAAGGAAATATCAGGGGAGGCCTTGGCCTCTATGCCCTATTGCTGGCCCTTCATAGCAACTGCTTGGCCACTGTGTGAAACAGGATGCTGGACTAGATGAACCACTGCTCTGATCCAGCAGAATCTTACATTCTGAGACGTTAGTAGCCATTGCAGAGCCTTCCAAGCTCTGTTTTCTATAATTCAAAGATAGGGGGAAATGGGAGGGGTATACTGGGAGGCTAAAACAGCCCTGAAAAGGGCCTCTTCCCATCCCTTTTCACACCCCCTATTGGAGGAAGAGGTGAGGTCAAGGCTGGCTGCAACCATTAGGAGACTCAGTACCAAGCAACTTGCACAATTTGGCCAGATCCCATGGTGGACATTGTGACTCAACCAGTCCTGGTGGTGGCTACCATGTGACTTGATCAGGCTAAGCAGCAGCCACTGGCAAGCAACTTGCTATCACATCACTTTTGAAACTTGGTCAGACTTTTCTCAGGGAGAGGCTGTCAGAGGGAGGGAAGGAGGGAAAACTGAAGAATTTGGGGACAGTTAGGTTGATGGGCGGGAAGGGGGAGAACAAAGAAGGAAGGAGAAGGGAGGAGGCTATGGAGGCTATCAGGGAGAGCGAAGGTGGAAATACTGTTGGAAGTGGGATATGAGGGAAAAGAGATGTCCTCCACATGTCCTTCCAAGTCCCTCATTTGATGTTTTCAAACTCTGTAATCTGACTTGAGTCCCACAAGAAAGATGGACTATAAATGAAGGTCCAGTTAACAAGCAAGTATTGTGTTACAAGTAGAGGTAGGCATGGCCCAAAAATAGACCTAAATTTAACACGGTCCGGCCCGGTTCATCGTTCACAAACACGCGGTTCGTGGGACTCACTTTTTTCACGAACTTTGGTCTGTTTGGGCCGGTCTGTTGGTCCATGAGTCCAGACATCCTGGCACCGATCTATCAATTCCATGGCAATGGAGGGGGCATCCACAGACTTTCTGCAGCCCTTAAAAACTTGATAGGCAGCTCTGGCTGCCAACCAAAGAGCTCCCACTCTTCTCTATGTGAGTAAGAAGCAAGAATTAATTCCCTACAGGCAACAGAGGGGATGGACGTTCTGCAGCTATGGGAATACCAATCTTAGCCCTCAAAACCTTGATAGGCACCTCTGCCTGCCAACAAGAGAGCTCCCATTCTTTTCTATGTGAGCAAGGAGCAAGAATTAATTCCCTAGGCAACGGCTGGGAAGGTGTCTGTGTGGTGAGTGAGGGGGTTCTTCCCCTACCCTTTTCTGTTTGATTTTGCTTCATTGCAACTTTTTGGTGAGGCAAGTAAATGCAAATCAATTGGCATTTGCGACTCTTAGAATCTACTGGAAGTTTCCTGGGGGCAGCCACTTTGAGGGTCTGTAACTCCGATGTCCAAAATGCAATGTTGACCAAACCTGAAGGGTGGCTGGAGGAGAGGCTGCTGAAGATTCGCTGCAATTTTGCGCTTTCTGGGTGTGAAGGGGGTGGTGCCAGGGCCCACAGAAGTGACAGACCACAGACCGATGAACCAGTCCGTGAAATGGGCTGGTCCGTGAAAAGTTTGTGGTCTGTGGTCTGTGAAAATTGACAGACCACAGGTCAGCGGTCCATGGAGTTTTCCTAGTCCATGACCACTTCTATTTACAAGTTACAACTTGGCTAAGTCTATGGGTTTTTTTAATTCTTGCTTTGTAAAAGAGGAAGCATTGCAAGTGCCCATGGGCAGCGGAGGGTCATGTCTCAGTAGAAGAATACACATTTCACATGAAGAAGGTACCAGGTTGCATCCTTGCAATGCCCAGAGGTAGTAGATAGACTTGTCGTTTCACAAATTCACTTTTGTGAATCAAGAAGCATAATACCAATGAAAAATCTGGTGCATGACAAAAATTGTAGTACAAACCATTTAAGAATAGGATTTTTGAAACATAAATAGATGTTTTGAGAGGTAGCATTGGGCATTTGCCAAAAACTGAAGCCCTTGGTGAATGCAATTTTCTTACTGAAAATCAAACATCATGAAAATCCAGTATAATTAAGTGGGCTGGATCCAATGCTTTCATGAACAGAATGAGTTCATGAGTAGCAAAAATCTAAGAAAAACAAAGAACGGCTACTTCAAAGTAGATCAATTTTAAACCAAAATTTTAGAATGCTGAATAGAAAATGCTGAGTACATATAAGTAATAAGAAGGAGAGAAGAAATAGTTTATAATTATATGCTATATCTTTTGCTCTTTACTCTCATGTAACCGATCTTTATTTTGTTTGTACTACTGAATGCACTGTTTATTACTCTTTTGTTGTTTATCATCCATAACAATGTAAAATCGTGCATGGTTTACTATCTTTAAGGTTACCACAATACTGTCCACTCTTTGTTCTTTTAAATAATTTTTTAAAAAATAATTAAAAATGAAAGCAATTTTTGCCTCCTTCTCCCAGCAGCCTTCTGATATAATTTCCCTCAAGTTTTCTTAATTGAAATTCTGAACCCCACTCACGTTCTGTTCCTCTTCTTATGACAGCCTTCTCCCCATGCTGTAAGGCATACACATATCTGTCAGGAGGGTACCCCAACCTTCAGCAGCAGCACAGACGGTACAGGACACCTTAAAGGAATGAGGTAAATATCACTTTCACAAACTCATGGTTTTGGTGAAAGCATCAAATCCAACCCATTATATATTATTTAGCATATATTTATCTTTTAAAAGTATGTGTCCAACATTATTTTTTTAAAAAACTCATTCATATCCAAATTACAAATTCAAAAATTTGCTTTGAAATTTCTCAGTTGAAAACTTGCCTGCAAAGTCCCCAAATTCACCAAATCCTGAATATCTGTGAATATTCATTAAACTTTATATTTACAAGACTTTTTCCTTAGATTAAAAGTGACACTCGTATGGACTGATTTGTGTACATATTGATTTAATATGGAAAGGGCTTGATTGGTTCCTATATAACCGACATAGAGGTACTGATCTTCCTGTGTAGGCCCAAGAACCGTTTGCTACCAATAAGATTACAAACAAATCTGGTCAGTTAATCATCATGAACCCATAGTCGAAGCAAGGCAGAATTGATTGGTATAGCCAGGACTTGATTCATTTCTTATGAATTGGTGTGTGTGTGTGGGCGGGGGGGGGGGGGAGTAGAGCTAGGTAAATTTAACAAACCAAGGGAAAAGCCAGGAAATGTTTGGTCATTTTGGTATTAGTTGGGTTTTTAACATGTTAGAGAACAGAACTTGGAATAGTGTTTTAAAAAAAAAACTTCTATTATTTCCACAGCTGGTTTATTCAGCAAAGGCTCCTAATGACACTTTCCTAAGAGTAAGCCCCATTTAATAAATTGGGATAAAAGGTATTTTGTCACACTGTTCTCTCTTCAACTTCATCCTCATGACTACCCTGTGAGGTAAGTTAGGCTGAGGGCCAAGCTACAAGTGACGAATGACACTTGAACGGCAAGTGTATTTCTCCCTGTTCACTTGCGCTCCACTCAATTCACTTGCCGTTCAAGTGTCATTCGTCACTTGTAGCTTGGCCCTGAGTGATTGTGACAGTCCCAAGGCTGCCTGGTGATCTTTCATAGAAGAACAGGGAATCAAAGCTGATTGTCTCAAATCCTAGTCTGACACTCTAACTATTGTGCAATGCAGCTACTTCTGAGTAGAGATTAGGATTGCTTCCAAAATACCTAACAAGGAATTTGAGCCCAAAAAATAACCAAATAAGCAGGCAAAATACTTTGCATTGGCAACCCTACTTGTTAGTTGCATATGCCTTCTACAGAGCATGAGTTCGTTAAACATTTTCTGGTTAATCACAGGAGTGTCTCCAAATATTGCTCTCATTTATCCATAGAATGATCTTGGTGGATTAGGCCCTCAAGGGAAGCTTGACACAAAAGATCTGATTATTTTCCCAGCTTACTGACTGAATGGAGTCGCAGTGTGCCCAGGCACTTAGCAAGGAAGCCGCAGCATTTTCCATTGGCTGTGACTTCCAAGCAGAAGACAACTCACACACTGTGGTGTGCACACTAAACAGGAACACTGTGGCCACTCAAAATGCAGAGGTGTCTTTTTTGCGTGAGGAGAGGGAAATTTGTGGGCAAAAACTACTCTGGACTTCAAAGAGTCAGCTTTGACTGGAGCAGAGACGGCAGAGCCTGGCGGTTAGGTCCCTGACTGCATATCAGCAACACAGCCATAAATCACATTTACTTCCAAACCTAATACCTAGCATTTAGAGTCAAGAGACATTTAGTGAGCCTTCTCCAAGACATTGCATAATTTATTACCCCATGATTTATTTTCCATCCAACTCACTGAAAGCTGAAATATTGTCAAGAGCTATTTTGATTCTATTTATCGGTGTTATCTTGTTAGCCCAAATGTTATCTTATTAGATAACAAGATTAGTTCTCATTTCTTTTATACTTTTTTTCGTCATTGTTTAAGTACAGCTAAACAGTAGTATTTCATGTACAGTTAAATGCCAATCATGGTGCATGAGTGAAGTATAAAGATGTACCACAGCTAGGGCTGTCAGCCATTGGCTGGCAACCAGCAGGAAAGGGAGGGGTGGGGACAGGGAATGACATCCTACTAATGGCATGATGTCACTTCCAGTGAATAACTGGAAGTAATGTCACATTGCCAATGTGATGCCTATATGATGCTGTAGGATTTGAACAAAAGGCTTCTGTAAAACCATAGAGTTTTTCCAAATTCTAGATGCAGAGGAGTTAGCCATGTTAGTCTGTGGTAGCAAAATCAAAAAGAGTCCAGTAGCACCTTTAAGACTAACCAATTTTATTGTAGCATAAGCTTTCGAGAATCAAATTCTCTTTGTCAGATGCATGGTACAGAAACTGGTCAAATATAGAAGAGGAGGGGGGAGGAGGGGAGGAGAGAGAAGATGCAATTAGGGGGGGAGAGGGAGGATGCAACCAAAACATTCCTTTGCTAGTAAATGTAAACATCTCCTTTTGGTGTGGGGATCAGTTGGCTTCAAAGGAGTTTGCCATGTTAGTTTGTAGCAGCAAAACAGCTTGACTGTCCAATTCCAATGCAGTATAAGCCTTCGATAACCACAGCTCTCCCCGTCAGATGCATCTGACAAAGAGAACTGTGGTCTGGGTGCCACTGAGCTCCCCCAGACCCCGCCTCTGTAAAGGAAATCTGTTTCCTGTGATAATGTGATAACCATTCATAGACCAGTTTCTGTACCATGCATCTGACGAAAAGAACTTGATTCTCGAAAGCTTATGCTACAATAAAATTGGTTAGTCTTAAAGGTGCTACTGGACTCTTTTTGATTTTCCAAATTCTAGAACATCACATTTGTGACATGATGACACTTCCAGGTTTCACTGGTAGTGACATCACTCCGTTGGTATGATGCCAGCTTTCCAGCAATTTCCCCCACTCATTCCTCAGGAGGGCAGTGGACAACAAAGATGGAGGCTGGGGGGGGGGGTCTTCCCCATAAACAGGAAACCTGGTCTTCCTAAGTACAACAAGACAAGCAGAATTCAGGAACAGAAACAAGTTTTAAACCAGTGAGGTTCTCATTAAATAATGGAAATGTTTGAAATCTGCTCCTTTGACCACAGCTTTCCTGCCAGAAGTGCACAGCCACTGCCCCCCCCCCACCACTACCACACCCCCATATTTAGTCTATCTCTAGTTTCTGGAATCCGCAGAAACAGCCATACTGAACCAATTTTTTGCAACTTCAAAAGAAGACAGTTACAGTGTGTTCTACAGTGTGTTGACCATCTCAGGCAATTGACTGGGGAGTGCTTCCATTTCATTTACCAGAGGGATGAGGAGACAAGTGCCAACCAATGACTGAAGCATATACATGTTGGATTTGCTCATATGCTTTTTCATTTGAAAAGAAAGGTCAGAGCACATTCAGAGGGAGCCACTTTTTAATGTATGTAGCCATAGCTCTACAACTGACAACCCAATGACACTGAAGTTCTTCCTGAGCCTTTGCTGAGAGTTTCCATAGCATAGTGGCTAAGACATTATACTGTTGCCTAAGCTGTAGCCCAAGGAATAACTGGTTCATATCTTAGCTACAAACTTACCTGATGATTCAAAGTAGCCATTCCATCAGTCCTAGACACACATCCCAATTTGCAAGAAGGAAGGTAATAATATGAACCTACCTTATAGGGTTGTTGTAAGAACATTTGTGATAACATAAGTGAAAGGCCTGAACACTGATAGTGCTATAAAATGCAAAATGTTATTAATTCAAGTGGAGCTGAATCAAGCTTGCAATCTCAGAGATATTAAACCAAAAAGTTTTGGTGCCCTACACACAATGTCTGTTTTATAGAAATTGTTATGAAAAAGCCAAGTTAATCATATTTGACATGTTTGTGTCTTAGTTTCAGAAAGTTCTATTCAGACACAAAAGGAAGAGATTGTCAGGAGAAAGAAAATGTATAAAAAGATGTGGCATGTTCAAGAGTAAAAGAAGGGCTTCACAATCAAGCAAAAAGACTGCTGTGATGTATGGAGAGAGAATTCGTTTTGGAATGTTTGGGGAGAAAGATTTGACACAAGAACAAAGGCTACTTCAGGATTACTCAAATGAAAAGAGACAAAAGAAAAGGGTCACAGGAGCTGACCAATGTTAAAAAATAAGTAATGCTGAGAAACAGGTTCGGGAAGACACCCAAACAAAGTAAAATACTTTAAAAAAAAATCTCTTGAAGGAGATTCATTTTCATAACACTGGAAACCTCAAGATATAGTAAAGACTAAAGATGAGGGTCATCCTTCTTTTGAGTTAAGATTTTTATCACTTCTGAAACCCTATGGGAATTGGGGAAGGCATTTCCACAACTGATCTTGAGCTTGAAAATGGCAATTTGGAACCAGATATAAGCACTAGTTTCAAAAGTCTAACCGAATAATCTCCACTTCTGGTGGTTGTAAAAAACATCACAAACAGTTCTGAAAAGCAAGACTGTGTTTTTTATGGAAATGCCTGACTGGTATTTATGATCTTTCTCTGTTTTTATACAGCCTCAGATGCAGCCTCAGATGATTCTGAGTTTCTCATCCCAGTCATTTCAGCCCCATTTTCACTTCTTTTTACTTGTACGAAATATTTCCCCATAAGAAATATGTACGCTTAAAAATTATTTGCATTGTTAAAACAGCATTCATTATACATTCAACATATATGTATAACTATCATATTGTGTGTGTATGCATATATAGGAGTGTGTGTATAAAACTATATAAAGTTCATATTTTTTTTAAAAAACCATGCACAATACGAATGAATCTGCAAACCCAACCATAAAAGTGGGAAACTAAAATCACTGGCCAAAAAGCATATAAAAAGAACAGGGAACATTGGCTTATCCATATTTAGAACACCTGGCAATGGAAGTGCAGTTTAGTTCATGCAATAATGCTGATGCTTACTAAAAGATCTGTCTAATTTCATGGATTGGATCCAGTGACTCCCTTCCACTATAGGCTTGTTCTAATGTTATACCAAATGCATGTCCAGCCTGCATGATACTGATTTGTATGAAAGAGTCAATGCACATTCAGTTTGCAAATGAAACTGGAAACCCGTACCTGTAGAGTATAAATCACACGTTCGACTGTACATGCATTAACTGTAGCATGAGAATTTATGTATGTATAAAGGAAAAAAACACACAAACACTATATACAAATTGTACTGGTATTTACTGTAACTTACAAGTGGATTGAACTTAGCGGAGTAGATCCAGCCCTTTGAATTTCTCTGCCTTTAGCTTTTCTAGCTAAAACTTTGCCATTTTGGTGGGTCCAGTGAAGGAAAGCATTTGCATGCCTCTTCCCTGGAATGTATTCAGAGCTGTTCATATTGGCAAGTATCCAACCATCTGCAGACTTTGCAGAATGGGACTTTCCTGCTTCTCCATCCTGCTGTGGTCTACTGAGCCCTCTGACATTGCATTCCTGGTGGTCAGCAGACCCTCAGGAACATCATGGGGGGAGTGGCGGGTCTGCACTGGAAGGGAAAATCAGCAGAAATCATTGTCCTCTCTCTGACAGACAGAAATCCCGTTCCATTAAAGGAACTGTTTTGATACATGCCACTGATGTTAAAATCCTCAAAATTGTAGTTAGGCAATCTCTTGTTTGTTATGCAATAGCTCCCTTGAACCCTGAAACAGCAGAATGAAATATACCATGCATGTTTAGGATTCATTTCTATATTCCTAGTTCAAGATCAACCCTCTCCTAATACTTCTTAACAATGAAGCATCCATCTACTTTTCCAATTTTTAGGAGAGCTGAGCTCTTTTTTCCAAAAAGCTTCCCTTAGAAATTCCAGAAATAGTTTTAAAAACATTTTTGATAGTAGTTTCCCTGTTTCTAAAGTTCGCCCTAGGCTAGAGGAAAAAGTATTTGGCTCAAAGAAGATAGAAACTACTTTCACAGAAGTAGTACCCATTTAATTAAGCCAAGACAAGTGATCACTGAATCACCTCTACAGGATTTTTCAGTATGGAAGAACATTATGCTATTGATGAAACAACTGTGACAATAGAACTCCAAACATAACAATATGACACATTTGCCTAAGCCCTGGGAGAGGGGGAGGAAGCCAATTTATTATAGGCCCTTGCTTTATACTGTGTCAATTCATGTGAATGTTTCATTTGCTTTTTCACATGAACTGCCACAGCATGGGTTAAATAGAGAGCTCAGTAGCCATGGTGTTAGGGATCTTAATTAGCATCATTTTGGGAATCAAACATATCCCTGTGAATTCAATGTTGTTACACCAAGTATCCGCTGAGTCAATTTTTGTACCAAGCTTTCTTAGTCCTCTGCTTTACAATTTTAAGCCATACATTCTTCCCTGGGGATAAAAAACTTGAACCTGCCAAATCAATAAAGAGAAAATGGTACAGAAGTTACAAGTGAATAGTAACATAACAACATTCTATGTATATACTGCCTTTCAGGATGACTCAGCACCCACTCAGAGTGGTTTACAAAGTATGTTATTATTATCCCCACAACAACAATCACTCTGTGAGGTGGGTGGGTCTGAGAGAGCTCCTAGAAGCTGTGACTGACCCAAGGTCACCCAGCTGGCTTCAAGTGAAGGAGTGGGGAATCAAACTAAATTCTCCAGATTAGAGTCCCACACTCTTAACCACTACACCAAACTGGATCTCCAGTTTGGGCCTGATTCACAGACACTGCCTTAACATGTAGTAGAAGTATGTGTCACAAGGACACAGCATAAGGGTATACTGTGCATGTCCTGGGCAACACAGTCATTGTTTGTGAACCCCAAACATTCCACTTATTAGTATTATTGGTCAAACAATTTGCCAGATTGCAGCTAAACTAAATGGCACTAGAATAAACAATAAAGAGGTCTTCATTCCAGAGCTCTTCACAGTTTCTCTTGGTTTTCACCATCCTGAATAATTTGATGTTATCTGAAGACTTGGCCACTACACCACTCACCACTGTTTCAGATCATTTGTGAACAAATTAAATTGCATTGGCCCTTAATATCCATCCTTGTTGGATACCACTGCTTACTTACTTCCATTTTAAGAATAGCCCATTTATTCCTATTCTTTGTTTCCTGTTGTTTAACCAACTTTTAATCCTTGATAGGATCCATCCTCTACTATTACTAAGTTTGCTTGGAAGTCTTTGGTGAGGTTATCCTTTTATAGGTAGCTATTCATATATGATGGTATCTATGACGGTTTGCTGATAGGGACCACGCAAGCCTTTATCTTTCCAACAGGATACCCAACAAGAATGGGGCAATGGGAGCACTATCTTAATGATAGCCTTGCCATGGAGTAGCAAAAGTGATGGGGCAAATCTCAAATGATCAGAGTGCTTCTGATTTTTCCCCATAGTTACTATGAGTGTAATAAAACCCACAGTGCTGCTGTCATGAAGCAGAGGGGGATTGATAACAGGGTCTTTTGTGAAAAGAATCTGCAAGTCAGCCTGGGAGACAATCAAATGAACTGGGATCAGCTAGATGGGATGAAGAGGGCTAAATGAACTGGACATCTAAAGTCTTCTTTTATTTTTTTAGATATATTTATACTCCATTTTTCTCCCCAATTGATACTCAGAGCCACTGACACCATTGTTCCTTCTCTTCAAACTTCTCCTCACAGCAATAAACTTGTAAGGTAGTTAGGCCGCTTTGGTGTAGTGGTTAAGAGCAGCAGGACTCTAATCTGGAGAACTGGGTTTGATTCCCCACTCTTCCTCTTGCAGCCAGCTGTGTAACCTTGGGTCAGTCACAGCTTCTAGGAGCTTTCTCAGCCCCACCCACCTCATAGGGTTATTATTCTGAGGATAATAATAACACACTTTGTAAACTGCTCTAAGTGGGCATTAAGTTGACCTGAAGGGCAGAATATAAATTGAATGTTGTTGTTAGGCTGAGAATGACTGACCCAAGGTTACCCAGCAAGTTTTCATGGCAGAGTACAGATATGTGCCTGTCTCCCTGATCCTAGTCTAACACTATGCTACAGCAAGTTCCTTTTGTGTCCCATCCCTTTTCTTTATGGTCTTTTGTTTTTTAAATAGCATGCCTGCAGCTATATATAAGTGTTTTACTGCCTTAAGATACTCTTACTCGTCTGCTTTTGCAACTGTATTCTTGTGTGAAAAATACTGTTACAATAAGACAGACTGCTGCTCAGGAAATTGGTTGTAACACTGCATTGCCTCAGCTTTTATAAGCCCTTTCTGAAACACTGTGGGTAGAGATCAAACTTTGGATCTCTTGTATGTTATGCCTGTGTTATTCCACTGAGCTACAGCTCCACATAGAGGCTCTGGATAAGACAGCCCTAGAAGAGCAGAATGGTGGTGAAACCACTGCTTCTTCTTACTGTAGTCTGAACTTTATATTGCAGAAACCTTGGTTTCATGTAAGGGACTAGAAGGCAGGGAAGGATGTAGTCATCTCCTGGAAGACAGCTGATCATCATGACTCTCTTTCTGTCCTGTTTCTATGGCCTTATGGGATATTATTCTATGAAGTGTTTGTGTGGGCAGAGGGGGATGTTCTAGTCCTGCTACTTCTTCCTTTTTCAAGCTGCTGGTGTTGTACCTGTCTTAAGATAGTCTTTGCATTGTAGAGGTCTATGTCATCATAGTGAGAGTTAAACCCAACACCTCTCATATTCACCTAACACCAAACCTTAACCATAAATAATTTCAGTGAAATCTGCCTCCATAACTTCATGTGGTCCCCCCTTCCTCCCCCCCCCCCCACACACTTTGCTGGTAAACTTGTTTACTCAGAATTTCTTTTATAGCACAGCCCTGATCCAAGTTAAAATGTTCTCACTTTTGAAAAGGGATTTTAGATCTCACTAGTTTGAAAAGTAATTAGAGACTATGAGCCAAACTACACAAGACACCAGACGCATGTTCTTCACGCGTCGGGTCCCACAAGGTTCCCTGGGAAGTGTAGACTTACAATGAACCGCTTTATTCGATTCTCCACTGGGGGAAGAATGATGGGAGGGATTCTCTCTTTCAAAAAGCCTCAGCTCAGGTTTTTCTCTGGGAGCTTGGGGGTGGGGGTGGGGGACATAACAGGAGGTAGGAAATCCAGGCAGCTTTTTGCAAGAGAGAGAGGGAGAAAATCCCCACCACCACTGCTCTTCTCCATGGCAGAGAATTGTATCATGGATTCTCTCTCTCTCTCTTGCAAAAAGCTGCCCTGGATTTCCTGCCTCCTGTCACATCTGCCCCCCAGCCCACTCCCCGAGCTCCCAGAGGAAAACCTGAGACAAGGCTTTTTGAAAGAGAGAGAATCCTTCCCATCGTTCTTCCCTTGGTGGAGAATTGCATTGAGTGGCTGTTCTTGTAAGACTACACTACCCAGGGAGCCTAGTTTGGTGTGAGAGCCAGTTTGGTGTAGTGGTTAAGAACATGGAACTCTTATCTGGAGAACCAGGTTTGATTCCCCACTCCTCCACTTGAAACTAGCTGGGTGGCCTTGGATCAGTCAGAGGTTCTAGAAGCTCTCTCAGACCCACCACCTCACAATGTGATTGTTATTGTGGGGATAATAATAACATACTTTGTAAATCACTCTGAGTGGGTGTTAAGTTGTCCTAAAGGGTGGCATATAAATTGAATGTTGTTGTTGTTGATGTTGGTATTGGTTTCCCTCTGAGATGTGTGTAAGTCTTTGAATGAGCCATCACAAACTAGTTTCTGTTTCCCTCTTCAAGGCATGTATGGGAGGGGCCTCTCTTGGGTTCCATTCTGTGTGTAAGTTGGTTGCCGTTCCCTGTGTGTGTGCAAGTGCTTCTCCCCATTGAAAGCAATAAAGGAGTCTACTGTGTGCAGTCTAGATAGATAAGCCTACTGCTACACACCCAATCCCAGGAGATACTCAGAGACAATTGTTGGAATTTAATACCTATGGAGTTTAATTGTTTTATTGCATCCTGTCCAAAAGAACCAGGTAACACCATACGAAGCAGCATGACTGGGACACACTATCATATCCTAAGGAATTTTCCTTTCTCTATTAATACTTTTTTTGAAAAAAAAATTATAAATGCAGCCAGATGAAGATTCTAGTGAACTCAAAAGCTTACACAGTGTTCTAATAAAAATATTATGGAGGGTATTTTAATCCAGGGGTATTTGTGTAAAAATGTTGCCTACAAAAATATGATAAATATTGTGCTAACCACTATTGGGAGGAAGGAAACAGAGGAAAGGAGGTTTCTTGTTGGGATAAGGCGCATTTTGTGAAAACTGCCAGACCGGGGCTGTGGGTGGTTGTTTTTTCTCTCTCTCTCGTACAGAACCATCTCCAGATGGGCAGTCCATGCACAGAAGTGTGCATCTTTGCTGCACAGGGACACATGCATTTTTTCCAGAATAATAGCCTATGGTTACATAAACAGCTATTGGAATTTATATACTAACATTGTTTCTTTGATGTACAAAACACATTCCGCTGCCAAACTATACCAAAACAATAACAGTCTGACTTAAACTGGTTCTGAATTTGCTGTTGGCAATCAACATACCAATCAAATATGCAATCATTTTTGTGGGATTTTTATTTAAATCCCAAAGCTAATTACAACATGCTATGGAAAAAAAATTGTTTTGCAATAATGTTTCTCAGAATCAGTAATGATTCACACCAAGAATACAGTTGCAAAAGAAAAATAAAGAGAAGGGAAGGGGAATGTAAGGGTTTGTCTCCTGTGTTACTTTTTGATTCCTTCAGCTTCAGCATCTTTATGGTGTAACACAATATTCAAGGAAATAACTTGATTTCCTCCTGTTTCAGTACTTGTTAGCTTATGTTATTTGGTTTTAGGGAATATGGGAGAAGAATATGAAGCAAAAAAAAAGTTACACTGGTTAAAGAAGAAGGCAGACTATCTAAGAAACCCATAGAGTCAAGGACAGACTTTCCTTCAAGGCAAAGACTTGATAAATGGAGGTTGGCACGAAATCTTGCCTATCTCCCTTTCTGATTCCTGAAAGAGAGGGTTTAGTTTGGCACGGGACTTCAAATTCCTCATCCCCAGCAATTTTTAACTGCATCAACATTCACCTCAGGATGGCAGAACAATACAGAGAGAGTACCACTGAGGACCAAGAGAGGCATCTTTTGTTTTTCTTGGTACAGTTTCACATGTTTTGTTGGGAGACTTTTTAGAACAGTATCCAATAAAAATGGTTCTTCTGCCACTACTCCTCCCCACCCTGCCTCATCCCGCCATGCCCCATGGATCAAAGAGCTTTTAGGTTCAGTTTTCAGATCCATGTTCATCACTAGATAAATTTGCCTTAGTTGCTTGTAGGAATTGGTCTTGGAGGCTTCATAGCAGAAATTATCCATTCAGGTCAAGTTCAGATATTTTCTGGGCCAGCAAAATTCTTTACTTGGTAGAATTATGACACACGTAATGTCTCATGTGACATGGAGTTCCATTTGGGTGTGGCATGCAAATCAGATATTTGCATGATCTGTGTGGAGCATCAGTGTTGGCAGACAATGGGTGACAGGATATGGTAGAAAGATCTCTGTACCATTGCAACAAGAAGTCCAAGTACTTGGTAAAATAATTTTATTCAGAAATCCAATCATTTCCATATATATGTCCATAGAATTACTCAGAAGCAAGAAAGCATCTAAGCAGTATACACTCCTTGACAGGAATAGAAACTTGAAGAAAGTACATCTCTAAATACCAAATCATTTCCCCCCTCCCACCTAGACCACAGGTTTGTGTGGGAAATGGTCTGGGACTTTCTTCCAGGGTTTATACATCAGCCTAGACAGGACAAAAGACATAAGATTAAACTGTAACATTTCAGACAGTGCAAGGTCGCTTCTGGGAGCTTCAAAGGAAGGAGATGAGACAGCTGTGTTCTCAGGATGCTTGAGAAACGAAAGCGATGATTAGAGCATTTGCAAAATAACATTAAGGTACAGCATTAAGGTACAGCAATGGTTCACCACATAGAACAATGACATGGATGTAGGGGTACAGACATGATATTTCTGCCTCCCCAAAAATTGCTCTTCACATCAAGGGTCAGGTTTGTCAGGATAACATTTGTGAAATTTTGAAATTAGTCTGGAAGCATTTACATGAGGTTGCTCTACCCATTCTCTGAAAGATTCATCAAAGTCCTTCCACCTGACTAGGGGTGTGCAAACCCAGACCGATTTGGTATTCCTGTTTCAGTTATTACCGAAACAAGAAACCGTTTCGGTATTCGCGATTCGGTAATCGTTTCGATATTCCGACATGTTTCGGTAATACATTTCAATGGGAAAACCCTCCCCAGGCTTCTCGGAAGCCTGGGGGAGGCATTTTCCCACAGAATCAAGCCACACTTGGTGGGGACCTTTTCCTAACTATCCTCTAACTACCCCTCAAGTTTCAGAAAGATTGGAGTTTGGGGGGCCATGTTATGGCCTCCCAAAGTAGGTGCTCTTCCCCCCCTTTCTCCACTATTCCTTTCTCCACTATTTCCAAGGTGGGAAATAACAGAGGCTTGTCTTGCTAGGGGTGGCATTTTGCATGCAAAAAATGCCCCCAACCCTCAGGGACCCTTCTCCCACCTTTCCTCCCACCCCCCACCAAGTCTCAACCTGCTCCCACTTGGGGGGGGCATTTTATGGCCTCCCAAAGTAGGTCCTCTCAGCCCCCAAAATACACCCCCTACAGCCCCACACATACCCCATTCCCCCCCAGCAGCCACACACAGACCCAAATCCCCACATTAGCCCCTCACAGACCCAAATCCACCCCCAGCAGCCCCACACCCATCATAACCCCAGGAACAGGCTGGCCAGCCGTTCCCCTTTGTTCCCTATACTGGGAACTTTTAAACTCTCTTTCCCACAGCCCAGGGTGCCACAATGGTGGGCACACTTCTGAGTGCCAGCTTGTCCCTGTGAAAGAGCACCTGATACACAGACACCCTCCCCCTGACACCCCCTCCACCTACAGAGATGGCTGGCCAGCCTGCCCCATTGTTCTGGGAGCCAACCTCACAAAAAAGAATGAACCACAAACACACACTGAATCAAGTTTTAAACAATTTATTTTCTCACTTGCAAAGTACAATTGGGCAAAGCATCATGGCACATCACGTTAGCAGTGCCCCACACAAATGGATAACACAATTCACTTCACATCAAATAATCTTTAAAAAAAATACCTTCAGGAAGGTCAACTGCTCGACTCTCCATGGGAGAAGGTGAGTGTGATGTGGGCTGACAACGTCGCCTGCATGAGAAAAGACGTGCTCGCTCTCCACACTTGTCGGAGGGCATGAGAGCAGCCGCTGCGCCTCAAGGGAGAGGTCCAGCCAGACCGACTCCTTCTTGGCCCAGTAGCTGAGCGGATCGGTGGAGAGCAACTCGCAGGGCTCTGCAAGGTAGTCCCTGACCACTGCCTCCACCGAATCCTCTCTCACGTTCCTCATGATCCAAGAGGGGCCGAGGGCCCACCGGAGCATCTCCATCTCCATCAGCACTCCGGTGGTGGCCGTGGGGGGGGCCTCTCAGAGGGGGCATGAGAGGGACCCGCACAGCAGGGCCCCTCTCCCGTCCCCTCTGGTGACAGGTGTCCCCTCTTGGCCTGCCTGCACCTCACCCATGTACAGAGGGCGTCTCTGGCTTGGGTGAGGTTCCCGTCCTGCTCAGCGAAAGTGCCCTTAATGTGCAGGTCACACATGGTCGCCAACATGTATGACTCATTCTGAGTGAGAGGAGTTAGCCTGGCAACTATGCCACGCTGCAGCCTTCTCACCAGTGCGCGCACCACTGGAATGAGGTCAGCACGAGGTGCATCTGGGTCTACAAGGGTGGCCAGATTCCTCTGGAGCGTGTGCACCAGGGGAATGACCAGACCCAGGGTTGCCATGTCTGACGAGACCACCACAGTGAAGTCCTTGAAGGGCTTCAGGACCTCCACTGTCTGGGTGATGGTGAGCCAATCCTCCCAGCTGAACTCACCCACCTGACTCGCACCACGGCTCTCAGAGAGCCATGCATGGAGTGCGGCCTGCTGCTCCACCAAGCGCTCAAGCATGGCATAGATGGAGTTCCAGTGAGTGCTGATGTCAGCAAACAGTGCGTGCTCCAGCACACCTGTCCTGACCTGCTTCTGGAGCAGTTCGTGAGTGGCTGTCACACTGCGCGAGAAGTGACTCGTGAGTCTCCGACATTTCTGGAGCAGTAACTGGAAGCCACGAGTATGGGGATCACAGGGTTCCTTTGAGGAGCCTGCCCCAAGCGCATCTCTCACCACTAGGTGAAGTTTGTGGGCCGCATAGTAAATGCACTCTTGGCTCACTAGATCCGCTGCCGCCCTCATGTTGCTGCCACCGTCCGTCACCATGCATCCCACAGTGGCCTATCCACTCTTCCAACTGTCTCCTCAGGGTGGCAGCGATGTTCTCCGCCATGTGCAATGCGTCGAGAACCTCGGCGTGAAGCAAGGCCTTGCAGTAGCTGGCTCGGCGGTCTCCCATCCTTCCCTGGCTAGTTGTAGTCACCTCCCCACCACCCAGAACCGCCTCGGGTTCCCACCAGTGAGCAGTAAGTGACAGGTACACTTGCTGCACACTTGGGCAGGTCCAGATGTCAGATGTGAAGTGCACAGTTCTCCCGGCAACACGGGACAGCTGTGCCTTCACATGGTCCCTAGCAGCCCTGTAAAACGAGGGCAACACTGATCTGCTCAATGTCATGCGAGCAGGGACGGTGTACCAGGGAAAGAAATCGTGGAGCAGCCCTGAGAAGCCGAAGTCTTCAACTATGGAGAACGGTCTCCCATCCACAGCTACCATATTGACGATGTGGCGCATGAGGCGATGGCTCGCCCTCTGGATCCCCTCTCTGGGCACACTAGGGCCCTGCTTACCAAGCATCTCCGGCAGAGAGGCTTGGCGTCCCTGCCCTACAGGAACCCTTGGGGGGAGAGCACCAGAGGAGCCTGCCTCCTTCTGGCTAGCTGGCGGCCGTGTGGTGTCACTTGAACTCTCCCTCCGAAGAAGCACTGCCTGGTGGTGCCTCTTCATGTGGGTCCTCATCCCAGACGTGGAGAGATGGTTCACATCTCTGCCACAGCTGACGCGCTGCCTACAATGCAGGCACTGGGCTACTCGGGGATCCTCCGTTTTCTGGAAGTGATTCCAGAGTTCGGAGGTGAAGGGCTGCCCACGCTTCACAGGAGAAGCGCTCACGGGCCCACCCTGAGACACCTCCTGTGAGGTGCTCTGGCTGGACACACCGTGTCTTGGCCGGGCAGGTGGGGATGGACGAGGCTGAAGGGGCAGAGATGTGGACTCTTCCACCACAGTCTCTGCCTCTTCCTCCTGCACCCTCTCCTCCTGCACAGCCGCGAGAGGCCTGCTGCTGGCCTCAGAGGAAACTGGGGTGGACTGCCCCACAGGAGGTCTCACGGGCAGTTCCTCCAACATTCTCTGGATTCCTGGGGTGAGCGGGAGCGCAGGGAAAGTCATGTGCTCCGCGCTCATCCCAGGAGACACCACATGCTGCCCCTCCTCCAGCAGCTGGGTCTCAACCACTGGAGGAGGAGGAGCCTCAGCAGCAGGCCCCTGCCCAGTGCCAGCCCCTGCCTCAGACACCTGGGTTGGTGGTGGCCCCCCAGCAGCTGTCTCAGTAAAGAGAGCCTTGCAAACCCTCTTACTGTCACCAGAAGCCAGGCTGGTGAATGGCAGCAGCACAGGGGGGGGGACCTCCTCTGCTCAGATGGGGGGGCTGCCGCAGCAGTCCCCCTCTCCCTCCCCTCCTCCCGTCTAGGTTTATCTCTGGCCTTTCCCCCGGGGCCCCTCTCTGCTTTCCTCTCTGCCATCCTTTCCCCTCATGGAAGCTACACGGACTACTCAGAAACCCAGGGAAAACAAAGGTGCACTTTGTTTTCAAGACCTATCTACCTGCTTCTAAATCTGTTCTTCTTGTGGCTCTATTACTTGGAGATGGACACTCAAATGTCTTTTTAAGCAACCCTATTTATGTTTGGGAACCTGAGCCTGCCAAACAGCTGAATTCCTCTGGAATTGAGCTGGCCCTAAACCCCAATAACAAGTGAAAGCCTTATACACTAACAACACTAGTATGCCTGGGCTGGCCTGGCTCCACCACGGGTGCCAGAGATGGGCAGTGGAACCCTAGTTATGGGGGCACTAATGGGAAGCCTATTAACAGCTATACCAATATATATATAAATAGAAATCAAATATAACCTAACTCTCACTAATGTTTGCCCTGCTGATCCCTATTTACTGTTTTAAACAAGCTACGCTTGGTTCCCTATCAATTAAGTTGAGGGCAATTAGCCACTGAACGCCTACAAACTGGACTACCTTCCTAAGACAGTATTTAACAGGAAAAAATTTTCTGTGGTTTGTCTGTGTGGGGTGTGGATGCGGTGTTCTGAAAATGTGCCTCCCCCCTCCCAAGCTAGCAAAAACCCACCCCTATGCCCACCCAAATGTAAACCCACAGACTCACTTACTAGTCCTGCAGTCCAGCGACATTCAGGCAGACAGGCGTGCAGCTAGTCCTCCTCTCCTCCTCGAGGCTGTTAAGAAAGGTGGGATGTTAACAGAGAGTCACAAACTGCACAGCCCCTAAAAGTCATGGCCCAGATCTGTTGTGGGCCTGGACAGGCATAAAGCCACTGTGGAAAGCCAGGCCAGAGAGTTAAAAGTCAGGAGACATGCAAGCAGTTGCCCCCCCCCCAGTAAACAAGCTCCCAGACAGTTTCGTTCCACTGCTTGCCCAGAAAGATGAAACAGGGAGCGGTAATCCAAGCCATAAGAAAAGCGAGGCCTACCCTGCAGTGTAGAGCCTGCCCTGGTTCCGGCCTAGCCAAGCCCACAGAGCCAAAGCCACTGTGCGGAGCCAGGCCAGAGATTTGAAATAGTAAGAAATAGTAAGCCATATGGTTGTTGTGGGTTTTCCGGGCTGTATTGCCGTGGTCTTGGCATTGTAGTTCCTGACGTTTCGCCAGCAGCTGTGGCTGGCATCTTCAGAGGTGTAGCACCAAAAGACCAACGTCAGGAACTACAATGCCAAGACCACGGCAATACAGCCCGGAAAGCCCACAACAACCATCGGTCTCCGGCCGTGAAAGCCTTCGACAATACAATAGTAAGCCATATTCAGCAAAATAAATGAAATCGATCCAATTATCTTGATAGTTAATGTAGCATCTTAAAAATTGTTCTAACACTTGATTTGTGCATTTGGTTTGTCTGTCGGTCTGAGGATGATGGACAGAGCTTAGACCTTGTTCAATTCCAGCAACTTTGAGAAGTTCCTGCCAGAAGTTGGCAACGAACTGTACCCCTTGTTCCGAGATCACTTTGGTAGGAAATAAATGTAATCTGACCACGTTTCATGAAAAGTCTGTCTAGTTTTTTAGCTATGAGGATAGTAGTACATGGAATGAAATGAGCTTGCTTAGAAAATAAGTCCACAACCACTAAAATGACTGTATATCCTTTTGAGGAGGGAAGGTCAGTGATAAAGTCCATTGAGATTACAGCCCATGGTCTAGGAGGGGTTTCCAAAGGTTGCAATAGTCCAGGGGGTTTTCCTCTCCTAGTTTTTCCCATTATGCATACTGGACAGGAAGATACATATTGAGAGACATCCTTTCTCATATTTGGCCACCAAAATTGTCTTTGCACTAAATGAAGGGTTTTCAAAACCCTAAAATGACCGGCTAATTTTGCATTGTTTGTGACGTTGTAAGATTTCTTTTCTTAAACTGGTTGGGATGTAGAGTTTGCCCCTTCTGTACCAGTGGCCATCTCACTCCTGTTTCAATTCAGCTTTGGGCACATTCCCCGCCCCCCTTTCGGTTTCAGCTTTTATTCTCTCTCCCCATTTTGAGAGATCAGGTTTCGTGCTGCTTTGTGTGTTTGCAGCTTGGTTATGTGTTGTCACCGCTCCTCCCAATTAAGCTGATGAGAAAACTATATCAATTATCTCCTCCTTCTGGCTGACGTGTTGGGGCATGTGTCTGCTAGGAAATGTGACCAGCCAGGGAGGTACTTCAACGTGAAGTTGAATTTAGAGAAGAATTCTGCCCACCTTAACTGTTTGGCGTTCAGTCTACGGGGGGTGCCTCTAAGTTTTTGTGATCAGTCCACACTTCAAAAGGTACTTTAGCCCCTTCTAGCCAATGTCGCCAGGTGGTAAGTGCCAATTTCACCGCAAAAGATTCTTTTCCCCATACACTCCAATTGTGTTCTGTTTCAGAGAATGTTTTAGAAATGTATGCACAGGGGTGCAATTTCCCCTCTTCATTGAGTTGTAGGAGCAGCCCCCCCCCCCCGCCATGGTTGTGTCACTAGCATCAACCTGGACCACAAATTTCCGGTTCTCATCAGGGTGTTGTAGAACCGGTTCAGAGGAAAACAGCTTTTTTAGGTTTTTGAAAGCCTCCTGGCATTTCTGAGTCCAGTTCAACCTGGCACAGTCCCTTCCTCTTCATTTTTAACAAGTCCGTTAAGGGGAGGGCAATTTGAGCAAAGTTCTTTATGAAGGGTTGGTAAAAGTTAGCGAACTCTAGGAACAACTGCAATTGCTTTCTTGTTTGGGGGGCCTCCCACCCCACTACAGCTTGGATTTTTGCCGGGTCCATTTTCAGTCCTTGGTGAGAGACTCAGTACCCCAAAAAATCCAGCTCTTCTTTATGGAATTCACATTTAGACAATTTTACTGGCAGTTTGTGTTTCTTTAAAGCGGTCAGCACCTTTCTGACCAACTCCCCATGGGATTCTTTATCAGCAGAATAAATCAACACGTCATCTAGGTAAACAACCACACCTTTGTGCAGATATTCATGCAGCACTTCATTAATTAAATTCATGGACACATCTGCCACCCCCTGTAGGCCAAAAGGCCTTATGAGATATTTGAATTGCCCCAAGGGGGTGTTGAATATGGTTTTCCATTCATCCCCCTCCCTTATTCTTACTCAGAAATAAGCATCTTTTAAGTCTAGTTTCGAAAAGATTTTGCCTTGCGCCACCACACTGAGCAAGTCTCTAATTAGGGAGAGAGTATGCATTTGACATGGACACAGCATTTATTCCACGATAGTCAGTACACAATCTCAGCCCCCCATCTTTCATTTTGTGGAACAATACGGGCGTAGCATGGGAGGGACTGGCAGGGTGGATGAATCCTCACTCTAAGTTTTTGTCAATGAACATTCTGAGCTCCTTTCTTTCACCTGGGCTCATAGAGTACAATTTTCCCTTAGGCAACTTTCCCCCCTGGAATGAGTTCAATAGCACAGTCAGTGCCTCTATGAGGGGGTAGCTCATCAGCCTCTTTCTCATCAAACACTTGTTTTAAATCTTGATATTTGGGGGGAATTGCGTCCTCCTCAGCATTCAGTAATACAGTCTCTAATGGGGAGGGTGCCTCACGGCCATGCATGTTTTGCACAACGATCTCCCTTAAAGACCACCATCCCGGTGGACCATTTGATGTACCATTGAATTCCCAGTACCAAGGGATATATGGCCACATCACTGACTATATATGTTCGATCCTCCCAATGATCTCCCATACCCATTGGGGTAGGTTCAGTTTTATAGGGTGCAGAATTCATGTTAGACCCATCCATTTGCTCAAATACTATAGGGTCTTTGAGTTCTATTAGTTCAAGTCCCAGTCCTGTAACCAGGGCTGGTGATATTAAATCCCAGGAATATCCAGAATCTATTAAGGCTTGCACCTGCACATGAGTTCCCTTTTTTGGATTCAACAACTTCATGGGCATAAACAGTATGGCCCCTCTTTCTCTCACCTTTGGTGGTTTGGTTTCTTTAGAGACCTGCCATCGGGGCCTTTCCATGGCAGGTCTGTCTCATTTCCTCCTCTGCTTCTTTTTGTGTGGGTTCCTTGGTATTTCTGGGACTCTCATTGGCATCCAAGCCGGTTTCTGGCCTCCCACGCTTTGGGGCTACTTTTTGACACAACAGTTTGTGAGAGTCAGTGGGTGTGGGTCCTCCCCCCTGCACCGGCCGTATAGGGCATTGGGCTGCAAAATCTACAACACCCCCACATTGTAGACGTAGTCCTTGTCTCCATCGTACTTCTCTCAGTTATAAAGAGGGGAGTTCTCAGCCCCCGTGGGGTATGTCCCCTATTTGCAGAGGTTGGCCTCTTCGGCCCCACATGTTGTTGCATTCTTACAAGTTTTACTACTTGGGTTCTATTTTCAACCTCACATGCTAGTTGGATCCAACCTAATAAAGTCTGTGGATCGTCTTGCATTAATGCTCGATCTAGCAGGTCAGCATTCAATCCATTTTGGAAAAAATCAATTTTAACTCCTTCATGGAGCCCTGTGCTTTGGTGGCTAATTGCCTGAATTCAGCAGCATATTCTCTCACGGGTCTGGACCCCTGTCTTATGGTTCTGAACTTTGTTTGAGCCCTTTCCCCCTCTAATGGGTCTTCAAATTGGGCTCTTAACACATATATAAAAGCATTTAAGTCATACAGCTCAGGTGCTCCCATATTATGCAAAGTTACATACCACTTGGCTGCTGGGTCCCCTCGTCGGGATCCTAAATGGTTCACCCGACTGTGTTCCATAGGAAACAAATGTCTACATCACCCGGTTCTGGTGAGTCTCAGGTGAGGAATAAGCTCCCTTGGCAAATGTTTTTTTCATCACTGGTGATCCCTTTGTGAATCAAGGCCTATTTCTGGAGGGAGAGCCAGAGGGGGCTCCAAACCCCATGGCAAATAACTCTTCCTTTGCAAGGGGAGGCTTACATAATGTCCCAGCTCATCATCCCACCATAGATCTAATCCACTTGTGGCTATATTCGCTACTTCTTTCTTGGAAGTGGTTTGGGATGTTCTAAACAAAAAGTCCCCCGTGGGTGCAATCCCTGGTCCCTAAAATATTTAAATTTTAGCTGACATGTGAATTACAATTATTGATATTTTCCATATTGTGAAGACAGTCATTGGGGTGAAGAAAATGTGGGTGGGGGAAATATGCCATATGTTGGAGGGCAGGCTCACACATGCCCGCACATCATTTGACATGCATCTGAAAACTGATTGCTGAGGCAGTTCAGACATTTTTATTATTCATGGAGCATAAATCACCTTTGAGCATCATCATTCTAATACTGCTGGCCATGTGAAAGAAAAAGTAGAAAAAAGGCAACTCACATGATTTTTGGTCAGTGTAGTTTTTACATTCTTATTACAAATCAAATTGAGGCAATTAAGCTTTCCATGTAAATCATGGCAAGACTTTTTGCATGGGAACCTGGCACTCACCCTCCGCAGCAATCAGCATCCCTTCTCGTGTGTGATGACATCATTTCTGGGCCCAGGGCATGATCCTGTGCTCACTGAAGGGCTGAATCGCCCCCATGGACCTGATTCAGCCCGAAACTGGCCCATTGCAGGGTGCGGAGGCGTGCCACAGCGGGGCATGGGGTGCGCCACACCACTGGAGGTTGCCCCGAGAGGCACGCCTCCCACTGGCCAGGTAAGTGGGGTCAGGGGGAGGAGCTGAGAACAGGGAATCCCTCACCCCGGGTGGGGGATTAGCAGCCCTAACATGATGTCACATCTGGATTCACCCTACATGATGTTGGGGTGATACTAATTTTCCACATCATTTCCACCATCCCACTGCCCTACTGAGTGGTAAATCTGGCTATAGAGGGAGACCTGGCAATCCTAAGTGTAGTCATAACTAAATTTTAAAATGCCAAGAGAAGGGCAAGAGAGGGTAGTCATTAGAATCATGTGGGTGTTCATAATATATTAATAATATATTTACGACTGTTGATTCTGTTCTGTTTTATAAACTAGAGAAGGCTACCCCAAAGTAGTTTGCTGCTCCAAGAAGTAAATGTGACCTGAGAGGTTTGCCGTTTTGTGCAGTGTCATAAAGGATCTAGGGTGTTTAGGAGCACTGATGGCTTCAATTTCCTTGTGAGCCCCTCCTCCCATAAAGCATGTGGCCAACACCAATGGACATTTCCCCACTGAACACCCAGCAGGGCATCAGAAGTCATTATGTGCCTTTCCAATGTGTGAAGGCAAACTTCCACATCTGAGAGGTAGGGAATGGGAATTCTTGGGGGGTGGTTTTGAACTGGGAAGTGTGGCCACTTCAGGCACACGTCTGATTCCCCACACCACCATTGTTGCTTACTGGAGGAGGAAGCTGCTGGTCTACTGTCAGTTTAACTTGGGTAAACTCTTAGTTACTTTCATCTTGCTCATACTTATTATCAGCTTAACTGTTCTTCAGCCGTGAGGCCAGCTCTGAGTTCCAGTATCATCTGATAAATAGAAAGAGTGACCTAGGGTATTTGCACAGGACCCACACTGCTTTGTCACTATCACTTCAGATATTGGGTTGGATCCAGATTAACATTTTTATGGATGCAAGAATTTCAGCCCTCAGATTCTGATTTTTCCTGGGAAGATTTCAGAGGGTTTGGGGGGCTGCTGCTGGACAGAGGAGGAAGGAAATTCATTTTCTGTGAGCTGATGTATCCATGAAAATGTTAGTTTAGATTCAAACCACTGTCACCCCAAATACTATCTGGGTTGTTTGTGCAGTCAGGCCAGCCTTGAAAGTAGAGTACAATGAACTGTTATTGTTCTGTCTAAATGGAAACCTTGCTTTCCCTAATGCACAGCAAGTTCAATAAATACAGCTAAATAAGTTTCTGTTCTGAAACAATCTTCAGATAGCATTGAATGACTTTATAGCCAGTTATGACATATATTTCAAATGCTTGAAATAACATTCCTGGTTGCTCTCTATTGGTAAGAATTAATCCAAAAAAAGTTTTCTGTTCTGTTTTTGTGCCATTATGGTGATAAGAATACTTTTTTAAAAAGTTGTTGACTGAAAAGCCTTGAACACAGTGTGATAACAGAAGCAATTATAGATGTCTGAAAATTAACCATTTGTCATACTTAAAGTGTGAAAATCAATGGGATCCATATTGCTGAGCCCTACCTAGTCCATTTTTTAATGCATTTGATTTTAGAGATGTTTTAGATGCTTCTGAAATTCTTACTGAAGCTATAATTTTAAAGAGGTCATCATTCACTTTTAAATAATCAAAGCTCTTTACAAGCTGTGAAAAGTTGGGAAATGATTGCATCGCAAAATGCAAAAAGAATAGATCTAAAGATGATACAAAATAAAACTCTGTCACTCCCACAGGCATCTGTCTTATGCCGAGTCTAAACATTACAACAAAACACAAAAGGCTTTCCCCAGTAATAACCATTCCAATACACAAACTATACACAGGGGAAAAAATAACAGTCACCTAAAAATTAGTATGTACAAATGCAATTCTTTTATAAATATTTTCACATAATTAAAGATGAAAAATCCATTAAGATTGGTGCTCATTACACATAATAGAAGAAACAAACAGCTCAGTCCACAGCGTTCTTAAGGGTAGAGTCTCTAATTTCCGTGTTAATTTCACTTAGACGCTGAAGATATTGACAAATAACCACTTCTGGAATTGACCCTCTATGTCTAGGAATGGAAACAATTTGTCACAAGCTGTCCTCCACTGACCAGAAAAAATCAACAGTCAAGGTAAGTATGTTGAATAGTGACCATGTATGATACTGGCCATTTTGATGTGTGCTGAATAAGAGTGCACGAGAGATTGGTCATTTCCAGACGGCTTACCTGCCTCCGGAACGTTGCGCCATCTTGTGGGGAAAACGCAAAATATTGCATTTTCTTGCACGAGTTTTGCGCGACGTCAACGCAAAACTCATGCGAGAAAACCCGCAAGATGGTGCAACGTTCCGGAGGCAGGTAAGCCGTCTGGAAACGGCCATTGTTTGTAGTGATTCTTTGAAAAATGTTCCTTTGGTGGAGAAACATCTGGCCCCTGAGGAAGTGGATAGAACACGAAACAAGCCGACTTGTAGGGCGGGGGGACCCCTTTGGGAGACCCTTTACATCTTCGTAGTTCCACCAACCTGCAAAGAAAGAGAAAATACAATTCAAAAAGGACCATTTGAGGGTCACTATTCAATTCCAGAAGTGGTTATTTGTCAATATCTTCAGCGTCTAAGTGAAATTAACACGGAAATTAGAGACTCTACCTTTAAGAACGCTGTGGTCTGAGCTGTTTGTTTCTTCTATTATGTGTAATGAGCACCAATCTTAATGGTTTTTTCATCTTTAATTATGTGAAAATATTTATAAAAGAATTGCATTTGTACATACTAATTTTTCAGGTGACTGTTATTTTTTTCCCTGTGTATAGTTTGTGTATTGGAACAAGTCAAAACATTAGTCCATCTAACTCTCAAGACTCAAGCTAAAAATTTTCTCCAGACCTGCTATCTAAGATACTTTAAATGGACATATCAGAGGATCAACATTTTGCATGCAGCATCTGGATTTTGTCGCTAACCTAGGAGCAATCCCGTTGACTATTACTTTATACCTGAGATTGACAAAAGTTCAAAGAAAAGGAGAGGTAGCCCTGGTCATTAAGTTGACCAATCTGCAGCTCTGACCTGTAACCCTAGGACTATCATTTCTTCTCTGTTTCCCCTCCCACAGATGCCATTTTATGATACTATAGCTGTTTCCACGTGTTCTTAAAGGGACGGCCCACTCACCGAACACTGCTGTCTTTTCTCCACTCCACACATCTCTGATTTCAAAATGATAGCAGGCTGCTTGGCTTCCATTTTTTTCAGCATCTTTTCTGAGAACACATTTCCTGAGTTCCCTGAAAAGGTGCTGGAAAAACGGAAGCCAAACAGCCTGCTACCATTTTGAAATTGGAGACGGGTGGAGTGAAGGAGAAAAGCCAGCAGTGTTCGGTGAGTGGGCCATCCTTTTAAGGACATGTGGAAATGGCCTGTGTATTATTTATTCTTCTTATTAAAATCTTATAGGTTTGGTCCAGTGATCCATCAGCAATAGATGCAGATGGTTACAGATCTTCCCCACTACCCAGCAGCCATTTCTGATCTCAGTAAAATTTATTCCCAGAAGTAATAGCCACATGGGTCAGTGGACTGCAATCAGGAGAAAGAAGAGGATGATATCGCCCTTCTTGCCCCTTTTGTCATTTGAGTGAGCCTCTTTTTTCTATGGAAGAGGAAGAAAAGAACCAATTTTTCCCTTCCTTTCCTTATTGTAGTCCACTGACATGCTCCACTGTTTCTCTGATTGGATCCCACATTTCCAGAAATCAGCTTTCCTGGGATCAGACATGGCTACTGAGGGAAGGGAAAATAGGAAGTATTCTTGAGTGAGTGGACCCCTGGATACAACCCTTTAACCCCATCTTTTTCCAAGGATTTAAGAGAGCCAGTGTAGTGTATAGATTAGAGTGTCATATTAGGATTTGGGACACCCAAATTAAAATCCCCACTGTGCTATTGAAGCTTGCTTGGCAATCTTGGGCCAGACACACTCTCAGCTTAACCTACTGCAAAGAGCTGTTGTGAGGATAAAGTGGAGGTAAGGGGGATGAAATAAGTTGCTTTGGGTCCCTTTGGGGAGAAAGGTGGGTACAAATGAAGTAAATAAATAAAATCAAGAAGGACTACAAAGCAACAAAATTCTAAAATGCACAGACCAATAAAAACACAAGCAAGGACAATCAATAATAACAACAACAACAACAACAACAACAACAACAACATTCGATTTATATACCGCCCTTCAGGACAACTTAATGCCCACTCAGAGCGGTTTACAAAGTGTTATTATTACCCCAACAACAATCACTCTGTGAGGTGGGTGGGGCTGAGAGAGCTCCAGAGAACTGTGACTCACCCTAGGTCACCCTGCTGGCTTCGTGGAGGAATGGGGAATCAAACCCGGCTCTCCAGATTAGAGTCCCCTGTTCTTAACCACTACACCAAACTGGCTCTCTGATAATTGTATAGCCAATAAAACCTGACTCTACAAGTAAGATACCAAAACCTCTTTGAAACAAAATTACTTTACCAGCCTTCCTTAAGCTAAATAAGGAAGGTACTCTCCTCACCTCTTCAGGAAAACTGTTCCCTCCCATTGTCCCAATAACTACAAAGGCATAGCTTTGTGTGACTGCAGGGCCCACAGATCTGTGTGATGACTGGAAAACCAAAGACAAATAGGAGAAGTGTAAATGGTGCATGGACTCAGAGAGGGAGATGAGGGCTTTTCAATGTGTGGGTCCCTGGGCTTCAAGCAACAGCACTTTCAATTATTTGCAGGAATACTATGTTTCTTTCTATGTAGTAAAGATGCTGACAAGAAACCTGCATGCTGCAGTACTGGCCTTATCTTTCCTCAAAGTAGAATTCAGCATCTGGACTTCAAGTGTGTTGAATTAAAGGTCAGGCAATTTTAAGTTGTTAGGTGTGATTGTTTTTTCAGTCTTTTGCAATCTGTTAGAAAAACATTATGAACACTATAATTGCTGAAGTGTTCAATCAGCATCTCCTAAAAGTTGTTTAAAAATCTCCTTTTCATTAAAAAAATATTAGAAAAACTTCTGCTAACCACTCAGTGGGTTTCAGCGTTCCGTGTATTTAATCTTTATGAGTCTATCATTTAATTGCAATGCTTTATTCTTTTTGATG
This sequence comes from Eublepharis macularius, assembly GCF_028583425.1. NCBI lineage: Eukaryota > Metazoa > Chordata > Lepidosauria > Squamata > Eublepharidae > Eublepharis > Eublepharis macularius. Next base: position 197,842,052 of record NC_072790.1, read on the forward strand.
GCTTATTTAATTGGCTTCAGCAGCTAATGGATTTGTTTATATGTGCAGTTGACTTGTAAGATTAATATGCCACACAGCTGTCTTTTGAGGTGATGTATTACTCATGTAAGCAAGCCTAATGGAAAACAAAGGGCAGGAGTTCCTTTAAGGGTTTTTTTTTTTTAAGATTAACACAATCAATGGAGTGCTACGTGAAATTTCTCACCATGCAGATGCAGTAGTATTTGTCCACACTGAAAGCATAGACCTGTTTAATATTACTTTTCAATATTGTTTCAGGTGGATAGCCATGTTGGTCTGCAGTAGAACAGCAAGATTTGAGTCCAGTAGCACTTCATCAGCTTTGACTCTTGAAAGCTTTTATCTGGAAAATATTATTGGTCTTCAAGGTGCTACTAGACTCAAATCTTGCACTCCTAATTACTATTTGTCTCCTGATGATGCTCTCAAATACTCATCAACTACGGAGATGCCTGGCTACTGTAAAGGCAATGAAACCAGCATTTGTCAAAGCAAACTAGGGTTTGAGTGATTTGTCAGTAAGTCAAATTCTAGTTTTACAACTAACAGGAGGCAAAATAAACCTTGGTTTCACATCATGTAGAAAAGGAGTTGATGATGTTACCCACAAGACTCTTCTCTCAGAAAGGAGGTTTCCAGCAATGTTCTCTAAGCAAGAAATAACAATAGGAAACATAGTGTTAGAATTTCTTAATGAACAAACATTGAGGTAAAATGTCTTCCTTCTCCCCCCTCCCACACAACCAGAGGAGTTGTTACCACATGCTGAGCTCAAGTCTCATTAAAGATTCTGAGGAGCATCCCTTTCCTTCCTACTGCATTTTGTGTCAGTGTTATTTTGTTTCCAGCTGGAAAACAGTTGACATGCATATAACCTTTTCAGGTACCATCTACATTCGACATCTGAATTTAATATAGCAGTATGTCTCAAAAATAGGAGGAAAATATTCTTGAATTAATTTGCAGAGTACAGCATTCCCATCACTTAGTGGTTTGGGGACTATTAGATAGATTCTGAAAAAAGATTGACAGCACTGCCTATCAGGAACTTGAGCTGAACTAGTGAATGTTCCTTGCTGTCATGGGCTGGGGTGAAGGCTACAACAGGCCAACTTCTGCTAAGTTTTCAGCCAAAACATTGGTCAGCTTCGGAATGTGCAAGGAAGGAGGGAAGAAGTTAATGTTGATTAAATCTGTAGGTCAAACATGATAATGAGCAGATCCCTCCATGAAAATGGCTCAGTAAATGGAGCACTGTCCAAATCTAAACACTAGCTATTACTTCAGGTCATAGGGGTACATTTAGACTGACCAGGGCTACAGCCTTGGAAGAAAAAACATCTGATCATTACAGCTACGGAAGTATTCTACTGTTTGTGAGTGCTGACTCACTGTAAATGTGAGACCCATAACATGTGCCTCCATTCCTCCTCCTCTAAAAGGGTGAATTTGTCATTTTCAGTGTTTGGTATACACCAACTGTGCTACAACTGTTATTAGTATATATAAAAATCAAATCTAACTTATAGCAAAGCTTTTAAATGTATGGATTATGAAAAGCTATGGCTAGTGTTAAAAGAAATGGGGGTGCCACAACTTCTGATTGTTTTGATGCACAACCTGTACTCTGGACAAGAGGCTACTGTTAGGACAGAATATGGGGAAACAGAATGGTTTCCAACTGGCAGAGGTGTTAGACAAGAGTGCATATTATCTCCCTATCTGTTCAACCTCTCTGTAGAGCATACAGTCAGGAAAGCTGGATTAGATTTAGATGAAAGTGGAGTGGAAATTGGTGGAAAGAACATTAACAATTTTAAATATGCAGACAACACCATGTTACTGACAGAAAATAGTAAGGTTAAAGGAGATAGGAAGGTTAGAGGAGAAAGCTGGATTACAACTGACAATCAAGTAATCACTACTGTGGAATTACACAATTTTAATGTTGGCAATGAAGAAATTGAAATTGTTCAAGATTTTCTATTCCTGGACTCAATCATCAAACAAAAGGGAGACTGCAACCAAGAAATCAGAAGAAGACTGAGACTTGGAAGAGCAGCCATGAGGGAAATAGAAAAGGTACTTAAAGGTTAGGATGAATCTCTGGTGACCGAGATCAAGATAACCCAAACAATGATATTTCCCATTGCTATGTATAGATGTGGAAGTTGGACAATGAAGAAAGCTGACAGTAAGAAAATTGTCTCATTTGAAATGTGGTGCTGGAGGAGAGTTTTATGGCTACCATGTAGAGATGGGCATGAACCAGAATACGAACCAAAAAACCTCACGAACCTGCCCAGTTCATGGTTCGTGAACCAGCGGTTCATGGAAGCTCGTTTCCACGAACTTCCATGAACTGGTTTACTGGTTCGTTTGGTTCATTGTAAACACCAATGCCCCTTTCCCTGCCACTGCAAAGTGGCAGGGAAAGGGGCATTTAAACCCATGGATCAGCTTCCTGTCGGGGAGACAAGCAGCTGATCATTTAAACAGTGGGGCTTGGCTGCTTGGCCAGGAGTTCCTGTCCAGCTAGCCAAGCCCCACCTGCAGTTTAAATGGCTCACAGCAGCAGGGAAATAGCCATTTAAACTGTGGGTGAGGCTTGGCTGTTGAATACAGGAATGCAGCTTTTTATTTTGTCCAAGGGATAGGTGAGATCCATTAATCTGCTCATAACACTAATATGTTTTGTCATGTTCTTGACCGGTATCCCTATGTGCAAGCATCAGACAGGACAGACAGCCTTCTTTGATAGCTTTCTTTGGCTGTCTCCTCAGGCTTTTCCTTCAGAAAGGGCTCCCAGATAAGCATGTTCAAATTTCTTGCCATGTGTGAAAGTGTCTAAGGTCTCCCATCCAATTACTAACCGAGACCAACCCTGCATAGCTTCTGAGATCTAATGAGATCAGGCTCACCTGGGCTGTCCAGGTCAGGGCACCCCCAGCATGATGAAAGCATATTTGTTTTCAAAGTGTTCTTTAAGATTTTTTAAAAGATGTTAAAAACAGATACTGGAGGTTTCCACAACTCCTTTGGTGCTTTGCAAAATCACACACATAAAAACCTTCCTGATCCAAACAGATTGGCATCCGTTACAGTATAAGGATCTGCCAGTTGATAAGCTACTAGAATCATATCCCTACTGCATTCCTTGCTAGGAATGGCGTTTCTCTACAAGCATATAACATATACTGGATTCTAAGCACAGCCTAATCCCCAGAGTCCCCATGCCCTTCAGGAAACAGTTAAGTTCAAGAGATGAGCAGCAGGACAAAGCAGAGATGATGTGTCAAGGCCATAAGGCACTGCTTTCCAGGCGAAAGAGAAAACACACAGATAACAGCAGAATAGTCCCCTCCATTGCAGACATTCATATTCCAGTCAGAACAGCTTCAGCTCAGTCAAACAGTACGCAGGGCCTCGCAGAATACAAGCAGTACACAGGACCTTGCAGAGTATGACAGGTGACATCCTGATATCCTGCCCCCACAAAGCTCAATTACCCACCCACCCCCTGGTTTGTCCGGGTATTTCCTGTGAAAGGCTTTAGCCAATTTATCAGCATTCACATCAGTGGACTTAACCCATTCAGCTTGACTTTTTGCAAAATGCTTCCATTGATTCAGATAAAATAACTTGCCCCTTTTCCATCTAGAGTCCAGTATCTATTCAAATTCATGGTGCAGTTGGCCCCCAATCATGATAGGAGGCAGGGCCACTGGCTCCTGGTGCCTAGCTCAGGGTCTCTCTTGAGCAGGCTAAATTGAATAACAGGGTGTACATGCTTCAGATATTTAGGAAAGTCAAGTTGAACAGAGACATCATTAATCAAATGAGCTACTTTGAAAGGTCCCAGATATTTCCAGCCCAGTTTTTTACTCGGTTGCTCCCCCCTGAGGTTCTTAGTCGAGACGTAGACCCCATCTCCAAGTTTCAGGTCTCAGGGAAGGGAGTGTTTCTTGTCTGTCTGATCCTTGTAGTCCAGCTTAGTCTTTTCCAAACCTTGTTTCACCAAGTCCCATTGGGTTGTTATCCTCTTCCACCATTCTGTTAAATTCCCTCCCTTCTACCTGGGTGTTATTGCCTAACAGGGGAATCGGTTTTCCGTAAAAAAAACCTGAGTCACTTGGAATGGGGATGTTCCAATATAACTGTGGATGCTATTATCATAACAATACTCAGCATAAGGCAGGAAGTTGACCCAATCATCTTGATAGTGATTAATGTAACATCTCAGAAACTGCTCCAAAATCTGATTAGTACATTCTGTTTGCCCATCAGTTTCTGGGTGATGTGCTGAACTAAGTCCTTGTTCAATTCCTGTCCCTTTCATAAGTTCCCACCAAAATTTGGCAATGAACTGGCTCCTCCGATCTGAAATTACCTTCTCGGGCAAAGAATGTAAACACACCACATTCTGTATAAAAAGGGTAGTCAGCTTTTTTTGCTGTAGGCAACTTAGAACATGGTACGAAGTGAGCTTGCTTGTAAAACAAATCAACTACCACCAAATTCACAGTTTTTCCTTTGCTAGGAGGGAAGTGTGATAAAATCCATAGAAATCATAGCTCAGGATCTGGATGGAGTCTCTAGTGGTTGCAACAGTCCCAGGAGCTTTCCTCCCCACTTCTTTCCCATCAAACATATCTGACAAGTAGTCACGTATTGAGAGATATCTTTTTTCATCCCTGGCCACTAAAATTGCCTCCGAGCTAAATGCCGTTTTCACAAACCCAAAATGCCCGGCTAACTTGTCATCATGACATTTCTTTAGCACCTCCCCCCAAAGGGCTTCTGGCACATACATTTTGCCATTTCTATACCAGCATCCATCCTTCCCCTTCACCAGAGGGTCTTGCAATCTCTCCTCCCCCTCCTTTTCCAGTTCCGCCTTGATTTTTTCTAGCCAAGGGTGGGGGCAGGGCTGATGCATCACCACCAGCACTGCCAGCTAGGCTGGTGTGAACATAGTATCAATAATCTCCTTCCTCTGGCTTTCATGTTGTGGGAGGTGGGACAAGGCATCTGCTCAGAAGTTTGAGGACCCAGGGAGCTGCTTGAAATTTGAAAAGAACTCCGCCCACTGGAGCTGTTTCTTGCCCAATCTTCAGGGTGATTGGAGGGCCTCTAGATTTTTGTGGTCCATCCACACCTCAAAAGGTACCTTTGCTCCCTCTAGCCAATGATGCCAGGTGGACAGAGTAAATCAGAGTAAATCAAAACATCATCAAGATAAACAACCAACCTTTGTACAGGTACTTATGTAGCACTTCGTTAATCAGGTTCATGAAAACTCCCAGTGCTCCTTGAAGCCCAAATGGCATAACTAAATACTCAAACTGCCTCAGCGGGGTGTTGAAGATGGTGTTCCATTCATCTCTCTTCTTTAGACATACTCTGAAATAAGCATCTCTTACATACAGTTTGGTGAAGATTTTGGCCACCACCCCAAGCAAGTCTCTAATGAAGGGAAGAGGATAGGCATTCGACATAGACACTGCATTTATCCCTCTATAATCAGTACACAGCTGTAAGCCTACATCCTTCTTCCTGCAGAACAACACTGGGGCCACAGGCCAAATGAAACCCCTAGCCAGATTCTTGTCAATGATCTAAAGCAAGGGCTATTAGATCCTGGCTGCACCCAGCGTCACTAAAGGAATAAAGGAACCAGAGGATTTTTAAAAAACAAATAAACATTAATTTGCCAGGAGTTTATAAGCTTGATGATTGATTGAAATTGGCATTTTGGCTATAGAATGATGCACACCACTATAGCATGAAGTGGTGTGCATCAATACGTGGGTGGGGAGTTCCATTGGTCTGAATGACAATGCACATTTTTGAAAGCTGATCGTACTGTAATCGTGTAGGAAGCCTAAGTATTTGAGTTCCTGGAACGCTAGGTGGCTTTTCTTTGGTTTGGCCCGTAGGCTGGCCCTCCGCAGAGTCTGGAGGACCTGGCAGAGATGTTGGAGGTGTGGGGCCAGTCAGGGCTGTTGATGATTACATCATCTATGTGTGCTGTGGCAAAGTTCTGGCATTGAGCCAGAGTGCGGTATACTAGCCTCTGAAAGGTTGCAGCTGCCCCGTCCAGGCCAAAAGGCATCACTCAGAAGTGGAAGAGCCCCTGAGGGGTGTTGAACGCGGTCTTTTCGCGGTCTTCATCTGCCATGGGCACCTGCCAGTATCCCTTTGTCAGATCCAATGCTGATAGGTGCTCAGCTGATCAATAAGGACGTCGGCTCTGGGCATGGAGTAAGCGTCCAACTTCACTATCTTATTGACTTCCTGGTAGTCCACACAAAACCGGACTGAGCCATCAGGCTTGGGCACAAGCACAACCGGACTATGCCAGGCACTCTGTGAGGGCTCTATTACCCCCAACTGGAGCATATTGGTCACCTCCTTGGCCACTGCCTCCCACTGCTTGTGGGGCAGTGGTCACCATGTGGCCCTCGCTACGTGGCCCAGGGAAGTCGGGATGGTGTGGTGCACCAGGTGGGTCCGACTGGGCTTGTTGGAGAAAACCCCGGGCACATCCTGTAACACTTGCTTCAGCTGGTGCCTTTGCTCTGGGGTGAGGCTAGCATCCATCAGGGGGTTGGTCTCAGCCCCCTCTTGGGAAGTCTAGGGGAGGTGACCATCAAATGGTTCCAGAGGGTTCTCAGCTAGTTGGCACTCCCCGCGGGCCTGTCTCTCCACTCCTTCTGGTCGTTAATGTGTAGCCATCTCATGGCGTGGGGGGAGTCTCCGCACTGCACCTGATAAGACAGTGGACCTAGGATCCCTATGACTGGAAAGGGGCCCTGCCAGGGCTCCCTCCCCCCAGGATTTAGGATGTGACGGTGGAACAGGACCCAGTCTCCCACCTGGAAGGAGTGGAGTTTGGTCCCCTGATCATAGCGGGCCTTCTGGGTGATCTGGGCGGACTCCAAGTTGAGGCGGGCCAGGGTTCTCACCATCTCCAACTGTTCTTGCATGGTGCACACATGCTCAGGTCCCGGGACGCCCTCCGAGGTTGGGGCTGCGGCCCACTGGACCTCTACTATATCCAGTATCCCCCGGGGCCGGTGGCCATATAGTAGTTCAAAGGGTGCAAACCCTATTGAGGCCTGGGGGGGTTTCCTAACTGCAAACAGCAATGGGTTGACAAAGAGGTCCCATTGGGTGGGTCTCTCGGCTGCTAGTTTCCTCAACTTCCCCTTGAGAGTCTGGTTGAACCTCTCTACCAGCCCATCAGTCTGGGGATGATAGGTGGACATGAAGATTTGCCGAATGCCTAGGGCCCGGCAAAAATTCTGGGTGAGGTTGGCTGTGAAGGATGTCCCACAGTCCTTGGGGAGACCCACATGGGCAAAGAATCTGAAGAGTCCGGGTGACTCCTGTGGCCTGCATAGTTCATAGGGGTATGGCTTCCAGCTACTGTGTGGCATAGTCCATTATCACAAGCAGGTATCGGTTTCCTCATGCAGTGCGGGGTAGGGGCCCCATGAAGTCCATAGCCACCCACTCAAAGGGGATGTGGATAACAGGCAGCGGGGCAAGAGGTGCACAAGGTGGTGGTCTCCCTGAGGCCCATTGACAAGTGGCGCAGGTGTGACAGTATTCCCTGACATCCTTGGCCACCGAAGGCCAGAAGAAGTGGGCCAAGGCCCGAGCCAAGGTGTTGTGTGCCCTTGATGCCTGGCCCAGGCGTGGTCATGGGCTTTAGCTAGCACCTTCCCTCAAAACATCTGGGGAACCAGGAGCTGATGGGTCTCCGTCCTTCAGGTGGCTGTCAGGCGGTACCAAGCTCCCATACAGGGTATGGCAGGGCTTCGAGCAGGGCTAGTTCCACCTCCCAGAGGCGCCCCTGGTACTTCATGGGGACCTTGATGACGGGATACTCCTCTGCATGGCCGTGAAAACAGGCCACCAACGCTTTATGAACAAACGGAAAATGGGTGGGTTGGAGCCATGATTGAATCATCAAGATGGAACTCCCACTGTCGAGCAGGGCCATCAGCTGGCACCCTGCCACTTCCACCACCAGGACCAGGGGAGGTGGGCGCAAAGGGTGCATATTGATGGGCATTGCCTCCTCCCACCCTGTATCACACTCCATGACAGGGCAGTTGCGCACAAAGTGCCCCCGCTGCCTGCACTTGAAGCAGGGTGTTCCTGTGGTGGACAGGGTCCTGGCTCTCCCAGTAGATTCAGAGGGGCTCGGGGACACAGGGCCCCACCAGCAACGTTCCTGGTGCGTCCTTTCCCTGCCGCGCTGGTCCCTTGTCTGCGGGGAGATCTCACCCATCCTGGACGCGATGGCTCCAGGGGTATGTTGGAAGGTCCCACTGCTCCTTGGCCACTGGGGCCCTCCCGGCCAGGTTTTCACGGGTCTGCGGCGGCTGCAAAATTCTTGAGGAGCGTTGTGGCTTCTTTGAAGCTAGTAGGTCAACTGATGATGGAATCAATAAGAAGGAGAGAAGGAAGGAGATACTTTCCTTCCTATCTCTCTCTCTTCCTTTTCAGATCTGGTGAAGCTCTCCCCCTCTCCTCATCAATATAGACCTCTTGGGACAGCTTCAGGATTGGTAAGATAATTCATTATGCTTTATTGCATTGCTAGGATCTTTTAGCTATGCCGGTTTTAGCTTGCCAGGTTTTGTACCATGATTTCTAAAAGTTTTCCTGTAACCTATACAAGTTGATTTGAATAAAATTACTAAATTTATGTCCTGGCTTGTCTTGTATCCTTGTTCTCTCTTCATTTGGGGAAAGTCTGCTCAGTCCAAGATATGCCAAGATCCCTCTCTTGCATATTAATATAGGTTTAGCTGGAAGCTAACAGGGACAGGCTGTCTCCTCTGTGCCAGAGGGAAGGAGTTCCTTCTGTGCCACCACGTCTAGCGGGTGGGTCATGGCAGTACTGGCTACCTGGGAGGGGAGCAGAACCATTTTCTGAGCATGTTCTGTGTTGTGTAGCCCACCCTTGGAAACCCTGAAAGAGTTCCCCTCCATGTGTGGCAGAGGCACGTACCAAGTTGCTTCGCTGCTCTGCTCTCCCATGGGGGGAGGGCCAGGTTGTCCCACACCCTGACTGTGACCCATCACCTCTGGCGGGTCGGTCAGGAACTTGCCTCCATGTCTGGTGGGTGGGACATGGTCTCCTTGCACCCTGACCATGACCCACCACATCCGGCAGCTGCGTCAGGGACTTTCCGCCACATCTGGCAGCTGGGTCATTCAGGTGATTGCCAGGACAGCATGTTCCATGACGCTGCTCATCCGGGTCCAGCCTTGTCCGGATCAATTATTTTGTGCAGCCAGTCCAGCTGGCAGGCACCCCTCCATGAGAGGGAGGAAAGCGCACGATGTTGCTTTGCTGCTCTGCTATCCCACTGGGGGAGGGCCCAGTCCCCCCCTCCTTGACAGGGACCTACTGTCACGGCCAGTGGGGGGCATGTCTGTGACCGCATCCTTTGAAGCTTTCCATATGGGCCTGCGGTCTCCTCCATGCCAGGGGGAAGGGGTTCCTTTGTTGTCACCACATCTGGTGAGTGGGACGTCAGAACTCATTATCTGGGATGGGGGCCTAACTGTACGTGGGCATGTTCTGTGCTCTGGTCTCCACCATTGGAAGCCCTGTAATAGGCCTATGTCAAGTGCCCCATTTGCCTTCTGCCTGTGAGCTGCCCTTGCTCCTGCTGGGATGCAGACCAGGAAGGGTGGTGGGACTTAGAACTGCCTCCCCCCAAGGAGGGGGAGGCATCTTTCTCCTTTGCCATGGCCAGCAGGTGGGTCAGAGTCAGTGGTGTCAGACTATTGGCGTCCATGTCCAAAGTTCCTCTCAATGAGGGACTGCTTTGCAAATGTGCTTGTATACACTGGTGCCAAGTCCCCTGATCCATGGGACCTGCAGTCTCCTTTGAACAAGGGGGAAGGGGTTCTATCAGTCCTTGCCACCACATCTGGTGGGTGGGTCATGCCTGTTGCCATCACTTCGCTGAACAAGGGGTGGTGTTGCACATAAAATTGTATGACATGGTTTCAGGGGCCCCGATCAATGGGACTTACTGTCTCCTCCGCATTGGGGGAAGGGGTGCCTTCATTGCCACCACGGCTGGCAGGAGGGAAATAGTCTCCCCCTTCCGTGGGTGGGTCATGCCCACCAAGTGGTGGGCATGACCAGGAAGGGTGGTGGGCGGAGGTGCTCACAATGTCTCCTTCTTCCCTGGCTGTGACCCACTGGGCCATGCAGGTGGGCACAGGGGGTGCCACTGGGGAGGCACACCCCTGCCCTGAGTTTGGAGACAGCTGGATGCCTCCCCACCCAAGCCTGCTTGTGAGGAGTGGGTGGCCACAGACATGACCCATATGTCAGATGTCTGGTTGCCCCTAGGGCCATGCAGGCTGGCACAGGGGGTGCTGCCAGGGGGCAGCCAGACCTCCCCACCCCAAGTTGGGAGGTGGCAAGATGCCTCCCCACCCAAGCCCACCCACGAGGAGGGAGTGGCCACAGACATGACCCACAGCGCCAGACATCCGGTTGCCCCTAGGGCTGTGCAGGCAGGCCCAGGGGTGGTTCCCCGGGGTGGCAGCCAGGTCCCCTTCCCAGAGTTGGGAAGCGGCCAGACACCGCAAGGAGGGGCAGCCCCCGACATGACCCACAGCACCAGACATCCAGTTGCCCCTAGGGCCATGTGGGTGGGCCCGGGGGGTTCCACGGGGGGCAGCCAGGCCCCTGCCCAGAGTTGGGAGGCAGCCAGACACCCCCCTACCCAAGCCCACCCACAAGGAGGAGGTGGCCACAGACATGACCCATATGCCAGATGTCTGGCTGCCCCTAGAGCCATGTGGGCAGGCACGGGGGGTGTCACAGGGGGCGGCCAGACCCCCCGCCCCAAGTTGGGAGGCAGCAGGATGCCTCCCCGAGCCCACCCACAAGGAGGGGGCAGCCATAGACATGACCCACGTCTGGGGGTCCATCACTTCAAATGGAGGCATAAGGCAATTGCCTTTGATGGCTCCATTTGGGACTTTCCTGGGGGCACCAGCTTTGGGGCTCTATAACTTGGAGATACATATTGCAATCTTCATGAAACTTGGAGGATGGCTAGAGGAGAGCCCACTGAAAACTCCCTGCGAGTTTGGGCTCTCTGAGCATGAAGGGGGCTGTCCTGGGCCCCCCGAACCTCGAACCTTGAACCAGTTCAGAAATCGGGTGAGTTCGTCAAGTTCATGTTCCATGGAAATTGATGAACCATGAACTGAGCGGTTTGTTTTTTTTATTCCGTGCCCATCTCTACTCAGAACTTTTTTCTCCATTGTACTTTATTAATTAGGAGAAATAAACCAACAACCTGACCTTATGAGCCATTGGGCATCAGCATCACAAAGGACTGTAAGCATGGAACCTGCAGCCAACATTAACTTCAACTGAAAGGCTGCAGTGTTGAGACTTTATGCTCTGCCTCATGCATTTCTTAATAACAAGAAAATGTCAGCTAAACAGTAAACTGAAGGGAAAGGACAGAAATGAGGTACTATGGGAGAAAAAAAACTATTTGTAGCGGAAGTACAGTTATACAAATAAATACCAAAGATTATCACTGCAGATTTATACAGGGCAAAATTACTAGTCATGGGGTTATACAGTAATCAAATTTAACCTAAAGAAGTTTTTGTTATGAGGACTTTTGTTGTGGAGGAGGTTGCATATTAGACAATAGATTCTCTATTGAAATAGGTGATGAAAGAGTGCCTCTCCCTTTTTTAAAGCACCTGGTTTGACTAAACCCCTAGTTAATTTTAATTGAAATGTTAGCTTTTCCATGAGGCAATAATCCTAAATGCGCTGAAACCAAGAGTTAAGAGTCAAAGGGCCCGAGGACTTCCATTGCTGGGCAATCTCCACTTAAGTTCAAGTGATGAGTGAGAGAATTAAATCTTTGTCAGGAATGTTCTTCAACTCATCAGGAATCAGACCAAGCAAGAATATCCTTAAATTGGGGGATGAGGGATTGTATTGTAATTTTTACTGATTTCTGAAATAGACCTGCATGCAAAGCTGAAACACTTGGTTGATATAATGACCATAACAAATTACAACCAAACCAACAGTGCAGAAAACGTGTTTTGCATATAAGATGTATTTTGAGTGGATATTGTTATAAAAGGTTTAAAGATCAATTTCTTTTGGAATGGATTTTGAGTGGAGAGAGGTCATACCAAATACAAAACCATGGCTCGGGCTGTATAAGATTTCCCATATCACACACCCACAAAACATGCTGGACCTCTATGGTGTCACATATGTGCTTATATATACCATAGATTGTGGGAAAGTGCATTTTCATAACTGAGCAGCACCAGTCAGTGATGATCTCTTGCTCAGCATTATATGATCCTATGTTACAGACATCAAAGAAAAGTATGGTCTCTCTGGTACACTGGATGAATACCATAGGATGAGAGCCAGTTTGGTGTAGTGGTTAAGAGCAGCAGGATTCTAATCTGGAGAATTGAGTTTGATTCTGCACTCCTCCGCTTGAAGCCAGCTGGGTGACCTTGGGTCAGTCACAGCTCTTTCAGAGCTTTCTCAGCCCCACCCCCCATAGGGTGATTGTTGTGAGGATAATAACTCTGGGTGTGCGCTTAAGGTTTCCGATTTGGGTTTTTAACCCAAATTGGGCCCGATTTGGAAAGATTTGGGATTCCTGAATTGACCCCAGTATTGCTGAGCTGATTCAGGAATCATGAAGCAAAGCTTCTCAAAGCAATTCATATAGCTTCAGGAAGCTTCAGGCAAAGCAGCAGCAAATGCAGCACTTTTCTAGCTGTTTGCATTTGCAAACAGCAAGAAAAGTTTCAAACTTCCCACTCCACCACTTTTTTCACCCGATGGGAGGAAAAGGAGGGGGTCCCTCTTCCCCCTCCCTCCTCCCTCTCCCATTGGCTGAAAAAAGCAGCAACACTTTTCTTGCACAGCAAGAAAAGTGTTGCTGCTTTCAAATGCCCCTCTGCTTTTTTCAGCTGATGGGAGGGGGAGGAGGGAACCCTCTCCTCCCCCTCTCATTGGGTAAAAAAGGTGGTGAGGTGGGAAGCTTGAAAGCAACACTTTTCTTCACATCCTTCCTCTCTGCCCCATAATGTTTCATATTGAAAATGTGTGAAAGAACATGTGTTTCAAGATTCTCAGTCCTTCAAGCAGCTGCCAATTATGTGCAACAAGGATCAGAAAATCTCAGTGATGTAAAGTCACATGTTTGCTAATACTAGATGTCATGGAGGAAAGATAGGGATGGGAACTGGGAGTGCAGCTTTTGGGCAAATGTCCTCAGTCTGCTGTCCATTTATGTCCACTAAACTATGGGTGGCCAATGTCCAGGATGTTGCAAACCAGATATGAAAAGGCCACGAGACATACACAACTGAAGTCTCATTCAGACATTCAAGAAACATATGAAGGGGATCATGTCTAATTTCCCTAGTCCCTGAAGGACTGGATAGATTCTTCAACATATGTATGAGTGGTACCTAGGTAGGCTTAGTTATCCGTGCACAGTCTCATTCAAGCTTTCGGAAGAACATGCAGAGGTCAGGAGTGAGGCAGCAGGCACAGTCCCTGTTCCATGACCCCATTGTGTTCCCTGAATATCTGAACAGGGCCCTTTTCTGCTTACCTCCTGCTCCACGCTCTATGCTACTCAACTGTCGCTCAGATAATCTAATATACAATCTTGAGCAGAGGAGCTGCTCCTTTAAAGCAGGGGTCCTTTGTTTTCCTGCTGACTTCCTCGCCTTGCCATCACAATCAGTCTCTGCCAGCCAGCAAATTACAGCCCAGAGGCCCTCTCTAAAAATAAAAGTCTTTACATTTCTGCCATGACACATCACAGAGCAATGCCAGAACTGGGTCAAGTTACATAGCAGTGTAATTTGCCAGAGGTCTTGTGACATGACGTAAGGGGCTGCAAAGGAACGGAAGGGCTTTTAATGTAAAGAAAGGCTGCCTGAGAAGTTTGCCTGGAAGCAAAGGATTGTTGCTGTAATAAAGGATGGGGCAGAAAACGAATAGTTGAACTCATGATGCTTTCTTGGTCTCTGGGTAAAGAGATCTTCAGATAATTAATGAAAATTGTCCTGCATAGTTATTATTTATGCTCAATGACACAGAGAAACCACGTTTGCACTTGTGGACAGCCTTTTTACTGATGTATACAAAACTTTTCTAGAGAGATTCTCATAGTTCTATGCAAGAATGCTCCAGCACCTCTCCATTTGGATGACCATTGGCTCAGTAACTGTGGATCCTCAGACATTTTTTTAAAAAGGCAGCTTCTGGAACATTCAAAATTGGATCAAAATGTTCTATTCATAAGAGTTGTCTCACGGGTTCTCCCATTTCCCTTCCTCTCTCCAGTTTCAAAGTTAAAGGGAGAATGGATCCTCACAGGAAGATCAGTTTCGAAGGGAAGATAAGTTCCAGAAAGATGCAACTGGAAAAAGGAATCTTCCTGAACATATTGACCTGATTTTCTAACTACCTGTCAAAGTAAGCACCTCTAGAGTAGGAAGTATAATCTGTTCCAGTGCATTAAAGCCCTAGAACAATAACTCTATTGGTCACAGTTTAATTTATTTCTGAATAAATATGTGTAGGATCAGCTGCACATTATATATAGCATGCAAAAATCCTCCCACCTCCCCGACTAGTTACTATATGAATCCTATAAAGGCCAATACATATTAGAATCCTATACAAAAGTGCTTGCTTGGTCAAACTGTGTACATAGCGCCTGATTTTTTTTAAAAAAAAACACCCTGACAACTTGCATACTATACCTCAGGGAGGGAATTAAAGCCAGAACATTGACATCAAAAGTAAATGATAATTTAGCTCAGATGTAGTCACAGCTGCAAAAGTAACAAACAACTCAGTGTTTCTTGTTGTCCGTCAGGCTTTTGTTCTGCAGTTTATCTAAATCTTTGGTAGCTTGGGAGGGGTGGAGAAGAGAAAGTGGATTCATGTGTCACTGTCTCATCTTCTGTGCTAGGCATCGATGTGTTCCCAAGGCTACCCTCCTCTGTCCTTCGAACTATCTCTACCAGTAAATCATTTAGCTCACCCGTCACTCTTGGCCATTGTGAGGGGCACAACAGTTCCCCATTTAAGCTCAACCATGGCTGATTCCCTAGGCAGGGAAAACTGCTTAACAAAAGTGGGGAACAGACAAGAAGTTAGGTTGAATTTTATGTTGCCTTGTGCTGAAATAATCTCCAACTTTTCTGTTGTACAAATCAACAGCTCATCTCATACTGATATTTCTGAAGCTATGTGTTTGTCAACCGAGCTGAGCAGCTTTAGTCATTCAATCTCAGATTGCTTTTAAAACCTTGACACAGTTGAAAACATGCATATATCTCTATAGGCACTTATCCATTATCTTTTCACCTAATCAAGTTCTTGGAATGTTTTAGTGGGTAGCTTGTGCTTGTTTCTGTCAGGATATAGGGAGCCTAGTGCTGCTAGTGAAAGGATCTGGGCAGTAGTAGTTGTGTTGAGTAACTTGGAAGTAACTGTGAGATTGCTAGGTCTTACCATCACTAAAATGCTTCTTACTGCATATTTATTTGTGTTCATAGGCTTCTATGTGAACCGAGAGAGAGAAGAAAGGGCGAGTACTGTCAGGCACAGAGACAGGCAGATTGGGTGAGTCCACTATCAAGCCAAGAGTCTGGGGACCAGAGTGTTAGGAATGAGTCCTCAGAGAATGCATGGACATGGTCAGGTTCAGAACAGATATTAGTTATCCACAAGGCAGTCAAGGAGTGGCGCAAGTTCAGACACATGGGAATCAGGCTCAATGGAACTCACATGATCTTATGGATCTTATGGATCTTCTTGAACTGAAGCCAGGCAACTCAGATGGTACACATAGCAAGACTTTTGAATGGCTGGCTCTAGGTTCAGAGTTTAAACCTTTACAGTGCCTGGCAACATCCTAAGTGGCCCAAGACCAATGGTAGAGCTGGTGAGCAAACTGACATTCAGCTTTGCCACTACTGGTGGCAACCAGGAATTTTCCCAGTAAAAGGTCAATCTTCTGATGGAGGCAAGATTTCACTTTCAAAACTGTGTTGTAGCCTCAGGACACGTTGTTTTCAGGTCTTCAAATCGTCACAATTACAAACCTGAAAAGAAGGAAAGAGTAAAGGAGATATAGAAGGAAAGACTCTCTCAAAGAGACAGCAGAAAGTCTTCTTCCCTGGAGTAGACTACGAATGACCATGAAAGAATTTTTGTCTCCTAAGAATATGGCAAATGTACATACTCCATGGTCTGGATTAGACATGGGCACGAACAGCAATACAAATGAAAAAAACCCATGAACAGCCTGTTCGTCTGTTCGCGAACAAGCCATTCGTGAGTCCCCATTCTAAATGAACAGGTGGTCATCACAAGCCTCATTCATTGCGTTTGGCAGCTGTTCGCCATGCTAAACAGTCTGGCACCTTTCAATCAATTCCCCTGGCAACGGCATGGACTGAACTCTGTCTGAACTCCTGGCTTTAACTCTTCAGCTTCCAGCAGACAGTCCAGTTTCTGCCACTCAGAAGAGAAAAGGACAGCAAGGGGGGGACCCATAGATCATACTTTTCCCGGGGTGCAATCTCTCTGAAACTTGGGGGGTCTTCAGAGGACACTGAGGACTATGTCCCCTGTAAATTTGGTGAGTATTGGACATTGGGAAGGTCAGTTTTGTAACCCCTCAAAGAAGCTTCCAACAGGCAGCACAGTTTTTGCCACTGTGAAGAGAAAATGACAGCAAAGGGGGCGGCGCTGGCTCTTCTGGTGTGAGAGGGATGGAGGCTCTGCCCACTGTCAGAGGGATGAGGACATTCTCCTAGTCTCTCTGACAGTGGGCTAAAGGACCCCCATTGCACTGGCTCTGCCCACTGTCAGAGGGACAAGGGGAGTCTCTCCTCGTCCCTCTGACAGCAGGCAGAAGTGGCCCCACGGTGGTGCTGGCTCTGCCCACTGTCAGAGGGAAGAGGGGAGTCTCTCCTTGTCCCTCTGACAGAAGGTAGAAGGGGCCCTCGGCAGTGGCAGCTCTGCCCGCTCTCAGAGGGATGAAGAGATTCTCGTCTCTCTGACAGTGAGTGGAAGCAGCCCCATGGCAGTGGCTCTGCCAGAGAATCTCCTCGTCTCCCTGACAGCAGGCAGAAGGAGCCACACAGCACCAGCTCTGCCTGCTGTCAGAGGGACAAGGCAAGCCTCCTCGTCCCTCTGACAGTGGGCAGAAGTGGCCCCGCAGCACTGGCTCTGCCCACTGTCAGTGGGACAGAGAGAATCTCTCTGCCCCTCTTGCATCCGGCAGCAGCAGCCCGGCAGCACTGGGGTGGGGCAGGAGGCTGTGGGCTGGGTGTTGTGGGATGTTTAAAGGGCCCTGCCCCTTGCACATGGCAGCAAAGGGCCCTTTAAACTATCAGCTGGCAGGCGGCAAGGGGGAATCCCCCCCTGCCACCTGCCAGCTTATAGTTTAAAGGGATCTTTAAAGGGCCACAGACATGAAGACCGAACATATTTGTTAAGGGGACATGTTCGCTTCTGTTAATTGTTCATTGTTCATGGATGGCAATGAACAACGAACAGGGTGTTTGTAATTTTTTTCCCGTTAGTTCCCATGTCTAGTCTGGACTAGACTGGATTAATATCTGTAGCTCAGTTATCCATCCGTGAGGCAATTGTATGACTTGACTTTCAATAAACTCAGTGCAGTAATGTTTGTTGTGGACGGTGAGGAAGAATTGATAGAGTTTTTAAAACACCTCAACAATATCCACCTGAACATACAATTCACCATGGAGAAAGAAATCGAGGGTAAACTTCCATTTCTAGATACCATGGTCATCCGCAAAGCAAACTTTCAGTTAGGTTACAAGGTCTACAGGAAACCAACTCACACGGATCGATGCTTACACAAAAACTCCAATTACCACCCTTGGCAGAAAAGAGGCATAATAAAAACATTAGTGGACCGTGCAAGATGGATATGTGAACCACACTTTCTCAATGAGGAAACTAATCGTCTAAACCATGCACTTCAAGCAAATGGCTACTCCAGAAATGAAATCAGAAGAGCGATTAAACCAAAGATAAATCAAACAACTAAGGAAAAACTGTCTTCCACAGGAAAAGTGTTTTTGCCATATATCAAAGGAATCACTGATCAGATGGGAAAGCTTATGAAAAAGCACAACTTACAAACAGTATTCAGACCCACCCAAAAAATACAACAGATGCTACGATCAGCAAAAGACAGTAGAGACCCCCTCACCTCTGCAGGTGTATACCGCATACCCTGCAGCTGTGGACAAGTTTACATCGGGACCGCACAGCGTAACATTCAGACAAGAATAAAAGAACATGAAAGACATTGCAGACGTGGCCATCCGGAAAAATCAGCAGTGGCTGAACATAGCCTAACCCAAACAGGACACTGTATCCTATTCCAGGACACTAAAATACTGGACAACACTTCCAACTACTTCGTCAGATTGCACAGGGAAGCCATTGAAATTCATAAGTATAAACACAATTTCAACAGGAAAGAAGAGACTTTAAGAATGAATAGAGCATGGTTTCCAGTCCTGAAAAACACCAGGCTAACAAAATACTCTACATCCTACAATAGCCCTGCAGAGAAGATTAGCATATCAAGCACCAATCCATATGCAAAAGAACCTCCTCAGGATACAGTGAAGCCTCCCTCAATTAGCATTCCACACCCTGGGAAACTCTTACAGGATGACTCAGCCCAAACCCACCTTCCTGAGTAGAAATAAATGACCTACCAACATCTTTTCCACACTGTGACACTGAGAGATCTCTGTCTTTTGGTGCTACACCTCTGAAGATGCCAGTCACAGCTGTTGGCGAAACGTCAGGAACTACAATGCCAAGACCACGGCTATATAGCCCATAAAATCCACAACAACCATCGTTCTTCGGCTGTGAAAGCCTTCAACAATATATCAGTGCAGTAATATCAAAAAATTACCACATCATAGCATCATCCTACCAATCACTTATTACAATTCCTCACAGCATTGCAGAACTCATTCACCCAATGCACTTGACTGCTCATAAACTGATCAGTCAGCTCATCAATCAGTCACCCACAACAGTCATCATTCACAACTATTGACCCATAAGCTCAAGGTATAAGGCCTTAAAAGTGAAGTTAAACTTGCATACACAGGGAATATGCCTCAGTGGTGGGGCATCTGCTTTGCACACAGAAAGTTCAATCCCCAGCATTCTTACATATAGGGAACAGGACGTAGGTGATGTGAAAACCCTCTAATGGAGATTCTGGAAAGCTGCTGTCAGTCAGAAAAGATAATATTAACCTTGAGAGATCAATGGTCTTACTCTGTAAAAGGCAGCTTCATGTGTTCAAAGTATATTTCCCTTGTATTGGCCTGTCCCCTCCCACCATTTCTGCTTATGAAAGATTGAATTATTGTCTAGGCTCATTGATCCATGTCATGGTAACATCAAGACTGGACTACTAATGACACTCTATATAGGTCTCTCATCTACTCAGAGAATCCTGTTGATGCAGATTGCTGCAGCTCAGTTATTATCAGGAGCTAGTTGGAGCATACATACTAGTTCCATATGTCACTGATGGAGTCCATCAGTTACTGGGCTCAATTCAAGCTTTTGGCTATCACTTGCATGGTCTTGATCCCTCATATCGGCAGGACTGCTTCTTCCCCTATGGTACACCAGAATAGCTTTGCTAATCTGTGCTGGGTCTTCTGCAGGTACCACCCTGCAAACGGGCAAAATCAACAACTGCCTGTACATGTGCATTCTCTGTTGTGGAACAGAGAATGCACAGAACAGAATCTTATGGAACAGCCTGCCTGATGAGGTTGGGAAAGCTCCCACTCTCCTGGTTTCCCACAAACTATGCAAAACTAAATTATTCAAGAGGGTTTTTTGAACAGGCAACAGGGTTGTACTGTAACAAAATGATTCAGAAATATGCTTGGGTAAAGAATTAGGGACTGTAGACTACATTACTGCGTAGAGCTCATACTGTCTGTTGCTGTAAGTAGGATCATATTATGTAATTTCTGCATCATTTAACATGTAATGGTAATTAGACATGGGCACGAACCAAAAAAATTAATGAACCAGAGGTTTGTGGTTCGGTGCCGATGATGATCCCGAGGTCGTGAACTGCAACGAACATTTTCCATTGCCGAACCAGTTCGCAGTTCACGGTTCGTGGGGCGCGGAACGGCCCCTGTGGCAGTTAGAGAGCCCATATTCCCGGGGAGGGTTTTGCAACGTCTCCTACAGCCATCACTCAAGTTTGGACAAGATTGCAAAAGGGATCTTGGAGTTATACCCTCTCCAATCCAAGGCCCCCTGGAAACTCCCACAAAAATCCAAGCTCAATTATACTCTCTGTCTCTCTCCCCAAAGGCTAGCAAGTGGCAAGCAAGAGCTCTGTCCCACTCCACTGCTCGCTTAAACTGAAACCCAGCCTGGGAGCCCATGGCTATTTATAAGCACAGGTCCCATTGAGCAACGCAGGAAGTCTGTGTTTGGCCGTCAGAGCTGCCTATCAGGGTTTGCAGGGATGAGATTGGAGTGCCCATGGCTACAGAACACCCCACCCCCCCTTCCTCCCCTGGGTGTCTTCTCCTAACTTGTAACTGCTTTGCAGCTCCGTGGTTGGAAGGAAGACCTGCTGATCAAGGTAAACTGGGCATCCATTCGGATTTTCAGAGCGACAGAAGGAGCGCAGACAGAGTCCAGGCATTCCCCCGGCTCCATTGCCAGGGAAATTGATTGCTGGTGCCTGACTGTCTGGCTTCCCGAACTGCAGCCAAACGCACCAAACCAGGCCTCTCCCGAATGCTGGTTCGTTGGCCGTGGACTATCACAAACTGCCAGATTAAAAACCCAATTTCGCGGGTTTTTAAGTTCGTAATGCGGTTCGTGCCCATCTCTAATGGTAATACATATGCTTTGTTTCAGCTCTGTATTTATATTTCTGCAACCCCAACCCTATTGTGCTGTTTATTGGATGCTGCTGAAGCATATGGGTTAAGTGGATTGTGCTGTGAATCAACATTCTGCTGATTCAACTCCCATGACTGCCATGAGCTCTGCAGGTGGCCTTGGGTAAGCCACTCCTCTCAGCCCCAGCTCCCCTGCTGCATTGTGGGAATAATAATAACACTGACTTTGTTCACTGCCCTGAGTAGGTCACTAATCTATCCAGAAGCATGGTATATAAGCCCACGGTTGTTGTTGTTGTTGTTGTAAGCCCACTGTTGTTGTTGTTGTTGTTGGTGGTGGTGGTGGTTGTTCCAGCCATTTATCATATTGATTTATACTGTAATTTGCTTTGAGTGCCAGTGAGAATGCCTGCTTCCAATTATTTCATGTATTTGCATGGTTCGTGCGAGATGGCGGTGGCAGTCTGCCATGAGCTTCCAACCGATGCAGTTATCAGAGGGAAGGCAGAAAGCAGCCAGGAATCCCACAATTGTGCCTGGATGCAACCTAGTTGAGAACCTACCCCCCAAGGAACATTTATACTGAATTTTATTTATTTTGTTTTCTTTTTAAAAATCCTGTGAGCCACTTTGGAAGCCAATCTTTCTTGGCTGGAAAATGAGATAAAATATTTTTTTGAATTAAAAAAATGATGGTTTACATTGTGTGCTTTACTGTAAAACTCTAAATATTTCAGAGCCAAATGTCAGATTTTAACAGGGGATCTCATTGAAATTCTGGGAAATATTATGAATGCTAAATTTGTTTTATTGAGTAGGTCATTAGAAATTTCTGGAATTTTTATATGAACTGTTTTTCAAATTTCACCATCAGCAGTGAAAGCAATGAAATTATTCTGAAATAAAGGCTACGTTTTAACTAAGATGTGCTTGGGGAGAAAATCCAAAGATATTTTTCAATGTATTTATATTATTTATAGTTTGCCATTCTCTTTGTAGATTCATTTTATTAATTTGTGATTGGCAAAAATCAGAACATTTCTGTGCATGTCCCTAGGAAGAATTCCCCAAAGGTAGAAAGTTGTGGTATATAACATCTATCAACTATTATTAATGAAAAATACTAAGTATCATTGCATGCCAAATATCAATTGTCAAATATCTAATATTGAAACGAAGTATCATTGTGTTAAATACACTTATCCCCACATTTGTTTCAACTCTAGCAAATATTTAATACCTGGCAGCTAAGGACACTTTGACTCCCAAAGCTCATATCCTGGAAATCTAGTTGGCCTTTAAGGTGTTACAGGACCAGAATGTTGCTCTTCTACTCCAGACCAACACAGCTATCCACCTGAAACTGTTGAACTCTAGTAACCATTTATAACTGGATTATCCTCTGCAGACAAGACAATCCTGTTACAAATTGTTGCTATCACACAACACCAGCACGATATCTGAAAATGTATAAGGAATCTGGTTATAGCTTCACTTCTGCATAATTATTGGGAAATAAACCATAGATCTCAGGGGGGGATTCTTTCTGAGTGAACATGTCTCTGACTGTAAACTTTTTTTCTCCAAGGATGTCCCAGCCAGAAGCTAGTATAAAATTTGTTCTAAAAACCTCCCGTATCCCACATGAAGTTTAGGTGCAGGTGCAACATTAGTGCTGAAACCAGGAGCTTTTGTGAGATTGCTTCTCTTCTTTTGTGAGCTGATGCTCACAATGTTACAGAAGTAATCTCATGCAAATTTGTCACTTTGATCGGAGGAAGGGTGTTTTTTTTTTTGCAAAGCTTCACTTCTAGCATATCATTGGAACTGGCCCTCACATCAAATGTCCTCAAATATGGCTAAGAATATGACCTGAATGTCAACTCATCGATTTTGAAAGTTCAAATATTGGGGAAATTTTCTTTCTACTCTCAGTACAATACCAGTTTGAATAGTGGGGAAATGTTTGGATAATGGGGAAATATTTTGAATATCAAGGAAATTTTCTTACTGCCTACAGAAAAATACCTTGAAATCAAGTGTCGTATATTGGTTAGAGTGTCAGATCCTGGGAGGCCCCACTATGCCATGGAAGTTCATTGGGTGATACTGGGCCAGTCACACTCTTTCAGCCTAAACCACCTCACAGGGTTGGTGTGGGAAAAGGGAGAAGGGGAGAATGGTGCTGTGAGCTGCTTTGGTCCCTGTTGGGAAGAAAAGCAGGGTATGAATAAATAAATACCATCAATATCTCAAAACCCTGAAACTGATATTGGGTAAATAATATAAAATTACTTCTCTAGTGCTAAGAATATCATATATTAGGAAAACTGACCTGATTGTGCTCCAGGAATGGATATAACACCACTAATATTTGCATCTCCACTTGGGTTGGCTTCCATCACTCACTGAAGCACAGGATGTGAGTTATAAGTTTCTTGTGAGCATCTTTTTAGTAAAGGATGTCATTTAATGACAGACTAATCAGTATGTGTTTCCAAGGCTATTGTTTATTTTATGATGGGCTTTTTCTTCTCCTATCAGGGACAGTTACCATTTATTAAGAAATCTTTTCTCTGAGCATGCTGTTGTATCACATTTATTTTGCAGGGTGAAAAATCTACCTCATCTGCTTAATGTCTTTATCAAAAACAAAATCTGCTTCACCTTCTTCTAATCCCAAAACAGCTTTTGACAGCTCGATAATACCTTCCCATGAAGCGGTGTTGAGGAATCCATGTTTTGCATTGTTGAAGAGCTTGGGTTAACTTTGGTCTGGCACAAAGAACTTCCCATAAATTCAGTTGCAAGGAGGAAAACAATTTTTTTCCAGAGTCTGTGAATTGCTTTCCTATTCAAAGCTTGGGCCAGTCTTCACAGATCTGAGCGTCAATGAAAAAAAAACCCCACCAGAATATCTTATTTCTCATTCCATCTGTATTCAGTTTCTTTCTTATTCTTTGTATAGTTTCTTGGAGAGTATCTGGGGCTCAGTCAGAGGGGCTGGCAGTTTGCCAGAGTTTCACTCCAGGAGCCTGAAGCTGGAACCTTTAATAGTTGAACCAAAGCTCTCCAGGCCAAGGCACAGAAAAGAGAATATGGGGGAGGGGGGGAAGAGGAAGAGAGAAAAGATCATTTTGCTTCACTGTAGTCTCCATTTTTGGTTATTAACATGCTCATAAAGTTGCCCTTTGCATGTAATGAATAATTCTAACTAATATTTCATCCAGAGACTTTGCCCTTGCTTCCTGCTGATGTCATATCTGTGACCAGAATACAATATTTTACATAGATTTATTTAATAATTTCTTTAAAAGCTCTAATTGTTACTACAAACTTTGCAATGCAACTCTATTACATTTAATTTAAAGACCTCCCCACCACCATTTTCTAGCACAGTGCCCTTTCTTGAATATTTATCCATTGGCAAGAGAAACAAAATACTAAGCCAATATGTATATATGGCCATCTTTTACATCATAAATTTTCAAAAACATTTGCAAAAATTACTCTGGGGATTAGGGAAGAATGTATTAGTGATGTCACATGGGCCTTAGCCAATAAGTACATGCCACAGCCAATGTTTTGCTTATTCAGGCTGAACTAGGCTAAAAAGCCTACAGAAATGTTTTCTTCCGGGCTTCCATACTACACTTGTTTAGAGGAAGCATGGACACCATTATCAACATTCTTCCATCACTCTTCAAGTCTTACCTCTGTGTACAGACCATTAACTCTGCCTAATATGGCCCTCCCAGCCAGCAGCTTCCACTGATAAGGCTGGGGGCTGCTCTTTGCCTCCCTGGAAGGAGGAGGAGACAGAGCATTTCCATGGTATCTGGGTCTCAGGCTGGGGGTGGTGGAGAAAGGAGCCTTATGAGGCAACTCCTCCAGCCAGCTGGCAGTTGCTCTGTGTACTCGGCCCACCCACCTCACCCTGTAGTAGTGCAGGGTTAGCCAGCTGCTGCTGACAGATCCAGGTAGGAATTTTTCCCCCTTTTCCCTAATTGGCATGGGAAAGAGTTGGTTTTTTGCCTACTTTGTACTGCTTGCAGAGGTTTGAGGTAATTGGCAAGGTGGAGCCACCTTAGAATGGTCACTGGCAGGATACAGTTTGGGAATAGGGAGTGGGCCTGTGAGCACCCTAGGTGCTTTTCCACTGATGGGGAAAAGGGGTCTGCCAGGAGCGGATGGTACTGCTTGTGATGGCTGCCATGCTGTGTGGGCAGACTGCCTTGGGAAACCCTATGTGCAAGTCCTTCCCTCACTGCTGTATGGCTGAGGCTTAGGAGCTTGAGCTGGCGGGATCCATTTTGTCGGCTGGCCAGGTCTTAGCCATCCATAGGATGGCTTGCACCTGAGGCTTTGGGGCTTGCCTAGACAGGTCAAGGAGGAGGTCCAGGGGTGATCCTGTGGCTTAACCTATACTGCTAGTTGGCCCTTGCCGTATTAATGGTTGATAATATGTTTAATAAAGTAGCCCTTTAGTTCCAAGTCTTGTGTCTGTCTCATTATTCCGACTAGGGTGGCAAATGTTTTTGTTGTATTGTTGGCAAGATCTGATGGGTGCAAATTATACATCTTCAGTCCTTGTTGCATTTTTTTCACTGTGTTGGATAGCATCTATGTTAGACTTCTAGAGATGTGGAGTCTCCTGCCATTAGGTTTACCAGGGCATTGTCCTGCCTCCACCACCTCTCCCTAGCTCTTACCTGCTTTCACAGCAGGAGAATACATGAGTGGGGGGGGGGATGACATTTTGATGTAGCAACGTTGCTTCCAGATGCTGAATACACAGCACTCTAAGAATTTTCCCATTCTCAATGGTCTTTACAATAGAGATTGGGAGAATTTCTAGAGTGTAGCATGATGCTCCCCCTTCCTATGACCCACATCCAAATTCTCCTTGGACAGCCAGGTACAATCTCTAAGGACTGAGGGTAGGTGAAGGAGAATAAACCGAGACTTCATCTATACAAGATGGAACTGTTGCAGATTAGCAATGAAGCTGATACAAGAAAAGCAACAACAACATTCGATTTATATACCGCCCTTCAGGACAACTTAATACCCACTCAGAGCGGTTCACAAAGTATGTCATTATTATCCCCACAACAAAACACCCTGTGAGGTGGGTGGGGCTGAGAGAGCTCCAGAGAACTGTGGCTAGCCCAAGGTCACCCAGCTGGCTTCAAGTGGAATAGGTGGATAGCCTGTTCTGGATGGATTACACTCCTGCTGAAAGAGCAAAGTTGCAGTTTGGAAATACTCCTGAATGCTTTGTTTTTCTTGGAGAGACAGGTGGCTGAAGTTGTCCAAGTGCCTTTTTCCTGTTTAGGCCGGTTTGTTAGCTGTGGTAAGAATCTGGCCTTGTTGTACATGCCAGATTGGACTGTAAGGACTATTCTTGATGAAAGTTTTAAAGTTTAAGCTGGTACAAAAACTAGCCACTCTGGTCATGATGGAAACTACCACAATGAGTACAGAAATTGGATATTGAACCTGATTGCCCAGACAACACAAGGGTCTTCATCTTCATCTCATCCTCCGTCACGGTAACAGGTAAGGCAAATATCTCTGCTCTCATGAAGTGAACCCCATAGAGAAAGCAAACTGACGTACTTTTAATCCCAGTACATGATATAGTATGTCATCTAGGCATTTGCAGAGAAGTACATATAATGAAGAATATTGGCGCCTGTCAAGGATATTACAAGCAAGCTCTGTGTGATGCAACTCTCAAGAGGGAATCTTTCATCAAATTCCCAATATGCGATTCTGCCAGCTTTGCCAGAAAGCTCTCCTAAAGACTGTATGCAGTTCTAACCCAAGTCTAAACATCTGAGGGAAGTATGCCATTGCCTACATCAAAGGCAGCAGTCTTTGGTTTACATTGCAAGAACAACTCCATTTAGCAGAGTCAGGCCAATAAAAATGTAATGTAATGTGCTGCAGCCCAGAGGCCTGTCTGATGTAAAAAAGAAAAAAAACCTTTTAATACTAATTTTCATTTAACAATAGTGTGCACGAGAAAGAGAAATTATCCCAACATCAGAGGGAAGGAAAGCTTGTATAAAAACCTTTCGCCATTGCAAGATCCTGCAGCAATTTCAGGGAGATCTCTGGGGATAATTTAAGGAATGGCATTAACATACAGTACCAGAATAAGAAAAATATACAGCATTTGGCTGCAAGCTCACACTAAGAAGAAAACTTGCAAGATTCTAGGAACCCCTATAAGGTATGCTTGGCTTATCATGTTATATTTAAAGAGAGTAGGGGCAGGGACAGAATAAAGAGGGTTCTCTCTTCTAGCTCCTGAATTGGGGGTGGTGGTGATAGTAATGGAAGCAATGGTGAGGGTTTTTAGGTTGCCACCAGAGACAAAGGATTCCCTACTCCCAGCTCCTTTTTCCTGATGCTGTTCCTGCAGCGAGCAGGAGAAAAATAATGTAAAAAAATAGCTGTTGGTGATGGTGTGACATCACTTTTGGGGGAAAGCCAGAAGTGATGTCAGTCCACTCTAGGATTGCCAGCACTCTGGTGATCCCTAGAGATGTGTGGCATCACTTCCAGGTTTTTCCCAGAAGTGACATCATGTCATCACAGATGGCACCCCCACTATGCTCCCTCCCACTCCTGCCAGTTGCCAGGCCATGCCTTGCAATCTTTAGCAGTAGTAGTAGCTACAGCCACTGCCTCAAGTCAACAAAACATTCTTAAACTGCCACTGGTTGCTGTCTAGTTAATCTGCCATGGATAGCCAATAAGCCAATTCAGAGGCTTTCTGACTTCGCTATGACTGTGGTCTGTGATTCCATATTACATAGGCAATCACACTTGACAACAAGTTTTGTAACAACAAAACTGATTCCAAACAAGAGCAGGAACTGGTGCCCTCCATCTGAACACACACACCCTCTTCCAAAATCTCTGGCAGGGGGTTGCTTTCTACAATCTGAGACTGCAAAACCGGGCTCCACCTTAGCAAAGTTGAATATGTACAACAGTGCTTTTCTAAGCATAGGTAGACCCTTCTGAGTCTACTGAAGTCAATTTATTTATTACTAGCTTGATACCTGTGCTTCGCTACAGTATTTAACTACTTTAAATCCAGTTATAATACTTAGGGGTATGTAAAAAATTTTGGTTTGTGCATTTTTCAGGGGGGGGGGCGTTGGAGTTGGCAACTCTAGCGAACTTTTAGAGGAAGACTGGGAGCTGCATTTTACCTCAGGACACATTCAATGACTCCCAAGAGCAACTGCATACTGTTTAGAATGTGGGGGGCGAGGACCAGTCAGGCCGCATACGCAAATGACCTTTGTGTTCCAACTGCCTCTGGGGGGAGGGATGTGGTATGGAATGTTGTGAGTCCCAATCAGCCAGTATATGCAAATGACCTTGAAAGGCTGGCCCAATCAGGGAAGAGTGACTGAGCTGGTAGTGGTCGGGGGCACAAGCAGCTGCATCCTGCCAGCTACACAGGGAAGCTGTATCCTTTTGGGAAAACATATTTCACCCCTTTTTACCCCCTTAGGAGGCAAATTTCTTAAAATCTCTTCTTAGTGGGTGTTTACATCTTGAAAGGAATGTTCTCTCCAAATTTCATGTTTCTAGGTCCAGGAGTTTTGACTGGATGTTGATGAGTCAATCAGGACACTTGTCTTTATATATAGATAGATAGATTTATTAAAACAGTTTACCCCACCTTTCCTTTTTGCTCATGGTGGCTTATAATAACAATTAAAACATTACAAGTTAAAAACCAAAATAACATAAATTCCAAAAACATTCCTTCCCTCCCTAAAAGATTCCTGCTACTCATAGCCCATCACAAGCCATGGAAAACAAATGGGGCTTGCAGCACCAGCTAAAGATCACCAGTGAGGGAGCTCAGCCCCCTTCTCAATATTTTTTCTGCAATACATAAAATAAATAAATTCTAAATAAGTGTGGGAACAGCCAGCAGGTGGCAACCTGAAGACCACATTTGGAGCACAGGAACATATGAAAGGAGGCAGTCCTTCAATGGGAAGGAGGTGCTCAGAACTGCACCACTAGTCAATTAATTGATAAGTTCACTTGACTGAAAACGATTAAAACAATGCCCTCAGATGTATTTTGTTTTCTGCTTTTTAAAAATAGAAAGAAAAATACCACAGCGTTCCTCCACCTACGCTCATCCTTCCACTTTCTTCTTTGTCTTTAAAGGGATTAATAGCTTGCTGAATTTTAAAACAAAGGAAGCACATTTTTTTGCCATAGACTGTAGTTTTTGTTTCTATGGCAAATTTAATAACTAGTTAATTGATCAAAATGAGTGTAATTAACCTTTTAATATTTCTGTAACCAGGTGACACACAAATAGCGGAACAGTATTTTAAGGATAGTCATTTTTATCAGTTTTCCCTCTCGGCCCAGCAGCATAGCACCTTTCCGTTTGCCAGATTTCACGACAAATCAGTATTAATGATTTTCATTTGGTGACTGATAATGGGCCCACTATATGAGGAAAGGTAGTATATAAACATTTTAATAAGGAAGAATAAATAAATGAGATAAACCTATCCTTTGCATATTTTTTCCCCAAGGAGGCCTCATAATGGGGACAACAGCACTAAGACTCAAGCATCGCTTTCTTCTTCACCAGTTCAGTTTTGCATCTGATTCCAGAATAATCTAGTTTAACAGGAAGAGAGCAGAATGTTTTCAGTATGTTTTGAAATCTGCCCTCCAGATTTCATTTGAACCACACACTGGTTTGCTGTACTATCTTCAGTGCCATTCAAAGTTTTAAATTTTGAAAGGGGTGCATCCTAGAATAACAGCATCAAAGTTTCACAGAGCCGCATCAGTTCTTGACTGGCAACAAGCTCCTCTTCTGTGAGATGGCCTAAGAGTGCTGCAGGGGGCCATCTTGCTTCACTGAACTGGAACAGCCAGTCTTTCAATGTGCACACACATTAGACATAAGATTACGCTCACCATAGCAACCCTCTCCCATCTAGCCCTTTCTTCTCAATAAGCTTTATGACTTTAGAAGTACCCCAACCTATTATATTTCCTACCAACTTCTATCCCATTTTATTCCAGCATCTGGGGTAATTCTGCCATTTGCTTAGCAGCAAATGGGAACTAGCTCCGACAGCTTTTTAAGGGGTCAGATTCTTCTAGGGCAGCTGCATTAGAGGACTTTATTCAAACTCTTGAATAAACCTTATGCTACAATAAAATATTCAGGCCATTTCATGAAGAATAAATCTATCTGATTACTAGCTATAAAACCTAAACTGGAACCTTGACGTTCGGAGACAGTATTTATTTATTTAGAAAAATTTTATACCATCTTTTCTTTCCAAGTCAGCCTACAACCAATAAAATAATGAAATACTATAATAGTTTGTCCAGAGTCTGCCTCCAGTTACCCAAGGAGAGCTGGCATGTGCCTCACCACAGGCAGTGGGGCAACAAGGATCTACTCTCTATTAGGTGCTCCTCAAGGGAGTGTAGACTTGTAGGATGGGCACAGAGTCTGGAGACACCTGGTCCTGTCTTCATCCCCAAGAGGCTGCTCCCAGCCAGCTGGCAAGGGAGTTTTCAAGGTGATATTGCTTGCTGCAATGTGTTGGGCTGGCTCTGAGCCTATGCCACTACAGGATGGAGTTCATAAAAGAGAGCTCAGACAACCAAGGAAAGAGGTGGGTAATAGCTAAGATACAGCAGACGGGGGACAGCTAAAAAGAGGGTAAATGGGAGTGATTGAAATGCTTTCCTCAAGCTCGTCTCTGTTTATGGTTGTAAAGTTCTTTTAGTCCCATCCCAATAAGCAGTTATATTTTTGGCTTTTTAGCCCAGCCCAGAAACTTGATAGGAGAAAAGCAGGAGCCCTCTTCTTCTTTGTATGACATGGCACTTGCCATAGTAAGCAAAGTTGTATTTGCTAGAGTGGTGGGAAAATCTGCCTCAGAGAGGAGGAGTGAAAGGGGGTCCATCATAATTGGCAAGGATGAATTGGCAAAAAATCAACACCTATCTCATTAGCAGAAATTTACCATAGAAAATTGCCTTCACGATTTGCATGTTGATTTTCTAAAATCCTCTTTCTGGCCACAGTTAGGAAGAGAATGTGGGATTGAAGGACTCTTTGGTTAGATTCTGCAAGACTTTCCTTGTGTTCTTAATTCATCTCATCTGAATTATTGTACCAATTCTTCCTGTTTTGGCAGCTGCATGGTTGAAATATGCATGTACTTCTTGGGGAATGGAGGTCAAGGCATGGAACTAATTCACCCCCCCACACACACACACATACCTTTTGTATATAGGGAAAGGCTTTTTTGTACTTGGGGCATTTAAAAAAATTCAACAGTAATACTAAACAACTTAAGAAATGAATTTATTTAGACCATTTTATATGCTACTTTTCCACTTTAAAAAGTGCTTAGCCAGTCCACAAATAAAATACATCAAAAACAGAAAACATTCCAAAATGCATTTTAAAACTATAAAAAGTGTACACTGTGCATGGTTCTTACGTGTGTTCACTGCACGAGCTGCTAGTCATTAAAGTGGACTATTGGGTGTTTGACAACGCCTATGGTCCCATTTTTCCAGTCATTGGCAGAGAACCATTCAGCTTGGTGGCTCCAAACTTATATTTGTCCTGTATCAGGAACCTCAGGTCTTGAACCAGGAGTCGTGGGATCAGCAGTTAGCACAGAGGTAAGCATGCATATGTGCTGACCCAGCATGCAACAGACCACAATAGACCATTTTGTTTGGCAAAATCTCTGTCCAAGCAACTACTGCGGCCAGTGGTGTGGCAGAATGCAACGGGCATGGCTTATGCCTGCCATCACCTCCCAGACCTGTAGAGGCACCAGCCAAGTTGAAGGTGAATCCTTCAGGCACATCTTCTGTGCTGCCTTAGGACTGCAGTTTCTGGCTTAGGAAATTCCTTAAGATTTGGGGGAGGACTCTGGAGAAAGCAAGATTTGGGGAAGGGTGGAAGCTCAAATGGGATGTCACTCCCCAGTGATTTCTGTAGTCTAGAAATAAGTTGTAATTCCAGGAGAAATCTAGGCCCCACCTGAAGGATTGCAACCCATGTGTTCAGAACTTAGAAATGCAGAATCACATTGAGAAGGGAACTGATTGCCAACATTGCTAGGCGTCTGAAGAGGCCAGGCCTAGTATAAGAACCTGTGGACTCCTGTGTTTTCTTTGCTATACTTCAAGTTACAGCCTTTTAACCAGATTAATTTCTGGTGTGGTGTCCACAGCCCTGACCTGAGCTGATTCCACACCAAAGATTCCCCATGTTTCAGTCACCCAAGTGATTTTTTGTTTCCACATGATGTCATCCTCCATTTGTGCCCAGACCATCAGCCTGTTCTTTCCACACACAAAACCCCTGCTTTCTTTTAAACCTGTAAAACATCTGATGTTTCATGGGCAAGATGCTATCTGCAGGAGCAGTTTCTTAGGAGAAATTTTCTAACAGAAGCACTTCAGTGAAGTGCTGGTCAGTTACTCTGTTCTTTGGTTCATGACCTCAGAGTAGAGATGGGCAAGAACCAGAAAAAAACCGAACCATGCGGTTCATGGTTCATCGCATTTATTTACTTTAATGATTCTGCTCATGCAGCCTATTCAGCTCTGAGCAGTGCCACACTAGAATGAGAATTAAAAGGAAAAGTTTTTAATATATAATCTGTATAGCATTAAAAATTTTAAAATGTTATAAGTTTTTTCCTTAACCAATTGGGAGAGAAACTTGGCTACTGCTAAAGTTGTACTAAAATCCACTTCTGCTAAAAGAAGCCTTAAATTATCCTCTATACTTCCTGGGTCCTGGATATAGGGCTTAATCCAGCTGTCTCTTGCCATGTTTAGAATATTGCATTCAAATAGACAATGTTGAAGAGTGTCTATTTGGCCAGAGCCGTATTGGCAGAGTCGCTCAGAGTAGGGAACCTTATTTAAACATCCCAGCAACTCTCCTGATGGAATGGCATTCAGTCTGGCTAACATAAATAATCGTCCATAACGTGGAACAGTCAGGAAATCAAAATAAGATGGAAGAGATTGCGGCAATGTTAAACCCAAGTATATCGGTGAGCATACTCTATGTGCTCTTATCATAGTACTTCTGTAGTCCAGATTACTTAGACAACCTAAGATCGAAGAAAGAGCTGCTGAAGGCCCTTGTTCTTTCAGATTATAAGGGTTAATACCCAAGGCCTGGACATGGTTTTCGATCAGCTTACTCCAAGGGCTTTGGTAAGAATCGGTTTGTAGCAGATGCAAATAGCCATTTGATTCCATAGAGAACAGGGTTTTAATCCAAAACCTAAAAGTTGCAGCCCATACCCGTGCTTCAAAGGACCTGAGTCCTAGTTCTGCCCTCAATGATACTCCAGCTACACAGTTAGGAGCACCAGTGATTTTCAGAAGAAAATGATGGTGGAGGGAATCAATTGATTCTCCACAGGCTTCGGCACACACAGGTGCTCCGTATAAAAATTTGGCAGCCTACTTTACTGTTAAAGACAGTAATGGCAGCTGGGATGTATTGTCCGCCTTTAGAGTAGAAAAAACAGATTATTGCCTTCATGGTTATAAGTGCTATGGTTCAAGCATTTCTAATGTGGGCTGTCCAAGACATATTTGAGCGAAAGTAGATCACAAGATATTTGAACATAGTAATGTGTTTAATAAGGTTTCCATTTACATGCCAAAGATAATTCTTCTGGCATAAGGATCTAGAGAACTGCATCACCTTGGATTTGTTGTAATTCATAATCAAACCCTCTGAGGCACAATATTCTGCAAAGGAAGATAGAAGTCAGCGTAGACCCACTGGGGTTCTAGATAACAACACAGTATCATCAGCATAAAGTAATACTGGGATAGCGGTGTTTGACAATACAGGGGGATGAGACTGTCGTTTAGTTTGCAAGCCATATCATTAATGTAAAGGTTAAACAGAATGGGGGCCAGCAAATACCCTTGTCTCACTCCTTTCTGCAGAGGGAAAAGATTTGTCAAATGCCCTTTTGAGCTACTATGGACCTGGGCAGCCAAGATTCATTGCATTTCATGAACCATGAACTTTCATGAACCTGTCCCGGTTCACAAACCGGTTCATTTGGTTCATGAAAACATCACATCCAGGTCAGCAAATCATCACTTCTGGGTCAGCTGAAGGTCACTTCTGGGCCAGCAGAAGGCCACTTCCGTGTCAGCAAAAGGTCTGCAGGAAGTCCATCCCCTATTGCCTAGGAAACTGATTGATCGATGCCAGGCTTTCTGCAGTGATTGATCAAAATAACAAACCAAATGAACCAGCCTAAATTTCATGTCGGTTCGTCAGAAATGGGCTCTGACAAACCGCCAGTTCGTGAACCACGAACCGGTCTGGTTCGTCACAAACTGGTTCGTATTTTGGTTTGTGCCCATCTCTACCTCAGAGGGCGAGTCCAGAGCAAAAATAAACAGAACAGAAGAGAATCTCCTGCCTTTCAGACAGAGGGGAGGGGATCATTGAAGAACAAGGTTTATTTTTAAAAGGTTGTACAGGTATTATGTTTTTCTTATCTAATATTATTCAAGCGCATGGTTTGGAGGAGGATCACCCACAGCTCAGCCTGCCTTTTAGTGAGGTGGGAGGAGATTGTTAGAGGTGTCTACAAATATGTGGAGGGTTTGGGGGGATTAGTTTTTAAGAAGCTATTGCATTATTTCTGTTCAGCACTATCTATGTTCCTCAAAATAAAATAAAAAGAGAGTGGGCAGGTGGACATAGAATCTTGAGGATCACATGAGAATATAGCATGGGGGCCATCATACACATCTGGTGTGCAAGGGAAAGCACAGCTCACATGGAGAGAAAATAGATGAGTTGTCTGGAATCTCTGTTGCTAGAGCTATTTCACACAGAATCACACCAGTGAGTCATGACAGTGAGTGGGTGGCGAGGGAGCTGAGCCCCATATGAGTGGAGCTGGCAAGCCCCGAACGAGTAGAGCCGGCAAGCCCTGAAGAGCTGAGCCCAACAGTGAGGGGGCAGAAAGGGGCTGAGCGGAGCCAAGTGAACGGTTGAGGGGAGCTGGGTGGCTGAGTGGACCTGGGCAGCTGGGTGGAGCCCAGGTGGCCGAGCCTGAACTCAAGCAACCAAGTCATGCCCGACACTGAGTAATTAACACTCTGAAGTTAAGCTGTGCCACTCAGCCGAACTGAGCTGAGTGCCGGGCTAAAAACAAAGAGGGCAGTGGAGCCAGTGAGTCAAGGAGCTAGAGCTGGAGCTGAAGTGGAATGGAAGGGGATATGTCATCCAAACCACCAGAGCTGAAGGTGGTAGGAGAAAGGGCTGGGGCGAACAATCAGGGCCAGCGCTGGGTTTATGTGATGGGAAGGGTGCTTTCTCTGTACCTTGTCTGCTTCCCATTTGGGATGCTGGAAGATCTTGGCCTGGCCTGGAAGCAGCAAGGTGGCCTGAAAGACTATTGGAAGCCCTGTGAGGCCGTTGGGTCTGCCCCTTACCTGTGAAGTTGGATGACCTCAGCTGTGACCTGGAGGCAACGGGGTGGTCTGAAATACTGTTGGAAGCCCACTGAAATTGCTGGGCTTCGGTGGGCTGTTAAGTTGAACTCGTAATTGAACTGCTTTGCTGTGGTAAGTGGCCCAGAGCTGGACTTAGGGGGTTGCTCCAGGAATTGGTGGAGGGGCTGCGAGGTTGTTTGGTGGCTGCAGCTGGTGAAGCTCTTTGGGATTTTCTAGCGTCAACTGAAAGTATATTGGGGCAGTCCTAGCCTTTTGAGGCTATCGATATTGATATCGATATTGATAATATTGATATTATTATTAAGAAGAAGAAGCAGCAGACTACCATGGAAAATCACCCTGGTGTTGGTTCTGAGGCCAACCATCTACTGTAATCCTTTAAGGTTGCAATTTGGGTCCAGCCTTAGTAGGATATTTCTTCTACAGGCCTATGTCTAGCAATCTTGGATCAACTTCGTTGGTTCTAAAAAAAAAAAAGATATGACACAGATTTTGTTCTTGTTTGAGGATTTTGCATTGACCAATATGGCTGTTCACAACTTTTTTCTATATCTAACTAGACAGAAGTAAATCTGTGGTGTTTTTAGTCTCACCAAGACTGCCCAGATGAAAGTGAAGAGTAGGGTTACCTTTAAGGCAGCTGTACATCACCAATGTCAGGGGAGAAAAGGAGAAATAAAAAAGGGAGAAAATTATTATAGAAGCAAAATCTTTTATCTCTACCTGTCAAAATATAGCTGCCCATTTATCTCATTTCTATTCATATTTGACACACAGCTGGCAAGTGTTAGCTCATTTTTCTTAAAGTGTTATCATAGGAGCTATGAAGACATGTGGAGGGGGAGCTGGTGATTGAGCCAAAATGCAGACTGAATGGCTGGCCTGGCTCAGGGCTCAGTGGCGACAACTCAAATTAAAAGATGTTCCTAAGCACCAACTTTCCGGATCTCACTCACTACATGCAGGAAGGGTCATTATCTTGGTGATGATGACCGGTTTTGTCTCTGGGGAGAAAATAAAGAAGACAACTTTGCATCATTTGAGCTGGGTTTCCACAGATGACCCTTAATCAAGTGCTGACAGGTCTGAAGTGAGGAAAACTTTCTTGGCTGCTGCCATATGCTTCTCCGCAGCTATTTTAAAATGGGGCTCAAAATTCCCTTTTCAGAATCACATGCAAGCATAATCTTTTGAAGCAAGAATTATACTGCTGCTGTCCACATACCTTAGCTTTAAAATGGAGATGCAAAACACAATTGTGTTGAACTCTCCTCCTTCATAACAATTAATAAGACCAATCAGCCAAACTAGTGAGCTTACAGTGTAATTATGAAAATTTGCCCGTGCCCTAACATTGTGAATTTATCCATCTGTATATCAGTGCAAGAAATGTGTGATGTGATTACATCAGTACACAGACAAGAGACAAAAATAAACAAGGCACACTGAACCCTCAGCCCAGTCTTGCGACTACATTTTTAGACAATGATCAGAGAATGTCCTCTACTTCACTTTCCTTTTGTGTGTCCTTTTCTTCCTCTGTGCCCTGCACAATTCAAGGGTTAATGGCTTAGTGTCAACATCCTTAGAAGCTGCCTTCTCCATTGCTTACATTATAAGGCATCTCCCTAGGGGAAATTAAAGTTTTTCAGCTGTCCATTTATGTATGTTATCTGCAAATGACAAATTACTATCCCCATTTTGTCCCTATTTTTGCTTTTTTGTGAATGCATTGATGAAAGTGTATTAGTGTGAGCTGCTAATATTGATGTTCTTCAGATTACAGCTCTCTTCCCAATATGTAGAAGTAACCTAGAAGACAGCATGGTGTAGTGGTTGGAGTGTAGGACTAAGGTCTGAAAGACTCCAGGTTCAAATTCCCACTCTGCTATGGAAGCTTGCTGGGCTTTCTTGGCACACACAGTCAGCCTAAGCCCCCTCTCACAGAGTTATTGTGAGGATAAAATGGAAGGGGGGGAATGATGAAAGCTTTTTTGGGTCCCCATTGGGCAGAAAGTAAATGAATGAATAATAAATAACTCTGGGTAAAGGGTTCATGCCTCTTATCTCTAGTGCGTATGCAAAAGCACGTGCATGGATGTGAAAGCGCCATGTAGTGCACATTTCACCTTTTCATACATGATAGCTGCTGAGGTATACTTTGGATTGTGATAGAATACAGGAGGGCATGAAAATTAAGATGATTCACTGTTCATAATAACAACTGGATGACTTTACTTTGCATGAGCACGACATGTGCCTAGCTGAGAAGCCTGTAAGGAAGAGTTCTGTAATGCCCTGCAGAGAGTCCTTCTTGCACATGGAGAGCTGTAAGCTACACACACAGAGGGGCTGTGCCTTGCATTTTCAAACAAGGAATTTGTTTAGCAAGCAAATGAGATATCCTACAATGGACAATGGAAAGATGCAGAAGTGAAAAGAAGCCCTTACAAGCTGTCATCTATTTTTATTTTCTCAAGCTGAATAAGAACAAGGCGTAAACACACAAACACTATAAAACCAGATTAAAATTTACCAGAAAGATATAACATTTATTTTATATATACTTTACAAAGTCAAATGCTATGTTATTTTCGGTTATGTTATAGTTATCTTAAAAAATGATAATGTTCCAGAGAATTCCCATTTCAACTGTCAAACCTTCTTTTAGATCAATAGTTAGAAGGTAGCTTAGTGGATCCTTCATGGAGAAAACTGATCTATGACAACTGTAGCTAATCTTATCTGAAAAACTGTGTATGTGCTAGTATAGGAGAGCTCAGAGCAACCCATAGTTCAGAAAACTGGTATGTCATGAATGGGACCTCCTATACAATGCACTTAGTAACATATGCACATTTTAACACCCGCTTAACATTGAGACAATGCCTTGGCCTTTGTTACTTAACACAGAGGAATGATTCTGATGGTGGGAATTTCAGCCTCAAAAGCTGTATTCTTTCAGATGTAATGCAAACCACTTAATGGCCAGATTCCATAGCAAGAAAATGAGACATGAAAATGTTCCATCCATCTATCTACCTTTCTATCTATTCTATGTGGTCAGACAGACAGACAGACAGACAGACAGAACTGCAACAATTAAGAATTACAGTAAAAAAAATGGAACCAAAAAGAGATTGCAACACAACAACAAACAAATTTATCCTTAACAGTTATCTTTGAGCAAGGATGTTTTTATCTTTAGTTCACAGTAACATAGACAGACCTATCGTGCAAGAGACATGGCTAGAGCAGAGATAGGTGTTTGGAAATAATCAAAATCTTACATTTTCCCAAATGTTTTTAATTAACATGTGAATGCTTTAGACTTCATCTTCATCTCTCCATCACTATGATTTTGGTACATTGCAAATATGAAATCATATAAGAAGCCCATTGCCATGTTCTAATTACACTTGCATGTTATCTATTGAATGCTACAGGATTAAAAATATTATTACTTGTGGGCTTTCAAATGCTATCTGATATGCCAAAAAAAATCCCTACATTCAGGGATTTTTTAATGGCTTTAAATCTTTTGAACAGATTCAGTCCTTTAAGTACTTGAGGTAGATGAAGCAAAAGATTCAGGATGTGCATTTAGTCTACTAATGAAAACTCCAACTGGAAAAACTCAATTTGTTAATATAATTGCTATAAATAATCTAAATTGAAAGAACAATAAGAGTTAGTAAAATTCAGAATCTTTAGATTTCTGTTGTTCTGGTGTTTCAAGGAGTCCAAGGAGATCAGAAGGAGAATGAAGAAAGAATGTTTCAAATGGGTAGCTGTGTTGGTCTGTAATAGAAGAGCAAGACTGAGGTCCAATCACATTTTAAAGAATGAATCAACAGATCACATAATTGAAAAAAGGTTGCTTTTCAATCAGCAGAGTGACTTTGATCTTGCTACTAAGATTGCCAGCCACCAGCAACAAACAGGAGAGGGAGGAGGCAGGGACGGTTATGGAAGCAGTAACATGACAACATCAACATGATGCCATTCTAGCAAATACCTAGAAATATCACCTCACCATCAGCATGACGTGTCTATAACACTTTAGAATGGTAAAACCTAGAGCACTGTGTCAGCAGCATCACTCTATCTAAGTGATGTCATTTCTAGATATTCACTAGAAGTGACATTGTACCATCACTGCAACATCTCTTTTTTAAACATTTCCCCCTCTCAGGGCCACCAAGGGGCAGAATGCTGCAGAGAGGGGGCTAAAAGAGCTCCCTGCTTGATACTGAAGTAGGCTGCATTGAGAGATCTATCTTTCTCAAGTAGTTACAGCCATCACATTGCTTACCCTCTGCAGTGGCATTTGTTCCTGTATAAGCCATGGCATCTGTTTCCAGGGCTGTATCTAGGGTTGCCGGTGCCCAGGGCAACCCAAGTCCAGCCCAATGCATGTGCACGCTCCCTGCACTGCATGATGATGTCACTTCCGTGACATCATCATGCAGGGCAGAGTGTGTCACGCGTGGCAAGCTGGGTGCCCCAACACACCGCGGAGTTGGCGGAGGCAGCACAGGGGGCTGGGAAGCCACCCACGCCATTCACCTGCCCTGCAGAATGGGGTGCGCAGCAAGCCAGCTGCCCCCTGTCCTACGGGGCAGGCAAAAGGCAGCGTGGGGGGCTGGGAGGCTGCCCGCATGCTCCTGGCGGCTGGCAGCTATGCCCAGCACCCCCTCCTTGGTGGCACCAGGGGCAGACTACCCCCCTGCCCCCCCCTCGATCCAGCCCTGTCTGTTTCTATGAGCTTTCTGTTATCTGGTCCTGTGCCTCTTGGGTACAGGGATCAACTTGTTTTGTTGCTTGCCAGGTGCCTACTTACGGTGGGCAAACTCCCAGCAATTTACACCTCTTCCCACCAATTGCTAGCTGATCAGTGGAAGGAGGCAGCCTGGGGAAAACTTACTCACCGGTATGTTCCCCCCACCTCCTGCTGGTTGCCAAGGGGGACCTGGCAACTTTACTCTGAGAGAAGATCAGATATAAATATTTAAAATAAACAATTAAAACTTTTTGCTTGCACAAGCTAGTATACAGGCAGCACTGTAATCTGGTGTGTGTTGGGGATTATACAGACATAGAATCATAGGATTGGAAGGAACTTCTAGGGTCATCTAGTCCAACCCCCTGCACAATGCAGGAAATTCACAACTACACCCACCCACACACCCCACAC
Source organism: Eublepharis macularius (assembly GCF_028583425.1). NCBI lineage: Eukaryota > Metazoa > Chordata > Lepidosauria > Squamata > Eublepharidae > Eublepharis > Eublepharis macularius. The sequence goes on from NC_072790.1 coordinate 197,882,877, forward strand.
ACACAGTGACCCTTACCCCATGCCCAGATAGCAAAACACCCTCAGGATCCCTAGCCAAACTGTCCTGGGGACAATTGCTACCTGACACCAAGGAGTGATCGGCGTTACCTTGGGCATGTAAGAAGGGGCCATGAGACTCCATGATGTAACCCTTCCTGCCCTCCCTCTCATGATCTGCCTAGGTTCACAGAACGTTTGATATAGTTTTGTCCTAGGAGAAAGGGAAAGAAGAAAAAACTCACACACCACTGCTGCAGACTGGGCAGAGAGAATGGGAGGTGGACCTGCAAGCTAAGTCCTCATTAAATCATTAAATTATTGCATGTCTGGTATAGAGCTAAGCAACATTCTTGAGGTCACAATAACATTTTATTTATTTATTAGGGATGTGCACTTTTTCATTTTTGTGGGTTTTCAAATATTTTCTTTAAAAAACTTGATTTAATTTAGCTATTAAAATAGTTGTAATTATTCAGTTAAATTATGATTTCCACTGCTTTCAATGAGAAATATAGTTTCTGCCAGTAACTTTTTTCTCCATTCAATTGGAATGAAATTCTGAGGAATTTTGCCTCAATGTAAATACAAAATGAAGACTAAAAGCTTTAATAATGATTCTAATGAAACAAAATCACATTTTAAAAAGAAGATAACTGAACAAATGACTCAAAAAATTCTCTGGTCATTTAACTTTGGTCTGAGCTGTGCATAGGCATGTTCCCTAACCATGCGGCATGCATACAAATCTCTCAGCATTAAGCTGTTAGAGCTCACAAAACTCAGAACCAGAACAAATAGGGGCCTCTGACAGCTTGTCTCATGAACTAAATACATACAGAAAAAGAAAATCCTACCAGAGCAGGGTTAAAAATGTCTGTAATTCTATAGGATGCCAGAAAAGCTATGTTGGAGAGGACTGAAAAACTAAATAGGTTCAACAGTTTGTTTTTATAAAGCTCCCAAACATAGAATGATAGAGACAGTCATTCCCTATTTTTTCTCTTCAACATTGAAACCAGTTTGGTGTAGTGGTGTAGAGTAGAGATGGGCACAAAATGAACCATAGAACAAAATTCTGGACGGAATGGCTGGTTTGTAGTAAAAAAAAAACACGTTCCGTAGGGCCGCGTTTTTATGAAACAAATGACTTTTTCCTACTGTTCTGTTGCCAGTTCAGGAAGCCAGACACTTTGGTGCCATTCAATCCATTGTCCAGGCAACGATGGCAGTCTTTTGGTTGCCCCCAATCTGAGGCCTCCACATTTGATTGGCAGCAGTCCCTGACAACTAGAGAGCTCCCATTCTGGCCCATCCAGCCAGAAAAAGGGCCAGCCCCTCAAAGTAGCTGCCAGCAGACACTCCAGTTTTAACTACTGTGAAGAGAAAATGACAGGAAGGGGGGACCCATGGATCATGCGTTTCCTGGGGTTCAATCTCTGAAACTTGGGGTGGGTGGGTTTAGAGGACAGTGAGGACTAGCTCCCCTGAAAATTTGGTGGGTATTGGACATTGGGAAGGTCTTGTTTAGTTTAGCTGTGTGCGTGAAGGGCCCTTTCTGGGCTCCCTCGAACCGTGAACCGGTTCGCAAACCGACTCAAGTTCGGCAAAGTTTGTGGTTCGTGTTCCGTGAAACTGAATGAACCATGAACCATGCGGTTCATTTTTTCCCCAGTTCCTGCCCATCTCTAGTGTAGAGCCAGTTTGGTGTAGTGGTTAAGAGTGCGGGACTCTAATGTGGAGAACGAAGTTTGCTTCCCCACTCCTGAATTGGGGAATCAAGGATGACGCACACATCATCCTGAAGGGCAGTATATAAAACAAATGTTGTTGTTGTTGTTGTTATAACTCCTGGCCCAAATAGGCCTGCTATGTCTTCATGTATAAACTGTAATCCTGTTTTTAGGATTATTTGAATGGTGAAAAGAAGGAAGTATATTTACCTTTAGTGGGTAAGTTGAATGCTACTTACCGCATCCCTTCTTGCCCTTGTGGTTTCCTCCATGTTTATGGATTCATATGGATCTGTGGGCTTTTTGGAAGATAAGGAAGACTGAGCAGATAGCCAAGCGAGCCTGATTTTGTCTGATCTCAGAAGCTAAGCAGGGTCAGACATGTTTAGCACTTGGATGGAAGACTACCAAGAAAGTCCACGGTTACTATGGAAAATCTGGCAATGGCAAACCACCTTTGTGTATCTCTCGCTTTGAAAATTCTGTTGGGTTGCCACAAGTCAACTGTGATGTGATGACACTTTACCCACACACAGCAACCCTGACAGTGAGTTTCCACTGCTTGCTTCTTTCCTATTAAGCTGTATTTATGGATGGCATTTTGCTTTCAGATATGCATGTACAACAATCGACCCCCATGGCAAAATGACGCCATTTCCTCTCAAAGGAAACTCTGGAGGAAGGAAGGTTATACACAAACAATCCTTCATTCAATAGAGCAGAGTGGGTCATAACTGGGGCATTTTTTTCAGACTATGGGTGAGGCTAGGGTACTCTTCCTGCTCATACAGTTCAGCATTTATCACAGTCCCGTTTCACCATAATTTAAATGTTTGCATGGCTTCTGGTTCATGTATATCTATTTTCTTCCCAGTGTGCAGATGTATTCCATTTTCCTGTTGCTGTGGAACAGAGCCACAATTGCAAACAGAGTTACATAAACGGCCATCTGTGCTTTGAAAACTGCTGACGCACATTATTGCTGTGTGAGAATTCTAGCCAGTTAGCAAAACCAAGTTATTAATACCTTTGACACTTCCTTAAAATCAAGGCAAATCCTAAACAGTGTTACTCGTACAATAAGTAGTTAGCATACTGTGGACTAATGCCAACCACAGATGAGAAAATTATGCAGTTGAAAGAACCAAGACTTGGTTGTATAGTATATGCTTTATATGTAGAAGGCTACAGGTTGTCTCTCTAAAAAAAATTCAGCTAAGAGGGCTGAAGAAGACCTCTGCCCAAGTCCTTAGAAGGCTGCGGCCAGTTCAAATAGCACTAGGCTAGATGGACCACTGGTCTGACTCAGTATTAGGTGGTGGTGGTGGAAAGAGCAGTCAAGTCATAGCTGACTTATGGCTACCCCTGCTAGGGTATTTCAGACAAGAGACTAAGAGAGGTGATTTGCCATTGCCTGCCTCTGCATAGTAACCATGGTCTTTAAGGTAGTGTTATGTATGTTAGGAAAGTATTGCTAGTTAATGCCAAATTTCAAAGTAAATGCAATCCACAGTACAGATTAGAATCACAGAGTGGAAAGAGTCCTTATAGACCATCTAATCCATCCCTTGTAAAAAAAATCCAAACTTGAGCATGCCTGACAGATGGTTGTCTAGACTGTGCTTGAAAACCACCTACAAGGGAAAGTCTACCTATCCCCTTGGTAACCAGTTTCATTGCTGAACTGCTCATACTTTTAGGAATGTTTTACTAATGTTAAATGGAAGTATGGTTTGGGCCATACTTCGTTGATAGAATATCTGTTTTGCATGTAGAAGGTCCCAAGACTAATCCACAGTGTCTCCAGCTAAAAGAAGATCAGGTATTAGGTGATGTGAAAAGACGTCTGCTGGAGACCATGGACCTCTTCTAACAGTCAGAATAGAACATTGGTTCCCAAACTTATTGAGTTTGTGGGCATTATTGAAATTTTGAGGACACATAGTGAGTGCCCCGGCAAAATGTTCTGCTGTGGAAGCTGATATAAATCACAAAATATTAAGACATTCCAGTGATAGATGTAGCAGTAGCATTCCATGCACACAGAAAGGTAATGCCTCCTGACTATTCTAAATCACATCCTGCCTCAATGAGGTGGTGGAAAGCTAGAACTGACACCTTGCATTGGGGAAGAGATGCTTTAAAGAAGAAGTGGGTGCTGGAAATATACTGGTGGGTGCCATAGTGTCCAAGGGTGCCATATTGTAGATCAATGGAGCAGACAATACTGTTTTTGGTAAACCAACAGTCTAGCTTTTCTACAATTTAATTGCCTGAAGATTAATTACCGCATGTTGGAGAAGCTTCTGACTAGGCAATTCTGCTAGCAAATGAAATATAAATGACTATTTTCAAAATATGCATGGATGCAGAGGCTGCCACATTATTTTCACTTGCAGAATGTGTGTCACATTGCCTCAGCATCTGCCATCTCAGCACCACCACAACCACGCAAGATTAAAAAGCTCAGCCAGGAGGAATGTTTCATAATACAGATGGGAAGTGATACCACTTTTTTCCAGGGCAGGTTTTATTTTCCTATGCATCCTTTCCATAATTCAGTAGATTGAGGAGTCGGACCTTACAATCTTATCAATATTATGTATGACATATAGATGACAATTGCATAAGAATTTGTTTTTAGATGTTGGTAAACTTTTTACAGATACTTCTGTGTAGACCTGCCACAATTGTTGTCATATTTTTATTTCTATTTTGTATGAGGTTTGTTTTAATTTTTAAAATTCCTATCCATCCCTGGACTTCATCCACAAGTAGACTGGTGTCTCCCAATGAGCACCATTAAGTGTGAAGGAGATTTGTGTGTCTCTAATGTTAAGAATTTGGATATACACTGGAGGACTGTTTGTGGCTGCCTGTCATAGGTAGGGGTGTGTGGTTCGGACCCAATCTGTAAATATTCAGGATTTCCAGATCGAGGACAGCATGCCGGCCCCGATTCAGAAATCCCAAATCAAAGCTTTCTGAAGCATTCGGAATGCCTCAGAAAGCTTCCGGGCTTAGTTTAAACGGCGCCCTTAAAACACCATCAAAAACAGCCCCCCACGCCCGCCTCCACTTACCTTGGCCCCATGGTCGGCGGTGGCTCCGGCCCTCCCCGCTGCCTGTGGGGCCATGGAGCAGTGGAGGAGGTAGCGTGGCAGGAGGCGGTGCGGCAGCAGAGGAGCCGACTGGCTCCAGGCCGCTGCTGCTGCCACCGAGTGATGCCACGGGCGCCACTACTGCGGCCACCGCCGAAAAACACCACCGCCGCTGCAAGCGATGTTGCCACTGCTGAGCAACTCTGCCACTCAGCTGATTCCCCCTCCCCCTCCTTCCAGTGCAAGGTAAGTGGGTGGGGGTGGAGGGGTTGCCCCGGGGTGGTGGGGGTGGAGGGGTTGCCTCATGGGGAGTGGGAGGTGGGGGTGGGGGAGTTGCTTCAGTATGCTCCGAATATTTACGGAGCATACTGAAGCGAGTAAAATACCATAATTCTGAAGCGGCTTGCCACTTCGGAATTATGGTATTCCTGAATTTCCCCCCCGCTTTGGGTAAACCCGAAGCAGGAAACCTGAAGTAACCTGGCCCTACACATCCCTAGTCATGAGTCAACTCTATGTTTATAACAAGTTTCTCCTCTTGGCGCTTTATGGTGTTCACAGCAAATGGGAGGTATGTATGGAGCAGTATATATGAAGCAACTTGTCTGACTTGTAAAGTATGAAGGGGGTTCAGAGAGTATATTATCATGCATCTGTTTTTTTCAATCATCCTATGTTTTAAGTATAACTCATTTCTCATTTTTGCTAGTTTCATTTATTAGCTGAATTTGAAATTCTAGTAAAGAAAAATATGACCTTGTCACAACCAGTGTGGAGTAACCAGCAACTGAATTGGTGCTCACAACCAGTGTGGAGTAACCAGCAACTGAATTGGTGCTCACAACCAGTGTGGAGTAACCAGCAACTGAATTGGTGCTCCATGACCCTAGATTCAATTTGCAGTATCTCTAGGTAACTGAGTGATTTTTTCCCTAAAGATAAGCAAAAACCTCCATGTTTTTCAAGCCTAATTCTGAGCTTGAGAGAGCTCTCATCTTCCAGTTACATTATATGGAGTACCATGTAGTTTCAAAATACTTCCCAAACCCACTCAGCAACTCCATTTACTTGGTTGTGGCAGAAACTGTTGTTATAATGGCAGCAGCATCCAGCAGCAGGTGGGCAGAGGGAGTGAAGCATTCCTCCCTCTCCTCCAGTGCCAGTGCTTTGGATGCTAGGGTTGCCAGCTCTAGGTTGGGAAAATCCAGGAGAGCTAGAATTACAACTTGGATGTTGGCAACCCCATGGGATGCTGTTGTGACAGTGTCCAATGTGACTAAAGCACTAGGAAGCCTGGGAGATATAGTTTTCTGAGTCTCCTGGAAATGTGGGCATTGCTGAAACCATGTTCAAAGCCTTTGGATATAGAAAAGGGATGTACAAAAGGGGGGAGACTTTCTCACACCCCCTGCTGCCACTACCATCTGAAAAATGTAGTGGTGAGGAGGGTGAAAATATTAGAACAAAAGAAAGATCCTACTGGATCAAACTAGTGGTCCATCTAGATCAGTACTTCAACCAGTGGTTTACAGGTTGTCCCAAAGGGCCACAAAACCTTATAGTGTCTCCAATAAGTTGTATTCAGATGTTTACTGTTTGTGAATGCTGAAGGTTCCCTTAAGTCATCATGACTAGTAGCTATTTGATGGACCTTTTCACCATGAATCTAACACCTTTAAAGCCATTTATGCTCCAGAAAAGAAATGATCTTTCCCCCTCCAGCTTGGACATATAATTCTACAAATCTCCGGTTGTAAGACTTGCCTTAGATGAGAGGCAGCTATTGCGGTCTGACAGGGAATATGTACTTTGGCAGTATCACTAAACAGAATTTTACAGGATTCATTTAGAAATAAGAAACAGCAATATTAGACGTACATCTTACGAAAGTCATCATTGTTCCTTCAGGTTGGCTATTGAAAACGGTCTGGGGAAATTTAATTTCATTTTACTACGTAAACAAAATCTAATTTGGTTTCTATTTCTTTATCATTTTATCTTAGTTATTTTTGCCCTTAGAAATGTAAAAAGCCTTCATGCTCTTTGGCCTTAGGAAAGGAATGTGGCTTTTATCCGCACTACCTAAACATTAAGTAGTTTCATTCACAGATATGCCTCTCTTTTTACAAACTCTTTCCCCCATTTTGTGGCATTTGCTCTTTGTTGCATTAAGCAGACCTTCTGTTTGCCTTCACTGGGGTTGGAGACTCAGATTTCATCCCTCTAGCTAAATTGTCCCATTTACAAATATTTAAAATATGACTTATGTCAACTCCTGGGAGGCCAGGCAGGTTGTGTACATACACACAAACCTCTAACTTGGTGTTTCTCAGCCAGAACAGCTACTTTGAGGTTAAATCAAGTCGAGTCAATCAGCAGTTCAATAAAAATGATGGAGCCCAAAAGACACATTCAAGTCAGCTATCTCAGCTTCAGAATAAATATTTTGCCACTTTAGAAGAATTTGGAGGATATAATCCTTCACTCCAGCCATCCATTAACCCAATACAAAGCAGCTGGTTAAAAGGCCAGATCTTTCCAAAACCATTCCTTTTTTTTCCCTGAGAACAAAATGGCTGTTCTTTCTTGAAAGACAGAGAACATATGAAACTGGTTAGTAGCTGAAACATCCTGGGTTGCTGAAGCAGCAAAAACATAACCCTGAAAATTTTCCTTGAGGGGATGTGTGGTGCATTAATTAACCAATCCACACAGCATGGCTTATATCAACGAAGGGTGCATTAAATATTCCAGTCCTCTGCTTAATATTGAAGGTGTCAGCACAGGGACACAGATCAGATGTAGGTTCACAAGGCTACAAAAAGAAATCTGTTTTGTGGAACAGACACTGAAGAAACAGTGGGTTTCAAACTCAATATCCTTGACTATAAGCGGGATATTATAGTATAAGATTCCGGCTGAAAACACCCATTTCCACATCTCCTGAAGAATGCTGGATTTTTTTCGGGTAAAAATTACACAGAATTGTTTTTGTATCTATTAATCTATTTTTATTCTGTGCTACCTCCAAGGAATTCATACATAGCTGCCCCTACAACAACAATCCTGAAAAAGAGTGAACCCTAGAAGTGGTCAATCTGTATCATACTATTTTAGGGCTGCCAGTCCTCCCACTATGGTGGGATGTTGCTAACGTTGCTATGGCACAACTGGGGGAAACCCATAGTTTCTGGCAATACCTTGAGTTATCCTATACCACTTACATATTTCTCCTGGAAGTGATGTAGTAACATCAGTGATATCACATGACCCCCATGTCCCCACCTCCAATCCTCCTTCCTGTTGGCTTGGCAACTTTAGACCACTGGTTTATCAATGTCAGCATTGTCTGCTTTGACTGGTAGTGACTGTCTAGGGTCTCAGGCAAAGATCCTTCACTTCACCTACTACTTGGGATGCCAAGTGTCTGCCAATGGCAGGCAATTTCCTGGCAATTCCTGCCTCTGCCTGCCAATTACCAGCTGCTCAGCAGAAGGAGGCAGGCCTAGAAAAGGGGGGGGCACATGCTCCACAGTACCACACAATGACATTACTTCCTGTGTGAACTGGAAGTGACAGTGCCGCACCTTGGGCCAATTCTTTAGGTATCATAACATTTGAGGCCAATTCCTAAAGAATCGGCCACAGTTTGATGCCATCACTTCTAGGTCACAGCAAAAGTGACATCACTGTACGTGTTGTAGGGTGCAGGTGAACAGATACGTCGCTGACACTCTTCACCTCAACACCCACCAGTTGCCAGGGGGTACCTGGCAACCCTACCTTCTAGTAATCACTTTTAACTAGAAATGCCAGGAATTGAATTTGGGGCCTTCTGTGTGGAAAGCAAATGCTCCCTCCCCTGATTGGGACAAACTCAGCTTAATGGCAGATTAGTCTAAATCCTGCACCATATTATTTTTCATAAATGGATGTTCAATGATTCATATTAACCAGATGATTAGCCTCATTGCTTTGGATTTACTGAGGTAGAAAAGGGAGAATTTTCTACCCTCTACTTACCTATATATTGTATGCATGTGTGGTAGAGAAAGTCCTCAAAGATACATTAAATGAAGCCCAGCATATTTTAGTTGTAACACCCTTTTTCAGGGATATCCCTCTGTCTGTTATCTAAAATGAGACCTCTTGCGCTGCCTCTTAAACTAAGACTTGAGGCAACACACAGGACTCTATTTAAACTGTCTTCAGTCATCCAGAATATAAAATTCATTATGCAGTTTATTAATAAGTATCCAACTTATTGGATACTTATTAATAAGTATCCAACTGTACATGTTTTCTTTGTAGATATAAGCAGGCAATAAATGCTGTGGTTGTAGAGGGGAGTGGGATAGGAACAGAATCAAGACTAGATATGGGCATGAACAGCATTACGAACAGAAAAAAACCACCAACATCCCAATCTGCTGTTCGCGAGCAAGCTGTTCATGAGGCCCCATCCTAAACGAACAGGTGGTCATTAAAAGCCTTGTTCATTGCCTTCGGCAGCCATTCGGCAAGCTAGACAGTCTGGAGCCTGCTGCAATCAATCCCCTGGCAACCGGAGGGAGGGACTGAACTCTGTCTGAACTCCTTCTGGCTTTCCTTCTGGCTTTAACCCTTCAAAGTGCTTCCAGCAGAGAATCCCGTTTTTGCCACTGTGAAGAGAAAATGACAACAAAGGGGGAGACCCATGCATCATGCTTTACCCAGGGTGCAATCTTTCTGAAACTTGGGGGGGGGGGTCTTTGGAGGACAGTGAGAACTATGCCCCCTGCAAATTTGATGGGTATTGAACATTGGGAAGGGCAGTTTGTAACCCCTCAAAATAGCTTCAACCAGAGTCCTGTTTTTGCCACTGTGAAGAGAAAATGACAACAAAGGGAAGGACCCATGGATCATGCCTTTCCCGGGGTGCAATCTCTCTGAAACTTGGGGGGTCTTTGGAGGACAGTGAGGACTATGTCCCCTGCAAATTTGGTGGGTATTTGACATTGGGAAGGTCAGTTTGTAACCCCTCAAAGTAGCTGCCTTCCAACAGGCAGTTCTGTTTTTGCCACTATGAACAGAAAATGACAGCAAAGAGGGAGGGGCACATGGATCATGCCTTTCCCGGGGTGCAATCTCTCTGAAACTGGGGGAGTCTTCAGAAGACAGTGAGGGTTAAAGGGGGAGAGCCATAGATCATGCCTTTCCCGGGGTGCAATCTCTCTGAAACTGGAGGAGTCTTTAGAGGACAGTGAGGACTAAAGGGGGAGAGCCATGGATCATGCCTTTCATGGGGTGCAATCTCTCTGAAATGGGGGGGGGGTTCTTCAGAGGACAGTGAGGACTAAAGGGAGAGAGCCATGGATCATGCTTTTCCAGGTGCAATCTCTCTGAAACTGGGGGGGGGGGGTCTGCAGAGGACAGTGACGACTATATCCCCTGCAAATTTGGTGGGTGGTGGACACTGGGAAGATTCTCCCAGGTGCGAGAGGGATGGGGAGAATCTCCCCACTTCTTTCGCACTACGCAGGCAGCCTGGCTGTGTGACTTCTCTCTCGACCCTTTAAAGTAGCAGCCGCCTGCCAGCTGATAGTTAAAAGGGATCTTTAAAGGGCCAGGTAAGTGGCCCTTTAAAGGGGAGGGGGGCTAAGGCAGGGGGTTGGGTTGGGGGGGTTCTGGCCCCCATGAACAACGAACATGTCCAGGAACAGTTCATATTCGTCCATGTTCATTGTTTGTTGTTAATGGATGGCACCAAATGTCAAACAGGGTGTTTGGTTTTTTTTCCTGTTCGTGCCCATGTCTAATCAAGACACCCCTTGCCCCTAACATACTACACATGCTGGGCCAGGTACGATGGCAGAAGCTGGAGTGATAGAAGCAGAGGCCCAGGCATTTCACCTTTGATTGGCAATCTGCCTGCCCTGTAGACTGGAAGAAGGGGCAGGAGACTAAATACTTCTTCTCCCTGCAATAATAAAAGGAAAAGTCTCTCACACACAAGTTGTAAGAGAGAATTGCCCTCCCTCCCCAAATAAAGGAGGTGGTGACTAGAGATGGGCATGATCCGCATTACAATCGGGAAAAAAACAAGATAATGGCGATTGCATGATTGTGAACCAGCGGATCATGACCGTCCACAGCCAACGATCCAGCGGTCGGGAGAGGGATGGATCAGGGCAATCAGGCTCGGATCGGGGATCCAGACACTCAGGCGCCAGCAATCTATTCCCCTGAAAATGGAGCCAGGGGAATGCCTGAGCTCTGTTTGCACTCCTTCTGTCGCCCTGGAAACCCCAATGGAAGCCCAGCTTTCCTTAATCAGCAGGGCTTCCTTCCAACCATGGAGCAACCGGTGAGAGGCCAGACCCTCTGCTCCCTGAGGGGAGGCAGCTTTCCGCTGCCTCCCCGTGCTCGCCAGGCCCGGCGGTCGCTGCCAGTACCCACCATTCCTTTCTTGCTGAGAATACCAGCATGCTCCAGTTTGGCCTGGCGGGCGGGCACATGGGGGGTGCCACCGGCAAGCAGCCAGACCCCCGCCCCCTGAGGGGAGGTGGCTCGTTGCTGCCTCCCCGTGCCCGCCAGGCCCGGCGGCCGCCACCACCACCCACCTTCCCACATAGCTGGGAATAGCAGCGTGCCCTGCTTTGGCCTCCACGAGCCACGAGCCACAATCCACGGCTCAGGAACGGGAGATGATCGGTGCGGATCGTTAATTCGGGATCGTCGCCGGTGCTGATCCACGATCAGCTGGATCATTTATTTTTGGGATCGTGCCCATCTCTAGTGGTGACACATGGTAAATGAATTCAGCTGAGAATTCTTTATTAACATGATCCAAACCTTTAACAACACAACTTCAGAGCAGGCTGTCTTACTAGACTACTAGAGGAGTGCCAGCATTACATGCAATTCAAGTCTGGCTCCAGGGCCGGATCTACATATTTTTGAAGGAAGGTGGGGGGGGACTAAAAAATGCCCCCCCTCTATATTTTTCTTTATATATACATATATGATCAATGTTTTTAATATAGATATATAATAAACAACTCTTTTAAACAACAGAATAAATTGTATTGACTTCTATGAATTGTTAATAATTACACTTTTACATTATCTTATCCATCATTAGCTAAGCTTTCCTCCTAGATTTCCTTTTGTTGTAGGGAGCTAAGGGAGTTCATAGGCAGACGTGCCAATAAGCAAATATGCTTATTGGCCAAAGTCTTTTCAAAAATCAAAGGTATGGGAAAGCAAATGGTTGGCTTCCAAATAGCAACTCTAGCTACAGCCAAGGACTTAGAATAATAAAGCTGAAAGGGACCCTAAGAATCATCTAATCCAACTCCCTGCATAATGCAGGAAGTTCAGAGCTACCTGCCCCTTCCTCCACTGATCCCCGCTCAGTGCCAGAGGAAGGCAAAAATCCTCCAGAATCTCTGGCCAATCTAGCCTGGAGGAAAGTTAGGATTCTGTCTTCAGAAATTGACCATTTAAACATCAAGCTTCCCCAGTGTAAGATTTTGTGTTTTATACAAAGCAAAGCCAATCTAAGTGTAGAGGAGTTTACTGTGTTTGTCTGTAGTAGCAAAATAGTAGAGTCTAGGGATGTGCATTTCGCCTTTCTGAAAGCCGAAAGAAAGCCGAAACAAAAGTGTTTCGGCTTCTTTCAGGTTAGCCGGAACGTTTCGGGCTAAGCCGAAACGTTTCGGCTAGCCGAAAGAAAAAAAGCCGAAACGTTTCGGCTTTAGGCTTTTTCAATGGGAAAATGCCTCCGGCGTCTTCCCAGACGTCTGGGGGAGGCATTTTCCCACCGAATCAGCCCAAAATTGGTGGAGACCTTCCTCTAACCCCTCTATACAAACCCCCCAAGTTTCAGACCGATTGGACTTTGGGGGGCCATGTTATGGCCCCCCAAATCAGGTCCCCCATCCTCCCATGAGAAAACGAAGGAGCAGCATATTGTTAGCATGCTGCTGCTCATCTTCTTCATTATTTCCTATGGGGAAAAATGAAGAAGCAGGCTTCCTTTGCCAGGGGTGGCATTTTGCATGCAAAATGCCCCCTCACCCTCAGGGGCCCTTCTCCCACCCCTCCTCCCACCCCCCACCAAGGCTCAGCCTGCTCCCACTTGGGGGGGCCATTTCATGGCCTCCCCAAGTAGGTGCTCTAATCTCATTCTCTACCACTGACAGCTGGGGGAGGCTTGTCTTGCCAGGGGTGGCATTTTGCATGCAAAATGCCCCCCAGCCCTCTGGGGCCCTTCTCCCACCCTTCCTCCCACCCCCCACCAAGGCTCAGACTGCTCCCACTTGGGGGGGCCATTTCATGGCCTCCCCAAGTAGGTGCTCTCAGCCCCCAAAGTCCACCCCCTACAGCCCCACACAAACCCAATTCCCCCCCAGGTGCCACACACAGACCCAAATCCCCACATTAGCCCCTCACAGACCCAAATCCACCCCCAGCAGCCCCACACCCATAACCCCAGGAACAGGCTGGCAAAGGCCAGCCCTCTCCCTTTGTTCCCTATGCTGGGAACTTCTAAACTCTCTTTCCCTGGGCAATTCTGCACAGCCCAGGGGTGCCACAATGGTAGGCACACTTCTGAGTGCCAACTGGTCCCTGTGAAAGAGCACCTGAACCACAGACACCCTCCCTCAAATTCCCCCACCACCTACAGAGATGGCTGGCCAGCCAGCCCCATTGTTCCCTATGATGGGAACCAACTGCACAACAAAGAATAAAACAAGAACAACACAAAATAAAGTTTTTTAAAAATTATTTTCTCCCTTCCAAAGTACAAGTAGGCAAAGCATAATGACACATTACACCAGCAGTCCCCCACACAGAAAAATAACACAACTCACTTAACATCAGAGAATCGCAAAGCACGATTCCTGTCAAAAACACTTTGTTTCTTGAACAGCTTTAGGTTACACAGCAGGGGGGAACACCAAAGGGCATGGCAGCACTATCTTACACAAAAATAACACAACTCACTTAACATCAGAGAATCACAAAAGCACAATTCCTGTCAAAAACACTTTATTTCTTGAACAGCTTTAGGTTACACAGCAGGGGGGGAACACCAAAGGGCATGGAAGCAGTATCTTACACAAAAATAACACAACTCACTTCACATTAAAGAATCACCCCAAAAAATTGCTGTCAAAAGCACTTTATTTCTGTAACTGCTTTAGGTTACACAGTAGGAAGGCACAACAGAGCAGGAAAGCAGTGTACTACACAAAAATAACACAACTCACTTCACATCAGAGAATCACACAAACACAATTGCTGTCAAAAACGGTGAAGTGGGTTGTATTATTTTTTGTAGTACATTGCTATCATGCCCTGTTGTGCCCTCCTACTGTGTAACCTAAAGCTGTTCAAGAAATAAAGTGTTTTTGCCAGGAATTGTGATTTTGTGATTCTCTGATGTTAAGTGAGTTGTGTTATTTTTGTGTAAGATAGTGCTGCCATGCCCTTTGGTGTTCCCCCCTGCTGTGTAACCTAAAGCTGTTCACGAAATAAAGTGTTTTTGACAGGAATCGTGCTTTGTGATTCTCTGATGTTAAGTGAGTTGTGTTATTTTTGTGTAAGATAGTGCTGCCATGCCCTTTGGTGTTCCCCCCTGCTGTGTAACCTAAAGCTGTTCAAGAAATAAAGTGTTTTTGACAGGAATCGTGCTTTGTGATTCTCTGATGTTAAGTGAGTTGTGTTATTTTTCTGTGTGGGGGACTGCTGGTGTAATGTGTCATAATGCTTTGCCTACTTGTACTTTGGAAGGGAGAAAATAATTTTTTAAAAACTTTATTTTGTGTTGTTCTTGTTTCATTCTTTATTGTGCAGTTGGTTCCCATCATAGGGAACAATGGGGCTGGCTGGCCAGCCATCTCTGTAGGTGGTGGGGGAATTTGAGGGAGGGTGTCTGTGGTTCAGGTGCTCTTTCACAGGGACCAGCTGGCACTCAGAAGTGTGCCCACCATTGTGGCACCCCTGGGCTGTGCAGAATTGCCCAGGGAAAGAGAGTTTAGAAGTTCCCAGCATAGGGAACAAAGGGAGAGGGCTGGCCTTTGCCAGCCTGTTCCTGGGGTTATGGGTGTGGGGCTGCTGGGGGTGGATTTGGGTCTGTGAGGGGCTAATGTGGGGATTTGGGTCTGTGTGTGGCAGCTGGGGGGGAATTGGGTTTGTGAGGGGCTGTAAGGGGTGGACTTTAGGGGCTGAGAGGACCTACTTGGGGAGGCCATGAAAAGGCCCCCCCAAGTGGGAGCAGTCTGAGCCTTGGTGGGGGGTGGGAGGAAGGGTGGGAGAAGGGCCCCTGAGGGCTGGGGGGCATTTTGCATGCAAAATGCCACCCCTGGCAAGACAAGCCTCCCCCAGCTGTCAGTGGTAGAGATGAGAGCAGAGCACCTACTTGGGGAGGCCATGAAATGCCCCCCCCGAGTGGGAGCAGGCTGAGCCTTGGTGGGGGGTGGGAGGAAGGGTGGGAGAAGGGCCCCTGAGAGTAAGGGGGCATTTTGCATGCAAAATGCCACCCCTGGCAAAGGAAGCCTGCTTCTTCATTTTTCCCCATAGGAAATAATGAAGATGAGCAGCAGCATGCTAACAATATGCTGCTCCTTCGCTTTCTTATGGGAGGATAGGGGGACCTTTTTGGGGGGGGCATAACATGGCCCCCCAAAGTCCAATCGGTCTGAAACTTGGGGGGTTTGTAGAGAGGGGTTAGGGGAAGGTCCCCACCAATTTTGGGCTGATTCGGTGGGAAAATGCCTCCCCCAGACGTCCGGGAAGACGCCGGAGGCATTTTCCCATTGAAAAAGCCGAAAGCCGAAAGCCAAAAGTAAGCCGAAAGCCAAAAGCCGAAACGGCTGGCCGTTTCGGCTTTCGGCTTATATGAAAGAGAATCCTCTTTTGGCTTTCTGCTTTCGGCTTTAGCCGAAAAGTTTTGGCTTGCACACCCCTAGTAGAGTCTAGTAGCACCTTTAAGACTAACCAACTTTATTGTAGCATAAGCTTCCGAGAGCCATAGCTCTCTTCATCAGATACATCTGACAAAGACAGCTGTGGCTCTCAAAATCTTATGCTACAATAAAGTTGGTTAGTCTTAAAGGTGCTACTGGACTCTTTACTATTTTCCAGTCTAAGTGGCATCTTGAGCTAAGGAAGCGTCCTACCAAAGGACATCAATAGTTTTTTCCGAATGTTTTGAATTTGGTTAACTGTTCTCCAATATCCCTTCTAAATCATTCTTTGATATGCAGTATGATAGGAATTGTACATTTAAAAATATTTTTTAAAAACACTGAAAAAAAGATGTTTCTGGGGCTTGTCCTACAGATTTATACTCCAGGATCAGTATTAATGAGAATAGCTTGGAGTTACACTGATCTCACCATAAAGCCATTACCTTGAAACAAAATGTAAATTAGTTAAGTGGCTTTCCAAGTTTTGGCAGCATGTAAACACCCTTTTGCCACTCCAGTCGGAATGAAGAGACAGCCACCAAGCTTAGATCTAAAGGCCACTTTATTAATTAATATTAAACTGTAACCACAACTAATAACTGTGGCAAGAACTAACTAGCGGTATAGGTCAAGCCATGTGGTCACCCACTGGACCTCTGCCTTGACCTGTCTGGGTGAGCCCAGAAGACCCAGGTGTGAGTCATCCTAGCGGATGACCGCAACCCAGACAGCCAGGCAAACTGGATCCCCCCCCCCCTTCAAGCTCCTAAACTTCAGCCGTACAGCAGTGAGGGAAGGACTTGCACACAGGGTTCCCTAAGGCAGTCTGCCCATGCAGCATGGCAGCCATCTCAAGCAGTACCATCCGCTCCTGGCAGGCCCCTCTTCCCCATTCATGGAGAAGCGCCAAGGGTGCTTGCTGGCCCGCTCCCTATTCCCAAAATCTATCCTGCCATGACATCACTAACTGTCACCACCAAGCCAATTAACTCAACCCTAGCAAAGGTGCAACGTAGGCAAAAAAACCCTCACACCCTAGGCCAATCCAGGTGAAAGGGGGAAAAATTCCTACCTGGCTCTGAATCCAGCAGGCAGCTAATCCTGCACCAAAGCAGGGAGAGGAGGGTGGGGCAAGCACTTTCAAAAGACTGCGGCCAGGGCAGGCAGAGCCGCGTAAACAGGCTAAAGGCTCTGCCCCCCAGCAAAGACCCGGATGGCTGGGAAAGAACGTCATCTCCTCCTCCATCCGAAGAGGCAAAGAACAGCCCGTGGCTCACACGGCCAGAGATGGTGGCCGAACGGACCGTTTTACTACCACTAATGCATGTGTTATGCATTTTAAAACAATTTACAAAATCAAATGGACCGATTTGACTGGATTTGTTTGCACCCAGGTCACAACGCCATTTGATTTCTATTCAAGCAAACAAGTCTATGTAACTTGGGCTGCAATCCTAAGGATATTTTCCTAGGAGTAAGCCCCATTGAAGAACATGGGGCTTACTTCTGAGTAGACCTGCTTAGGATTACTTTCATAGACTTCCAAGTTTATGCTATTAAGAATGGGGTATCAACTGGAAGTTGTCAGCTTTGCTGTATTGACGCTATCCCCTTCCTTTTGGGAAGGCACTAAGCTCTACCTTTTACTTTGAATTCTAGTGGTCATTTACTCAATACATGAAATGTGCAGATGGCCTTCCTGCCCCTTACCTTCTCACCTTGGTAATCATCATCTCAGTGCCGATCTCATGGCAGCACTTTCAGAGCTCTGCGCCCTGCAGGTCCACCTGACGTACTTGCAGGGCAAGCAGAGGAGAAGCAGGCTCTCTTTACAGCAGCTGCCTGCGGGATGGAGTGAGAGGAAGACAGCACATCATGACACAACCCCCCGAGGCACCGAAGCCCAGGCCAGATGAAGGAGGCGAAGCTCCGGGCTTGCAGAGCAATTTGAGGTACCTGCTACGGCGGTGGCAGTGGAGACCTTCCCCTCCCCCTCCACACGTACATGCCTTCTGCACCTTTCCATCTTTTGGCGCATCTCAAGCTCTTCTCACCCCAGTGTCACCAGAGACAGCAGAAACACAAGTGGGTGAGCCAGGCACGCACGTCCCCGTCCTTGACTGCGTGGGCTGCCCCCTCTTTGGTACCGCCCGGGTCAAGTGACCACCCTGCCCCTCCCCAAGATCCGGCTCTGTCTGGCTCCACGTGTGAAATGGCCTTGGTTTGGCTATAATTTTTCCTAGTCTGCATACAAAGACCTTCACTGCTTGGATGGAAAATAAAGAAGTTACAGACAAAAAAGGAAACAAAGAACAGAATAAAAATCTAAATAGGTAATATGATAATAAGATTTAATATAGAATACAATGTAACAAAATTATTTCTTATATAGCAACTCATGTCCCCATCAGCCATACAGATGGATGAAGGACAAGCTGTTAAAGAGGGGGGGAATGAGATACTTGACTATCATCTAGTGCATTTCCCTGTATATTATTTGCTCCTTCTGTTGAAGATGAAGAAAGACAAACTGCAGTGATGTAAAGCTATGTTTTAGGTTGAATGAGACATTGCAGAGGAGAGGTGAACTCTGCAGGCTGCCATTTTGGATTTCTAGTGGTATATAATATATAATGCAGTCCTGAGTATAGATATTACAACAGAATTAAGTTGCTAGTTTGAAAAAAAAATAGTTGTTTGAGATCTTCTATTTTCCATCCTAAATGTCATGGCCACTTTTTTGCTCCCAGTTGTCTTCTTTAGCATTATGTGCTTCTGCATGCTTTTTCATTAACCCAAAGAATTCTTGTGGGATAGTAAACCCATTGTTTACATGATTAGTCATCCTTGGCCTCTTCTAAATTGTAAATGTATTGTTTTATAAATTTCAGGTATCACCATTTGTTTTCTTGTAGTCAATGATGCCCCCCCCCCCAGTCCTCAAGGCATCAGAATCATTTTGTTTTCTAATAGCAATTATCTCAACATTCCAGCAATGTCCAAAGCGTGAACCAAAAAAAAAAGTACCCTTGATCTTATTTTTAAGGGCAAGGACTGGTTGTTGTAGAGTGAACAGCACTCTACCAGAACTACAGCTTCATAATAAAATTAAGTTATGACAAGTTCTGGGACAACAGCCAAATTCAGACCAAATCTAAAGTTTTTTATGGGGGTGAAAAGAGTTTTACTAGCTAGTCTAAATCTCCCACAGAATGCCTGCTTTTTGTATGTAAACATTCATGGAAACAAACGTTGGTGGTTCCAATAAAATATCTACCTCCTACCCACTCTTTTTATTACTCACAAGCCAAGGAAAGAAAGCGGTATGAAAAAAAAACAATTCTGGAAAGGGAAAGAAATGAGAACAAAAATAAATCATGTTAGAACCATCTCTCAAGACCTCTCCTTGTTTTGATAACCTAATATTAATTTCTAGGTGAAAATGTAGAGCCCTCGATCATGATAAAATATTTCTGTGTGTTCCTCTTTGAGTTTATTGATGTATGATAAAAGAGAAAGCTTATGAATGATATAATCAACACAAGAATTTATTCAAATAACATGGTTGTTACTTGACCACAGCTTCTTAACTAGCCATGGAATCCTAGAACAAAGTCATTGGGAAGGCCTTAAACCTGAAGAAAGGTCACAAGAAGCAGCAAAAATCACATCTTATTAATTAATCCTCATAATTATTCTTTGTGTATTGGTCCTATTAGACTTTCTGCAGCCTTCAGTACTTTTGATCATGAAATACGAATCTCTTGGCTAAAGGGCTTGGAAAAATTGGGGGGATTACTCTTGAGTGGTTTCAATCATTTCTGTCAGGAAGGTCACAGGACATAACTGTTCATCTTTCCACAGAATACCCCTGTGGATTCCCACAGGAACCTTTCTTGTGTCATTCTCTTTCATATGTAAAATCACTAGGTGAGACTGCACAGAAGTTTGGAGTTTCATGTCATCTGTATGCTAATGATGCCACCTCTCTTTTTCATCTGTGCCACATCTTGCAGCATGGACACTTATCCATTTTCTGGTCTTGGTTTGGATATTGCATGGAAATCAGGCAGTTCAAACCAAACCATGAGAAGAATGATCATGTAACAGTTTCAAAAGGCCAGCAGATCTGCAATTCAGAGACAATATGAATACCTCTCAGATTCTCACGGAGGAACATTCTGATCCACAGCTGTGCCCAGGCTGTAGCAGTGTCCATGTGTCCCTCTCAAAAATTCTATCTTATGGAGATCTATAGGTCCTTCTGTCCAACCATGATTTAGTCAATATCATTCATGACATTATAGTTTCAAGGCGAGGCTTTGGAAGACTAGAAAGTATACAAACAGTATTGTCATGGTTAACAAGCAGAGTCAAGGAAGCTACAAAATGCAAGAAGGCCTCCTTTAGAAAGTGGAAGTCAATACCAAGTATCAGGCCTTGGGGAAAATGTAAGATAGCAATAAGGCAAACAAAAAAGAAATTCAAGGAGTGCATTGGTAAAAGCATTAAGAAATAACAAGAACTTATTTAAACACATGAGAAATAGCAAATCAGTAAGGAAAACTGTTGGATCACTAGATGATAAAAGTGTGAGAGGATTACTGAAGAGGAACAGGGAGATTATGAATGAAGTGAACATTCTTTCCATCTCTTTTCACTGTGGAAGATATTGGACAAATATCAGTTCCTAAATCAAATTTTTCAGGGAGATTGTGTTCTGAATGCTGCCAAGAATTCCAGAGTGAACCTCACGCTGCAGGATGCTTCACTTTCAGTTGGGCACTGTGAAGCAAGTGATAGCACCTATACGTCTCTTGTGTGGAAGTGGGAGGAAGAGCAATGAAACCAAACAGGATTTAATTATCATCAGCAGGCCCGTTCTGGGTTTCACAAACTAACCACAGTTAAAATAAACTATGGTTTCATGTTTTGGCTGAACTAGCCCCTGTGTTAAACTGCTCTAGATGACTGTCTAAAGCCTCAGTTTTTTGACAGTGGCCCACGTCTTTGCTGAGGCAGATCTTGGGGATAGCAATATATTAGTATCCAAACTACTCCCTGTTGACTATTCAAAGAGACAGTTTCAACCTATGAAGGCTGTAACAGCTTGGGTCAAATATACATCGGAGACACTATTTTAAAGGCTAATAATATTTCAAATTCCAGTTTCATGGACTGTTTGTTTGTTTGTTTGTTTGTTTGTTTGTTTACCATAACTATTAAGATCCAGTTACTGAGAATGTCTTCTGGATTGTGCAAGTGACAGGTGAATAGAGGGTTCAACACTTACATGCCCCTGTTACTGTTTAAAATGGATCCAGGTTTTCCATTGTGTACATAAATGTACAGATCTTTTGCTATCTCATCTTATTTGGCTAGAAATTTTGTTTGCTTAAATTGTTCAAATTATTTACATTTCACTTTTCTCCCAATCACTGGAAGTCATATGAGTGTACTGGAGAAGAAGCATACAACTGTGACATCACGATTAAACCAACAATTCTTAGAGTAGTTGTGCAGTTGTTTATAAAATATTTCAAGGTTGCTTCCATAAACCAAAGAATGAATGTGTAAATGAATAAACATATACTGGCTGATTTTTAAAAATGAAAGGAGGACTGCTTGCATGAACCATATAGGGACATCACCTGAACCATTATCTGAATGGCTAGGATGGCAAGTGGTAAAGCTGGGATGTCATCACATTTGAGGAACTTGTGGGCATGATTCTCTAAATGTTATGACTGTCTTCATGCAAAGAGAACCCTGAAGCATCAGCATACCCTCAAGTGAGGCAGTTGCCAAGGCCCATGCTACTGCCTGTTGTCCACCAGCTTGCTTGTGAGTCTTCACTTCACCAACTCTCCTGGCCACACACACTGCCCAGTGCTGCCAGAGGATGGGCATGCAGCCACTGGGATGGCTGGCAAGCAAGCACGTAGGCAGGGGAAGAATGCATGAGTGAACAGTGGTGGCAAAGCATGTTGGCAGGAAATGGGGTACAAGTTGGATGGCAGCAGGCACAAGAAGGGAGGGGGCCTGGCACTCTGTGCTTGGGGGTTCATGAAAACCTGGAACTTGCCATGCTCTGAAATCATATTGTTCTGAAATGATATACAAAGATAATTGTCTCTAGCTCCTGAATACAGAAGGCCCAGATGGACGAAGGTTGTGCTTACACTGAACTCTTGATCTCATACTCCCCATACTGAGTCACACCATTAGTCCTTCTACCTCAGTTTTGTCTGCTCAGGCAGACAGCAATTTTCAAGGTTCTCAAGCAGAGAAAAATCTTGCCTCCATTTGCTACCTGAGATCTTTTCAGCAGAGAAGATTTTTTGCATTGAAAATACTGTGTTCTATCACTGATTCACAGCTTCTCACAGCTGCAAACAAAAAAACCCCAAACATGTCATTTTACAGTGAGGGACTCATCCCATCTTTTTCCCCATAGAATTGAGATGTGTGGCTACAATTTCCTAGCTTGCCACATTACCAGTTTCCTAGTACCATGCACTTTTTTGTGTGTTGATGGAACAATAGAAACATACCAGGTTCCTGAAAGAGAAGTACATAATGATGGAGTGAAGGGTGAGGGAATGACTTTTTTCATTATATTTTTACTCATAGGAGCATGAATTAATCAGTGACTGGATATTAAGAATACAAGCTGGAGAGACTTAACAAAAGTGGCCCACAAAAAGAGAGGAGGGACAGTCTGAGAGTGAGAGAATGCAGTTGGGAGCCAGTTCAATATTCAGTACCAGACAGAATTGTGTAATATGTTTCTGTTTCTTTTGGCTTTGGAGGCAAATGGCACTAACTGAGAACTGGCCTTTCAAGAGAGGAAAGCAGAGTGATGCCAGACTTTGTTTAATGTCATTTCAGTCTGGCAGTCAAAGCAGAGCAATGTCATGCACAGCAATTCACTAAGGGCAGAACTACACATTATACCAGCGAGTACTTGTTTCTCAAACCTGACCCTGGTTGAGATGAATGCAGAGGTCAGCAGCAATTTGGTGGGGAAAGCCAGCCAATGGGAGGAGAGTTCACACTTCCTGCAATTGCCAGTTCTCTCCTGGCAAATTCCTCCCAGCTGTTTTTTTTGCCACTGCCAAATTTCTTCCAGTATCAAAACTAGGAGCTGTAGAGTGATTTTCAGGAAAGAAATCAATAAGAGGGGCTCAGCACTCCCGTCCTACCTGTAGATATCACCACCACCCCTGCATTATTGCTACCAAGCATGAGGTACATGCTGCACAGCCAAAGAGCAAGACTGAGCAAACAGTTCTGACACTGTCTTTGAAATGAATGTAGAATGCAGAGGAGCAGTGCTTGGTGGTCTGCCTGCACAATGAGTAAAACACCTTTCATAAAGTTTACTGAGACAAGTCCTCAGCTTGCTTGTGGGGAGGGTGGGTTATAAATCTAATATATAAATTTTTAAAAATAAAAATACCCTAGTTTCTGCTCTATGTGACCTCATTGTGCTTGGATGCCTTAATAGAAATACTCTCGCTAGGTGAATCCCCAGCTATCCTATAAAGGGGGCACAGATCACAAGTAGCTCAGGTTATCTCAAAGATGATCCTGATCAATCAAAAATGCTTGGAACCCCCAGGCAGCCAGAGGATTTTGTGCGGTACCTATTCCTTTCTCTTACACACTCAACACACTCGCTTTCTGTTGCTGCCCACTCTTAGGAGGAAAAACACTGCCTTCTATCCTGCCTGCCTCCCTCCTTCTTGCTTCCTCCTGCCAGATGCTAATGATCTAATATCAGGCATTCTAGGAACTACATTTCCCAGACTTCACAAGATGCCTTGCATACCATGTGTCATCAGGATGCAGTGCTGTGTAGCCAGGGTATTGAATGCACTCCGGGAAATGTAGTTTCCAGAACATCTGACTTTTACACTTGGATATGCAGTGTCCAAGATGCCTGGGAGGGAGAGAAAAAGGTATGGAAAGTCTTGCCTGCTGACAACACCACTACTTCAATAGCAACTGATAAACTGGAAGAGGAAGAGGAGAGGCTTACGCTCAAGCTCCAAGTGAAAAGAGTCCAAGTTTGTTCACATTACTTTTGATGTCAGCATCCATTTGAAGAAGGAAAAATCCCTACTTCAGTTAATGTGCAGTACTACTATTCAGAATTTACACCACTTCAAATATCACCATATTCCCTCCAGCTAACACAGGAGGAGACACTTTTCCACTTGCCTACCCTGTAAACTGGCCAATATTGTAACTAAATATCACAAGAAAGTAAACTTAATGCGTTTGCAGATTAAAAGATGTTTGCCCCAAACCAGAAATGATTGATGGAAACATTGTAGAAAGAAAGACCTATACGGAAAAACTATTTTGGTTCCAAGATTTGACTGATTGTCATGATTGGTAAAGTTTCATGTCAGTTTCATTATCTCTTAGTTCTTTCCCTCCTCACTAAGTTTTTCATTCTTGAACTCTCTAAACCACACAGCCAGGTAAAAGTAATATTAATTCATTTCATTAATGTTCCTGTTCAGTTTCATTATTGTGATAAAAATAACACTGGTCTGTTTTGTTTCATTTTTGCACTGGATAATAAATAAATGTGCATCCCTCCCCAGGCTTTGATGTGCAGTGTGCACTCCTTAATTTGAAGATATCTGAGAATGGAAATACACACTGTTATTATATGGGGATGCTCAAGTGCAGGATTTTATATGTGGTCCTCAATTCACATGTAGGCTGTTCTTGCTCGGCACACATGAATGCCACTTTCACAGGAGCTCCCTTTGTGTGATTGCATCTGCAAGTGAATCCTTCACTGTAAGAACAAGTACTGGAGGCGCTTTTATTTTATTTTATTTATTTTATTTTGTTAAAACAAAAAGGGAATACATAAAAGAATGGGAGAAAAAGGGGACAAGCAGGACAAATATATAACTGTGTGCTACAAGGATTATTAAAATACAGAGTACAAAAATCATAACCTTTATAAATATTAAAATAGTGATTAGAGTAATAATTAAGCCTGTTTAGTATATATTTTTTCCAATTGAGCCACATATCACTATAGGCTCCTTTGACTTGCAAATTTGCATTTCTTTAAGTTGTAGGAAGCCCAGACCTGGATAGCCCAGGTAAGCCTGATCTCGTCAGATCTCAGAAGCTAAGCAGGGTCGGCCTTGGTTAGTACTTGGATGGGAGACCTTCAATGAAGACCAGGTTTGCAGAGGCAAGCAATGCCAAGCCACCTCTGTTAGGCTCTTGCCTTGACAACCCCACCAGGGGTCGCCATAAGTCAGCTATGACTTGAGGGCACTCTCTACCACCAAGGTCTAAGAAAGTATCAAGAGCTGCATTTCAATGAATGGATATGGATGTGGGGGAAACTGGGATACTTTTAGTAGTTGAGAATGAACTAATATCGTACATGTGAATATATTCAAGTGGAGCAAATTGAAGTGTGACTGTGAGAGTGAGTGCATGGAAAGTTGGAGGGGCGGCATGTGAGATGACGTTCACTTGAGCATCCCTAGGTACTTAGTAACATGCATTTCCACCCAAAGTCTCTCACTAGTGGCTTGTTCTTTTTTCCTCTGCTCAAAGACATATAAACCCTTTAAAAACATGGATAAAGAGTTAGCAAACATCTTGCTCTTTCCTCAAAAAAACTTGGAGCTCATCTGGGTCCCATATTTGTCCTCTGAGTATTTGGTTCTGACACAGAGAATATATAAAGCTAGTTCTTCCCTCTTCTATGACTGTTGCATGCCAGAGAACGTATCTGCCTGTTTGAAGCCAACAAAGGAAATATGAAAATCATTTAGGATATGGAATAAAAATATAGGGAGGGGATCAGAAAGGAAAATGGACCGATATTCTGTTTCATTAGGTGTGAAAGCTTAATTTGTGTGGAAGCAATTTGCTCCCCTAGAAAGAAAAAGAGTTAATTATAGCTGGCAACAGCTTTTTCTTCTTCTTTTTTTAGCTCAGCAAGATGCTGTTCCTCTGCAGAAAATGAACGGTTCTCTTCAATGCTCACTGTGAGTAAATACAAATATTGTACAGAAAGTTATGCAGTGACACCCTTTCCAGTTCTTATCCTTGAACTGATCACTATATTGGCTGCTGATCTAGATTTCTATAATACAGTGAGTGGTGTCTGGGGTTTGGGTGGTGTAGAAGAGATTTATTATCACAATTTGAAATCAGTATTATTGTTCAGACACAAATAACAATACTTAACCATTGTCCTCCCCCTCCTCGTCCCCCTTCATCACCTAGAAACATATTTTCATAAATTTAAGGCATACTTGGAAAAAGCCCCTGGCCCTGTCACTGGAGGGAAGAATGTGGTGGTGGTGACCTGGAAAGGGGTTTTTGCAGATGAAGAGTCAAATTTCTCCATTCAGACTGACAATATTTCTATATGGGTTTGTGGTGGGGAGGAAAGCAGGCAGAGTGTGACTATGTTTGCACACTGGCATGTGTGGGTTTTCCTGCTGCTCTATCCTGCTCTGTTTTCACTTTGCAAAAGACACATGGACAATCCCCAACATGATCACAGTGGCAGACTGACATTCAGGAGATCTAGGTTCAAGTTCATGCTGTACTGTGAAACTTAATGTGAGGCTTTGGATGAGCCACTCTCTCTCACACACACACTCTCTCATTTTAACCTGCCTCCCATGGTTGTAGAAAGTGTAAAACAGAGGAGGCAAGAACTAGGTATGCTACACTGAGCTCCTTGGGGACAGGGCAGGACAAAAATGTAATATACAAGTAGAAAGCCAATTACTTTGTTTCCTTTCTTGCATTCCCCATTCAGGCTCTCTGCTCTGTGTGTGTGTTTCAAGCAAGGTCATGTTTAAATGTTTGTTCTGTGCTTTGTTTTGCTTTTTAAAAAGTCATTTTTTATATTGAAAAATTGTTCTGAGGAAGAGCAAAAGTGACACAAGAGCTGACCAATCAGCACTGCGAGAAGGAATGTAAGAAGAAACCTGCAGGATGAGACCAAATGCTCATTCATTCGGGCATCCTGTTTCCCACAGTGGCCAACCAGATGGCCTGGGAGGCCAAAGCAGGGCCTGAGGGCAATAACTCCCCCACAGTTCCTCTCAGCAACTGGTGTTCAGTGGCATCTTGCCTCTAAGCATGGAGGTTCCATTAGTATACTGAATTCTGAAAGTTCCATCAACTGTAATCTGGAAGAAAAGGCTTCCCTTTGACTCACTTCTGCAGAGAGAAATGGTACATGTGAATGCACTTCAGCAGCAGCTGAATCACTATAACAGACTTCCCCTCCTTTGAATTTATTAGCAAGACTGATGTAAGGTGTGTTTTTGACCTAGTCAGAGCAGGGCTGGCGCCAGCGTTTCTAACACCTAAGGCAGCTTCAGGGGTGTTGGTGCACGCGCACTTTGTGAGCGCGCACACCTGGACTGCGTGATTATGTCACTGCATGTGACATCATCATGCAGGGCAGGGGCAGCGTACGGGTGGCCTCCCAGCCCTCCCATGCAGTTGCCTCACACTGCCCTGGCCACCTGCTGCTCCTGGCCCACAGCTGTGTGCTGGCGGCGGCGGTAGCACAGAGCAACTGCGCGAGAGGGCTGGGAGGCTGCCTGCTCAGCTGCCCCATACTGCTGCCACCAACACGTGCTCCTGGCTGGGTGCAGCAGCTGCAGGCCAGGTGCAGCAGGTGGCCAGGGCAGCGCACATGCATCCTCCCTCCGGCTCAGTTGCTCCGCAGTTGTGCCAGCAGCGGCGGCGGTGGCGGTGGTAGCAGCACAGAGCTCCTGGCCAGGCACAGCAGCATAGGGCAATTTAGCTCTGTGATGCGTGCCCCCGCCCCCGGTGCCCCCTCCAACACCTCCTCAGCACCTTAGCACTCAAGGCAGCTGCTGACCCAGCCTCAATGGGTGCGCCAGCCCTGAGTCAGAGCCAGCCTGCCTATTTGGTGATTGCCTAGGATGCTGGGGTAGGGGACACCAAAAGAAGCTCAGGGCATGTCCTGGCCAGGGCCAGAATACCTGCTGCAATTGGCAGCCTTGGGCAGCACCACCAGTCCCAGTGCTGCCACTCAGGTACTGCATGATCAGTGGCTGTGTTGGAGACCAGGGTGTGCGCTCACCTGGCCTGTCTTCCTCCTCCCATGGCCTGCCCCACCATGACCACATCCTCTAATGAAGTGAGGGAGAAAGGAAGGAAGGAAGAGCAGGTAGCTGCTGCCTTCATGTCACTTGGCTAGCAGTGGTGACTCCTTGCATGCTCAGCTCTGTTTGTGCTTAGATTGCAGGGGGACACATGGTTTGTGGCTGCTCTGCACATGCCTGGGTCACACTGGGGCAGGGGAGCAAAGTCATGGCCATCAAAGGCACCAAAAATCCTTGGGCCAGCCCTGGATACTAAAATTAGGTCTTCTTTTTAAAATATTAAATGAGAAGTCTTAGGTGAAAGTTAAATGGACAAAGAACCAGGTCTTAATTTCCTGGAACCTTTCTTTAGTGTCTTTAAGGGTGTTCAGAGTGTAATTTGCCTACAACTGTACAATCATAGTCATCATCCACACATCATAGAAAGGACACATCAAAACATGTGTCTGGATTGGTTTTTACTCCAGAGCTGCTTCTTTTAGAAATTAAACATGGCTATCAAATATTTACCCTTTTGTTACTGGAAGGAAAATTCAGTAAATGTTTGGAATTTGAAGTTTTGATGGCAATGCTAACTCTGATGGCAAAGTCCAAGGTCCAGCTGATGTAGGCTATGGAGGAATATAAGGTTGTCTTATGCTTAAAGAAACAGGAAGGTTTCAATAAACTAAGGAAGGAACTTTACTGGGCAAAGTATCAACTTGCCAAATTATTTTTACATCTAATTTATTTTCTTTAATGTCTCATTCCAACATCCATGTAGGAGAGCAGTGAAAGGAAATATTGAAATTATTATAATAAAAAATTTAACTTTTCCAAGCATTTTTTCATAGTGCTATATTGAACAGCAGTATATCATAGTTACTATGATTACAGACAAAGAAGGAAAGAAAACCAATATACAGGTGTAACAAGTGGGACATCAGAGTAGAAATCAAAAGACTTCCTTCATATATTTACTAAATACTTCATCGGCCTGGAGTAGATGTCCATTCTTGCCATCTACTAGGCATTCTATATTAAATGTCTAACAAGTGTTCTTTTTAAAAAACTTTGAATATTCAAATCAAACATGTTAATTACAATTTTTGTCACCTTTTTTCTAGTGCTGCTCTGAATTTTCACAATTGCAAATGTTTGCAGTAAATGCGCTACAAATGTAATACTTTAGAGCAGGGATCTTCATCCTTTTTCAGCCTGGGGGAACCTTTGGGATTCTAACATGGGGTGGTGGCCTCATCCACAAACTGGCTGCTGTAGGAGATGGAACCTACCTCAAAACGTCAGGGAGAGATGCATATCTCTAGCAGAAGTTCGCCAACGTTTCAGATAAAAGCTATCCTTAACAAAAAGCTGTTTTAAATGGACATATTGTTTAAAAATATTTTCTTGCTTACACACAGCATACCTTCAGTCATAGAGTGAAGATCCTTGTACTGTGTTTTTTTTTTAACTGCACAGCCAATCAGCTCTCCAACAGACAATCAGAAGCCCTGCTAGACAAAGCCTCAATTGGTCTGTCCACTTTCTAAAAACATTGGCAGCTACCAGGAAAGGTGTTGGAGGGCACCATGCTTCCCATGGGCACCACATTGGTGACCCCTGCTTCAGAGGGGACCCATCTAGGCTTGTCTGCTGAGTACTGGCAATCAGCAGGAGGTGTACAGGTACAAAAATCTGCAATTATGTGATATTCCAACACCACGCTGTCACTTCTGGGGTCACGTCAGAAGTGATGTTGCAGTGTCAGTGCACCATATCTCTCTGCCCCCACCACCCATTTTTCCCCTGCTGCTCGACTGAATGGTGGTGAGCAACTGAAGCTTCTGACATCCCTGGTTTCAACCCTTGTCCCACTCAACTTATTTGCCACTGTTTCAGCCTCTTCTCAACTCTGAACTGCTACTATTTTGGTACCAGTCTGAGGGGCTTCTTTACTTTCTTCCTAGCTATATGAGCTCATCCAACTAGGTATCACAGTGATGACATCATCATACAGTGTAGAGGATCAGAGCAGGATCTAGGAGGTCCAGGGCTGATTCCAGACAGCCCTGCCCATTCCGAAATGTTGCACGTCATTGCGCATTGTCGTGCGGAAAACGCGAAATATCGCGTTTTCTCACGCGAGTTTTGCGCAACGTCGCGCAAAACTCATGCGAGAAAATGCGATATTTCACGTTTTCCGCGTGACGACGCACAACGTTTCGGAATGGGGAGGGCCGTCTGGAATCGGCCCAGGTTTAAATCTCTACACTGCTGTGGAAGCTTGCTGGGTTGGCCCACTCTCACACTCTAATCTATCAGAGTTGTAAGGGAAAAAATGGAGGTGAGGAGAATGATATAAGCCACTTTTGGTCATCATTAGAAGACTGCTAGGTATAAAATAAAATAAATAAACTGTTTGACTATGTAATGGTGCCATGAAGCAAATTCAGAGAGAAGGCAGAGCTTCTTGTCCTTATTCTGAATTGAATTTAGCTACGGGACAGTGGCTGCATATATACATTGTTGGATATTGTACTTCTGTTGTACTGTAGCATTCATTTGCATCTGGATTGGCTTGTCTACACCAAGTAATCTTCTTTTAAATGATTGCTATAGCACACAATAATGCAATGTCCTATGATGCATCAATGCCACCAACGTCTCCACTTTAAATGAGGGATGTATTTCGTCCATATTAAGGACTACCTTAAAAATTGCCAAGAAGAGGATCATGTTTTGCAACTGGTAAAACATCCTCCCTTCATTATTGCTCACCCATACTTCTTTTATTAAATAGTTCTCACTTGATTCTTGACCTTTCTGCTATATCCCCTCTCATCTTCCCCCCTTAGTTGTTGTCCAAGGGCCAGGGAAAAGAGATAAGCAAAGAGAGCAAGCCAATTGTCTTTGATTGTTGAAACCATAACGGGATAAATTTTTAAAGCCACTCTCCTTCTCATGGACCTGTTCTGAACTGGAACCACCCACATCTGAAATTTGCTTTTGAACTCATTTGAATCTGAGACATCCCCATTCACTCTGAAGCACATGCCTTCAACAATTAAAATGTCCTCCTCTCATTAGGACGTCCCTCTGCAGCAAAGTTAGCCTTCCATTGTTTCTGTGCTGTGGTGATAGGGTCACCATCTGACATGGCTTTAGTGACATTCCAAGAGATCGAACACAGGGACTGGTGACTGACTCCATATAATTAAAGTATTGCATCAACATTCAGACTGCATTCTTCAGAACAATTGCCTGGGAGTAAGTTCTGCTAAATAAAATAGTACTCACTCATGAGTGGATCTTCTAAGTTAGAATTGCTCCCTCAGTGTCTGATATCCACAAAATCTGTTGACATGGGAAAATCTAAAGGTTCTGAATTCATTTTCTGAATTAGAATGTGTGGGAAAGCATCATCTTTGTAACTGCAGGATAGCCAGGTTAATAAAACATCCCATTCTCTCTTTGCTCAGGCAGGACTCAGGATTAGACCAGGCTATCAGAAGGATAGTGATTCTTCTGGGACTGCCTGTATCTGTACACTGTAGCATTGGTTACATTTACATATACGTATACAGTATTTTCACTTTCACTGAGTAACCCACCTTAGATATCAGTGAGAAAGGCAGGATGATGATGATGATGATGATGATGATGATGATGATGATGATGATGATGATGATGATGATGATGATGATGATGATTCACGGTTTACTGGCAGAGATAGAGAGCATTACTGCTGCACTTGGTCTTTCCCCTCCAATGGGTATAGAGTAGGGAATACTTCCAGCAATGTCTATTTTTCAAGGGACACTTCAAATTTGAAAAATCACCATGTTCAACTGTTTGGAGCACCTGCATCATTACAAGGGTAGTGGCCAACATTGTTGTTTGGCTCCTCCTAACCCTCCACTTCTAAAAACTGTTCCATGCATTCGCCATGAAGAAAACAATTCTATCTTCTCATCCCTTGCTTCATCCCCATAAAACTGTGTTGTAATTCATTTTCCAGATCGAATTTACTGGCGCACATGATATGAGTAATCAAAGCAGCATTGATGGAATCCTCACATCCTGCCAGATTTTAGAGTGGGTTCCTCCAGCTGGCAGCAACAAGGGTTCTATATAATTTATCAGGCTAATTACAACATAAGGGCAGAGTTCAATGTTCTCAGGCTGTCCACAGGGTGACTGATCCAAATCCCATCCATATACATTGCAGTTACTGTTGGCAAGGCCACAATGTGCTGCCAGATACCATTTGGCTCTTGGCTGGAGGCTACATAGCAAGGACCACCCACGGTCATGGCTAGCATCTTCTCCGTCCTTGAATTTGTGGTCTCCTCCTGGCCCACCTCTCCCAAATACATTGTGCTACTGAGTTGATGGCTTGGTGGGATCTAGGCAGAAAAGGGGCTGAGGAAACATTTGCAAGGTCACTTGCCCTATACCTCAAACAGTAGCAGAAGCACTAGCACTGTAGTTAAAATTTATTGATGCTGGGCTGGATTTTTTATGCCGCATTATCTCTTTCAATGTTTGGTTTTTATTATTTTGTAAGCTACCTTCAGCAGGTTCCTGGAGAGGTGGCATAAAATTTTTCTAAAGAAAGAACTGAAAACCTCTTTCTATGTTAGCACTGCAGAACTATTCACATGTTATGAGATCCAGCAGAAATGGTTACAGGGGTGCAGATTCCTGGCTGAATTTTCAACTTCAGGGTTGATTGATAAGACACAATAATAGGCATTGTGAATACAGTTTGTACTGGAAACTTTTTTAATTCTCTGCCTTTAGAGGCTTCTTCCTAGGCTTATTTCTTTCCTCATGGAACTCAAGGTGGCAGACATGAGGAGTGGGGGAAGGGTCTCATCAGCTCTCCATCCAGACAATGGCTGGACCTGACTTCAGCACAGTCACTGAGTCATATGTTTTCAATAATACTCTGGGACTCTGGTACAAAGCTCATGATACAGCAAACCTTGAGGCTATATGAGTGGAGTAAAAGTTGAATGAACCCAATTTGATTTAGTACAAGTGGGAAAGCAACTGGTTAAGAGAGAAATGGAAACAAGGAAGTACATGCCTTCTTACTCAACCAAAGAGAGCTGGTATAGCATAGTAGCTATGAGAATGAGCTGTAAACCAAGAGGGTGCTGGTTCAACTCATCCATGAAACCTACTAGGTGACTTTTAGTAAGCCACTTTTAGTCTGTAATATAGAGCTAATGATATTGGCTTAACACCTTATAAGGCTGTTGTAAATATAACGGTGATCATACATTTAGAACAATGGATTTCTCAAGGTTTAATCAGAACATAGGATTTTTCTCACATTACAGATGTTAATTTTCTGCACTTTGCACCGCTGCTCTATCAAGCTAATTACAACATATATTATAACTAGCTTCCTGACACTCTAATTTATAATACCCTTCACATCTCTACCTGGATTATAAAGACTCCTTCCTTTTCCACTCCTCGTATCTGATGAAGGGAGCTCTGACTTTTGACTAGAGATGGGCACGATCGGCATTACGATAGGAAAATACCCCCGATAATGGCGTTCGCACCATCAGGACCCGGCTGATCGGTGCCGTCCATGCCAACAGATCCAGCGGTCGGGGGGGGGGCTTGATTGGGGCTTGATCGGGTCGATCCGTATCTGATCGTGATCCAGACACTCTGGCGCCAGCAATCTATTGCCCTGGCAATGGAACCAGGGGAATGCCTGAGCTGTGTTTCCCCTCCTTCTGTCGCCCTGGAAACCCAAATGGAAGCCCAGCTTTCCTTGATCAGCAGGGCTTCCTTCCAACCACGGAGCAGCAACGCACTCACCAGTTGGGAGAAGAGACGCAGGGGAGGGAGGGGGAAGGGGGTGTTCTGTAGCCATGGGCACTCCAAACGTTTTTTGCTTTTTAAAAAAACGGGGCTTTGTAGGAGGAATGGCTGTTTTTCTGTCTGTCACTCTCTGTTTTTAACCTGCTTTTAAAACACTGTATTTTGTGGGAAAACTTCATTCATGGCTCTGTGTGTGTGTTTAAAATATGCTTTTGGAAGACTGGCTGCTTGCTTTTAAAATTGGGTCGGGAGGAATGGAGGATTCTGTCCCTGCTTTTTTTTAAAAGCTGGCTGAAACATGTTGACGGGGTGTCTCTCTCTATATATATATTTGGAGAGGCAGGGACGGGTTAAAAACTTTTTTCCCCCTCTGCTCTGTGTGTGTGTGTGTGTGTGTGAACGTCCCCTCCCTGAGGGGAGGCCGCTTGTCGCCGGGTTAAAAACTTTTTTCCCCCTCTGCTCTGTGTGTGTGTGTTTGTGTGAACGTCCCCTCCCTGAGGGGAGGTGGCTCGTCGCCACCTCCCCATGCCCGCTGGGCCCGGTGGTCGCCACCACCACCCACCTTCTCACATAGCTGGGAACAGCGGGACACCCCTCCACTTTGGCCTCCCCAATCCACGGATCGGAAACGGGAGTTGATCGGTGTAGATCAGTGATTTGGGTTCGTCACCGGTGCAGATCCACGATCAGCTTGATCGCTAATTTTTTTTTGGATCGTGCCCACCTCTACTTTTGACCCTGGAAATCTAGTTGGTCTTTAAGATGCTACTGGACCTGAATCTCGTGATAATACATGTGAAGTGTTTGAACACCAAAAGCATTATATAAATGTTAAAGAGGAAGTTCTAGTTAGCATTCATAGATGGCAGACATTTGGAGACATACCCTTTGAGATTTTTGTCTCATTCTCTTCTGTAAAAGCCACAAGGATCTGTTGTCAAAAAAACTTCCTCCATCCTGCTGATCAAGACAAACGCTTCTCTGTCCATTACCTGAGGCCCCAAAAATGAGCTTCTCCAAGACAGATAACAAAGTGAGGGCAGGATAAGGCATCACTTCACATCCAGTATGATAACCAGGACTCCCTCCAGCCACACTTCTTCACCCTTCTCTTTTTTTAATCGAAGATATTCCCAGCATTCTCCTTCTCACCTTCAGTCAACCAAGGAGCTCAGTTCACCTGCCCCACTCTTCACATTCAAAGCTAGGATAGAAACGAATCTTTTGTTTTAAACCTCAAGTATATGGTCTTAAAACTGGAGCCAGATTGTATTGCAGTTTGCTTTTGCTTGCTGGAACCCTGAGAAACCCCACCTAGGACTACCTCTGTCTTGAGAGCAGCAAGATTCACAGCTCTGGACACCCTATCATGATCCTTGCTATATTTGTCCTTTTATTACCTTTTCAATTATTGCCTGCCTGAACATTTGGACTCTTTTCTAAGGCCCCTCTCAGGGGTCAGATCTGGCTTGTTACTTATCCCTGCCATAGGTCATGGTAAAATACTCACAGTCATGAATTATCTACATTTCTCCGCACTGCACAATTTCTTCTGCAAATCCAAGCAGCCTATGGTGATTCTGGCTATCCAGGGGAGGGCAGGGGGGAGAGGAAAAATATGTTCTTTCTTTGCTCTCTAAGTCATTTGCTTCTCCAGGAATTCACTGGACAGTGTATAACATAACATAACAAAAAGTGCATTTATTATGAAAGCATTTGATGAGAGGAAATAAGATGGTATCTACCCGCATCTTGAGGATCATAGACATATACTGTTACCAACAAAAGCTCTGGATGGCTGTCAAAAGCCTACTCATCCCTCTCAAGAATACTGAAATGTGGCTTTCTGCCAGGAAAGCAACAGTGATCAAAAGACAAACAATACGGCCTTTTATGATAATGACTACATCTAAATACTTCCCTAAGTAGTTTCATCAAAGAAAATAAGCTGTTACTATTAAACTGGATTTCTAATAGTGGATCAATTATTTATAAACCCTTTCAAATTATTTAGATTTAACTGTTGGGGTGCTTTAGCAATTTGATTGATTCTTCACAACATTCCAGATTGTTTTAGAAAATCCAGTTGATAAACTCTTGCTGCTCTCTTTAAAAAAATATAATTCAGAGACTCATTGAGCTTTAACATATATTGGTGACCAGTATAAAAAGGAGACATTAAAGTTTAAGTAACAGGATTTCTTTCATTTTTCAAACATTAAGACAATGCAGAAATTAAGTTAGTGGCTATATATGAATACATGCTTATGCTAAAACCATACTTTTGGAGAAAGTTCTCATTTTAAAAAAAATGTTAGAATTCAAAAAGTCATCATATTCAGACGTCTTGGCCTGTAATCATTTCATGATTTTGTGTATATGAATTCTCTATATATCATCGATATCATTGAGCTAGCTCAGTATTTATTACTCTGATTGGGAGCAACTCTTCAGGGTTCTCAAGGAGATAAAGATCTCTTTATGCATTGTAGATTGTTACAGCTTCATAGGAAATAGTTCCAAAGTAAGGATTCCCAGACCTTGTCTACAATTCCACATTCATATTAGGGATGACATACTCTCATTAGGTGAGTTTGGCTTACTTCCCTTTTGCCAGTGATGATCAGACAGCCAATTAATTAGTGGGACTTTTGACTGTTCTTAACCTGTTCATTTATATTTGCAGGAACAGGCTGCAAATCTCCTACTGGGGAATATTTGCTCTGTACACATCAACTTTTGGGGGAGGAATCAAGATCCAACTCTTAGCTAATCAGCTGGAAGTTGTTTCTAGAGGCAGGCATGAACCGATATACAAACCAAAGTTTGTCACAAATTGGGCAGGTTTATGGTTCGTGAACCAGCGGTTTGTGGGAGCTCATTTCTAACAAGCCATGATGAATTTTAGCCCAGTTTGTTTGGTTCATATTTCGGTTCATCACTGCAGACAGCCTTGCACCAATCAATCAGTTTCCCAGGCAACAGGAGGGATGAGCTCTCTGCAGACCTTCTGCTGACCCAGAAGTGACATTTTCACAAACCAAATGAACTGTTTGCAAACCAGGGCAAGTTCATGAAAGTTCATGGTTCGTGAAATACGATGAGCCACGAACTGCACAGTTCAGAATTTTCCCGATCCATGTCCATCTCTAGTTGGTTCCTTCTTATCTCTCATCCTAGAAACTTGGCCATCTCTTGGGCTTCCTGGGAAGAGTGGGGAGGGAGGTAGTGGTGATCAGAAGATTTCCCTTTACTTCGTCTCCCCACTGTGACCTTGGGCTACAGAGAAAGAGAAAGAGATGAGCTCTTTCTTCTCTCCCCTTTGCAATGGGGAGTTCAGAAGTATTGCTTCTGTCCCCACCCAGTTTGGAGGGGGGAAAGAGAAATGAGCTCTCCCCCCCCCCGACCTTTTGCAATAGAGACATTTAAAGCATTATTCTGTCTCCACCCAGCTTGGAGGGGAGGGGGGAAATGAGCTCTCCCTTTCACTATGTCATTATTTTGCTAGGGGAGGGTGGTATATCAGAAACTTCCCAGAAGATCCCCAATTAGCTATGAGTTGGCTTCTGGCCAACAGGCACCTGCAAACTTGTCCATCAGCTGTTTGAGTTGCAAACCCAATATATTCCTCTGATCATGAAAACTGAACAAGATAAGTTTGAGTTCATCAGGTTCACTGAGAAATTCATAGCATCTCTAGTTTATAGTAAATATTGGTGTCTTCATGCAAAAACAACAAACAGATCATACCCCTAGTCTAGCAGTACTGGGGTGTGTGTATAGCAGTACTGGGGTGTGTATATATATATATAGCAGTACTGGTGTGTGTGTGTGTGTGTGTATAAAACACATTTAAAAATAAAAAAAAAATTATTATGTTATTTTGCTCTATGATACCTTCTTAGAAATCTGGTGGATACTGGGTTTTTTGAAGTGGTTTCCATGAGTTCTCTAACAGAAGATTTCACCAACTTCTTAAAGTTTCATTTTTTTTGGAAACTAAATCAGTTTTTACCAAAGAAATTTATTATAGTCCTTTTTAAATATCTGTATATAATCTACTTCCTTGTTTTTCTGCAGCGCTCAATTATCAGTGAATTCATAGGTGAAGTTAAATCAGTTCCCCATTTCATTTTCCCCTTTCAAACTGTCTGCTTTGAGCTGCTTTCTTTTTCAGCAACCCGTCTCCTGCCAGCAAGTGACCCTCCAACTCTAATTGGGAAAACCAAATTCTATTCAAGTCCTGCATACTTTTGTTACCTCAGTGGTAACTAGCTAGTGAGGGCCACATTTGCCATCCAAAGTCAATAAAAGAGAGAAGATGGGAAAGCTTTCATGTTCTTCAAGAGAATGCTTTTTAGTCAAACTCCAGCAGTGTCCCCTCAATTCCCCCTCAGCAACACAGTTAAACCTGTACGTATTTTTGAAGCGATTGGCTCTTTTGGATTCCTTCAGAGCTTTGCTAATATTCTATCATGCTTCATTTACTCTCTTTCTCAGAGGTCTCTCTTTTTTGTAAAAAAAAAATCCTCAAATCTTAAACCAATGCCTTCATTGTTTAAAATGTCTTTATCCCAACAAGGCTGACCTCAGATATCCTCTTTTCTTTTTTGCTCGGGAACTCAGACAGTCATTCATATGATAAGTACATGTAATGGCCTTGACATTAATTAAGTAATTTTAGTCCTCTAAGGGTCTACACAGGATTTTCTAGTTTTTCGTTACAATTTTTCAGCAACTGAACTCATTTTGTTACTGACATTGATCAAGAAGAGCAGGACAGAAAGTACATAGGGAAAGAATCAAGGAGAATAAGCTCCAGGTACACCTTGCCTTTCAGATTACTTTAGGATTTAAGCCAAAAGTTTCAACTTTTCTAATTTCCACTCCCTGCCCAGTAGTAGATAGGAAAGAAGTATATGCTAAAATAAATTTGTTAGTCATTAAGGTGCCACAAGACTCTTTGTTGTTTTGGCAGCAAAGTTCTATGACCTTCAGTCTTAACTTATTGATTTGGATTATAACACTTAAAATTTTCTCATGCATCTAAAGAGGTAGACAACTACCTATAAGAACTAATGTCTTAACAGGCCTATTAGATTATATGAAAGGCAAAGGAGATTTCAACTTTTTATTGTTGCCTCTGATGAATTCTACAACTTCCTTCTCACACCATCATTGAGAGCCTGATTGGTGGCATCTTTGCAGGCCAAGATACTACTTTTGGGATCATAATCATAATTGCTTACACTTGAGAAGCATCTTCAGCCAATCAGAAGGCCTCTTCTGCTTGGACAGTCAGCTGGGAAAAGGTTGATTGATGCCCGTTATACATTTGCATTTCAAGGAGCTTCCAATAGCACTGGGGGGTTCTCAAGTATTGCAAGGATGCAATACTTATGCTGTATTTTAAATTTTGTGCATATCTAACTTGCCATTCCTGAATTAAGAAATAGGCAGGTGTTTCATTGTAAAAGTCTCTGTTCTGATTAATGTGACACCATCAGTGTCATTATATTTTCAAACAAGGTCTAGAATTAGATATACCATTATTTGTCTAGAGCAACTTCATTAACTGCACTATTGAAGCGCCAGGTGTCCTAATTCCCCATTGCAGTATATCATATCATGTGTGGTTGTTTACCTGCATACTAAATCTCCAAGACCATGTAAGGTTCAAGGCAGTGAAAACATTTTTAGTATGAGCACTGAACAATGATAGAAAGGCTGAAAGACAGGTACACTATTGCCCTGACTCCTTCCACCGACAATGTGGACACCTGGAGATCTGTAAAATTTGTAAGGAACAAATATCCCAAATAGTAAAAGACAAAGTATATCGTCTTCTAAATGAAACGATGGTGCACTGTGATCCAAATAAAAAAAAAATCCATGGAGAAGATGGCAGCAATCTAAGGAACATAGGAAGATGGCAGCAATCTAAGGAACAGGATAGACTGTAGCTTGTCCACATAGTTCTCATGGGATAGTAGAAGTGTTCATCACAAGCCATTGATTGTAGTGGTATCTCACTGCTGCCATTTTGGATAAAGGATTTTTCATCAGTTTATTTGCTGCTGTAAAACTTGATGCCAGTTATTTACAAAGGTTCCAGTGCACAAAGTGCACAAATGTTAAAATGTTGGGAATGAAATATATTGTAGTAACAAAATTTTGCCCATTTTAAATGTATGTGAAATTGTAGGGAAACATAGGCCGAATCCACACTTCCTTTTTGTTTCCGCGCCTTTTTCACAAGCGGTGCGCTGTTCATGCAGATACTCACACACTTTCCCATTCTGCGTGTTCCTTGCCATCACCACGCCACAATTGCGCCTTCCTTCCAAACCACATGATAGTGGCGGAAATACGTTTTCTCCCCACTATTTTTGGGGGGGGGCACAGTGCAGAAAGGTCGGTATACCGGTAAACCAACTGTAGTGAGCAGCGGTTTGTGTGGGAAAAGAAAACCACTCTGAGCAGCAGAATTTCCAGACAATGCCTTTAATGTGACAATCTAATTTCAAATTTGCCAGCCATACCAACCAGCCAATTGTTAGAAAGTGGTCTGTGACGAGAAAAAAATGAAAATAACAAACTTAGCTGTATCACTCAGACAGTGTGATGTCACTTTGGGGGGAAACCCAGATGTGACATGATGTCTCTCTAGGAATCACTGATCCCTTCAACTCCTGCCAGGTCCTATCAGATGGCAACCCTAACCTAGATAAATATTCAATACACATACAAAGAACAATCAAGTGTGCAGTGTACGTATATTGCATCTGTGTCCACTGTAACTTATAAAAAGGGCTTCAACTGGGCCTGGGCACAGTGAGAGAAGGCCCAGACTGAAACCTCTGCAAATATGGGTCGTGCTACAATTGACGAATGACACTTGCCTGGTAAGTGAACAGACATACGTGTATTTATCTCTGTGCACTTGCCATTCACTTGAGCTCCATTTGATCAAGTGGAGAGCAAGTGAATGGCAAGTGAATAGGGAGGAATACGTGCGAGTCTGTTCACTTGCCAGGCAAGTGTCATTCGTTACTTGTAGTGCGACCCTAAGTTATTCAAATAAAGTTGTAAGTTTGTTCAAAGGGAGTGTGTGTGTTTATGAAGACAGAAAGAACTCACTTTGAAATACCAAGTTTGCTTTGTATCTCACCCCCAAAGCCAAAACAAAGAAGTAAATGAGTGGGTTCCCTTTTTCTCCAAGGTGATCTCCATCTTTTACAACAAATATCAAGTGTTTTGCTCATCAATATGTAAAGAATCTAGATATGAAACCAACATGACAGGACTGTCACTGTGTTATATTATTTACCTGATGGCACATCCTGAGGCAATCCAGATCTGTTCTGGTGGAAACTCCAAACCAAAAGTTCTGCTGAGGCATTGTTTATCATAGACCAGTGGATCTGAGGGCCAAGCTACAAGTGACGAATGACACTTGAATGGCAAGTGGATTGTGTGGAGGGCAAGTGAACAGGGAGAAATACACTTGCCATTCAAGTGTCATTTGTCACTTGTAGCTTGGCCCTGAGATTTGGAGGGGAAGAAGGGAACAAGGCAAGGGAGTGGGGGGGGAGTTCATAGGCAAACAGAATATGATTGTACGTGAGACCAGCCCCATGCTGATGTGATAATAAATTCAAATTTCTCATTTCTGTAGAAAGTTGACCACAGGCACTTCATCAATCAGTATTTTGATTTGTAATGTGTTCCACATGGCCCTCAGTCATTACTTAATGGGGAACATCCCATCTGCAAACATCTGACTCCAAGCTCAGAATCGAGAGAGCTGCTCATGTTTCAACCACGTTTTCCCAGAAACTGAACACTCAGCAGCATATTCATTTTTTCTGACAACCACTGCTAATGAGAAACAGCCCTGTGCCTCACCAAGACAGTTACGGCCATGAATATTTCATATTAGCAGGGAGAAAATCCCAGGCTTCGCTGAAATGATGAATATGCCTATAGACCTGTACCAGGCCAGTGACATCCTCAAAAGGCCTTTTTTCGCCTTGCATGCATCTCTCCTTTATTTGATGAAATCTAGCATCGTACTTACTTTGGTGTCTGACTGCTTATTCTATGAGAGGAGGCTTGTTGACAACAAGATAACTATCATGACATGATATGGTTTGGTAAAACATAGCTGTAGGCCTGCCAATATTCCAGCCCCAGAACATCCATTTGAATGCCAGGAACATGTGAAGTACCTAGTGATATCACTGACGCTCACCATACTCTCTATTCGAATACAAGCCCCAGCATCTTGTATTGCTCACCTTCAACACAAGGTGAACATTACAGGCCCTATATTCTATTCTAGCTTGGGTTTTCATCCAAGTTGGCCAAGAATAACGGTCTCCTACTCAGTTACTCGCTCCTGGCAGCTTCTCACAGCCTCTTAATCCTCTGCAGGAGCAGTGACAGCTCTTTCTTTCTCATTCTCTGTTCTCTACTCTGTTCTCTGAATGCCCTTCCCTGGCACCTGGAAAACAGCAATATTAGCATTCCAAGTATCAGGAGCCCTTGGATATGTTGTTTTCCTAGGCTATTCCTTAGGCCACCATCTCTTGTTTGTTTTTTTTTAACAGCACTGTTATTTTACTTAACATTGCAAATCTGTTTTTATTTTTGCCATAAACCTTCTTGAAGGTCTGTTATACAGAATGGCAACATGAAAACATGGCACCATGAATGAATGCTTTAATAAGGCCTTTTACGGATTTTGTTAACCATATGAACCCTTGTGCTCTTTGATCAAAATCTGTTAATTGTGCATGCATTTGGCCACTACTAGCTTACATGCCCATTTCATAGCAGATCCACCATTGTGGTATGAGCTCTGTCACACCTGGTTGAGGCCCAGGGAAGCTCTCTATAGGCTGCCACCACTCTGGTACAGTTTCCTTGGAAGGGCCCAGAGCAAACCAACTGACCTCTTCTGTTTACTTTTTCCCAGTGGGATTGATTTATTATGTGACTGAATGAGGCGTGAGGACCCAGGCAGAATAATAAAGAACTTTATTAAGAAGTTTTATTAGCAACTGGTGTTCAAACTTTGTAAAGTAAAGAGAATAGTAAAGGTTGGTGAACAAACAAAACTATAACACCTTAACGCGTCTAACTAGACAGTTCTTAACTGTCTCCTGGCGACTGGCTTCCAACTCTCACCCCTTCTGAGCGCTCCCTAGGAGTGAACTCCCGTCCCGCTGTGGTGAGGCTTTTTATCCCTTCTTTCGAGCACCATCTCCCTACTTTCCTATTGGTGCAATCTTTCCCTCAGAATCCCCTCTTACCCAATCACAGGGGCCAAAGGGAACTTGGGAAATGTAGGCTCTGCAGTCACTTTAGCACAAGCTTCCCCAGAGCCACTAGGCCTCACTAGGCCCCGGCTCATAACAAGCTTCCTCCCTCTGGAGAACTGTAGGATGC
The DNA here is from genome assembly GCF_028583425.1 of Eublepharis macularius. Classification (NCBI taxonomy): domain Eukaryota; kingdom Metazoa; phylum Chordata; class Lepidosauria; order Squamata; family Eublepharidae; genus Eublepharis; species Eublepharis macularius. The sequence goes on from NC_072790.1 coordinate 197,926,100, forward strand.
TGCTGCTGGTAGCTTTTAAAAGAACAGTTAAGACTTTGCTCTGTCAGAGGGTATTGTGAGTGCGTGCATATGCAGGCTGCTCTTTATGTGTGTTTGTGACTTGGTGGGTTTATGTAAGAGATGCTGATGATACATTGTAAGCTCACTCGAATGGTTAAACTTCAGCAGGCACTTGATATTTGTTTTGGATGGAGATTATTTTGCAAGAAAGCCACCTCAGGAGCATTGTGCTGGATGTACGAAATATAATTTAAATGAACAAATAAATAAATGGAGTATATGCTCACAGAAGATGGAGTTGCTATTATGATTCAGTTTAGAATTCAGTGGAAGGTTCCTCCCTAATTTTTCCACATTTATTGATCACATCATTCTCAATCTGAATTGAGGCTGAGGGGGGTTTGCCCAACACTAGAAGTCAAAAATATTTGACATGATTGCAGGTGCATGGTAGTCATTTGGGAATTGCTCTGTTTGTGTGTGGCAGGCACCTATGCCTTTTCTTCATGGCTGTGTGGGTCCTTCTAAAGCAGGCCCTAAACAAAGCTAGCATGAACACAAGGTCACTAACTTTAGGAATAAAAGTGATGGAAGGGAGAAGACTACCCTACCCTAAAATAAATTAAGAACAGAAAAAGAACGATCTTTCAGCCACCTAATGTCTTCGCCATCTTTGTCACTAGAAGGCCAAACAAATTAAGCCTGACAGATTTTAAGGGAAGAATCTTATTTGGTTGAAAGTAGATTACTTCATCCTCTAGGTGATTTATAAAGGTGCATTGTAAAGCTTGCTTCTCAATATGGCTGCCACCTAAAACCCAAGGTGTAATGTAGAACACTGGTTCCCAACCTGTGGGACAGGGACCCTGGGGGGCCATGGAGTTATTGTAAGGGGTCCTCTAATCCATCCTGTATGGGCAGGTTTCTGTCTTTCACCACCTGTGCCTGCCCCCCTGGGCTCAACACCATGGTTAGGGTTGCCAGGTACAGGTTGGGAAATTCCTGGAGATTTGAGGGGGGGTGTAGCCTGGAGACGGCAGAGTTTGGAGAGGAGAGGGGCCTCAGTGGGGTATAATGCCATAGAGTTCACCCTTCAAAGCAGCCATTTTCAACAGGGGAACTGATTTCTTTGACCTGGACATCAGTTGTAATTCAGGGAGATCTCCAGCTCCCACCTAGAGGTTTGCAACCCTAACCATGGTGGGCAGGACCACCACCACACCCAATTTTGTGTCTGGCTGGCTGCCAGCCAAACTTCATCTGCCAGCTGGCTTGCTCCAAGTCCCTATCCAGATAGGCTGAAATGGGCCATCCTCAGCTGAGGCCTTCAAGTGTGCGCCAGCCCAGACAAGGCTGCTTGCCTACTTGCAACGAGAACCTCTCCCCATGAGAGGCTTAGGTGGGGCATAATGATTCCCCTTGACCACCCCTTCCCATCTCCGTGCACAGCTGGAAAAGCCTGCAGCTTGGATAGAGGAGTGGGCTGTGGCCCTTTAAGGACCATCTGTTTGGCCAGCAACATCCTTGGGGGCCATCAGTTGGCTTCCCTGGTCCCTCCCATATCTCCGGTAGTCCAGGAAGTTCCAGACTTTATCAGGCCCCTGAAGAAAATGGCTGATTTGGAGGGTGGATTCTATAGCATTATACTCCTTAAGGTACTTCCCTGCCCTAGACACCACTCAGGCTCCACCCCCAAATCTCCAGGAATTTCCCAACATGAAGTTGGCAAACTTAGCTGAAGCGCACATACTTAAAAGTCCATCTCTCCTTGTATATAGTAACTCTTGTTGTTTGGTCAAAGCTATTTTTCTCCATTCTCTCATGCAGACAGATAAGAAATGCCACTGCTAGGGGTGTTCACCAAGCAAGTTTCCATTCCAGTTTTTGTTGTGAGGGGTTCAAGAGTAATTCCGTTCCATTGCTAGTTTGTTCCAGGTCGGTCGGTGCTGGTTCAGAACTGATCCATTTGGGGGGGTTGGTTTTTTTTTCCCGGTTCATTTCACACAGATTGGTCTCACATGTGCAAACACATGCTGTTCTTTTCAAAGGGGGTGGCAAAACAAGGCTCTGGGGCAGCTGTTTTCACTCTTAAACACAAACAGCATCAGCCATTAATCCTCCTCCTAGACTAAATGATTGATCCACTGAGTTTTTCCTCAAGCACAATAACACACACAATAATGGACCTGTAGAAGGTGAGTGTTGGTGGGTGGAGCAGCAGGGCATTCTCAAGTAGGAGAGGGCTCCAATAAGTGCAGTTTAGCAACATTAAAAACAAAACTGGTTCATGTACACTTCTTTATTTTTCTGTCGTGCCAATAACGTACTACCTTTGCTGTTGCCTGTTGGTTTCATGTTTCCTTCTTTTTTGGAGTTTTGTTCTCACAATGAGGGGCAAATCCAAATCCTTCCTTTTGCTGCTCAGTTTTTCACTGCAAAATGGTGCATTCTCACTGCCAATCTTCTCCATCGCCCAAGTGCAGGCTGGCAGGCAAAGTGATTGGCTGGATCCTCCTCACTAAAACAGATTTATGTTCTTCCCAATAAGTTTTCCTTTTGCTGTGGGGACAGGCAGGACCATTTTGATAAGTGGAAGTAGGCACATGTTTGGCATTTGGCTCAGAAAAAGAAAGAGCCTGGAAAGACTACGGAAGCAATCCTAAACAGGTCTATTCAGGTGTAAGTCCCAGGGAAGTGTCTTTTGAATTGCAGCCTATGATTTCAGTCTCCCTTCTAAATATTTCCAAAGCTGATAGGAGGGGAGGGGTTCTCCCCTTGAGAGGATCAGATTGTCAGGGAGGCAGAGAATGCCATTTCCTGGTAGCTACAGGGTGAGGGATAGGAAGATGCACTCACACCACACACATTAGTCTTTTTCTGCCAACAGAGTTAATAACATAAAAGTCTCTCTCCCCTTATGATCTGACAGGTGCTGTTCAGGAAAACAACCTGCTGCCCTGCCAGGCCAGCCTAGTGCCTCTCTGCTGCTGGAAAGTATGAACTGAAACGAATCATACAATTTTTTTGGCAGGAGACTCTCATTACAATTTAGTTTCCCATATTTGGTTCACAGTTCCGGAAGTTGCTTTAATGAGCTGAATCAGCAAGTTCTGTGTATAATTTTGTCTCAGTTTTTTTGTTATGCACACCCCTAGTCACTGCTAAATCCTGAGCCTTTGTAATGCCTTTCCTAATATCTGAGATGCCCTTTGTCTTTTAGAAGGCTTTGTAGGGCTGAACAGCATTTGAAAGCAGCTGATAGGATAACAGTCCTTTTTGTTATTCTGTCATTCTGTTTTAATTACTGGGTTCATAGATGTGATTGAAAGGTTTTAAGTTTTGTTGTGAACTGTTCTGAATCCCTTTGGCAGAAATTTGGTTTATAAGTATTTTAATTGATCAACTGTTAACCACCAAATGTCTACAAAACAGAGAAGTCTTATGTTGTCATGCATTCAAGCTGGGTCTTTCGTAAACCTCTACATAGGTGTGGAGGGAGTTCTAAAAAAAATCCTACCAAAACATTGTATTAATGTTTGAACTTGGTATTTTTACCTATATACTGGTATATATGAATCTGCATACAGTTTGAGATTCTTATGAAAATGAAAAACGTATTATTATGCTCAGAGCTTTTTTAAAACAAAAATGTTACTAATAGGGTGGGTAGCATTACTTTGCATGCATACTGGGTTAAGCACTGCAAAAGGAAGAATACTGTGTTTAATACACACAATCCATCATGGCTCAGGGACAAAGCCAGACAAACAGTGGTTTGAGTAAAATATAATTGTGTGGACACTCTTTTTTCCAACATTTCCCTACTCCCATGTGATTTATTATGTTCATTACCTACTTGTTTGTCATAAAACTTTTACAAATTCAGAAGCAGCTTTTTAATTTAGCAAGTGTTCATTAAATGAATTGGAAGATTATTTGATTGCCCAAATGTGATTTAGCTACATGATTTCCCCCCATGAGTTAGAAAATGATATGTTCATTGATCTTGCTTTCCCCCCCAAAAAAGTTTGCATTTTTAGTGGAAAAAATTGATGCAAAAAGTGGGAAAGTCATGCCATTTTGAATTTTTGTTATTAAGGAATGTCCCATGAGCTTGGAGGCTGAACATTGGCAGAAGCTAGTGATTTCAGCATCTAGTTTTTACCTTGTATTTTGTAACCAGTAGATTCTTTAAAAAAAACCTGCTTCCACTGAAAATGGCAGCCATGTTTAGTGCTCTGCTTCCAGCTCTGTGATGGCCAAAGGTCACTTCATGTCCTGCTGTTAGTGCACAGAATGTTCTTCTCAACCCTTCCCCAGCCACTTGCACACCAATATTGTTGAACAGAGGCAGAAAACTAAAAGAAATTAACAGTACACACTGCTGCTATTTTCAGCAACATCTATCTGTTGCTTACAATGTTTATGTCTGTGCTAACTCTTAGGCACTGAGTTTCCAAAGTGAGGAAGTTCTGTCCCTGGCTCGATCTTTTCTTTTCCAGCTCTTCCTGTGCTAACATATGACTCCAACCATTCTTGTTTGATACCCCTTATCTTTGAACTCCTTCCCAGAATACTTAGATGGTGGTACCTCTCTCTCTTCCATCAAGCCTCTCCATTTCACTGAAGCTCTTGGTCCTCAACTGAAAGTGTTTAATAATATGTGACTAGAGTGTATGTCCCCAGGTACCATTGCTCAGTGGTAAAGTTAGGTAATGTCCTTAGATCTTCCATTAATCATTAGTCAGGTGCTCTGAGAATTATAATTCCTGTGAACGTACTTGGCTGGATGGAGAAATAAAGAAGGAGGTTAACTAGCTGTAGCCAACGTTTGAGGGTTCTTCTGAGTTGTTGAGGCCCTGGAACTTTACCCCAGAATCCAACTTTGGTAGCGCCTCAGTGCGTCAACCCTAGACTTCCTTGGTTGTCTTCCATCCAAACATTAACCAGGACTGGCTGTGCTTAGCTTCTGAGATCTCATGAGATCAGCTATACAGGTCAGAGGACTATAGATCTGTACATAAGCATTATAATATTGGATATTTTATTTTCAATTAATTTCCTATGCAGATAGAGGATTGGATTCACAGATCTGTTGGTTCATGGCTGTGAATTATTCCTATGGTATTCCTCCCCACCCTAGCATTACTTTCTGAGTGTGGAAAAGCTGATTCACAGACTTTCAGAACCCGCATGGACTATGAGCCAGGTGATGTGGTGAAGAGGGAGAAAGAGGCAAAATCAACCTCTTCTTCCTCTTCTGCTAATGAAGATCCACTGACAGAAGGGGCAAGAAAGACAAGTTCATCACCTCCCCTACCTACACTGCAGCCTTTAATCCATATAGGTCCAGTGGCCCCAGGAATCAACTTTCTAACAATCAGAAGAAACTGCCAGGGGAAGAGGAACACTCGAAAAATCCACAACCGTCAATATCTTCTGATGGATCATGGAATGCAGCCCAGTGATTGGCTTGATTCTTCCATTGAGTTCTGTAGGTATTGTTTTTGACTTCACTAATGGACAGAAAGTTGTGGAGTGGGTATAGAGAATAAGGAAGAAGTCCCTCACCTGACAAACTTGATGGGCCTTTAGCTAGTATGGATAATCACTTTACTTGATGTGGTTGTTGCAAATGCAATTTAGATAATGTAAATGAAGTGCTTTGAACACTCAAAAGTGTTTTATAAATGCTAAGTATTATTATTATTATTTTGGCACAAATATGCACAGGGCTGGGCTACATATGGCTTTACAGGCTTTATCTTGCATGTGTGACTCATTTGCTTATACTGTGAACCATATCGATTTTTTTAGGACTGCAATGAATGAGAGAAGATTTCAGCAAAAAAAATTTATTAGCTCAACCTCAGTTTTAATCATCTGTATCTTCATTTAACACCAAGCACAACAAGATACAGATGGAGGTGGATAAGGAGAAACCTCAGTGCCTTCCAAAGCCAAGCTCTCATATTCAGTTAGATGGTTGCTAATAGAAAACAATCGTATCACTTACATGATTTAAGTGCACAAAAGCTATGCAGTCAGAAATTACAAATCCATTTTATAATGTCTACACAACAGCCAAACATATTCATCATATGCAAACAATTATGTGGCATCACAAATCCTGCCTAGATCTGACATGAAATTTCAAGAATTTCTCCAAAACTATATTTTAAAGAAATGTCACACTGGATAGTTTGCTTTTTTTCATATTGATCCTTGAGGAAAGTTTTATACAAAAAGCATATCTACAGCACAGAAATCAACTAGATTAATAGAAAATTTGAAGAATTGTTGTTCTGTGAGAGAGTTAAGGCTACATTCCTCAGCTCAATAAGTAGAGATCTGAGGAGCACTACCTTCTGACACCTTCCAGGTAGGATTGGAATGATACCTGCTGTCCCAACCCTGAAAGGCTGTAACAGGAGGATATCATGATCAATGGTACTGAAAACTAGCAAGAAGTCCAGGAGAATCAACAGAGTTGCACTTCCTCTGTCCATTTCCCAGCACAGTTCATTCACCAGGACAACCAAGGCTGTTTCTGTCCCATAACCAGGCCTAAAACCAGATTGGAAAGGATTCAAATAATTCACTTCATCCAAGTTGTACATGTATTATGTTGCAAACTGGCTTGGAATAAAAACAGGTAGTTTATAAATATTTTAGATATATAATTATTAAACTGGTCGGAAACTGATATAGTTTTGTAGAGTAGATGTGCCCAAGGCAGTTACCACTGTACCAGTCACTTCTTTTATATGGAATGCAACTTGCTAGGATAAATTATTATTGTCACATTTATTCATTCATTCATTCAAAACATTTTAACACATGGCCCTTATGTGTCTTAATTTGGTTATAGGTTAGTTATGCCAAAATGTTCGTAACTGGGGGAGATTCCATTCTTATTTCTTGTTGTAGGTACATTTTCATTAAGTTTAACCTCATGATGCTGCAGCCAATTTTCCAAGAGGAAATTCTGTATGTGTCGCTGCAGAGTTGTGCAAACACATGTGAAAAAGATATAAGGCGAAGCTGAGCACACAGCTGTTCATGTAATACTTTGTGGTCATCACTCAGAAATGCTCACTTGCAGACATTTTGCTCATGGGAACTGTGAAAAGAGGCTTTTCTTTGGGCTGCATTTTCAATTCATGCAGCCCAGTAACCTTGCAAGTGTTGAATCCTGGCAGGAAATAGGGGCAGAATGTGTCATTCTCTACTAAGAAAGAGGGAGATCAAAAAAAGCAGCATTTGAGGAAGGATCCTTCAGACCTCAGCCTGGGAATTTGTTTATAATGCCAGGTGTCTCAACTCCAAAACATAGATACAGAAATGTGTACTCATTTCCATGTATATAACCTGCTTAAAAGGATTCATCTCCTAGCTGTTGCTAGCACCTTTTCCAGATTTGTACAGAAGAGATCATTTGATAAAATAAATCCTTACCCAACACAGTGTTTCAATAAGAGGAGAAGCTGCAACTGCTGGAATGTTCCTTTCTATCCAAACCTAAAATTTACAGAAGTTCTTTCAGGGTCTGTACTTATAACACAACCGTTTACTTGGCTGGCAACAGAGAACCCTCTAGTTCCTGTTTGCTCATTCTCTGAAGAGAAGGAGAGATCCAGAATTGCAGCTCTGCCATTATTCCCTAGAGAGGACATTTATGTGGGGGTTGCAGTGGCTGTTTTTTCAACCAAATGACACCAAAACTGCAGGGGAGCTAGTGCTGCCTGGTCACTAAAGAACCCTCCCCAAGTTTCAAACAAATTGGTCCAAGAGGTCCATTTCGATGGGCCTCTAAACAAGGTGCCCCCAGCCATCCTACCTGCAGAGGAAAAACGGGCTCCAACCTCACAAAGAAAGAAGAGAAGGAGAAGGAGGGAGCCAGAACCATAGCTCTGCTGGATCCTGTGCCTGGCTTGCATCAGATGGGAGCCGCCTTCCCCAGACCACTGCCTGGGAACTTTGGAGAATCAAAGATAGTAAGTACTTAATAGACATGGGCACAAACAGCATTATGAATAGAAAAAAACAATGAACAGCCTAATCTGCTGTTCTCGAACAAACTGTTCATGAGGCTCCATCCTAAATGAACAGGTGGTCGTTAAAAGCCTTGTTCATTGCCTTCGGCAGCCAATCGACAAGGCAGACAGTCTGGCACCTGCTGCAATCAATCCCCTTGGCAACCGGAGGCAAGGAGGGACTGAACTCTGTCTGAACTCCTTCTGGCTTTCCTTCTGGCTTCAACCCTTCAAAGTACTTCCAGCAGAGAGTCCTGTTTTTGCCACTGTGAAGAGAAAATGACAGCCAACGGGGAGATCCATGGATCATGCTTTTCCCGGGGTGCAATCTCTCTGAAACTTGGGGGGTCTTCAGAGGACAGTGAGGATTATGTCCGCTGCAAATTGGGTGGGTATTGGACATTGGGAAGGTCAGTTTGTGGGGTGTTTAAAGGGTCTTCCCCCTTGCACGTGGCAGGAAAGGGCCCTTTAAACTATCAGCTGGCAGGTGTTAGGGGGGAATCCCCCCTGCCACCTGCCAGCGGATAGTTTAAAGGGATCTTTAAAGGGCCAGGTAAGTGGGTATGAGGGAAGGGGGGTCTAAGTGGGGTAGGTTTGGGGGTCGGTTCTGGCCCCCACGAACAATGAACAACGAACAAGTCCGGGAACAGTTCATGTTCGTCCATGTTTGCTGTTCGTGGATGGCACCAAACGATGAACAGGGGGTTCGGGGGGGTTCCGTTCGTGCCCATGTCTAGTACTTAATCACGAAAAACTATGCAGATTTGAGGGAGAGGTCGTAATGCCTAAAAATACTGGATATGTGTACCCATTTCAGAAAACCATGGTAATGAACCAAAACTATAATTTTTGTGTATATTTTGGGCTGGGGAATTCCAGAATGTACATCCCTAATGAGAATCCCACTTTCCAGAAAGGAAAAGCAATTAATGTCTTCTAAAGTTCTACACAGAAAACAATGGCCTCTCATAAAATGTCTCCAGGAACATGCACCTTTTTAAAAATTTATTTAGTTTACTACAATTATACCCCACCTTTCTTCCACCACAGAATTCACTGACAAGGCCCAGCCCTGCTTTGTTTTAGCAAAATTGTTGCCGCATGTACTATTAAATCATACCCTGGTCCCATTCTCTTTTTCGTTGATGCATCTGAGGGTTCAATTGAACATGTATCACTGTACATCATCAAAGCCAAGCTTCTTAAAACTAGGATTAAGATTTAAAGTTTCTGGGCAACTTCCATAAACTCTAAGACAGAACGTTTTATAAATTAAGTACTACATATGAAACTGGTCCAAGATGAAAAGAACAATGGGTAGAAGGTGTGGCCTTTGAGTCCCTGATAGTAGCATGGTTTATTCAGTCATGCAACTAGACACAGTTTGTGCAGCATAAAAAAAAAAAAACACTGTGCACTCTAAAATAAGTTGAACACGTGGGCATATTTTTTTTAAAAAAAAGATGAAGAAAAAAGAAATAGGAAATGATTAAAATTATTTCTTTTCCATTTTCATACCCTTACATATTATTTATGTATTGCTGCACTGCTTATTTGATTAGTCAAAGCCATTCATTGACCCATATTGGACTCTACTCAAAACAATGTCTTGCATCCCACCACTCTGATCAAACAAGTTTGACGCTTTCCTCTGCCTAAGTACACCTCTTTTGACAGAAGGGACTACTTTCAGCGGAACAGCCACTTCCATCAAAGAAAGGCTCCTTAATCTAGAAGAAGGCTTCCAACTTTGCTTAATAGAGTGGTAGGATACAAGCTGGTTTGTGTTGATATACAACCATTACATAGTAGTACAGAACAAACTTAGAAAAGCTTACATGATTGTGCCATGGTGTCCCCTTGTAAGGCTTCTTCAAACAACATTTCCTCATAAACTAGGAGACAGTTGACCACATGATGGACTCAGTACAAAAGGTTGCCATTTCATGTGAGCCGAGCATCATGTGGATTTCCCATACATATACAGCATGTAAGGGTAAATCCTAATCAACCCATCAATTATATTTTTTTGTGGAGCAGGGGGAGGTACTCAGATACAGATTAGGGAAAGACAGTAAAGTTATCCTCAAATAACTGTGTGAGAGAACAGTCCCCATACTTTCCAATCCATTTTGTGAATTGTGTTTACCTTTTTTATACCGTATTTTATAATATTTTATTATTGTTTTATGGAGTGTTATATTATTGATATTTATGTGAACTGACCTGAGCCTGCTTGCAGGGAAGATGGGATATAAATCTAATAAATAAATATAAAATAAATTTAATTTTTAAAAAAAAAATTAAGGCAACTCAATTTTTCTTGCACTTTTCTGGTCTTTTTTTTTCTTTTTCATTTTCCCAGCTTTCCCCTCTTTCTTCTTTCCTTTAGTTTCCCCTCTTTGTCTATTTCTCATCCTTCTTTCTTGATCTTTCTTGATCTCTGTTGCTATCCAAAAGTTCCAGGGCAGAGGGCAGGTAATGTGTCAGCCAAGAGCTTGTGCGGTGGCAGAGTGGGTAGGTGGGAGCTCTGTATAAATCCTGGCGAGGGGGCTTTAATGGGCATCTGGTTAGCCCATTAAACAGGATAATAGAATAGATGGACCTTTGATCTGATCCAGCAGAGCTCTTCCTATGGTCTAGCTTATGTTGTCATACCATTATATGGAAATTTGTCGAAAGGTTCTTAAGAATGCTTGCAGCTCCATCATGTTCACACTATCACTGTTGTGAGGATGTACTATTAAATTAGAATCAACCAATAGGTGTGTTAGATCACATTGAAGAATTGCATGAATGCCTTGAATTATTTATATTGTGGTAAGGTTGTGGTGAGATTAACTTTCAGATTGTTCAAGTTTCTCCTCCCATGCCCAAAACTCTTTTCATGCTTTTCTACACAGTTTGAGCCAAAACTATTTTTGCCCTGCAACCACCTTCTTTTTTTTTTAAACGTCCTTATTAGTAAATAGTTACAATTCAAAAAATACAATTGCACACTGTAACCATCTGGAAGGACTAATTGCAAAAGCATGTCATTCAAATAATTTCTTGGCAGAATAAACTACCTGTGAATGAATAAGATTACTACAAAATATGTCCAGTTCAAAATGGTTGCTGGAAGGAGATCCTATTTGGACCTTGACAAATAAGAACTGACATATTTTTAGCTTTCTCCCATTCTGGTGGGATGAATTGAGCAAAGTGGACCCTGTCAGTAAATGATTCTGTTGTGCCAGTAGATTGCTTGTGCCGGGGGGGGGGGGGGCTAGGGAGAGGATTCCACAGAGTTGATAAGGGATGCTGGGATGAATTGTGAGCTCTGTTCTCTGTTTTCCAAAGCCTGGTTAGCTTCTGCCACACTGAAGACCTTTATTCCTGGCCTGTGGGAAAGTGGTGGGCGAAGGCTGCATTCTCGGTTACACTCCGCGCATGCAGATTTTAATTAGCTGGGTTAAAAACAAGAGCCGTATCATGTCCTTTCCCTGTAGTCGATTGGGAAACAAAAGATCCATGTACACACACATACACACACTCCAGCTACTGCAAGCTATGTAGTGTAGCATTAATAAAAAGGTCGGGGCAGTTCAAGATGAAAGGTCATTTATGACAGGAACTCTGTGTGAGGGAAACATCATGTTTATCACAGCGGTAAAGAGGCTCTGTCTGTCCAAGTCATCACAACAGTTGCCCAGGGAATAAGAAAATGAGAATATAGAGTGACTGTTAATTTTTAAAGAGCAGTCTGAACAGCACAGTTTGCCAATGGCCCAATTCAGGCATTCTGAATGTGGACAGGATGCTGTTTCTGTACTGCATTTAACAACAGCACTGAACTAAGATAAAAAAACTGAGATGTGTTGTTATATAGTCCAAGTTTTGCCTGATTCTTCTTGATAGTTTGGTTAAGTACTGAGATCTTTCAACTTGTGCATATGCTTCCCACCAAATGGTACAATAAATGCAGGGGGTTCAAGATGATGTCCACCAATTATGCTCCTGTCTCATACATTGATAAGTTGGGTGTGTACAGAGTTTATATACCTATAAGCTGTACAAATGATTAGTAGCACACAAATCAATCCCAGGTGTTGATTCTTTTTATAGTCAGAGCATCTAAATACAGCTGATGTTATTAAGGAATGGCATCTGATTTGTTTCTCTGTTTGTTTAGTGGGAATTTCTATGCTGAAGAAAAAAAGGGATGCAGCAACAATCTACAAACCACAAGAAAGAAAGAGAGGCGGACCACAGAATGATACTGGATAAAATGTGTATTTATTGGTTAACGTATTTCAAGTTACTATGTCTGATGTATGTTGTATACAAAAATACTTTCTCAAAAGCACCACAAAATTATGAAGAAATAAGTTATAACTATTCTTTCCTTTTTCTCATATGAAGGAAGAGCTCTCGATAAGTGAAGAAAATTAAGGAAATGCCTTGTTTACTCATAATTTTGCAGTGTCTTTGAAGAAGAAGATATAGATACTGAAAGAAATTAGACTTAATCATCTGGAAGTTTTGACCAATAAGTATTGGAAAACTGGTGAAGTATAATGGTTAGAGCATCAAGATGTGGTCTTGGGAGACCTGGCTCCATGAAGAAGGGAGCTTTGACTTCTGAAAGCTTATACCCTAAAAACCTTGTTGGTCTCTAAGGTGCCATTGGACTTAAAAATAACTGTTTAGGCAATTTGTTGTCTTCTAATTCATGACAGATACCACATTCAGTCATATGGAGTAGATATCCATCAAGCTCACACACACATGCACACTCGCATGCACATGCACAGATAATTCCCCTTCCATTTTCTATCCTGAATACTCGGGCTGATGAATCTTTATTCTCATTGGTATCTGACAAATGAGCTCTGATTCACAAAAGCGTATATTTTGGAAAATTTAGTTAGTCTTTAAGGTGCTTTTGGACTCAAATTTTGTTCTTTTAGTCCTGTAAACATTAGTCCTATTGCATTATTCTTTGGAGGTCTTATGCTGTACAAGTGCATTGTTTTTATTTTCTAATCTTCCTTAAGTCTCAATGAGAAAGATGGGCTATGAATAAAGTAAATTAATAAATAATTCCTAGCAAAGTCTTTTTAAGTAATCAAACAGAACTCTTCCTTTTTCACCAGGAGGAAAGCTAATTTTGATCCCACCCACCATCTGTGTGTTCACTGGCAATATCTGTTGTATCATTATTTAAAACAGAGCTAAATAAAAGGCTTGGCTTTGGCTTTAAATGCTGACTGAAACCGAAAGATCTGTTGTGCGGGCAAGGAGAGGAATTCAGGAGTAAAGTAGCTGCTTTTCATTAATAATAACATATTTTATTATAATCTTTCCAAAATTGCTGTTGCTGCTGTTCCAATTCTTTCCCAGCCAAGCTCATCAACCACTGTCCTCTATCCTCTTAACTTTACCAAGTTTTATTTCTATAGTCAGAGGGTGGTTCAGGAAAAAAAAAGTATGGGTAAAGAAGGAACATGAAGGATTTGGGTAGGGTTGCCAACTTGCCATCCTCCCAGCGGGGGCTGAATATCTCCCAGAATTGCAACTGAACTCCAGATGACAGAGATCAGTTCCCCTGGAGAAAATGGCTGCTTTGGAGGATGGCCTCTATGATATCATACCCTGCTGAAACTCATCCCCTCCCCAAACCGTACCCTCTCCAGGCTCCACTCACAAAATCTCCAGGGATTTCCCAACCCTGACCTGGCAACCCTAGATTTCAGAGGAACTGTCTCTCAAATTACCATCTTCCCAAGAAGATAAAGTCCATGTTTCACATTTAGTATATCCAGACACTGGGTTGTATCATAACAATTTTTCCATTGGCAGAGGAATGTTCAAGCTAGACAATCAAGGTTGAACTGCAGTATTAAACAGTACTCTAGAAGATCTTTAAAAGCCCACAATAGAAGTCCTAAAAACACTTCCAAAAATGATCAGGTGTTTGCCATGTCCTTAGTAAAAACAGAGACAGTAGACCAGTGAGCATAACATTTGTGGCTACATGGTATGGATCAGCCAATATGGCTTCCTCAAACCTCTGAGAGCTTATACAGTCTTAGGGAAGATTTGGGAGCTAGGGAAGGATTTCTGAATTATTCCCTCCTCCTGCAGTTCCTCACAAGCTTTTACAATTGGCTAGGAATCTTGGGGTTTCTCAAAACTTTTATTAGGGATTCCTTTACTGGTAAATGACTTGTTGTTTTTGATCATCAACTTCGTCCCTTATGAAGGATGAAGCCACAATCACTTTTGTCGGCTCAAGCCCCAACCTGCATGTATTCGAGGGCCCTGTCTCCATAGAGTCTACATACATGTGCCTGTACATACATAGGCAATGAGGAACCATGGAAGGTCCAAGACTGGGTATGCATGCATAGGTTTCACCTGTGGATGTTGGGGATAAGTCAGCAGCACAATCCTCATGCTTCTTCATTCATTTGTCCCTACAATTCCTGAACAGAGAAAGTCAGGTCTTTTTTTTAAAAAAAAGGTCTCATTGGTGAAATTGAGCTGATCTGGCAATGCAGATGGCTATTTAGGGTTGCCTGCTGCAACATGGGATATCCCTGGAAACTGGGGGTGGTGCTTGCAGAAGGCTGCGTTTAGGGAGGGGAGGGATTTCAGTGGGGATGTGAGGTGCGTGTAATACACATAGCTCTTTTCCCCATCCAAAGCTGTCATTTCCTCTAGGGGGACTGATCTCTGTAGTTTGGAGATTTAATTCTAGGAGAACTCCAGGCCCCACTTTGAGGTTTGAGTTGCCAGCGCCCCACTGGAGGTGGGGGATCCCCTGCCCCCAGCTGCTGCCCCCTGCTGCCACTCACCTGGCTAGTGGAGTGGGGAGTGTGGGGAGGCAGGCAGTGCACATGGCAAGACAGCATGTGTGAGCTCCATGAGGCTTGAAATAATGTCACTTCTGGTTCAAACAGGAAGCAATAGTGTCTCAGAGGGGTGATTTGGGGTGATTCTTAAAGATTCTTTAGGAATCAGGCCCTCTGACACACCGTCTCTTCTGGTTTGAAGCAGAAGTGATGCCATTTCAAGCCCTACATAGCACGCATGTGGTTCATGGGTACACATGGAGAAAGAACCCCCATTGCCTGGGATTAAGATGGGGTACCTGGCAACCCTGCTTGAGGTTATTAACCCTATGACAATTCCAAAGGATTGTTAATACACACAGCTCTTTGAATTTGTGTCCTTAGTCAAGTAGAGTTTTACAAAACAGACAGGAAGCGTGATGGCGGTGGTCTGTTAATCAAGTGTATAATCTGTGTCACATTTTTTAAAAAGTGAGATTGCCAATTTTATGTACTGTGAGACAGGAGTAGTAACAGAGCTCACAGACTAATCAAAATTTGGCATTCCCAGCTGGGCAACAAGTGAACCAAAGTTAAAACTCCACTCCAACATTTCACTAAAGACCTCACAGGAAATTTGGTATAGCATGAGAAGAGCTGCTCTAAATCAGGATCCAAATTCCATTGAACTCCAGCTAGGCCTGAAGCTAATCAGGCTTTTCACATTTGTAATTCAAATGCCAAGATTCATTTTGAGCAAATGGGTTTTTAAAAATGTTTTGAACAGCATGCAGTCATTTGCACAAGTTTGACATTGGTGAACATGATCAGTTTAAGTCATTTATTTTTGTATGCATATGATGGCATAGTAAATCTTGTCACTCTGCCCTTTGTTGTTGCTGGTATGCCCGGTTCATTTTTTATGCCGTTTTTACATACTTAATACATTATGTGCCATTTAGATGAAACTGACACAACATAACATCGAAAAGTTTTGGAGGGAAACAGAAGAAAACAGAAAATGGTTTCAACAAAGACACACTGGTTTGATTTACATAAAGAACTAAATTTGAAACAGGGATAAGACATTCACTTGCATTCCTACTTAGTACTTCAGAGAATTGTAGAGAGGATAACATGGGGGACAGGCAACTAAGAATATTGTCTTGAGCTCTTTGGAGATTGGGTAGGATAAAAATGTAATAGATAATTTTGCTCACAATAGTCCCACTGCTATCTTTGTCCCTTCTTCCATTGTCAAAATTTAGATTGTTCCTTCTTTGGGACACAGACCCGGAAGGAAGGAGGTTGGGCTTGCTTAACATTAGTACTAATAATAATGGTGATGAAATAAAAGCCATGGCAGATTTATCAGCAAGAAGCCAATTATAAAATATATTTGATTTTCAAGCTACGCAATCTAGAGCTACATGTCATAAACCCAGACATCAGATTTGGATTTCTTGTACCTTCTGTTTGTTGGTTGTGAATACATTTTGTATGACTTGAGCAGCCAAAGGAAGATTATAGTTTATGTTTCTGAATCTGTAAACAAAACATAACTGCTTGTGCTGTTTGCCAAAAGCAAAAAAGGGGGGGAAGGGGCTCTGTGGTTGTCCTCTTTTGCTTTGGCAATCAATTGGCGGAGATTGCAGGATATAAGTCTTTTAAATACGTAAATAGAACAGAGCAACAAGGAGAAAGGATTGCAATTGCCTTTCAAAGGGTAGTGCATTTTGAGATTTTTGCTGAGCTTATACAACAGGCTGCCAGATCATGCTGGCAAGAAGAGCTCATTCCACACGGCTTCAGTTTCTGTTTGCTCCAGGTGGTGAGGACTGTTCTGCCACTTGTATGTCATTCTTTGGCATATGCTGAAGATGTTTGTTCACTTTCTCTGGGAAAGTTAAGCAACACTATGCACAGCCAACACCATGTATTACAAACAGTGGAATGCTGACATCATTAAATCAAAACAAAAAAAAATGTCACCAAATGGTGGGAATGTGAGAGAAAATGGCTATAAAATAGATGCAGCAGACTTTTGAATTCAAGTGCTAGGATGTCGCATCAGGAAAAAGCTAGGCTAGATAAACACTGATGTGATACAGCAAGCTCTGCTTACATTCTTATAAAAAGAGCTGTAGCTGAAGCACTAGCTATTGGTCATCTCTGTAGGCCAACATTCATCCTTGACCCTTGTTGGTTACTTTTCATGTTAAAGTAGTTTTAAGCCAGTTCTTCTGGTAGCTGTTACTAGAGATGGACACGAACAGCAATACGAACAAAAAAAAGCCACGAACAGCCCAATCTTGTGTTCATGAACAAGCTGTTCATGAGGCCCCATTCTAAACGAACAGGTGGTCATTGCAAGCCTTGTTCGTTGCTGTTTGTTGCTGTTTGTCAAGCCAGACAGTCTGGCACCTGCAGTCAATTCCCTTGGCAACTTAGACAGGGATTGTCTGAACTCTGTCTGAACTCCTGCTGTTGCCCTGGAAACCCCAATCTAAGTCCAATTTAGCATGATAGGCAGGTCTTCCTTTCAAGTGTGGAGCTCCATATTTGTTACAAGGGAGCAAAGAGCAGGGGTGAGGGGGGCTCCCAGCTCTGGCTTTGGAGGGGGAGAGACAGCTGCTGTTGGCATTTTGATAGAGTGCATTGGAGCTTGAATTTTCTTTGTGTGTGGTGGGATAGGGATCTACCCCTTCACGTTTCAGGGCTGCTGCCAGGCTCTGGGGGCAAGCTATTATCTATTATTGGTACCTTTCCTGGTGCCTGCTCAGGTCAGGTTTCTGGGAGTGGTGCAGTAGGGATCTTGACTTGGATGATGGTTGGAGGAGAGCCTTCTGGCCTCCACGAACAGCCAACCATGAACATGTTTGTGAACAGGGCCATGTTCGTGATTGTTCGTGAGTCCCTGTTCGTGGATGGCAATGAACAATGAACATCATGTTCATTTTTTTTCTGTTCGTGCCCATCTCTAGCTGTTACCTGAGGAACCAAAAATATTACAATCTGAGCTATGGTTTTGTGTAATGCCTGAATGCAGATATCCTTACTTAATCATGTTGTAGGTGGGTAGCTGTGCTGGTCTTCAGTAAAATTGCAGGATTTGAGTCCACTGGCACCTTAGAGACCAATAAGATTTTCAGTGTAAGCTTTTGAGAGTCAGAACTCCCTTCTTCTACCTTAACTTAATCATGTTTCAGTCTTGTTCTCTGGCAACATCCTACCACACAGCAGAGAGAAGGGAACAAAACCAGTATTTGTTGGGGCAAACCAAGATTTGAGTGATTGTCTGTGAGCTGAATCCTGCTTTTGCAAATGAACCGTAAGTAAAACAAACCATGTCTGAACTGACCCTATCTATTGTATTCTCTTCCTTCAAATGGTATTTCGGGCACCCAGGCTGATAAAGGGGTTCAGAAGGCTGTCAGAAAGACAGAATGGCTCAGGTCAGACATAACACAATACTATGGTTCATGGCTGCTTTCTAAAATCAGGATTTGGTGAAACAAATACTCTTTGCCATGCTGGTTTGATTACATTCGCTCTTTCCCCTACCTCTCCCATAAAGACCCAGCTGGTATTCTAGCCTGTAGTTTGGCAAGAATTAAGTTTAGTGGTTTGGATGGATCCATATTAAATTTTCCATCAGTGGAAATTTCCTGCCTGCCTACCCCCACTCCAACCCACAAAATGCTGCTCCTGGGGGATAAGGGAACCTGAGGAATGGTATGGGGAGGGTCTGTGGCAGAAATAATTGGTGGAAATTGCCAATGTAGGCTGCTTTCACACATTTTGGATAATGCACTTTCAAGGCACTTCAGCAATCTTTTGTAACTTTTTCCTATGTAAAACTCCACTCAAAAACGATTGTCAAATCCACTGAAAGTGCATTAAAAGTGCATTATCCAATGTGTGTGAAAGTAGCCTTATTTCGAGTACAATCCAGTATGTCCACATTCATACTTAATGTGATACCACAGTGGTTAATAAACACACTTCAACCCATTGTTGCAATTCCTAGTTTATTGTACTCTAACTAAACAAAGTTAGTGGAGTGGTCCACATCCAGGTGATTACACTAACCTACTTAAGTTTAATTAAACCATGATTTCATGTGAGGTTTGAAGCAAGATACAGAAAGACTCACCAAAGTATGGGACGTTATTATGTAAGACCAGACCTAATGTTCTACTTGGAAATAATTTTCATTGAATGAGATCTGAATGGGACCATACTTCCAAGAAAAGTTTTAGAATTTAGGAAGGCACTGGAGTGTTGGATGTGCATGAAAATTAAAATGATCCTTTTAAAAATAATTAGCCACCTAGTCCCACTAAGGCAAAGATCTTTGGGGTTTAGTTTCTTTTCAGGAGAGGAGTCCTTTTGCTTCCCATATTTGCTTGCTTGGGAAAGAGCAAAGGGCTGTTATGTAAAGAATCAAAGAAGCTGCAAAAACTCCCAAAGAGGGTGCCATGGTTTTAGCCTTCTGTTTGTGTGTTCCCAATAGGTGTATTTAAATGTAAATGCTACCCTTTCACCCTCCAAGCCACCTATTCTTAGAGTAGCAGAAAGAGAGCATTCATGGTATAATGTCTTTATGAGATCTCATACTTCATTTCTCGTGTGAACCAGGCCACTTTATAGTGGATTTCTGCAAGATTTAAAAAAAATAATAATACTGACCTGGTTACTCAAGACCATCATTTTGCACAGTCCACTTAAGATGACCTGGGTTCAAATGTTTAGGGGCAGATTTAGTTCCAAAAACATCGATGGAGCTGTTGTTGGTAGAACAGATTCTGCAAATGTTCACAGAGTTTGAAATTGGACTCAAACTTCCCTGTTTGTGATGAAATCAGATGCATTAAAAAAAAAACTGAGAGTATGGAGAGTTTTGCTTTCTGAGGAAAATTAGCTTCTAACAAAGATGGAAATGGAAATTGGCTAATCAGTGGAGGATGCCCCATAATTCTCAGACCTTTTCTTTTCGTTCCTGTTTTCTGGAATCCAAAGAAACATGCAGTGATTTTCAAACCAAAGAGTTTGAAAGTCTAAGAGCAGCCATTTCCCAACACGAGCCAACCATATACCCCTTCCCAGAACAACTTCAAGCTGTGCATGGCAACCAAAGTCTCCTTGATTGTTGATGCCTGGCAACAGGTGGTCAGAGGTATATGGCTTCTGAGTATGAACGTTTCATTTATGATGTTGCCAATATGATCTTGCCACTGTGGTACATGCCCTGGTGCTGTATTAGGGTAGCCCTTGAAGAGTGTTAGGAAGCTACTGTTGATACAGAATGCTGACTGGAGTGAGTTGTAGGGACTGTATCACACCAGTCTTGTTTCATCTACACTGGACCCCAATTAACTTCAGGGCCCAATTCAAGGTGCTGATATTGACCTTTATGCCCCATGTGGATTGGGACTAGGGTTGCCAGGTATTTCCTGACAGCCAGCGGGAGACTGGTGGAGGCAGGGACACGGGAGGGTAGCCATTGACAATGGCATGACATAACTTCCTGGAAAACTTGAAACCGATGTCATGCTTCTGTAAGAACCACTAGAAACTATATGGTAAAACAGGTTTTCCAGTGTTTCCTGGAGACAACTGACGCCAGTTCTGGGTTTTCTCTGGAAGTGACATCCTGCCATTGGCACAACAGTCATTTAAAAAAAAAAATTGCTGCTGCACAGAGGGGTGGTAGGAAACATGAGCTAGGGGAAGGGGCATGCAACCCTATTTGGGACCAACATACTTTAAATACCACCTACTCCCAATGACTGTGGTTATCTTCAGGGGCCCTTGTTTGGGTGCCCCTGCAATCTGAGACTAGATTGGGTGGCAACCTGAGAAAGGGCCTTCTAGGTCATTGTACCAGAATTTTGGGATTCCTCCCCAGGGAGATCCATCTCTCTCTCTCAATCATTATCTTCTGCCAGTGGATGAAGACTTATCTCTCTCGTTTGATGTTCCCTCACTGGCCCTCCTTCCTATGTATTTGTTTAAACTGTATGTGATCTGCTTAACTGTTGTTTTAAAATGTTTTTATACTGTGTATTTTAAAAGCTTGTTTTAATGGTTAATATTTTTGATTGTTCACTGCCTTGGGGACCTAAAGCTGGATGAAAAGGCAGCATTAAAATGTTTTAAATGTTTAATAAGTTTAGCCATCATTGCTACTTGCCATTGATAGATGACCTACACTCAGACTTGCTAGGTCACTCTGCCCCCCCCCCTCACCTGGCCAGTCAATTACATTGTTTCTAGTAAAATCAAAAAGAGTCCAGTAGCACCTTTTCAATTTTGCTACTACAGACTAACACGGCTAACTCCATTGTTTCTAGTGCAACCCTGAGGTGATGACTTTAGTAAAAATCAGTACCCAGATGCTATGTTTGGGGCAGATTTTTACTGAATTGGCCCTGGTGCAGCCCATCACTTAAGGTTGCACCTGAGATGGCATTATCAACCAGGGATGCAGGCACATGTGCATGGGTGAACAAATATTGCCCTCAGTCCCACACCGCTTCTCCCCCAACTTTTACCTTGGGGAGATCAGGCAACCCTACCTCTACTTCATCCTGTAGCAATGAGTTCCATAAATTGTGTGAAGAAGTTTCTTGTTGTCTGTCTTGAATCTACTACTGGTAATATTCGGGAAACAGAACTTCCAGTGACTTACGGAAGAAGGAAAACAAAACACTGTGCTCAGCCACATCCACCCCTATTTTCTGCACATCTCTGAAATAAACAGAGGCTTCACAAGAACACAATGGCACAACTGCACCTTTGTGTCATGCCCCTTTTTAATGGGGCATGTGCAGGCCAATTTCTTGGTTTTGTACAACATGCAAAATATTTCAAACACAAGATGTAAGTAGTTATGAAAATAATTTGTGTTTGCTAAAGAAGAATGCTGTTTTTTAAAAGAACAAGGCCACTTTAAGAATAACCACAGGAGAATTCTGTATGGTCATGCTCTTTCAAACTGTCTTTTCGTTTGCTTTAGCAATGTGTTTCAGCTGACATGCTATTCAAGGCTGGGAACAATGCCAAACTATTCTAATGGAGTTTTAAACATTTCACTCTTTTTTAAAAAAGAATGAAGGAAAGAAAGAGCTTTAAAGGGACAGTACTTAAACTTTACTTAATTCACGTGGAAAATAGATTTTCAAAGTAATTTCAATGTATTGATTGCATCTAAGATGGCACAAACTCAGAGTTAAAGTGTCTTATCTACTGATACATTCTGGAGACAGCTTTCATTAAAATAAAAAAGAAGACAATGAAGAAGAAGGGGGGGGTGCATCCCTGACATAGCCCCTGTCCCAGCTCTCTGCTCTGACCAATAACATAATGTCTGTGAAACATCAAATTAGTAGGAAAGAATCAGAACATAATGCTGCATTTATAAGCTGAACAAGCAGACTTTCTATATTAATTTTGTTACACTTAGAAAATGCTTCGTTAAGTCTCAGGAATTGCTTCACAATTGCCCACTGTGCTCTTTTGACAGTCCAGTAGGAAAACAGAGATATTCGGATGGTTTGTCTTCTCTGTTTTTCCATCTTCAGTTGGTTGGGTGGGGGTGGGGGCAGAATTACCTAATGGACTCAGAAATTAAGAATTTAGGATTATGCTGGGTGAGGCATTTAATGTAAACTGTAAGTCCCCACAGTCATGTTCCCACTTGCATTGCTAAAGTATATGTTGATTTTTAAAATGTTAATTGCAAAAGGATTTTTTCCCATTTGGTTAAATGACAAAGAACATTTACATGGGAGTGTTTTACTTAGACCATTTTAAAAGAGTCACCCAGAAAGCATTACTGAAAATGCTCCCTCCTTTAGCCAAGTGGGGAAAAAAATCTCCCGCACCCCAAGTGTATATGCATTCTAGCAATAGCCAATGGTTACATGGACAGGGGGACTTGAATTCTCTGAATTCCCATCTGCTACTAAATATACAAAATAAACCCTGCCTTTTAATTGTTTCTCCCAGGACACTTGATCAGCATAAGCTGATAAAGCAGAAAAGCTTTCAAACTGAGTGAGTTACTGTAATTGTTTAGAACAAGGAGCGTTACAGATGGTCGGCAACATACCGGTATATAGACCCATCCCCACAACTGAAAGTTTTCCAAGTTTTATAGTAAAAGAGTAAGAAGGCTAACAGTGGGCAGTGAACACTGAGCAACAGTTGTTGTCAGAGAAATGCCCCCCCCCCCCAACTCTTCTTGGCTGCTTCCCCACTCACCCAATGAGAGGTCTTCGTCTCCTAGAGGCCAGACAATGGTTGCTTTGGAGAAGGAGGGAAGCCTTAGAACATCATGTAGATTTAGAACTGGATAGGAGGGTATTGTGCTGAAGCTATGCTCATTACTCATCCACTGGCAACAGGCTCTCTTCCTTTTGTCTGGAAAGACGGTAAACTTTCAATGCCATCTGAAAACAGAAGGCCTTTCAGAGAGCAGTAGAATGCTGCCATCGCAATCATGTGAAAATACTGTAAACAATTTCCCAGCTCCCCTTGTTCAGCTGTCCAAGAATGGGAACTAGAAAATACCAAGCAATGCAAGAAGAAATAAAAAGTCAGGCAGGGGTGGAGTTCTGGGGATAAAATTTTTATCTAGGTCTGAATTTGTTTTACTAGGTGACATTATGTTAGTGATGCCAAACAAACTTAAGGCAGTTTCTTTCTCTGTGGAGCCTGCCACATTGCAAAGACTATTTCAGTAAGAATGAAAGAATGAGAAATGAATTGCTAAGAAAAAGAATGTATGTGTGTAAAGTGCTGTCAAGTCACAACTGAATTGTAGTGACCCCAACAAGGGGCTTTCAAAGCAAGTGAGAAGCAGAGGTGGTTTGCCATTGCCTTCCTCTGCACAGTCTTCCTTGGTGGTCTCCCATCCAAGTACCAACCTGCTTAGCTTCCAAGATCTGATGAAATCAGGCTATGCCAGGCTGCCTTCTGTAAGAAGAACACAGATGAAAAATCTCATTCTATCCGGTTTAACACCAGCAACCAAAAATCAAAGCAATTTTAAAGGAGTGCAAAATGTTTTCACTACTATGGAGATTTGCCAAGGTTTCAGGAGAATGTCTAGGGAAAGAGATTTTCACTACTGGGGTCAGCTTGTGTTCTGCTGAATGAGGTGTTCAGAAGGTGTTGTTAAGCGGAACAGCAAGCAGCGGCTTCCCTGTTTTGCTCCTGAGTCCCAAGATCTGCCAACAGGGGGCAGAGGTAAGACTGAGAGAAGACTGAAAAGGGCTCGCTGTGACTTCAGCAGTGTTACTGGTAATGGCACCTAGTGACTTCTCATCATGTGGAGTCTGGCTGCTTTATGGACAGGGCCTGATTTCAAAGTTCCTGTCAGCCTTTTAAAACTTTCTTATCAAATCTGATGTCCAATTGTTGCCAGCGGACCCCCCCCCCCCGCCACCACCGCCATTATGGAGCCTGCTATGGACTATGTCAGCTTCCTGCTTTTCTGTTCTAAGACTCTGCCAAGAACTCTGTTAGGGGCAGCATTGCCCATGCCTGCCTCCTGCCTCTCTGCTGTTATGGACTGTGTTACCAACACCTGTTTCTTGCCTCCTTGGACACAAACCCCACCTGGGCCCAGAACCATGCCGCTAGCAGCACAGTGCCATCTGGGAGGACCCTCCGTGAGCCTGGCCAGGCCCACCCTGGTCAGTTCCCACAGGGAGCTACTCGCAGGATGGTCACTAGGTCTGCCCCCTCCCACTGGGCAGCCTGCTAGCCAGCCCACAAAGAGTGCCAGGAGAGAAGCCATGTTCTCAGGCAGCAGAGAGTCACCATGGACAGCTTGCTCTGAGGCTGCCATTCCAAGATCACGCTCCTGTCACGTTCACGGAGTCCAGCCTCGCCCTGATATCCATATCGCTGGAAGCTGCCCTGAGATGGAGGCTGTGTGCCAACTGTCCAGAACACCTAATGGACGCATATCAATGCAGTCATCACATTCCAGGGGTGGATCCCATCAAGACAACTCTAGCTTCCTGACAGATCCAATCAACCCACCCAGCACTCCCTCCTCTCCTTTGTCCCCTCTTCCTAAAGTGTCACAATCATACATTCAGGGTACATTTTCGGGTACTTAGGCAGTCTCTGCCTACCATGAGGTGTGTGCCATTCCTCTCACTACCCCCCGACCATCACTCTGCGTATCTAGTGCAGGCATTGGATATCGCCCCGCTTCGCTGCTGTCATCTCTTCTTCTCGCTGGGATCAGGTGAAGTATTGCTCCGCTTCTTCAATCTCAAGGGGGTTCCCTGCTAATGCAAATGGATCTATTTTTCCAACCTGTATTTCTCATCCCTTGTGTGGTTCTTGCTTGTATGTGCTATTGTAGGCTTATGCAACAGCTTAAGTAAACGCAATTTGCTTTAACTACTCGCCTCTTCTTTATTGCGTGAGCAATCCGGAAGTTCGTACTCTGATATACATTGGTAAAGATCCGCACTAACTTAAGCCAAGCTGCTTGCTAATTTTCCCTTAAAATAGCAGTTCTGGTAACACAGTGTATACCAATGTATGCTGCTCCTGCACCACATGGCTTACAGAAACCAGCATAAGCTCACGCCTGATGGCCCATAGTAGAACTCTTCTCACTTTTCTTTTATAACATGAGAAATACTACAGTGCTGCTCCTGTCCACTAGTTATGTCGTATGAGTCTTTGAACCCTGCCTTCATTCCTGAGATGCTCAGGATAAAGAGAGATCTGAAAATATTCTAAATAAATAAATAAAGTAGCTCTTACTTAGAACAATATTACACTTCCTAGAAAATGGAGAGATTAGTGTAGAAAGGAATCATGGTGTAGATACTTCTCACATGATCTGACTTTTAGCATTTTGCAAGCCAAGCCTGAAGAAACTGTATTATACTGAAAGGACAGCTCTGGCTCCAGATTTTGTGGGGTGATTGTGCAAGAAGAGAGATATCCTCCAATATCCCACAATGCTTGGTATGCTACCATGCTTTGCTCTTCATTGCTTTATCTCACATGCATGCATGCAGATGCACATATACTCCTACCAACCTATTTCTCTGAAACTGGTGAAGCAAGGCTAAAGAGATCCAGAGCATCTACTACACTTTCTACTGCAACTTTCCAATCAGATAATGTCTCAGAGGCATTTGTGATATTGCAGGGTCCTTTGAGGAGATCTCCTATTTCCTGGTGGGAGAGTCACCTGGATAGAAGGAAAAGCAATACTCTCATTAAATAAACGTGCTCCACTACCACCCAGCTGAAACTGTAAATCATCTTAAAGTCCTCCATGACATCACATGGTCCTCTGTGGTGATATCCCATTTCCTGGTGAGAGCAGATAAGTCTTGTCTCTGACAGACCATAGGCACTCTACCATGCTAAACCCTGCCAAAGAGTACCAGAGGATGTAGAAATATAAGATGGGGGAAGCATTTTGCCACTAGGCAGTGTCTTCTGCCATATACATGCGTCTTTATATAATGTGGTGGAGGATACCAAAGGACATTTAATAGAGAGGCATACTTGATGACTGCCCTACAATTATTGAGTTTTTTTCACTGTGTATTTGTTCAAGTCAAAATCTGAGCATTTCCCACAAAGCTATAAATTCACTGGGTGGTGCTGAGCATACCATAATCGTTCATGTACATTTAGCATACAATTAATTGGGAATATTCATGATCTTTCGCAGGGTTGTTATGATTATGAATGATGAGTTAATGATTTAAAGCCGCTGAATACTTCAATATAGTACTGGGGAATAAATATGATGAGTTCAATTATCCCATGACTAGAAGAAGCATTAAAGCATCTTGAGTAGAGATGGGCACGAACCACATTACGAACCTCAAAAACCCACGAAAATGGCGATCGCGCGATCGAGACCCGGCGGATCGTGATCAGCCACGGCCAACGAACCAGCGGTTGGGAGAGGCCTGGTTTGGGGCGTTCGGGCACGGTTCGGGAAGCCGGACACTCAGGTGCCAGCAATCTATTCCCCTGGCAACGGAGCCAGGGGAATGCCTGAGCTCTGTCTGCCCTCCTTCTGTTGCCCTGGAAACCCGAATGGAAGCCCAGCTTTCCTTGATCAGCAGGGCTTCCTTCCAACCACAAAGCTGCAAAGCAGTTACAAGTTGGGAGAAAACAGCCAGGGGAGGGAGGGGGAAGGGGGTGTTCTGTAGCCATGGGCACTCCAATCTCATCCCTGCAAACCCTGAGAGGCAGCTCTGACGGCCAAACACAGACCTCCTGTGTTGCTCAATGGGACCCATGCTTATAAATAGCTGTGGTCTCCCAGGCTGGGTTTCACTTTCTGCGAGCAGTGGAGTGGGACAGAGCTCTTGCTTGCCACTTGCTAGCCTTTGGGGAGAGAGACTGAGAGTACAATTGAGCTTGGCTTTGGGGGATAGGGATCTATCTCCTCTGGTTCCAGGGCTGCTGCCTGGCTCTGGGGCCAAGCTCAGTGGGCACCTCGGCTTGAGGGCTCATATTGATTATTGATCAGAGCCTGATCTGGTCAGGTCTGTGGGAGTGGTGGGCTAGGGCTCTAGTCCCTCCTTCCCTCTGGTGCCAGGGCTGCTGCCGGGCCCTGTTGCCAAGCTCTGTGGGCACCTCGGCTGAGGGCTTTCAGTGTCATCTCCTTCTCCTCAGTGGTTGTTTGCTGGCACTATGAGGCTCCAGGTGGGAGACAAGAGTGGTCGTGGGGGGAAGTGCAGAGATTGTCCCAGTTGCAGCATGGGAAGCAGTGCTGTGCAGGGCTCTGGAGCAGCAGAGACTCCTGCTCCCCCAAAATCCCCAGTTGAGGCTGTGGAGGAGGCCGAAGAGGTCTTGCCGGCAGTGGAAAAGGAACTCCTAAAAAATGTTGAGGAAAAAGAGGCTGAGGAATCCTGGGAGGAATGGTTTGGGTTTGAGGAAACCTCCAGCCCATCCCCATCCCAAACTACCGGTGGTGCTGTCCCTGCCTGCAGTCCACCCACCACTCCATCTTCCGTTGCCAGCACCGTGGCACAGCCAGCAGCAACCCTTCATCCTCCCTCCCCTGGAACCGTAAGTGGGCCACGGTTCAACCTCAATGCTTGGAGGCACTTTCAGGCCCTTGGTAATGACCCCCTGTGGTGTGGTGCTCTGTGTGTGAGGGCCTGGTGTGCAGGGGCAATGACCCGCAGCACCTGTCATCCTCGGCCCTTTCTCGGCACCTGAAGAGGCACGACCCGAGCCTTTGGGGCCAAGCTCGGGCAGCGAAACATCTGTCGGGAAGAAACCGAGGGCCGCCAGCTTGTCTGATCCGGGATCAGTGGGACGGTCTCCAGAATGCACCCCAAGCAAGAAGCCTTGCCCCGAGGGTGCGGCTGGTGGGAGCGGAAGGCTCAGGCAGGCTTCCCTGGGGGAAGTTGTTCCATTGGGGACGGGGGTGGTGCTGCTGAAAAGGGTGAGGTCAAGGGCTCAGGAGGCGGGCGTTTGTGTGGTGGCACAGGTGATCACCTGCAAGGCTTCCCCCTATCGGTTGTGGAGGGCATGGGCCATCATGGCACACCATTGGGCGTCGAGTCGTGCCCGCCCTGTACGAGCCAGTGCGAGACATGATGCGCAGAGACCTGTCAGCCGCCCAAGGCAGAACAGCACACTTCACAGCTGACCTGTGGAGCAGCTGCCATCACGGGTACCTCGCCATCATCGCCCACTGGTGGCAACCAGAGTACTTCTGCCTCCCCAGGCCAAGATCTGGCAGCCGTAAAAAGGTCCCCAGCTTAAGCCTGGGCTACAGGGTGGTTCTCCATCAGGCCCAGGGGATGGATGAGGTCCACACAGGGAAGAACATCACCACCACCGTCAAGGCAGCTCTGAGGAAGTGGACATCCGGGGTGGAAGGATTTGTCCATGGCTTCATGGTCACAGATGCGGGAGACAACATGTTGTCAGCCCTGAAAGAGGCATCCCTCCCGGGCCTGGTGTGCATGGCACACAAGCTGCACCTCGTGATGCGGGACGTGTTTGGGCTGGGGAGAAAGCCGAGGGACAGCTGGGACGAGGGAACCTTGTGGACATGCAGTCTGCTGGACAGCTCACGCAGCATCAACTCATCCCGCGAGCTGCTCCAGAGGCAGGGGGAGGAAGGAGACCCCAAGCACCAACTGTTCCAGGACCTGCCCACCCCCTGGAACTCCACCTACGACATGATATGTCGTCTGGTGGAGCAGAGGTGCGTGGTGCAAGACATCCTGTCCTCTTCGGATGTGCTGAGGAGAGGAGAGGAGTTGAGCCTCAGCTCCGTGGACTGGAGAGTCCTTACACAGATGTCCTGGATCCTGAAATCGTTCAAGGATGCCACGGATCTCTTGTGCTCCTACCAGGCCAGCCTGGGTCAGGTCCTCCCTCTGATCCATGGCCTTGACCAGTTCCTGGCCCAGGAGCTCCAGCAAGGGCAAGAGCTGCTCCCCAGGGTCCGGGACTTTGTCCGGAGAATCCAGGCCTGCGTTGCCGAACGCCTGCATCCTCTCCACTGCGAGGCGCCCTACCAACTTGCCTCCCTTTGTGACCCCCGCATCAAGGGCAGCATCGCCACCCAGGCAGGTCAGAGACAGCACTGGAAAAAGGAGCTCCGCAGAGCGGTGCTCCATTTCCAGAGACAGGGGAGAACGAACCTGGCAGCAGCGAAGGGCAGGCGGTGGAGGGTGAGGGTGAGGGGCAGGGGCAGGAGGTGGGAAGAGAGCCAAGCCAGGGAAGAGCCACCCCAATGGACACATTCAATCTCTGGGCCTCGTCGGTGGGCAGCATGGTTGGCCGCTGCATGGCGGGCACTTCCCACCCAGTTTGGACTCTGAGGGGGCCATGGTGCGCGAGTACCTTTCAAAGCCCCCCGAGCCCCCTCATGCCAACCCATTGCAGTATTGGGCGAGGAAATCGGACCGATGGCCAGAACTGTCGATCATTGCCACCAACATCCTTTCCTGCCCTCCCACCAGCGTGAAGAGCAAGCGGGTGTTCTCCCACCTGGGAGACCTCCTCTGTCCCCGCCATGCACATCTACACCCGGACCTGGTGGAAATGTTGATGTTCATCAAGGTGAACCTCAACCTACTGGGGCACCCTCCCGTGGACCTGGACCTACCCGGGGTCTGAGCCACCCTGGGGTGGTAGCCGGCCCAGCTCGTCCACAGCGGGCTCAAACCTCCCTCAGTTCTCAGGGCTGCTTCCATGGATGGTAACCCTTTGCCCTCCTCTCCCTGTCAAGTTCCCCTTCCCTCTTCACACCTCTCCCTCTCTGGATCTGCTCAGATGCCTCCCAACCTCTCCTTTCTTTCCATCCTGTCCTTTCCGCGAGGGCAGAAAGATGCCGTGCTGCCAGCTGATGCTGCTTCTGGCCAAGAGGAACAGCTTGGCCGCTGTTGCCTATGTGAGAGTGGCACTGTGTGGGACCCCCCCTTTCCATGGGCACCTGGTGTCCCCTCTCAGCAGGGGGGAGTGTGTCTCTCCCACCCTTTCCATGAGGGCAACAAGGTGGGTGTTGTCTGCTGCCACCACTTTGGACCACCAGGGGCAGCTCAGCAGCTCGCGCTGAGCTTGACAGGTTTGAGCTGCACGGTGTACCCCTGTCCATGTATACCTGCTGTCCTCTCTCAGCATGGGGGGAATTGGACCCACGACGAGTCATGTGTCCTTTCTGCGAAGGCAGGAAGGTGGTTGAGGTCTGCTGCTGCTGCTTTTGGGCATGAGGTGCAGCTCAGGAGCTGTTGCTGGTGTTAGCGTGGTGCCACACGGTACCCCACTTTCCATGGGTACCTGCTGCCCCCTCTGAGCAGGGGGAATGGGTCCCTCGGCCTCACACCCTTTCCATGACGGCCGGACGGTGGGTGCTGTATGATGCTTCGGCTTTGGGCCACGAGGGACAGATCAACTACTGTTGCACATAAGATTATATGTCACGGTGGCCCCTGCCAGCAGCAGCAGCAGTCCCCTCTGGGCAGGGGTGAATGGGTAATGCCGCCACAACCAGTCATGTCCTTTCCGTGAAGGCAGGAAGATGAGTGATGCTGGCGACAGCCTCCACTGTGACACAGGGGGAGCGGGCAAGCCTCTGCCACAGCAATCTGCGCGCTCCTTCAGAGTGGATGTGGGATCCCTCCATCCCGGTCCTGCTGCGTAATGCGGCCAGGAAGCCTCGGGCTCGGCCCTCCTCTCCCACACAAGTACACAGTCCCTCTTCTCACCTTGCCCTCTGCAGAACACTGAGTCCCCTCCCAATGACCTCTCCGGTCCTGTCCTATTCTATCCTTTCCGCAAAGGCAAGAAGGTGGTTGATGCTGGCTGCCACCACAGAGTTCCTCAGTGGGATCCTCGGATGAGGCCTCACAGCTGTTAGGATCTTCCGACTTCACAGACCCTCTTTCAACATGTCCCTCTCTGGAGCACTCCAACCCCTTGAAATGACCTCTCTCCCTCCTGTCCTTTCTGGCAAGGCAGGAAGGTAGGTGCTGTTGGCTGCTGCCACAGAGTAGCTCAGTGGGAGTTTCAGAGGAGGCCTCACGGCTGTTGGTGGATCTTCCCACTTCCCCTCCAAATGACATCTCCTCTCCCTCCCGTCCTTTCCGGCAAGGTAGGAAAGTGTGTGCTGTCAGCTGCTGCCACACTGTTCCTCAGTGGGACCCTAAAGGGGAGGTGGCTCGTTGCTGCCTGTGCCCGCCAGGCTCCACGGCCACCAGCCTCAACCACGTTCCTGCCCTCACTGGGAATACCAAGGTGCTCCACTTTGGCCTGGTGGGCGGGCACATGGGGGGTGCCGCTAGTGAGCAGCCAGACACCCCACCTCCTCCCTGTGTCCGCCAGGCCCGGCGGCCGCCAGCATCAGCCACAATTCCTGTATCACTGGGAACAGCTGCGCGCCCCGCTCTGGCCTCCACAAACCACGAACTATGATCCGGGTCGGCAACGGGAGATGTTCATTGTGCTTCGGGAATTCGGGATCGTGGTCTGCACCGAACCACAATCCGCTGGTTCATTAATTTTTTTTTGGTTTGTGCCCATGTCTAATCTTGAGTCAGCTTTGCATATGCTATATGCTTCTGTTTCCCCCACCAACACCACCACTACATCCCTTAGATCCTTTCTATTTTCAAGGAAGAAGCTGCAATAAATTAGAATTTTACTTGCAAATAAAAAACACTCCAATAAAATTAAAAGCAAAAAAATGGGTATAACAAGCATATGGGGTTTTATAAGAAAGGTGGGTGAAAAGTGATCCCTATGCTGCAAATAAATCAAGTCATCCGTTTTCTTAGGGTTATACAGATTACAGCAGAGATCCACAAACGGTTTAAGCCAGGGAGTTGTTGGTTCAACAGACTTACTCAATCAAGACTCACAACCCAAGAAATAATTAAGTATAGTTTACCTGAAAACTGTAGCCCTATGTATAATTTAAAAAATTAAATGGTTATTCTATAAATCCAGATTGGCAGAATGGATAGGAAGCTTACATTACCATGTAAACAGAGTTTACCCTTCTAAATCCATCGCTTTTAGAAGGCCACAACTCTATTTAGCATGGCACTGTTAGGGCCAAACCACACAATATATATATTCCCTCACTTTTTGCACAGCTACACAGCAGCTCTGGGGGGGGACATCATTTTTAAAATCTCTATGGCCCTGATGCAGCTCAGGACTGCATCGTAGCCAAGGATGGAGGCGTTATTTATATAACTCTGCAGTTCCAAAATGTATTGTGGACCTTAGATAGCTAATATATACAAAATATTGCTGTCCCTCCACTACAGTGCACCCAACAACCATGCTCATAACGGTTAATGATTATGACAGTTTGTTATTATGGTCATTTGTTGTTTTTTATGACTTTGGCAGCTGTTCGCGTTGTCTCTTCTAGGGCAAACATGGTTGGGCATCTGTACAAGACCAGCTTCGTACAAGACCAGCAGCTGGAGAGATATTAGGCCCATCCACATTCACCAGGAATGGTGGGGCTCTCAAGAGACAAGCCATTTGCTGCTGGTACTGCATTCGGTGGAGGGAAGGGAGAACGATTCTTTTGTACTGCTTTCAGCCCTGTCAGCTCCTCTGGATCTTTTGCAACTCTGACAAGTCTTACACGAATGTTAAGGAGTCACATTCCCTCCCTCTTCCAGGAGGTGGGCCAATGAAATTAGCACAGGAGCACCTTGTTCTGGACCCCCATACCTAGGGCCAGCCCTGGTCTCTTCCACAGAGCAGTCCTGTGTCAAATTATCTTCCTCATGACAAACGAATAAGAAAAAACAGTGGTCACTGAGAATGAGGAAGTACTCATAGATTCTTGAGAGCATATACCCTGAAAATCTAGTGTTTTTTTAAAAAAAAGTTGCTGTACTCATAGGTAGAGATGGGCACAAACCGTATTACAAACTTCAAAAACCCACGAAATTGGCAATTGCGCGATTGCGATCCGGCGGTTTGTGATTGTCCTCATCCAATGAACCTGCATTCGGAAGAAGCCTGGTTCAGTGCATTCAGTCATGGTTCGGAAAGCCAGACAGTCAGGCGCCAGCAATCAATTCCCCTGGAAACGGAGTTGGGGGATGCCTGAACTCTGTCTGCGCTCCTTCTGTCACCCTGGAAACCTGGATGGAAGCCCAGATTGCCTTGATCGGCAGGTCTTCCTTCCAACCACGGAACTGCAAAGCGGTTACAAGTTGGGAGAAGACACCAAGGGGAGGGAGGGGGAAGGGGGTGTTCTGTAGCCATGGGCACTCCAATCTCATCCCTGCAAACCCTGAGAGGCAGCTCTGACGGCCAAACACAGACCTCCTGCGTTGCTCAATGGGACCTGTGCTTATAAACAGCTGTGGGCTCCCAGGCTGGGTTTCACTTTCAGCGAGCAGTGGAGTGGGACAGAGCTCTTGCTTGCCACTTGCTAGCCTTTGGGGAGAGAGACTGAGAGTATAATTCAGCTTGGATTTTTTTGGGAGTTTCCTGGGGGCCTTGGATTGGAGAGGGTATAACTCCAAGATCCCTTTTGCAATCTTGTCCAAACTTGAGTGATGGCTGTAGGAGACCTTGCAAAACACTCCCCAGGAATATGGGCTCTCTAAGTGCCACGGGTGCCGTTCCGCACCCCACGAACCACAAACTGGTTCAGCAATGGAAAATGTTCATTGCAGTTCGCGACCTCGGGATTGTCATCAGCACCGAACCACGAACCGCAGAGTCATTAAATTTTTTTGGTTCGTGCCCATGTCTACTCATAGGCAGAAATTTAGAAATCATTGCATCATGATTTGTCCTGTGTACTAGTCCTTGTTGGCAAAACTTATTTTTCCATTATATCCAAACCACAAAAGGCTGGTTTGGGCTTGCCCAGCAAACCAAGATGGCAAACCCTGGTTTGTTCCCAATTTGCCATCTTGGTTTGTAAGGTTGTACCAACCTTTCATTAGATGTTGCAATATTGTTCTGCTATAGTAATCAATTGCAACTGGATTGTCTCATCCACTGCGGAAAAATCCAGTTTCAAATGAGGAGAGGGTATAACTCCAAGATCCCTTTTGCAATCTTGTCCAAACTTGGGTGATGGCTGTAGGAGACCTTGCAAAACACTCCCCGGGAATATGGGCTCTGTAAGTGCTATGGGGGCCGTTCTGCGCCCCACGAACCGCAAACCGGTTCAGCAACAGAAAATGTTCATTGCGGTTCGCGACTTCAGGATTGTCGTTGGCACCAAACCATGAACCGCAGAGTTGTTAATTTGTTTTGGTTCATGCCCATGTCTACTCATAGACAGAAATTTAGAAATCATTGCATCATGATTTGTCCTGTGTACTAGTCCTTGTTGACAAAACTTATTTTTTCATTATATCCAAACCACAAAAGGCTGGTTTGGGCTTGCCCAGCAAACCAGGATGGCAAACCCTGGTTTGTTCCCAATTTGCCATCTTGGTTTGTAAGGTTGTACCAACCTTTCATTAGATGTTGCAATATTGTTCTGCTGTAGTAATCAATTGCAACTGGATTGTCTCATCCACTGCAGAAAAATCCAGTTTCAAATGATTGCTAGTGTACAAAGGCAGATGCAGCCCTTCAAAGGAAATCATATTTTCCTAACTTGGAATATAGTGGGAAACTATCATTTGCTGCAAACCAGAAATAATGAATTATCTTGCAGCACAGGAGGGGAGGAGAGGGGGAGGGGGAAGAAGGATCATACAAGCAAGCTCACAACTCCTTCCCAGCTCATTCCCATAGTGCTAACCCACTGTGTGGCATTATAGCTGAGCCAAGCCAACATCTACTCCTGCCCTGGAGCTATGAGGTCATAAACTGGATTTTTAAACCTGGTTTTTTATTGCTTTGAATCTGCCTGACATTTCTCCCTTGACTAGAAAATGTAAGCTAACTCAATCCAAACACAGCTGTCAAATAAAATCAGCAACAAACTCCAACAAAAAGTAAGAGGAGGGGGGAGAAAGAATTTGCAATGGTTTTAAAAAATCTTGTCACAGACCTTTAAGATTACAGAAGGAAAGTCATGTCTCTTTGGAATCCTGTCTGTGGCAAGTATTACCTAACATCCATGCTCAGTCCCTCCCCTCTCATTGTTTATGAGGTGATGAGAAAAAAATACAAGTCCCTCTCTTGTCAGTAGAACATCTCCACTCAGCTTAGAGGGGAGGGATACTAAACAAATGGAAAAAGTTAGGCTTCTATGGGCAGCTATGGGGGGCGGGGAGCAGGACATCTATTACACCCTTTTAGTGCTGGTATTGCCATTGGTGGGTTCATCATGAGGGTCACCAAACTCAACCCCCCCCCCCCAAAAAAAACCCTCCTCCTTGTTTGCGTTGCATGACTGACTTCTGGGATGTTTTCTCCTCCACAGGATGCTGCACAAAGAATTTAAACAGATTGAATAAACCAAACCAAAAAAAAAAAAAGGCAAACATTTCCATTCTGAAACATTGGCTTTTCTTCCTAAGAGCATATGGAATCATTTAAAAATAAATTCTCACTGCAGACATTCCCTCTCTTTCTCCCCATCCCACCCCAACCAATTCATATATACCTTAAAACCATGTGTCTCAACACCGTGAAGGACATGAAATTTCCTGCTGCAGAAAGATATCCCCAGATGGCAAAGGACAACATAGGGCTTAATTTGCACAAGAGCAGAACCCCCAATCTGTTTTCATTGCCAGGGCCAATCTATTAAGCATATGTAGCATTAAGAAAGAGGTTGACTGTGAACAAGAATATACACAGGGTATTCTCTTGTTCCCAGTAGGCAACCACAGCCAGCTTCCTCCTCTCCGGACCACACACACCCCTAGCATGGACATTCTGTGGTGGGCAACAGGGCCAATACTTCAGCTTGTCCATTACCCTTTCTTTTCTGCAAGCATATATAACACCCCCCCCAAACATTATAACTCCTATATTATCCCTCTCTAAAGGAGAGAGAACATTGATGTGGAAAGCAGCTGCATATGCTCGCACTTGGCCAAGGGGTTCTATCATTACCCAGCTGATATGGAAACCAGCCACATTACAACAAATGTAGTAGAAGAAGGGATATATGGAGTAGTTTTAGAGTGTCAAACTAGGATCTGGGAGACCTAGGTTCAAATACCAACTCTGCTTGCTGGGAGACTTTAGGCCCGTTACCTACCCTCAGCCTAACCTACCTCACTGGCTTGAGATAAGGATAAAATGGAGGAGAGAAGGATGTAAGCTGATCTGGGCCCCCAGTGGGGAGGGAAAGAAGGTATAAATGAAGCAAATATATAAATACAGGTACAATTTAGTTGATCTTAAACACACTCACACGTTCAAATATGCATACAGGAGGTTCAAGTATAGAAATGTTTAGATCAGCAACCTTAAGCTTAGGTAGTCGCTTTATGGAAGAGCCTTTCCCTATCTGCCAGTAATTTAGTTGGTCCCCCTTGTCACTGCTGTTAGCTTAAGGCTGGTTTGCAGAGGAAGGTCAAGTTACTGTATAGCAGAAGACAGAGCTGGCTTATACCTTAATTGGAGGCAATATATGCTGGAGTTAGGTCCAAGCAAAATAATTGAAACTTGGGTATTTTCCAGAAAGGAGGCCCCAACACCATATAACATCTACTTTTTTCTCACTTTGATTGTAATCCTGTGCAAAGTTAAATGTGCATTGTATGTCCCTTTGACTTCCCTTCATCTCCAAGAACTCTTGTTCCTTTGGCTTTATTGTGGAGAAAATTTAAGAGAAGATGGAATTTGTCAGACACACCCTTCAGCATCTGCCTCATTACGGCATTTTTTTAAGGCCTTTAAAATAAAATCCCATCAACACAGAGGTATTCACAGCTAAGAACAGAAGGGGTTTCAGGGCAATTGGTTAGTTTCACTTCTTCTCTTGTTCTATCCCATGGGCTAAGGGAAGTTTAAAATGTATCCTTATTGCCTTTTTATTTTATTCTCACAACAGAAAAGTTCAACAGGGCATTCAATGGGCAGACCAGAACCCGAAAAAATTGTGTACATGCTATAAGGGATACCAAAGAGATCTCAAAAGAAAGAATGACATGTTTATTTTTAAAAACTTTGCTGCAGCAAACTTCATTTATCATTAGGTTTTGTGAATCTTAAAAGATGCAGGGAGAGGGATCTGGAACCAGGACTTCCATCCATTTGCAAAACAAAAACAAAGGGCTTTATGTGAAGCACAGGGATGCTAAGAACTTTGGCACTGTGCACTCAAGTGCCAGTTAAACTTTCTTCAGTTTACACAAAGTCCCCCTGTTTGGACTGGCTCATTGTCATCTGGTATCCAATTTGAACACCATGTTGAACAGCTTGGTGGCTGTGTATTACTTGCGTGCATTTCAAGGTCATGACTCAATCATGCCTTGTTTAATAAATTTCATTTACTCTGTATTGAGCATGGACCACCTTTGCTGAAACTTAGGCCATTTTCACATGCCCTAACCCTCTGGAAAATCATGCAAAACCCACAGCATGAAGCATCTTCCTAGTGTGATTTCCCAGCACAATCCTGTTTAATGGTGCATTTTCTGATGTCATCGCACCATGAAAGGGGATCATGCCAGGAAATCATGCTAGGAAGACACTTCATGCTGTGAGTTTTGCTCGATTTTCTGGAGGGTTATGTGCACGTGTGAAACCAGCCATAGTTGGCCAACTCAATCTTCCCATAGGATCATTTAAGTGATCTATTTTTCAAACATAGATCATTTACACTGTCCCTCCACTTTGCACCTGAATGGTAGGATGCATCATTTAAATGGATACAGGTGGATGCATTGCCTGTTTTTAGCACCTGTTCAGTCAAGGGCATCTACTGAGGTTGCAAGATTCATCCATTATGCTTAATCAAAAAAAGTCCAGTAGCACCTTTAAGACTAACCAATTTTATTGTAGCATAAGCTTTCGAGAATCACAGTTCTCTTCGTCAGATGCATGGAGGGCAGAAAGAAACTGGTCAAATATAGAGGAGAGGGGAGGGGAGGAGGAGAGAGGGGATGTAAACAACTCCTTTGGTATGGAAATGCAAACAGCTCCTTTTGATGTGGGGATCAGTTTGCTTGTGTAAAGGTTCAAAGGAGTTTGCCGTGTTAGTTTGTAGTAGCAAAATCAAAAAGAGTCCAGCAGCACCACCAAGACCATCCAATTCCACTGCAGCACAAGCCTTCAATAACCACAGCCCTCCCCACCAGATGCATCTGACAAAGAGAACTGTGGTCCTCAAAAGCCCACATCAGGTGCCACTGGACTCTCCCTGACCCCGCCTATGTAAATGAAATCAGTTACCTGTGATAATGAGATAACCATTCATAGTTCCTATTCAGCCCCAGCTTGACAGAGTCAAATTTACATATGAATTCCAATTCAGCAGCTTCCCGTTGGATTTTGTTTTTGAAAGGTTTCTGTTGAACTACAGCGACCTTTAAGTCTTTGATGGAATGTCCTGGTAGATTGAAGTGTTCTCCCACTGGTTTCTGGACGTTGCCATTTCTAATGTCAGATTTGTGTCCATTTATTCTTTTGTGTAGAGGTCGGCTGGTTTGTCCAATGTACTGTACTTAATATACTATATGGAAATGTACTTGATACTGATTGTATTAAACTCATACTGTGTAATCTGCCTTGAGTCTCAGTGAGAAAGGCAGACTATAAATGACATAATAAAATAAAATAAATACTGAGCAAAATGGCCTGGAGTTTACGCCAGGGATTGTCTATTCCTGGTCTAAATTAAAGTCATGGTGCTCAGAATCAATGCAGAATGCAGCATTCAGTAAGGCCTTCCACAAAATTTAGGGACATGGGTGATGAATTCTGTAGGATGTCAGGTCTTTGTCATTTTGTTCATGTTCACTCTGGTTTGAAACCCTAATGTTAAAAGAAATCTGGGTAGCTTTCGTAACAATTTAGATTTTCAACACTCTTAAAAAGGAGGGGGTTATAATTAGAAACAATGTAACACATCAGACAATTCTGCCTTCCATTTTAATTGGAAAAGTCCCTGTGGCACAACTGCATGCTGCCCCAATTTATTTTTCATCCTCCAGAAACATGAGCTCTTGACTGAAAAGTTTCTTTCAGTTCTGGCTTTGGCAGGGGCGATTTAAGGTCTGAGATTTTGCACTGTTCTTCCTGTCATTATCAGGAACTTGTGTGCAGCAGACCCATTTCTAAATAATGTTTGCTAACAATTTTGGCTCCTCACATGGAGACAGCCAGCTAGTTTACACAAGTCTTCTATTCTGAAATATGTAATTTATTTGGCCAGATAGAATTGATAAGAATCAACTGCCTGTTTCCCAGTTAATAAAAAGCATACAAAGAGAAGAAGGTTCTGCCAGCATATCTTGTTTACTTTTTAAAAAAAGTTTGGCATAATATGTGAAGTCGGAAATGAGCTCATCCTTTGATTATTTACACAGCGAAGAATTAGCTGTTTCGATGGAAAAAGGTTTTGTGTCTTCAGAAGTCCTTTGTATGGCTGAGTAATTAGTGGAAACATATATCACTGATACAAAATATCATCACTGATGAAAATACAGAGCACTTTCAACTTCATGATAAAATAGATTATAAATACTAGTTTGGAAAAATGTTTGGGAAGAAAATTTCCCCTTGCTTGATTTCATCATTCTGGAGAGGGGGAAAAAACCTTCAATGATGACCCAGAGATATTACGAGTTCATTTTCTAAATGCTAAATTCAAATACTGCCCCCTCAGTCAGAATGAAAGGCAGACACAATATTTGGGTTCTAAAATGGGCTGCTTTATTAAAATTATAACATGTAAACATCAACTACGGCAAGGGCCTAACTAGCAGTACAGGTCAGGCCCTGAGGTCACTCCTGGATCTCCACCCTGACCTGTCTGGGTGAGACACTGGCTTCCCCAAGTGCGAGCCATCCATCGTATGGCTGGGACCTGGCCTGACCAGATGAAGTGGTTCACCCCTTTAAAGCTCCCCCACCCGGCCGTACAGCAGCAAGGGGAGACTGGCTTGTCCAGGGGTTCCCCACCCAGGGCATCTGTCCTCACAACTGGGCCATATAGAAGCCAGCCGCTCCTGACAGACCCCTATTCTCCACCAATGGTGCCAAGGGCGCCCACCCACCTGCTCAAATTTTCCCCTAACTTCAATCCTGCCCCAGGGAATGAACTCAGCCCCACTGTGCCAATTACCTCCCTCTTCTCACAGGGCAAGGTAGGCAAAAAAACTCCCTTCCCAAGTGCCAGTCAGGGACAAGGAGAGAAAAATTCCTACCTGGCCCCAACAGGTGACTGGCTAATCCTGCACTGCAATAGGATGAGGTGGGTGGGCTGAGCACGAGGCGTAACTGAGGGCTGAAGGGGCAGAGAAGCCTAATAAGGCTGTCAACTCCCAGCAAAAGCCTCAGATGCCTGGGTGCATGCCTTCTGCCTTCCTCCTTCCAAGGAAGCAAAATGTGGACCCCTGCCTGAGTGGCTGTTCCCACTGGCCGGGAGGGCCAGATAAGGTGGGAGGTGAAAAACCCATGTTTATTGGTCTGATTCATACAGTCAGCAGCAGCCAGTGAGGTGGTACTCTGGTGACTGAGTGGGACAGGGAAAGCATAGCCTTCCTGGTAACGGTCAAGAAATAATGGTATAGATAGAGCAGCTCCATGCAAGCACATGGTTGCTGACTGGCTATCATTCCTCATGACCATCAAGCAGCCTATTTCCATACCTGGGTTTGCCAATCATTCACTGCACGTTTGCAAATTGTTAATGGATACACTTCCCCTGCCCTGCTTCCTTGCTGTGCTTTTCCTCACCCTGTTGGTCACTGGACATTTGCTGCTAGCAATTTTTGCCAGTAAACAGTCTCACCAATTGCTTCTTCATGCTTTCCTTTGCATCAAAGTCTCCCTAGAAGGTATGGCATTTCAGTTTCTGAGGGTCAGCTGGTAGATGCCACTGGTATTATTTATTTACTTTATTCGCTTCTGGAAATGCTATGGGTTGAAATTACGGGCCCAAATGGAAACTTAACTGTGGGAGTTTGTTATCGCCCTCCAGATCAGAAAATAGAGGAGGATTATAAAATGATGACAGGATTAAAGATGACTGCTAAACAAAAAAACTGTGTTGTAATGGGTGATTTTAACTACCCACACATTGACTGGGCCAATGGGTGTTCGAATCGGGGGAGAGAAAGTGAGTTTCTAGACTGTCTCAATGACTGTGCTATGGAACAGATGGTTACAGAACCTACTAGGGGAGAGGTGATCCTGGATTTGGTCCTCAGTAATGCTGAAGACCTGGTGAGAGATGTAAATGTGATTGCACCACTTGGGAACAGTGACCATAATGTTATTGAGTACAACATATGTATAAATAGGAAATTGCCAAATAAGACCAACACAGCCATGTTTAACTTCAAAAGGGGTAACTTTTCTGAGATGAGGGGGTACGTGAAGAAGAAACTGAAAGGGAAAGTAAAAAAGGTCAAAACACTTGGGGAATCTTGGAGACTATTTAAAACTACAATCCTGGAAGCTCAAATTAAATATATACCGCTGGTTAGGAAAGGCACAAATAGGTTTAGGAAAAGGCCAGCATGGTTAACAAGCAATGTAATAGAAGCTGTAAAAGGTAAAAAGGATTCTTTTAGGCAGTGGAAAACTAGTCGGAGTGAGGTTGATAAAAAGGAGCATAAGCTGTGGCAAAAAAAGTGCAAGTCTGTGATCAGACAGGCAAAAAGGGAATATGAGGAGCATATTGCAAAGAACATAAAGAAAAACAATAAACAATTCTTTAAATATATTAGAAGTAGGAAACCAGCTAGGGAGGCCGTGGGGCCCTTGGATGACCAAGGCGTAAAAGGATTACTAAAGGGTGATAGGGAAATGGCCGAGAAGCTGAATGCGTTCTTTGCTTCTGTCTTCACTGTGGAAGATAAGAAGTGCATGCCCACTCCGGAAGCACTGACTTTGGGAGGGGTTTTGAAAGACCTGAGTCACATTGAGGTGACGAGAGAGGAGGTTATGCGACTGCTAGATAATTTAAAAACTGATAAATCACCGGGCCCAGATGGCATACATCCAAGAGTTCTGAAAGAACTCAAGTGTGAACTTGTAGATCTCCTCACAAAAATATGTAATCTGTCATTAAACTCTGCATCTGTTCCTGAGGACTGGAAGGTAGCTAATGTTGTCCCCATCTTTAAAAAAGGTTCCAGGGGAGATCCGGGAAATTACAGGCCAGTCAGCCTGACGTCAATACCGGGTAAGTTGGTGGAAACTATTATCAAAAATAAAATTAGTGGGCACATTGATGACCAAAAGCTGATGAGGAAAACTCAGCATGGGTTCTGTAAGGGAAGATCTTGTCTCACCAATCTGTTAGAGTTCTTTGAGGGAGTGAACAAACAAGTGGACAAGGGAGACCCGATAGATATTGTTTATCTTGACTTCCAGAAAGCTTTTGACAAAGTTCCTCATCAAAGGCTCCTAAGTAAGCTCAGTAGCTATGGGATAAAGGGCCAAGTCCTCTTGTGGATCGAAAACTGGCTAATTAATAGGAAACAGAGAGTGAGCATAAACGGGCACTTCTCACAGTGGAGGATGGTGAGCAGTGGGGTGCCACAGGGGTCGGTATTGGGTCCAATGCTTTTTAACTTGTTTATTAATGATTTGGAATTGGGATTAAGCAGTGAAGTGGCTAAATTTGCAGATGACACGAAATTGTTCAGGGTGGTGAAAGCCAGAGAGGATTGTGAGGCACTCCAAAGGGATCTGTCGAGGCTAGAAGAGTGGGCATCCATGTGGCAAATGAGGTTCAATGTAGCCAAGTGCAAAGTAATGCACATTGGAACCAAAAATCCAAAATATAAATACAAGTTGATGGGGTCTGAACTGGCGGAGACTGACCAAGAGAGAGATCTTGGAGTCATGATAGATAACTCACTAAAAACGTCAGCACAGTGTGCGACTGCCATAAAAAAAGCTAATGCTATGCTAGGGGTTATTAGGAAAGGGATTGAAAACAAATCAGCCGGTATCATAATGCCTCTGTATAAATCGATGGTGAGGCCTCATTTGGAGTACTGTGTACAGTTCTGGTCGCCACACCTTAAAAAAGATATCATAGCACT
Source organism: Eublepharis macularius (assembly GCF_028583425.1). Lineage (NCBI taxonomy): Eukaryota > Metazoa > Chordata > Lepidosauria > Squamata > Eublepharidae > Eublepharis > Eublepharis macularius. The sequence goes on from NC_072790.1 coordinate 197,969,609, forward strand.
GGAAAAAGTACAGAGAAGGGCAACTAAAATGATTAAAGGGTTGGAACACTTTCCCTATGAGGAAAGATTGAGGCGCTTGGGGCTCTTTAGCCTGGAGAAAAGACGACTGAGGGGAGACATGATAGAGGTTTACAAGATAATGCACGGGTTAGAGAAGGTCGAGAAAGATGTGTTTTTCTCCCTTTCTCACAATACAAGAACTCGTGGGCACTCTATGAAATTATTGAGCAGTCGGGTTAGAACAGATAGAAGAAAATACTACTTTACACAAAGGGTGATAAACACATGGAATTCGTTGCCACAGGAGGTGGTGGCAGCTACAAGCATTGCCAGCTTCAAGAGGGGACTGGACAAATATATGGAGCAGAGGTCCATCAGTGGCTATTAGCCACAGGAGATAGATGGTATTCTCTTTGTGGGGAGGTGGTGCTCTGTGTCTTGGTGCTGGAAGGAAGGCAGTGGGAGGGCTTCTGGTGTCCTGGCCTCACTGACAGTCCTTTAGATGGCACTGGATTTCTAGCCACTGTGTGTGACAGAATGTTGGACTGGATGGGCCACTGGCCTGATCCAACATGGCTTTGCTTATGCTTATGTTCTTATTTATACTCCACTTTTCTCCCCCCATGGGGACCCACAGTGGCTTACATAATTCTCCTTTCCACAACACAATAACCCTGTGAGATAGGTTAGGCTGAGGATCAAAGAGCACCTCTTCCATTTATTTGAGAAAATATGTTATTTATTTTAAAATATTCATATCCCACCTTTCCTCCTAAAACAGAGCCCCAGGATGTCTTACAAAATGTGTGCAAACAAACATATAGGCCGTTTCCACACGCTTAGTTATAATGCCAAATCTGCACTATACCAGCACTTCATTTCGCTGTTTTCCCGCTATACTCACTCACTCGCCCGTGTCAACTTGAACCATTCGCTTTATCATTGCATTTTTCTCGATCAAGCATTTCTCTCTTTTTTCTGATTTGTAGTGCTTTTTTGGCGCATTTTTTATTTTTGTGAGAACAAACGGAAACATCTCGTAACATTTGGAAATGCTTGACTCGAGACTTCCCACTTTACCCATCCCCCTTCTGGTTTTCGTTTCTGCTGGAAGAAATTTTTTTCAGTCCAGGAGCAGGACCCACGAAATTCTTTGCTGGCTCCTGTCAAAAGTCCTTCTTCCCTTTTTTAAAAAAAAAAACATTTAAAGCATTGTGTTATTGCTAATTATTTTTCTCCCATAAGCTGATTATTTCTGGTGTTCAGTTGTGTTTGTGCTATGCAAAAAGGATGTTCCCCCCTTTTCTAGGTGGTGGGTCAACGCAGCCTGTGGCTGGGAAGACTTGAAAAGAAGGGTGGCTGCCCTTTTCCTCCTAATTATGTGCCATAGGTGCACCTAGCACTGAGCAAGTAAGCTCTGCACCAGAATTCCCACCAACTGCATGATCAGAAGCAGAATTGCTTTCTGGGGGGGGCATGCTGGGGAGTCTTCAGAGTGGATGTTCTCTTCAGACAAGGAAATTTCGGAAGCGCAAAGGGCTACTTAAAGCACTTCAAATTTGGTCAGAAGTACGTCCAACCATTGACTGACACAGAAAATTGGTGGGCAAATCATCCAGCCTATTGCAGACCACCTTGGGGGAGGAGGGGCCCCATTTTTTTTTTATTTCGATACATTGATATAGCACAAATCTCAATGCTAATTTTTTAAAAGGGTGGAAACACGTTGTCGCCAACAGCGACACAAGCAAATCCTCTGCCCCCTCTTGCGCTTCTGGTTCAGAATGTGAACTTCCGGAAGTGCAACGAAATGCAAGGAGTAGAAACAAATTGGGAACATGTGTCTTGATTGTGGGGTCACATATAATGGAATCATGGCATGAAATTTGCATTATAGGTGAGCATGTGGAAACGGCCATAGATAACAACAGGTTAAAATCAAGAGCCAACTACATAACTATAAAAACAATGATATACTAACAGAATAGCCATTGGAGTGTGAAAAATGAAACAAATGAGCCAGAAATACACCTGGAAATCACAGGTTTGGTTCATTAAATCAGCTTCTAGCATAAGAATTGGAACTGTAACAACTCCCTCCACTGAAAAATTTGTTTTGGTTCACAGTTCTTACTGTGCAGCAGCAGTGCAGGCAGTGGGCTGGCAATGACAGACAGCTACATTTGTAATTGTTTTCCTTAATAGCAACCAATCAATTTGATCCCAAGAGTTGAGACTGAGCCATAGCGTAGCATAAGTCTGTTGGTGGGAAGGGGAATGTACATATTGTACCTGAATGCATTTTGACTTTGGTGTTTCCCAGGCAATGGCATTGAGTGGTTCATAGGGACTGATTCGCAAAAGGATTGCTTTGCACTGGGGAGGGGAGCAGCAGAGCACTGTCAGCACAATGGAAGGAAAGGCCATGTGTAACTTCCATTGCCCTCTGGTAAAAAGATGAACATGGCACAGACTTTGCAGAACACTACTTCAGCTCCTGCACCAGCCATGTTGCTTGTATCCGTATAAGAAGTGGACCCGCACTCCCCACAAACTCCCCTGCCAAACCCTCAGACAAAACTTCCTGTTTGCTCATTCTGTTTGCTTGCTCCAGATTGCTTGCTCCTACATGTATGAGGCAATTTCTACTGCTGCGCACCTGCAAGCCCCACCTCAACTCAAGTCAGGTGACTTACCTTACGCAGAAGTCCAGTGATCTATTTCACTGCCTTACCAACCTAAACTCCATCACTGACAATTTAGTTATCATATAAAATTATATAAAATAATGTATTTATGGAACTTAAAAATATAAAATGCCATCATTTTCCACAAGCAAAATTGCAAATATACCCAACACTTATTTCCTTCCTGCCTGCCTGCCTGCCTTCTGTATAGCCAGCCCTGAGAATCAAAGCCTATTGCACAGTGTAAAGCAATGCAATAAAATAGTAAGAGAAATCTGATGAGCAATGCAGTAGGACTAGGATTACAAAATTTGTGTTAAAAAGTGGTGGTAGAATGTGCTGTAAAGTTGTAGCCATCTTATGGCAACCCCCTGCTGGTGTTTTCAAGGCAAAGAGGCTAACAGAAGTGGTTTGCCATTGCCTGTTTCTGCACAGCAGCCTTGATTTTCCTTGGTGGTTTCCCATCCAATTACTAACCCAAGGCCAACCCTACTTAGCTTCTGAGATCCAATGAGATCTGGCTAACCTGAGCTATCCAGATCAAATATGCAAAAAGGTATCAGACATGGCATGTCAAGCGATACAGGAAACGGAGGTATAAACATTTTAAAAACATGCAAGATAATACATACAACACATAGATAATACATACCATACACAGTGGCATAGACTACAATCCTATTCCCTTTATAAAAATGTCTTCCAGAACCATACTGTTATGCTACAGACCTCTATAAAAATGCCCTCCTGAAAAATTCTGTCCAGAAAGCTGAAAACGGCCGCACCTTATGTTGTCTTAGCACATTCCACTCATTCCAAAAGACAGACAGACAGACAGACAAGAGCGATCTCACAGGATTTTTTTCAGTGCTGCCAAAATTTTCCATTTTTCCTATTAGAAAAATTGGGAGAAAGGTCCTTCTCAGAGAAAATGAGGGTGGGGGCTCTGGGGGAATTTCTCTGGTTTTTTCCAGACCTTCACAACTCTACTGAATCTTAAACGTTCATCCTACTTGCAACCTAGCTTCCTGTGTACTTTTCTTTTCACCATTCTGTCAGGAAGTATCCATCATGATAAAATCACTTGAATGTTTAATGCTGCCACAGATGTGGAGGAATCATGCTTTAGTGGCAGAACTCATATTTTACATTGTATACAATCCAAAATTCAATCTTTGACATTTCCAGTTTGACAATTCTTAGGTAGAAAGACAGCTGTCAGCCAGAGAAGATGATACCGGGCTAGGGAGATTACAGGTTTGACAAAGTATGGCAGGGCAACGTAACACGCTGGTATTTTCATTGACTTGTTGTATCAGGAGCTGAGCATTGGTCAAGTCTTGACACAGTGGATCCAGTGCTGTGGCATTATCAACTAATGTCTCCCAAATGTATTTAATTAAATGTTTTAATGTCATCTTTCCCACCAGTCATGGTGGTATGAGGTAGCTTACAAAATAATCATGACCGACAGGTAACAGAAAATTAAAGTGCTAAAAGCACACCATCAGTTTGCCACCTCAAATGGTCATGTAAATGTGCCCTTTGTTTTGTTTCATTTTTATGGCTGGGATCAAACAATGCTGCCAAGGCTGCATTTATATTTATATCAATGAACTGTTCTGTGTGTTTGCATAATTCTTAGAAAGCTTGCAGGCAACAGCTGCCAAAAACACAGACCTGTACCAGCCCCATTATAAACCAAGCATGCTCTCTGCATGCTATCACACCTTTCAACACCTGCAGCTACACTTAAGGGTTTATCTCACTTCGAAAACAGGCAAAGCCAAGCTAACAGCTTTTGCTGATGGTGACACTGGACAGTTGCACTTCATCTGTTAAGTCTAGACAGCTGCAGAAGTGACCTGCCTCTTTCCAAAACCATTCCTAGGAAAATGAAGCCCAGATCCTTCAAATAATTGTTTTCCCTGGCTTTCCTTGCACATTCTAGAGTGCTGTTGCCATGCTGGCTCTGAGGACTAGTCCCCTTTCTGTAGGTAAAAACAAGAGACACTTCAAACTTCACAAATGATGTGTTTAAAAATCAACACCCATTTTTCACTAACACCAGGGATTTATTTGGAATTTTAAAAAGGAGTACTTTAAGAATATTTGCATCTATGCAGTCGTTATCCATTCAGCATCACATAGGCAGATGATTAGTAGCCACTGCTGGTGTATGCTCATAGGCGTAGTATGTAGGGGGCAGCCGCATCAGGTGCAAAATTTTGAGGGGGCGTGTGGTCCATGGCCCCCCCAGGAGCACCTATTTGCCGGTGCCACCTGCCCACCCCTTCGCTGGCACTGCTGGGTGTCCCGACAGGAGAGAAAGGCAGTGGGGAGGTGAGCAGGGCTGCCTCGCCCCTCACCTTGCCAGCGCTGCCAAGTACCCAGACAGGCGGAGAAGCGGGGAGGCAGGCTGCCATGCCGCTTGCCTTCTCGCCCTTTTACCAGCACTGTCAGGCACCCCAGTGGCGTGGAAGGCAGTGGGGAGGCGAGCAGGGAAGCAGGCTGCCTCGCTGCTCACCTTGCTAGCGGTGCCAGGTGCCCCGACAGGCAGGGAAGCGGGGAGGCAAGCAGGAAGGTGGGCTGCCTCACCACTGGGCTTCCTGCCCCTTTGCTGGTGCTGCCAGATGCCCTGTCAGGCAAGGAAGCGGAGAGGCAAGAAGGTAGGCCACCTCACCACTCACCTTCCTGCTCCTTCGCTGGTGCTGCCAGGCGCCCCAACAGGTGAGAAAGCAGGGAGGCAAAGAGGAAGGCAGGCTGCCTCGCCACTCTCCTTCCCGTTCCTTCGCTTCATCGCTCACCTTCCAGCACCTTCGTTGGCACTGCCTGGCACCCCAGCAGTGCGGAAGGTGGTGGGGAGGTGAGTGGGGAAGTGGGCTGCCTTTCCTCTCATCTTCTCTCCTCTTTGCCAGCACCGCCAAGCACCCTAACAGGTGGGGAAGCGGGGAGGCAAGCAGGGATGCGGGCCGCCTCTCCGCTTGTCTTCCCGCCCCTTCGTCAATGCTGCTGGGTGTCCCAACAGGTGAGGAAGATTGGAGGCAAGCGGGGAGGCAGGCTGCCTCGCCACTCGCCTTCCCGCCTCTTCTCTGGCACTGCTGGGCTCCCCAGCTGTGCAGAAGGCAGTGGGGAGGTGAGCAGGGAAGCAGGCTGCCTCGCCGCTCGCCTTGCCAGTGCTGCCAGGTGCCCCAACAGGCAGGGAAGCGGGGAGGCAAGCAGGGAGGTGGGCCCCTTCACCGGCACTTCTGGGCAACCTGACAGGTGGGGAAGTGGGGAGGCAAGAGATAAGGTGGGCTGCCTCACCGCCCACCTTCCCGCCCCTTCATCGGCGCTGCCAGGCATCCTAACAGGCGGGGAAGCGGGGAGGCAAGCAGGAAGGTGGGCTGCCTCGACACTCTCCTTCCCGTTCCTTCGCCAGGGCTGCCGGGTACCCTGGCAGCGTGTAAGGCGGTGGGGAGGCGAGTGGGAAGACCCGGGTGAGGGGGGGGCGTGCGATAATGTCACTGAAGTGATATCATCATGCATGGCTGGAGCGTGTGCGTGCTTTGTGCGCATGCGGTGGGGGAGGAAAACCACCTCCTGCCCTGGGCGGCTGTAGACCATACTAAGCCACTGTGTATGCTCAGAACTTTCTTGCTGGATTGATGGAAATTGTAGTGTTCTTGGATTTCTGGTTCATTTCAGCCTATGAAAATTCCCATCATTGCTGGCAAGAGCTATGCTAGAGAAGACTGAAAGATAGAAATGAGAGGCCCCGGTCAAAGCCTATCATCTTTAAACAGCCTTCCTCCCCCCCACCCCCGCATGGCTGCAAAATTTATGGTTGTTATGTACTTGGCTATAAATTTTGTGAGCATGTGAAATGCTTGCAGATGTCCATCAAACCATTTTGAGTGATCAGTAGGGATGCTTTAACAAATATGAGCAGCTCTGTGTTGTGCAGAAGGGTGCTAACTCATCATTATTAAAAACAGCTTAGACACATTGACACACACAAGGGTATATTTGCATATTTATTGCCAGTACAAACTGAAATAAATTTGAAATGCACATAAATCAAGTTCATATGCCACACCCCCATACCGCATTAGGGCAAATATTTGTATTCTTTATGTTCCTAAAATCATTAGATACAGCAGCATCCCTAATTGTAATGTTGAAAAAAACTAATATTAAATTTTTTTTTAAAAAAAATTCAAAACAAAGAGGGGGACAGAAATAAGAAGGAAGAGGGATAACAGGGTCCAAGGAACAGTAAAATTTTGCACTAACAAGGGTTGTTAAAACACAGCGTACACACAACATGCCTTCATCAGAGTTCATCAATGTTAAGATGAAGATTGCATCTAATATTCCAGCTTTTGTGTACCTTACTAAGTACATTCTTTTTCTACCGAGTTTTCACTATTGAATCATCTAAAGATCATATCTTAATATAGTCTGATGCTTCTATACAAATCATTTCTATTTCTTTTAACTATTATACCAAAGTTTCCAGATTTCCCTAGTTGGGCAATCTTCTTCCTTCCATCTAGTTGCAAATACCACTCTTGCCGCCGTCAGTAAATATCCAAATTGTTCATATAGTTTTCTATCTACATTTTCTGGTAGTATTCCCAACAGCATAGTTTGTGGGTTCATGGCAAACTCAAATTTTAAAACCTTTTGTATCTCAGCACGTATTTCTTTCCAGAAGCTTTTGCTTTTGTGGCAAGTCCACCACATGTGATAAAAAGAACCGTCAGCTTCTTTACATTTCCAACAAGACCCCACTTATTTCTTGTCCATTTTCTCGATGTCTTTTGGTGTAATGTACCATCTGAAGAACATCTTGTACCAGTTCTCCCTTAATGTTTGACTTGCTGTAAATTTTATGTCCTTTGTCCAAAGATTCTCCCACTGTTATTTCTTCTCCAAAATTTTGCATCCACTTTATCATGCACACTTTAACTTGTTCTGTTTCAGTATCATATTGGAGTAAAAGTTTTTATATTAGACCCAGGATATGTTCTTTTTTCTGCATGATTATTTTCTCAAAATCAGAAAGATTCCTTAACTGTTCTCTGAGGGCCAAGCTACACATGACGAATGACACTTGAACGGCAAGTGGATTGAGTGGCGGGCAAGTGAACAGGGAGAAATACACTTGCCGTTCAAGTGTCATTCGTCATGTGTAGCTTGGCCCTCTGTTCCTTCAAGGCTTCTTGCATTCTAGAAACTGCCTGAAAATATATCAGCCATTGTATTTTTTTCCCTTCAGCTTGAATTTCTTGCCATGATTTTATCTTTCCTCGAGGGTTTGTCATATCTTGGTACATTATAAGATCATCATCTTTCCCTCTGATTCTTATCACAAAAGGCATCAGTTGGTGAAAATAGTGGTGATACGAATGGGGTTATTCTTCTTCTAACCAAATCCCAAATTTGAATGAGACTGTGTCTTATCACATTACTTTCTTGTTTTTTTCTTGATCTTTTTGCCACCCAAAGGAGGTTGTGCAGTCCATCTGTCAGGTCCGCTGCTTCTAGTTGTATTAGTCTATCTTTGGGATTTCTTATCCAGTCTATAATCCAAACTAGACCAGCTGCTTGATAATATAATTTGATATTTGGGACTGCCAACCCTCCTCTGGAAGTTTCATCTTGTAATACCTTGAATCTTACTCTTGGTTTTTTACTGTTCCAGATGAATTGATTAATTTGTCTTTGCCAATCCTTCAATGTCTTGTCTTTTATGCTAATTGGTAATGTTCGAAACAAAAAATTGATTTTCGGTAACACGTTCATTTTTTTCGCCGAAATCCTTCCGGTTCAAAACAGATTTAATTTAGACCATCTTTCCAAGTCTTTTTGAATTCTCCTCTACAATGTTTCATAATGATCTCTATAAAGTGTCCTTATATCTTGTTACGTAAATGCCCAAATATTTCACTGGGTTTGCTGCTATCTCACATCTTGATACTTCTTGAATTTTTTCTTCCTCCTGCTCTGTTAAAAATTTAGGGATAATTTTTGTTTTTTTTCTTGTTAATTTTAAATCCTGAATATTTACCGAACTTCATAAGCTGTTCCATCACATCTAGTATTGTCTCCCGCGGGTTCAGAATAATCAAAACCACATCATCTACGTAGCATTTCAATTTGAATTCTTCATCATCCACTTTTAAACCTATGATTTTGGGGTCTTGCCTTATCTTGAAAGCTTTCTATTGCCAATATGAATAGTTGTGGTGACAAAGGGCATCCTTGTCTAGTACCTTTTTCTATTTTCAGTTCTTCTGTCAATACTCAATTAAAATCTTTGCTTTTTGCTTTGCATAGATTCCTGATATCCAATTTTCAAACTTGAGGCCAATACATAAGTTTTGTATTATTTTTTGCAAAAAAGTCCAAGAAAGGTTATCAAATGTTTTTTCAGTGTCCAGAAAGACAAATGCAAACTTACGTCCTTTTTTCTCCACTAATTCCATTGCATCAATTACAAATCGAATGTTTTCTTTCATATATCTCTTCAGCACAAAGCCCGTCTGATCAGGATCAGGATCGGGTCGTTTCCTTCTTTAGGAATCAGCATTAAATGTGCCTCTAGCCATGATTCAGACAAAATCCTTTCTTCACTTATTTTATTCATCACTTTTTGAAGCACCAGGGCCAGCTCTTCTTCAAAACATTTGTAATACATAGCTGTTAGCCCATCCGGACCGGGTGCTTTATCTTTTTTCAAACTTTTTATTATTTGTGAGATCTCTTGCATTGTTATATTATGATTCAGGATTTCTTTATCTTCTAACTTAAACTTTGGAAGTATCGTTTCTTTAATATAATCCTCAAGTCCTTGTTCCATGAGAGATTCTTTTTTATATATTTCAGAAAAAATAGGATGTAAATAATTTATGTATTTCTTTTTCTACATAGGTGATTCCATCTTGCTTTTTAACTGCTGTGATCCTTCTTTTCTTCGTTTCTTTTCTTAAACAATGGGCCAGAAAACGACCTGGTTTGTTTGCACGTTCAAAATATTTCTGTTTCATAAAGCTTAACTTCTTCTTCATTTCTTCAACTTGCAAAAAGTTCAGTTGATTTCTTAATTGCTTAATTTCAGTTAATATTGTCTTCTTAAGTGATCTTTTATGCTGTTCTTCCAAATGTTGAGTTTTAGTTACAATTTCATTCATCTGCTTTGTTTTCTCCTTCCTTTTTTTTTTGATGTCAAGGCTATCAGGTTTCCTCTCATAAAAGCTTTACTTGCTTCCCATACTGTAGTAATGGAAGCATCATTAGTACAGTTCAATCTAAAAAACTCTTCTAAGTCTTTCTTGCATTTTTTAACAATATCATCTTGTAATAATATGTTATCATTCAGCTTCCATCTTCTATTCTTACATTCTTCTTGCCACTCTATCAGCAGGGGGTTATGATCTGCATAAATTTTTGGGTGTATCTCTACTTTGTTTAAATTCATTAATGCAGTTTTGGACATCCAACACATATCTATCCTCAAATAAGTTTGATGTCTATCTGAGAAGAAGGTATAGTTCCTGACTTTGGGATTTAAGGATCTCCACACATCCATCAAATGTAATGTTTTCATATAGTTCATCACATTTTGGGGGGGTATTTTCCCTCCCCTTGTTCTTTTCAATCAGTTCATCTTTGGGTCCAACACTCCATTCATATCTCTGCAAATAATAGTATTTCCTTCTTGAAAATCTGTCAGTTTATCAAAAAATTTACCATAGAATTTGTTTAGCAGTGTTTGGTGCATAGATTGTAGCTAAAGTATAGATTATCCCTCCTGGATGCTTGATTTTCAATAGTATATATCTTCCTTCTGGATCATGCAGTTCCTCAATTATGCTAAGTTGTTGGTTCTTTACATAGACCGCCACTCCTCTCTTCTTCTCTTCCGCTGATGATATATAGACTTTACCTAAGTTTTTATTCTCTAAAATATGTTCATGATTCCTCTTGACATGAGTTTCTTGAAGACATATTAAATCCACTTTTTTTTTAACAAATTGAATATTTTAGATCGTTTTGTGGGGGAGTTTAGGCCATTAATATTCACTGAAGGATACTGACATTTCCCATATTGTTAATATGCCGCTACTTGATCTAATTTCCCTTCTTCACCTTCTGTTGTTTCTTTGTCTCTTTGCACTTGTTGGGCATCAAAGATGTCTTCAGCTGCTAATTCTTCAAAAAGCTGCTTAGCCTGATCAATAGTTGAAATCAATCTTCTTCCTTTTGGTAACAGAACTTCAAGAGCAAATGGGGTTTTCCAAAAATATCTAATTTCTTTTTTACGTAGTAGTTGTCTCAAGAAATCTATATCTTTCCTCTTTTTCAGCAGACTTTGTGGAAGATCTTGAAAAACTTGTATTTCTGATCCTGAGATTTTCAGTGGATGCTCTCTTTGTTTCTTCAAAATCAGATCTCTCATTTTCTTATGTGTAAATTTTACCAATATATCCCATGGCCTCTTGCTTTTGGCCCCAAATTTCGAATAAACCCTATATATTTGGTCTATCCCTAAACAATCTTCCTCAATCTCATAATGATCTTGTAATAACCCTCTGAATTCATCTTCCAAATCTTTTTTCCCTAAATCTTCTGGGACAGATCGAAATCACAAATTTGAAGATCTGGTTTGTTCTTCCAGTGTTTCAATTTTTTGATCTGCTAGTTGCAGCTGTTGGTTTAGGGCCTCTTGCCTCAATTTAAGATCTGTGTAATGCTCTTTCACTGTCCCAATTTCTTGAGTGTTATTCTGCACTGTTTTTGAACTTCCCCTAGTCCTGCAGCAAATTCTGTCTTCCAAGCTGAAATGTCTTTATCTTGTCATATGTATTCTGATCTTCTTGTTTAATATTCTGTTGTGTGCGTTCTTCCGATTCTTTATGCAGATCTTTTATTTGGGATGTAATAGTTTGGGAGTGTACTGCTAAATTCTGCTGAATTCTATCCAATAAATCTTGAGAGTCAAGATCATCATCGTCACTATCTCCTAATTTCTTTTCCTTTTTTCCTACTATTAAAATATTCTTAATTCAGTGTTTTTATAAACAAATCTGAGTTTGCTTGAGAGTGCTTCACTACAAGTTTATAAAATGTATGTAGGGCTGGGATTAGTGGTATTACAGATGGACGGACGGATGGATGGATGGACAGACAGCTGTGTGAAGTATTGCTGCTGTACAAATGTATGAAGTCTTTCTATATATTCTTGGTTTACTGCATCAATGAAAAATAGTTCCGGAAGTCAGAAATTCCGCATTAGTCCCATGCTGTATAGTGTCCCTGAATAGCCTAAAATTGGGCTTTCCTTTGCCATGGCAAATTGCATAACATGGTAGACTTTGCAAAATGCCAGGATTTTTTCCAGTGAAGCCAAGAGTCAAGTCCAGTCCAAGGGTCAAAGTTCCAGAGAAGCCAAGAGTCAGGTCCAGTCCAAGGGTCAGAGTTTCAAAGTTTTGGCAAAAAGGACAGTGGAGCAGCCGTAAAATGTACTAGTTTCTTCCTCAAATTGCTGCTCCTTACAATCATTGTTATGGCAAAGTCTTAATGAGCTAAACTGTCAGCTGCTTACTAGGCAAACATCCTGAACTTAGATCCAGAAGAGTTAGCCATGTTAGTCTGTAGTAGAAAAATAGAAAAGAGTCCAGTAGCACCTTTAAAACTAACCAACTTTACTGTAGCATAAGCTTTTGAGAATCACAGTTCTCTTCCAGGTCAATACAAACAATATTGCATCTGATGAAGAGAACTGTGATTCTTGAAAGCTTATGCTACAGTAAAATTGGTTAGTCTTAAAGGTGCTACTGGACTCTTTTCTATCCTGAACTTACTCATTCATTTTGGTCATTTGACAGTTGCCACTGGCTCATGAGCCATGCACGCCTGCACTCATGAAGCTCTACCTGTCTCTGACAGCACTGGCGCTGCAAGGGTGCTGGCAAAGAGAGAAGAGAGGAGTGGGCTTCTGTAGCCTTGTTGGCTGCATTCCCTGACACTGGGTATGTTACAGCTGAAGGTTGTGCTAGTTGATTTTTGGGTAATAGCTCTTCATCATATTCAAGGTCAGCTGTAGCTGGGTCAATTTGGGGGTGAACTGCAGGCAGCTTTTCGTCTGATGACTCTTCACTGAGCACAGGACAAGGCTGACGTGTGACAGTCACTCTACAAATTACTTTTTGACAAGTTCTCCACAAAGCCAACCCATGCTCTGTACAGACCCATGTCAGGTCTGGGGATTGGCTTCTATAAAAAAAACCAGAATGCAGCTGGGCTTGGAAAGCTGCCGCTGGGGAAGGGAGACCTCCTGCCTTTTCACCAAGCTTTTTTCCATATGCAAAAACAGTGCAGTGGGTGGGATCGAGTTTTCTCCTTTCTGCTGTGGCACGTGCACACAATACCTTCATATGGAGCAGCAGAAGTGGGAAAATGTCTCCGCTCGGCACTGTTTTTGCATAGGGCGGAAAGCTTGGGAGAAAGGCAGGAGCTCTCCCTCACCAGTGGCAGCTTTCTGAGCCCAGTTGCACTCTCTTTTTTATAGAAGCCAATCCGCAGAGCTGATGGGGGTCTGCACAGAGCAAGGGTTGGATTTGTGGAGAACTTGTAAAAGTAGTAACGTGTAGAGTGTCTCTGAATGAGGATTCAAACCTGCGTCACCAAGTGATAGGTGATTGGCAGTATAAGGGGCTTAGACATTGATTTCAATGAGCTTAGACTAGAGTAACTCCACATAGGATTGCACTGTATGACAAGCAAAAAGTTCCTGACCTCTTGATTCTCAAAAACACTAAAGGGACATTCAATGGATTCATTCTCTTGAACATTAAGCCTGCCCATCCATTTTGAAAATTTCAGCTACCATGGGCCAAAAAAATGATAGTCATGAATAGAAGAATAGAATCATAGTGCTGGAAGGGATCGCTAGGGTCATCTATTCCAACCCCCTGCACAATGCAGGAAATTCACAAATACCTCCCCTCACCACACCCCCAGTGACCCCTCCTCCATGCCCAGAAGATAGCAAAACACTGTCAGGATCCCTAACCAAACTGGCCTGGGGAAAATTGCTACCTGTCCTCTAGGGGGTGATTGGCCTTACCCTGGGCATGTAAGGAGGGGACACAAGAACTAAGCACTGATGTAACCCTTCCTGCCCTCCCTCTCATGATCTGCCTAGGTTCACAGAATCAGCATTGCTGTCAAATGGCCATCTAACCTCTGCTTAAAAACCTCCAAAGAAGGCGAGCCTTCCACCTCCCGAGGAAGCCTGTCCCACTGAGGGGCCACGCTAACTGTCAGGAAGTTCTTCCTAATGTTTAGCCAAAAACTCTTTCGATTTAACTTCAACCCACTGGTTCTGGGGCAGCAGAAAACAACTCCACACCATCTTCTATATGACAGCCCTTCAAGTATTTGAAGATAGTTATCATATCATCTCTCAGTCTCCTCTCCAAGCTAAACATACCGAGCGCCTTCAACCTTTCCTCACAGGACTTGGTCTCCAGACCCCTCACCATCTTCGTTGCCCTCCTCTGGATACATTCCAGCTTGTTTATATCCTTCTGATATTGTGGTGCCCAAAACTGAACACAATAGTCTAGGTGAGTTCTAACCAGAGCAGAGTAGAGCAATACCATCACATTGCATGATCTGGACACTGTGCTTCTGTTGATACAGCCCAAAATCACATTTGCTTTTTTAGAACATGCTGACTCACGTTCAGTGTATGGTCTACTAAGACCCCTAGATCATTCTCACACATACTATTGTCAAGATAAGTCTCCCACATCCTATAATTATGCCTTTGAATTTTCTTACCCAAATGCAGAACTTTGCATTTATCTCTGTTGAAATTCATTTTATTTGTTTTAGCCCAGTTTTAAATTGGTCTCATCTAATTCCCTCCAGCCTCCTTCAAATATGTTTTTTGGTCCCCAGCACAGCCTTTCTGGTAAAGGGGACCATCTCCTCCCTTTTTCACCAATAGCTGGAGCCAGCTGTAAATTCAGCTTGCTATTTGCACATTTTCAGTTCTAAATCTTTTGAGGCTGTTTTCATTGGGGAGTGGGTGAGGCAGCTTGGCCTTACAACAGTCTCTCTTTGCCAAAAATGGCAATATTAATCATTAAAGGGGGAGGGAGGATAAGGTTGGCAGCTCCATCCAACCTCTGCACACAGAATATGTTAAGCCTTTGTAACCAACGCTGGAATAATGAACAAACTGGAGCTCAAGCAAGCAAGGTGAATGTCATAGAAAAATGTCAATATTTTGTGTGTCTTGTACACGAGTGGATATACCTCATTTCCTTAAACATCCTGCTCACTGAGGAACCATCTTTGTGCAAATGCCACTTTTTCCATTTCAAGTTTGATTCGGCGCTTTCTTTAACAGCTGTCCCACTGTCAACTTGGCAAGAGTAGCCAGGACCAGGACTGAAGCCAAGAGGAGTGAAATTAGCAAACCTGAAGCAAAATGAAGAATGGCAAAGTGAAATCAACTTGCTCTTTGACAAGCTGACAGCTAATTACTTTGTCTCAGTAATAACTGAAGCAGGCAGTCCCCAAATACAGCAACAGAAAAGGAAGAAATGTAGCTGCAAAAGAGACTGAAGAGGGGAAAGCATACAGGATGTAAATCGCCTTCAAACAGTAGTAGTGGACCAGAGGGCAGAAAAGACAACAAAATCAGATTTTCTCTGTGAGCTGCATTAAGGTATCATGACCAAACCCAAGATTTTTTGAGAGAGAAACAATGTGGTTAATGATCTCTTTCCCTAGTAACAAGAATTCTTAAGCAGGATTAAACTGTAATTAAGAAACCTGTTGCTAGAAAATAAACTACCCCATTTTATTAAAAACATCTCCATTCATATTTCTTTATTAAAATATTCCAGATAAGTCAAGGTGAATAAAAAGTCAAAATTAAAACATTATAATCTAAAAGTAATAAAATTAAACCCCAATAACCTGCAGTTTATATCCCATTAAGAGTCCTGGTGCATAAAATGGCCTTGTAGTGACTTCTGAAAATGTCTATAGATGGTGCTTCCCCCACCTACTCTGGGACCCCGTTTCACAAAGTGTGAGCTACAGTGGAAAAGGCACAGGCTCTGCTTAATGCCAGGTGGATTACTTTAACAAGGGGAACAACGAGTAGGTGGCAACCTGAGGAGTATGCTTGGAGAATGGAGACATAAGGGAGGAGACGGTTAGTTATGTCAGTCCTAGGGCTTTCAAGGTCATAAACAGCTCCTTGACTTGGAAACAAACTGGCAGTCAATATTTTAAGATGGACAAGATATGTTCCCACTCTCTGGCAGCTGACATTAATTGAACTGCTGCAATATCACAACAAATTGGAATTTATTGAAAATTCCCACCTTGACTCAGTGTGCCATGTAAAGGAGATGGGAGCAAAGATCACGAGAGCCTGACAATTAACCAGGCTTATGCCCATCATGAACAAATTCTGGTTTGAATTAAGCTTCAGTTTAACTTTTCTTCACAAAGATGCACATGATTGACCTCACCTATGAGGGCATGTTATTTACACGTGCGCTCCTGTAACATGAGATCACAACATACCAAAGCAACTCCATTCTACTGGGCACACATGAAGCTTACATTATTGGCATGATAAAGTGTGTGCTAAGGCATGGTTGACTGATGATAACATTAGATTTATCTTTTTTTTAATGTTGAAAATTAAGCCATCACCACCATGAACAACAAAGAAGAAATAAAAACTAAAAAGAAAAGACTACTGTGGGATAGACATGGTGAAATAAAAGCAAAGTTGCAACCAAAGGGTTAGCAATACACTTCTATCTCTGACTCAAATTATTTAAAAGCCAACACAGTGTGCTTCCATCATTCTCAACTGAAAACCCAGCCTATATAAGCAGAGAAAGGTGTCACACCAGTGTACAGTTTTGGAATCTATAACAAATTCATCTTAGACAAGGCCTTTTCTGTGATGGCATTAAATCTTTGGAACACTCTCAGGGATATCTGCTGGGCATTGACATTATAATCTTTTCTACACCAATGAAAAACCATTCAGCTTTCAGATAAAGCTTGATAAGTCATTGTTGTTCAGTGTTATTGTTCTAAACAAACACACATTTGTTATCTGCTACTTTACCTTTGTCAGGCTTTGGCATGGGCACAGCTGCACAGAGTGCCAGTGGGCCTGAACTACAGCTCCCAGGCACAGACAAGGAGAGCACAGGTTCCAGCTCTGTGGAAGGAGGGGAGGTATACATCACCCTTGTGCCCTCTCTACCACTCACAGGCCTGCTCAACCTGTTGAGCACCCTTCCACCCCTGCTTCTTTCCTCCAACCCTTGACACTCTCCACCTCTTTATCACCACTCCTACACAACCCCCCTACTGAGCCTGCCTTTATAGGGCTTCTCCTAACTCTCCCCCCCCCTTCCTCCCAGGCTCTGCCCTATCCCTGATGCCCTCCAGCTGGGTATGCCCTCAGGTGTTTCCTCTCTCATCCCAGTCTCTCCCTGCTCTCCTATTCTTTCTTGCAGGGTGGGGCTAGATGTAACCAGGTGGTGGCACCCTCAAGTGTTTCTCCTCTGATTCCTCCTTGCCCCCTTATCCTTTTCTGCAGGGTGGGGCTGGCAGGACCTTTCCAGGCAATGCGGCTTGGCTGCCTCTGCTCACAAGGAGCCACCTTGGCTTCCTGGGTTATTCTTTTCTGCAGGATGGGGCTGGCAGGGCCTTCCCAGGCAATGTGGCTTGGCTGCCTCTGCTCATGAGGAGCCACCCTGGCCTCCTGGGTTCTGTCCAGCTCCCCAGGGTCAACTTGGCTGCTGGTCCCCCCCAGGACTTGGGCAGGGGCATCTAGCCCATTTGTCCTGGCGTCATTTGTCCCAGGCAGGCATGTGTGCCTCTTGCTCTTTAAGGCTTGGCTGGGCAGCATGTGCCTGGCTGGCTTCTCCAGCTGGCTCCTTTTTCCCCTCCCTCTCCTCTAGGCTCTCTTTGTCTGCTGCTGGGGTGCCATCAGTCTGCAGGTAAGGGGTCTGTGACAAGTCCAGGGTGCTTGGGGTACTCACCCCTGGACAACCTATCATGGATTCCCCAATGAACTATGGAAACTATGGAAATTCTCTAGACAGAACAGAGCTCTCATGGGAAGAGAGCGCTATCATGGGAAGGAGGAATGCATGTCAAACATTTTATGCCGTTAAACTAGGGGCAACTGGGCTCAAATTCCCATTAACCCATAAACCTGACTAGATGACCTGTTTTCATTGTATTTCATTATCTTGAAATATAAGCTACCCAAATTTCCCTACTCTGAGTCTAATAATCTAGTAATCAAACTAGAGATCCCCAATGTGCTGCCCAGGGGCACCATAGCACCCACAAACTTCTTTCCTGGCACCCAGAAAGTGTTTTTAGAAAGTGGGAAGAGCCAAATGGGCCTTTTGCTCAGCAGGGCTTCTGAATGGCCACTGACATCTGATTGGCTGTGCAGATCCAAAAGAACACTGCTTCAGTACAAGACTCTTCACTGCATGACTAGATGTGAGCTCTGTGTGCGTGTGCGCATGTGCCAAAAAAAATTAAGCAGTATATCCATTTTAAAAGGCATGTTGTCAAACAGAGTTTTAGCTTGAAATGCTGAAGAGTTCCTATTAAAGTTATGCATAATCTCATTCCCTGAAATTTTGTGGTTGGCTCCATTTCCTGTGGCAACCATTTTGTGGTTGTGCCAATCACCCTGTGTCAGAATTCCAAAGGTGCCCACAAGCTCAAAAAGGTTGGGTACCCCTCCATTAAAAACGCTAGCTGTTTTCTTGCCACAGCAAGAAAAGCCTTCTCTTTACAAGCTGTGTCCTAACTTTAGTTGCTCTCCATTTTCTTTGAGTGCTAGGATGTGAGAGATCTAATTACTTTTTTCATGGGCTTTGTACTACTTTCTCATGGCAAAGCTACCTTACAAATCTCTTGGAGCTGGTACTGCTCTGCAGGTGTGCTTTCCCTTGATCTCCTACTTTATCTTATCGAAATGCTCAAGAATTTTAATTGCCGGCTTTTCCAGGCAAACATGGCATGGCCAGTCTGAACTTTCAACACCTAGAATGAAGAAATAATAAGCCTTGCTCACTCAAATTTCCAAAATGTACATTGAATTACAGAAAAACAGAGTAGCAAGACAGCTAGAAACTACATGGTGTTCGTTTATAATGTTAAATCCTGGTAGGACACTTTTCTGAGAATTCACTTGCAGTATGTAATCTGCCTTGGATCTCAGTGAGAAAGGCAGACTATAAATAAACAACAACAACAATTCCTATGTGCAACTCTAATCCAAGATTTTAGATGCTGATGCTGGAAGGGTATTGAAGCTGGCTCAGCGACTTGCAGCTAAGCAGAACCAGGTTTTAAACAATTTTTAAAAAATACATTCTTAGACTGCTTCACACCATACTTTCTATATGCAGGAATGAGTGGGTGAAAACAGGCAACCAATAGTGCCATCCTAAGCAGAGTTACATGCTTCTAAGCCTATTGACTTCAATAGACTTAGAAGGGTGTAACTCTACATAGGACTGCACTGCAAGTTGCTATGCAATCAATGAGGTAAAGTTGGCTCACTTATGAGATACGTGCTAAAGTGCCACAATGCAGACAATTGTGGTTGTTTTTGTAATCCGGCACTCCAGGCAGCAGCTCCGCTGCTTTAAGCCTGGGGCCGCACTTTGCAGGCTTGTGGGAGGGAGGGAGACCCTCTCCCTTCATACGGGGATTCTGGACGGGGGCGGAGCTAGATGCCTTAGCAGGCAGCTCTGCCGTCCCGGCCAGCAGTTGCGTCCTTCGCTCGGAGGTGGAAGCAACGTGCTCTCGGGAGGGAGCGAAGTCTACCCCCCCCTTTGAGCAAAGGCGCGGAGACGCGCAGCGGCGAATCGGCAGACGCAGGAAAGCCACAACGAGCCGGGCGGCTTGGTTTCCTGCTCCGCAGGGCTTGCAGCCGGTGGTAGTTTTACCCCGGGGGGGTTCTTCACCCCCCGGGGCCTGGGACTGCCACACAGAGGGGCTTTTCCTCTCGTGGCGTTTTGCCGCGGCATTATGCCCCCCCTTTTTTCTAGCCGCGTTGCCGGGCGGAGCGGGCTTTTGGCCTTGTGGGTTGAGGAGGTTCCCCTAGGGCGTGCATCAGAGGGCGCCTTCCCACTCACCCCCTGTCTGGCTTGCTGTTCCGCCCTCTGGGCTTGGCGGGGGGGTTGCTCTTACCCCTTTTGGCTCCTGTTCCTTGGTGCCTGCGGCTTCCTTTTCTTGCTTGGAGATCCTTGGGGCAGCAATTGTAGGCAGCCATTTTGGGAGCCTTGGTGGTGGGGCGGCCATTTTGGGCAGTCATCGGGTGGCCATTTTGCGTGTTGTGCTTGTGCACACTGGCTATTGCTCGCCTCTGATCTTCTTGCCCCCTCAGTTTATCTGGGGGGGCAGTTTGGTGTATTTGCAAAAGCAGCTGTACTTTGCTTTGGGGAGCTGGGCTTGAGCCTCCATTCCTTGCTCTTAGCCTGCTTGGTGACCTGTAATTAGTGCAGCTTTTCCAGTGAAATGCCTGCAGTTGAATATTTTATTTCGGGCCAAGCATGTCCCCGGGATTAAGAATGGGGTGGCAGATGCTCTGTCTCGCCAACAGATGGAGCATTTCTGGCTCCTCGCACCCGAGGCGGATCGGCTTCCTGTGCAGATGCCCAAGGAGCTCTGGGAAAGCGGAAGCAGAACGGGCGATCCAGCTAGCCATTGCCCCTAGCACTCGGAGGACCTATCAACGTGTGGTAGGGCAGTTTAATGATTTTCGGCAGTTGGTTGGTCTGCAGGATCTCTGGCCTGTCCCTGTGGACCATTTGATGCATTTTTGTGTCACGCAGCGGGGCAGGAATCTTTCTGTCAAGTCCATTAGGGGCCAGTTGGCAGCTTTGGCATTTGTTTGCAAGGCCCGCGGTTTGCCAGAAGCCACTGGGGATTTCCGAGTACGCAAGACGTTAGAAGGTTGGTCGAGGGAATCAGGTGTGTCTAGGGATCTGCGCCAGCCCATTTCCCCAACGGTGCTTAGGGGACTTGGTGCAGCTTGGGAAGAAGTCTGTTCTTCTGGTTATGAGCGGCGGCTTTTTCATGCCACTGCACTGGTGGCCGCCTTTGGAGCCCTGAGGGTCAGCGAGTTGGTGGTCCACTCGCGCAAGGACTCATCCGGTAGGGCCTTGTTGGCATCTGACATCGCATTTGTAGGGTATAAGGTGTCCATTAGGATACGCCGGTCTAAGACTGATCAGCGGCAATGGGGGACTTCGTTGCTTTTGGGCCCTTGTGCTGATTCCGAGCTCTGCTCAGTACAGGCACTCAGGGAGTTTGTTAGCGTACGTGGCGAGTCTGAGGGCATTCTTTTTAGGCATGCTGACCAGTCACCACTGACGAAGTACAAATTTTGGCGGTCACAGAGCGGGCCCTGGGAAAGATAGGGCTTTCTGGGGTTAAATTCGGCACCCATTCTTTTCAAATTGGGGCTGCCTCTACGGCAGCTGCGATGGGATACTCCTAGGGTGCTATTCGTAGGGTAGGTAGGTGGCGGTCTGGGGCATTTAAGTCTTACATCCGTCCCCTCATACCCCTCATACAGTTTTGACTGGTTACTAACTGTTCTTTCCGTAGGTGCGGCACCGGGCACTGGAAAGTGCAGGATCCTGATATGCGGCTACAGCATGATTTTCTGGGCGGCCCATCAAGCCAGGAGAACTGAAATTGGGTCTCAACTGGGGCTCAGTGCTGTTGCCGTTGTCGAGTGGCAGGGGTAGGCGTGGCCTTCGTTGGCCGGGCCTCCTGCCATTGTTGTTTGGGGGCAGGACGGGTCCTCCCCCGGATATTTTGGTTATCCACCTTGGTGGAAATGATTTGGGGTTGGTGCAGGGGAAGGCCCTATCCCTGCAGGTGACCGATGACCTCCGGTTGATTGCCAGCCGTTAGCCAGGTGTGCTGATTTTCTGGTCAGAAATTCTTCAACGTTGGGTCTGGAGGGAAGCCTTAGACCCTCGTGCCATCGAAGGAGCCCGTCGTAAGGCCAATAGGGCCATGAAAAAGCCTTTGGGGACTGGCTTGGGAATTTACTTGCCCCATCCGCGGATCAAGGCCGAATTTGCCCATCTTTACAGAGATGATGGAGTTCATTTGTCTCCCACGGGCAATGAAATTTTCTTAGATGATTTCCAGCAAGGGCTTAGGTTGGCCTTAAGACACCTGTGGGGTGCGAGGGTCTAAGCAGAGGCTTGACCCTTGCAGTGGCAGGAGTTTTGGGGGTAATAGGGAGCGGGCCGGTGAGCACCCAGAGGCATTTCCCCATGGAGGGGAAACAGGGTCTGCCATCAGTGCGGTATGCTTGTGACGGCTACCAAGGCACAGGCAGAAACCTGCGGGGATCCCCAGGCACAAGGCCTTCCCTCATGCTGTACGGCTGGGGCGTTAGGAGCTTGATAGGGGGATCCAGTTGTCTAGCTGGCCGGGAGGCAGCCATTCCTTGGATGGCCTAATCCCGGGGCTGTGGGGCTCGCCCAGACAGGTCAAGGTGGAGGTCCAGAGTGGACCCTGTGGCTTGACCTGTACCGCTTAGTTTGCCCTTGCCGTTGTTTATGTTATGTTATTTTAATAAACGGCCATTTAGTTCCAAGCCTGAGTCTGTCTCTTTATTCCCAATAAGGTTGCAATCCGGCACTCCAGGCAGCAGCTCCACTGCTTTAAGCCTGGGGCCGCACTTTGCAGGCTTGTGGGAGGGAGGGAGACCCCCTCCCTTCATACGGGGATTCTGGACGGGGGCGGAGCTAGATGCCTTAGCAGGCAGCTCTGCCATCCCGGCCAGCAGTTGCGTCCTTCGCTTGGCCCACCCGTCTCACCCTGTAGCAGGGCAGGATTAGCCGGTTGCTGTTTGTGGAGCCAGGTAGGAAGTTTTTGCCCCCTGCCTGAATTGGCTGTTCAGTGGGGGGGGGGGGTTCGCCTACCTTGCACTGCTGGCAGAGGTTCTGAGGCTTTGGCCGGGGTGGGCTGTTAGTTTGCCCCTGGCAGGAGTTTTTGGGGTAATAGGGAGCGGGCTGGTGAGCACCCAGAGGCATTTCCCCATGGAGGGGAAACAGGGTCTGCCATCAGTGCGGTATGCTTGTGACAGCTACCAAGGCACAGGCAGACACCTGCGGGGATCCCCAGGCACAAGTCCTTCCCTCATGCTGTACGGCTGGCGCGTTAGGAGCTTGATAGGGGGATCCAGTTGTCTAGCTGGCCAGGAGGCAGCCATTCCTTGGATGGCCTAATCCCGGGGCTGTGGGGCTCGCCCAGACAGGTCAAGGCGGAGGTCCAGAGTGGACCCTGTGGCTTGACCTGTACCGCTTGGTTTGCCCTTGCTGTTGTTTATGTTATGTTATTTTAATAAACGGCCATTTAGTTCCAAGCCTGAGTCTGTCTCTTTATTCCCACTAAGGTTGCAATATACAGTGGCTGCTGCTTCTCCACTCTTTACTGACTTGTTCTTTGCTATGAAGTTGATTAACTGCATCATCAGAATTTTCTTGAATTTTGGAAGAAACAAGAGGGGTTAAGATGTAAACAACTATGACTGCCTTACATTGATTAGAAATCTGGCTCAACATAAATGAACTTATTATTTTCTGATGATGTTACATAATAGATATTGTAGTGTTTTCTAGCATAAAATTACATTTTTATATAAAATGAAAGCTGGGAATACAGAGAACCTGACATACAGGCTATGGCATCACCATGATATTCAAATGCCAATGTTTTTGACATTTTACAACTTACTTTGCTCTATTATTAAAGCAAATGAGAACGCAAGAACAACATCTTCTGGTACTGTATTTATATACTCGCTACTGAGCATTATGCCAAGAGGTGCTGAGCCCCACCAAAATCCCCCATACTGTACAGTAACAAAGGTTCAACTGAATGCTACCCAACACCAAGGGAGTTAAAATGACAATTACTGCTACATTTGTCTTATTTTGTATGTTGCAGTTGTATTTATATTGGTCTTTTGTCAAACAATAAAAAAATGGCACTTTCTGTAATTCCATAGTTATTCCTTCCTCAGGCCAAGCTAGAAGTGACGAGTTATGGCAAGCTAGAAGTGATGAATGGCAAGTGAACAGACTCACATGTATTCCTCCCTGTTCACTTGCGCTCCACTTGCACACCACTCGATCACATAGAGCCAAGCTACAAGTGACATTTTTCATGTGAAGGACACTTGATCGTTTTCACAAGTTTTTCTGGGAACTGAAGTCCCTCTCCCCCGCCCCTTTTCCTTCTGTTCCTTCCCCTCTCTGTTAGAATCGCTGCCTGAAGAGCCAGAGAAAGCCAGCGGCAGCAGCAGCTTTTGCAAATCGTCTTGCTCCCAGGGGGCTGCTCTGGAGAAAGCTGGGAGTGGGTAAAAGCTGGATCCAGATGATTTTAAACGGATCCTCATGAATTCATATGATTTTTATATTGAAACAAAACAAAAAGGCTGTCATATTATAGATCATGTCCTAGTCTACAGACAGCAACAAAACAATCATGCATCCACTAATCCATGGTGCTGCCACGGCACAAAAACATGCTTAAAAAGCACTGATCCGCATGGATCCTCTTGATTTTTAAGTGACGCCACCCAAAATCCACCACACAATCACAGACCATGTCTGTTGCCACAAATGGGACCAAAAAATTCAGCCATCCACTACTTCATGGAACCGCCACGGTGCAAAAATATGGTTCAAAAGCACGGATCCACATGGATCCTCTAGGTTTTTACATGGAACCACCCAAAATCCACTATACAATCCCAGATCATGTCCATTGCCACAAAAGGGGCAAAAAAAATCAGTTATCCACCACTTCATGGCACTCCCATGGCGCAAAAACATGGTCTAAAAGCATGGATCCTCGTGATTTTTATGTAGGGCCACCCAAAATCAACCATACAATACCAGATCATGTCCATATCCACAAAGAGGACCAAAAAATTCAGCCACTCACCGCTTTGTGCCATAGCCACGGCGCAATAACTTGGTTCAAAAGCACAGATCCTCATGGATCCTCTTGATTTTTACATAGGGCCTCCCAAAATCCACCATACAAAACCAGATCATGTCCATATTCACAAATGGGACCAAAAAAATCATTAATCTACCGCTTCGTGGCAGCACCACGGCGCAAAAACATGGTTCAAAAGCACGGATCCTCATGGATCCTCTTGATTTTTACATGGGGCCACCCAAAATCCAGTATACTGTCCCAGATCATGTCCAATGCCACAAACAGGACCAAAAGATCTAAAATATGACAGCCTTTTTGTTTTGTTTCAATATAAAAATCATATGAATTCATGAGGATTCGTGTCTCAGATTCATGTTTTTTCACCGTGGCAGCGCCAAATATTTTTGGATCTGTGTTTCTTATATTTCAGTCTGTGGACCTGGCTGTGATATGTGATTTGATGTTTCATTTGTGTTTTTCCTATTTAAAAAACCATAGGATCTGCGAGGATCCGTGTGGATCCTGGTTTTACTTTCTTCCTCTCCAGAGCAGCTCCCCGGGAGCAAGATGATTTGCAAAATCTGCTGCTGCCACTGGCTTTCTCTGGCTCTTCAGGCAGCGATTCTAACAGAGAGGGGAAGGAACAGAAAGAAAACGGGCAGGGGAGAGGGACTTCAGTTCCCAGAAAGACTTGCAAAAACGATCAAGTGTCCTTCACGTGAAAAATGTCACTTGTAGCTTGGCTCATAGCGAACAGGGAGGAATACATGTGAGTCTGTTTACTTGCCATTCAAGTGAAACTCGTCACTTCTAGCTTGGCCCTTAATCAGTTACCCCGTATAGGATTCCAGGCACTTCTTGAGGTTAAGTTTTTGCAAAAAGAGAGCTCCAGAACTGGTGAATATAAAAACCCAACCAAGACTATCATGTCCCAAGGTTGTAAGGAGAAAGCTTTGTCTTTTCCTCATGTATCACTTCCACGTTATAATGAGGCTTGGGACTGAAGACAGCTGTTCTGTCCACATGTACTGAAAAAAAGCTTCTTTTTTCAGATTTCTAGCCAACCCTTTTGTATAGCATTAATTATGCTGAAATCTAAGATTTTATTAGATTCTACCAGAGAAAAAGGCCAATTTACGATTGTGGCTGAATACTGGGTTTGTTGAGAAATATCTGCAGCATACAATCATTGTCAGCTGGGCTGGGCTAAATTTGGAAAATTTAAAAAGAATACAATTGCATCCTTCTAACCCTAATTTGCATGGACAAATAAAAATTGATATTCTTTCTTGAGTAATTTGTGTGTGAGGCTGCTGGGAGAGATACGCACATGGAGCTGTGGGCCTGCTGGGGAGGTGGATGGAAGGAAGATGGATGATTCTGCCCTGTGTCCATTTAAAGTTTGCCAAAAAGATCTGGTCCCTTGTGTGTGTTGTGTGCATTGACTTCTTTCTGAGGCATTTTACTATTTCTGCTTGCAGTTTGGTTTCCCTCACCTTTCTTCCCTCCTTTATTATTTCTTGACTTATATTTTGCTTTCTCCTGCCACTTTTGGCCATTTGGAGGCCAACATTATGGCCCTATCAAGTCAAGACAGATTGAGGACCAAACACAAACGATCATGGTAATGTGGTTTGCATGGTCTACTTTGCTCAAAAGCAGAGTAACTTTTGTGAACAACAGGTGCTCAGAGGCAGAGGGCATCAAGTTAAGGGCCAGTCAAAGTTCCAGCAGGTCTCATCACTGTGACAGCAGGTCCACTGTAACAAGAAATTGGATGCTGAAATGAAGGTCTTTATTGGGAACAGTTCACTCTTAATTTTGAAGCCTGGAAAGAGCTTTACAGTGCTCCTTCTAGGCTTTTCGATTCCAGAGCTCTAAGATCAGAACTGAAGATGGAGTCGGTCAGATCTAACCACATTGACTCTGGCAGGCAACTCCTGAGCATTGAAAAGAAGGATTCACTCCTCACTGGTTGTGGTCTCCTGCTTGTGAACTGGCCTGCCACCTCCACTTTGCCATTCAGTTTCCCACCATTGTGTGCACCTGTCATGTATGTGTGTTGTGCTTGAGAAAAACTCATTTAATTGATGGGGTTTGGGACTAAGAGGGGGAACTAATGGTTGGTAATAAATTTTTGGGTTAAGTGTGGATAAAGCCTTGATTCTCCATCACCCTTGAAAAGAATAATGTGTGCATATGTAACATTCAACTTAATGCCTTTCCCCAACCATTCTTCGGGGGCTGTAAATACCAAACCCATTGTTTTGTGCATGCTCAAACTCAATGAGTGGATGATTTGGAGGAAGGACTGTGTTTTGTATGATTTTGATGACATTAAGTGCAAAACCAGCTTCCCCAGAGCCTCATTTCCACAACCCCCCTTGAAAAGAATAGTGTGCATGCACAGCCAACATTCACACAACAGGCCAAAACTCAAGATAACAAAACAAAAAAAAACCCCAATGAGTAGCTGTGAACTGGCACTGGCCCACACAGAGTTTGTTTGGAAGCTCCAGATCCAAAAGGGAAACTGAAATTTTCTCAGTGCATGCCTCTGATGTATACTCCATTTTTAAATCCTAGAAACAGTAGCAATTTCTAAATGAAACAACGAGTAGTATTAAAATTGCACACATTAAAGAATGAAAACATAGTTTCTGGAAAGTAATTAAAATACATAGATTTTGGACCATGTTGCAATAATTCCTTTGAATGACATGACACTATTCTCTGTGGGAAATGGTTTGCCTTTTGTCTTTTTCAGTACTATGGCAGGAATCTCTTGATCACTTAACATAAACAAATGGGACAATGTTCTTCTATCTAATTCCACCTTTAAGGTGTAGCCAATAGGCCTCTGATTCTATACTTAATTCTACTTAAACCATAGAGATTTGGGTGAATCCTAGAGCATTGCTCCCAATGTTATGATGCCACTACAGGTTTTAGCCAGAATTGATGCTGCCCACCAGCATTCCCTGGCACCCTCCTATTTTCCCTCATTGTCCCCCTGATGGCCTTTGAAGCACTGGTGGGGAAGAAGAGAGGGGATCACTTGGATGTTTCCCAATATAGCAAAAGACCTGCATACCCTACTTTCCATATATTTATTCATTTATTTACATCAGAGGGTTAAGAGATTCTTGCTATATATAACACCTTTTGTTTAAGTAAACAGACAAAGTGGCTTGGATCCTTTGCTCCTACTTGTGCTATTTGTTACAGGTCTCCTGCAGCAGAGCACATTCTTCTGACACTAAGTTCTTGGATCATTGGGACCACCAACAGATGAAGGGATTTCTAGCTTCTTGGTGGAGTCCCCAGGTATGGAAAACTATATGGCTTTGTAAATTAACCAAAAGAAAAAACGAAGAAAGTAAAAAGTACCTGTTGAGAAGGTAGGGGAATGAAAGGGATGGAATGCTGAGAGTAGTTGAATGTCAGCTAAATGTGAGGTGGGAGAGGCAGAGAGAGCCAGTTTGGTGTAGTGGTTAAGAGTGCGGGACTCTAATCTGGAGAGCCAGGTTTGATTCCCCACTCCTCCATTTGAAGCCAGCTGGGTGACCTTGGGTTAGTCATAGGTCTCTTAGAGCTCTCTCAGCCCCACCCACCTCACAGGGTGTTTGTTGTGGGGATAATAATGACATACTTTGTAAACTGCTCTGAGTGGGCGTTAATTTGTTCTGAAGGGCGGTATATAAATCAAATGTTGTTGTTGTTGTTGTTGTTGTAAGACCCCAGGCTTGCATTACATAAGAAAAACAGCACAATTGGAAGTATGGGTTAGAATCCAAGACAACAGAACTGATTTGGAGGAGAAATTATCACTATGATACTAATTTTTTACATATGAAGAAAATGATGGTCCATAAGGAATCTTAAAGAAGGGGAGTGATTTGGAACACTTGTATTGCACCCTATTTTCTACTCCAGGATCCTCTAGACAGATTTCTCCTCCTCCCTCTTTTTTCCTTTAATAATAATAATAACAACATTATATTTATATAGTGTTATTAACCTTATGATAAGTGTGTTATTAACCTTATGACAATCATCCTGTGATTGCCATCCTAAGCACAGGTACACCCTTTTAAATCTATTAAAGTCAATTGACTAAGAAGTGGTACCTCAGCTTTGGATGGCACTGTTAGATTCCAAAACTCATTCCCATTGTACAGACTTGCTTTGTGTAATCCTCTTTGAGTCCTGATGAGAAAGATGGACTATAAAAAATTTAAATAAATAAATGTAAATAAAAACTGCTTTTTTTTCAAGTATGTCTTTAGCTACCAAAATGAACATTTTGAATTTTGAAAACTCACCCAATTTCACATGTATATGTATTTTTTTTCCAGTCTAGCCATCATAGTTTAAAGGATCACATCAATTAGATCGACACGCAATTTCCTGACTGTACAGGGTATTAATAACCACCTCTGCTTTATATATACAGACTTTAAACTTGCTTGAAATACTGCCCCCAACCTGAAATGGCACAATTGAGTCATAAGTTACTGTAATCCATAAACTCTTTTATTATGAAACATGGAAACGGGCAGCGATTCACTGGGTTAGTTGCAGGGAATATACTCTCTCCCATCACTCAGCACTGCTAAAGAGGGAGAGTGACACAGTGGTCTTACTGAAGGGCAGTGAGAGGCAGCAATAGACCTGCTGGGGCCATCATGGTAGAAGCGTGCACGTGTGCAGTGCCAACAAGCATCAACAAGTAACGCCTGGAAAAGCGAAGACTGAGGGGGGACATGACATTACTCTTCAAATACCTGAAGGGCTGTTGCATAGAAGAGACCAACAATTTACTTTCTGCTGCTCCAGAGAGCAAGGCTACTTCGCAATAGGACTTTTATTACAGCAGGGTAGGTTTCAGCTGCATGTTAAGAGAAATTTCTAATACTTGATCATGGAACCAGTTATCTGGGGCAGGGAAACTCTCCCTAGAAAGCCGTCTGTTGGGGATGTTCTTGGAGAGGGTCAAACTAGATGGCCTGTAAGGTGCCTTACAATTCTATAACTTTTCATTTCAAAAAGGATTGTGTGAATTGGCTCTTACATTTCTCTGTAGAAACTGTTTTCTAAGAGTTTTTTTTTAACAACTTGAGAAGATTCCTAAAACCCTCCAGGAATTTGTGGAAAGCGTGGGATAATTCATTGACCATACGTCCTAGCCTGTCGCTTTCTTCTAAATGATATTTCCGGAATGGAAAGTTAGCAGCTCCAGTGTATGACAAGTCTGTAACCCTAGCTCCTCCCTCAGCTGTAACTTTCTAATGCCAGAGTGGACCCAGTGTGGAATAGTTAGATCTGTCCGAGTATCATCTTTAAATATGGAGTGTGAAACAGTTGGAAGGTCTGGTTTAAAAGTGTAACCTGAAACACTGGAAACCAGTACTCACAGTGGGGCTTAGCAACAAAATCAACAATATAGAGACGGTTTATGACATGTGATCACCAGAGCAGAAACAAGGTTGCTTAAATATAGACCCAGTAGGTATTAGAATATTTCTGAGAAGTACACACCAAGCCTGAGACAGATGCTGCTAATAAGTCGAGAGCTTTAGACATTTATTTTTACATTTAAATGCTTGGCTATATTTATGTGAAAGATTTACCGCTACATTCTTGACATATAGGTATGCTAGTCACTTTCCACTGTCTAGACTGAACAATATATAAAAGTGGGAGATATAAGACCTTAGGAAGGGGAATGAGAGATATAGAATATTACTTTAGGATTCTTCTTCAAATATCTAGCAGTAGATGACATGGTCTTCCTAAGTTCTGAGTTTTAACAGTTTCCATTTTAAAGGATATAGGTGACCCTAAATATTGGTGCAGACACATGACCAAATGGGCCTGCCAAAATGGAGATAGATTAGTCGTATATTTATGAGGTTGTACACTTCACAGTTTTTCATAAACTTGGTGGCAGTGTTGCAGTTCTCTCATGGCTTATGGCACAAATGTTTATTTTTAGTGTCCCCTCATGGCCTCTGTTCAGATTGGTTTGGTGTGCTTCCATATCACTTCAAGCTGCACCCAGGAAAAAATGATTGACCCTTTTCCAAAAAAGGATATCGTAGAATTAGACAGGATACTGAAAAGAACAATTAATATGAAAAAAAGGATGGAGCATTCTGAAAAATACAACTATGGACATCAGTTTATTAATATTTTGAAAAAGTTTTCTCCTTTCATAATCCTAGAACTAAGGATCATCCGATGAAGTTGATTAACAATTGGTTTATAATAATAATAGTAACATTCGATTTATATATCACCCTTCAGGACAACTTAATGCCCACTCAGAGCGGTTTACAAAGTATGTCATTATTATCCCCACAACAAAACAACTTGTGAGGTGGGTGGGGCTGAGAGAGCTCCAGAGAACTGTGACTAGCCCAAGGTCACCCAGGTGGCTTCAAGTGGAGGAGTGGGGAATCAAACCCAGCTCTCCAGATTAGAGTCCCATGCTCTTAACCACTACACCAAACTGGCTCCACCAAACATGAAAGCCTCTTCATATAACACAGAACATACTTATGAAATTCATTGCCATTAGATGTAGTAACTATCTAAAACTTAGCTGACTTTAAATGGAGATGAAACAAATTTATGGAGGATGGACTACTATTAACATTGAAAGCTAAATGGAACCACGACATAAAGAGATGGGCTGGCTGTGAATACTAGATACTGGTCATATGAAACTTCATGCTCTGAAGTAGTTTAATAGCTTATCTATCTGGTTGACTACAATAGAAAACAGAACCCTTGGCCAGGACCTTGGCCTGATTCAACAAGGCAATTATTAGGTTGTTAAAACAGAAACATCCCATGTGCAATGCACATTTTGGTGTAAATGTTGTGGGCTTCTCTTAGAGAGCACCTATGTCTCTCTCTTTAGTAATTTAAACAAGATGAATTATATGTTTTTTTTTCAAAAAAACGTTTCAAGTTGCCATTCTCTTTGTAAGATAGAAGTATCGGTAGAGCTCAGTCCAGGACACATACTTTATTTTGCTTGGGCAAAAAACCCTCACCATTCTGGACAAATTCTCCTCACTTAAGAAGAGATGTGACACAAATGTCACTAATACCTTTTACTTTTGTGTAAAGGTACTTACTAAAGTGGACAGAGCAAGCCAAGAATATAGCTAGGACAGAAGAAGCAGTGCCAAAGTTGATAGTCTTTCTGGGAATGTTGCTGTCCGTGGGGTAGGCAGAAAGATGGCTTCCATCCATGTTCCAGTCTCTTCACCTCATATGTGCCAACCATTAGCTCAGTCTTTGGCTCTTATTCTCCAAAACTATTTAGTTTATTTCTCTGTTCACCGGTACGTGCCATGATTCTCTCCCGAGTAACTCTGGTATACATCAATTATCTTCATTTTTACAACTCTCATTGCAATATCGTATCTATCTATGTGGTTCTGCATTTCGTGCTCCAACAAATGAACAAACTCATTGCTACCATCTGGGCAGAATTCAAAGTGCTGATTTTGACTTACATGAATTTTCATGGTTTGGCCTTTCTTCTCACTTCTGTCACATCACACTCTGCAAACCAACCGAGTTACTTATCTTTGTTTCAAGTTTGGACAGTCAGACACCACTCTTCCCCAGGACAGGTGTCCCCAACCTTTTTGAGCCTGCAGGCACCTTTGTAATTCTGACACAGGGTAGTGGGTACAACCACAAAATAGCAGAGCCAACCACAAAATGGCTGCTGCAGAAGGTGCAGCCACAAACATAGGGGAAGCCTAAGTACAGGGGAGAAAGGAGATATTTTTAAAAAATACATTGGGAAAGAAGAGTGAGAAAAACCAACACAATGGTGGCAGCAGCCATTGAAACAATGTTATTTTAGTCTGCCCAGCTAATCAGATCTCCAAGGGCCAATCAGAAACCCTGACAGGCAAGTTCTCAACCTGGCCTCATCCACTCATATTACATTCTGTTCCCATATCTCCTGTAACACAAATTTTTAGTTTCGAAGCAAACCCCCTCCCCCAAATTCAGCATGCAGAATGCAATTCTGAATTAATCTTTCTTCTAATTTTAGTAGTAGATATAGTCATCGTTATTTGTTGGTTTTGACAGCATCTATATGGTGTTTTGCAAAGATATAATGGCTTGAAAAGAACATGTTTGTGTCTCAAGCAACTGAAGCCAGGAGCATGACGCCAATGAAATCCAAGTGAAAGCTCATTCTTGCTAGTTTGGGGAGCAGAACTACGAAATCAGAGTTTGCATGCTTCTTTCTTGCTTCATGTAAGAAAGTCTTTTTTGGTGTGCCCTCCTCATTGTCTCCAAAGCATGCTGATGCAGATGCAGCAAGAAGAGCTCATGAAGATCAATCTGTCCTGTCTACTATTTGCAGCAGCAAAAGCACTGCCTCCCCACAAAGAACTGACCTACTGGTAAGGACTAAGCAAATGGCTTGCATTTCCTTAGATCATCAGCTGCATTGTCCTATTGTTTATTTTCACAAGAAACAAGGCAAATGTCATTTATTTTATAAGTAAGCAGGTAAATAAGAAAAAGAAGAGACTGCTCAATTTTTGGAATGCTCCATTTTTCCTGTCCAGCTGAGCTTATACAGGTGAAATGACATTCAGGCCTCACATACAACACACAGCTTGAGAGTTTCAACAAACTCCTGCACAAACATGCTGAGGCAGTCAAGGGGATTCTGAGGGCTGGAATCCTGAGATTCTGCACATGGCAATATCATTATTTAAATGTATTATGGCTTTGGGGGGAATTGAGCAGCTATTCAAGGAAAGGAAATACATACACGATAGGGGCACATAGGAATGAGAGAGTTACAGACAGTCTTTGGCACATTGGTTGTTGTGGGTTTTCCGGGCTGTATTGCCGTGGTCTTGGCATTGTAGTTCCTGATGTTTCGCCAGCAGCTGTAGCTGGCATCTTCAGAGGTGTAGCACCAAAAGACAGAGATCTCTCAGTGTCACAGTCACAGTCACACTGTGACACTGAGAGATCTCTGTCTTTTGGTGCTACACCTCTGAAGATGCCAGCCACAGCTGCTGGCGAAACATCAGGAACTACAATGCCAAGACCATGGCAATACAGCCCGGAAAACCCACAACAACCATCGTTCTCCGGCCGTGAAAGCCTTCGACAATACATCAAGTCTTTGGCACAGATTGAGCAAATGCTATGTCCCATTGGTACAGCAGTTGCAAGTAGACATGGGCATGGACCAAAAAACCCCCGAACCTTGAGATTTGTGGTTCATGTATTTTAACAGACCAAAAACTACAAACTGGCACAGAACTGGGGCAAGTTACGACTCAGTTCATGGTTCGTGGTGTTTAAATGCCCCTTTCCAGCCGCTTAGCAGTGGCAGGGGAAAAGCATTGAAAAGTTTAAAGGTCCATTACCTGCTTTGCTGGAGGAGGGGGAGGATGCTACGGGCCTCAGGAGTCCTCAAGGTAAGTGTGGGGCTAGGGCTGGGGAGTGAGGGGGTAGGGGGTAGGGGGGCTGGGGTTTGGGCAGTTTAAAGGGATCCCCCCTGCCACCTGCCAGCTGATAGTTTAAAGGGACCTGCCCTTGCAAGTCCCTTAAAGGGCAGTTTAAATGGCCATTTCCCTAAGGAAATGGCCATTTAAACTGCCCCTGTAAATACGTCCCAACAAACCAAGGCTGAATCCACATTACCTCCGTGCGTCCCGGTGTTGCACTAAATGTTCGCTAAACACCCGGAAGTATAGCGTCTTTGGGGTCATATTTCAGTTCGTGCCAGTCTCTAGTTGCAAGTACAGTTTTGTTGCAAGATCAGAAGTCATCATATTGATATGGCAGGAGAACGGGACCCCATGAACTTCGAGTTTTATCTAGCATTGCTAGTAAACATTTTTTAAAAATCTCTTCTAAAAGTTACTTTCCAAGGTTTTGTCACAATCTAGAATCAAAGCAAGAAATGGAACTTGGGATGCGAATATGCAGATGAATCAGCGGGGCTAGGCATCAAAAGGCTGCCTCTGTACTCAGCAGCCTCTACTGAGTTATATGGGACAAAGTCAGTAGGCTATCATTTGAAACATAAATGAGTGTAAAAACAGCCCAGATTCTGGAATGATCAGAGGCAGGCTTAGTCCGACACAGGTGGTGTCTCCTTGTGTATTCCATTACTGCCTTCCCCACCATGGCTGCGGTTTGTTCCAATGGAAGATACTGTTTTCCACCCTCAGCACGGAGTGATCTACCGCTTCAGAAAGGGACAATGTATCTTTGTGTATACAGAGGCTCATTGTAGCTCCTGAAATCCCGGCATTCACTGCTGCCTGCCAGAATGATGGACATTCCTTTATATGATGGTGTCAAATAATAGTAAAACAGTGTAACAGATTTATAATGTTTAGCTCAATGCAAATTGATTAAGTATAGGCATTTATATTCACACTTTGGCTTTTTAAAATTCTAGGTTTTTTAAAACTTATGTTTGACATTATTGGGGCTGTTTCTCTACTCATCTTTTCAAACTGCAATGAAAGAATCATATTACTGGTAGCGGAGCTGAGTTTTTGTTGTTTGATCACTTGTTCTAAAATTTCAGCACCATTCTAAGCAGAGGTACACCTTCAGAATTTATTGATATCAGTGGATTTGTCACTTTGTGACAAAGACATTTGGCAAATGTCTATCATCATCAAAATTAAATTTGAAAGCCAGTTTGGTGTAGTGGTTAAGAGCATGGGACTCTAATCTGGAGAGCCAGATTTGATTCTCCACTCCTCCACTTGAAGCCAGCTGGGTGACCTTGGGCTAGTAACGGCTTTCTGGAGCTCTCTCAGCCCCAACCACCTTACAGGGTGTTTTGTTGAGGGGATAATAATGACATACTTTGTAAACCACTCTGAGGGGGGATTAACTTGTCCTGAAGGGTGGTATATAAATCGAATGTTGTTGTTGTTGTTGTTGTTGTTATAAAGAATGAATTGGAGAATCATTCATTCTAAATTCATAGTGCCCAGTATGACCAAGTAGGCAGAGTTCATTGGTGCAGTGTCTTCTGGGACTGGTAAGAACACAACATAGCACAGACCAGCTTTGTGTGAACCCACCCTTCAAAGCCCTTCGGACATGCATTATTTCAGTATTCCTCGAAACAGCTCTGTGAAGAAAGCCACTGCTATTATTGCCATCTTGCCAAAGGAGTAATGAGACCAAAATAATACTGCCTTGTTCAAGGCCACCTAGTGAGTTCATAGAAGAAATGAAATTTGAGCCAGAGACATTCTACATACATCCTTTGCATCGTGCTGCCTGTGCAGTTTGTGGGGGTACACTGCACACACCCTTTGTAACCCTTCTTTTCAGCACACCACAAGAATCAAAAAGAGAGAAGGATTGAGAAACACACTCCTTTTCTTCCTTGACTTTGGTCTGACTGAAAGAGCAGCTCAGAAGACCCTTTCTCCTCAGCATCTCTCCTTTCCAAATAGGTAGTTCTTCCAACTGCTCATATTTCTTGTACCCCACTCCTCAATTTCTGCTCATGAGCAAAAGATAATTCCCAAGCTTTCGGTCACTGCTTCGATGGGGGTGGGGTAACTGCTTGGGTTAACTGATGAGTAGGGATGTGCAGCCCCCAAAAATTCAGGTAAAAAATATTCGGGGAATAAACCCAGAATTACCAGAATCTGGTATTTAGCTCGCTTCAGTATGTTCCATAAAGATTTGGAGGATACTGAAGTGAGGGGGAGCAAAGCCCACACACCCACACCCCACACACACCCAGAGCAAACCCACACACC
The DNA here is from genome assembly GCF_028583425.1 of Eublepharis macularius. Taxonomy (NCBI): domain Eukaryota; kingdom Metazoa; phylum Chordata; class Lepidosauria; order Squamata; family Eublepharidae; genus Eublepharis; species Eublepharis macularius. The sequence goes on from NC_072790.1 coordinate 198,006,159, forward strand.
CCACTTACCTGGCCAGCAGGGAGAGGGGAGGCCAATCAGCTGGGCAGTGGGGAAGGCCAGAGCCGGCTCCTCCGGGGCCCGCACCACCTCCGCCACCCGCGCCACCTCCACCACCACAGCAGCCAGCTGGGCAGCGGGGAAGCCCGCCTCCTCCACCACCGCAGTGGCATGGAAAGGAGCATTTAAACCCCTTGACCTGAAAATATGAATCACTTCAGGAAGCTTTGATTTGGGGTTTCTGAATCATTGTGAATCGGGTCCAATTCGGGAACTTTACCCAAATCCGAAACCCAAATCGCACACTCCTACTGATGAGTCTTAGAGCCAAACTACAAGTGATGTCTTACACAGGTTGGACACTAGTCGGCTTCCCTCAAGTTTTGATGGGAAATGTAGGCATCCTGGTCTTGCAGCTGTAATGGAGAGCCAAGCTGTAAAACCAGGGCGCCTACATTTCCCATCAAAACTTGAGGGAAGCCGACTAGTGTCCAACCTGTGTAAGACGTCACTTGTAGTTTGGCTCTTATTTGCTTTCTTCCCCGTTCAGGTTCCCTATTCCGGTGTCCCATGTCTGAGGTGGGGCAGGGCTAGCCCCATAAATCTGCAAACAGCTCCAGCATTTGGGCTCGGTCATAGCCACTATGCTTGATGCTTAATTTCTAAAATGAGACAGGCCGTGATTTGGATGAGGCCTTCATTATGTCCCTGCCTTTGATCTCTGCAAGGATCCATCTAATACATGGCCCTGAGACTAACCATGAAATAGTTTCAGTTGCTTTAAGTTAATATCTCCCATCTTCACAATAATAGCTGGATAATGGACTATCCTAACAACTTTACATGCTGTTTCATTTTGGTTCCGGTTAAAGAGCTAGATTCTTTTCTCCTGGGTTCCCAATGGGCCAGGCCTTGGTTATCATATGTACTATCTCCCTTGACAGCTTACCATGACCCAGCATGACAGCTGGAATCATCAACGTGCAGCACCAAGAATGGGAGTGAGTGGAGGGGAAATCAGGCCTCCTTGGCAGCTGGCCCACATCCCTAAAATCCTCTCTTTAAGCATCTGACTGAAAACACAGCTTTGTGTTTTTCCAAGTAAGATGGACTTTCCTCTTGGTAAAAAACACTTCGTCTAATACAAATGGCTGATTACTTTTTTCCCCTGAAGAAATGTAAATAAACAAGAAAGAAAGGAAGCACAAAGATTTCAAACAAGAAAACTTCAGAAATTTGTTCATTCAAATGACTCATTTGCTAAAATAGCCTTTTGTTAGCTGAAAGCTACCGTGGTGATCTGACAGACAGGGAAAGCAGGCATCTTGGCAAAACAAAGCAGAGAAATGTTTGCCATGAAAATAGGTTTCAAAGTGAAAACGCTTTAACTTTCATTCTGTCCTGTACACCTTCAAACAGTATACTGTCATAGAGTGCTTTTACAAATATTTGTTTTTTCATATTGCTGTGTTCCGTTGGGTAAAGTTTGACCTTCTTTGCATATTTAACTAACTTAAATGTGAGGATTACTGGAGACATATCCTGGTCTAAAAACTTTATTGAGAACTATACTGCGAAGAGGCTTCAGAATATAAGTTAAAGTTATATAAGTCACAGGTATTGCCCTTAGCCACACTGATAACTTAAGCAGTGTATCCAGAGCTAGAAATCTTTCCTGGCCAAATATAACATGCATAGAAAAATTTTCTCCATTTTATTCCCATAATGCTGTCCTGATCTGTCCTAACTACATCCAAAGCCCTGTCTACATTATGCTTTTGTGTGACTGCTGAATTTATTACTGGATCATTTGAGCCCTTTATAAGTCAGCTGACTACCAGACTGAGAGGTGCATTAGACACGAGGAGAGCTGCCATGTTTATTTTTATATCTGCTAGGGTTGTATCTGCTAGAGTTTTGTATCTGCTAGAGACAGAGGGAGGAAACCAGGGGGACTGTCGGTAATGGCATGATGTCACTTCTGGGTTTCTCCCAGAAATGACATCAGTCCTCTCTAGAAATCACTGGGAACTCTATGGCTGTACCATAGAATTTCCAGCAACTCTTAGAGATGCATGATAACACTTCCAGTTTTTCCACAGAAGTGACATCCGGCCATTGGCCAGACAGCCTTTTTAAAAAAAATTCTCCTCCTGCCTTTCCAAGCAGCAGTAGGAAACAAGATACAAAGCAGGGGATCTTCAAACACGTACCAGGGGACTGGTAACCCTATGTTTTCCCCTTGTAAGTTTAAATCAGGGGATTTAAGACTAACTTTTGCACTAAAATTAGTATGGGAATGAGGAGAATTGAACTCTCTCCTCATTCCTTTTTCATGTACCATTGCACCAAGCACTTTACCCAGCATGGGCCGTTTTCACACTAATCTGCTTCTGTAACATTGTGAAACATCGCACAAAAAAATGTGGAAGATAGCGTCTTGCAGGAGTTTTGCATGACATCGCGAGAGTTTTGCGCAACATCGCACAAAACTCTTGTGAGAAGACGCTATCTTCCACATTTTTTGTGTGACATTTCACAACGTTACGGAAGCAGGTTAGTAGTGTGAATACGGCCATGTGGTCTAATAGTGAAAATCAGCTGGAAAAGCCTAAATCAACATTTCCCCTCACCTATACATCCCTTTGGCTTGAAAACTACATGTGTACACACACACACACACTTCATATATGACCATAAACAATGGGCAGCTCAGTTTTGTCTAGTCTGGTCCAAAGTCACATGATACCCAAATGACATTGCCTCACTGCAGTAGTCAAGAGGGGACACTTGTCATGTTACCTTAATTTCATTTCTTCTTGCAGCACTTGGTTCAGATACCCACTCAGTCAGGAAGCCCACCTTAGCCACTTTCTGTCAGACTAACCTACCTTCACAAGATTGTTATGATGAGGATCAAACAGGAAGGGATCAAATGCATGTTGACTTGAGCTCCTGGGTGAAAGAGTGGAATATAAATGTGATGCACATTCATTTTCCTGTCTCATCCCAAATCAATCCTTTGTATCTCACCTGGTGGGGAGATCAGCAGGGCTGATTTCAGATGAAAACAGAAAAGTGTGATGAACTGGAAAGACAAGTGAACTGGCACCCTGGAATCAATGTATGTAAGGGCCTGCCTTCTGAAACAGTCTGCTCACCAATTGAAATCATCCTTATAGGCCCTGCTCTGTGCACTCCACCTTCTGAGATTAGACAGGACAAGCAATAAGGATTTTCTGCTGTGGCACCTTCAGATGAACTGGAAGATAAAATGGCTGAAAGAGGTGGGACTGGAGATGGGCACAAACAGAAAAAAAATGAACATGATGTCCGTTGTTCGTTACCATCCACGAACAGGGACTCACAAACAACCACGAACATGGCCCTGTTCATGAACATGTTCATGGTTGGCTGTTCGTTGGGGGCCAGCAGGCTCTCCTCCAGCCATCATCAAAGTCAAGATCCCTACTGCACCACTCCCAGAAACCTGACCTGAGCAGGCACCAGAAAAGGTACCAATAATAAATAATAGCTTGGCCCCAGAGGCTGACAGCAGCCCTGGAACTTGAAGGGGTAGATCTCTATCCCATCACACACAAAGAAAATTCAAGCTCCAATGCACTCTCTCTATCAAAATGCCAACAGCAACTGTCTCTCCCTCACTGTCTGCAAAACCAGAGCTGGGAGCCCCTCTACCCCCTGGTCTTTGCTCCCTTGTTGTAACAAATTTGGAGCTCCACACTTGAAAGGAAGACCTGCCTATCAAGCTCAATTGGACTTAGATTGCTGTTCATGGCGCTTTTTTGTTCATATTGCTGTTCGTGCAAATCTCTAGGTGGAACTGACATTCCAGGGCAGGAGAGCAGGCCAGACCATCATCTCTGGAGCCTGCCACTTACCTGCCTGCTGCCCTAACGTATTGCCCACTGTTAGTAAAGTCAGCAGTGGAAGAAAAAAATAGGGGATCAATTACTACATGTGCTGCAACATCATTTCCAGCTGAAAACTGGAAGTGAGCCAGCATTCCCCCACACACACATGCACACCATTTTCCTCCCACCACAAATTTAGTGGCATCATACAATGGTTGTGGCAATAGATAACTCTCTGCTGCCAGTGGGGCAAGTGGCAACCCTAGATATGAGGGGTGGTGGCCATTGCTGGAGATGTGAAAGTAAAAAGACAAACACAGGAGAAGATTTCTAACATATGGGAAAGAGAAGGAACAAGAAGAAAGATCTAGCCAGCTCCAGCCCTGCATGTAGCACAGGGGCAAGGAAGGCAGGAGAGTGAGACAAGTCCTGCCAAAGATGAAGAGACTGTGCCCCATGAACCCCCGGGGGGGTCAGGTGGGTAAAGAAACTATGCTTGGGCTGTAGCACTGAGCTCAATAAACCAGCATTCAACAAAAAGGGCAGCAAGTGAGCCTCATTGGGTTCTATGAAGGAAGGGGTTCAATATGTCCCCTCCAGGACCTATCACACAGGATTAGGAACCTGCCCTGACCTCCTTGGAGAAACAGACGGCTAAAAATGCAATAATAAATAAAAATCTGTTTATCTTTAAGAAGTATTCTAAGACCTTTCCAACTAGAATAAGAATAGAATGAGACCAATAGAAGACTAGCATTTCAGATTTTACTTTTTTTTTACTACTAACACCAGAAACTATAGCAATGTTTAATTGGAATCTACTGGGATATTTCCTTTTTAATCCTACTGCCTCCAACACTGGCCTTTGGGATGAGGTGAACTATAAACAAAAACAAAAACCCATAAAAGGTAAAAAGAGGTGCTTGTGGGAAGTGGAGTAAAATGACATAAAGTTTGGTTTATTAAACTGTGATGAAAACCAGGATCGCGTTGGGGGAAGGCAAGAGTGAAGGAAAGATAGGCCTGCCTGTTCCATGCTTGGCTCAGATTTAAAAGCAGAGAGAAAGAAAGCAGCTGAATACAGGGCTTCTGGCTGCATCTTTCTGTATGTTCTCAGTCGCCGGTGCTCACAAAGAGCGTGTTATGTAATGTGCTCCTATCAGGAATTCAAGTTCAAAAACATTTCATGAAGTCTCATGCTGTGCTTGCCTAAGTAATTGTTTCAGATAATGAAAAGTCTGTATCAGCGCATTTCAGCTGCCTTGGCTCTCGGCATGCAACTGGGCTGCTCTGTCCTCCCTCCCTGAAGTCTCTAGGTTACAATCTCTGCTCATTCCTTGAGGGAAAATATTTCTCCTGAAAAACACTTGGTTGGCTGGAGAAAGGAAACGGAGATGATCGCCAGGTGTATCCTCCTCCTAGCTCTTCTACATAGCTCTTTGGGGTGGGGGAACCCTTGTGCATTGTTTGGAGGGCTTGCCTATCATTTTGCCCCCTTCCCAGATCCCAACACAGGCTTAGATGCAGCAAATGGAAAGCTACCTTTGACGTTGTTTGTTTACAATGCAATTCTGAATTGCACCCTTCTAAGTCCCTTGATGGCACTGTTCGTATAGTGGATTTCAAGACTCTGGATCTACTCTTAATCATCCCTTGCCATGTAGCACTACCTTTATTTCTTTTTTTACCATACATGTCCATATTTTTCTTCCTCCTTCTCACTTTCTCTCTTTCTCCTATTATCTTCTGCCATCAACCTATCTCTCTTTATTTCCGCAATTTTGCTCGTTTTCATTAAAAAAAAATCACCTTCAACCTAAAAAACAGTGGCACTTTTGTTGCAACACACCTTAGATCAGGACACAATTCTCTTTGGGGTGCTACCAATTTCAGACCAAAGTTTTACAAAGCAGTGCCACTGACATCAATGGGCTAACATGGGTGTAAATTTGTTAGGATTACCAGTGAGGAAACGTACAACTCACAAAGGCAGCACATTGCACCACCAGTTACCAAATGACCTGTGTGCACTGGAGCTCAAGAAATGATCATCTTAAAAGGGCCAGCAGAGGGTGAAAAGCACATGAATGGGCGGGGGGGAGGAATGGTGCCCTGCTGGCAGTGTGATGTGGTGGCAATGAGCACCAGTAACAAAAAAGAGAGGGGTCCCAACCCAAACAGACTACAACAAGGGCACAAGCCCTAGGAACCCAATAAATCTATGATTATTATATCAAAATATTTTGTTATTTGTGTCTTACTCACCAAGTGAATACAAAAAATGTACAATCAGTCAAATATTTACAATGCATACATCTATAAATACAACAAGTACACACATCTGTCCCATAGTTGCTGCAAAGAGTCAATGACAATTCTATAATCTAAATATGCTGGAGTAGTCCTTGGAATGATTCTTCCTCTTGTGTTCACATCAGGATGGTCAATGTAAAGGTAAGTGTCCAAACCAGCAATATCAGAAGAGCCTAATAGGATCTCTCTGGATCTCCAGGTAGGTGGCAACGAGCCTGCCAGCTTAGAGTTGCTCGTTTCGGTTTCCCTTCATCCTGGCCTGTGAATTAGCATTGATCAGAAACGGAAAATATCCAAACGAAAATATCCATCTGGAGAGTGTGATTGGGACTATTATGTGTGTAGAGGAGGCCAGGATGAAGGGAAACCGAAACGAGCAACTCTAAGCTGGCAAGCTCGTTGCCACCTACCTGCAGATCCAGAGGGATCCTATTAGGCTCTTCTGATATTGCTGTTTTGGACACTTACCTTTACATTGACCATCCTGATGTGAACACAAGAGGAAGAATCATTCCAAGGACTACTCCAGCATATTTAGATTATAGAATTGTCATTGACTCTTTGCAGCAACTATGGGGCAGATGTGAGTACTTGTTGTATTTATAGATGTATGCATTGTAAATATTTGACTGATTGTACATTTTTTGTATTCACTTGGTGAGTAAGACACAAATAACAAAATATTTTGATATAATAATCATAGATTTATTGGGTTCCTAGGGCTTGTGCCCTTGTTGTAGTCCGTGGTGGCAATGAGACCAGCAATGTGACACCACTCCCAGGTATTCTCTGGAAATGATATCATACTGCCAGTATGATGCCATTTTGTAAAAAAATTCCTCCTGTCAGCCCTCAGCAGGCCTGTGGGCAACGTGAAGAGGGAGTGGGATATCTCTTGCTCAAGCAAGAGACCAGGTCCTCACATTAAAGAATCTGTCATTTAACTGACTTGGATGTCAATTAAAAGAGATGACAGGAATCTTTGGAAAATCATTTCTTCCTGTTAAAATTTTGCAATGTTTTATAGGATGGAAAAAATAAGATGGATATATGACAAATGTTATTTGTTTATTTACTTCATTTATACGCTGCCCTTGTTGTCCTTTCCCCCATTTTATCCTCATAACAATCTCTTAAGGTTGGTTAAGCTGACAGTGTGTGACTGGCCCAAGGTAACCCAGCCAGCTTCCATGGCAGAGCAGGAATTTCAATCTGGGTTTCCCAGATCCACTTAACCACTCTATCACACTGTAATTTAAAATACCAGAATCAGTAATTTCCATTTTTATTTGGCTAACCCCATTCATGCCATAACTGTGATTTGTTGTAATAAATGATTTTAAAATTATAATTGTCAAAACAAGTATTGTAAAAAGTGGCACTATTTTGCAGCAAGAGCAGCATTTCAGAGGGCATTTTGTCCCACAGTGAGAGGAAGAAATTCAAGTCCCACTCCATGATGTATCCTCCTGGGGGAGGAGGGACCTGGCACTCACTTTGTTCTTATTCTTTGCACTGTACTGATTTGGGCCACAAACAGACCTGATTCAAACCGCTAGTCCATGCAAAGTATGGGAGTGCTCCTAGTATGGCTCAATGATATCATTCCTGGAAGTGACATTGTCGTGGCACCTTGGGAGTGCACCCTGGAGGTCTGTTTTCCCTGCCTTTCCCCCTGCTGGCCAGGTGAGTGATGGTGGGAGCAGAGGGTGGGAGTGGGGGAATCCCCCCACTCCCACCAGGGGAACAGCCACCCTAATAATGGAGTGGAGTGCCTGCAGACACCTTAGGAATTCTGACCCACAGTGAAGGTGCAACCACAAAATGACTGCCACAAGATGCAGAGCCAGCCACAAAATGGCCACTGCAGGAGGCAGAGTCAACCAAAAATGTGAAGGAGTAAGGTTATGCATAATCCTACTAGTAACTCATTGATATTTTAGGTATATGTTCTGTTAATCAGGAAGCCTTTTAAAATGAACATATTATTGAAAAATATTTTCTTGCATACACTTTTGCTCAATGAAGATCCTTGTACTGTAGTGGTGGCAGCTGCTGCCAAAGCAATTTTTACCAGGTCCCTCTGTACTCCCGAGCAGGAGGTGGGGGCCCCTGCACCTACCTTTTGGTTCTCTCCCTCCGGGAAGTGATGTCATCATGCAGGCCGTGGCCACTTCGGGAGCGCTCCTGTGCAACATGGGGGGCCTAATTTGGGCCCGATTCAGCCCAAATTGGGCCAAATTCAGCTTGGTTCAAGCCCAAATCAGTCTGGAATGGGTTGCTGTGGTGCAGGGGAGCACTTCCCCACCTAGCAGCAGCCCAATCTGGGCCGTTTCTGGCTCGAATTGGGCTGAAACAGCCTGGATCAGGTCCAAATCTTCCCATAATGGGCCACTACTGTGCAGGGGAGCACTGCCTCTGTGCCACAGCATCCTGATCCAGGCTATTTTGGGCCTGTGGGAATGCACCATGCCGCCCAGGAGCACGCCCATGAAGCCCATGTCTTCCCTGCCAGCCAGGTAAGCAGGGGCAGGGGGTGGAGGGTGGAAGCAGGGAATGGCAACTCTAGATCATTTAGATTTTGAAGAGAGAGTTTAAAATGTCACATTCAAAATGAAAATTCAAATTTTGTTTTTACAGTTTGTTCAAAATGTTTAATGATGAAAATGGATATTTCACTGGATTTAAAATGTTTATTACATTTGGAGTCATGGAACTCGATAGCATACATAGGGTTTCCAGGTAGTCGCCTATCCAGGCAAGGAGCAGACTCATATATCTTTGGTTCAATAATGCCAGCATATCACAAACCCTCAAAACATATCCACTTTAACTGTACTTAGCAATACTCCACAATGTGATGGTACAGGATGGGTAGATATTCCCACAGTGTTCCAAAAAGCCAGTGTATCTCTCAATATTGTGTTTGGTCAACTGTGGGCCAGCTCCACATACACAGCTTTGAAATGGGGTGGGCTAGAAATCTGAGGAAATAAATAAATAATGTATTCTCTTCACAATTACATTAATTAAGGATGGGACAATGACTGAGTTCATTCAGGGAAAATAAGGCCATGATGCAATGCATATTTCTTTTGTGTAGCTTCTGAAGATGACAAAAAACTCCAACTACCATGTTTCATTTCAGTACTACTGATTGCAGAATGTGTCACTGCAGAATCAAAATAAATGAAAGCCATCTTGTTTGTTAGCCAGCTTTTCAACTGAAAGCATTATGAATGAAACATCTAAGCAGAGTAGCCGGATAGGCATTGTCTAAAGTCTCTGGAAAATGTTTATGACTTGAGTTCATTGAATTTCTTAGCAAAGTGAACTATTTACTGCAACAAGCTTTACATGAATGCATGTGTTTTCTTCGTCCAAAATATTCAATTATCATCAACAGAATGACTCATTCTCAGTGCCTGCACCATTCAAAATTTGTTCACTGAAAAAAATGTGCATTGTTGTGCATTGCCAGTCTGTTGGCTAAGATACCATCAGCAGCAAAAGTAGAGTAAGCTATATTTAGAAATTAAGAATTTATTCTCCCAAGCATTCTCAGTTCTGAAGCTGGAGGACCATATTTCACACAAACTGTGTCACAGAAGAGCCTAGTTTTAGTCACTGCAAACTCAGACTGAAATTATCTCAAATAGATCTCTTAGATCTTGGGAAACCATCACCAGTCATAATTGCCTTTTTCTATATATGATCGGGCCCAGGGCCCTACCCCAGGGTACAGACTTTGCATTCAGGAAGTCCCCAATATCTACAATTGGAAGGCAGTGAGACTGAAAAAAATCTTTGCCTGAGACCATGGAAATCCACTACCAGTCAGAGAAAGAGTACTGGGCTAGGTGGGCAATAGGCTACAAAGCAGCATTGTATGTTCCAGTTATACGGAGAATATTCTAGTTTATCATATTTCTAGCCCACTTTTGTATTCAAATACTGAAAGGGGTTTGTGGACAGAAGTGTATCTATTTCTTTGTTCACCAATACAAATGACTGCCCAGTCAGAAGGGGATGAGATAGGCAGCAGGCTGAGAAGGACACTTAGCGCATCTGGCAGTTGTCATTGACTAGAGATGCAAAAAGAGTGAGAAGAGCTCACAGAGCCTGATTGGGAAGAGCTACATTCTGTCTGCCATGGTGGCAGCCAGGAAGTGCCAGGAAGGGTCAGGTTCCAACTGTGCATTCCAGTTGCATGGCCCATGTGGCTTGGGCAACCTCAGGCAAGGTAGGGCACAGAAGACAGAGGAGCAGAGGAAAATGATGAAAGGGAGATGGAGACTGGGGCAAATCTGGGCAGGGAGGATAAGGTGAAAATGAATTGATGGTGGGTATTTAAAAAAAGATGTCAATATGGTTGGGTGGGAAGTGACTGCAAGGTGACAGACAGAGGCAGCTGGATGGAAAAGCACAGAAAGGCAGGCTCAGAGAAAGCCTTGAGGAAGGAGGAAGACAAGAAGAAAGGGAGAGTACACTTTACTATTGTGTATTTTCTGTTGCTGTAAGTATGCTTTTATTGAGCCCGCTTGCAGGGAAAGCAGAATATAAATGGAAATAAATAAATAAATAAATAAATAATATACTCTTATTGGGTAGTCTCCATGATGTCCTTTATGTCATGTCAAATTGCTTATGTTTTCTTGCTCGCGACGTCAGAGGGAAGGGAAGTGTCCAAGGGAAGTGTCCAAACGGTAGGCTGGTTTGTTTAACTGGATTCGCAAAATCCGAGTGTACTAGAAGATCTTTTAGGCTCTTAGTTCGCCTGTATCCAATCTGGGGCGGAGCCGTACAACCCGGTATACCTGACAAGACGCGCCAGTATTTTCTGATGATTTTAGCTATTGGTTCGGCCAGTGGGGAGTAGTCAATGGCCCAAGGGATACCCTTTCCGTCTGCCTCACGTTGTCTATATGACAATAACTGTGAGCGGGTACAACGATCCGCTCTCTGCTTCGCCCGGGAAATCACCCAGGTTGGATATCCACGCGCCCTAAAATCATTGATCATCTTCCTGGCTTCCTCTTGATAATGGAGCTGGAATGATGCATTCCTCCTAATACGTAGAAATTGTCCCACCGGGATGTTCTTCTTGAGCACCGTCCTGTGGTAGGAGTTATACTGCAGGTAGGCGGCCCTATCAGTAGGTTTTCGAAAGGGCTTTACGCCCAAAGACTTGGCTGTCCTCTTAAAGACAACCACATCTAGGAAGGGAATACTCTCCTCACTGCCCTGGTGTGTAAATCGTATATTCTCATCTAATCTATTCAACCACGCCATAAAGTCCTCCACTACTGATGACGTGCGCATTATGCAGAAAATGTCATCAATGTATCTTCTTATGCGGATCATCTGTTCAAAAAACGGGTTAGCCTCTGGATCATACAGGTGCGGCCACTGCGGCCACTGCAGTGTGTGTGCCCTTAGTACAGAGCTTGGAAAGTTGAAGTTTCCAAAATTACGGAACCCGATAAAACCTAGGGACTTTTCTACTTGTAATACTAACAACGTAGTGTATCTCCTACAATGTAGTTGTCCATTATCATACGTAGGCTGCACTAGTCGTCCTGTGCGCCTACGCATGCAGGAACATCTATCAAGGGTTAAAACTCACAGTGAAGACACACCCCTTTACCAACACCTTCGAAGTAAACATGGAAGTGATAGAACATTCAGATACTCCGTCCTGGAGGTAGTAAAGAACCCTGGTTTTAACAAACGCATGCTCCTTCAAGCAGAGATAAGATGGATTTTTAGGTTAAATACGATGTTCCCGGAGGGTCTGAACAATGACATTGATTACTCGGCGTTTCTTTAAATTTAATATGTAAGCCTTGGAGGGGTGCACAATTTATTTTCCCTTCCTTGCTCGAGATTAAAGCAATTTCGGTCCTGTTCCTGACTTTTTTTCCCCTCTCTTCCTTCTTCCCCCCTTTCCTCCCGTTTTCCCGTTCCCTTGGTGTTCCTTCCCTTCTTCTCCCTCCCTCTCCCTTTCCCTTCCCCCCTTCCTCTTTTCCTTTCCACACTTTTCTCCCCCTTTTTCCCCCTCCCCCCCCTTCCCCCCTCCTCCCCTCCCTCCCTTTTCTCCTTTCCTGTGTCTTCCTCCCTTCCTCTTCCCCCCCTTTTCTCCCAGGTAATTTTTCCCTCCCCTTTTTCCCTCCCCCTTTTTGTTTCCCCCCCTCCCCTTTCTCCATGTCCCTCCTTCCCCCCCCTCTTTTTCCCATCCCCCTCCTTCGCCACTGGCGTTAGAGTCCTTTTAGATATAAATCAACTGGGAGTTAGCAACTTACAATGTATACAGGAGTACAATGGGGAAAAGTGTAATGTATTTATTAGCTATATGTCTTTAAACGAATTAACTGTGCGCTAATTGGCAATTAACCTCGAGATTTGTATTTAACTGAGGATATACGTGCCCTTCTCACCTAATATGGTAGCTGGACTTTTGAATGTGAACCTGATTGGTATTTGAACTTGGATATGGAATCGCTTGACTAAATGTAAGTACGGATTGACAAACGGGAATACTGGGATGGTCATTACTGGGCTGTTCTTGATGGTTGTAAAATGATTTGTAGGATACTGTTGGCCTGATGAAGGACCGCGTCTGAAACGAGCTGAAAGGAATTAGACCGGTACAGCTCATTGCCACCTTCTACCTCACAAATTCTGGATGCCACCAACCAGCTTCAATTGGCACCATTTGCCTTCTGACGTCGCGAGCAAAAGTTTGAGGTTCTCTAATATATGGGACTTTACTCTCTCCTTTTGCACGGACTTTGGACTCATTGTAGTTATATTGAATTGACACCACTGAGGACATATTGATTGTTATTATAGTGGTACAGTATAGTGGTACTGCAATATATATATATATATATTTGGCATACTTCCTTTCTCTTGTTGCATATTAGTTCTTTCGAGGAAGTAAATTCTCCCCCTTTCTTCCTTTGTTTATGTTTTCTTGCAACATTGTTTTCATCTCTGTATTCAGATTTATGCGTCTTTTTTCAAATGTCTGCAGTCCATTGCCTATTGTATTGTATTGTTTATTGAATGTCCCAACAGTTGATCATACTGACTTTCACTGTGTAATCCGCCTTGACTCTCAATGAGAAATGCTTAGTATAAATAAAATAATAATACAATAAAATGAAGAAGATGCAGGTGTTTGTGCTCAAGAAGACTAAGCAGATGGTGAGTGAGTGCTCTGAATATTGCCACTTCATCCAGTAAAAGAGAAGCAACCTACTGGAATCCAGCATGGACATGTGTGGGCTCAACAAGTCCCTCCCCACTGTTCCTGCCACAGAATGCACTTGTGTTGAAGTTTCTCCCAAAAGATTCAGAAAAATGGCTAGTGGCTTGCATATAGCTGAGAGGTAATTGGGAAAGTGTCCTGCTGTACCCAAACACTCAGCAGGACAAGCAAGCTGCCCTTCCATTTAACCCCAATGTGATCATTTGGCCAGGTGACCTCAACAACTTTGGTGAGAGGCAGTATATAAATATCTTCAATAAATAAATGAATTCTCAGAGTGCCTCTGGCTCCACACATACATCTCCCTTGCCCACAGTATAGCTGTCTAGGATTGCATCCAGTGACTTTACTAGGGTAAGTTATATAACTGTTTGTGGAATACATAAGGAGGCCTGTGTAGGAAGAGGCTGTGTCAGTTTTCACCCACTAAAAGCTGCTTCTGATATTACTTTTAACTGAAAACATGTGTGAGGGAACAGCCAGAAAATAGTCACATTTACACATCTTTGTAATATACTACATTAATTCCTTCTTAGTCCAAAGAAATAAGATTCTGTCACTTCCCTTTTTGTAGATGCCAATTCACACATTACGTTTTTGATATGACAAAAGCCTTCGTGAATGGATTTAACCCTCAAAATAAGTTATCAGGATATTTTTACCACAATAATTTCATATGGCAAATATTTCTGGTTAATCCCCCACCCCCTATTCAGAGATCCAATTAGTTCTCAGGTGTTTTCCCCAACATGGTAAATATCAGCTTCAAAAAGTGGGGACTTACAAAGTCTATAGCTAGTAAAGGTAGTCCCCTGTGCAAGTACCGAGTCATTACTGATCCATGGGAGGGGGCATCACATCTCGACATTTTCTTGGCAGATTTTTGTTACAGGGTGATTTGCCATTGCCTCCCCAATCATCTACACTTTACCCCCAGGAAACTGGGTACTCATTTTACCAACCTTGAAAGGATGGAAGGCTGAGTCAACCTTGAGCCAGCTACCTAAACCTGGCTTTCACCAGGATCGAACTCGTGAGCAAAGCTAGGGCTGCAGTACTGCAGGTTACCACTCTGCAGTTAAAATTGAAATCTTTTCTTTTGAGCAAAACATTAGCATGTAAACAATTGCTCATTAAATCACAAATCCAGTGTCAAACAGGTTGCATGTGTGGAATAGGATGACTACAAACATAGTTCTAGGCAGGCAGAGAGCAGCCATCTCTCATAGTCCAGGTTATGCAGTTGATAGCTTCAAAAGATTAGAGACTCAACAAATGGAGTGTTGAGGGAAGAGAAAGACATCTGTGGGATATTAATGCCATAGAGCCTACCCTCCAAAGTAGCCATTTTCTCCAAGGGAACTGATCTTTGAAGTCTAGAGATCAGCTGTAATTCTGGGAGATCTTCAGACCCCAACTGGAGATTGGTGACCCCAAAGGTGGTATATAAAAGAAATAAACTTAAAGGGCTGTCAGTGACATCAGAGCAACAGCCGGAGCAGCGGTAATACTTCAGATCTGCCTCTAATTGTTAGACATCACAGAAATCCTTCTGAGGATAAAGCATGGCTACATACAAGATGGGCTACATACTAGAGACTTGCATGAGTCACATAAGGCCCTTCTGACTTCACAACAGATGTGTATATTTGTTTTAAACATGTATAGCCCACTTGCCTCCTCAAAAGGGACTGAGACAGGCACACAACAAACATTTTTAAAAATTTAATTATAATGACAGTGTGTGCGTGAGAGAGAGAGAGTGCATATGTGTGGTGTAAAGTGCTGCCAGGTCACAGCCAATTTATGATGACCCCCCCCCACACACACACACAGGTTTTCAAAGCAAGAGATGAACAGAGATGGATTGCCATTGTCTGCATCTGTATAACAACTCTGGACTTGATGGTTTCCCATCCAAGTACTAAGGGCTGACTCTGCACTTACTTCCTAGAGCTGAAGCTAGCCTGGGCCTTCCAGGTCAGGGATGACAATATTTACAATCAATAAAATGAAAAGGCCAGGCAAAGAAAGGATACAGTTGCCAGTCCAATTCGCCATCCTCAAATGCTTAATCTTATGCCCCTCTGGAAGCTGTACAGCCTTAGGTTTCAGGCATAACAGGAATAAAATTCCACAGCTGAGAAGCCATCACCAGAACAACTGTGCAATCTTGTAGCAATTTGTGAACAGAAAAGGGAGATCAAATGCCTTCATTATGGTGCTTTCATTGGCCGTCGTCACACGGGCATCTCTTCCGTTAAATTTACAGCATATAGCATCCTACCTGTTATCGGCACAGTAACGTTTCTTTGGGTCACCTAACGGCTCTTCGCGCCACCAGCTGTCCACACTGAAGCACTCTGTTCTGTTCTCTCTAACCACGCAGAAGCAGCTCCTCCCCCCCGCTATAACGGAATAACAGCATATAAACATTCCGTTAGAACAAAACATTACGACCCTTTTGTTTTTCCAACATTGAAATTATATAAATAGCTGTTTGCCCACAGAAAACTCCCTGTCTTACGTGATCCCCATCGCTGAAGACTCTGCCATGGCGATTCAGTCATTTTTACTTCAGCAGAAAGTTTGCATTGTGTTATGTCGTTATGGCGTTATAAGGACATAATAAAATAAAAAAAAGGGGAGTCACAGGAAGAAATGGATTCTGGGATTGAAGGGAGGGCATAGGACGTTGCGAGGCGAAATACATCGATGTGAGGCATTCACACTGAGGCACAAAATAGCGCAACTATCAAGCACAAAGCAGAAGAGAGAAAATCGCTACAGTGTTGGAATAAGGTGGGTGTTTGCTGGGAAATAGTGCCATTTTAGTGCTAAATAAAAGCCCGTGTGACGACGGCCAGGGAAAGGGAATTAATTTCTCTTTGTTTATACATTAAATTGTTTATTTATTAAAATATTTATATCCTCACCTTTCCTTGTGGCTCAAGGTGCCAAAAGACCCACTCATATTCCTGGTTTAACATAATTTTGAAAAAAAAGACCCATAACAGATACATTGGTGTGAACTGAACTTCTCCAGCCTCCCATGCAGAAAGGGGTGTGCCTTAACATATTCTTTGGCTACATAAGGAAATAGTTCTGCCATTTTATCAGCGCTATGCCTGATAATTTCTACTTATCTTAAAATGTTGGCTGCAATCCTTTTTCCTCAGTACGCTGGAAGGCTCCAAATAGGAAATCATTTTTTCTAAATTCAGAATCTTTGAGCATCAAAAATGCATAACATCTGTCTAGTTTCCAATTAAATGTAATCGAGCTACAGAGCATTCAGAAGGAATCGAAGTTCAGGAATATAGAATAAGGAGTTGGAGCTCATTCCATTCTATCCCAGAGTTACATATGAAGTGGTTTTACATTGAGTCAGATCATTACACCATAACTCCTCTGACAAGCATCAGTTCTCTGAGGTCTCATTCAGAGTTCTTTCCCAGCCCTGCTACCTGAGATTCTTTAAGTGGAGATGCAGGGATTGACCCTGGGGGCTGATGACTGCAAAGTATGCATTCTACCACAGAGCTTTGTTTTACAATTGGAACATAACAGCTAGTTTCTGTTGGCTGCTGTCTTCACTTATAAGACTGGTTTTGTTATGTGAGCAGTGTAACCTGGGAGCTGGGAGCTCATACGCTTGAGCCACAGCAAATTCCACAATCTCTGAAGTGAGGAAAAGTTCTTTTCAGAAGTTGCCATGGCTGCAAATGCTCCAGGAGGGCCCAGGTCACACATTACTCACTCAAATAAGAAATCATTCCTGCGAGTGAAGAAAGCAACTCGAGATGGGTTGAAAATCATGTATGATACATTATTTCCCAAGGAGCCTATTGCCAGATCTATCTTGAAGAATTTATCTCTATTGAAGAATGTTTTAATTAAAGTGATTTGGAAGAACTTGGTAGCTGTATTAGGTTTAGAGATACTCAAACATCTACCAGTTCATCTAACGGTTTGTTCACCAGTCACAAACAGGGAGCAGATTTTCCGTCAATCAGTTCAGCAATTCATGAACAGTTCAAGCTTTCGTTGGGCTTTCATTTATTCAAACAATATAGTA
The DNA here is from genome assembly GCF_028583425.1 of Eublepharis macularius. Classification (NCBI taxonomy): domain Eukaryota; kingdom Metazoa; phylum Chordata; class Lepidosauria; order Squamata; family Eublepharidae; genus Eublepharis; species Eublepharis macularius. Next base: position 198,023,695 of record NC_072790.1, read on the forward strand.
CCTTGCAATGCAATAGGTTGTATTTCATGCATATGCATTCTCATACAGACCATGTCATGCCCTAATTTCCACTCCCCCTCCCCTATTGTCCTGTGCCCCACAGCCATTAAACAGTGAACAAATCAACCAGCCAGCCAGTAATTATAAACACTGAATTTCTTTTAAAAAACCTTACCAATTGGTATTTAAATCTGTTTATCAATGTTACTTTGTGCATCTACCTTTTTGCACAGCCTTATGGGAAGTGTGGTCTCCCCTCTCCCTTCATTTAATTGCCTGATGTGACTGTTCATTTTGCTAGGTAGAATTGCTTCACCTGTTATGCAGATGCAAAAGTCTTTAAGATGCCATTGGACTCAAATCCTGATGTTCTAACACAGCTAGCTACCTAAAAAATTTTTCCTGAACCTGAGACTGCAAGCTCTCTGTCATGTGATGTGTGATGTAAAAAGAGTATAAAATTATTCTCAAAATGGCAAACATTGCCTTTAGTTCTGCAATTTCCAGTATAATCAAGCTGATTGTTTATTGCATGGTTGATACTTTAAGATTATTTTTGCAGGTCAGAAATAGCCAAAGAAAATCTTTACTTTCTCATTCATCAAAGTCCAATTACTTTCAGGAGTGGTTTAGTAATTCAGATGAGGGTGTAGTGGGGAGAGGCTTTGCCATTCAGTCATTTATAGGAGTGATAATGGAGGGAGAGTTGCTGAAGAATCATCTTTGGAAATGCTAAATATAACTGCAACTGAGAGGCTCCTACAGCATACTGTGATTGCAGTTTTCAGAAATTCTTCTGCTCCTTGGTCATTATAAATCTGTCCTTCTCATGGGCAGTGGAAACGGCTTTCACTTTCAAGTCTGCACACTCTCCCCTTTCATTGCTTCAAGGACCTAATTCAGTGCTTTAAACTGAGTTCTGCAATGCATAATTAATCTGGCTTCATAGAAGTCTGGACAAAAGGCCCCATTCAATCTTTAGCTCTTTTCCCCTCACCCCCCTGAGATATTGTTATTTCTAAAAACTCCTGCCAGCTGGGCTGGAGGGAAATCTCAGCACTGTGGGAGAATGAACAAACTGTAGGCCTCCAAGGGATTTGGACTAACTAGCTGCCTAAATTGGATTAGAAAGTATGGAAGGAAAGGAAAGGCAGAGAAGGGGGCCTGTTCCAAAGGCTACAAAACTTTGCAGGGGGCGGAGAGTCTCTTAAGATTATTGCAAATGGGTGAAAGTGCAAGTCTCTGAAAAGGCAGGAAGAGTTTTTAGTAAGGTAATAAATTGCATAACAGCAAAGAGTAGTACAGCAAATTTGCATTAGTTGGTTGGGACTATTGCATCTACCTCCCACATTAGAAATAGGGTTTGTCAGTAAAGAAACCAGGATTATATGCACAAGTCCTTCCCAGGGTTGCATGTTTTGCTGCTCAAGATGCAGATAGCTCATCAGACAAGTATTGAGGCGTACCAAGTACTTGACAAACCCTTGTTTTTGCAGGCCCACGCAGGAAGCAGAAACAAGTTAACTGAGCCCCTTGTGGGCTGTTAGGGTTGCCAGGTACCTATACCCTCCTGGTGGGAGAGGGTATATGCACTTACCTCATGTCATTTGTGTGGTCATTCTTCTGGTGGTGACATCATCACACCAGCCGTGGGCCAATTTGGACCATTTGGGGCCCAAATCATCCACAAACGAAGCACAGGAGTGCTCCCATGGCCAGCGGTACAATGTCACTTCCAGAAGTGATGACATCATGTCCCCCCAGGGAGTGCATGCACTATGCATGTGCCTGAGGTGCCTGATGGTGGCGGGCAACCTCCAGGGGGCTCAAGATCTCCCTCTGATTGCTGGTGGATCAGCAGGCAAGGGGGCAAATCCCCAGGAGTTTTCCCACCACTGGCGGGCACCTGGAAACCCTATCGGCTGTCCATACATGGCTGGTGGCCTAATTGGCAGATCATAGATTCAGCAGGTACAATCATAACATTACTATCTCTTACATGGGCACAAATTCTGTTGCTTAAGTTTTCCTAAAAGTGTGTTGGTAAGAATATGAAGTGTAGATTGAGTGGAGATGACAGAAATTGCCTTCATGGTCCACCACATTTTAAATACTGAACGCAGTTCTAGCTACTGCATTGCAAAAAAAGTATCAAAGATTGGGGGTAAGTGCAGAAAAGAGTAATCAAAATGATCAAGGGGCTGGAGGACCTTCCTTACAAAGAAAGGCCAATATATTTAAAACTTACCTAAGAAGAGATCTGCTGGATCAAATCTATGGCCAACTTCCCACAGGGAAATGCATCCTGGAAAAATAAGTTATCCAAACACTAATGTTTGGGGGAAGTTCTTGCACCAAGTTTGATAAGGACCTGGAGCTTGTTACTGCCATATGAATTACTATAAAGCTAACATACAGTTTATTGTAGTGGTAACTAACCCATGTTCTAAAAAGGGGGTGGTGGACAAAACCCACCATGAGGGGATTAGAAAGCACATCCATTGCTCAGACCCTGCCTCAATGATAACTTCAATGTATGTGCTGTATTACTATGGAGTCTTTTCTACCGTTAACACCAATGTTGTTCTTAGGGTTGCCCAGCTCCCCACCCCCACCCTGAGTTCTTATTGCTCACTGCTGCTCCAGGGGTGGGGGATAGATTTTTAAAAACTAAGCAGCATTATGTGCATGACAACATCACTTCCAGGGAAAACCTGAAAGTGAAAGCAGGTAGCTCTAGTAATCACCAGAAACTCTATGATTTTCCCATAGAGTTTCTGGTGATTCCAAGTGCTACCCACAGTCACTTCTGGGTTTTCCTCAGAAGTGATATCATTGTGTCCATGACAACACCCTCCATGTCACCACCCCAAACCCTCCCTCCGGTTGCCAGGCTCGGCAACTTGTTGCAGGGTCTGAGATACAACTATCCAAAATGTTGGTGACATGAATTCTGAAGAAAAAAACCCCAGATCTTCAGCTGAGTATTCCAGAATATATAACTTAACCCATTTTCATTGCCGATTTTATGAGTCTGACCCAACACTTAAAGCAAGCACACACTAAGGTATGTATCTGGCTGTACCTTCATAAGGGTTATTTTTTTTCATTTTCAGAAACTCACCCAGCAAAGAACATTAATACAAAGTACATCACCACATGTGCTGTCAGGCATACAGTACAGTGAGCTTCTCAATCTGAATCCCCGCTTTATATCCCATATGGTCCTAATCTAAACTTTTGAGAACTCCATACGAAAGCGGGAGTCCTAGAAAGGAAGTTCCTTGGTGTTTTTGAGCAGATCTAAATTGGGCATCAAAAGCATAAGATTTCACCTAATAAAATAGGAAAATTAAGATGACGCTCTTGACTGTAATGTTTAATTGTGCGTGCAAAATAACTTTGGGACTCAGAACTGCTGGGTTCATGGTTTTGATTTAATGTCCTTTTTAATCATGCTGAAATCTGTGGTCTCTATATGAAAAATCTGAAGCTCAGTTAAGAATAAAAAATTAATGGGGAAGAATGAATTGTAAGTCTACAGATACCAATGACTCAGATTTTGAACAAAAGCGTGTTTTTTTAATGGTATGTTTATTTTTACAGGTGTGGTCTTCTTAAGTATGCCGGGCTAATGACAGCATTACAACCCAGTATTTGGGGGGGAAACCCCACCACTCTGGCTCATTAACACCCCCCCTACAAAGTTCTGTGTTTGAGATGAAGAAATAACAGAACTTGATGGTCAGCAAGTTATCTGTTATGCTATGTACGAACCCATGCTGTATGCCCTGATGGGATACATGTTTACTCCATCCTACTTCAAAATTCCCCTACAGAAATATGTTCTGTCCTCCACTACCACCAAAGGCAAGATTACTTTTAGTACTAGGCTACTACGAACTCTAAATCCTTTTTAAAAAATACACTCCTATTTCTAGCAGGTAAAATCTTATGTGTCTTCCACTTAGTTAACAGAAAGTGTAATATAGAGCCAAACTACACGAGACGAGTTACACGAGGCTATGTGAGTTTCTAGAATCATGTCTGCTCCTACCTGCCCATGTCCATTTTACCCTGGGTGAACAAGTGTCCGGTAGCCCTAGTTTATGCACATGTTGGGGAACTGGTGTAGTCATGGCTGAGAGTGTCCATGGTCATAATCAGCGAGTCATCATTGCAGAACATCAATTTTGGATGGCTTCTGTTTCCCTCTCCCCTCTTTTTGCCCTTTGATCCAGCTTACACCCAAACTGTTTTGCTTTCAATATGGCATGTTTTAAATCCTCTTGTTTTCTAGTTGATGCCGCCGCCTTGCTGCTACTCCTTCCTGCACCCTTCCCCCCCTGCCCCATAACTTCCTCCTCCTCCTCTCCATGCAGTGGCTTCAGTTATGATAAGGAGGAGGTGGGAAGAAAGATCGTGGCAACATGATTGAGCATCTGAGCAAAAGTTCACAAACATGCCTGATACATGAACCTGAAAAGGACAGGGTGGAGAGTACTTGTTCTCCAGTTTGGCTCAGCAATAAAGAGCAAATTGGGTAAAATTTGGCCATTATTTTCAATGGGAAACGTGATTTGGGGATTTCTGGTGGTCTAGGGGGGCATTTTAGGATTGAATTTTACCAAATTTGCTGGGGACCTACTTCTAGCTGTTCTCTAAAGACTCTCCAAGTTTCATGAAGATTGGACTTCGGGGGGAAGGGGGGCACTTTATGGGCCCCAAAAGAAGGTGTCCCCAGTCATCTCCAATCTCCATTATTCCCTGTGGGGAAAACTTGGAAGCTATCTCGGGGGCTGGAGTGGCATTTTGCAAGGAAAATCCTCCAAATTTCCACGAGACCTACTTTTCATTGTCCTCTAAAGACCTCCCAAGTTTCAGGGAGATTGAACCCAGGGAAAGGCATGATCGATGGGTTTCCCCAGTTGCTGTCATTTTCTCTCCACAATAGTAAAAAATCGGGTGGCTGATGGCACCTTGTTTGGGGGGCTTAAAATGGCTCCTCAAGGTCCAATCTTCTCAAAAATGCCACTCCTATCCCCCTGGATAGCCCCCATAGTTTTACCCATGGGAAATAATAGAGATCAGAAGTGGCTGGGGAAAAACAGGCAGGAAAGAGTTGATTCTGGCTGACAGCAAGAAATACTGCCGTGGCTTCCAAAGTTGGGATTACCCACCCACCTTGCATAGATGCCCCCCTTCCTGGTGGGCCAAGCTGCAAGATCTCAGCAGAGGTGTAGAACCCCCATTTTCAGCCCCCTGCCCAGGAAACCTGATGGTTTTTTTCCCCCAGTATGTCCAATTAAGTAAACAAGTCTCCCTATCAGAAAAGATGAACAGGAAGGTTTGAGCATGTGTGAAGAGAAGGTGCATCATGGGATACCATCTCTCATCTGGGAGGAATGGAGAAGAAACCCATGCCAATCTGAGCACAGAATCAAGTGCAGTGTGGCCGCGGTGTGCAAGTGAACAGGAAAGCAATGGGGGAACTCATGTAAGTGCATTCATGTGCCATATGCATGTAATTCGTCTCGTTTAGTTTGGCTCATAGTGATTAACATGCTTGCTAAAGCGTAGTGATACACAAATTCAAACTTCCGCTCATCTTCCGTGAAGCTCAAGGGATGATTTTGGGTCAGTCACTGTTAGCCTAACCTGCTTCACAGGATTTTTGTAAAACTAGTTTAGAGCTGGGGACTGGAGAACCTGAAGTCTTGGACTGACTGATGTGACTGATGGCATACTATTGTTTCTTTTATACTGGCACAACTGGGGAGAAGGGGGCAACTATCTGAGCCTGATCACTCATTTGTATATTTGTATAACAGGAAGTGTAGAGACAGTAGGGCACCTACAGGTTGTATTTGTGGGAAGGAGGAAAGATGCCAAACTCAATTTGCACCTGCCTTTTTTCCCATACATATTTTTCCCAGGTCATTTTCATTCCAGTTAGGCTTGCTTCTGGTTTTCTAGCAGGGTTGCCAACTTAAGACAATTATTACTATTTACTAATCTAGACTTTCAAGAACAGAAATAATCTGTAAATACATATTCCTGGCCAACTTCCAGATAGGACCCGGAGATCTACTGGAATTACAATTGATCTACAGAGATCAGTTCCCCTTAAGAAAACATCTGGGTAGACTGGCTGTTTTCACATGTTCTTATTTTAGCGCTTTTTTTGCACTATGAGTCCATTAGTTGCAATCCCACTATCATGATGCACCGTTCACATTGCCTTGTCTTGTGTGGTTGCATCGTGCTTCTATAAGTTCACATGCCACAGAAAAAGCAGTATTTCAGGTGGTGAATAAGCTCGCATCACAGTTGACAAAAGCACCTTCCCACCCATTTTGCCTTTAAAAAAAAACAAACAACAACAGGAACCCGGTTTTGTGCTATATTGCTATTTCTATATGCAAGATTGAACCTCCCCTCCCCAACAGTAGCATGTGATAGGCTGTATTTTTTTGCCTGCCAATTTATTTTAAAAGACATTAGCGGATCAAGGGTCATTGATGGGGAGAACCTTGGGAGTCAGTGATCTCAAAATGGCACGCGCATGCTTGAACATTTAATGTCCTTGGTTTTTAAAAGACAGCTGTTAGTGCAGTTGGTTCCTTTTAAATGAGACATCACAATAGCATAACAAAGGTGTCCTTTAAAAAAAAAATAGGCCTAACTGTCGCCAGGAGTCTGCAGAGGCTTACAAGATTCCTATTCATGGGTGGGAAAATCTCTTCCTAGGGAGCAAAAACCAAGAAAGGAGGAGGGGTTGAGTTGGAGAAGCATTTCCAAGCATTCTCATGCATGCAGAAAAAGCACTAAAATGTATTACATAGCGGAATAAATGGGAAATCTGTGTTCTCAGAGAAAGTGCAACAATGATTGAGGATGATGAGTTTTTCATGGGTGGATTACGAGGATGTGAGTACAGCTGTGAGTATAGTGGAACAATTGCGATACTGTGGCACTAAACTAAGGATGTATGAAAATGGCCTCTGTTGCATTATAACCTGATACAGTCCCTTCCCAAACCCTGCCATAAGCAGGCTCCCCTCCCAAATCTCCTTAAATTTCCCAACTTGGAGCTGGCAACTTTATACTGAATTGGCAGGAGCGGAAAAGGTTGGGTTCTCAGGTACCCACGAGTGATGGACAAACTCCCATGGGTTTGCCCCCTTGTCCGCTGATCCACCAATTGCTGGGAAGTGGCAAGCCCTTGGAGGTCGGCCACTAACAGCAGGCACCCTAGAAACACATGCAGTGTGTGCACTCCCAGGGGGTGTGAAGATGTCACTCCTGGAAGTGACGTCATTGCAGCAGCGACGGGACCACTCCCACACTTTGTTTGGGGCTAAATTGGCCTCACCAAGAACGTGGGAGCACTCCCATGGCTGGCACGATGGCATCACTTCCAGAGGAGCTGTCATTGTGTAAGCGGCAGAGCAGACAGCTGGGAGGGGGAAAATTAACTCTTGCTTGGAATAAAGAGCTTGAGGGACGGGCTGCTTCCTCCCCTTGATTGGTCAGTTAGAGCCAGCCTTTTCTGACAAGAACTGGGGGACTTTGGGGAGTGAGTCTGACAAGAAAAGTCAAACAGGTTCTCCTCTGGAGTGAGAGAAGAGGAATCTTTTGCCTTAACTATAACATCACAGTCCTGAAGAAGAATTCTATTTAAGAATTCTTAGTATTAGCATCAGCATACTTATACTAAACCCACTTGACAGATACCATAGAACCAGGAGTGTGTTTCAGCAAGAGTGACTGGGTAGTAGGTGGAGACTCTCTTTCAAAAAGAAGAAGGATTATATCTTCTTAGGAGAAGATTAATTCCTACCTAGTTTCTAAAATGGGATTGGCTCTGAAGAAGACCGTGGGTCTGTTGTGATGGGAAAACAGTTTTAAACTAACTCCAGGAAACCTGAGCTGTCATAGGAAATTCTGTGAAGAAACATTGTTGCTGTAACTAAAGTATTAAGTAAAACACCTCTCACTGTTAAGAAAAAGCATATAAGAAACTAAACTTCAAGGAAACTATTTTGCCTGTTACTCAAAGTGTATCCTGTACTGCCAACAAAAAATTTTCCTCAGTACTTTCATCCCTGACAAAACTTATTCAATCCCTGCCTGTTAAATAAAGTTGTAATTTCTTTTAAAACATTATATTGTTTCCAGTGCCATTTCCAACAAGAAGAAAGAGGGCTCCTGCTTCTTCCCATCAATTTCCTGGGCTGGGCTAGAAAGCCAAAATTATATCTGACTGTCAGGGTGGAACAAACAGACTTTCAAACCACAAAGATTAACACACTACTTGGGGCTGCTCAGCCAAAGCAGACAAACTGAATTTTCGCGGGGAAATTCTACCTCTCAGTGGAGAAATGAAGGAGGGGTCCATTATAGGGGGTGATTTAGACTAAGGAAATGGATACATTTCCTTCCACAGCAGCACTGTACCAATAAGAGTCTTCTGCAGCTGCTCAGTTATAAACAAAAATATAAAGAGATCTAATCACAGATTCCAATGTATTACATAGTTTGGTCCTAAAGGGATCGTGGGAGGGAAGGGATGAGATGGGAAGGACAATTTATCTTCTGTTGCTTCTTTTTATTCAATATGAATGTGTGGCCCAGAGAAAAGAGTGCAGAGAAAAGAAGGAAAAATTAAACAGGATTAGAAAATGGGGTATTGTGGGGGGCAGAGGAAGCTTTTTTTGTGTTTGATCCTATACATTGTCGAAGGCTTTCACGGCCGGAGAACGATGGTTGTTGTGGGTTTTTCGGGCTGTATTGCCGTGGTCTTGGCATTGTAGTTCCTGACGTTTCGGCCCGCAGGCCTTCCTCAGTGGTCAATTGTAAACAATTTAGTGTCACACTGTGACACTGAGAGATCTCTGTCTTTTGGTGCTACACCTCTGAAGATGCCAGCCACAGCTGCTGGCGAAACGTCAGGAACTACAATGCCAAGACCACGGCAATACAGCCCGAAAAACCCACAACAACCATGATCCTATACAGTCCTAGATTTTTAAAGTCAAATAACTACCCTTTTCTTTTTGCTCAACATAATGTTCAATCTGCAGAAATTGTTTTCGAAATGTGCACAAATATAGATTAAAATCAAGTTATAAATATAAGGCCTGAATGGCAGGCTACATGTATATGTGTTACATCAATCTTGACCAAGTATGGTCAAGATTGCAATCTGCAGTGCAGATTGATGTAACACACACTTATACATTGGAAACCAAGCCTCAGCTCTAGATAAATCACCAGGAGCATTTCATGATTGGTTTCTATATGTGTGGGTGGATGTGATTATAAATTGTTTACAATTGACCACTGAGGAAGGCCTGCGGGCCGAAACGCGTCTGGTTGGTTTTTATACTGTACCTTGGTCTATTTGTGTTGGTCATTGCACTGTACCATCATCTGTACCATGAGATGTTTTAGCAAGTTTTAGCATATACATGTAGCCTGCCATTCAGGCTTTTAATTAATATTTGTGCACATTTATAATAAATACTTTCTAATATATATTTTTAGGTTGTTACTTGACCCCTCTATTCTGTTCCCGTTTTTTTGGGTTGAGTTTGTGGGGACCTTCCCCTACACCCTCCTTTTTTCTTTTTTGTTATTGTTTCTGAAATGCCAGCAAATCCTTCAAAATGTAAATGCTCCAACCATCACAACATCCAGTCAGTACAACACCACATAGTGACTGATGTTATTTGGACCATACTTAGAACAGCATTCCTTGAATTACCACATCAGAGTTTTGTTTTAAATTTAAATAAATGTTCATATGTTCTCCTTTCCTTTCCCCCATCTCCCATGTGTTTGCGACTGCTATTGTTTTCACTAATCTAACAATAGCCCTCCAGGATGGAACAGTACTCTTAGACACCTCTAGCTTAACTAGGAACCATTTATTTATAAGAATTATCTGGAATATCAAGGGCAAAATTAAGATTGCTGCCATCAAGTAACAAAAAAGGAAGCAATGGGCAGGACAAGTTGTGGGGAGGGGTCGTATTGGTGCCATCCAGAGAGTGAGAGGTTGAAAGAGGGAACGGGAACTCATCTGGGAGAGGAGGACAAAGGGTTACTAGCCATGGAAGGAGCCTCGAAAACTGAAGGGGGCCTAGAGCCTGCTGCAGAGGAGCTCGGCCTACAACCACAGTCGACTTGGGGTGGCTCAGAGCCCAGGTAAGTCGAGGTCGACGGAGGGATACCAAAGTAGGTTGAGGCTGACCTTGACGAAGGTCAACATGTCCACCAGGTCTGGGTTCAGACATGTGCGGCGGGGACGAAGGAGGTCTCCCAGGAGGGAGAACACCAGCTCGCTATGCACGCAGGTGGGAGTGCAGGACAGGATGTTGGTTGCCATAATAGGCAGGTCTGGCCATACAGCAGATTTATTCACCTAATACTCCAGTGGGTTGGAATGGGGGTCTCGGTGGGCTCCGTGAGGTACTCTCACACCATAGCCCCCACTGAGTCCTCCACTGTGAGAGACGCGCCCACTGTGCTGCGGCCAGCCCCACAGCTGACCAAAGATGCCCAAAGATCAGGTGGGGCCATTTGGGTGGGTCTTTCCTGCCATGGCTCTATACCCCCCTCCTCCCCCTCCCCCCTCCTCCTCCTTCTCCGCCGCCTGCCCCTCGCCCCTGCCCAGTTCCCTCTGTCCTGCCTTCTCTTTCTGGTAATGGAGCACTGCTGTGCGGAGCTCCTTTTTCCAGTGCTGCATCTGACCCGCCTGCAGGGCAATGCTGCCCTTGATCCAGAGGTCACAGCAGGAGGCCATTTGGTATGGCACCTCATGGTGCAAAGGATGCAAGCTCTCGGCAACAAATGCCTGAATCCTCCACCCAAAGTTCCAGACCCTGGGGAGCAGCTCTTGCTCATGCTGGAGCTCCTTGGCCAGGAACCGGTCGAGCCCATGGATCAGGGGGACCCAGGCTGGCCTCATACAAGCACAAGAGCTCAGTGGCCTCCTTAAAGGGTTTCAGCATCTGGGACATTGGGGCAAGGACTCTCCATTCCATGGAGCTGTGACTCAGCTCCTCTCCCCGCCTCAGAATGTCTGTAGATGACAGGATGTCTTGCAATGGGCCCTTCTGCTCCATATCATGTTATAGGTGGAATTACATTGGTTGGCAGGTCCTGAAAGAGTTGGTGCTCGGGTCCCCCCCTCCCCCTGCCTCTGGAATAGCTCGCGGGAAGAGTTGATGCTGCGGGAGAAGTGGGAAGCGATGCAGCGGCAGCTCTCCAGCAGGTTGCGCATCCACAAGGTTCCCTTGTCCCAGCTGTCCCTTGGCTTGCTCCCCAGCCCGATCATGTCCCTCATCACCAGGTGCAGCTTGTGCACCATGCACACCAGGCCCGGGAGGGATACCTCTTTCAAGGCTGCCAACATGTTGCTTTCCTCATTCGTCACCATGAAGCCACAGACAAATGCTTCCCTCCTGGCCATCTGCTCACAGTGATGGTGATGTTCTTCCCAGTATGGACCTCATCCATCCCCCGGGCCTGGAGAAGAACTACCCTATAGCCAGGTGTCAAGAATGGCACCTTTTTCCGGGGGTCCTCTGATTTCCACCAGTGGACAGCAATGGCAAGGCAGCTGTGATGGCAGCCACTCCATAGGTCAGCCATGAAGTGTACTGTATGGCTTTTGGGGGCTGACAGCTCCCTGAGCATCATGTCCTGCACAGACTGGTAGAGGGCAGGCAGGACTTGACGCCCAATGGTGCGCCGTGACATCATGGAGAACCATGGCGCAAAGTGCTGAAGCATCCTTTGGAAGCCCACGCCCTCCATGATGGATAGGGGGAATCTGTGCAGGGCAATAGTCTCTGCCACAACACGAATGCCCACCTCCTGAGCCCTGAACCTCCCCTTTTTCAATGGCATTATCCCCGACGGAACAACCTCCCCAAGGGCTGCCTGCCTGACCTTTCCCCTCCCACCAGCAGCACCCTCGGGCCAAGGCTTCTTGCTTGGGGTGGATTCCAGTGACCCTCCCACTGATCTCAGCTCAGAGGAGCTGGTAGCCCTCTGTCTCCCCCGCCGGATGTTTCGCTGGCTGAGGATGGAGACCACAGGCTCAAGTGGTGCATCTTCAGGTGCTTGGTCAGGACTGTCGATGACAGGTACTTCTGGTCATTGCCCCTGTGCACCAGGCTATCACAGACACAACACCACACTACATGGGGGTCATTCAAAAGGGCCGGAAAGTGCCTCCATACAGAGAGTTTGAACCGTGGCCTGCTTGCTGTTCCAGGGGAAGGAGGACGAAGGGTTACTGGCTGCGCTGTGAAGCTGGCAATGGAAGACGGAGTGAGGGGTGGACTGCAGGCATTGACAGCACCAGGAGTTTGGGATGGGGACAGGATGGATGTTTCATTCAACCCCAACCATTCCTCCATGGATCCCTTGCCCTCCTCTTCCTCAAACAGTTTAAAGAGTTCCTCTTTCCCCGGCGGAAAGAGCCCTTCAGCCTCCTCCACAGCCCCCACAGGTGATTTTTGGGGACCAAGATTCTCTGCTGCCCCTGAGCCCAGTACTGCTTCCTGCTTGCCAACTGGCCAATCTTTGCACTTCCCTCCACGACCACCCTTGCCCCCGCCCAAAGCCTCATTGTGGCAGCAAACAAGGATTAAGGAGGAAAGAAAAGGAGAGAACACTGTGAGCCCTCAGCCGAGATGCCTACTGAGCTTGGGCCCAGGGCCTAGCAGCAGCCCTGGAACCAGAGGGAGGGGGGAGAGCCCTAGCCCAGCACTCCTATATACCTGACCAGATCAGGCACTGATAATAATCAATGTGAGCCCTCAGCCAAGGTTCCCACTGAGCTTTGCCCCAGGGCCTGGCAGCATCCTTGGAACGAAAGGGAGGGGCTAGAGCCCTAGCCCAGCACTCCCAGAAACCTGACCAAATCAGACATTAATAATAATGTGAGCCCTCAGCCAAGGTGCCCACTGAGCTTTGCCCCAGGGCCTGGCAGCATCCCTGGAACGAAAGGGAGGGGCTAGAGCCCTAGCCCAGCACTCCCAGAAACCTGACCAGATCAGGCACTAATTATAATGTGAGCCTTCAGCCAAGGTGCCCACTGAGCTTTGCCCCAGGGCCTGGCAGCAGCCCTGGAACTAGAGGCTGAGGCTAGAGCCCTAGCCCAGCACTCCCAGATACCTGAACAGATCAGTCACTAATAATAATGTGAGCCCTCAGCCAAGGTGCCCACTGAGCTTGGCCCCAGGGCCTGGCAGCCGCCCTGGAACCAGAGGGGATAGATCCCTATCCCACCCACCACACACAGAAAAAATCCTGGCCCAATGCACTCTCCCTGTCTCTCTCCCCAAAGGCTAGCAACAGCTCTGTCCCACTGCACTGCCTGCTGAAACTGAAAAGCCAGAGCTTGGAGCACCCTTTTATAACCAGATGTCTCATAGAGAAAAGCAGGAGGTCTGTGGCTGGCAGTCAGAACTGCCTAACAGGTTTTGCAGGCATGAGATTGGAGTGCCCAGGGCTACAGAGCACCCCCTCCCCCCTCCCTCCCCCCTGGCCTCTGGTCCCATGTAACCAATTGTGACCAATTTGGAGCTCTACACTTAGAAGAAAAACCTGCCTATCAAGCTAAGTTGGGCTTTGATTGGGGTTTCCAGGGCGACAGAAGGAGTGCAGACAGAGTTCAGGCAGTCCCTGCCTGCATTGCCAAGGGAATTGATTGAAGGTGCCTGACTGTCTGGCTTCACAAACAGCGGACGAATGCAACAAAGAAGGCTTGCGACAACCACTTGCTTGTTTACAATGGCGCCTCACGAACGGCTTGTTCATGAACAGACAAATGGGCTGTTCATGGGTTTTTTTTCATTCGTATTGCTGTTCGTGCCCATGTCTACTGAAAACATGGCTGTTCTATTTAACCATTGTGACTAATAGGCCTATCTTCCATGAATTTATCTGGTCCCGTTTAAAATCCATTTAAGACAATTATTACCATTTACTAATCTAGACTTCCAAGGACAGAAATCATCTGTAAATACATATTTCTTAATCTGTGAACAGGAAACAACCTTCTAACTTCAAAATAAAAGTTTTACTCAGCTAATTTCCCAACTGCAGTTATACCCCCATTACAGCATTCCTTTCAAACAACACACACACACACACTGCCCTTCGAGAGCTAATGACATTCTGCAGCTGGGACAGCATGAATCTGAGGGTGTTTTTTCCCCTCTTTCTTTCGGTTCTGAGTTATTTACTTCTAAAAGAAAATTCTCCATGGCAACTAGCCAAAGGGGCTTGTCTCTTTAGAGTATGAAATGTGAGCAGATACAAACTTGACACCATATTTCATCCCTTCGTCTTCCTTCTTGTCTGCATTCCTGACGGTAAATTATGGGGTGTCACCAACCATTCAAAAGTGACAAGGAGCAGTTTTTAAAAGAAAAGTGGGGAGAACATGAAGAAAAATTAACTATTTCAAAACATTCCAAAAGACCCAAATTTTGTTCATGCCTCCAACAAGACACGTTTTGAGCAGTTAGCAGTGTTAAAGAAATGATTCTTTCTTTGCTGTCATTCCCTCAGTAAAGGGGGAGGGCCACCAAAAGTCATAAATAAATTGATTGGCTGAGAACAAATGTTTATTTGTGCATTCCAAAACAAACCTATAGAATGTATTGAAGTAAAATGCAGGGATGACAATTAGTTCAGATAGCATTTTTTTTTGAGGATTTAGCTGAATCCATGTAGAGTATGTCAATCAGCAGCTATTCTTATGTGGAAGCTCCATATTCAGAGGCAGTAAATCTCTGATAGATGTTGAGTTTTAAAAAACAAAGAGTGGCCATTTCTGCTACACTCCTTGAGTTATAGAGCCGGCCACTCCTGAAAACAGAATGCTGAACTATACTATATAAACCCTGTCTCTGATCTTGTAAGGAATTTATATTTTTAATTTTAGAGGGTTTCCTCTCCCCTTTGGTGGACTTAGAATGCAATCATATGCATACTTATTCAGGGGTGTGTGTGCATGTGTGTGTATGCACGTGCACGCGTGCGCACACACACCAGCACCTTATTTCAGGGCTCTCCAAAATCCTGAGGGTGGAAATTGGGGCAACCTTGTATTTTTGTCCATTCAGGTCCCATGAACCCCAGCCTAGCCTCTTTGGTTATCCAAGGAAACCACCCCCTCCTCCCCAGATGATTGATGGTCTGATGTACCTTCCCCTATAAGAAAATACTAAAGTGTTTTGGACTTTTCAGTTTAGATAAAATATTTCTGGAGGATGGAGTGGGAAAAATTTATAAAATTACACATAGTGTAAAGAAAGTGCAAAAGGATAAGGATGCAGCTAATGGCTATTATCCACAGCCATCAAAATCCCTGTCTGGAGGAAACAAATATCTCTTTGCCCTCCTTAAATTGAGGCTGGCTCACTCCTTCCAAACCAGTGGAGTTCCAAGATCTTTGATTGGCTGGCAATCTCGTAGATTTGCATGATTGGTTCAGAACCCTGGAGGATAGGTAGGATTTGTTATCGTTTCGCCAGGCCTGCAAGACAGAGATGTTCCACCAGGCATATGGTTGAGGATGGGCTTGGCCTCACCGACTGATAAAAAGAAAAACACTGAAAGATCTGAACCATCCTTAGAGCTGTCCATCATCATTTTTTGCTTTTTAAGTAGCGTCTGATGGCTGCCATCTGGCTAATTTTATATTATTATATATTGTATGATTAATGGTTTAAATGGTTTTTATTGTTTAATACTATATAAGTTATTCAATGTGTTTTAATATTGTTGTAATCCACCCTGAGCCCACTTGCGAGGAGAGTAGAATAAAAATCTAAAACAAATAAATTAATTAAATATGGGGGTGGTTGTCACAGGGGTCCTCTCTAGAGGGCTAGTATCAGGAAGCTTCATGTGATGAGCCAAAGAGAGTTTACCCTGTTAATTTTTCATGGAAACTAGAGATCTGAATCTGTCTTCCTAGATCTCATCCACCATTTGGACCACTATGACTCATTAGCTCTAAACATTAAAACTGTACACATGTTACAATTATAAATACAGAAGTCACAACCAACTGTCCTGTCTCTGGATTCAAATAATAACCAGGTGGGTTGAGAGTTTACATTGGGGATGGGGGGGGGGTGAAATTGTCATGTTAGTGGTGCAGTTCCAGTGGCAAAGGAAGTTTTCTACCTCCCTACTGCAGCCTTCTATGTGACTATTAGTTCACATGTGACTTGCACAAGATTACCATTTTCCTGTTGGGAGCAGGGAATCCCACACCCCTGGCTCCCATTTTCTACAGCTGCTCCTGCAGCCAGCAGGAGAAAAATAATGGGGGGAAATGGCAGTGAGGATCAACTTTCCAAGGTCAGATGGGACTGGTGGGGGGGAGTGGAGTGACATAGGAAAAATATGTGACTGTCAGCACTGCTGGATCATGTGGGATCCATCCCAGTGTGTGTATAGGCCATTCAAATATTATACATAGAAACAGGAATGTGAAGGCCAACAAAACAAAATCCACTTTTTTCCCAAGAAATTTTTCCCAATTTAGTCAATGGTAGGTAGGTAAAGGTACTCCCCTGTGCAAGCACTGAGTCATTACTGACCCATGGGGGACATTGCATCACGATGTTTTCTTGGCAGGCTTTTTGTTAGGAGGTGGTTTGCTATTGCCTTCCCCAGTCATCTACACTTTACCCCCAGGAAACTGGGTACTCATTTTACCGACCTCAGAAGGATGGAAGGCTGAGTCAGCCTTGAGTTGGCTACCTGAACCCAGCTTCCGTCAGGATCGAATTCGGGTCATAAGCAGAGCTTGGGGCTGCAGTACTGCAGCTTACCACTCTGCACCATGGGGCTCCTATGGTCAATGGTAAAACTGGGAAGTTTGAGGGACCACTGGGGAAAAAACCCTCCCCCTCCCCGCCCTTTTGGAAAGAGTGAAATTTTTTATTCAAAATGTGTAATACAAAATTTTTTCAATAACAAACTACAGCATTAGATAATGATAATTTCTAGATATACTGTAGATATACAGCATATTTTAAGAATGTATTTGTTGTTTAAATGTGAATAATTTTGGCAAATATTGATCATGTACTGTAATGTTAAATGATAATACAAATAGACATAGACACAAATCAAAATATGAATCAAATTTCATGATGAATTGGGCCTATTTGTGTATCACAAAACCGCATTTCGTGGGGCTGCATTTTTCACGAAATCTATGACTTTTGGGGCCGATTCGTGAATGCTTTGTGATGCCAGACAGGTTGGCACCAATCCATTGATTCCCTAGGCAACATAGACCTGGAATATCTGCAGACATTTTGTTGCCGTGGAAACCCCAATCTTAGCCCACATAACCTTGATAGACAGCTCTCCCTGCCAACCTGAGAGCTGAGCAATGCGGGTCTGTGCAAGTTTACCTGGGAACTGTAGACAGGGACTCCTTCCCCTCTCTGTTTCCCTTGTCCATTTTTAAGAACAGGATGGTGGAGTAGTGGCGGCGGCGGCCTCAGTAGCTCCTTCTGCAGCTGCTTGCTGCTTGCCAGCTTCAGGAACCCATCCCTGACTCTCTACCTCCCATCCTCCTGCTGCTGTGACATACCTTCCCACCCCACACCCCCGCCCCCAAGCTCCACGGAGCGGATCCTGAGCAGATGATCCAGAAGTAAAAAGAAGTCCAGTAAGTACCAGGACAGGTCCCCACCGCCTGCCAGTTGCTAGGGAGAGCTGGCGGCTTTATGAGGCACCCACCCATGGCACCAGCCAATGACATCATTCCCAGCACACCACAGAAGTGACTGGTTGCTCTGGAGGCCAATTCTGAAAAAATCAGCCCCAAACACTATATTTTATGCCGAATTTTAGAGAAGTGTCCCCAGCTCAATCTATTATTTCTGTCTCATGCTGCAAATTACATCATTTGCTGGCACCATGGGTACATGTGCACGCTTTGCATGTGCACACAGGTGAGTGTCCAGCCCCTGCAGCCCCACCCCCACTTTGTCCTTAAGGGGACTTGGTTGTCCTAGATCAACATTTTTATTGGATGGGTCAGTATACACAAATCATAATATTCAATATCCATATCCATCACATTATATCACTCCCACCCATTCCCCCCCCTTTTCAGTTGACTTCCAACAGTTTTCCATTCCCTTCATCTACATTACATCACTATCTCCTATAATATTAATTTCTAATTAATTATAATATATAGTATAACATATCTATATCTACCGTGTTTATAATAAGTCTCTAATATTACTTTCAAGATTATAATATAAAATATACTATATCATTCTTACTTATATACTATTCATATTTTCACCTCTAACCAATATAAAGTAAAGATCTCTTCTCCCCTCTTAACAATTATCCAAAGACCACATTTTGCCTTTCATGTCCCACTTTCCCCCCCCCCCATAATTCTTAAGTTTCTCCTAACTCATAGCATATTCCACAGTATCTTGTTCTTTCAACTTCCTTGTTAGCTTGTCCATTTCTGCCATATTTAGTAATTTCAAAATCCAATCTTCCACTGATGGTATCTCTTGAGTCTTCCACAACTGTGCATAGGACATCCTAGCCGCAGTAATCATATAGAACACCATTGTTCTATCCATTCTATCAAATTCTTCTAGGTTCATACTTAATAATAACAATTCTGCGTTCTTAATCACATTTTTCTGTAAGATATCTGACATAACCTCTACAATTTCCCCCCAGAATTGTTTAGCTTTTTCACAAGTCCACCACATATGATAAAAAGAACCTTCATGTTTCTTACACTTCCAACACTTATCTGACATTTGACTATTACCATTTGCTAACTTTTTTGGCGTTAAATACCATCTATACATCATTTTATACACATTTTCTCTTATAGTGGTACATGTTGAAATTTTTATAGTATTTTTCCACAGTCTTTCCCAAGCTTCCATCGGTATATCTTTATTACAATTTATTGCCCATTTCACCATCTGTACTTTAACTATCTCATCTTCTGTAAACCATTTTAACAAAATTTTATATACTTTAGATATCATCTTTTTCCCCTCTTGAAGTAAACATTCTTCTAATTCCGAGTTCTTAGCCTTAAATCCTACCTTTCTACAATCTGTATCATATAAGTCTTTTATTTGTCTATATTGAAACCAACCATACTGAAACAGCAGTTC
The DNA here is from genome assembly GCF_028583425.1 of Eublepharis macularius. NCBI lineage: Eukaryota > Metazoa > Chordata > Lepidosauria > Squamata > Eublepharidae > Eublepharis > Eublepharis macularius. Next base: position 198,042,918 of record NC_072790.1, read on the forward strand.
TTCATTCGTTTTAAGTATATATTTATCACAATCTACTCTTAAAATTTCTTTATATGTCCTCCACTCCTCTCCATCATATTCCACCTTTGGGTTTACAACTTCTGCTGGTTTAATCCACATTGGAGTCTCTTCATCTAAATATCTCTTATATTTTTTCCAAACCGCAAATAAACTCCGTCTCACAAAATGATATAAAAACATAGCATCAGCTTTTATCTTCTCATACCACAGATACGCATGCCATCCAAAAAGTTTGTTGTATCCTTCCAACGTCAATAGTTTATGGTTTTTCAATAACATCCACTCTTTCAACCAGACCAAACATATAGCTTCGTGATACAATTGCAGATTCGGTGATTGTAGTCTGCCTCTCTCCTTGGCATCATATAGTACCTTCATCTTAACTCTAGGCTTCTTCCCTGCCCATACAAAGTTCATAATCTTCCTTTGCCATTTTTCAAACTGTTTATTATCTTTCACAATTGGTATTTTGTTTGCATTAAAAACATTATCCTCGGAAGTACATTCATCTTAATTACAGCAATGCGACCCAACCATGATAAATTCATTTTATTCCATTTCAACATGTCCATATCTATTTGCTGCCATAATTTGTCGTAGTTGTTTTTAAAAAGATCAATATTTTTCGCAGTCAACTCAATACCTAAATATTTTATTTTATAGACTACCTCACAATTCGTTATCTCCATTAAATCTTGTTGTTCTTGCTTAGATATATTTTTACAAATTATTTTTGATTTGTTCTTATTTACATAGAAGCCTGCTATATCCCCAAATTCTTTTATTTTCTCCATAAATCTTGGCATATTTTGGATTGGATCATCCACTATCACCATGATGTCATTGGCAAAAGCTCTCACTTTATATGAAAATCCTTTAATTTTCAAGCCTCTTATCATATCATCTTCACGTATCTGCCTCAGTAAAATTTCCAATACCATCACAAACAACAATGGGGAGAGTGGACATCCTTGTCTTGTTCCTTTACTTATTGCTAACTTTTTTGTTATATCAGAGTTTACAATTATAGCTGCAGATTGATTTTTATATATTGCCTTCACTGCTTGAATAAACATCTTGCCCATTTGCATCTTTTCCATTGTGGCAAACATAAAGTCCCAATTTAAATTGTCAAAAGCTTTTTCTGCATCCACAAAGAAAAAACCGACTTTTTTTCCTGGATTCTTATCATAGTTCTCTATAGCATTCAATACTACTCTTAAATTGTCTTTTATTTGTCTATCCGGCAAAAAGCCTGCTTGTTCCTCTGCTATAAACTCCACCAACCATGTTTTAAGTCTTTCAGCCAATATTTTTGCAAAAATCTTATAGTCATTATTAGTCAGAGATATCGGTCTATAATTTTTAACATTCGTTAAATCCTATGCTTCTTTCGGTATCAGTGAGATGTTAGCTTCATTCCATGTTTCCAGTATTTCCTGTCCTTCTAATATTGCGTTCATTACTTTTTGCATCAATTGTACCAATTCATCTGCCAATACTTTGTAAAATTTAGCCATAATTCCATCTCGTCCTGGCGCCGTTCCCACTTTTGTTGCTTGTATCGCCTCCATAATTTCTGTTACTGTAATTTTAGCATTCAACTTGTCTTTCAATTTCTTAGGCACCTCTGGCAATTTCATTTTAAGAAAAAATTCCTCCATTAACCTTTTGTCAATAGGTTTTTTCTGATATAATTTCGCATAATATTTATAAAATGCTCTCCCAATTGCATTTTGATCAAATAGCTCTTTTCCATCTTCTATAATTTTGCTTATTATTTTCTTCTCTCTCTTTTTCTTCAACTGCCATGCTAGATATTTCCCAGGTTTGTTGGCTCCTTCAAAAGATTTTTGTTTCGGTCTTTTCAGTTCCCATTCCACCTCTTTGTTTTCCATCACTTTTATTTGTTCCTGTAACATTCTAATCTCATGTTGCAATTTCTTTTTACCTGGTCTTTAATTGTTGCTCTTTTTGCGTTATCTTTTCTTGAATTTCCTTCAATTTCAATTCCTTATTCTTCTTATCTCTGGCATTTAAATCTATCAGTACTCCTCGAATAACAGCCTTATAGGTATTCCATACTTTATGAATTGGTACACCTTGATCCACATTGCATTGAATAAAGCATTTAGTCTCTTTTTTGAGAACATCCAAATTTACATGGCTAAGCAGGAGATCTTCATTTAATCTCCATCTCAGTTTTTTCCTTCTCATTCCAAATCTCCACAACATAGGGTTATGATCTGAGCTAATTTTTGGCAAAATATCCGTTTCCTTAGTCCACACTGCTAATTCTTTAGATGCCCAAATCATATCTATTCTTGACAGTGATTGATGACTTGCTGAAAAAAAGTATATTGCTTAGTCTTTGGGTTATGCTTTCTCCAAATATCTTCTAAGCTTTCTTGTTTTTGAAGCTCCAAAAATGACTTTGGCAATTTTCCCATCTTATTCTTACTCATACTTTTTTTTGTCTAATTGTAAGTCCACAACACCATTAAAATCCCCTGCCACAATCACTTGATCATATGTCATTTGATCCAACTGAGTCATTATTTCATTAAAAAATTGTTCTTTTGCTCCATTAGGTGCATATATTCCCAAAATCAATGTTTTTTTTCCCCATTGCACTCAAATTCCACCGCCAGATATCTACCATCTCTATCACCAACAATCAACTTTGGTTGCAATTCTTCTTTTATATAAATTACAATTCCTCTTTTCTTTTGCTTTGTTGCCACTACAAATTCTTTACCCAATTTCTTATTTTGTAAGTACTTATTATCTTGGTCTCTTATATGGGTTTCTTGTAAACAAATTAAATTACATCTTTGTTTGATAAGCCAATGAAATATTGCCTTGCGTTTTGAAGGTGAATTAAGTCCATTTATATTCCATGATATTAATTTGTACTCCATATTTAAAATCTACTTGTTTTAGGTAAGTCCTTTTCATTCTCCAACAGGAACACTTCCATTGCATGTTTTGATTTAATCACTTGTCTCACAGATTGGAACTCAAAACTCAAACCTTCAGGTATTTCCCATCTATATCTTATATTCATAGATTTCAGTTTCTGTGTCAAATCTCTGTATTTCTTTCTCTCCTGCAACACTCTCCTCGGTAAATCCTTCATAATTCTGACCCTTGTCCTCTCAAGTAGCAACGGAGATTCAAATGCTTTCTAACAATTTCCTCCTTCATTCTCTTTGTAGTTAGCTGGACAATAACATCTCTTGATAGATTCTTTTGCTCTGCATATCTTGAATTCACTCTGTAGGCTATATCCAGACTGGGCACCACCTCTTCTTTTTCCTTATTTAAAAATTCTGCTATTATTTCAGTGATTTGCTTCAAGGTTGATCCTGCCATTGTCTCTGGAATGGCTCTAAAACGAAGTTGTTTTTCCGTTGCTTTGTGTTCCATCACCACCATCCTATCACTTAATGCTGATGTTTCTGCTTTTATACCATCCGTTCTGAGTTCCACCTCCTGTACCTTCTGCTGTGTTATTTGCAGCTCTTTTTTTATCTCATCAATATTTTTCGCCAACTCTGCCACTTCAGATTTTATAGCCTCTTTAATATCCTTCAATAAATTTTGCTGTGACTCCTGTATCTGCTTTTGCGATTCCTGTACCATTTCTTGTGTCTTTTGTATAATTTCATTTATTTCTTTATTGCCCTCTGTCACTTTTTTGTCCAAGCTTTCAATCGCTATCTGCCAGTCTCTATCTTTATCTTTTTTTGCCATCACTGGACTTGCCTTGGCACCCCACGAATCCGCTCTCTTTCTCACCTCCGTTTTCTCACCTGTCACTTTAAACTCCCATATTAAATCTTAAATTAATAGTCCAATTTTTATATCTTTCAAAATGCCGGGCGTCTTTTCTCTATGGTACAGTCTATGGTAAAATTCACAACCTTCCCTTACTCAAAATGGCAAATTTCCCTTCTTCTTCAAAATGTCAGGTATTTTTTCTCTATAATATAGTCTATGGTGAAGTCTCCAGCCTTTCCCACACTCAAGATGGCGAACTTCCACTTCCTCTCAGGTCCTCTGTCCCATGCTGTTCTCCTTCCGTTGCTCCCCCAACACACTTCATGCCCTTCTAGCCACGGCTCGCTGCTTTTAACAAGTACTCCGCTTCTCGCAATCTTCTAGCCACTTCCCACACTCCTTCCCCGCGTCATTATCTCTCAAACCACAGGTATGCAAAACAAAACGTCTTTTTCACTGTTTTTAGCTCTCTTATATTCAAAAAGTCACAATTTCCACTCCCAATCACTTTCTTACTTCCTCCGCTTTAGGTATCTGTCTCTTTAATTCAATATACTTTGGTCTTTGTTTAATTATTTAGTCCATTAGGGGAGATAGCAATCTTTACTTCTTTTATTCTTCTTGGGTTGTACTCACTGTTTCTTTTGTTCAATTCTACTTTAAATCTGTTTCTGAAGCTTGTGTACAAAAGTCCTGTGCCAATTAAATGACTCCAAAAGCTGCTGCAGAGATAATAGCCGCCCTTCTACGAGGGGACCTCAAGGCAGAAAGGGAATCCTTAATCCAGAACCCCCCCCCTCTGCCGAGATCACTCACTCTTGGGACTACCAAGCATTCCTGCCCGATTTCTGCCTGAAATCAGGGGGCGGGTGGTTAAGGCCAAAAAACAGCACCTCAGATGGTCCAGCTCCCTGGATCACTTCAGACCTCCATGATCCGACTTCCGGTTTGGGATTTATGGAGGTCTGACGCAGCTCCAACTGCGGAGCTGACCGGACTGCCGTTTTAACTGGCCGGCGGGGGCAAAACAGCCCGCGGCCGACTGCTCTCAGGCGGAGAGCAGGCAAAGAATGCTCAAGACCTCAGGGCGTGTTGATCTCGGGCGAGGGGGGGCTCCACGCGACGGGCCCCCTCACGACCCTTGAGGTCCCACCCTGTGACAGGTCAGCAAAGATCTCTGCGGCAGTTTCGGGGCCAATGCGGTTGGCATAAGACCTACGTACCCAAGCTTCAACAGGGGAAAGAGGAGTGGAGGAGAAACGAAGATTGAAACAGTGATTACAACCCACGGAAAGTGAATGGGAAGGTAAAGATCACTATCTCCTGATACGGGACAGATTGTTAAAAGTAAAGAAGATTAAAAGTTGATTTTAAAACTGCAACAGGCTAATTATAACGGGGAGAAGACTCGGCAAGAGTCGAAACAGAAAAAAGACTAAGTTTAAAGAAGTTATTAAAGAATTAGGACTATTGTTTTGAATACTTGCGGTTATGGAGCTGTGAGAAAATTCTGCCATCGCGAGAGCTACTGCGGGAAGTCGGGAAACAGGAAGTACGTAATAACAATAGAGTTGCTGGAGAGAAGCGGCCCCTGCCGGAGGGCAGGAAGAAGGGAATCGCCATCTTTGAAAGGGGAAAAGCCGCGGCTTCAGCGGAAGAGGAAGTAAGCCATTTTGAATTACAAAAACCATAGAAGAACCATAGAGAAAAGACGCCCGACATTTTGGATTCTTTAAAAGTTTTTTCTTTGCAAAAAGACTGGGACATTTAAATTAAAAATTAAAAAGACGCTTAATTTCACGCCACGGAGTTAAGGAAGAGGGCGGACTCGTGGGAGCGAGCCAAGGCAAGCCCCACGATGTCGAAAAAAGAGTGGCAATCGGCAATAGAGAATCTAGACAAAAAACTCTTAGAAGTGATCAAAGAACTTAAGGACATTAAACCGGAGCTGATCAAAGAGGTTAAACAGACAGTGAAAAGTGAGCTGTCAGAAGTAAAGAAAGGTATGGAAATAATGCAAAATGAACTGCAAGGAACACAGCAGAGAGTTAAAGCAATAGAAGGCGCGGTGGAGAACTTAACTGACACGCAACAAACAGAGATGAGGCTGATGAAGGGGAGAATGGCGGTTGCGGAAAGCAAACACATGGAGAAGCAGCTAAGATTTCGCGGTTTGCTGGAAGTGGAGGGAAAAACAGCGCAAGAACAGATGACGGAGGTGTTAGCTGAATACCTGGGGAAGGAGGAGGAGGAAGTTGTGGCTATTCTGGATGTGGTATATCGTGTAAATTCAAGAATTGCGACCCAGAGGAAACTACCAAGAGATGTGATTGTGCAATTCACGACCCGAAATATGAAAGAGAAGATTGTGACTAAACAGTTTCAAGATCCATTGGAGATTGACGGCAAGACGATTATCATTATGAAGGAAATACCCAGATCGGTGTTACTGGACCAGAAAAAATATAAGGCGCTGATTCAGATTTTGAAGGACATGAAAATCAGGTACAGATGGGAACTACCAGAGGGAGTGTCCTTTGAATTTGGAGGGGCCAAAAGACGCATCAGATCGGAACGAGAGATGGAGCGATTTATAAGAGACAATGAAAAGGACTTACCAGCAACAAGATTATGATTATGGAGTGTAAAGTTATATCTTGGAATGTAAATGGACTTAATTCACTGAACAAGAGAAAAAGCATTTTTCACTGGCTATTAAAACAAAAATGTGATATTGTTTGTTTGCAAGAGACCCATATTCGAAAACAAGATGTAAAGTATTTAAAATTAAAAAAATTGGGCAATGATTTTGCAGCGGCCTCTAATAAGAAAAAAAGAGGAGTAGTGCTTTACATTAAAGAGGAGCTGCAGCCAAAGTTTGTAATGAAAGATGTGGAAGCCAGATTTATAGCAGTGGAATGCATATGGAATTTAAAGAAAGTGCTGGTAGTTGGAATTTATGCACCTAATGGAGCAAAAGAAAGTTTTTTTGAGGACTTAAGGAAGCAACTAGATGAACTTTCATATGATCAGATAATACTGGCTGGAGACTTCAATGGAGTGACGAATTTGGAGTTAGACAAAAAATCATCAACTGCACAAAAGAAAAGAGGATTGCTACCAAAGTTGTTTTTTGAACTGATACAACAGGAAACCTTAGAAGATGTATGGAGAAGACAAAATCCGAAAAGTAGACAATTTACGTTTTACTCCGCAAGACACTTTACATTATCGAGAATTGATATGATCTGGGCCTCAAAAGACTTAGCGTTATGGACTAAGGAAGTGGAAATAATGCCGATGGTAGGCTCGGATCATAATCCAATTATGTGGAAATTGGGGAGAAGGAGCAAAAGGAAAGGATGGAGAATAAATGAGGACTTACTTCAAGAGGGAGAGAATATGGAGATGCTTAGAAGAGAAACAAAGTTCTTCATACAATACAACATGAATAAAGAAGTACCAACCAACAAAGTTTGGGACACTTACAAGGCGGTAATTAGGGGCATACTAATGGACTTAAATGGAAGAGCCAGAAAAAAGAAAGAGGAGAAGAGACAGGAGATTACGGAAAAAATAAAAGCCAAAGAAATACAGTTAAAGAAGAGACCGGGGAAAAAGAAAATTTACCAGGACATTAAAATATTACAAGAACAGCTAACAGCAATGAACAATAAAGAGCTGGAGTGGAATCTTAAAAGACTGAAGCAAAAAGGGTTTGAAGGTGCAAACAAACCCGGGAAATATTTGGCATAGCAATTGAAAAAGAGAAAGGAAAAGAAAATAATAAACAAAATATGTGAAGATAATAAAACGTATCTGGAACAGACATCCATTAGTAGAGCCTTCTATAAATTTTATGCTAAATTGTATAATAAGAAAGAGGTCAATAAAGAATCAATAGCGACATATTTGGAGAAAATGAAGCTCCCAGTAATCTCGGAAGCGTGGAGAGACAGACTGAACAATGAAGTAACGGATGAGGAAATAAAAATGGCAATACAATCAACAAATTTGGGAAAGGCACCAGGGCCAGATGGACTTACAGCTAAATTTTATAAGACAATGGCCAATGAACTGGTACCATTCCTAAAAGAAGTGATCAATGGAGTATTAAAGGATCAACAGATTCCAGATACCTGGAAGGAAGCCAACATTTCATTGATCCCTAAAGAGGGCCAAGATCCAACTAATGTGAAAAATTACAGGCCTATATCCTTACTTAACAATGACTACAAAATCTTTGCGAAGATACTGGCAGAGAGAGTGAAGGGGTGGCTTTCGGAAATTATTGAGGAGGAACAAGCAGGTTTTTTACCTGGTAGACAAATCAGAGACAATTTAAGGACAGTGATTAATGCTATTGAGTATTATGATAAGCGTTGTGACAAAGAGGTTGGTTTCTTCTTTGTTGATGCAGAGAAAGCGTTTGACAACTTGAACTGGGACTTTATGTTTGCCACTATGGAAAAGCTATAAATGGGAGAAAAATTCATAAGAGCAGTTAAAGAAATTTATAGAGACCAGAATGCAGCAATTGTGGTCAATGACGAGACTACCAAGAAATTGACTATAAGTAAAGGAACAAGACAAGGTTGCCCGTTGTCTCCGCTGCTATTCATTTTGGTACTGGAGATTTTGATGATACAAATACGACAAGATGAAGAAATCCGCGGAATAAAAATAAAGGACTTTTCTTATAAAATTAGAGCATTTGCGGACGACATAATGTTAATTGTGGAAGATCCAATGGAGAATATGCCAAAAGTGATAGAGAAGATTAAAGAGTTTGGAGATTTGGCAGGGTTTTATATCAACAAAAAGAAGTCAAAGATATTATGTAAAAATATGACTAAGCAAAAACAACAACTGTTAATGGAAATAACGGATTGTGAAGTAACAACTAAGGTGAAATATCTGGGAATTGAACTGACTGCAAAGAATATAGATCTATTCAAAAACAATTATGAAAAATTATGGACTCAGATTGAGCAAGATTTGATCAAATGGAATAGACTGAATTTGTCATGGCTGGGAAGGATTGCAGCAGTTAAAATGAATGTGTTACCAAGAGTAATGTTTTTGTTACAGACAATACCAATTATCCGAGACTCTAAGCAGTTTGAAAAATGGCAGAGGAAAATATCAGATTTTGTTTGGGCAGGTAAGAAGCCTCGAGTGAAAATGAAAGTTTTACAAGATGCAAAGCAAAGAGGCGGAATGCAACTACCCAATTTAAGACTTTACTATGACGCAATCTGCCTAGTGTGGCTGAAAGATTGGATGACGTTGAAGAATAAGAAATTATTGGCCCTAGAGGGATATAAAAAAATATTTGGATGGCATGCATACCTATGGTATGACAAAGTAAAAGTGAACTCTATGTTCCTACACCATTATATACGGAAAAGCCTATATGCAACCTGGAAGAAGTATAGAGACTTCCTACAAGAAGGAACCCCCATGTGGGTAGTTCCGTATGAAGTAATAGATCCGAGAGCTGTCTATACTGAGCAACAGTGTTTAACATATAAGGAGATAACCCGAATAGAATCTTCTAAACTTAAAATAAAGACACAGGACGAGTTATCTCCCAACTACGATTGGTTCCAGTACAGGCAGATCAGAGATCTCTACAATTCGGATTGTGTAAAGGGAGGCATAAGAACAGAGAATTCGGAACCAGAGCAGACACTTTTGAAAGAGGATAAGAAGGAAATTTCCAAGGTATATCAAGTACTGTTGAAATGGTATACTGAAGATGAAATAGTTAAAGTACAAATGGTGAAGTGGGCCATAAATTTTAATAAAGAGATAACAATGGAGGCATGGGAATACTTGTGGAAAAACACAATGAAGATTACAACGTGTACTAATATCAAAGAGAACATTTACAAAATGATCTATCGTTGGTACATGACACCAAAGAAGATTGCGCTAGGGAATTTGAACACTTCTAATAAATGCTGGAAATGTAAAAAACATGAGGGCTCTCTGTATCATATGTGGTGGACGTGTGAGGTAGCCAGGCAGTACTGGGGAGAAATAATAAAAGTAATAAGTGAGATTCTACAATTTCAAATTAATAAGAACCCAGAACTCCTGCTACTGAACTTGGGAATGGAGAACATTCCAGCCCAACATAGAACATTGTTATTTTACATGACAGCAGCGGCCAGACTTTTGTATGCGCAAAAATGGAAAGTACAAGAAGTGCCAACTATTGAGGATTGGACTTACAAATTGCTGTATATGGCCGAAATGGACAAAATGACAAGAAAACTGAGAAATCTGGACCCAGGACAGTTCAACACAGATTGGGGGAAGCTGAAGCAATATGTGCTGAAGAAATGGGAGGTGGGAAGAGAACTGTGGCAGTTCGAGAATTACTGAAATATGACGAAATGTAGAGGGGGGTGACTTTACCGGAGGGTAGAGAGAGAAATGAAAATGTCTAAGCAGCTATTTTGTTAGATTGTTATATATAGAAAACATATAGAATACGGATAGAAAATAACTAACTATAAGGACCGACTAATTAATATTGTTTCTGGTATAAACGTGTAACATGTTAAACTGAATAAGTCTACCTGAAGAAATATATGGATTAAATTGATTGATAACTTTTGACGATAGTTATATAAAGTAATATACAGAATATAAGTCAAATTGGTTGACTTATATAAATGTATGGGTTATATGGTATAAGGCTTATAGAAATATCTGAAACCAGGAAACTACGAAATTATGTTAAAAAGGGACAAATTGTTTGTCTAATGTGGAAGAAGGGACTTAAAGATAAGATAAGGTATAGAGTATTAAAAATAGTTAAAGAATTATTGCTTAGATTAAAGGGAAAGTACATGTTTGTTAGATAGATGAATTTAAAATGAGTAAGAGAAAAGGGACAAAGGGTTGGAAAACTGTTGGAAGTCAAAAGAAAAGGGGGGAAAGGGAGGGGGTTAGAAATTGGGAAATGGGAATTGATTGTAATATGTAATTATATGATTCTAATTCCAATAAAAATTTTATTAAAAAAAAAAAACTTCAGACCTCCATGATCCCAAGCCGGAAGTCTCGCGACTTGGTTGTCCTGGTGGAGAACCTAAGTTGGGTCTGGGGAACCTGTACCTAAACTATTTAAAAACCTGCATGTCTAATTTGGTCCTTAGAATACGCATCTAAATATCTACATATGTACAACTTATATATATGTAGTTTGGCCATCTGATTAACAATCTTGCTAAAAACAGAGCACATGAAAGGCTGTAACCAAACCTCTTATGTTTTGAGTTTTGAAATTTTACTTGCTTGTACTGGTTGTGGTTGCTGTTCCTTTAACAGATAAATTTTGCTCTTTTAAACTGATTGCTGCTATTGTTTTTATACTTTGATGCTTTTTATCACTACTGTTTAAAGCAACATTTATTTATGTAATTGTTAATAATATTTTAATGTTTGCATTTTTATTGGTGCTGATTTCCTTTCAATTGTTTTCTGAAAGCCACCTTGACAGCTTCTAAGCTTGTAAGACATAATTTTAAGTAGCCGAAAAACAAATGAATACATAGAGATCACGGGCATTTACTCCAGGTGAAATATGACTGTTTCATATATTCACTGAATGCATGAACATAAGAAGAAGCACAATTCCCATTTAAAGATAACTTATTTTATTTATGTTATTTGTAGCATGCCTTTCACACTGAGAATCAAGGCGGATTACACATTGTAAGTCAATATGATCAACAGCTAGGACATTCAATAAACAATACAATATGGTAAGGATTGCAAATAATTGAAAACAAGCAGAAATCTGATACAGCGCTGAAGGCAATGCTGAGACAAAACATAAGTAAATTGACAGGACATATTATCTGATGCTTTAAATATGTAGTCCTATATAGTACCTGTGCTTCATGTTGTCTAATGTCAGTCCTAGAATTGATTATGTTCTGTTTCAGCATTTCTTCAATTCTATAGTGGATCCTTGCTAATGCTCTGTCTTTGTAAACTTGTATTTTTTAACCTTATGGCATTGTTTATGGAAATATCCTTGATACTGTATGAAAATGTCCTTGATACAATACTGTATGGAGATGTCGATACTGATTGTACGAATCTCTCATTATGTAATCTGCCTTGATTCTCAGTGAGAAAGTATAAATGACATGAATGAATGAATGAATGAATGAATGAATGAATGAATGAATGAATGATGCAAGGCTATCTGGTAGGAGCATGTCTAGATCAACAGAGGCCCACTCAGAGCGGTTTACAAAGTATGTCATTATCCCCACAACAAAACACCCTGTGAGGTGGGTGGGGCTGAGAGAGCTCCAGAGAACTGTGACTAGCCCAAGGTCACCCAGCTGGCTTCAAGTGGAGGAGTGGGGACTCAAACCTGGCTCTCCAGATTAGAGTCCCGTACTCTTATCCACTATACCACTACACCAAATCACTGCTTTACAGCTGTGGTTGGTAGGGTGAAAGCAAACAGATTGAAATGGAACCCAGAAAAGGAGGAAGTGAGGCTGGTTAGGAAGGCAGAGATATTGAAAGATATTGTGCTCCCCACTTTCGATGGGGTTCAGCTGACCCTTGCAGACTTAAGAGCAGGGGGTTATACTGGACCCAGTGCTCCTGCTAGAAAAGCAAGTAAATGCAGCTGCAAAAAAGGCCTTCCACAAACTCAGTCAAGCCTGGACAATGGCCTCCGGCTCCTACCCTGTCACAGCCAATTTGATCACCTGTATCATGGTAATATTGAGACTTGACTACAGTAATGGACACTGCATAGGTCTCCTGTCAAATTCAATTTGGAGACTCTAGTTAGTGCTGAATGCTACAGCTTGTTTATCATGTGCTAGTCAGAGCATGCATATTACTCCCATTCTGCAATCACTGCACCAGCTACCCATTGGTAACCAGGCTCAGTTCAAGGTTTTGGCTATCACATACAAAGTCCTTCAAGCCCTTGGCCCTTCTCTCCCTATACTCTCTCATGGCAGCTCTGCTCATCTGAACAAGGTATTCTGCAGGTGCCACCCTCTAAAGTGGCAAAAAAGGCTACCCATACACATGTATTCTACATAGAGGCCCCCACCTTATAGAACAGCCTGCCTGAAGAGATCAGGGAAGCTTCCACTCTCCTGGCTTTCTTCAAACTGCAAAACTGAATTATTCAAGAGGGCTTTCTTACACAGGAAATGGAGTTATGCTGTAAGGAACTGATTAAAAGGAATAGGAACTGCAGACTATACTACTGTGCACTGTCTATTATTGTTGTTTATTATGTCATGTCAAATTGCTTAAGTTTTGTTTCAACATTGTTTCAGCTCTGTATCAGATTTCTGCTTGTTTTCAAATTTCTGCACCTATACCCTATTGTATTGTTTATTGAATGCCCCAGCTGTTGATCGTATTTACACTGTGTAATCTGCCTTGAGTCTCAATAAGAAAAGCAGGCTATAGATAATGTAAATATATGAATATGTTCTATTTGGCATATTTGTGGAAGTTAGAAGTAGGGTAGATGTCTGAACTTCCTATAAAAAAAATTGCCAATATACCCAATACTTTAGAGAGAATTGCAAACTGCTGCTCTCTATGCTTCCTTAGCACATGTATCTTATTTTTTGCCATTTGAGAGGTGGGGAAAATAAAAAAATTGATGGTAGAAAGCAAATTCTGGAGTAAACAAGAGAAAATGTATTATTTGGACAGATAGAATCTCATACAATCACAATAGGTGGGACAACCAGCATATCTTTAATATAAATCATCGTATCTGTATTATCGTATTTAGAGATGGGCATGAAACAGGAAAAAAACCAAATGAGAGTATCACATTTCATCATGTTCCGCAAATCACAGAACATGAACTTCCACGAAATTGTCCCGTTTCGCGATACAATTCATTAGAGATGGGCATGAAACAGGAAAAAACCAAATGAGAGTATCACATTTCATCATGTTCCACAAATCACAGAACATGAACTTCCACAAAATTGTCCCGTTTCGCGATACAATTCATTAGTTTCGTGATTCATCTGAATTCGGGGCACTTCAACGGCCCCCTTCATACCCAGAGATGCCAAACTTGCAGGGAGACTTCAGCAGGCTCTCCTCCAGCCACCCTCCAAGTAGCTCTCTTCAGGCACTCCTTGCTGACTCGTCCTGCTGCTCTGACATGTCCTCCCCCTGCCTCCAAGTTCTCAAAGGAAAATCTGCTCAGCAAATGATGTAATTTGCAGCATGAGACAGAAATAATAAATTGAGCTGGGGACACTTCTCTAAAATTCAGCACAAAATATAGTGTTTGGGGCTGATTTTTTCAGAATTGGCCTCCAGAGCAACCAGTCATTTCTGTGGTGTGCTGGGAATGATGTCATTTGCTGGTGCCATGGGTGGGTGCCTCATAAAGCTGCCAGTTCTCCCTAGCAACTGGCAGGAGGTGGGGACCTGTCCTGGTACTTACTGGACTTCTTCTTACTTCTGGAAGTGATGTCATCACACTGGCTGTGGGAGATCTTCTGTGCTTCATGCGGGGCTAATTCCTAAAGAATTGGCCTGTTTGGGGCTAAAATCAGCGCTGCACAAAGCACGGGAGCACTCCCACAGCTAGCACAATGATGTCACTTCTGGAACTGATATCTTTGCACCTGGCTGGGAGTGCACATACTCCATATTTGCCCAGGATAGGCAGGCGCCAGTGGTGGGAGATCACTGGGCAGCTTGCCACCTCCTACTGATCACCAGTGATTGGCAAGCAGAGTGGCAAAATGCCAGCAATTTGCCTGCCATTGGCAGGCACCTGAGAACCCTAGAGCTTCAGCCTGCATCCCGCTATTTCCCCTGTGCCTTTCCCCTCCACTGGCTAGGTAAACAGTAGCAGAGATTAGAGGCTGCTAGGGGTGGGGATCTCCCACCATAGCACAGACATGGCATCTGTGTTTCATGTGGCCACACAGCAGCTGTGGAGAATGGCTTTTTTATGTTTAAAAAAAAGGGGAGAACCCAACACTGTAGGGGACAGATCTCCTGCCTTCCCTCCAAGCCATTTTCCTGTAGCAAAACAGAGCTTGGGTTGGAAGCTTATTTCTCCATTTTTATTATTCTATGTGCACAGAACACTCTATTCATATCTCATTTGTCCCTAAAATCACTGGAGGTCAGGGCAGAGTCTGTCACTGCAGCTCTGCTCCCCAAAACACAGAGATTCCCTGTACATGTAAGCCTTTTTCCAGGGGTGGACTGGGAGGGAAACATAGCCCTGGAAAATGGCCCTGTTCCCGGCCCAGGACACATTGCCATGAAGGAGGGAGGGAAGGAGAAGAAACCAGCAGCCCTATACCTCACATGGTTTGGTAGGGTGCATTCCATAGCCCAGGTGCAGCCATCTGTTTGCTGCCCTGGCTTGCCTGGGACATGACCTGCCTTTCCTGGGCCAGCAAGACCTGTAGCATTCAGGAGCTGCTCTTTCTAGGCCAAGTGTGGTTTGTGCTAGCCAGGAGCCACCTTTCTCTGGCTACACACAGCTCACCCAGGCAGGGAGCTGCCTTCCTCAGGCTTAGCAAGGCTCCCCCAGGTAGGGAGATGCCTTCCCTGAGCAAGGTGCAATTCTCACCAGCCATGATCCACCTTCCTCAGGCCAGGTGTGACAGGTAGGAAGGAATCCACTTTCCCAGGGTCAGGAGCAGCTCTTCTACCTTGGGCTAAGGCAGGCTAAGTGTGGGAACAGGGGAGGATATCAGCTCACCAGGAAATTATTTGGTGGCAACAATGGCCAGTCCACCCCTGCTCATTTAAGTCCTTACATTTGATCAGATGTATGAGGAGAACACACTTCACATAGCCCTCCCAATATGTGCAGTCAACATTTTGTCTAAAAAGGGCAACATGTATTTAGTCTTGGTACACATGTTCTAGAACCCTATGCATTGTCGGTTTGGTGTAGTGGTTAAGAGCAGCAGGACTCTAATTTGGAGAGCCAGGTTTGACTTCCCACTCCTCCGCGTAAAGCCAGCTGGGTGACCATGGGCCAGTCACAGCACTCTCAGAACTCTCTCAGCCCCACCCATCTCACAGGGTGATTGTCGTAAGGATAATAATTATACACTTCGTAAACTGCTCTGAATAGGTGTTATGGTCGGTATATACTAATGTTATTATGTTATTAAATGTGATGACTGAAAAGGGCTGCAATTTGTGTATGAATGAACATACTTGGATGGCTTCTATATTGCTGATAAGGCATTTGACCAGTTTTCCCACCAAGCAGTGTGTTTTTTTCTCATCTGTTCTGCAATCACCTCTCTAGCACTGGCTGCTTTCCCTACTCTCCAGCTGCAGGCAAACACAGTTGATGCCAGAAAGAACAAGATAGGAGGGGGCTGGAACAGGGAATTCTTTGTTTCCTTTGGCAAAAAAAAAAGTGAGGCATTGCCACTGAGTGAATGGGCCACAGCAGCTGATCTCTCCTTGCCCTATTTATAGAAATATAGAATTATTTTTCTGATACTGAATGAAGAGTAAGATAACTTTCAATTTGATCAACAAGAGGTACTGCTCATTGTTGGGCTAAAAGGCTATTATCACTATATCTAATACTAAAAGGGCAGGCCCTTATGGTAAGGAAAGCAGCAAAACAAAGCCACCCACAGATAAGATTGAGATTGATACCTATTAGGGCACCTCAGTGTTTCATATTGTTGTGATGACTTACTAAATTAACCAAAAGAGAGAGGTGAGCAACCAGATGCAGCCTGGTGAAGATGTGCCTGCTCCTAAAACACTATTGAAAACAAGTCAGCATCCATATAAAGAAAGGGATGGAAGGAATCTGTCTGCTCAAATCCCTGAGAGTTTAGAGAATCTTCAAGGGTAGCATTTTGAGAGGTTAGATGGAATTTCCAAATTATCCCCGTACTTATAATTGCTCATGGTCCCTGTAGGGCTGCCAACCTTCAGATGGGGCCTGGAGGATCCAAAAATCCAGCTGATCTCCAGATGACAGAGATGAATTCTCCTGGAGAAAATGGCTGCTTGAGGGGTGCCATTTATGGCATTAAACCCCACTGAAGTCCCTCCTTCTCCAAACCCTACCCTTCCCAGACTCCACCCCCAAATCTACAGGAATTTCCTAACCAAGAGTTAGCAATAGAGGTGGGCACGAACCGGGCTGGTTCATGGTTCACGAACTGGCAGTTCATGGGAGCTCATTTCTCACAAACCATGATGGATTTTAGCCCATTTCATTCATTCGTATTTCAGTTCATCACTGCAGACAGTGTGGCACCGATCAATCCATTTCCTAGGCAACGGGGGGGGGGATCTCTGCAGACCTTCTGCTGACCCAGAAGTGATGTTTTCACAAACCAAACGAACCAGTTCACGAACCAGGGAAAGTTCGCAAAAGTTCATGGTTCATGAAACGCGACAAACCACGAACCACATGGTTCAGAATTTTCCCAGTTCATGCCCACCTCTAGTTGGCAAGCCTAGGTCCCCTCTTGTCACTAAATCTAATAAATATTCTAGTAGCCTCCTGTGTAAAAAATGAGCAGCAGCGGGAGAAAAATAAAATAATAATTTTTAAAAACAGTGTCTGTACTGCTACCTTAATTCAGGGGAAAACCTAGAACAGACATAATGTAGCTCTAGGGATGGATTTTCCCAGAAGTGACATAGCTGAGCAGATGACGTCAAGTTGGGTTTCCTCCAACTCAACATTCATTTAACGTATCATCTAATCAGACCCTTGGAGAAATTCACCTGCTCAAACGTCTCAGAGTCCAGAGAATCCTGAATAGGGAGATTTAAGGGGGGATTTCCAAATCGTTACACCTTCCAGTTATTCTTCACAAGCCCAAGCCTGTCCTTAGCATTTTCTCATTCATTTCATATTACAGTAATACATCAGAACCATTACACAAATGTGTCCTTATTTTTAGTACTGTCAATCTGAATGTATTCCTGCTTGTAAGCAACTAACACTTTAGTAGACATCCACAATACATTTCAATGAGGCTTGTGCAGGAAAACTTTCATGGTGGATTATGCTTTTACATGGCTTAGTGGACTTAGATGGGAGTAACTCTTAGGATGAATGAAACAATTGTTGAGGATAAGCCCATCGACAGTTATTAGCTATGATAGTTAAACAGAGCTTTAGGGAATACCAGTTGCTGTTGAGAAACCATTGTGGTTGGCTAGTGCCTTCCTCTTTGTGGGCTTTCTGGATGTAACTGGCTAAACACTGTTAGAAACAGGATGCTGGGATCTCTGATTTGACCTGCCAGCACTCTTTTTAAATACCTAGCTAGTAGCTAGGTATTTGTAATCTCAGAGGTGGCTGTGGGGTGGATTTGTGGATTATTTCTTTTGCATGCAAAGTTATTCAACCCTGAAAGAGTTAAGCAAGGGAGAGTTCTGGAACTGAATTAATATTGGTAACTCAAGATGTCCATGAATGTGGGACATTCATGCTGCTGTAGTTATTCTTGTGCTGCCTTCCCCACCAAGCCCTGACATGCTTGCTTCCATGCATACTTCTTGGATTTCACTAGAAGCTAAAGTCTAAAGAGATCTGATGACAAACAAGCCTTGATCTTTAGACAAGGGGGGTGGTAAATGCTCTTGCATCTTTTTTGCCATGATGAGATAATAAAAGACATATATCAATCAATGGGTCTCATTTTGCACCACTTGGCAATGAAAACCAAGTAAGTTACTCTGTGTGCGTGTGCGTGCGTGCACAGCTTACCTGATTTTATTGGCTTTTTAAACATATGTATATATGTTTTAAAATTCATAAACAAATGAAAAAGCACAACACAAGATTCTATTTTCTAACATTAAAAATAGAGCCGCAGCGTTTTAGCTGCTTAATTGGTCAGGTGAATCTTATTAATATTTTTATCAATCAATCAATGCAAGTATTTACAAAAGCCATAGATGGTAGTCACCATCCTAGAAGAGGAATCCTTCCTTCTCACTTGTAAAGATAGAAGTACTGTTGGCTGCCGCTGCCGCACTGTTCCCCAGTGGGACCCTTGGGTGAGGACCCGTGGATGCTGAGGGATATACCCCCTCCCCCTCCTCGTGATGACATGTCCTCTCCCTCCCATCTTTTCTGGCAAGGCAGGAAGGTGTGTACTGTTGGCTGCCGCCTCCACACTGTTCCTCAGTGGGACCCTCAGGTGAGGACCCACGGATGCTGAAGGATATTCCCCCTCCTCATGATGACAAGTCCTCTCCCACCCACTCCAGGAATACCAGCGCGCTCCTCTTTGGCCTGGAAGATGGGGAGGGGATCTTCCCACTTACCCCCCGCCCATGACAGGTCCTCTCCCTCCCATCCTGTCCGGCAAGGCAGGAAGGTGTGTACTGTTGGCTGCTGTCGAAATTTTCCTTAGTGGGACCCCGAGGTGAGGAGGACCTGCAGTTGCTGGGGGATCGGGCCCCTGTCCAAATGTCATGTCATCCCCCACCCACACCAGGAATACCAGCTCGCTCCTGTTTGGCCTGGTGGGCGGGCACATGGGGGGGTGCCACCTCCCTGTGCCCACCAAGCCTGGCTGTCATCACCCACATTCCTGCCATCTCAGCGAATACCAGCGTGCTCTTCGTCCTGGCAGGCAGGCACATGGGGGGTGCCGCCGGTGAGTGGCCAGACCCCCCAACCCCTGAGGGGAGGCGGCTTGCCACTGCCTCCCCATACCCACCAGGCCCGGTGGCTGCCCTCAGTACACACCTTCTGGCCTGCAGCGGGAATACCTGCATGCTCCTCTTTGGCCTGGCGTCCGAATGTCATGTCATCTCCCACCCACGCCGGGAATACCAGCTCGCTCCTGTTCGGCCTGGTGGGCGGGCACATGGGGGTGCCACCAGTGAGTGGCCAGACTCCCTGCCCCCTGAGGGGAGGTGGTTCGCCGCTGGCTCCCCATGCCCACCAGGCCCACCGGCCGCCCCCAGTACACATCTTCTGGCCTGCGTCAGAAATACCAGCACGCTCCTCTTTGGCCTAGCGGGCGGGCACATGGGGGTGCTGCCAGCGAGCAGCCAGACCCCCCACCCCCTGAGGGGATGCGGCTTGTCACTGCCTCCCTATGCCTGCAAGGCCTGGTGGCTGCCGTCAACACCCACCTTCTGTACACTGGGCCAACGTCAACTGGTGGCTCTAATTGTATCGAGTGGGAGTTTACTGGGGGCCTTGGATTGGAGAGGGTATAACTCCGAGATCCCTTTTGCGATCTTGTCCAAACTTGGGTGATGGCTGTAGGAGAGGCTGCAAAAGGACTCTCTGGGAATATGGGCTCTGTAAGTGTCACGAGGGCCGTTCCTCACCCAATGAACTGTGAACTGGTTCGGCAATGGAAAATGTTTGTTGTGGTTTGCGATCTCGGGATCGTCGTCGGCACCAAACCGTGAACCACTGATTTGTTAAATTTTTTTGGTTTGTACCCATGTCTAGTAGAGATTGCAATGAGAACTAGGGCTCAACCTAATACACCATACAGGGTTACTATACTCCCATTTCTGCACCCTTGATCTTCTTGGAATAAGCATAGAATGCAACTGTGGAAAACAAAATTGACAAAAGCAACTAATCATAGATTGAGAGATGGTGCTGTATACATACACCGAGATGCCTGAGGCCCTTGCTGTCAAGTATGTCCTCCAACCAAGTCACCACAGCAGACCCCATTCTGTAGCATAGTGGTTAAGTAGTTGGGTTGTGGATCAGCGCTCTGGTGGTTTGAATCCCACTACTGCTGTGACCTCATTAGGTGGTCTTGGGGAAGCCACTCATCTCAGCTTCAACTCCCAAGCTGTATTGTGTGAATTCTAATAATAACATTGATTTTGTTCACAGCTCTGAGTGGCTTATTAATCTGTCTTGAAGTGCAGTATATAACCAGTTATTATATTTACTTAAAGCACATTCACATTCTAAGTAAGCTGACTGATAAGGAACTGACTTCCAATCTTAAAATCTGGATCACAGCCTTATTTTGTTGCTTGATGGTTATGTAATTCCCTTCATATTTGGTCAGCCACCATATATCCATGTATATGTCTAGATCTCCTCCCAGTCAGGGTGGGGGATCCACACACACCCAGCAGTCCATCCTGCTGCTGTGTCAGGCTATGGGTGACAGGATATGGTAGACAGGTCTCTGTACCATTGCAACAAGAAGCTCTTGGTTAAATAGTTTTATTCAGAAATCCAATCATTTTCTCCCTCCCACTTAGACCACAGGTTTGTGCAGGAAAGGATCTGGGAATTTCTTCTGGAGTTTATACATCAGCCTAGACAGGACAAAAGGCATAAGAGTAAACTGTAACATTTCAGACAGTACAAGGTCACTTCTGTGAGCTTCAAAGAAAAGAGATAAGACAGCTGTGTTCTCAGGCTACTTGAGAAATTAAAGTGATGGTTAGAGCATTTGCAATTTGCAAAATGAAATCAAGATACAGCTTTAGCAATGGTTCATCACATAGAACAATGACATGGATGTAGAGGTACAGATATGACATGCTGCTCAGCTGTGTCATGTGAGAAAAAAGGGGGGAAATTGGGGCAATTGACAACATCCCAATGCACTGACATCACTCCCTGTGACATCAGTATGTTGTTGGGGACGCTGTAGCATTTGGGCCAAAATGCTGGATGTGGTGACATCACTTCTGGTCACACGGAGCATCACCAGTAACATCATTACATCACTGGTGTGGGCCTCCTCTGCCTGGTGAGTCTCCTGCCAGTTGCCAGCCTTTTGCTGGCAACCCTACAATCTTTGTGTTAGCATTACAGTCTCGCCCTTTGTCAAGACATGCACAATAACAGAATGGAGGGAGGCAGAAGGCCAGGAGTAGAAAATATCCTTATGTACAATCCTGTACACCTATTGTATCATAGCCAAAGATATAAGATCTAAGCATCTAGCCTCCTGTGCTTCAAAGGAAAAAGCTTCCTTCAGCTGGAAGGCATGGGAGAAAAGTTACTCCCAAAATATCTATAATCATACACTGGAAGTACATGCAGTGCTTCCAAGTCATTTTCAAAAGTGTGCTTCTTGCAACATTTTTATAACTTGAAATATGTTCTGGCAGCTGGATTAACTGCCGTGATAACACACATAAAGATAAGACACTCTTCTCACATTTTTTAAAAGTCTGGAATATTATAAAACTAGCTTCAAATTTCCTTCACCAATTCATCAGACGTTAAACCTTAAATGCTTCTAAGACAAGTGAAAAACAAAACAGCATGCCTTTCTGTGTGCTTAGCTTTCCAAAACTGGTTTTAGTAAGAAATGAAATATATACTGTTCACATTTTAGTGAATTTGCGTAGCTTCTTCTCATTTTTGATTTCTTTAAGTCTCAGAAGTCTTCATTCATATTCCCCCCCACCACCGCAACTTCTTCCATACTGAGAATGCCCCAAGAGTTGTACAGGACAATGGGGTAGAGAGTCAGCTGTATTATACGGAGACTGAGACCTGATTCTAGATTGTTATTACTGCTTCTTATCAACATTTAGATCCACACACTCCACTGGTAACATGAAGAAATTGTGATGTCCCCAGTTGTGATGTCCCCTTTTGCTTGCAAATCAGAAATAGGGTGCTCACTCAGGTTTCTACTCTTAGGATCACACAACAGAGTTGGGTGTTTTCTAAATAGCAAAAAGAAACAAGAATGAGAGTGACTGGTTTCAGGACAAAGGAGCTCATGCAGTTCACAATTCTAACTAATAAAAAGAAGTAACTACAGGAGTCACATGGGATGGGCAGATTATGTGGGCAATAACCACGTGATGTCTTTGATGATTTTTCCCAAGGACTAGAGACACTGAAATGGTTATGTGATTTTTCTTACATAATTTTTTTTCATCCAAGCATTACCAGAGGGGAAGAGCTTTCAGCTATAAGAAATCAACAACTACACCATTCCTGCAACTTATGAATCATATTGATGGCATGGCCTTGAGCAAATCATTCTCAGCCTCAGTTTCCACCTTTAATTTGAGTTTAGCAACTGCTTCCTAAGATGGCTGTGAGAAAGGCTAATGAAGGATTGTAAAGCTGCAACAGAAGTGCAGCCTTCCAGCTGACAAGTTTACAATAAAAAGTATATCTGTAATATCTCATGTGTAATATATCTGCCTTCCACACTCAATCTAAAACTTCATTCCCCGATAATTGTCAAAGTATTCTGGAAATTGTTGACTTTAGCTCATCCTTGTTAAAAGGCTTATGCTGGGTAACAATCACTTAAAATGTGTCTCTATTTAAAAATAGAGACACCTAAAACATATTCACCCGGTAATAAAATAAGTTTTTGTTAATAAACAATTGTATACATATTTGTATAACAAAAAGGGCCTGGCATTGACTGTGCATAGAAAAATATGTGTAAATTGATTGCATGTTACCCCCAAACCTCTGATTTTGCATTCTCACTAAATAAGCAAGTAAGAATATTGTGTCTGTGATCAATTATGCACGTAGAGATACAGTGAACCGGCCATGACAAAATCCCTGGTCCAATCTGTTATGGGTTCTGGAAAATATAGAAAAATAGTGTTGGATCCTATGACTCAGTTCCACTAAAGTGAAGCACTTTCCCCCAAGTGCCGCAGTTAGCAGATGTGAATGGTAGGATCCACCCAGTGGTCTAGCTCTGGCAGGAGGCTGGTTCAGCATCTGCTTCTATTCCTCCTTGGACATCTCTGGTGCTCCTCACTAAAAAAATTGTATTCTGTTTTGTGCAGGGTTTCATTGACCAAAAAAACTTGAAGTATTGGAACAAGAAGCTTTATAAAACAAATTATTCATTATACGTATAAACAACATTCAGTCTTTTCAGATACTGTTCCATTAGTCAAGCCGGGGAAGCTCCTATAAACTGACAACTACAGAGGAACCAAACAAGTTATTGTACTTGGCTTCTGTCAGACTCCCTCATGATTGTGACTAGAGGTGGTCACAGACTGGAAAATGGCATGGACCGCCGGCTCATGGTCTGTCGGTTTCCACAGACCACGGACCACAAACTTTTCACAGACCTGCCTCGATTCGCAAATCAGTTCATCAGTCTGTGGTCCGTCACTTTCAGGGCCCTAGGACCACCTCCTACACACTCAGAGATGCCAACCTTGCAACAAGGCTTCAGCGGGCTTTCCTCCAGTTACCCTCCAGGTTTGGCCAAGATTGCATTTCGGAGGTCTGAGTTACAGACCCCCCAAAGCAGCCGCCCCCAGGAAACTTCCAGTAGATATTAGGAGTAGACATGGGCACGAACAGCATTACGAACGGGGGCTGGGGAACCACAAACAGCCCATTCGTCCGTTCTTGAACAAGCCGTTCATGAGGCTCCATTCTAAATGAACAAGTGGTCGTTGCAAGCATCGTTCATTGCCTTCATCTGCTGTTCATCAAGCCAGACAGTCTGGGGCCTTTCAATCAATTCCCCTGGCAACGGCAGGGACTGAACTCTGTCTGAACACCTTCTGGCTTTTCTTCTGGCTTTAACCCTTCAAAGTACTTCCAGCAGAGAGTCCCGTTTTTGCCCCTGTGAAGAGAAAATGACAACAAAGGGAAGGACCCATGGATCATGCCTTTCCCGGGGTGCAATCTCTCTGAAACTTGGGGGGGGGGGCTTTGGAGGACAGTGAGGACTATGTCCCCTGCAAATTTGGTGGGTATTGGACATTGGGAAGGTCAGTTTCTGGGGTGTTTAAAGGGCCCTGCCCCTTGCACGTGGCAGGAAAGGGCCCTTTAAACTATCAGCTGGCAGGGAGCAGGGGGGAATTCCCCCTGCCCCCTGCCAGCTAATAGTTTAAAGGGATCTTTAAGGGGCCACAAACAACAAACAACAAACATGTTTGTGAACAGGGTCATGTTCGCTACTGTTCGTTGTTCATTGTTTGTGGATGGCAACGAACAACGAACAGCTTGGCTGTTGTGGGTTTTCCGGGCTGTATTGCCGTGGTCTTGGCATTGTAGTTTCTGACGTTTCGCCAGCAGCTGTGGCTGGCATCTTCAGAGGTGTAGCACCAAAAGACAGAGATCTCTTGTTCAGCTTGTTCATTTTTTTTTCGTTCGTGCCCATGTCTAATTAGGAGTCACAAATGCCAATTGACTTACATTGACTTGCAGCACCAAAAAGTTGCAATGAAGCAAAATCAAACAGAAAAGGGTGGGGGAAGAGCCCCCTCACTCACCACATAGACACCTTCCCAGCCGTTGCCTAAGGAATTAATTCTTGATCCTTGCTCTCATAGAGAAGAATGGGAGCTCTCTGTTTGGCAGGCAGAGCTTCTTATCAAGGTTTTGAGGGCTAAGATTGGTGTTCCCATGGCTGCAGAACGTCCACCCCTCAGTTGCCTAGGGAATTAATTCTTCCTCCTTGCTCACATAGAGCAGCATGGGAGCTCTCTGGCAGAGCTGCCTATCAAGTTTTTAAGGTCTGCAAAACGTCTGTGGATGTCCCCTCCATTGCCTAGGGAATTGATAGATCAGAGCCAGGATGTCTGGACTCGTGGACCAATGGACCAGCCCAAACAGACCAAAATTTATGAAAGAGTCCCATGAACTTTGTGTACGCAAACCGCAAACCAGGCTGGACCATGTCAAATTTCAGTCCATTTTCCAGACCATGCCCACCTCTAATTGTGACTAAAGACAAAGCAAGAACAGCCTGTTATTGTGACTACCCTGAGATTCTGTTTTGTCCATAATGCTCTATGGTAACAGAACTGTTTCAGTAGGTAGCTGTGCTGATCTGCAATAGATGAGCAAGGTTCAAGTTCATTAGTGCCTTAAGGACAAAAAAGAGTTTATAGGAGTGCAAAATGCACAAAATTAGCATCTGTAATGCAAGAAAAAATTATGGCCATTTCCACACATCCTTAAAGTGACAGCCCACTCACCAAACACCGGTGGATTTTCTCCTGCACTCCACACATCTCCAGTTTCAAAGCAGTAGCAAGCTGTTTGCCTTCTGTTTTTTCAGATCCTTTTCAGGGATGCAGGAAAGTGCAAGAAATTGCGTTCTCATATAAAGCACCCAAAAACCCGGAAGCCAAACAGCCTGCTACTGCTTTGAAATTGGAGACGTGTGGAGCAAAAGAGTAAAGTCATCAGTGTTCGGTGAGTGGGCTGTCCCTTTAAGGACTTGTGGAAATGGCCTATGTCTTGATTCAACCTTGGGGGATCCATTGTTCCAAATTTGCAAATAAACTCAGTTTCACCAATCTTGTATTATAATTTCCCTTTGAAGTTTCTCTGCTTGAGAACTGCTGCTCTTAAGTCATCAATGGAAAGTCCTAGAGGATTAAAATGTTCTCCCCCTGGTTGTTAAATGTTGTGATTTTTATTAAGCTAATTACAACACATATTATAGCTAGCTTCCTGTCAATCTAATTTAAAATACCCCTCCTACCCTCTGCTTGGATTATAAGGATTGCTTCTTTTTTCCACTCCTCATATATGACAAAGGAAGCTTTCACTCTCAAAAGCTCAAATCTTGGAAATCTAGTTGGTCTTTAAGGCGCTGTGGGGCCCAGATCTTACTCTTTGACTACAGATCAACATGGCTATCCACCTGCAACTATCATCATGGAAGGTGGCCTGTGCTGTATGTAACTCAGTTTCAGAGTTTTAAAAAGGAAAAGAGTTGTATTCTAACACTTAACAAAAATGCCAAGACGGTCCTCTTTTGTGTGCCTCTTTTGTATGACTATAACTCCTAGGCATCAAAGCAGAGTTATAATAAATAATATTTTCTGACCTAGCAGGAAAGCAGAAAGGATAAATCTACAAATTTTAAGGGATGAATTTAGACACTAGTATACAGAGTGTTCTATATATACATGCCTATTGCACACAGTTCCTTATACAGCAAAAATCATTTCACATGAATTGTGAATGTGACTGGGGCTTTTATACTTATGCTGTCAATGGCTTATCATGAACAAAAATGAGTTTGCACTACTGCAGCCATAATCTGAGGGATAAATAGCATTTTTATGGAAGTTACCTAAATGCACAAATGGGTTCAGCCTACGCCTAAACAACATTTGCAGATTTCCAGTTTAATATTAAATAGTAATATTAATCATGGTAGCATGTAACTGACAAATACAGAAAATACAAAAAGACACTTTGCTGGATGAATTTAGCATGAATTTAGGCAGATAGTGAGAGGGAGGCCAGGAAGGGATGAGCCAGTGCCAGGCAATCATGGCCCTTTTTTATATGCCCAGAGTAATGCTTATTGTCTCTTTTGGATCAGGAAGGAATTTTCCTCCAGGCCTGATTAGCCAGGGATCCTGGAGGTCTTTTTGCCTTCCTTTGGGCATAGAGCAGGGATCACTAGGAGGGAGCAGGGGTAGCTGTGAATTTCCTGCATTTTGCTGGGAGTTGTACCAGATGACCCTGTGTTTCTATGGCTATTGTAAAAGGATGAGTGACTATAGACTTTACTACTATTGCTGTATGATTCCACAGGTTTGTTCCTATGTTGGTCTTAGAATTGCTTATGCTCTGTTTCAGCATTTCTTGAACCCTGTATTGGATTTCTGTTGGTTTAAATCTTTGCAAAATTGCACATATATATTCTATTACATGTTTATAGAAATGTCTATCTAGTCAGTGACTACTTTGCTTTAGAAATTTCCATCACTTCTCTAAAGAACAGATATTTCTTAAAACATTTGAAAGGGAGACAGAAGTGGATTTTGCAAGTGGTTAGATCCACATTCCATTGGATATTGTTCTATTGCTGCATTGTCATAATACTGCTCTCCCTGGATTTTCTTGTGTGGACAAGGCAATTAGGAGTGATTACAACAGAACAACAATAATACAATATCCCACTATGAGTGGATCCAGCCAGTGTGCTTTTCCCTGAGTGGTGGATCCAATGGTGTATATTGAACTGTGCAAAGACCCCCCCCCCACACACACACACACTGCATGAATAGGCACCAAAGTGTGGAAAGATTGAAAAATATAAAGTTTCCACTCAATTAGGAGAATTAAAGGGGGGAGGAGTGCTGAAATCTGGAAAATATCTTATTACCAGGAAAGCATAAAGAAATTTATCAGGGAGTGTCTGATGTGCATGTGTACAAGCCCCAACTCAAGGAAATCAAGATCATACTCCCAGCGTAGCTCCTCATGTTCCCATGATCCATTTGTGAATAAGCAAGAAAATAAAGTAATTCAGACAGCATTACAATACGTGTCAAGTTCTGTTTGCTTAGCTACTCAAATTAACAGTCTTGGAATTGCCTCCATAATTGATGGCAAATCAAGCTATTTTGCTTTCTTTAGGATAGTGCTGGATTACAGCTTGGTTGTAAATTTATCCTTGTTTCTGCTCCAAATATGTCATCTGAAGTTCTAAGCTATTGTTAGGAATTCCTGGGTTGCTTGTATGAGTATGAATTAATGAATTCAGTGAGTCAGAGTTATGTACCCACCCATGGGGATACAAATCCTTTCTGTGTGCAAGAATAGCCTTTTTTTTCTAACAGCTTGTGAATGTTAATAGCCTTTTATATTTAAACTTATCTCCTCCCCCCTCAAATGTTTCTAAAGAAATATCTGAATAAGAAACAGCTCTCAAAATTAAAACAAAATACACCTAACCATTTTCTAACACTTACTCTAGAAAAGTTATGGACATTTCTAAAACAGATGCTATAGACCTTCCTTTTGGTTAGATGCCTTTTGCTCAAGAACATGCAGGCTCAGCCATAGATTAATGCTTATGAGCATACCAAGGAGCTCGTCAGATGCTCCAGGGAAGCAACAAAGGAGGAAGCTAGGGCTGCTAGTCCTTTTGTGGGGGCAGGGGATCCCCTACTCCCAGCCTCCTTCCCCCACCATCACTTACCAGGCCAGCAGGGAAGAAAGGCATGAGAAAGACCCGGGAGGCAAGGAAGCTCCCAGGTAAGCATGCAGCAGGTGTGCACCCAGCAGGTGCAACACTATCACTTCCTGAAGTGGCACCAGCATGCCCAGCTGCAGGCATTCTCCCGTGCTTCACAGGGACCAATTCAGGTCCCCAGTGGGCTGAATTGGCCCCACACAAAGCACGAGAGTATGGCTGCTACTGACTCAATGACATCACTTCCCACAAGACTGGTCCCCCTCTTCCCACTGGGAGGGTATAGGGACCTGGCAACTCTAGAGGAAGCATGATTGACATGCACTTCCTCTCTCCATACTTCCAGATCTCACATGAAGGAGAAGCTGTGCGTGCCCCTATAATCTTGCCCAATCTACTGAAGCTCCACTCAGTGATGAGGTAAGTGATTGCCACAAACAGGGACTTTTATGCTGTGTTACCTAGGTTGTGGAACTTCCTCCCCACAAGCGTTTGCTTGATGTCTAGCCTTTTAAGTTTTTAGGCATCAAGCAAAAACTTCTTTGCCCCCATATTTTTAGATGAATTTATTATTTATAGTTGATAAGTTCTTTTTGTTCCTCAGCAATGAGATAATCTTGCTGAGTTTTGATTATTGATTGTTTCAATTACACACTTGATTGTATCTCTTTTTGTTGTTACCTACCTCAGAAGCTGTAGCTGAGTTGCAGTCTAGCAGTCTCTAAAATAAACACATTTGTTCTGAGCAAGAATTGATAGAATAAGATATGATTTCCCATCAGCCTTTTGTTCTCTGGCTGGTGAATGGGACTAAATTTTTCTTCCTCTTAACTTCTGTACCTGTGTGGTAAGAGGATTATTTTGACTGTCAAAACGTACATTGGGAGATGGGGGTGATCCTTTTATACTTTGTTTTAGGATCTATAATAGAAAAATCCTTACCTTTCGTTTGAGTTTAGTCTGGACTTTCCTGTCAGAAGCAGCATTCGTCGGATAAATTATAGCAACACTGTCTAATTATATTAACAAAATTGTAACATGTAATTTCCCTTTCCTGTGATAATCTCCATGTTTAAGCCTTTTGATAAACGAGTTCATTGTCAGTTAAGGCTTCAAAAATTCTGAGAACGTTCCCTGATGAGAGTTACATTGTCACTCCACCCCCCAAAAGGTGAAATTACCCTGGCATGGTTAATGTCAGGCTAAACTACATAGGCAGCCCTCCATGCCCACCCAACTTGGCTTCCCTTATTGGCCTAAGAGGAAAATGACCGTTATTTAACACCTAAACATTTCAGGTGTGACTGTTAGGATTTCTGTTTTGCCCTGGAGAAGAAACTGGATAATATGTGGTGGGTAGGGTCAACAGGATACTTCCAGATGGATGCAGGCCACCGGGCCTGTAAGATGGAGCTGTTCCGCCAGGCATACGGTTGATGCTGGCTAGGGCCTCCCCACCCTGAGCAGATAGTGCCCTACTCTGAGTCATAATGCTCCTAATACAGACTGGGACCAGCATACCTGAGGGACCGCCTCTCCCTGTATGTACCCTGGATAGTGCTTAGATCAGAAGGTAAACACCTACTGGTGGTCCCTGGCCCCAGGGAGGCTTGATTGGCCTCAACCAGGGCCAGGGCATTTTCGGTCCTGGCCCCAACCTGGTGGAACTCTCTGTCAGAGGATACTCAGGCCTGCCAAGATCTTGTATTCTTTCAGTGGGCCTGCAAGACAGAGATGTTCCACCCGGCATATGGTTGAGGCTGGTATCAGATAGATCAAATAAGCCTACCTACCGGTCTCCTACCAGCGGGGAGGGGGGCACTATATAGTCATTTCCCCCCCCACACACACACACACGCATGTGTAGTTACAGAATGATACCAACTTGCACCTCCACCCTTTTATGCATGGTGGGCAGGGAAGTGTGAAGGGGGCCTCATCTTGTGTGTTGGAACTTATACCTGTCAAGATTTTGATTCACTGAAAATTATGTCCTTTGAGATTTCTGATTTTTGTTTTATTCTTTGTATTTTACTTATTGCTGTAATTTGTAGAAATTAAATTGATGATGATGATGAAAAATATCTGACCTGAAACTGAAAGTGGGATGATTCTGCTGTTCATCCAGACACAATCACAACAGAACAGAGGAAGACTTAGCAAGAGCCCTTGCAAAAAAGAAGCTCTCCATTCATGCACACCATCCTATGCATTATGAAGACATTGGCTGATATATACGTGGGAACAAAGGAAATGTTATATATAATTCCACGATGACCATTTCCCCATTTTTTAAAGGAAAAGCACCCAGGGGAGGCAGGAGGAGGAAGAAGAGGAACTATTTAACCCTCTCATCAACAGCTGTTTATCCACTCAAAATCACCCTCCCAGCAACTCTTCTCACTGTTAGAGAAGCACCACAGGGATTCTTTTCTTCTCCTTCTCGGTTAGGAAAGCAGCTGTGGAGAGGGTCTTTGAGCATACAAAAGAGAGCAAAAAGAGTTGTGTATCCCTACAGTCTTCTGCTGTAGACTGCAGTCTCCCACAAGTACTTTTCCTTAGGGGTAGAGAATTATGAAAGTACACGTAATATGTAGCTTGGCACTATACTAATATAAAATTTTTGGCACACTATGTGAATAACTCTGCCTATCAGAAAAGCAACTCATTAGTTTCAGCTTCAGAGATTTACAGTGCAATCCTAGCAGAGTTACACCACTTTACATCCACTTGAGTCAATGGTCTTAGAAGACTGTAACTCTACTTAGGATTGCACTGGCTTTCACTAAGAAAACCAAGAAATAGAAGAAGGTGAAAAGACATAAATGCAAATATTGCCTTTGGGGTGACCTTTGTAATATGCTCCCTTCCTCCCTTAGTTCTGCTGGACATCAGCCAAGAACTACATACGGTCTCTGGCAGCGAATGGTAGAGGGAGAAAAACATTACAAAAAATCCACCTTTTCCTTTCTTGAGGAACTCTTTGGGGATCCTGTGAAAACTGTCTAGCCTGTCTGATACAGTTTAAGAGCCACCACGCAGACTCAGCTGTCAGCTATTATAGCACGAAGCATCCAGAATCAACATCTCTCTCTCTCTCTTTTAAAAAAAATTATGTTCAAGGACATCCATCACTGAATTCTGCAGGAAAAAAAGTTTCCTTTGCTTTGAAAAAATTTCCTCTCTTTTCTCCCTCCAACCAACTTCTCCTCCTAATGCCAGCATGTTTGAAGTGGTGAGACATGTCAAGTCAGGCTGTCAAGGCTGGTAGGTCCAATATTTACCATTCATTATTATTTATGCAGAACCATCAATGTCCATCACAAGTAATACAGCCAAAAAATAAAAAGAATGGCCAGCCCCCAAATAGTTCATGCTCTCCACAGAATGGCTCTGAACAAGATCAGATGCACATTTGATGCACATCCAGTTTCTGTCGTGCACACTAGAGAGGGGCTAAACAAAAAACTCCACACTGCAAAGTTCTGTAAGCAAGCAGAATGGATCCAACTCACCCTGCCCACATGCCAGGGTGGACTGGAGAAGCTCAGAATGGATTTTGGACTCCACAGATTCCTCCTTGGTTTCTTTGATATAGTGGTTAAGAGCAGTGGGACTCTAATCTGGAGAACCAGGTTTAGTTCCCCACTCCTCCACTTGAAGCCAGATGACTGACCTTGGGTCAGTCACAGTTCTTCCAGAGCTCTCTCAGCTCCACCCACCTCACAGGGTGATTGTTGCGGGGATAATAAGGACATACTTTGTAAACCACTCTGAGTGGGTGTTGTCCTGAAGGGCGGTATATAAATTGATGATGATGATGATGATGATGATGATGATGATGATGATGATGATATTTTCCCATGTGAGTTTGAAGCATGAGAGGTGGGGGCATGAGAGATAACACCTAGAACAGATCAAGGATACATTATGAGGGCGTCTCAATATGCTAAGCCTCCAGTGTGACTAGGAGGGGATTTTTCTATGCCTGCCAGCCACACCGTACATAATCAAGGCATCCGAGAGCAATTCAAGGATGTCCCCAATCCATTTCATAAGAACAACTGACTTGCTCCCAGCCTTCAGAGGGACCAGTGGATGATGCTTTCACTCTCCAATGGTAACATCTGATGCAATCAAAGGTTGATTTTAAAAATTGCCTGGTCTAGTTCCACAGAATGCTTTCACCCAGGGTTCCTTTCTAACTGGGGAAAATTCAGGAAACCTCTAATATGTACTTGCCAAGGTTTCAGTAATAGGCAGTCTGTTGCCAAAACTGTATTTTACTTCATCCCTCAGGCAGAAGCCACAGCTCAGTGGAGTTAAGCTTGTTTTAGTCCATTGCTTTTCAGTGTGCTTAAACCTGCTTAGCTCTGTATTGGATTGTGGTCAGGGACATTTGCAGAATCAGTGTGGTCTTGCCTCTGTCTGATCAGTCTGGTGTGACCACATTGATCTCAGACAAAAGTTTTCTCCTTTGAGTGCCTCTATTTGCTCACCGTGACCACATTGATAACAGTGACTCATGGAGCCTTCAGCCTGCTGACACGGAACCCATTTATGCTCACTGTCAACACACCATCCTGTGATACTGGCTTCCATAGGTTCATTGCTTGTTTGTTTGTTTTAAGGATTTTCACCATGTTTTTGTGCTGAATTAATCTGCCAGGTAGCCTAAAAATACATTGAAAACAATAAAACAGGGTTGCAGCAAGAAAACAGAGCCAGCAGCAGAACAAAAGGGGCTTAATCTAGTGAAATTTAAACTTTAAACTACAGTCTTCTCCTTTCATCCATACCACATACAGATTTAAAAACTAAAAAGGACAAATTTCACCTGAGCCCTAAACAGTGACAATGTGGGTGCCTGGCAATTCAGAGTCACGGAAAAAGTACCATAGCCAGGTGATCACCACAGAAAAAATTCTTTTGGTGCTTTGTCTTAAAAATGCTTTCAAATTTTGTCTTAAAATGTCTGCCTATCACTCCTTTTTGTAGTACGTTCTCTCCTCAAAACACCAGTTCTGCAGCCAACCTATCCAAGCCACTGCTTAGGGCAACACATTGAAGGAGTCATTGCACTGGAGGAGCTCAGCTTGCTCCTGACCAGAGGCAAAACAGGGGGTGAGAGATATTGCCTCTTGGACCTGGTCATTGTGGTGCTGGAAGAGGAGGCAATGGAAGTACTTTGCTTGAGGTGGCAAAACACCCTGAACTGGCCTTGTACGCTGTTCATGCTATAAATCTGTGTCCCTGCTTCAGTTCTCTTTTTTCGAGGTTAAAACACCAGACATTTGTCTTTCTTCAGAAGGAAGCCTCTTGGCTGTGTTTGCGTGTGCACATGCATGCACACACACAATTTCTACAGGCTGAGGCAGGACAAAAATAATTTCACACAATACTTTGAGTGTTATATCACTGCTTAATGATTTGGAATTGGGATTAAGCAGTGAAGTGGCTAAATTTGCAGATGACACGAAATTGTTCAGGGTGGTGAAAGCCAGAGAGGATTGTGAGGCACTCCAAAGGGATCTGTCGAGGCTAGAAGAGTGGGCATCCATGTGGCAAATGAGGTTCAATGTAGCCAAGTGCAAAGTAATGCACATTGGAACCAAAAATCCAAAATATAAATACAAGTTGATGGGGTCTGAACTGGCGGAGACTGACCAAGAGAGAGATCTTGGAGTCATGATAGATAACTCACTAAAAACGTCAGCACAGTGTGCGACTGCCATAAAAAAAGCTAATGCTATGCTAGGGGTTATTAGGAAAGGGATTGAAAACAAATCAGCCGGTATCATAATGCCTCTGTATAAATCGATGGTGAGGCCTCATTTGGAGTACTGTGTACAGTTCTGGTCGCCACACCTTAAAAAAGATATCATAGCACTGGAAAAAGTACAGAGAAGGGCAACTAAAATGATTAAAGGGTTGGAACACTTTCCCTATGAGGAAAGATTGAGGCGCTTGGGGCTCTTTAGCCTGGAGAA
Source organism: Eublepharis macularius (assembly GCF_028583425.1). Classification (NCBI taxonomy): domain Eukaryota; kingdom Metazoa; phylum Chordata; class Lepidosauria; order Squamata; family Eublepharidae; genus Eublepharis; species Eublepharis macularius. The sequence goes on from NC_072790.1 coordinate 198,077,623, forward strand.
AAGACGACTGAGGGGAGACATGATAGAGGTTTACAAGATAATGCACGGGTTAGAGAAGGTCGAGAAAGATGTGTTTTTCTCCCTTTCTCACAATACAAGAACTCGTGGGCACTCTATGAAATTATTGAGCAGTCGGGTTAGAACAGATAGAAGAAAATACTACTTTACACAAAGGGTGATAAACACATGGAATTCGTTGCCACAGGAGGTGGTGGCAGCTACAAGCATTGCCAGCTTCAAGAGGGGACTGGACAAATATATGGAGCAGAGGTCCATCAGTGGCTATTAGCCACAGGAGATAGATGGTATTCTCTTTGTGGGGAGGTGGTGCTCTGTTGTCTTGGTGCTGGAAGGAAGGCAGTGGGAGGGCTTCTGGTGTCCTGGCCTCACTGACAGTCCTTTAGATGGCACTGGATTTCTAGCCACTGTGTGTGACAGAATGTTGGACTGGATGGGCCACTGGCCTGATCCAACATGGCTTTGCTTATGTTCTTATGTTCTTATATACCCATATAATGAAATTTTATTATTTTGTTTCATACGTCTTTTAAAAATATTTTCTGACACAACATTTGCCATTTGTATGCATTTACCACGTCACTTCCATGCAATTTAAATGGCCACAATGAATATTGATGGAAGCGGCATCAGCAAGATAGTGTGTAGGGTTAGGGTTAGGTCATATGCGGCTGCTGGATTGTAAGAGTTTCAGTTTCCTACTGCAAGTGCTTAAAGGCTGGGTATGGCTGATGGCCCAACCTGGGCCCTTTTCACACTGCTTTCCTGCTCCCGGGACATTGCAAAATATCGTGCAAAAACTGTGGAAGATAGCGTCTTCTCACGAGAGTTTTGCACGACCGCGCAAAACTCTTGCAAGAAGACGCTATCTTCCGCGTTTTTTGTGCGATATTTTGCAACGTCCCAGGAGCAGGTAAGCAGTGTGAAAAGGGGTGAATCCAAGCCCAGTTTACCTTTGGATATGTGTATGCCTTTAAATTGTGTCTTGTTTATTTAACTTGTATTAGTATTCTTGAAAGCCACTTTAGGTCCCTTTTGGGGAAGAATGCAGCATGAACATATAACAACAACAGTCTGGAGCTCCATTGTAATTTGGGGAGAACTCAAGGCCCCACCTGGAGGATGGCATCCTTACATGTGTAAAATTACTTGGCAAAATGTAACCCTCAAGCGGTATTTTGCCTGTACCAGCTCTCAATAGCAACTTCCACAGGCTCCACTGGGAACTGTAAATAAAAATTCTAGGATGCCCACTTCCCTTAGGCATCCTATTCCACATTATGTGAAAGACGATGAGGCTGGAGTCTGGCCATTGGCCTGAACTCCATCCATGGCTGCTCCAGCATGCTGCTTTTATTCTTGAAATATATCACTACAATATGTGACTCATTTGAAAAATGTCATAAAGCTACTTACTAATAAATCTCTTATGGTTGACAGAGCAGTCCTATGTATAGCCTGGTTTCTAGATTTATTATTCCAGGGAGTTGCCGATACTTATCTCATCCCTTTACCTGTCTTCTTCTTCCAGTTTCTTTTCAAAAATATTTAAGTTTAGGATTTTACCATAAGAGTACCTGAGGCTTTTTGAAGTGTAATGTTAAATAGTTTCTGGTCTTTGTGTTCGCAAGCAGTTCAGCCACTAATTACTGTCACTCTTATTGTCCTACTAAAGTGAATATTATCATAACCATTCCTGACTGTCACCATATGCAAACTGGGACCTTCTGCATGCAAAGCAGATACTCTGCCATGAGCCACAGCCCCTCCCATCTGAGTCACTGATTCACATCCTGGCCACACCATTCGCCACAAAACCAAGCACATTTGGTTACATACCAGTTTCACCATGGTGAGCATGTTTATTCAGAAAAGCTAATATAAAATTCCACTTTGTGAGAAACTATCATGGTGAGGTGATGATTTCCCTGCAACTCTTCCTTGGCTGTTCTGATAGTGGCATCTGCATATTGTGGAATCAAGATGTCCCCAAAAGAAATTGGTTATTGTAAATTAAGATATATTTATCCAATTTGTGCTGATGATTCACTAATTCACTAGCATTACTTTACTAAAAGGTAAAGGTAGTCCCCTGTGCAAGCACTGAGTCATTGCTGACCCATGGGAGACATTACATCACGACGTTTTCTTGGCAGACTTTTTGTTACGGGGTGGTTTGCCTTTGCCTTCCCCAGTCATCTACACTTTACCCCCAGGAAACTGGGTAACCATTTTACTGACCTCGGAAGGATTGAAGGCTGATACTTGCAATATTTTAATCTGTGGATTTCAAACCACTGAAGTGGATTATTAATTACTAATATATAATTACATTACTAATATGTGCAGAGTGTGTTTTACAAAAACTACAGCACTCCTTATGCAGTACATTTGACTTCAAAAGATTCACAATAGTGTAGCTGTTAAACAGCAGAATCAATGGAAAGATCCATTTCTTCTTTCATGTGCTATACAGGGTGAAGGAAGCATGATGTCTTGGGTCCTATTTGTCTGGAAGAAAGGCAGGCATATAAATATTTTAGGTAAAATAAATAAAATGCCCAAGATAGCAGTGGCCAAGAGCTGCATCACAGTTTCCTGCAGCTGTCATTGCAAGAACAGACTCATTCTGTAGTCAGCTGGGCAACCCTTATCTGCAAAGCATACAGATAGGAGCTTTCTCATACAGTGTATTTTCAGCTCACACAGTAGACGCTTCAGGCATCTCTGCCATCTTAACTGTGTCAGCACAAATGACTTCCTACCCAGCTTCTGCTCAACCATCTGTAAAAAGGTCCATTTATTTGCCCATCAAAACGCAACAGGCAAGCTAATTTTGGCACCAAGTCAGGGCCAGCGCAGACCACTTTCCTGACTTCTCAAATGTCTACATTGCCATGCCACAGTACAGGCTGGACCCTGCACAAATATGCAAATGGCTATTGGGGAAATTAATCTGAAGAGATAATTAATAATGTAGATGGAGACAGTACATAAGTACATAGGTCCTTCACTGCTTAAAACACTTCCATTGGATGACATTGCCCATGCACAACAGTGTTATCATTGCCACAATGCAGTCTCCTAAATAGCAGGTATGCCACCACTTATGCTTTCACTGGCAACATCATTGTCCAAAGTTCTCCAGTAAACAAAGCAGTTAACTTCTAGCAAAACTGTCAGAGGGTGTATCTAGAAGCAGTTTGGATGATGGCTCTGGATAGCAGCCCATTCTGTTTATCATACAGTGCTTCTATCTAATGTGCTTCTCAACACATTACAACAGTGCTTCTCAAACTATCTAATGTGGTGGACCGGCAATTTTTTTCCAAAGTGCCAAGGGCCAGTGTCATATTTGCGCCATAGTATTATTGTATTTGCATAGGTACAGAGCACGGCAGATCAGAACAACTGACATTATTCGCAGTATTAATTGGAAAGAGATATACTAGGTATAGCGTACTCAGGGAGATGTTCCCATTTAAATACACTGAAGACTGACCGAAAGGCCATATGTCTGTGCAGATAGTAAATGACAGATTTGTACGAGTGGGGGTCCCCCAACAAAATGTTGCAGATTGGGGAAACATTTTTCTGCACTGTTTTCTCAGCCACCCTTCCCTGTTATTGCCCTTCCCACCTTTCCCTGTTCTTTGGCCCTCCCGCAGGCACCCTTTGCTGTTACTCTTGTTACCTCCCAAAAACCTTTAACCCTTCACTCCCTCCCTGGAAAAGACTTTTACTCTTTACCCCCTCTGTTCCAAATGCCCTTACCGTTTCCTACCCATTTCCAAGTCCCAAACATTTTTTGCCCTCCCCCTTTAACATCTCCTAGGCATTCCTTACCTTTTTCCAGAGCAGTTCTGTCATGGCTGATGCTGACTGGGCCTCGCCATGGCATTGGGTGTACCTGGGCCAGCTCACCTCATTGAGATGCTGGATAGCCCCTGGGTGGGTTGCCTTGCCACAGTGCTGCCTGGGCCTGGGGTGGCTCACCTCACCACAGCACTGAGTGACCCCAGGATGCCTCACCTTGCTGCAGCACTTTCCAGCATGGTCTTGGTGGCCGCACTGCTTGGTGAAAAGGAAAATATGCATTTTCTGCATGTGTGATTTTTAAATTATACTATTGGGTCTTTCTTTCCTGAACTTGCTGCAGACCAGCAGCTGATGGCTCACATACTGGCGTCAGTCTGCAGATCACCAATTTGAGTAGCAGTGATCTAAAACATGTAAAGCTGAGTGACAATTGTTGCATATTTTCTCTTTAAGATATAGGATTGCTGGGTCCCCTGGGGCTCAATTGTGGGCCAGTGGGGCATGGTGGGGCACAACAGGAGTACTTACCTTGCTCGTGCATGCAGCACAGGTATACTGTAGAGCACATCTGCATTGTGCCAGGACAATGTCAATACTGGGCCAATGCGGAAGTGTTTCAGAGTGCATGTGAGTGTGCTGCGGGGTTCCCAGGTGCATTCCCACCTTTCCCCCTGCTCTCCAGGCAAGAAGAGGCAGGAGTGGAGGCTGGGAGCAGGGTATTTCCCTCCCCTCTCGAAGAATTGGGCCTATTAAGAAGACCAGAAGGCCTCAATTGAAGCAGGGGAGTAGGAGGGCATGTTTTCCCTGAGCAACCTGCAGGAATGCTGAACCTACACAAACTATTAAGAATCAAGCCAGGACAATCCTGGGCCTAGGGGACAAGAAACAATTTTTAGTTCAGTATTATTATATTATTTTTTCCATGCCAAGTTATCTGCTCCATAGTTTTAACATTAATAAATAAATAAATCATTTAAGAAAACAGGATATATGTCCTAGCTCCACTATGCAATAACAACACTGATCCATTTAGCCATGGCTATTCCATCCAGAAGTCTCTCTCCAAGATCTCAGGGAGGAGTCCTTCCTAACCCTGCTACCAGATTTTCTTATTGGAGTTGCCCAGAATTGAACTTTGACCCTTCTGCATCCAAAACATGGAGATAAGAACCATTGGTAGCAGTAGGTTGATCCCCCAGAGTAATTGGGTTGCTAAGTCTATGGAGGAGGACCATTCTTTCTGAGCAGAAGAAAATAAAGACAGAAATCTACATCTTGATCAGAAATTTCCATGACAAAGAGAAGACATCAGTTCTCATGTGTGGTTCTTGAGAACTCAGAACAACTCTTTAACAGCCACACTTCTGTTTTCTAGGTTCAGTCCTCTCCTACTTGCTGCCACACCTTTCTTTCTGATGTCTTTGCCATCAGCACTGGACCTTGCACTCACAGACATCAGCACCTTGTCTCCCTTCATTCACCCATCTTTACTTTCAGGTGGGCTGGCCAAGACTGGAGGCCACTGCTGAGCCCTCATTGGGCCACAACCATGAGGAAGGTCACTGTTGCCAGAAGATGACTAGGCATTGGGGTCTCACCACTGGGTAGGGTTCCCTGGACCCCCAGTCGGGTCAGGGGATCTCCCACTCCCAGCCCCCATCCTCTGCCTCCTCATACCTGGCCTATGGGTGGGAATGTTGCAGGGAACAGGAACAGGAGCTCCGTAGCACACTTCAGTGTGCTCTGGAGCCTTTGTCATCGCATTGGGAATCACATCATTCACAGTGCGACAAGGAAGGGAAGGGATTTTAAGCAAAAATTCCCTTCCTCATCACACCAGAATGATGTCATTCCTGGTACTATAATGCTCCAGAGCACACGTATGCTTTGCCCATACAGTAGGTTTGCCCTGCGTGCACTCTCCTGCAATTTCCCTTCCATCTCAGGCTGGCTGGGATTGCTGCCTCCCTATCACACCTCCCTTTCACCAAATCGTTTATTCCAGGCCAGAACAAAATACTAAATGAAAAGCACCAAATGTGTTGAACCTAAAACATACTGAAAATAGAAACTAGATTATCCAAAACAAGTACCTTGAGAATATGTTTTAGATATCTGCTTTTGTGCTTGCAAACTTCATATTATCAAGCCCGGCCTTTAATCTTTCTCAGCAAATGCTTCAGGTGCCCCATGCCTTCTGAGATTAGGTGGGTAACTACTAGCAAGAGTGCAGGAATGCCTGCATGCACCCTGATGACCCCAGTCCTGGTGCCTGTGCTTTGCCCCAGTAGACTTGGAAACCCTAGTGGCAACCCAGTAGAGGGCCTTTTCAGTAATGGCACCAAAACTTCAAATCTCTTTCTCCAGGGAGAATTGCCTGTCTCCTTCACTTGCTATCTTCTTTCAGTGGGTGAAGACTTTTTTTGTTTCACTTGACATTCCCCCCGTGATTTCTCCCCCTTCCTGTGTTTTGCCTGTTTTTATCTTTTGTAGTTATTTTAAGCTCTGGTTTTAAATTGTTTTAATGACTTATTCATCTGCTGGTTTTAATAGTTGATTTTAATCTGTAGGTTTTAATTTGTTAGCTTCATTGGAAGCCCTATTGGGGCAGAAAGGTGAGGTAAAAATCTTGATAAAAATGAGTGAATCTATAATGTTGAATACAAAATATAAAATGTAACATATCTTAAGTATGTATGGGGGTGGAGAGGGGAAACATGTAGCTTCATTATTCTGATTGGTTTTTTTTGAATTTTATGTGTTTGTTTCTTTAAATATTTCACTCATTGTTTAAAAATTAAAAAATTAAATAAAATCAATGAGTCACTCAATCAATCAATCCATCTGGGCATTCTACAGATAGTTCCAAACCACTTCATTCCCTTAATGGTACAGAACTTTCTACCTCTTTCATCTTTAACTAAGATACCTCGGGCCTCCTGGGAAAAAGAGGAAAGAATCATAAACCAAAGACTGGACTATACGACAGTATCATCTACAGGTCCCCAGATGTTTACATCCTGTTTCAGACAAGTCTCAAAGAACAATGGCCTATTATAAGTATGTAATAAGTAGCATCCACAGATGTTTTAAGCTTTCAGTTATAATTTATATTCCAGTTCTAAGAATATTGCTATGAAGTACTTGGAAGAAAAAGCTATTGGCTTCAAGCCTACAGACTTTCAAGTAAATGTTAGGATTGCTGTTATTATTATTTGCCTCCCCTTTTTATTTAAAAGAATGCAAATCTGATAAAAATGTTTAGCTGTGCTGATATGATGGCTCAGAACATTCAATTGCTCGCTTTTTGTGAGGAAAAGGTACATTATCAGTTTAGGTGAGATTAAAATCCAATGCAGACTGAGGGTTGGCAAGAGATCCTAGGAGGACAGGAAGACAAATCAGGGCCTCTTTACACATTACACTAACCTGAGTTGAGGTTTTCTTTAGAATCTACAACCAATACGAATTACTTTAGCCCCAACAGGATACCACATCCTCCTCCAAAATAAAGCTTTTTGTTCTAAAATGTCTTGTCCTGCAGCCAAGGGACACACCAAAATAACACCGTATTTCCTTCTTTAAAATCTGATAGGGAATAAATTTGATCTGGTGAAGGAAGTATGCTTTGAAAGTCTAGCCTCATATTATGTCACCTGTTTCCTGGAGCTTCCTTCCTCGGTAGAAGTGTCAGTTAATTCTGCAGCACTAGGGCCACAAAATTTGTCTGATTGAAAAGGGAGGAGAAACGCTCCATACAAAGCATGAGCAGAAACTATGAACAATTTTCCATAAAAGATGTTTGCGATCCCCTGGGCTGCACTGCACTTTTCAAAGGGCATCATTTCAAAAAGTTTCTCAGTCAGCCCATGATGGACAAGCTAAAGTGAGGACCCAGCAGTTACCATCATACCAGCATTGGGACATAATTCCTGCCGCCTCACCACCACACTTAGCCATTAGTATATAATCCGTATTCTAGACCTGAGCCAGTGTTCATATGTTACATTTTTTGCACTGAAATATATGCATTTGAGAAGGAAGGACTAACAGAGAAACTGAGTTTCTGGACTGTGCTTGGGAATCTCAACATAAATGAAACATTTCAAAAGGGCTATCAAGCATCAGAAAAAAGCTGAAGGTTTGGGGTTTTTTTGGCAAAAGCAGAAATGAAAACAAAAATAATGTGAGTAGGTACTACTCATCCCTATCTAACACAGCCTCTTGTCCTGCCTAACACAGCAAGTATGAGTTGAGTAAAATTATGTGAGCTATGTGCTGAACAGTGAACATGCATGGATGCATAGAAGCCTGGATGGATGCATGCATGGATGATAGTGAAGTTCAGGCCTGGTCTTATAGTCAGCCAAAAAAGACAAATAAGTGGGTTCTAGATCAAGTCAAGCCTGAATTCTCCCTAGAAGCTAAAATCACAAAACTGAGGCTATTTTACTTCAGTCACATCATGAGAAGAAAAGAGTCACTGAGAAAGTCAATAATGCTAGGAAAAGTTGAAGACAATATGAGAAGAGGAAGACCCAAAACGAAATGTCTTGATTCAGTAAAGGAAGCCATGTCCTCCAGTTTGCAAGATCTGAGCAAGTCTGTTAATGATAAGAAGTTTTAGAGGTCTTTCATTCATAGGGTTATCGATGGATGGACAAATGGACAGACAAACAGACGGACAAACGGACGGACGGGATGGATGAATGATGGTGGGATTCAGACTTGGTGAAATGTCTAGAAACTTAGCCCCCATATCCTGAGATGAATGTAGTATGGTTACTTGGTGACAAATGAAAAAGACTTCGCTGATGTGCAGAAAGATTTCATTTTTATTTTACATGATCTCCCAGGGAATTTATGTATGTATGTATGTATGTATGTATGTATGTATGTATGCATGTATGTATGTACGCACGCACGCACGCATGCATGCATGCATGTATTTACCATATTTATAGTCCATCTTTCCCTCTGAGACTCAAAGCAGAGTACATTAGAATAAATTGATCAAAATGATGAGACACCTAAGCAATGCACTAGGACTAGATTTACACAAATCTGAACACACATAGGATATTAGATAGGAAATAGAATGCAGGTCTGATGTAGAAAATGTTATTATATCAGTACACAATAATAATACAGCAACAATGGTATAGTTCACAGTCCCTTTCTCTTTATATAAAGTGCCTTCCTGAGCATTCTGTTATAGTATGGCCCTAAAACCTTTATAAAAATACCCTCCTGAACAGTTATGTTGTACATGCTTTACAGAATGTGGCATTTAAAATAGGTTCCAGGGATAGAATACAAACTCAAATGAAGCCCCATATGCAATCCTTTCTTGGTCTTGTTTCTCAGTCGTTTTTCCCGTCTCATCTTTCTCATCTTCATTCACCACACATATACTTCTGTATTCTTATCAAAGATACTTATTCCTAGCCCTCAGTATAACACGGTTCAGTTCAAGGAACTTCTGTGACCTTCCTCCCCTCCTTTTTTATTCTAATAAATTCTGCTGCCAGTGTTTCTTGCTTATAGAGCTAAATGGAACTCTGCAGAAATGCAAGACAGAAATTTTTGTGTGATACATAGTCCATTTTACTGATGTGGTTATTCATAATCAGATTTGGAATGTATGCCCAGAGGGGAGAAATAAGAGAGAGAAACCTATGCTGCAAGCAAATTAGCTGAATCATCCAGTTAGCCCATATTTCTAGCTCAAATAGTTTAGTCGGGAGCCACTGTTCTCTCACCAAAGCTAATGAGAGCTATTTGTAACATGAGGCTTACAAGTTAAAAAACTCCGCCCCATGTGCATGCTTGGTAGCATTTCATGATGTCCTCTATCACCGGGTTAATGTCACTATCTTTTGAACAATGTCATACATTTTACAATAAAGCCAGGGGGTAAGTACATGCATTTTGCTGCTGGAATCATAAATTCTCTTGACAGCTTTGTAAGGCTGCTTTCAATACAAAGAAGAAATATGTTCAAATGATATGAGAATACTGGTGGAGGGCATGCTGTGCTGTACCAAAGTACATGTGTTAATCTGACAGTGCTCAGTGCATGCTTTAAACTGTGGCATCATTTAGGTTCTGAATGTGCATTTGGTGCTCATCAGATGTGAGCTCCAGGAAGTTCCAGGAGCACTCACCACAGATCTGGTGCTTTCTTCTAAAAAGAGGGTGCTGGTGCTCATGATAGTCTCCCCTCTCAGACCAAGTCCCAAATGTCCAATAGGTGCCAGTACTCCATAAAGTGGTGCTGGTACTTCATACTGGTGCATACCCTCTGAAAATAAGCCCTTCAAAGATCAATTTACTTGGACACTTGTGGACGGTGCTTTTTTTCTTTAAAAAAAGAGGTGCCAGAACTCATGTCGTTTGCCACTTTGGGACCCCCCCGCTCACCGGCTGAAAGAACTGCTGGTAATACAGAAAGTGGTGCCAGTACTGCAGGAAAAGGTGCCAGTACTATGTACTTGTGCATACTTCCAGGAAAAAAAGACTTGCTTATGGCACATTTTATGTACAAATGTGTTAAGCAGGGCTGGGAATGGAGAGAAGGCTTCTAAAATGCCATTGGTTCCAAAAATGAAGAGAAGCCTCGAAGACAGCTCCTTGCCAGCCATTTGCAAGACCAAAAAAACCCCTTTTCTTCCTGTAGTCAGATTCAAAACTGCTTCTTTATTCTCTCTTGTCTTTGGTCCACACCTTCCTAGGTCTCAGTTCCAGCCAGAAGCAGATAGATGAAATGGTAGGTGTAGGCTGCACTTGCAGCTCGACTGCTTGCTTATTTATTTATCTGAAATATTTATAAGCCTGCTTTTCCTTCAATACATTGGGAGAGGTGGATAAGAACCCCATTAAAAACATGGAGATGACCTGGATTGCCCATTAATTCACATTCGTTTTTACTAGCCAAATCAACAGGAAAGAGCTTGTGTTTCGTAATACTATTTCTGTTTTTTGTTTGTTTGTTCTGTTGGAAAGTTTTCATTTGTTTTCATTCTAGGCTGGTAGCATGAAGCCCTAGATTGGGCAGGGCTGGTACGTACCAAAAATGTGTGGGTCTGCCTTGCCCAGTCAACAGAGGAGTAACTTGTGCCATCCTGCTTCAACTTTGCCAGGTCAACACGACCTCAGGCAGTGCACAGCCTCTGGATCTATTTTTAGGCATGGCCCCAGCATGGCCCTGAGAGTGGACAGCACTTTCTCAGAAGATCTAGAAAAGCAATACTTAGGGCGCCATTAAGCCATGTCATCCTTGGTGGAAATGTATGCAGTCATGTCCCACCTGACAGACAGCTGAGACAAAGTAAAGAAAATGCTTTGTTTTGCTTCATCAGCTAAACACAGCTTGTTACTCTCCCCCAAATGGCAGAATTTCTAATAGATTCAGATTTCACAACATACAAAATTGACTTGAAGTGGGGAGAGGGAGTGGATCTGACCCCAGCTGCTTGCTACGTGCACATTCTCATCTCACTCTTATCAGTTACTCCCATTTGCAGTTATCACGAGTGAATATACCCTGAGGTATGTGCAGCATATAAGGTAAATTGAAAACAGGCCACTAATGTCCTCATCCACTGAATGAGCTTAGCTCTGGGACCTTCAAACCAGCCTTTGTTCCCTGCCAGGATGAGATAGTAATTGCTTTGCATGTCTTTTTCTCCCCTTGTGCCTCTTGCCTAGTTTCCTCTCTTCCTCTAGTATTGTCCGTTGTAGCGGTTACATGCTTTTGACAGGGAGCTTACCACTGGGCTCTAATGAATAACCCCTCAGTTTATATTTTGCCTTCCACTGGCAGAGCATGTTTGCTCCCCATAACTCCTAGCAATGCTCTGATTTATCTGCTGCTGTCAAAGCAGCAGCTGCCTTGCCCTCTCAAACAACCTCTCTCCTCATTGCCTTTTGAAGGGTGATCCTTGAGAATCTATTTTTTCCTCTACAATCATCTAGCTGGTTCTCGCTGATGGTTCTGCATGGCACAAACTAAAAGCTGTGTTTTCATTGAAACATTGGCATTGTTTCATTAAGAATATTTACACACTTTCTTTTGTATCAGTGCCTCAAACAACACAGGCGATCACTGACCAAATGGTAACTGTTCATGGTGGACATGGAAACTTGGAAGCAGATGCCCTCTTCTCATGTACAGAATATGAAAGCTGCCCTATACTAAGCCAGACTATTGGCCCTTCTAGCTCAGTACTGACTCCTCAGCCAGAGAAAGTCTTTCCTAACACATGCTATTCTTCTAATTGGATATGTGAGTGCTTAAAACTCACCCCCTTGTCCATTGCATGTCCTCTGCCACTGAACCACAGCTTTTCTAGTCACACAGAGGGTAGGAGCCACCACCACATGGTTTCCAGGTGTTGACTGGGGAATTAAAACATCCAAGAACAAGGCAAGCTGAATGGTCCTTGCTGAACTACAGGAGCCATCCAGCAGTGCCAGCAAGGGGCATCAACTCTCTTCTTGCCTCTTCCTGAAAACTAGTGGTTCAGAAGGCAAGAGGTAAGCTGACACTGATCACTGTTGCCGGTGAAGAATCCAAGCTAAATGGCTTCAGGGGCTCTAGCTGAACTGCTGGGGTTTGGTGCTGCTCGATTCTAGCCACTAGTAGCTCTCTAGGACAGCAGCCCACCGGGACCTTTCTCTGTCCCTGATGGTTTTCCCTAAGTTGAAGCGAGAACATCACATGAACAGATTCATTGCCTTACACTGAGTCAGACTATTGGTCTATCAGGAGCAATATTTTCTACTCTGACTAGCAGCAGCTTTCCAGGGTCTCATGTAGAGGTCTTTCCCATCACCTCCCACCTGATCCTTTTAACTAGGTGCCTGGATTGAACCCAGGAATTTTTCCATGCAAAGCAGATCCCCTGTCTCATTCCCTTCCCTAGACATCAGAAGACCTAATTCACAGTGAAGGTATGCACAATGCTATTCCTTCCATACCAGTCTCCCTCTTTCCAGCCAGCTGGAGGGAGGGAGGGAGACTTTGTTAGGAAACCCCTGACAAGTGGCTGAGTCAGGGGTGAAGTGCCCCTCTCCCTGCTGCTGTGCAGCAGCAGGGAGAAGGGCATTTCACCCCGGCAGGCTGCACTCAGCCACTTGTCAAGGGTTTCCCTGACAAGCAGCTGAGTGGGGGATTTAAATGTCCCTCTTCCTGCGCTGCACAGCAGCAGGAAGACGGAAATTTAAACCCCAGCAGGCTGCAATCAGCCCTTGTCAGGGTTTTCCCTGACAAGCGGCTGAGTCAGGGGTGAAGTGCCCCTGGGCTTAGATTGGGGTTTCTAGGGCAACAAGAGTTCAGACAGAGTTCAGAAAGTCTGTGCCTACTGTTGCCAAGGGAATTGATTGAAAGGCACCAGACTGTCTGGCTTAATGAACGTCTGATGAACATCATGAACAGGGCTTGGAACGAACACATGTTCGTCAGGAACAGGGCCTCATGAACAGCTTGCTCGTGAACAGCTGATTGGGATGTTTGTGGCTTTTTTGTGTTCATATTGCTGTCCATGCCCACCTCTAGTCTCTATTAAAAGATACTCCATTAGTAGGTACAGTGAAGCAGATCTAGCTGCAAGTTGTTACATAATTTCAACAACATTTATTCAATTCCAAGCAGATTTTATTTCTCCTATTTAAAATAATATCTTTCCACTTAAGAGCTGGTCTGGCATCAAAATGCAGTCTGATTCTGTGACCAATCAGATTTCTTGGACTGCAGATTCTGTGGCTTCCTTCAAGCATTGTTTTCATTCTTTTCAAATCCTATCTCAGCAGAATGTTTAGTCTTTTTTCTTTTTTCTTTTTGCTCAGATCTGCAATGCCAAAAGTAACAATTTTTCTGTGTTGAATGTAACATCAGAATCACTCGACACACTTATAAAGAAAAATCAAGCGTACAAGGTACAAACATGCCCTATGAAGAGAGTGTTTGCTCACTGTGCTTGGAAGGAAAGTTGGCACAAGTGCGCTGGGCATGTGTACAATCACTGAGTGGTTTGCATGAAGGCAAACACAAGGAGGAAGTACCTATGCACATGCCCCCTCACCTTCACCAGTGATGCTAGTTTTGGGATGTTGCTGATTATGGGACAGGGTGTTTGCACAAGCACTTCCCTCTAGCATTTGCCCTGGGCAGAGACCACTTGGCAATGACATATAGGCAGAGGCAAGTACCATATCCTTGGGTCTGCTCTCTCTCCCTGCTTAGTGAGTGCATGTGCTAAGAGGACATCTGCACAGGCTCAGATGGGATGCACATTCTCTGTAACTTGCGAACAGGGCTTGTGTCTGTGATTCTGTAATCCAGGCTTTGCAAGTTTAGCCTGTTTTGTCTCTTTCAAGAGTTTGCAGTTGGCACTTGGCACATCCTTGTACAGTGGCTCCACTTTTTAAACTCTGCTTGGGTCACAAGGCACCCACTAAGCCTTTTAAAAGATCAACGGAAGCAATTACATAATTAACACACAATAATGTAACTACATCCCAGATCATGGAGTGGAGAAATAACAAATAACCCAAGCTCACCAATAGTGCAATCCTAAGCAAAGTTACTCTAGTCTAAGCCCATTGAAGTCAATGGGTATAGACTGGAGTAACTCTGCTTAGGATTGTAATGTAAATCTGCCATGTCGCCTTTCTGGATAACATCCTTTTCCTGCAGGTGTAACTCTTATTTCTTAGCTCTTTCTTCATGTTAACCACATGAAATAATGGGCAAATCCACACACCCTTGGCGTTCGCTAAACATCCATGTAGCGGAAGGGATAGGACTAGCCCTGCTGCCAGGGGACAGTTTTGTGTCACATCATAGGAGACATGAGCATTGGAGACAGGGAGAGAACACCTTCAGAAGGAAAAGGAGATGAGAAAAAGCAATAAACGTTTGTGAGGATGAGGCTTTGAAAATGGTCTGTATAGACAAAAACAGGATTTGGGATGCTCCTTGCAGCAACATCAAAAGCATTGTCCAATAGATACTGAAGGCTCCCAGAGATAAAGGAATACCATGCCATAGCAAGTACTACAGTTTCCCAACAAATGGTGATTTGATTGATGGGAAACAATGATTCCCTGCACAACAGGAACATTTGCTGGAACTGTGCCATTTGGATAATGTTGTGAAGGTTGTGGGGGTTTCTCCAAGAAAGCCACAGCATTTAGAATGGCCTTTGTGGAAAAAAACCCTCTGTGATCTATAACTGAATTTTCTGGGAATACAATGCTGCAAATCTAATAAATTAATAGTTGGCAGATATTAGAATGTTCGAGAACAGTCACCAGCTGTAGAAAATGGCATAGATTTAAGAATATTCTGGGTTCATCAGCCAAAAGTTTTCAAGCACTGATCCAACTACATATAGAGTTTAATTGTAAACTGTTGAAGTATGAAACTGATTTAAACTGCCATCTGTCCAGCTCTCTTGCCAGGTGCTGCTTGTTCTGACCAGCAGGAATGCAACAAGGTCTTACTTCCCTTACTGCCTAAGATACATTCACTTGAGAAGCATGAGATGGAACCTGGGAATCTCAGGCACACAAGGCATGGTCACTGCCAGCCCCGCAGAGATTGCAATTAAAGCTGGCAACCTGAGATGACATTTGACATGCAGCACAGCAGGGGAGTCTTTGGCTGCTTCCACACACGTTGGATAATCCACTTTCAATACTCTTTAGTGAAGATTTGAAACTGATTTTCCATGTGTGGAACAAAAAATCCACTTCTAAAGGATTATGAAAGTGCATTGAAAGTGCATTATTCAACGTGTGTGGAAATGGCCGCTCTCAGGATGCTGTTTTGTCCACTAGAGTTTTGCTGCTGCTCATATACCCTGAGAACTTCTGACAAAAAGAAACGGATTATTTACATAAGCATATCTGTATAAGGGACAAACTAGATGTGGTGGAAGGACCATCTCTGTTCATTTACTTCTCCCATTCACTTGTAAAGCCTATCTATTTTTAACCAGAAATGGAATGCACAAGAGGAAATGAGTAAAAGCTTTCCCTCCCTTCTCATCACTGTAACTAGTGGTACTCTGTTTCTTGAGCATTTTTCTTCCGACCCAGACCACTTCTGTTGCCAAAGCCAGGCTTGGGGGCAGGGAAGTTTGAAGCTTCAGGGTTGAATCCTTGATGGTTGTGGCAGGATTGTTGGAGGGACTAGAATTTCTTTTTCCGGAATTTTCTTTTTTTGATATAGCAATTGGTTCCTCTTATTCTATTTTCTTCTTTCAAAAGAATAATTTTCTTTGATTTCTCATTAATTTATTTTTGAGTTTTTTAAACCATGTGGTACTATAACTTTCTTCACCTGTGGATTTCTGCCGGTTGTTGTGCCACTATAATATCATACAAAGGGTAAAAAGCAGTTTAAAGCAGCAAGGATATGTTCAGACAAGTCCTGGCTTATGTTTAATTTTTTCCTTAAAGGCTCACCTTGTTCTTAATTTTCAACTATGCTTGTAGTATATAAATAAATGATAGATAAATAAATAACTGCTTAGAGATCTGAATCTAATTTTCCTCTTCATGAAAGAGGAATTGATTTGAAACTGAATCAAATTAAAAGAGAGAGGAATAGAAACAGATTGCAGGAATCTGGGAGAAATTCAGCACAGAGGAATTGAAAGAATTTCACTTAACAACCCTTGGCCGTGATAATTTCTATCAATTGCCCCTTCCTGCTGCAGAGCCCTGATTTTCCCATAAGCTGTTCCTGAGTGCCCCAGTCCCCCAGAAGCAGTATTTCAGGGAGATCTGTGTGGTGCAGTGAGAGGAGGAGGCAAGAAAGTTCTGTTCCACTGACAGAAGTGCCTTGTGTGAGCAGAAAATTTAGCCTGAATTCAACCTTCAGAGGGCCACAAGGTAAGGTAGCATTTCACTCATCTCCCTTGCATGCTCTATTGTCAGTTAACACTAGTTGAGCACACATACTTTATATGTGAACTACAGTTGCCAACATGTCTGAGGAAAATAATGTCCTGTCCCATTTCATGTGTGAAAATTGGCAGCACAAGTTTTTCATAGCATGAAGGCAAAAAATATCACCTGGTAAACAACATCCCATATTAAAGTTTAAGTTACAAGTCTTTTTTTCTTCAAGCAGTTGGCAAACCCTAATATGAACTTACACTTGAAAGACTTACTTATACATGACTATTCCCATGTAACAGCTTTGTTTTTTCTAGCAAGGTCTATTGGCAATAACCACCACCACCCTTGTTTAAGTTACGTTCTGCAATACTCTGGTCTCAGCAGGGCTTTTCTTCAGCAGGAACACAGTGAACGGAGTTCTGGCACCTCTTGAAAATGGTCACATAGCTGGTGGCCCCGCCCCCTGATCTCCAGACAGAGGGGAGTTTAGATTGCCCTCTGCGCCATGGTGTGGAGGGTGATCTAAACTCCCCTCTGTCTGGAGATCAGGGGCGTGGCCACCAGCCATGTGACCACTTTCACCGAGGGCAATTTAAATGTTAAAAAACTCTCCCCTTGTACCAGCTGACCCAAAGTGATGTCATTGCACAGTCCTGGGAATGTGTGCGCACTTTGCATTTGCGCATGTGGTACCAGAGGCACCACCTCCCGCCATGAGTTGCCCCCTGTGCTGGCAACCCACTGAGTTCCACCACCTCTTTTCCCAGAAAAAAAGCCCTGGGTCTCAGGCTTTTCGTGAAACAGCCTTTGGAAGAGGTCAAAGGGATTTCTACTCTTCTGGCTTTCCAGTGAGGCAGCTGGACAGAAGTATTCTGGAGAGCACTGGAGAGCCTGATGCTGGGCAAAGGGGAAAATAACCAGCCACTGGGGGCATAAAGTAGTTTTTCAGCTCAATCCTATGTCCCGAGGCAGCGTTGTCACTCATGTGCTGACATAAATGGGGCACCATTCCACAGCTCCCTATGGACTTTTGCAGGAGAGTCCCACCAGCGCCTGAGCGTGACAAGGTGAGGTGTGGCCGCTGCCAAAAGTGCCCACCCACCATTCCCCTGACAACCCCACTCACACCAGCTAATGGCCACACCCCTTCCCTGATATCTAGGCGAGGGGCAAGTGGCAGTGCAACCAATGGGGAGGCCGCAATCCCTGCTGCTGCCAATAGCCCCCCCTTCAGAAAGCAGGCATCCCTGCCAGGGAGGGGGGGCAGAGGTGACAGTGAAGGTCCAGATCAAACACCCACCCTCTCGCCCGTCCAGCCCCCATTTCCGATGAGGGCCAGGCTGGTGGCTGCAGCTTGGTGTGCCTGCAAATCCATGCTGCCGCCACCATCACCACAAGAAACAGGTTCCCCCTCCCTGAAATGTAGGACTCTGGCCTAGTAGGGAACTCATCTCTGTTGCCTGGAGATCAGTTGTAATTCTAGGAGAAATCCAGCTACCAGCTGGAGACTGGCAACCCTAAGTAGTCCCCAGGTTCCGGAGAAGCAGGTGGAGGGGAGGCAGGGTCTTCAATGAGAGACAGGAATGCCCATTGGGGACCACATGAGAGGCCGGGAGGCCGTTTGAAAGTGAGGGGAATGAAAAGCGCCTACAAACTTGCTGCGGTGCCACTTGAACACATCACTGCATCTCTACAATGCAAGAACATGGGTTGGACCTCAACAGCCATGCCCCAGAACTGGGGAGATGCCCTTCCCCAGCATGGACTGACAGGCCCTCCCCACGCCAGATTGCCCAAGTCCATCCCTGCTTCTGCAAACACATCCCCCACCCCCTGGCAGCAACTGGAAGTGGACGTGGATTGGCCCCCGTGATAGTCCCATCCTATGCTCCTTCGGGCTGCGGGGGTGAGACCGAGCAGCAAGAGAGGGGCTTGTGTTTTTCCTTTTAATGGGCGCTTATGGGCTGCGTCTCCTTATTTCCTGGCATAAATTTCTGCTGCTGGAGGGGGCATTCCCAGAGCTGGAGTGCCTTTGGAAGCGGACTAACTTGTACCCCGCCCCACCCCCTCCCACACTGGCATGGGGACTTGTGCCAGACTTGCTCCTCCACCCAGCCGCCAACGTGCCTGCTGCCGCCAACGTGCCCGCTGCCGCCAACGTGCCCGCTGCTGGCAACCCATCTGCGGTACTGTGTCTTGGGTGGACACCAGCAGAGAGGGGTTTACATCGGCATAAGTGCCATTTACACCCGTGCAAGGCTTAGTTCTCTCCCTATGTGGTTTCCACCCTGCTGCTTAGGATTGCTGTTTTAATGTTTATTGTTTTATTAAATTGTTTTATATTGTTTTTATACTGTTGTTAACTGCCTTGGGTCCTGAGATAAATATAATAAACAGGAAGACATGTGACTAAAAGATACATAGATTTTTCCATTGTGTCTTATTTGATGTTCTTTAGTCTAAATCAATTTATCCAAGTATTTTTTATTACTATTATTTTAAAAGACTTGGAAATCACTTCATTTTGGTTCACATCCAATTTTTCCCAAAGATCAACAGTAGAATCTGATCCACCTCTCACGTAGATTGATAGGTTCACTAACATTCTTGAAGGGAAAAGAGAGCCTTTGGATCCCAGGAGTCATGCTGTACAATCCATTTTTTAATTGTTGCTATCTTTCAAAACCCATATTTGGTGCACTAATGTGAACCGTGAACATGTAAGCCACAGAACAGACCTGGCTAACTATATCAATCTTGCCTTTGGCTCCAAGCAAATCTGACTCATCTCTAAGTTCTGCCCATCTGTTTCTAATATTGAGCAAGCATGTAAATTTCAATTTCCTCAATCAGTATCAGGAAGCAGAAAAGGTTGAACGGCTGACCACAATGGATGACCCATGAGCAAATAAAAGTCAGGAGCAGACCAAATGTTTTTGCAAATGCAATGGAGGCCCCCATGATATTTACTTAGAAGTCATCACTACTACTCTTGCCTTAAAGACCAGCCAACAATGGAAGCATGACCAGGGGGTATTTTCAATTAATGTTGCCTTCATTCTATCCTGAATATGGAACAGTCTGAAAGACTGAGTGTGTTTCGTCTATCTCTTCTAAGTGTACACTTTGTTCTCTTTCCCTCTCAGCCTATTTCACTGATTGGGATAAGCGGTAAGATTTATATTAATATACTCATACACTAGAATCCATAGTACTCTCTGGAGTTTTCTCTGTTAATTCCATTACATTTTAATCCCAACTTTTCTTCAAGGGCAACATACATGATCCTTCCTAACTGCTTTTTATCCTCTCCACAGTTCTATGAGGTAGGTTATTCTGAAAGACTGGGTGAACTTCATGGCTGAGTGGGGATTTGAACACAGACTAAATTCACATATTGCAAAATTTATATTTTGATATCAATTGATATTTTTTCTGTGAAATCAGTTTGATGTAGTGGTTAAGAGCAGCAGGACTCTGGAGAACTGGGTTTGATTCCCCACTCTTCTGGTTGAAACTGGCTGGGAGACCTTGGGTCAGTCACAGTTCTTCCAGAGCTCTCTCAGCCCTACTCACCTGACAGGGTGATTGTTATGGGGATAAGAATAACACACTTTGTAAACTACTATGAGTGGGTGTTAAATTGTCCTGAAGGGCAGTATATAAATAGAATATTATTAGTATTATTATTTATCTAAAATATAAATAAAAGTGACTGATCTGTAATTATTTTCTTTTTACAAAACCCAGTTTCAAATTTTGAAGGGGCAAGATTCGCTAATGCTCTGAATGCTTACAAAGACTTTGAGGCACATACCAGACTTCTGCACAGTAGAAATAAGCCTTGGGCTTATCTCATCATAAGCTTTCATGGACAAGAGCTCACTTATTCAGATGCTCAACAGGATAATCTTCCCTCCAATTGTATATTAAATATTCTGAATAAAGATGATGATGATGATTTGATCTTCCTAATACTGATCTTCAACATATACTTAATAATAATAACAACATTCAATTTATATACCACCCTTCAGGATGACTTAACGCCCACTCAGAACGATTTACAAAGTATGTCATTATTATCCCCACAACAACAAATACTCTCTGAGGTGGGTGGGGCTGAGAGAGCTCCTAGAAGCTGTGGCTGACCCAAGGTCACTCAGCTGGCTTCGAGTGGAGGAGAGGGGAATCAAACCCGGTTCTCCAGATTAGAGTCCCGTGCTCTTAACAACTATACCAAACTGGCTCTCTTTTTTTGGCATACCACTTTTAGTGGTATGCCAAAAAAGAAGAAGAAGAAGAAGAAGAAGAAGAAGAAGAAGAAGAAGAAGAAGAAGAAGAAGAAGCATATTCTGGATCTGCCAAGTTTTGGTTGAAGCAGCAGTATAGCTTGCTTGGCAAGGCATCAGTGGCACTTATACTTCTGGAGGGTTCAGTTAACTAACTGAAGTTACGGGTTTTGGTCAGTTTCTTGTACAGAGAAACTTAACCTCAGTATTACTGAGTAATGATGAGAGGAGATGTTTATGGTGGCATTACTATGCACACTTGTTTGGTAGATCTATAGGATTTCCTTCTAAGTAAATTTAGATTTTAAGGCTGAAGTACTGATCATACTTTGCTGACAGTAGGTTTCGGGAAAACCAATGAAACTCCAGTGAAGTCAACAGAAGGTAGGTTTATACAGGACAATAGCTTAAATCTTACTTCAGCTGACTATGAAGGCTTTGCATTTCTGTTTTTTAAAAAGGAGCAAATCTAACTATGAGCAAGGGGTCAGATATACTTCCCCAAGTGTTGTGGTAAGGAGATACAAAGAAACTGATAGATAACACAACAATGATATGCTTGATTTGCATACTTATTACAAAAATTGTTGTAATATGCAGACTAAGTTGCCCTGATTTGGGAAACTTGAATAGGCCAAATCTACTGCTGTAGAATTCTCATGCATACTCACTAAACAGAGTGATCAAATTACATGTACAAATACACATTTAGAATAGTGAATTCTGCCACTTGCTCAGTAGTATGACTCATTTTCACATGATCTGGTGCTGAAAATCATGCAAGTGACTGGCATGGTCTGCATTTCATCTCATTTCCTGTCCTTGATGATTCTTGATCAGAATACCACTTCCTGGTTTTGTTGGGCGACAATTGAAGATTTTCCAGTTTGTCAAGTATCAAAGCATTGTTGTTGCTTGTTTGTTTTGAGAGAATCTATAAACTTTCTCTTGAGGAGGTGCATCTGTCTGGGAATGTCATTGTCCCCACCCCATGAGCATAACCAAAATATTTTTTTTCTTCACTAGAAGTTGTAAGTTGGAAATATTTTCATTGTCTAAATAAGCCTGTTATAATTCATTAAAGAGGCAACAGTCTTTATTTGGAATGGATGTCTGTCATGGACCAGGATACTGGCTGTTCCTCACCGGAGGGGTAAGACACAAGGCACTTCCAGAAGCCCTCTTCAGTGTCCAGGAAGTCCCACCCCCCAGGAGACTCGGTTAGCTTTTTCACCTTCAGATGTAGCTCTGCCTTCTATCTCAGCCTCAGACTCTGAAACCATCAGCTCAGAACCGGCTGCAGCCTGTAAACCTGAAACCTATCTTTGAGGAGAAGAGACAGGAGATCATGGAGAAAATAAAAGCCAAAGAAATACAGTTAAAGAAAAGACCAGGGAAAAAGAAAATTTACCCAGATATTAAAATTCTTCAAGAACAGTTGACAGCAATGAATAACAAAGAATTGGAATGGAACCTTAAGAGAATGAATCAAAAGGCGTTTGAAGGCGCAAATAAACCTGGGAAATATTTGGCATGGCAATTGAAGAAGAGAAAGGAGAAGAAGATAATAAATAAAATCTGTGAGGACAATAAAGTGTACCTGGAGCAGACAGCTATCAGCAGAGCCTTTTATAAATTTTATGCCAAATTGTATAATAAAAAAGAGGTGAACAAAGACTCAATAGCGACATATTTGGGGAAAATGAAGCTCCCAGTAATTTCGGAAGCTTGGAGAGACAAACTGAATAATGAAGTAACGGAGGAAGAAATAAGAAAGGCAATACAGTCAACAAATTTGGGAAAGGCGCCAGGACCGGATGGACTTACAGCCAAATTTTATAAGGTAATGGCTAATGAACTGGCACCATTCCTAAAAGAAGTGATCAATGGTGTTTTAAAGGATCAGCGGATCCCAGATACTTGGGATGAAGCTAATATATCATTGATCCCCAAAGAAGGGCAAGATTTGACCAATGTGAAAAATTACAGACCTATATCGTTACTTAATAATGATTACAAAATTTTTGCGAAAATACTGGCAGAAAGAGTGAAGGGATGGCTTTCTGAAGTTATTGAGGAGGAGCAAGCTGGTTTTTTACCAAACAGACAAATTAAAGACAATTTAAGGACAGTTATAAATGCTATTGAATACTATGACAAACATTGTGACAAGGAGGTCGGTTTCTTCTTTGTGGATGCTGAAAAAGCGTTTGACAATTTGAACTGGGATTTTATGTTTGCCACCATGGAAAAGCTTCAAATGGGAGAAAGATTCATAAGAGCAGTAAAGGAAATTTACAGAGACCAGAGTGCAGCAATTGTGGTGAATGATGAGGTAACCAAGAAATTGACTATAGGTAAAGGTACAAGACAAGGTTGCCCGTTGTCGCCATTGTTGTTTATTTTGGTTTTGGAAATATTGATGATACAGATACGAGAAGATAATGCAATCCGTGGAATAAAAATAAAGGACTTTTCCTATAAGGTCAGAGCTTTTGCGGACGATATAATGTTAATTGTGGAAGATCCAATGGAAAATATGCCAAAGGTAATAGAGAAAATAAAGGAATTTGGAGATTTGGCAGGATTTTATGTAAACAAAAAGAAGTCAAAGATACTATGTAAGAACATGACTAAACAAAAACAACAACTATTAATGGAAATAACAGACTGTGAAGTAACAAGCAAGGTAAAATATCTGGGAATTGAATTGACTGCAAAGAATATAGATTTATTTAAAAACAACTATGAGAAATTGTGGACTCAGAGCAAGACTTGATTAAATGGAACAGATTGAACTTGTCATGGTTGGGAAGAATTGCAGTAATTAAGATGAATGTGTTGCCAAGAGTGATGTTTCTGTTACAGACAATACCAATTATTCGAGATTCTAAGCAGTTTGAAAAATGGCAGAAGAAAATATCAGACTTTGTTTGGGCAGGCAAAAAGCCTCGAGTGAAAATGAAAGTGTTACAAGATGCAAAAGAAAGAGGCGGAATGCAACTGCCCAACCTAAGACTTTATTATGATGCAATTTGTTTAGTGTGGTTGAAAGATTGGATGATGTTGAAAAACCGGAAATTACTGGCCTTAGAAGGATATAAAAAATTTTTCGGATGGCATGCATACTTATGGTATGAGAAAGTAAAAGCGGACTCTATTTCTGCTGAAATTGGGAATGGAGAGCATTCCAGCACAATATAGGACATTGTTATTTTATATGACAGCAGCGGCTAGACTTTTGTATGCGCAAAAATGGAAAGTGCAAGAAGTGCCAACTATTGAGGACTGGATTTACAAATTGCTGTACATGGCGGAAATGGACAAAATGACAAGGAAACTGAGAGACCTTGATCCAGGACAGTTTAACACGGATTGGGAGAAGCTGAAACAATATTTGGTGAAAAAATGGGAGGTGGGAGGAGAACTGTGGCAGTTTGAAAATTACTGAAATACAATAAAAGTAGAGGGAGGTGACTTTACCGGGGGGTGGAGAGTTAAATGAGAATTTCTAAGCAACTATTTTATTTGACTATTATATATAGTATTAAGTATCATAGGTGTTATTATAAGAATTATAATGATAGAAATTAATTAATTATAAGAATAGAAACTAATTAATTTCATTTTTGGCAATAATTGTATAATGGAGATATTTTATAATTGCAATGAAGAAACCTAAGCAAGGTGGGAAAATACATAGTAATAGACTATATGTATAGTATAGACTACATGTTAAATTGACTGACTGAGGTATATATGGGTCAAATTGGTTGACTACTTTTGGTGGATAGCTGCATAATGGAGGAATTATATAGTTAAAATAGTACGAAGACAAGATGTGCAGAAAAAGTAATATATAGAATATAAGTTAAATTGGTTGACTTATATTGAATGTATTGTTTATAGAAGTACCTAAAATTATGCTAAATGAGGGATAAATTGTTTGTCCCATATTGAAGATGAGATTATAAAATAGAGAATAGAGTACCAAAATTAGTTAAATGACTATTATTAAAAGAATATATGCCAAGAATGTATTATTTAGTTATGCATTATTTAGTTGTTAAAGTAAGTAAGAAGACAGAGGATACACTGTGTTATATAGATAAGCTTAGAAGAAAGTGAAAGTTAATGTTTGACAGATATAATAAATTTGAAATGAGTAAGGGATAAGGGACAAGGGGTTGGAAAACTGTTGGAAGTCAACAAAAGGGGGGGAAAGGGAGGGGGTTAGAACTGGGGAAATTAAAGGAAATTGACTGTAATGTACAATTCAATGATTTCTAATCCAATAAAAATTAAAAAAAAAAAACAAACCTGAAACCTATCTTCAACTGCTTGTTCAGACCCCAAGAGGCCAAGAAGCATTCCAGCCCCACAGGAACACTCACCACTGTAACCATGGAGCACATTTAAATGCCAGCAGCCAGAGATGTTGGGCTTGAACATACGCCACCATGCAGAAATACTTATTCTTCACTGCAAGACCATTTAAGCTTCTAGGTCAGTTTCATCCAGCCTCAGTGTTCTTGCCCTGGATCAAACAGCTGGTGAAGGCACTGGCAGTCTAATCCGTAACATATAGCAGGACAATCTCTTACAAAGCTGCTAATTCTGTACTATCCCTGCTACTTTATTAGGACAGCTTCTTTTCCACCTCTGCATATTTTTCAAATAATTTGTAAGTTATTTTAAACAAATTCACCCATTCAGACACACAACAATTTCTTCTACATCTTTTTTTTTGGGGGGGGGTATAGTATTTTATTGTTACAGCTATAGTAATAATGATGACCTAGTCCTACAACTACATGAGAAGAAAACTGTATTGTGTAATAAACTGGTCGTTTCTGGTCACCTATTGGACATCCAGGATGTTGCTCTGGCTATAAGACTTGTTCAGTTAATTATTATATTGTCCAGACTGAACATCTGTTAAAACTATTCCAGACCTTCGTTTTTACATACCAGACATGTAATCTCGCTCTGATATGGACAGAATACTTGGATTTTTTAGGCCTAATGTATACTTATTTGACCTCTTTCCCTCATGGTTATTTAAATCTGTAGGAGGAGAGCTGTCCCCATGGATAACAAATATCAACGCATCCTGGACAGAAGGATCATCTCTCAAAGAAGAAGTTTTTAAAGCAAAATTTTAGAAAAGGTGTGGCCATGCAAACCCCAGGCATTTATGCAGAAAACTTCGTGGCTTTTAATCTGGCTTTCTCCCAGGGCATGGCATAGAAACAATTTTAGGGACTAATCCTGAGCAGATCTATTCTGAAGCAAGTTCAATTTTATTCAGTGGGGCTTACTCCCAGGAAAGTATTCTTAGGATAGTAGCTTTAATTACCCTGATGGACTAATCCATCAAGAAGAGTGTATCTCTGTTGGCTTAACTGGACTGGTCAGCAGGTTTTGATACCATTGATCATAGCATCATCTTCTGACCCACCTGATAAAGTTGAACATGCCTGGGGTTATGTCAGTGTTGCTTTGTTCCTTTCTGAAAGGCACATTTCAGAAGGTTGTGCCTGGAGATTCTGCTTTGTTCCTTGGCCATTGGCCTGTGTGATCTTACAAGGTTCCATCTTCTCTCCCATGCTTTTTAAGCTCCACAAGGCATTGCTGGGGGAGATTATCCAGGGATCTGGAGTGAGATGTCACCAGTATGTAGTTACAATCAAATCAATCTCTTCTTTCTTTCAAGATCCAGAAGACCTATGGATGAACTTAACTGGTGTCTCTTGAAGCTTCAAGAGACTAGATAATGATGAACAAACTGAAAATAAATCTGGATAAAACGGAAGTATTGTGGGTCAGGGCTTTAACGCAACAACTCTTTGGAACTTGCTTCTTCCCCCTCCTGCACTTTAGACAGTTCCCTGAGGTCTTCTGGAATCAGCTGATTTTTAAATTCTGGAATGTCTTTTTTTAGTTAAACCCATTCTAGAGTAGCCAGGTCCTGGTAGGGAAATTCCTGGAGCCTGGGAAGGATGGGGTTTGGGGAAGAGAGGGACTTCAGTGGGATATAATGCCATACAGCCTATCTGTCAAGGTAGCCATTTTCTCCAGAGGAACAAATTTCTGTCACTTGTAATTCTGGGGGATTTCACAGGGTTGCCAGGTCTCCCTGGTAACCAACAAGAAGGGGGGTATCTAGTACTTACTGGGCTTTCTTTTCCTGCTAAGCAGCACATGATGATGTCATTTTCAGAAGGGACATCACTGCATGGGCTGCAATTGTCTTTAAGAATCAGCCTGTTTGGAGCCAAAATTGGCCTCTCACAAAGCATGGGAGCACTCCCAGAAGTGATATTGTTGAGCCTGCTGGGAGCACATGCACTGCACATTTGCCTGGAATTCCTGCTGGTGGAATTCCTCATACCAATTGCCAGTAATCACCAGGCAGGGGGGCAAACTGCCAGGACTTTGCCCACCACCATCGGGCACCTGGGAACCCTAAGCATCAACCACCTAGAGGTTGGCAACACTAATCCATCCCCAGTGCTTGTAAATAAATTAATACTAAGCTTTTAATTGTACAGGTTGCAGAGCTGCGAAGAGCTATCAGGGCCCTCCAAGACAAAGATTCTTTCTGGGCAACTCACACAAACCCAAAAAGTCTTATGAAGGGAAGTAGCATCATTTGCCCAACTCAGTGGGCCTTCAGAGCACTCAGGCCCCCAGGACTTTTTCCTTCTAGTCCATCCATCTTAGCATCCCAACAGGGAGATAATCATGTGCGCCTGCAGTTCCACAGAAATATAAAAAAGAAAGGTCCAAGTATGTACAGAATTCAGGTTCCTGAGAATTTCCAGTGAGAGATATGCAGTTGAACATTTTTAAAACATTTAAATTTCTTGCCCTCATGGCAGCAATCCTAAGCAGGTCACTTGGAAGTTAGTCCCATTTTATTTAATAGGGCTTACTCCCAGGAAAGCATTCTTAAGATTGCAGCCTTTGCCTCAAGCGGCTGTAAAAAGTATAGGAGAGTAACAACATTGGTAATTCTATTTGGATTTTTTGAAAAAAAAAATCTGCTTTTAGTTGATTACAAATATGATGTTGATGCACTCACACTCTCCTCTGAATTTTAAAATTCTGCTGCCCAAATGGTGAAAGGTCCTACATTTACTCACAAGCCTGAGGAGGTAGACAAGCATGTGAGGAAACTAGAAACAACACCATGAGGAAGAAGAAAGCTGTGGTGTTATTAGAGGTTATGTTGCTTCATGAGGCACAACATGTGGTTTGCTTTGTTTTGAAATCCAAATCTGACTTTAAAAATCCAAATTTGGGGGGTGGGAAGTATACAAAGCCAAATATTTTCTGAATCTGGAAGCCTATGCTTCACTTGATTGCTTCCTTACAAGGTCACATTGGGGAGGAGTGGGCAAATACACATAGAAGAATTTTTTTTTTACTCAAGACATGGCAAACTTTGTGTCAGGTGTCTTTCTTGAAGATATTGGGGACTCTGATAGGATATTTTACCACACACGCTGGCCCAATGTGTATTTTTATATTTCACTGAATCAATGTCATATAATTAGCTCAACAGAGCAACTGAATTTTGTGATTTAATTATTTTATTTATTTATTTACTTCAGTTAAACCCTGCTTTTCCCCAATGGGAACCTAAAGTAGTTTACATCATTCTTTTCTCCTTCATTTTATCCTCACAACAACCCTGTAAGTTAGGTTAGGCTGAGAAAGTGTGACTCACCTAGCGAACTTCCAGGCAGGGATTTGAACCCATGTTTCCCAGCTGCCAGTCTGACACAAACCACTGCTCCAGGTTTATGAAAACTAAATATGTAGATTGGGGAGGACTGGGGAAAGATCTCCTGCCTCCAGAATGCACTTAGTCAGCTATGGCTATGATACCAATCTGCAAATACATGCCTGATGCTTCCTCCACCAATAATCTCAAGACCCATGGACCAGTTAATAAAGAGTTGGATCTAGAGCTTATGTTCCAGTACAGCAACAGCTTCAGTATGAAAATGGGTGTAGCATAATAGCTAAAAATGGTGAGGTGAGAAGTCTCAATTTCAAATTTAATCTCAGAGCAGCAAACTGAATGGATGGCCTTAGCCTAGCCACTCTTGCCACCCTTTCATTCAAAAGGTGGCGTTAGGGAGCTGCTGTTCTCTCAGCCTTGGCCCCCATCTGCAAACAATGGAAAATATTTCTGGCCTGTGTTATAGGCAATGTTGCTTGAAAGATTAGTGAGAGTGCACTTAAACATTCCAAGGCAAACACAGGGTTCCGGGGCCTGTATTTGCCTTGAAAAGCTAGTGCAAGAGGACACTTGTAGCATTGATTTTAAAAGATCACAAGGAGAAAGCTGCATACCATTTTACCAGACACAAAATATTCTAACTGAGCTATAATTAAAATGAAAAGCTGGGGGGAGGGGAGTTCAGCAACTTTTCACAATGTGTCTAAAAGAAGGCAGAGGTGCCTCCATGCTTACTTGGAAAGGAAACGCCAGGGCCACCTCTAAACTTTAGAGCTTTATTACAGCCTTTGTCAGCATTGCAGGGTGCTTTTCTTTAATCCCTCCCCCCCTTTCTTTTTCTCCTTTTTTTTATATGGTGGTTGTGAATTCGTCTGTGACAGACTCAAAACAGGAAATTAACACCCTGCTGTGAAGCAGTAAAGCCTCAGAGGAAGCAGCACAAGGGTACATGAGGCCTAGGACGGACAAAGGCTCAAAAACACCCATCACCCATAAAAGTAACACTTCTTTTTTTGTGTACACACAGGAAGGATACTAAGAGAGAGCAGCTGCATTATGCGTCAGTAATAAAAGATGCACCAGAGGAGGGAAGGTGTTATGTGGCAGCTTGCTTAACAAACCAGTTCGTATTGTGTAAGCATGTTTAAAGTTATGAGTGGTAGTTTGTTTCTAAAATGTGTGGTGTGGCTCAAACCCTCTTGAAGCTCACAAATCTCTGCATTAGAAGCTCCTCTAGTAGCCAATACTCCCAGATAGCTGTGACAAGGAAAGAGCATTCAGCACTTGCTCAGATTCTCTTTATTTGCATGTTCCAAAGGTGCAGTGGCCCTAACACTGTAAACAGCTAAATTCTATTAAATTGTGGTTTAAATTAAACCCTAGTTATGAGCAAAGCAAAACTCCTATCACTTCCATATCAGAGTGGCAGCCAAGATAGCGTTCAGCAAATTAAACAGGAGTCCCATTGCTCCTTAAAGCCAAACACAATTTATTCCACCATAAACTCGAATCACATCAGGTGTTCAGATAAAGATTTTTGGTAAAGAAACATGAGATACGTTTGCTGAGGAATTTCCGTAGTGTGACACTTCAATCTAATGTTTCTTGGCATTTGCTATACTATAAACTGCAGGATTTAGATCGTAGCAGGATTTTTCCTCTCAGAGCTGGCATTAGGTTCACAATGAATCCTTTATGTCTTTAAAGGTGTGGCTTTCCATACTATAATCCTGTCCCGAAGGATGAAGTCATCATATCCTTTCTCACACTCTGATTTTTTTTTCTTCTTATAAAATAATAATGCAAAGTCTCCAGGATTTCTAGAGAAAAAAATTATGAAGAAATACGTGCATAGTTTTTATTTTATAACTACACTTTCACCATCACAAAATGCTGTTTTTCTGCCAAAAAACACACCATTTACCTGACAAAAAACAGAAGAATTTTACTTCAGAAGAACTTCAGAATCAGCCACTCATAACAGGGTGTGTCAAAATAAAAAGGCTTCCAATTGTGTTATATGAACACACACCCACACAAAAAAAAGATTTCATTTCTTAGCTAGTAAATACTTATTTTTAAAAACATTGTCTGGAAGATCCAGTGCAAAATTTGTGATTAGATCTTCTGATGTCTTCATATAAAAGCAGGTGTGGGTAGCAATTTCAGTCAGGGCCATGGCACTGAGGAGGGAGAGTTTAACCCTTTCTTCCTGAACCATCTCCTAGATAGAAATTGACCCAAATTAGGTTGTCAGTCTTCTTTTCCTTACCAGGACTAAAAGTTGATCAGGGACCCCACATTCTGTCTGGGAAAGAGTGCAGATGAATGTGTTAACTCCTCCCCTGCCCCAACACCATAGGCCCAATCCATATCAACCCTTCCCGTACACATACAGAGCTAAATGCTTGGGGGGCAGCAGCTTGGCCCCTGTCATGTCTGTGTATAGCCATGCCGTGATTTTCTGTTGTTATAATGCTTGTGCCACAATATGTTGAAACTTCAGCTATACTGCTTTGTTACTGAATTGTTGTGTTACTTTCTATGATCCTCTGTAACCATATTGCAGACGTTACTTCCTTAGGTCCCAGAAAGGGCCCCTCTTGTTATCTTAATATGTGAGTCTCGGCTAGCTGTGACCTTGATGTGTCTAGATTCTTGTTTTCTCTCCTGTTCCCAGATGCTGGGAAGTAGGCATTGTATACCTAATCTAAAGTCATAACTGAGTAGATACCCACAGAACTCTTGTAAGCTTGCCCGCCAAAACCTGTCATTTGGAGCACAGGGAAAATCAACTATAACATAGATTGCTTGATTTGAATTGTCACTTCTGTCAAGCTCTGTGATGGAGAACAGACCTGAACTGCATAGATCCTAATAAAGCTGATTCTGCTGGAACCATCGTGTGTTCACTGTGGAGGGGCGTGATGGGTTCACCTGCCAGGGACTGACAGCCCCATGACTTTTGGTCTCGCAAGGTTACATCTGGTCTCCCATGCTTTTTAACATTTACATGAAACTGCAGGGAAAGGACATCTGGAGATTGGGGCTTGCTTGCCCCCAAAATGCAAAATGTAATCAGTCTTCCAACAGATTCCAGGTAGGCTGTGGCAGCATTGAACTGGTGTCTAGATGCAGCTTTGGGATGGATGACCACTAATAAACTAATACTTAATCTCCCCAAAATGGAGGTGCTATTGGTTATTGGAAGGACTGACCTGGGAATTGAATTGCCCCTTGTTACGGGTAGAGTTGCACTTCCCTTAAAGTTTGCAGCATGTGGTAGGTTACCTGGACCTGGGTCTCCTATTGCATAAAGAGCTAGCAGCAAAGGCCAAGAGCACCTTTCATCAGCTTTGGCTGGTGAACTAGCTGCAGCTATTCCTGGATATAAAAGGTCTTGCCTTGGATTTTTTTAAAAACGTTTATTTGTGCAAAGCAATAAAAAAGAAGGAAAGAAAAACAACAAATACAAATAAAACAATACTGGTGAATCTATACATAAGCTTCTATAAAAGATCTCTAAAAATAAGTTCATATGCAATTGTCGTCCATATGCAATAGGTTCAAATGTTGTTAAGTTTATAAGGTCCTCAGTCCAATGAGTTATGAAAGTGGGCTTTTATCTTTCCAATGTGGTAATGTCTTTTAGCAACATCTAGATTGCATTGCTCCAATGCACTCTAGGAGCATCTGGAAACAGCAGTTGATACAGAATGCTATAGCAAGAGATCTGTCTGTAGTGGGTCGTAGGGCCCATATCATTCCAGTCTCATTCCATCTACACTGGATACCAGTTTGCTTCCAGGCCCAATCCAAAGTGCCAGTATTGACCTTTAAAGTCCTCTATGATTTGGAACAAGCCTACCTTAAGGATGGCCTTGTATGAACCTATTTGACCATTATGATTATCTTTGGAGGCCCTGCTTTAGGGCACTCTGTTATCTGAGGCTAGATGGTGGGCAACCTAAGAATGGGCCTTCACAGGCATACCAGATTTGTTGAATTCCTTCCTCAGGGGGACTTGTCTATCCCCCACTATAATTGTCTTCCACCAGCACGTAAAGACTTTTTGTTTTGTTTGGTGACTCCTTGTTGACATTCCTTCCAGTTTATATTTTTAACTGTGTGTGTGTGTGTGTATGCATGCGCGCATGTGCATGCACGTATGTATGTGTGTGCACACGCATATGTATGTGTGTGTGTGCTCAGCATGAGCATGCACACATTATTTATTTATTTATTTATTTATTTATTTATTTATTTATTTGCCTATACTTACTGTAATATATCCAGGATGTTTCTTATGAAACATAGCCAGCAATTTGACCAAAATAGGACTCCACTGTCAATCTGTTAATAAAAACACAAGGATCCTGTCAAGTTACTAACAATGTTCTCATAAGGGGATTTTAATCAAGTTATATATAAGGATCATCTAAGTGGGTTAAACCACAAAACTTTTACTGCAGTATAACAAGCTGTGTAGGACTTTCTAAAAACATTTGTATAGGAGTATTAATAGCCACCTTGGGAAATTCCCTTGTATTAATAGAACTGGTTGTAACTGCTTATGCTGTGCTGGGTCTCTGTGGGAGTAATTAAAGTATTCTTTTTGAGCTATTTGGTCCGTGCATGCTGGTTTGGAGAAAGATTTTGATAAGTGGGGAAAGCTAAAAGGAAAATGAATATAGAGCTGCAGTGTTTACAAATATGGCCCTGGTGCTGAAAGGCTATCCTGTAGCAACAAACTCATTGATATCAAAGGAGCAACAGAAGCCCTGGAAAACTTTGGACCAGTGTATCAAATAACCCCTCTCTCCATTTATGCATAGTTTCTGCACTCTTGCATTTTACTGAGTGCATTCAAATCAACAGTGTAATGAAATCTCTGGATATTTGTACAGCTGACTCTTCAGAGGTGGTTGAAATATACAATTTTACATACACAACTGCATGTGTTCACTTGCGAGTCAGAGTCCAGACACCCCCTTTAACAGACTTTTATTGTTTTAAAGCAGGTATGCACAAATTGTGACCAACCAAGCCAAATGCTGCCTACCAGCCATGAAGAGTGTCCTGCTTGGCAACTTTCCTGTTTTTACAGCCCCAAGCAAATATTTTTAAAAAGGTTTATTATGCCTCATGGACCTTCATACATGGCTAGTGGGTTATGTTTGCTTTCATGGGTCACAATTTGTGCTGGTTGAATGACCCATATGTTCAGAAAATCCTGTCCTTTTTTCAATGCAAAACAGGGTTCTTTTAATATTTAAAATATTTTAAATTTAAAATTTTTAAAATGAGAAAAGAACAATAATATGAAAATTAATAAATAATAATGAAATAGCTATAAAACAAAACTAAAAACAGCAAACTATTTTGCAAAAAAAAAGCCCTGGTACAAAAAGTCTTACATAATCTGAAGACACAAGAATTTTTCCTAAATTAGACTTTCCTAACTTCCTTAGTAAGTGTTTCACCAAGTAGGAACTACAACTGAGGAGGCCTGAGCAAGTGAAAGATTGCACTTGTAATCTTTACGATTGCAATCTTTAAGAGATTCTGCTCAGATGAACTCAGAAAAATATGAGAGGCCATCCTGTGGCTATGTGGGTCCAAGGTCATGGTGGGAATGTGTTCCTTCACTGCTAAAAAACAAACTCCTATTGGCAATGCAATGGAATGCATGCATGTAGATTTTGTTTAGCACAAGAGTAACAACTTTATCCAAAAGGTGTTCTCTTAAAGAAATGTATGTGTCAGATTTGGGCTTTTTACCCCTGAAAGCTCCTGCTATTTGCGGGTGCCAGTTTGGCAACCCTACCTTCATGTTCTCCTCTCTTTCACATTACTTGATAAGTTATTTTAGCTGCAACCACTGCATGATTGAACTGGCAGGATCCATAGGCCTGGTTCTTATACCTATAGAATGAAACAGGTCATCCATGTTAGATGAAATCCATCCCTCCATTCCCAGTCCCCTGCCTTCACAAGGTTCCCTACTTTCCTTAATGTACTACATCTTTCTAAGCTTCCTTCCCAACATGCTTGCTCAAGGAGAATCCCATCTTGATCTATCTTCACCCAACCTTGGATAAGAGCTACCAGCACTGTAGGAGCTGTAGCGGCCATTGGATCCACCATCATAAGAGTTGCCATCAACACTTTAGCAGCTGCCCTAAGAAACAATGCTGCTATTGCTATATCCTGCCATGGCTTCAGACTCCACCCCCACCCCACTCACCTGGTTGGTGGAGGGGGAAGGCACAGGAACGGACCTCCTGGAGCACTGTGACAACATCACTTCCCGGAAGTGACATCATTGTGCAGCCCCAAGAGTGATCCTGTGTATCCAAAGGTGGGGGGCAGCTCCCTCCCTCTGTACTTACCCCATCTTCACCAGACGAGGAAAAGAGAAATGAGAAACGCCTCAGCCACCAACAGAAACTTCAACAAAACAAGAGGAGCAGAGCGGCCGCAACAGCAGCAGAGGGCCTGGCCAGGAGGAGGGGAACTCCGATGGCCAACGAGACAGGAGGAGTGGAGAAAGCTGCAACAGCAGCAGAGGGCCAGGCCGGGAGAAGGAGAACTCCAACGGCCGATGAGACAGGCAGGAGAGGCCCTGCAGAAGAGCCCTCCCACAGCCGGGAGACTCAGCCGACGCCACAGGCCGGTAAAAACATGGCACAATGGCCCCACCCAATCAGAAGTGCCCCAGAGGAGCTGCCAGAAGCAGCAGGGAGCAGGAAGCAAAGCTCCCTTGGTGTGTGACGCAGTCCAGCCAGCCCCACTCTCAGGGGCCATTCCCATTGGAGGGAGGAGTGGAAGAGGGGTGGGAACGTATCGTCTCCAGTCCCAGGGTTGATCCGGCTCCAGCTGGAGCCAGGGGGAGGAAGGCATAGGTCACAGCCTGGAGGAAGGGAGGGCCTTGTCCCAGGGAGACCCCTGTAAATGGAGGCCCCAAGGGCAGGGCAGGGAGGAAGTCAGCTGAAGAGAAGCCAGTGCTCAAAAGCAAGAAAGAGGGAGAGCAAGAGTGGGTACTAGCCCCAGCTAAGATGGCTACCCAGTCAGGAGAGAGAGAGGGAGTCAGGGTGCAGTAATCCCCCTCATCCCCCCCCCCATTCTGAGACCAGCCTAGAGGACCTCCCACCTTAGGTGCCACCCTGAAGGGCTCTCTCCCCTCAGGCTCCAACAACCCTGGTGCTGAGGCTGACAATGTGCATTGCAGCAGGCCGATTTGGGCCCCAAATTGGCCCACTTCACAGCATGTGCATACTCCTACACCTGCATTATGATGTCGCCTAGAACTGACGTCACCAGAAGTGGCATCATCGTGCAGGCACAAGGGACACAGAGAAGGTGAGTGCTAGGCACCCGCCATCCCACTGAGAGGATAAGGGGACTTGGTAACTCTATTCACTACACTATTGTCAGAAACTAGAAATCATGGCTCCTGAAGCTGAAAACATTTTTGCCCATTTTCTTTTTTTTAATAATGCCTTTTATTGAAATTTTCGACATAATTATAAAACATTCAGTTACAAAAGAAATGAGAAAAACCAGATAAAAACCAAAAAACAAAAAAGAGAAAAAACATGAAAAAGAGAGAAAAAGAAATAAAAGAAAAACAAATTAGTAGGAATATATACCAATTTTCCATTTGAAGCAATCAAAAGCTGATACAAGTTTCATTTTCAAGGCCTTCCCCCACCCCAAAATCAAAACAAACTGGCCCCTCACACATGTAGAACTGCATTTGCACAACACACCTTCCCAGTGTGGCTTAGCATTCAAATAGATATTACAGGCAAGAGTTCTTAAATGTTATTCTTCTGACACTTACTTATTCTGAACTTGTTTAAAAATTAATTTTTATGTTATTAAGAAGCAACTAAGCTGCTTAGGGAGTATCAGGGAGAAAACATGAAGCTTTCATAAAGAGTGCTCCAGAGATTACAAAAAAATGTTATCTATCTTGCTGAGTTTCTAAGCTAGATATTCACAAGATGAACTCCCTGAGAAATTGCATGCCAGGAAATCTCTTGACAGTAACATTCTTGACAGTTCCCAGGACTTCTCAAAACAGAATGTTTGCCTGTCTCTTGTTTCTTTTGAAAAACCAAGTTTTTTTGACACTGCTAGTTGCTTATTGATACCGAGTGTTAGTACCTGGCACTGGGAGGAAAAAAAAACCCATAGCATTGCAGTTTATGAGTGTCATCATGGTGGTTTTAAGGGAGTTTTACTCTCTCTCTCTCTCTTATGAAATCATCTGTAGAGAAACCGTTCTTTAAAAGATACATCATTAATGGTGCTTATGTTGTCCTTACCAAGAGAATGGAAAACTATGTTTACTATGGTCTACATCTAAGGACTTAACTACACTGCAAGCAGTTGAACAAAATGATGTGTTGGGGGTAGGGTTTCAACATCACTGGCCACTAAAACCTCATAAACTTCCATCATCCAGTTTTTTGTGGTTTGTTATAGTTTTATTATTTAAAACAGTATTTTGTATCCCAGTCAGATGGATCCATTAGACTTGCTTCCTCCAGGACTGCAGAGGATCTATCTTCATGGTTAACAGTCCACTGGTGGTAACAGGGGACCCCCTCCACTATCAGTTCATGTTTCCTATCACCTTTCAGAGTGGCAGCATGAGAAAAATTTTAAATGGCCATTGGGCTGATAGCGTGATGTCATTTCTGGGAAAACCCAGTAGAGATGTTATGCCTATCACTGGAGATTCTATGGTAAAACTATAAAGATTCTGGAGATTCCTAGAGAAGGCTGATGTCACTTCCAGGGGGAAACCATAGAGTTTTACAATTTTCCAGGGAAACCTGTAGACTTTTACTATAGAGTTTCTGGCGATTCCTAGAGAGCTATGGCTTCAATTTTGGCTTTTTCCCAGAAGTGACAACACTCCACCACCAACTGCCCTCCTCCATGACACCCCCCCCCCATTTCCTGCTGGTTTCCAGGTACCCTTCAGATCTTGGTGGTGCAGTTTTGCAGCTAGGGGTTGGGTGGGCCAAATCTCTTCTCAGTCTAAAACATAATAGGTAGCCTTAGGCAATATACTTTCTCTCTTCCTCACTTCTGTATATGCAATATGGGAAAAATAATACAGGCCTTCTTTACAGGGTTATTGTGAGCACAGGCTTGGATCCTGAAGAGGTTTACAACTGTTGTCAGAAGAGGTTTACAACTGTGGAACATGACTTCCTCACCACCTCCCCGCTCCTGCTACAGCTCAAAATACCCTCAAAAGTCTGCTTTGAGGGACAGATGACAGTCCCCCAGAAACAGCATGAGGGGGAAGTTTGAGGTCTGCAACAGGAAGAAATGCAAATCGTTCCACACTTCCCATTAATGAGAAATTTTCACAGGGTTCAACCCATTACTGTAGCAGCATATGTAAAATATCAATATTTCTCACAATATATCAGGGATCCCAGCAAACAGGAGAAAGCCATATCCTTCAGTAATTGTTTTGTTTGTTTTCTTCTTAACTATGTTGGAAAAATTAGGCTTTGCTGCCCAGGTTTCATGCAGATGAGTAAGCCTTACTTTTTCAGACAACTTCACAACAGCCCTGTAAGAAAGATCAGTATCACTATATTCCAGATGAGAAGATCGAGGATGAAGATAGTGAATTCCCAAGGGCAAGTGAACTCATTGCTGAGTTGAGATTTGAACCATGGATTTCCCTGTTCACACTCAGCAGCTACGATATGACAGACAACAAAGAACAGACCGTTTTTAGCCAGCAGTACATGAAATATTTTTGCTAAAGGTTCTGTACAAGCCCAAATGTTTCTTTCCTGCTCTTCGTTATTATTGCAGCATCTGAGGTCATTAAGACTCATGACCTCTGTTATAGGAGCTGTGCTCAGTTTCCTGTTTAACACACACACACACACACACACACAAATATGCAGAATGAATCAAATATTTATCAGGCAGCAGGAATTTTCTGAACTGTAAAGACCCTTAAGCTATTCCCCACTTATGAAAGTATTTGTGCCTCTACAGCTGTATATACTGAAAAGATGAGTAGGAATGACTGCAGACTATTACTGCAGTTGTTACCTTATTTGTGAAATGCCCACCAAATAGTGGAAATGTGGCCTTGCAGAGAATATTAGCAATGGCATGCACAATGAGCTGAGTATATTTCTGGTGGAGGTTTTTGCATCAGTTTCTTTTTCCACCAAATCCTGCACTGCAGTACTTTTGCTGATTTGCCTACATTAATTCCTTATCTTTTACTTTCAGGCAGGGCTTGCATTAGGATGGCATGATCAGGCACCAGCCATAAGGTTGCCAACATCCAGGTGGGGCCTTGATATTTTCTGGAATTATTTCCAGACAACAGAAATCAGTTCCCCTGAGAAAATGGCAGCTTCAGTGGATGGGCTGTATGGCATCACATCTCCACTGAGCTCCCTCCCTCCCCTCCCCAAATGCCACCTTTCCCAGGCACTGCTTCCACATCTCCAGGAATTTCACAAGAGGTGGCAACCCTAGAACCATTAGAAGCCATCTTGCCCAGGATTCCCCAAACCCTGGATCTGTGCTTTCAGACATGGCAGTGTTTTTCCCATTTCCTTGTGTATAGTGCAATGTTTGCTAAGTGTGAGTACAGGGGTTCTATAAAACTGTACAAGTCATTGATGGATGGCTCCCTAGAATAAGAAAAAACAATAATATTCCTCCTATGTAGCATCTAGAGTGCCTCGAACAGCTGAAAAGGCACAGATTGCCCTATTACTTCCCTCACACATTCAGCTTTCCAATAGTATATCTGCCACCAAGCTGTTCTGAAGAAGAAAGCAGGCAAACGGTTAAGACACAGAGTTGCAGCCGTGTGGGCATCACTGTAGAAGCTAGCCGCTGGTAGGTATGCTTGGCAAATGAATTCAGGACTGGTCTTTACGATGCAGTTTGCTCATATATGCATAAGAAATACTTCAGTGGATCTGATCTGAGCATTTTCCAATGAATGCTCGGCTTTTCGCAGAGATCAACAATCAAAAAGCAACAAGCAAAAATTATTAGAATTATTTTTTAAAAGCCATGCTTGAGGAATCCTGGGACATGAAGGGCTTGAGCAGTAAACTCTATAACCATATGATCCCCACACAGGAAGAAAGGACAGAACAAAAAGAATAAAACACAAACATCAAAACCTCAGAAAAATAACAAGCAGGGCTTTCTGTCTCAGGTGACTTCCTAATGTGGTTTGACACTTCTTAAGAGCTGACAGTGCTATATACTCAGAGCTTGATGCTTATCAGATGTAGCATATTTGTTTGTGCATCAGAAGGTAGCACATATAACATATGCTTTCCATGTGCCAAATTATCCAAGAGGCTGTGAGTTTAAATATCAAAGCAGAAAAAGAAACGTTGAAAGAGTGAAATGTAGGAGAGGAGAATTATGTAAGCCACCTTGGGTCCCCATTTGGGAAAAAGTGGGGTATAA
The DNA here is from genome assembly GCF_028583425.1 of Eublepharis macularius. Lineage (NCBI taxonomy): Eukaryota > Metazoa > Chordata > Lepidosauria > Squamata > Eublepharidae > Eublepharis > Eublepharis macularius. Next base: position 198,117,910 of record NC_072790.1, read on the forward strand.
ATAAGGTAAATAAAATAAAAGTGAATGAAGTCTAGAAGTCAAATGAAATGTTGAATAAATTGGTAGATAGAGCAAAAGCTCACTAAGTGGCCTTAGGTCACTGATCCCCATTGTGGTACCCATTGGTATCATGGTGCCCACTGATGTGTTTCCTAGAATCCAAAATCCTGGCTGTCCTTGATCTCATTGGAGCTTCAGAAGAGCCCCAGCGGCATTACCTTTGTGTATGCAGAAAGCACCCATACAGAACTAACTGCTGCTATCAAGAGGATGCTTGAATTTGTAATGGCCACCCACAGAAATCATTTTGTGAGTGCCATCTTCCATGGCAGCAGCTATTTTATGACTGTATCTTTTCACAGAATTCCAAAAGTGGCCACAGTTGCAACAAGTTTCAGCACCCTTAATTTAGGCAATCATTCTCACCACCGTCACCACCCATCCCAATCTACAATATAAGGATTATAATGTTGGTCTGTTATAAGCAGGGGTGCCTAGGAGGCCTCCATGGAGACTGCCAGAGCATCACGAAACATGCTTACTTTACATCTGGGGTTTAGGGTAGATGTGATATCACACATCACCAGACATTGTTTCCACCTATTTCCATATCTCAAATGCTCTGAGGCATACTGACCAGCAGCCTAACATTCCTCATTATAAGGATTAGAATAACATACTAACTGGCCTATATTCTACCAGTTTTCCCATTGGCAAAAGAGGGAGAAGTGTCATCCTTTGGACTGCCAAAATCTCTATGCTGGGGATTATGGAATTGGTGAAAAGAAACGTCATATGGAAGAGTGGCTACAGTGAGGAGATTCAGAGGAGACTGAGGCCCTTTTCACACCCGGTCTTTCCATCGTTTCAGTACCTGGTTCACATCCCATGTTTTCAGTGGTTTCAGACTACCGTGGTAGTCATGGGACGCAACCACGCTCTTTGTCTGCTTTTTCTTCCTGTGCACATAGCGCAACTTTAATTTTGGATCAGCTGTCAAGTCGTGCTTGATCAGAAAGTCACTCCCATCCTCAGCTCAACCCTGCATGCATTTGCACGATTACGTTTATTTTTAAATAGATCAAATATGCTGTAACATTTCTGCATTGTTTATCCTTCCTCGATAATCACACTTAATGGAGGAGCCCAGCGCACTTGTGCAGTGAGGCTGGCCTGAAGACACATTGCTCTGCAGTGGCTGTGGGGAAGGTGGGAAGGCAGCATGATGCTCCAGAACACCGGGAATGCTTGCACGGCGAGGTCAGGGCGCAGCATGGATGCATGTCTCTCTATGGTGGCTGGATGGTGGGGGGGTGGAGGCAACGACATTCCAGCCTGCCCAACCTGCTGCTGCGCCGCCCTGGAGAAGCTGAAAGACTACATAATGAAAAATCACCCGGGTATTTAGAAAAATGTTCAGTTGTTATTATTTAACAAAAGGACAATCACTATACCGAATATGTGTGAAAAATTCATACAATGTGCAAACAGTGCATTCCTATACTCCCATCCTCAGCTCAACCCTGCATTTGCTCAATTACGTTTATTTTTCATTGTGTAGTCTTTCTGCTGTACCGGGTATTGCCTTGTTATATTGTGCCCTGGAGTAGCTGGGCATGCTTGCTCCGGGGGCGCTGGGTGGGGAAGGGGGGTTGTAAAAAGGCCATGAGCCGGGGATTGAACCTGGAACTTTTTGCATCCCCAAGCAGATGAGCCGGGGATTGAACCTGGAACTTTTTGCATCCCCAAGTAGATCACCCCCCGCAAGGAAATTCTTTTGGGGGAGATATAGGGCCAATGAACTAATGAAGAACACAGGGAGGGGCGGGATTTTGTAGTAAAATGAAGAAGCAACGTCACGTCATTACAGCGCATGCTCAAACTTTTTTTAAAAAAGAGTGACGTTATATCCAAAGCCCACAAAGCCTGTGACTGGACCGGTACCTGATATCAAGTGTAAAATAAAAAATTGAGAGCAGCATCAAATAGGCAGTGGACAGTGTAAAACGTGCGGATCCAAATCAGAAGTCAACACGATCGGGGAGACTGCTCAGAAATAGCGATTTTGACTGTGAGTGTGCAAAGGGCCTTACTGGTGATGTTGTACAATCTTATCCAGTATGAATGAAACAATTGGACAACAGAAAAACTTCCCAGGATTTTTGGGATGGTACTAGAATTTTTGATTTATTTTTTGCAAAAAAAGTAGTGAAATTGACTAAATATTAAACATTCTGAGGAGGTCTCAAAATATCTAAAGATAGAAAGGAAAACTCTCTTTCTTATAATTAATGGTAGAGTATGAAGAACTATAGAAGATGCCCTCCCAAGGAAAACTGAAATAAGACTTTTAAAATGTCTCTGTTTCATCTTCCCCTGTCTGAAAGGCTTATTAAGAAGCCTGTGATTCTGTTGGATTCTTCAAGTTCCCACTCTAGGAAGGGTAATATTTCCTAGTATGATTAGTAGACACAGGCACGAACGGGGGGGGGGGGGGGACTTGAACACGCTGTTCATAGTTCATTGCCATCGACGAACACGAACAAATGAACAGTAATGAACATGTCCCATTAACGAACATGTTCATTGTTTGTGGGGGCCAAAACGCCCCCCGTTGGACTTAGAGAGCCCATATTCACAGGGAGTGTTCAGCAGGCTCCCCTCCAGGCATCACCCAAGTATGGTCAAGATTGGAATACAGCTCCATTCCCAAATCCGAAACCTCCAGGAAAATCCCATTCAATACAACAAAAGCCATCAGTTGACTTTGGCCCCATTTATAAGTGTAGGACTCGAAGGCAGGCCACCACCCCTCTAGGAGGTGAGGGGTCTGGCTGCTCCCTGGTGGCACCCCCCATGTGCCTGCCCGCCCACCCGCCAGACCTCAGAGTACTGTACTGTACTTTCCTGAGCAGACAGGGATGTGGGTGATGAGTGCGGCTGCCGGGCCTGGTGGGCTCAGGGAGGCTGTGGCAGGCCACCTCCCCTCTAGGGGGAGGGTGGTCTGAATGCTTACCAGCAGCACCCCCCATGTGCCCGCCTGCTCACCATGCCTCAGAGTATTGTACTGTACTTTCCTGCGCAGACAGGGACGTGGGTGATGAGTGCGGCCGCCAGGCCTGGTGGGCTCAGGGAGGTAGTGGTGGGCCGCCTCCCCTCTAGGGGGCAGGGGGGTCTGCCACTGACAGCTGACATCACCCACTTTCCTGCTTTCACCAAAAGGACGGAATGGACTGGAGAGGTCATTTGAAGGGGTAGGAATGTTCCAGAGAGGGAGAGGTCAAAAGAGGGACTAGGAACTGGGAAGATCCCAACAGTTGCGAGGCCTCATCTGAGGATCCCACTGAGGTACTCAGCGGTGGTGGCTAACATCACCCACCTTTCTGCTTTCATGGAAAAGACGGAAGGGACAGGATGGAAGAAGTTGTTGGGAGGGGTCGGAGTATTCCAGAGAGGAAGAGGTTGGACCGGGAACTGGGACGATCCCAACAGTTGCAAGGCCTCATCCGAGGATCCTACTGAGGTACTCAGCAGTGGCAGCTAACATCACCCACCTTCCTGCCTTTGCGGAAAGGACATGACTGTTCACAGTGGGACCCATTCCCCCCTGCCCAGAGGGGACAGCCAGTTCCATTGAGATGGCCCACCGTACCACACAATTTCATGCACAACAGCAGCTAAGCTGTACCTGCCGCAGCTAACATCACCCACCTTCCTGCCTTCGGGGAAAGGAAGGGATGGACAGGACAGGAGAGGTTGTTGGGAGGGGTTGGAGTGGTTCCCGAAAGGGTGAGGTTCAAAGAGGGATGGGGAGCTTGACAGGGAGAGGAGAACAAAGAGGACCCCAACATCCACCATGTTGGATTGTGCAGACTGCTCTGGCAGAGGCTTCTCCACCTCCTGTGTCGCAGTGGAGGCTGTCGCCAGCATCACTCACCTTCCTGGCTTCACAGAAAGAAGGGATGGACAAGACAGGAGAGGTCATTGGGAGGTGTCGGAGCGGTTACAGAGAGGGAGAGGTCAATAGAAAGACCAGGTACTTGTCTGGGAGAGGAGAACAGAGGCTTCCTGGCCACATTGTGCAGCATGACGGTGACGGATGACCCCAACAGGACAGGAGGCTGTTGCCAACATCACTCACCTTCCTGCATTTGTGGAAAGGAAATGAGTCATGGGACCCATTCCCCCCATGCACATAGGGCAACAGCAGGTGCCCATGGATAAGGGTGCACCGTGCAGCACAACCATATCAGCAAAAGCTTTTGAGCTGCCCCTTGTGCCCAAAAGCAGCAACAGCAGCAGCACAGCACCCACCTTCCTGCCTTCACAGAAAGGGTGGTAGGGACCCATTCCCCCCTGCTCAGAGGGGATAGCAGGTGCCATGGAAATGGGGGGTACAGTGCGGTACAACCCTATCAGCAACAGCAGCAGAGCTGTCCCTCATGGCCAAAAGTGGCGGTAGCTGACATCACCCACCTTCCTGCCTTCGTGGAAAGGACGGGATGGGCAGGACAGGAGAGGAAAGGTCATTGGGAGGGGTCATACTGGCTCCATCCAGAGGAGGAGAGGTTGAAAGAGGGAATGTCCAGGACCTTCTCGGGGAGAGGAGGACAAAGGGTTGTTTGTCACAGCTGCATTGCAAAGTGAGACCGGAAGGCCCAAAGGTGACTGCAGTGCCGTGGTAGTCCCCCGTGATCAAAGGTGGTGGCAGTTGACATGACCCAACTTCCTGCCTTCATGGACAGGATGGGATTGCAGGAGAGGTCATTGTGAAGGGTCGTTCCGGTTCCATCCACAGAGGGTGAGGATGAAAGAGGGAACTTGTTATGGAGAGGATGCTACGGGCAGGACAAGTTGTGGGGAAGGGTCATATTGGTGCCATCCAGAGAGGGAGAGATTGAAAGAGGGAATGGGAACTTGTCTGGGAGAGAAAGACAACGGGTTACTAGCAGTGGAAGCAGCTTCGAGAACTGAGGAGGGCTGGAGTCAACTGCACAGGAGCTTGGCCTAGAACCACAGTAGACTTGGGAAGGCTCAGTACCCAGGTAGGTCCAGGCCCAAGGAGGGATGCCGAAATAAGTTGAGGTTGCCCTTGATGGAGGTCAACATGTCCACCAGGTCTGGTTGCAGATGTGTGCAGCGGGGACGGAGGTGGTCTGCCAGGTGGGAGAATACCCGCTCACTCTGCACGCCAGTGGGAGGGCAGGACAGGATGTTGGTTGCCATGATGGACAGGTCCGGCCATACGGCAGATTTACTCACCTAATACTCCAAAGGGTTGGAGTGGGGGGGGGGGCTCGGTGGGCTCCACAAGGTACTTTCGCACCATAGCCCCTGCCGAGTCCTCCACTGTGAGAGATTCACCCACTGTTCTGCGGCCAACCACACAGCCCACCAATGAGGCCCAGAGATCAAGTGTGGCCATTTGGGTGGGTCTTTCCTGGCGTGGCTCTATTCCCAACTCCTTCCCCCCTCCACCTCCTCCTCCTCCTCCTCCTTCTCCACCATCCGCCCCTCGCCCCTACCCAGTTCCCTCAGGCCGGCCTTCTCTTTTTGGTAATGGAGCACCGCTTTGCAGAGCTCCATTTTCCAGCACTGCATCTGACCTGATGGCATGGTGATGCTGCCCTTGATCCAAGGGTCACAGAGGGAGGCCATTTGGTACGGCACCTCATGGTGCAAAGGATGCAAGCGCTCAGCCACACATGTCTGGATCCACCTCACAAAGTCTTGGACCCTGGAGAGCAGCTCTTTCTTGTGCTCGACCTCCTTGGCCAGGAACTGGTCAAGCCTGTGGATCAGGGGGATGACCAGACCCAGGCTGGCCTCATATGAGCACAAGAGCTCAGTGGCCTCCTTAAAGGGTTTCAGCATCAGGGACATCTGGGCAACGACTCTCCATTCCATGGAGCTGAGGCTCAGCTCTTCTTCCCTCCTCAGAACGTCCATAGATGATGGGATGTCCTGCAACGGGCCCTTCTGCTCCACCAGACAATATATCATGTCATAGGTGGAGTTCCAGGAGGTGGGCAGGTCCTGAAAGAGTTGGTGCTTGGAGTCCCCCCTCCCCCTGCCTCTGGAACAGCTCACAGAAAGAGTCGATGCTGCGGGAGAAGTGGGAAGCGATGCGGCGGCAGCTGTTCAGCAGATTGCGCATCCACAACATTCCCTCATCCCAGCTGTCCCTTGGCTTGCTCCCCAGCCCAAGCATGTCCCTCATCACCAGGTGCAGCTTGTGTGCCATGCACACCAGGCCTGGAAGGGATGCCTCTTTCAGGGCTGGCAACATGTTGCTTCCCGCATCCATCACCATGAAGCCACAGACAAACCCTTCCCCCCCGGCCGTCCACTCCCTCAGTGCCGCGTTTATGGTGGTGGCGATGTTGTTCCCAGTATGGACAGCCCTGGTAGTTTGGTATGGGGGTAGACTGGATGTTTCCTCGAACCCCAACCATTCCTCAAAGGATCCCTAACCCTCCTCCTCCTCAAACAGCTTAAAGAGTTCCTCTTCCCCTGGCAGCAAGAGCTCTTCGGCCTCCTCCACAGCCCCCACAGGTGATTTTTGGGGAGTGGGAATTTCTGCTGCCCCAGAAGCCTGCCCAGTACTGCTTCCCACGGGGCAACTGGGACAATCTTTGCACTTCCCCCCATGACCACCCTTGGCCCCCAGCCAAAGCCTCATTGTGCCAGAAAACAAGAATTAAGGAGGAAAGAAAAGGAGAGAACTCTGTGAGCCCTCAGCTGAGGTGCCCACTGAGCTTGGCCCCAGGGCCTGGCAGCAGCCCTGGAACCAGAGGGAGGGGGTAGAGCCCTAGCCCAGCACTCCCAGGAATCTGACCAGATCAGACACTAATAATAATGTAAGCCCTCAGCCAAGGTGCCCACTGAGCTTGGCCCCAGGGCCTGCCAGCAGCCCTGGAACCAGACGGAGGGGCTAGAGCCCTAGCCCAGCACTCCCAGAAACCTGACTAGATCAGGCACTAATAATAATGTGAGCCCTCAGCTGAGGTGCCCACTGAGCTTGACCCCAGGGCCTGTCAGCATCCCTGGAAACAAAGGGGATATATCCCTCTCCCACCCACCTCACACACAAAAAATCAAAGCTCCAATGCACTCTCCCTGTCTCTCTCCCAAAATGCTAGCAACAGCTCTGTCCCACTCCACTACCTCCTAAAACTGAAAGTCAGAACTGGGAGCACAGTGCCCTTTTATAACCAGAGGTCTCATAGAGAAAAGCAGGAGGTCTGTGGTTGGCAGTCAGAACTGCCTAACAGGGTTTGCAGAGATGAGATTGGAGTGCCCATGGCTACAGAACACCACCCCTACCCCCTCTCTACCCCCTGGTCTCTGGTCCCACCTAACCAATTGTAACCAATTTGGAGCTCCACACTTGAAAGGAAGACCTAGCCATTAAGCTACGTTCGGCTTAGATTGGGGTTTCCAGGGCGACAGAAGGAGTGCAGACAGAATTCAGGCAGTCCCTGCCTCCGTTGCCAAGGGAATTGCTTGAAGGTGCCTGACTGTCTAGTTTCATGAATAGCGGACGAACGCAACGAACCAGGCTTGCGATGACCACTTGTTCATTTACAATGGGGCCTCATGAACGGCTTGTTTGAGAACAGACGAACGGGATGTTCGTGGGGGTTTTGTGTTCGTAATGCTGTTCATGCCCATGTCTAATGATTAGTAGAGGCAGTATTAGTAAAATAATTGTATTCATTAAAACACAACAAATAACCAACTTACAGGCTTCAAGGAGACTAAAAGTGCCTATTATTATTTCCTATCAATAAGACTTCATGCTCTTCTTTCCAATGAGCCTCTGAGAGTTGATCTTAAAGTGACAGTATAAATGTATTACAAGGAGGTAGGACTCATAGAGTTGGAGGTGTCTTTCTCCACTTTGGAAGACAGAATAGCTTCTCCATGTCTTCCCACCGTTCACAAATCAGCTGGAGCAATAGATGGCAACATTTGCGTGTGTGTCTGTGTATCTGTGTTTGTGTTCCTGTGTGTGCCAGTATAAAATATCTTAAATCATGTCTTGGTGTTCCTACCATTTGCCAGACCCAGCACATTCATATGTGAGCAGAAAGCATTTTCATGCAGAGATCCTTGATCTGCAGGATTATTTTTCAAGACTAGTAGGCTGCTGCTGCAAATGGGGAAAAAAAAGTTCAGCTGTCTGAAATCTGACCGGTTCTAGCTAACATCATGAAATATAAAGATAATGTAGAGTTTACTAAACAAAGTCTACTCACTCTTATCATTAGAGGAGGGGACTGAAGAACTGTAGAATATAGTTAGCATGAAAGAATATCTTTTATATTTCCATTTTTCATTCTGTGTTACAGTAATACATCATACCCCAAATCATCTTGCAACAAATAAACAAAACTGCAGCTCCACCAATTAAAATTTGTATTCATTAAGATTGACCCACACACATATATGCACTATTTAATCAACTAAAGATTTTCAGCACACTCCTAAACAATCTACTCAGAAATGAGCTCCAATTAGTCCAGGGAACTTGGTAAGTATGTACAGGATTGCAGCCTATGTTGATTCATCTACTTCTGTGAGCTTTGGACAGCAGTAGATATTCGACTGGGGTAGGAAGATTTTTTGATAGCAAAGGAAAATTATTTCACTGCTTTCCCCTCTCAAATATGAACATTTCATCAGCATCTTCTAGGACAAAACTCTCCAGGGGACACATGCAAAAGTGTGTGCATGCACACACACACACAGTTCACAGTAAGAGTTCTGTTACTTGTCACGTCTGAGTTCTGGATAAAAGAAAGCCTAGGCCTGATTAAGATAAATCAGAGGGAAAATAAATATAGTGGTGATTAAAATGTAGGTCACTCAGTTCCAGGCAACAATATACAAGCTTTCTTGCAGGAGTATGTGTCACATAATAATTGAGTGCAGTTTTTGAATAGACAGTATCTGTTGGCTAGGATTCTGAAATGAGGGGTAACAGAGAACTTACTACAATCTTTCTCTACATGTCCTATATATAGCCTTGGCCTAGAAGGTGATGATGAAACATTCATATCCTAGTTGGGGGGAGGGACTTATGCACAGTGGAAAATTTTCCATAGTTCTTCCACATAAAACAACAACTGGATCTTAAGAGACCGTTCAAAGAGAAGCAATAAAAAGAGAACAACGTTTCACAGGAAGGAAGGAAGGTTCTTAGAAAACACTATGGGTTGGCTCTAGCCACCTTTTTTGCTCAACCTCACCAAATTCTCCTTCTTACCACAGCCTTATCCCACATGCATTTGTCCATGCAGGTCCCATGACCCCCAGCATAGCCTTTTTGGTTGGTCGAAGAACAGCCCTCCACCTCTGGGGAGGGGCTGTGGCTCAGTAGTAGAACATCTGCTTGGCATTCAGAAGATACCTAGTTTAATTCCTAGCATCTCCAGTTTAAAAGATCAGGTAGTAGGTGATGTGAAAGACCTCATCCTGAGATTATGGACAGCCTCTACAAGTCTGAGTTGACAATACTGATCTTGAGGAACCAATGGTCTGAATGAACATGAAGCATGTTCATGTGTTCACCTATTTTCACCAGCAGAAAATTTGGCTGGATTTAACACAATGTACTCCTAACTGAGCTTGCCAACAGAAATTAATAACCACCAAGAAAAAACAGATGTACAAAATGGGTAAGGGGATAAAATGGAAAATGCCAAAAGGAAATTTAATAATGCTAGGAGAAGAAAATAAAATAAAGGTAGCTCTGAAATTTTTGTATCCGTAATGTTGGACACCATAAGTGCAAAGACATGTGACATATGGGTTTTAGGTAAAAACTGAAGAGCTTTACTGGTCATGTTGTATTTTTTGCTGTTTTTGTTATTTTACTGTGACTTAGGAGACACATAAATAACATGTTCCAAAAACAATGCTTATTGCATTACAAGATCCTTTAAAAGGAAACTGTCACCCTTGACATTGTATATTGTGGTTTCCCTGTCCTTTACTTTATTCTCACAACAATCTGTGAAGTAGATTAGGGTGGGAGGTAGTAGCTGGCCCAAATTAACCCAATGAGCATCATGGCTGTGTAGGGATTTTAACCTGGTCCTTCCTGGTCCTCTCTAGTCTCCACCCCACACCAGCCATAGGCATGGTGAAGTGTCCATCTTAGATGGCTGATTTGATGGTATAGTAATAGGACTGCAAACGGTCACTTCTTGAATTTATTATAATTTTACTACCATGAGAACTGCTGTTTATGTTTTCTTTCTCAGTTACCAAAATGCCTGGGGTCTCTCATAAGATTTTGAAGATGTCCTGAAGCATTTACAACCATATGAACCTTAAAACAAATCATTCATGTTGATTTGACCCAAACAACCTCTTTTGAATTAACTGTACTGCTTTATGCTCAGTGTGTTTCAAGTTCTGTCTATAAGCAAAGCTGTAAATGATGCCCGATGCCTTGCGCAATCGTCTTTCCAATTGCCAAGACTCCATCACCGAGGGATGGAAGAGTTCCTAAAGTTTCTCATGTCAAGCCAGGAGCACAGTGTTGAAACATTCTTTACAAGACAGCTTGACCTCAGTGGTCCACAGGTGCAGGCTTCCTTTCAGTTATCAATCAATCTCTGGAGCAGCAAAGTTGGCATCCTATCATGGGCCCAACAGGGCAGAGGGTTTTCAATAGGAGAGTGGTGACTGCTTCTCTCAGGGAAATCAGCTGCTGTCTAAATCAAAGGAAATCAAAAATGAATTCTAATTCTATTTGGTGAAGCTATTATGATTATTGTGTGGATATAACAGAACACTTCAAGGAAATGGTTCTTTAAATCAGGTGTTGTTTCAAGCGTTTGCTCACCAAAGAACCTTTTTCAGAGCCATAAAGTGTTTTTCATCAGATGTATCCTTACAGTGAATCTTTGCTTTGCCTATCTTAAGTTTCCCAGTATGATGTAGTGGTCACAATGTAGGGCAAGTTCCGCTAAGAAGCTCATGGAGTAGCTTTGAGTAACACTATCACTTGTTTAATATACCTCACAGGACTGTTGTGAAGATAAAACAGGATAGCTCAGGCATGCTGTCATGAGGACTTGGGAGGTAGGGTAAGATGCAAATGCAACCAGTGACACAGTAAACTATCGATCAGCAAGTGTTTCCCGAGCTATGGCTCTAGCAGTATATGCATTTGAACGTGCTCTCCATTCACATTCTTGCTCAACCAGCAGATCTGAAACCCAAAGCTTCAGAACTTTGGCACTGAAAAGAAATGAATCACAAATTACCACATTCAAGTTTTACCTGAAATCTGTCTGCTAGCCTCCAGCCACTTGGCTGTGGGATGGTCTGTGCTTCAAGAAAAGAACCTGCCCTGGTTGTAAACAGAGCCTTACACCAAGAAGATATATTCTATGTCTATGTCTATGTTAATGTTGTGTTTTTACTGTTACTTCTATGTGATTTTAATGCTGTAAGCTGCGCCATGGCAGCTATGTTGGATGTGTGAGTCTCAAGTTTTAAAATAAGAACAAATCTGTTTATTAATGTTTTCTGGTCAGGAAGAGGTTGGATCTAAGAGTACCAGTTGCCTTAGTTGGTAAATGAAGCAGCCCCATAGAAGTGAATTAGTTATTATTTGAATAATGCTCATCATTAGTTAATACTGCTGATGTTCAGAGTACCAAGCAGGGGGAAATTTATAGACATTTTTGAGCCTTAGCAAACCTACAAACCTGATGCTTCATCTGCTTACAGAAATTGCTTAGTTTTATGTTACACTATGATAGAGCCCCATGGCACAGAGTGGTAAGCTGCAGTACTGCAGCCCAAGCTCTGCTCATGACCTGAGTTCGATCCCAGCGGAAGCCACGTTCAAGTAGCTGACTCAAGGTTGACTCAACCTTCCATCCTTCCGAGGTCAGTAAAATGAGTACCCAGTTTCCTGGGGGTAAAGTATAGATGATTGGGGAAGGCAATGGCAAACCACCCCGTAAAAAGTCTGCCAAGAAAACGTCATGATGTGACGTACCCCCCATGGGTCAGTAATGACTCGGTGCTTGCACCTTTACCTTTATGTTACACTATAAGCTTTCGGCACTGGCCTCATAACCATCCTGTCTGATGTATGCCATCTTATTTTTTAGGTTTCAAAATTTTTCTAATTCCTGTGGGTTTTGCCCATTTACATGCCCAGCAGCAAGAATATTGATTCTTCAGCATCTCTAGTTATATCTATGTGGATTAGGTACACTGACTGATAGCCATAGGACACATGAATAGAAAAGTTCTCATGTTCAGGTTTAGCAAAGTTCCTTGAATCTTCCTTCCTTCCTTGAAAACAGAATCGGCATCGAAATGTTTCAATTTCTAAGTAGAAATTATTCCACTACACATAAACCATTTTGATATCAGTAATGCAGATGGGAACTCCTACTGGAAGAAAAGTAGATTTTTGTAACAGCATTAGAATGACATCGAAACATGGCATCTGAAGAGTTCCAGTATGAGATTCACTCAAGTGCTGTCACACTTCTATCCTGTCAACTGTACCAATTTAGCAAGCACAAACACCGAGCCTAAGACAGGAGACTGGATTTCTAACAGTTACCAGGTATACTGAATAGTCCAACAGCTTAATGTAGTGCAAAATGAGAACAATTCTGGCTTGAACTGGCTTGAACTTTAGGCACAATCTCCAATCAGAAGATGGCTCTTCCATGGATATGTCAAATTATTGTGGGAATTGAGGTTTTATAACCACATCAAGGTCTTTTCACAAGATGTCTCTCTAAATTCCTCCCAGAACTATAATTTCCTGGGTTCATTAAAAAAGGAAGCCACTTTAATAAAGATGTTCAGCATGTATAGGTAAGAAAACAGAAATGAAAGCTCGGCATACATCTAACAAATGCTGTTCTGCACATTAAACTTGTTATTTCTCTTGAAAGCTCAATTTCTCTCTCTCTCTCAGGCTCCCAGCCATAGCTAGCCTTTGTTCTTTCTATATGTGAATTGCGTGGATTTCTCATCCATTCAGTTTTGAATTAATTTGGAGACATCTTCTTCCAACACCCCTTGTTCCACATAAAACACACTTTAGGATTTTCAGTTATTCATGCAACTGTCATAATTTTAGGTTAGTAAAAAAAAATACAACAGGAAAATGTTTTGCATGCACATTTTCTAATGTGGCCACATATGTGTGTATAAGATAGAGGTAGTGTGTGTTAAGAATCGAGGGGAGGAGCATGGTAAAGTGGGCTATAAATTGTAATAATGGAATAACGATGGAAGCATGGGAACAACTATGGAAAAATACCTTAAAAATATCAACATGTACCAGTATTAGAGAGAATGGCTATAAAATGTTATATACCTGAAATTGAAGAATGGACAAGGAAATTGTTGTACATGGCTGAAATGGACAAACTAACAAGAAACTTGAAGGATCAAGATCCAAAAGCATTTTTGGAAGATTGGAAAAAGTTGAAAAAATATATGGAAAAGAAATGGGATGTTAAGGGACAATTATGGTCTTTTGAGGGGTTTTAATGATACTAAGTAAGATAAGATATAGTTAAGATCTTTACTAATAACAAGATAAGAACAATTTTAGTATAGAAATAATGTGTTACAGTGCTGTTGGAAGTCAACATCGAAAAGGGGGGGAAGGGGAGGGGTGGGGGAATATATTCATGGGAATTGAAATAGATTATATTTGTATCTTAATTTGACTATATATTGACCCATCCAATAAAAATTTATTATAAAAAAAAAAGAATCGAGGGAAGGAGCAGAGGCTGCACTACAAGTGACGCCTTACACAGGTTGGACCCTTGTCAGCTTACCTCAAGTTTTGATGGGAAACGTAGGCGTCCTGGTTTTACAGCTTGGCTCTCCATTACAGCTGCAAGACCAGGATGCCTATATTTCCCATCAAAACTTGAGGGAAGCTGACAAGAGTCCAACCTGTGTCAGGCGTCACTTGTAGCTTGGCTCTGAGGCTCAGCTCCACAAGACACTGGGAGTTCTGTGATGAGCGGTCCCAGCATTTTTTTTTTGTGAAAAATCTGGTGTGCATATCCTTGGTGTCCCCACCCTCCATCTTCCCATAAGACCTTGAATCCAACTCACATAGCTGAGTCTTCAGTAAAACTACTAAGCCCCATATGGTTCACTCAAACTGACAGCAACTCTCTAAAGTCTCCGATATAGAGAAGTCTTTCCCATTGTCGGCCACCTGAGATCCTTTTGCTAGAATGCCATGAACTGAATTTTAATTCTGCTTCATGCAAAGCATGCATGTACTGTGCTCAATGTACCACAAATCCAATGCTCTGCGGCATCACACCTGTGCATTGAGCTTGAGACAAAATATGTGCATGTTTCCATGTGCAAGACAGTGCATATAAGATTTTATTCTCTTACTATGCCTCAGTGGCAAATTCAGATAGCTTCCCTCTGCTACAAAATAAGAAAATAGAATTGTCCTTAAAGTTTGCACAAATTGTAAATTTTTGCACAGCACTTCTATTGTTTCTAACAACTAAAACAAACCACTACCCTATCAAAGGAGAAAAACTCAGCACTAAGAAAGAAAAAAATACTGTAGAGTGTTCAGCAGAGGGAGATATTGACACAATGTTCAACTCCGGGATGAGAAGCCACTGGGTTTCAGTATCATTATTTTTGTTCTAAATCACCAATATTCATTTTCTTCCCATTTCTAACTAAATGAAGATTACAAGTTACCTTAGATTCTTGTCGCTGCCTCTTTGAAGGTGTTTTGCTTACATTAACTTGGTGCTCAAGATCATGTGAATGTGCTGTAGAGAGAAAATAAACATAAATATTTGAAGAGAGGCCTTCAATCACCAAAATAATCAAAACAATTATTCACCAGAGTTTTTATACAGAAGAAGGATATTCCCTGAGTAGGTGTTCCTCAAGACAAGATTCAGGGGGCAGGGGAAGATTCTGTGTGATCCTCAGAAAGTGATCCTGTATTGGCTAATGTTTCTCCTTCTGAGCTACCTCACAAAATGTTCAGCAGCAACGACAAGCTGAGGAAATCTGTACAGGGCATTTCTAGGCTTGCCAGATCCCCTGGGGCTCAAACCTGGGGGTGTTGGGGGTGGGTGCACTGGGAGAATCTACTTTGAATGTGCACACAGTGTGTGCGCATTCCAGATCACTTCTGTCTCGTGACAGGAATGACATAGTTCCCAGTGCGACGCTGAAGTGACGAGTCACGCCAGAGGCCAATTTGGTAAAAATCAGCCTCCAGTCTAACCATTTTTACCCAATTTGCCCCAGCTGCTGCAATGCAGAAGCAACCCCCCCCCCCAAAAAAAACACACACACATGGGAGCATGCTCTGGGAGGGTTTCAACCCATTCCTGTGCCTTTCTCCCCACCAGCCAGGTGAGAAGTAGTAGGGAGCAAAAACTGGGAGCAGGGGATCCTAGGCCCCAATGGGGGAATGGGATTCCTAGGCATGAGCTATGAATGTAACTGGTGTCACCACCACTGCTGTCTACATTTCTATATCTGCCCCTTCCTCCTCCCCCCCTCCCGCCCATTGCAATTTATTTATTTATTTCATTTGATTTTTATTCTGCCCTCCCCACTATAGCAGGCTCAGGGCGGATTACATACAATATAAAACATGAATATATATATACTAGAAACAAAGCCCATTGTGCAAATAAATACAACGGGCTCTAGAAAGCTGGGGCTGGGGAGGGCTGGCATAGGGGGGGTCCAAGGAGGGTTGGCAGGTAGGGAGGGAATGGGGGTATTGGGAGGGTGAAGCAGGAGGGGTCTGGGGAGGATTGGCAGGTAGGGAGGGAATGGGGGTCTTGGGAGGGTGGAGAAGCAGGAGGGGTCTGGGAAGGATTGGCAGATAGGGAGGGAATGGGGGTCTTGAGAGGGTAGAGAAGCAGAAGGGGTCTGGGGAGGATTGGCAGGTAGGGAGGGAATGGGGGTCTTGAGAGGGTGGAGAAGCGGAAGGGGTCTGGGAAGGATTGGCAGGTAGGGAGGGAATGGGGGTCTTGGGAGGGTGGAGAAGCAGAAGGGGTCTGGGAAGGATTGGCAGGTAGGGAGGGAATGGGGGTCTTGAGAGGGTAGAGAAGCAGGAGGGGTCTGGGGAGGATTGGCAGGTAGGGAGGGAATGGGGGTCTTGAGAGGGTGGAGAAGCAGAAGGGGTCTGGGAAGGATTGGCAGGTAGGGAGGGAATGGGGGTCTTGGGAGGGTGGAGAAGCAGAAGGAGTCTGGGAAGGATTGGCAGGTAGGGAGGGAATGGGGGTCTTGAGAGGGTAGAGAAGCAGGAGGGGTCTGGGAAGGATTGGCAGGTAGGGAGGGAATGGGGGTCTTGGGAGGGTGGAGAAGCAGAAGGGGTCTGGGAAGGATTGGCAGGTACGGAGGGAATGGGGGTCTTGAGAGGGTAGAGAAGCAGGAGGGGTCTGGGGAGGATTGGCAGGTAGGGAGGGAATGGTGGTCTTGAGAGGGTGGAGAAGCGGAAGGGGTCTGGGAAGGATTGGCAGGTAGGGAGGGAATGGGGGTCTTGGGAGGGTGGAGAAGCAGAAAGGGTCTGGGAAGGATTGGCAGGTAGGGAGGGAATGGGGGTCTTGAGAGGGTAGAGAAGCAGGAGGGGTCTGGGGAGGATTGGCAGGTAGGGAGGGAATGGGGGTCTGGAGAGGGTAGAGAAGCAGGAGGGGTCTGGGAAGGATTGGCAGGTAGGGAGGGAATGGGGGTCTTGGAAGGGTGGAGAAGCAGGAGGCGTCTGGGGAGGATTGGCAGGTAGAGGGTCAAGGGGGGTCTGGGGAGGGCTGAGAGGCAGGGGAGTGATGCATCTGTACCCCTGTGAACCCCCCTGGAGACGGGGCACAATGCATCCCAGCTCCACTGAGAGCGGTGCGGTGCAGCTCCGTTGGGGCTGCCAGATGCTTTGCCTCTGCCCCGGACCAGCCGAGAGCAGTACGGCGCGGCTCCAGTGGGGCTTAGAGGATGCTGGGCGCTTCGCCTCCATGCCCCGGCCCCGCCGAGAGCGCCGGGGCACGGCTACGATGGGGCTGAGAGGGCGCTAGGCGCTTTGTCTCCACCCTGTCGCCCTGGCCCTGCCAAGTGCGGTGCAGCTCCAGTGGGGCTTAGAGGGCGCTGGGTGCTTCGTGTCTCCGGTGGGGCTGAGAGTCCGCCGGGCGCTTCGTTTCCGCCCTGTTGCCCTGGCCCTGCCAAGAGAGGAGCAGCACAGCTCCGGTGGGGCTGAGAGGGTGCCGGATGCTTCGTCTCTGCCCTGTTGCCCTGGCCCTGCCGAGAGCGGAGCAGCGTGGCTCTGGTGGGGCTGAGAGGCCGCCGGGCGCTTCTTCTCCGCCCTGTCACCCCAGCCCTGCCAAGAGCGGAGCAGCGCAGCTCCGGTGGGGCTGAGAGGGCACCGGGCGCGTTGCTCCGTCACCCGGGCTCCACTGGGGCTTGCAGGCACGGCGCTTTTCCCGCACTGCCCTCCCCCTCCAGCTGGGCCTGCGCAGGCGCACCAGGATCAATGTGCGTCGTCGGATAGACGCTAAGGGAATTATATAGTAGGATACATATATATATATATACACACACACACACACACACACACACATATATACATACACACTTTAAAACAGAGATAAAATCATGTACGTATTATAAATATTTAAAACAATGTGGCAGCACTTCTCAAAAAAGGGATCCACCAGCCAGTCCTCTCCACAGATTTTTTAAAAAATATTTGTATTAATTTTCCATTTTTTAAATATAACAATAAAAACATAACAAATAGCAAGTAACAATAAAGAATCTACAATTACAACTTGTAACATTTAAAGCTTTGATAAAACTCCATACATTGGCATTTTGATAAACTACAACTTACATTATGTTGTTTGGCTTCTTAATGAGTTACCATAAGCCTAACATTTCCAAATTGCAAACTGCTTGTTGAGGAAGTTTTGTGACTAAAATTCATTTCTAGAGAGAAATTCCAAAAACGGTTCCCATTTAGTGTAAAATTTGGTTGTTCTCTTTGGATTTGTTTGAGAGCATATTTTTTCTGTTATTTTTTCCATCATAAATTGGTCCCAAATTTTGTTATACCTGGTGTCAAGATTTGATAAACTTTGGGATTTCCAATGCGAGGCTATTGTAGATTTTGCTGCTGCTAAAAAAGTAGTTATTAATTTTTTCCTGATTTGTGGTATTGACTGGTCTTTCCTGATATCTAAAAAAATTAATTCTGGTTTTAGGGGAATAGTGTATGCTGTAATAAGGGCTATTTGGTGTAATATTTTTGCCCAGAACTCTTAACAGACAGGCTGGGAGGATAATACATCTGATAATGAGGGCAGATTTCCCTGTATTCGGCCGGCAGGGAGGCCCTAGCCAGCATCAACTGTATGCCTGGCGGAACAGCTCCGGAACCGTATGCCTGGCGGAACAGCTCCGTCTTACAAGCATACGGTCTTACAGGCATAAAACAGCTCCGTCTGTTTTATTGATCCCTTATAGGGAATTACATTGGATCTCTATTCGCAGTTTCTGTTGGGGCTTTGTTCCTGCCAGGCATAATGTTGATAAGTGCTCAGCCACCAGTAACAGTGGTTGGAGTAACTAAAATGTGGTTGCCACTCAGAAATGTAATTGTGTTCTCTGTTTCCTCCACAAGCCTAACAGCACACTGACACTGTGGTAATGTTCTGCCAGAATATTTCCAAGGGAAACCAAAAGGGAAGAAGCTTCCTCAGTAAGGCTGCACCAAAAACAACAAAGGAAGCAAGCCAAAAGATATATTGCCCTATGTACAAATTTACAATAAAAATTACAACCGTGAATAACAGTTTGGTACAACAACCATTAGGAGCAAGAAAAGTTCCATCAAATTTCTTCAAGCATTCAACAGGTAAGTGGTTCTGTTTATAGTCACGTCGCTGTTAATTCATGATGTCCCAAGGTCCGTAGGAGCTGGTTGAAGACATCAAGGAACGCTGAGTGGCAACGAGCTTACCGGTCCAATTTAATTTGGCTCGTTTCAGGACAAATCCTTCATCAGGCCACCAACTATTTCAATTCCAACATAATCTTAGGACGTGAAAGAAACCATCCAAATACAGAGTCAATGCAAAGTCCATTCAAAGGTCTTCAACCAGCTCCTATGGACCTTGGGACATCATGAATTAACAGCAACGTGACTATAAACAGAACCACTTACCTGTTGAATGCTTGAAGAAATTTGATGGAACTTTTCTTGCTCCTAATGGTTGTTGTACCAAACTGTTATTCACTGTTGTAATTTTTATTGTAAATTTGTACATAGGGCAATATATCTTTTGGCTTGCTTCCTTTGTTGTTTTTGGTGCAGAATATTTCCAAGAGCAGTAGATTAGAGTGAGAAGTGAATCCTATCTATGTATTGTCGAAGGCTTTCACGGCCGGAGAACGATGGTTGTTGGGGGTTTTCCGGGCTGTATTGCCGTGGTCTTGGCATTGTAGTTCCTGACGTTTCGCCAGCAGCTGTGGCTGGCATCTTCAGAGGTGTAGCACCAAAAGACAGAGATCTCTCAGTGTCACAGTGTGGAAAAGATGTAGGTCATTTGTATCTACTCAGGAGGGGTGGGGTTGAGCTGAGTCATTCTGTAAGAGTTTCCCAGGGTGTGGAATGCTAATGGCGGGAGGCTTCACTGTAACCTGAGGAGGTTCTTTTGCATATGGATTGGTGCTTGATGTGCTAATCTTCTCTGCAGGGCTATTGTCGGGTGTGGAGTGTTTTGTTGGCCTGGTGTTTTTCAGAACTGGAGCCCATGCTCTGTTCATTCTTAAGGTTTCTTCTTTCCTGTTGAAGTTTTGCTTATGCTTGTGAATTTCAATGGCTTCCCTGTGCAGTCTGACAAAGTAGTTGGAAGTGTTGTCCAGTATTTTGGTGTCCTGGAATAAGATACTGTGCCCTGTTTGAGTTAGGCTATGTTCAGCCACTGCTGATTTTTCAGGCTGTCCAAGTCTGCAGTGTCTTTCATGTTCTTTTATTCTTGTCTGGATGCTACGCTTTGTGGTCCCGATGTAAACTTGTCCACAGCTGCAGGGTATACGGTATACTCCTGCAGAGGTGAGGGGGTCTCTGCTGTCTTTTGCTGATCGTAGCATCTGTTGTATTTTTCGGGTGGGTCTGAATACTGCTTGAAGGTTATGCTTTTCCATAAGCTTTCCCATCTGATCAGTAATTCCTTTGATATATGGCAAAAACACTTTTCCTGTAGGTGACTGTTTTTCCTTGGTTGTTTGATTCATCCTGGTTGTTTGATTCAACCTCGTCTTACATCAAAGATTCAGCAGATTTCATCAACAAAATCAGTTCTCTGAAACTCAATCCACAAGACATACTTGTCAGTTTTGATGTTGTATCCCTGTTTACCAAGGTTCCAGTAAAAGACACTATTGCACTGATTAATCAGATTTTCCCGGAGGATGTAACAGCCTTATTCCATCATTGTCTGACAACCAGTTACTTCCAATGGGACAACGAATTCTATGAACAGATGGATGGGGTGGCCATGGGGAGCCCACTCAGCCCAGTTATAGCAAACTTCTACATGGAACATTTTGAAAAAACAGCTCTAGAATCAGCACCCCACAAACCCAGTGTATGGTTCCGGTTTGTGGATGATACATTCATCATTTGGAGCCATGGGGAGGAAGAATTGAGGGAGTTTTTGAATCATCTCAACAACATCCACCTGAACATACAATTCACAATGGAGAAAGAAAGTGAGGGAAAACTCTCATTCCTGGATACCTTGGTCATCCACAAAGCAAACTTTCAGTTAGGTCACAAGGTCTACAGGAAACCAACTCACACTGATCGGTACTTACACAAAAACTCCAATCACCACCCCCGACAGAAAAGAGGCATAATGAAAACATTAGTGGATCGTGCAAGACGGATATGTGAGCCGCGCTTTCTCAATGAGGAAATTAATCATCTAAACCACGCACTTCAGGCAAATGGCTACTCCAGAAATGAAATCCGAAGAGCAATCAAACCCAGGATGAATCAAACAACCAAGGAAAAACAGTCACCTACAGGAAAAGTGTTTTTGCCATATATCAAAGGAATTACTGATCAGATGGGAAAGCTTATGGAAAAGCATAACCTTCAAGCAGTATTCAGACCCACCCGAAAAATACAACAGATGCTACGATCAGCAAAAGACAGCAGAGACCCCCTCACCTCTGCAGGAGTATACCGTATACCCTGCAGCTGTGGACAAGTTTACATCGGGACCACAAAGCGTAGCATCCAGACAAGAATAAAAGAACATGAAAGACACTGCAGACTTGGACAGCCTGAAAAATCAGCAGTGGCTGAACATAGCCTAACTCAAACAGGGCACAGTATCTTATTCCAGGACACCAAAATACTGGACAACACTTCCAACTACTTTGTCAGACTGCACAGGGAAGCCATTGAAATTCACAAGCATAAGCAAAACTTCAACAGGAAAGAAGAAACCTTAAGAATGAACAGAGCATGGGCTCCAGTTCTGAAAAACACCAGGCCAACAAAACACTCCACACCCGACAATAGCCCTGCAGAGAAGATTAGCACATCAAGCACCAATCCATATGCAAAAGAACCTCCTCAGGTTACAGTGAAGCCTCCCGCCATTAGCATTCCACACCCTGGGAAACTCTTACAGAATGACTCAGCTCAACCCCACCCCTCCTGAGTAGATACAAATGACCTACATCTTTTCCACACTGTGACACTGAGAGATCTCTGTCTTTTGGTGCTACACCTCTGAAGATGCCAGCCACAGCTGCTGGCGAAACGTCAGGAACTACAATGCCAAGACCACGGCAATACAGCCCGGAAAACCCCCAACAACCATGAATCCTATCTGTTGTAATTTTTCATGTCACAGGACTAGCACTGAAAAGCATAAAAAGTTGCAGACCCCAACCAAAACATGTTGATGTTTCAGTATACACTGCAGCAGAATTAACCCCTACAATACTGAGTAAATGGGAACCACAAGGCGGGTACACAACAAGTTCATTTGGGGACATAATGAACACCTTTTACTTTCCCTGACATGACAGAGCTATTATCAAATCCTTTAATTCTACAGTCACCCAGAGGAATATTATGATCCTTCAAGCTGTCCATGAGCATTTCAGCTATCTGTTCTCCTTTTTTAAGTCCCATGTTAATAAACTCTAGAAACCTTTCTTTAATCTTAAATGTACCATTGTCTTCGTTGTGAACAAAAAATTGCAGTATTAACACATTGTTCATGCTTAGAGGCATTGGGGGGTAGCACCACATATGACAGAATAATAAATAGCCTTTTCTCTCTCTGCAAGTATGGCCTTCAGTATACTCATACCACACAATTCAATAAACTCATTCTGACTATCCCATGACAGATAATGAGCCTGTTCTTTCGTTGTTCTGCTCTCCATTTGCTTCTATTTGACTTTAGTCAAATGGTCACGAGTGATGCTGTCATAATAATCAGCTGTAATCTCAAGAGTTCCAGGAAAGTTAACATTATGTGGGTTACCTATCAGATTGTTATCTCCTTGGAATGCTAAACCTCTTGAAGCAAGGAATAAGGTAACATCCAACACTCTTTCCAATATATCTTTCCATCTTGTTGTTTCTATTAATATTTGTTTTTGATTCTCATTGTCTACTCCATGTCTACCTGACAGTGACAACCATAATTGCTCTGACTGGCAATAGCAAGTTTTATGTTCTATGCTCTTTTAATGCTCAGAAAGTTTAGTATATATGCCATTTTTTCACAATTGGTGAATACCCTTTCTTTTTTAGCAGCATACTGTGCGCAGAGTGGTAAGCAGCAGTACTGCAGCCCAAGCTCTGCTCACAACCTGAGTTTGATCCTGGCGGAAGCTGGGTTCAGGTAGCCAGCTCAAGGTTGACTCAGCCTTCCATCCTTCCAAGGTTGGTAAAATGAGTACCCAGTTTCCTGGGGGTAAAGTGGAGATGACTGGGGAAGGCAACGGCAAACTGCCCCGTAAAAAAAAAAGTCTGCCAAGAAAATATCATGATGCAACATCCCCCCATGGGTCAGTAATGACTTGGTGCTTGCACAGGGGACTACCTTTGCCTACTGCATTGTTTATACCTTTCTTCGAGAAACAATCATGCAGAATCATTGTTCGGTTGGTAGTACTCCAAACAAGCCAGTCTCTTGGTACCTTTTCTCTTTTGTTGGGAGTCTTACAGTCCAGAAAAAAATTCAGAAATATTATGCCCATCAACATCTTTTGGAGTTGACCTTGCTAGTTTCCATGGTTCTTCAAAAGTCAAGACATCAGCTAGAACAATTTTTTGATGGATATGGTCTGTAATGTTTTCAGACCACAAGCTGGGTCTGTAAATGATCTCAGGCATGATCTACAGGTTATCCTCAATTTTTTACTCATGGTAATGGGAATCACAGTCTGGACTGGGACCCTCTGGACTTCTGGACCCTGGTAAAGTGTACCCGCTCCATGCCATATGGGGCCCTGAGTAGACATGGGCACAAACAGAAAAAAAAGAACATGGTGTTCGTTGTTCATTGCCATCCAAGAACAATGAACAATGAACACTGACGAACAAGATCCTGTCACGAACATGTTCGTTGTTCGTAGGGGCCATCAGGCTCTCCTCCAGCCATCAAGATCCCTACTGCAACACTCCCAGAAACCCTACCTGAGCAGGTAGCAGGAAATGTACCAATAATAAACAACAGCTTGGCCCCAGAGCCTGGCAGCAGCCCTGGAACCTGAAGGGGTAGATCCCCATCCCACCACACACAAAGAAAATTCACGCTCCAATGCACTCACCCTATCTCTCTAACAGCAGCTGTCTCTCCCTGAAAGCCAGAGATGGGAACCCCCTCCCCCCTGGTCTTTTCCTCTTGTAACAAATTTGGAGCTCCAGTCCACACTTGGAAGGAAGACCTGCCTATCAATCTAAATTGGGCTTAGATTGAGGTTTCCAGGGCAACAGCAGGAGTTCAGAGTTCAGACAATCCCTGCCTGAGTTGCCATGGGAATTGATTGCAGGTGCCAGACTGTCTGGCTTCACGAACAGCAACGAACAGCAACAAAGGAGGCTTGCAATGACCACCCGTTCATTTAGAATGGGGCCTCATGAACAGCTTGTTCGCAAACAGCAGATTGGGCTGTTTGTGGGTTTTTTTTAGTTTGTATTGCTGTTTGTTCCCATCTCTATCCCTGAGTGCTTTTAAGTAAGATGCCTAACTACACATTTGTAAAATATGCACAGTCTTTATACAAAATCAAAAAGAGTCCAGTAGCACCTTTAAGATTAACCAATTATACAGAAACTGTATTTAGTGCATTAATAATATTTTGCTGGATCCTTCTCAGCACTTTGGACTTTTTCTTGGAAGCATCATGGCAACATATTCAAAATCAATTTACTCCTAAATCTCAAAATGTTTGGGGGCATTATTTTTAACCATATTTAAGGGTAGGAGAGTTATACTGATGGTGTAATCTGTTCTACTTCTTTAATAATCAAAATCAAGAAGCCAAATGGAATTCCTAGACTTGTACTTAAGTCAATGTAGCCTCAAAATCAGGTTCCTGTAAAGCCATTTTTAACCATAATATGTGCAAAGTGGTAGATAGCCATCATCCACTCATCATAAAATATACCATAAAGACGTCATCACACGCCACAGAAATCAGCAGCTGCTGGGCCTCAATAAAAATTAAAGTCTCATTACGACGTCTCTTTTATTATATCTGGCAGTACAATTTTTGCCTCAAACTTCAGGTTTCAGTATCAAGAAATGGTCTGCCCTCAGCAAAAACTGCTGACAACTGGCCAGTTTTCCACTATCAGTTTGAAAGTAAGCATATATATTACTTCACACACACACAAAAGTGAAGTGTAGACATATTGCAGTAAACGCTGGTTGTCAAAAGCCTATAAGCTCTGCTGTGTGGCCTAGAAGCCATCCACATTATACAAGATTAGGAAGGAGATAGAAGTCACAATTGGATGAGACACTGGATCTGGGATGACATCCTAATTTTCATTAAAAGTCACAGGGGCAGAGAGGCAACATCTATCCACTGCCTCATTTGGCATAGTACTTAGCTCAGCTAGGATTTCTTTTTACCACTTGTGGGTTTTTTTTAAATCTACCTGAATTCCATACCCCGATCCGTTCCATGTACCACCTAGCATTTCACTCTCGATTAAAAGCTATTACTTCATTGAACATTTGTGTTTTTTGAAAAGCCTTTTCCTGTCATTTCATGGAGACATTGCATTCCATATTAATTCACATTGATAATCGCACATTTTTCGTGCATGTCCATGTACAGACATTTGCTTAAAAAACCACTTATTTGCATCTTCATTTTGTGAAAAGAGCAAATTAGCTATGACTAAAAGCAGACCATCTTTCTCCAGCTCACAGTACTGCAAAATTCCTGTAAAGATGCCATAAAGCACACTGTCGGGAAATGAGGTAAGGCACACTTTCATACTCATACACAAAAAAGACAAGGCCATTCAACTGCATGGTCATAACATGGCCTCTTGATGCTTGCCAAATGGGTTCCTGTGGTAAATATACAATTTATTAGACAGAAAACCTATAGAAGAGGTTTATCCTAAATGATAAACACCTCCAGCATATGCAAAGCACATCTGTTCTTTCATCCAATTCTGCACAAGCTGAATATACCCTGCTGGCCTTGTATGGTAGCCTGCCAGTGGGCTTGGCAACTCCTCGATGTTGCAGATCTAAACAGGCAGCAAAAATAAATCTATCAAACCCCTGGCAAGTCACATTAGATGGCCACATTTGCCGTAGTTTGTCACAAACTGTTCAAGTCTGATGTAATCCATTCCATTCCTAGCAGTCTATATACACATTATATTTTTCAAGCTTCTAGTTCAAACATCTAGATAATGCCCTTCTTAAAAAAGCATCTCTGTTTCAATAGAGGCGGCTCACCTCTCCCTCCCTCTCAAACAAATGAAATTTAATCCGACCCTAAAAATTTCCTCTCATCCACTATGTAGACAGTTTGCAGCAGCCTAATTACAGTTTCCAGCCCTATGCTGGCAACCCTTGGGAGTCTGGGCACAGAGCATGAAAAGAGATGTGTGTCTGATGTGGTGTCATCACCATGTGGCAACAACCTAAGAATCCCCCCAGTCTAGGGTTGCTAGCCTGTAGGTGGGGGTTTGAGATCTCCCAAAATTACAACTAATATCCCAACAGCAGAGGTCAGTTCCCCTGGATAAAATGGCTGCTTTGGAGGGTGAACTCTATGGCATTGTACCTCACTGTGATCCCTCCCTTCTCCAAACCCCACCCTCCCCAGGCTCCACTCCCAAATATCCAGGTATTTCGTAAGCACAATTTGACAACCCTACCCAAATCTCTATGGTAAAGACCATAGAGATTTGGAAAATCTCTATATTGTAGATGTGGCAGCTGGAAGTGATGTTGCTGCAATGTCACACACACCTCCATTTCTTCCACTGCTCAATTGCCGAGGAGTAGGCAAGTGCATGCAAAGACAAGAGGTTTCCCAGAATGGGAGAGCTTCTGGCAGCCCTAAGCCCAATCTAGAAAGTTTGTATAGCAGTCCTATACTTTATGTAATATACTAGTTTGTTCAGGCAATGAATATGCCCAGTGTGGAAAGACACATCATACAGTGATATAAAACAGAGATGCTGGTAATTTCTTCAAGGTTACCATTAAAAATGTAACTCCTCCCTGCAGTATGAAGTGGTATGACCCATTGCACCTCCTAAGACTTGTTCTGCTTAGTATTACCAAGATCAGGGGTGGGTGTAGTTTTCCTGGAATTACAACTGACATCCTTACAGAGACCAGTTCCCTAGAGAAAATGGCAGTTTATGAAAATGACAGCATCTACGGTACACCATAGAATCTAGGAGAAACAGAAGCCCTAAAGTGCCATCACATCCTTATTGAGCTCCCTTCCCTCCTCAAATGCTGCCCTCTCTAGCCACCTCCCCTAATTCTCCAGGAATTTCCCAAGCTATAGTAGACAACCCTAGTTCTCCAGAACATTGATCTAGAGCAGACCAATGTTCTGGAAATCCTGGTTTTTGTTGGCTGGCTCACAGTTGCATAGAATAGAACCTTGTCACCAAGTGGAAGAGATTTGTACTTGTTCATTTGTATGAAATGTGGTGAAGTAGTTGCTGTCAGAAAAAATGGGTGGATGTACCCCACATACTATGTTGTCCCAATGATTTGAGGTCAGAGTACGTGAGATTATGTTCCTCATACTTTCCTGATTAGTTTGGTATTTTGCTACCCCAATCACTATCTGTCGCCTTTTTATCCCACCCTTCCTTTGAGGAGTTCAGGACAGCATATAAGTTTCTCTCATTCTCCATTTTATACCAACAACAATCCTATGAGGTAGAAGTGTTGGGCCCAGGTCTGGAAGATTTGAGTTCAAATCCCTACCCAGCCATGAAGCATAGTGGGTGACTTTGGTCCAGTCATTCTCTCTGTGTGTCTCAGGTGGCATACTTGATGGGGGATACACTTCTGGGTTGCAGTGTGTGTGAACCAGATCTTGAGGTATGGGTGGATGGGAAGCTAAATATGAGCAGTCAGTGTGATGCAGCACCTAAAAAATGTGAATGCAATCTTGTGATGTATCAACAAAGGCATAACATCCAAATCACAGGATGTCATAGTCCCTCTCTATACTGCCTTGGTCAGGCCCCACCTGGAGTATTGTGTGCAGTTCTGGAGGCCTTAAAAGGCTGTCACTTAGAGGAGGGACAGGAGCTGTTCCTGTTAGCAGCAAAGAAGAGGATTTGCATAAAGGGTTTAAAGTACAGGAGGGAAGGTACCAGATGGACATTAAAAAAACCTTCTTCACATTAAGAATAATCCAGCAGTGGAATCGGCTGCCTAGAGATGTGTCAATTCTCCCTCACTGGCCATCTTCAAGGGGCAGATGGAATACTTGTCAGGGATGCTTTAGGCTGTTCCTGCAATGGGCAGGGGGTTGGTCTGTAAGGCCCCTTCCAACTTTAAGATTCTATGATTTTATAATACGTTTTCATCATAGCATTGATGTGAAGATAAAATGGGAAGGGAGAATAATGTACTATTTATTTAAAATGTATACCATGCCTTTCTCCTAAGACACAAGGAGGCTTATGAGTAGAGATGGGCACGATTAAAAAAAAATTAACAATCCAGCTGATTGTGGATCGGCACCAGCGACGATCCCAAATTAACGGTCTACACCAATCATCTCCCGTTCCCGAACCGTGGATCATGGATCGTGGATGCCAAAGCGGGGCACGCTGGTATTCCCAGCTATGTGGGAAGGTGGGTTGTGGCGGTGGCTGACTCTCTCAGTCTCTCTCTCTCTCTCCAAAGGCTAGCAAGTAGCAAGCAAGAGCTCTGTCCCACTCCACTGCTCGCAGAAAGTGAAACCCAGCCTGGGAGCCCATGGCATGGGTCCCATTCAGCAACACAGGAGGTCTGTGTTTGGCTGTCAGAGCTGCCTATCAGGGTTTGCAGGGATGAGATTGGAGTGCCCATGGCTACAGAACACCCCCTTTTCCCTCTCTCCCCTGGGTGTCTTCTCCCAACTTGTGACTGCTTTGCTGCTCCGTGGTTGGAAGGAAGCCCTGCTCATCAAGGAAAGCTGGGCTTCCATTCAGGTTTCCAGGGCGACAGAAGGAGGGCAAACAGAGCTCAGGCATTCCCCTGGCTCCGTTGCCAGGGGAATAGATTGCTGGCGCCTGAGTGTCTGGATCCCCGAATCGAGCCCGATCGCCCTGATCCAGGCCTCTCCCGACCGCTGGATCATTGGCCGTGGACGATCACGATCCGCCAGGTCACGATCGCGCAATCACCATTATCGTGGGTTTTTTCGATCGTAATGCGGATCGTGCCCATCACTACTTATGATCAACAAGAAAATAAAACAATAATATGCTGCCCTGAGCGACTTAAAGGAAAATGCACTAGACAGATAAAACTGGTAAAATTAGAACTGTTGGGGGGGGGGGCTCACTGAAACAATATCCTGTGACCCAGCAATGTTATTTCCAGCTTTGTAACTGGAAGGGATGTCTCAGCATTGGGCTGTCTTAGGATTTCCCAAAACTCTATGGCAAAAACCATAGTTTGGGGGAATCTAAGAGTATCCCACAATGTGTAGCTTCCTGTTATGCAGCTGGAAATGATGTCACAGTGTCACAGAATGCCATTCCAGCCCCTTCATCCTTCTCCTGCTTGCTGGATCAGGGGCAGGCAATGAAGGGCAGGGACAAGAGTTCCACTGCCCTCAGCAGGCATTTGGCAACCCTAGGTTTACAGCAAGGCCTTCAAGATGAAAGACATAAACATTTGTGTTTACCACTGCTGGTTTTTTTAGTTTCTATAATGTGTCTGTTTATGACTAACCTCTTTGATTAAAAGATACACAGTATATGACATTATAATATGTTGCAGGAATCCAGTAAGTACACATGTGGACAGACACTCTGCTCTACTCAGTTACTTGGGTAGCCACATATGATTTGGGGGAAGAGGAATAATACATCCTAGAGGAGAGGAATACATTTATCCACATCTCTTCCACTACCTGCTTTTTTCTACTTTTATTTCTTCCTGACAGATGAAGTTTCACAGCTCTCTCAGGAAGCCTGGACTTGTGTCTGACAGCTGCAATACTGGAAGATGCAAAAGATTTTTTCCCCTCCAGTCCTGACCCAGAGACTGGAATGGTGTAGCAGGCACAGCTGGATCTCTCGGGCATCGAGCCAGTCCCCCTCTTGCTTCCAAATATGTGTACGCGCATATTATTCACTATATCCTCAGCTAGCTGAAATGCTGACCTCATCTCTTATCCAGTTGTATATTTTCTTTCCTATTGTAAGCCCGCACGACCGCTAAAGGACTCATTCTGTGCACTGTTATTATGAGGGGAAAGAAGAGAGAGCAGATGGGCAAGTTTCATCATAAAAATGGCCATGCTTTGATTTAGAGTCTTACTGTCAGGTCAGTCACAGGAAAAACAGCAGCCCTCCAGGACACTCCTGGATGGGAAGGCTGACCTGGCATGTATCACTGAGTCATGGCTGGGGAAGGTGGAGAGGTTAACCTCTTCCAGTTGTGTCCCCCAGGCTTTTCAGAGATATAGCAGCACAGGGTGGCCAGGCAGGGAGATGGTATCACGGTAGTCTATATAGATATGGACTAGACATGGGGGGGGGGGGACAAACAAGCTGCTTGTTGTTCTTTGCCATCCATGAACGACTAACAGTAACAAACATGACCCTGTTCACAAACATGTTCATTGTCCGTGGCCCCTTAAAGATCCCTTTAAACTATCAGCTGGCAGGTGGCAGGGAGAATTTCCCCCTGCCACCTGCCAGCTGATAGTTTAAAGGGCCCTTTCCTGCCACGTGCAAGGGGCATGTCCCTTTAAACACCCCACAAACTGACCTTCCCAATGTCCAATACCCACAAAATTTGCAGGGGACATAGTCCTCACTGTCTTCCAAAGACCCCCCAAGTTTCAGAGACATTGCACCCCAGGAAAGGCATGATCCATGGGTCCTTCCCTTTGTTGTCATTTTCTGTTCACAGTGGCAAAAACAGGACTCTCTGCTGGAAGTACTTTCAAGGGTTAAAGCCAGAAAGAAAGCCAGAAGGAGTTCAGACAGAGTTCAGTCCCTGCTGTTGCCAGGGGAATTGATTGAAAGGCCCCAGACTGTCTGGCTTGATGAATGGCTGACGAAGGCAATGAACAAGGCTTGCAACGGCCACTTGTTCGTTTAGAATGGAGCCTCACGAATCACGAACGGCTTGTTCACAAACAGATGAGCGGGCTATTCATGGGTTTTTTTCCATTCCTAATGCTGTTCGTGTCCATGTCTAATATGGACCCTCTTCCAGATTTAAGGCTGTGTACATAGTGTTGGGACTGTGAGACAAAATTAGAATTCAGTTGGTGTATTATCCGCCTTGCTGCCCAGCTCTCTCCCTGCCTGAACTGAGTGAGGATGTCTTGGAAGTGGTGTTGAAGACCCTTAAGCTTGATTTCCCAGGGGCTTTCAACATTCATGTTAAGCCTTCTTTGTTGGGAGCAGCTCAGAATTTCATAGCCTCCATGACACCATGGGTCTGTCTCAAGTAATTGGTCCTTCACACTCTTGATCTGGTACATTGTTCGGGGCAATAGGAAGGTGGTCTGAAATTGTAGAAATTGATGATAGTTACTTTGTCATGGACAGATCACTAGCTACTTGGGTTTAAACTCACAGGGATATCAAAATTCTGCAGCAGTGGGGGATCTACTAAAGTGATCTGTCCTGAGTCAAATGGACCCAAATAGTTTTCTGATAGCTCTAAGTAGGCTTGCCAAGTGCCAGCTGGAGGTGGGTAAATTCCTGGTAATTTATCTCTCTTCCTGGAGATCACTGGCAATCAGTGAGAGGAGGCAAGCCACCTGGAGGTTACCTGCCATAGGCAGGCAGCCTGAGCAAATGGCCTTATGCATGCTTCTATGCTCATGTGATGACATCTCTTCTGGTTACACCAGAAGTGATAGCATTGCACTAGGGCCAGTTTTTTAACAATTAGCCCAAAGCATTCCTGCACCTTGTGTGGTGATGTATAACAGAAACTGACATCATTGCATAGGGTGCAGGGAAAAGCAAATATTTGTGCCCCCCATGCACCCTCAAATTCCTGGCAGTTTCCAGGGGCACCTGGCAACCCTAGCTCTAGAAGATTTTCATGAAGATATCATTGGTCCTCCTGTCAATGCCCTGGTTGACCTTTGGAAGTGTCAGACTGAGGCTTGAATAAAAGTTGCAATCCAGACTACCCCTTGCAATGAGACAAGAGTTCATTGATTTCAAAAGGCTTTACTGAAGATAAACAACCAATATAAGTCCACACTCCCAGATCCAAGGATCAGGGCTGAGCTTAGAAATTGTCACGAATGACAGGCAAAAGCAAAGGTACAGAATAGCAGTTCCCTGCGGGCCCCAACCTCCCCCTCAGTTCTCAAAACAATCGGCCCGAGGGTGAGAAAATGAAAGTTTCCCAAGGGCGTCTGAAAGGCAGATATATGTAGACATAACATTCCTCTTCTCTCTGTGAGCTTCCAGTGGAAGGCTTGCCACCTGCAAAGAAAACACTTAATATACAGACAGGATCAAAATGGAGTTTCTTTGGTTTGAACACAGTCAGAACCTGACAGGAAGGACACAGGTGGTTGACATGATCCTAGACACCCTCTTTCAGTTGTTAGAGCCCAGGCAGCTCCTTTGTTTACTGAGGGGCTGCTGGCAATGAAAAGACAAAGGAGATGGCTAGACTGAAAAGGGAGGAAGACAGAATGAATCTGATGAGACATGGGCTTATGCTTATTTTACAGCTTACTCGGTGGTGGAAATGGCATCAAAGAAACAATTCATTTCTGCCACCATTGTGCTTGTACATTGTAGGTCAGCGGAGCTGTTCCAGGTGGTCAGATGGAGCTGAAACAGCTGTGGTCGCCCTGTTGGATTACCTGTGCTGGGTGTTGGACAGGGAGAGTGCGAACCTGTTGATCCCCTAGGTCTCTCAGTAGCTTTTAATACTATTGACCATGATATTCTTCTGGATTTCATTTTGAGTTGGTCTAGGAGGTACCATTTTGCAGTGGTTTCAGTCCTACCTTGAGAGTAGGCCTTGTAGCATCCCCTGCAGTTGGACATGTAGGAATGGACCTATCCAGACAATCAGCACACAGGAGACTTGGGTAGTTCCAACTACAGGCTTCTTTGTTGCTCTCAACAGGGGAAGAACAGATGCACACACACTGCTGTAACTGAACTGGAGTTCTAATAAGGCACCTCCCATACATGCCCAGAGGGGGGACAGAAACTAGCTTGTAAAAGCATACTTAAAGGCACACACACAAGTATAAACACCACAGGTCTCAGAATGTGGTGCTGGGGGCATGCTGCGCAGCTCCTTGGCCTTTGGCCTACAGAGTCCACCATGCTTTTAAACAGCCACATGAAGCCACTGTATGAGGTCATCTAGTGATTTGAGTTGAGTTGTCTCCAATATACAAATGACACACAGCTCTATTTTGCACTTCCAGTGGATCTCAAGGAGGCTGTAGAATTGTGAACTGATGCCTGGAGGCAATTCGTAGATAGATAAACTGAAGCTAATAAACTGAAGCTTAATTCAAACAAGATAGAATTTCTATTCATGGGCAGAAGGATTGACCTGCGATTTGATGTGTGTCCTGCTCTGAATGAGTTTGGGGTGTGGGGAGGGAAGCGATGTCAATAGTGTGTAATACCATAAAGCCTACCCTGATCTCTGTATACTGGAAATCAGTTGTAATTATGGGATTTATCCAGGTCCCACCTGGATGTTGGCAAGCCTAACTTGAAGGAACAGCCATGCAGCTTGGGGATATTTCTGGACCAATGGGTGCCATTTTCCCACTTGGGTGGGGGAATCCCCTACCTAGAAGTCTTGTTTCCTACTGCCGCTCCTTCAGATGTCAGGAAAAAAATTATTTTTCAAAAAACACTGTTGGGTGACAGCATGACATCACTTCCAGGAAAAAAACTAGAAATAACATCAGTTCTCTCTAGGAGTCACCAGATACTTTCTGGTTTTACCACTGAATTTCTGACGATTCCTAGAAAGGAGTGATGTGTCTTACAGGTTTTCCCTAGAAGTGATATCACACTGTTGCCCAACAGCACCTCCATGTCCCTGCCTCCCCACAAACTCCTGACAGTTGGCAGGTCATGCTTGTAACCCTAGCTGGGTGTGAGCCTACTGCTGGATAAGCAGGTAGCAGCAATACCTTTTACACGCTGCCTATTGGCCCATGCTTCCACAATGTAATAAGCTGCAGACATTCTTGGGCAGAAATGATCTGGCCACTATGGTACATGCTCTGGCACACCAATGTGCTCTGTGTTTGGCTTCTCTTGAAAAGTGTTCAGAAACATCAGTCAGTACAGAATGCCACATCTGTACAGAATGTGGATCGAAGTGGATCATAGAGACAATATCACTACAGCATTGGCTCATCACTCCTGGCCCCCAATTCTAGTCCCAATTCAAGCTGCTGGTACTGACCTTTAAAGGCCTATATGGTTTGGGACCAGCATACCTAAAGGGATACTTACTTTTATGTACACTTTCTCAACTGCTACAGTCATTCTCTGCTTCAGGTGCCCCTGCTTTCTGAGGATAGATGGCTGGCAACGTGAGAGAGGGCCATCTCATTCGTGGAGCCATCGAATGCTCTCCACAGGGATATTTGTCTGTCTGTATCTTTCTATCACTGTCTTCCACAAGCCGGTAAAGGCTTTTTTGTTTTGTCTGGTGTTCCCTCAATGATACCGCCTTTCTGCCTTATGTTTAATTTGCTGATTTTATATATGTATTTTTACCTATGGTTATTAATTGCTTTTATGATATATTTTTATTATGCTGTTTTAATTGTTAGCTGAAAAATTCCAGGAGGGAATTTTAAACTGTGCAAACAAGTTACAGAAACACATATATTTCCAGTTTATCCTTTCCAGCCTGGCTCCTCATATATTCTTGATATGAAAACTGCAATAGAAAGTCATGGGTCTCTTACTGACAGTGCTGCAATACTGCTGTAATGCTGCAATAATGCACAACAAGGACAATCTTGTACAGATCTGTTCTCACAAATTCTTATACTACTTTGAGGATTCTTTGAAACCTTGTGATAATATATAAATCCCCAAATATTTTTAGAAAAAAACTTGTTTTAAACATGTTAAGAGGGATCCAAAGGATATTTTGGGGGAGCCTGCGGAACATTTGACCTGTTCTTCGCACTAAAAAAGGCTTACTATATGGCCAAGGGAGCAGCTGTTTGAGAAACACAAGTCCAAAAGTGCTTTGGGCACGCTGGATTAGCTTCCCAGTTCTTTGGGTTCAGGACACTAACATTAAAAACAGAGGCAGCTCACAGCTGTCTAGGACAAAAAAATAAGGTTCTACATAAGATCAGTTGCACATCTGGCTTAAGCGACCTATGAAAGAATGAAAAAATATGTTCATCCAGCACCAGCAAAGTACAGCGATGCCACACAAAGACTGTTGTTGGGTTCAGTCACTTATCTAGATGATCCTGTTCCCATAGTGTTTTTAAAATTTTATCATGTTTTTGTGTATTTATTGGCTGGGGCTCAAAGAACAATGCTGCTAGTTCTATATACTCAAAGGGATTTGTGTTTTTTAAACAGTATTCCCACCCCCTCCAATACCACATGGCAAACCACTTCTGAAATGCAGGGATTTAGAAGAGCAGTTTGTAATGTGGCTTAGGGATCTGCTGTTCAAAACAAAAAGGCAAAAATCCCACTGGGCATGCCCAACCCTGTAGGCTGTTTGGACTATAAAAGTTGTGTTGTTTTCAATATTTTCTATAAACTGCTGCTTTTATAAAAAAAAAATTAAGACCACAGAATAAGCAGCCAAAGGGAGCTTGCTTCCATGTTCCCTGCCAAAAAGAACTCTGATCCAACTGTTCAGAGACTGCAAAAATGAGGGGAAAGAACATTATTTATTAAAAACAGGAACCCACAAGGACTTGAGGGGGTAATTTGTCCTATATACCTGTACCCACATTGCTTCCTCTTTCTCTCCTCCTAGTAGGGTTCATATCTTCTTCCCTTTCCCTGCTTCCTTCTTTTTTTCTCACTCACCAACCAACTTTTATCTGCTCCCCCGCCCCAATCTTCAAGATTATAGTTTATATACTTCATTCATATCCTACCTGTTCCCCCAATGGGGACCCAAAGCAGTGTACATTATTCTTCTCGTTTCTATTTTATCCTTACAAAAAACTCTGTGAGGTAGATTAGGCTGAGAGAGAGCGACTGGCCTAAAGTCCATGGTAGAGTGGGGATTTGAATTTGGGTCTCCCAGTGTCTCACTTTCTCTCCTTCCCTTCCCCTGGCAGCCTCTTCTTGGGAATATTCTAGCCATGTTGTAAAAGTTGTACAGTAAGTCACTCTAGTGAATTGTCTTGTGGCTACTGCCAGGCCAGGTCGAGTTGGCAGATTTTGCAGAAGCTGCTGCTAGGCTGAGGCAAGTTGTGTGGCCTCAAATCATAACCACAGCTGCACCTGGGTAAGTCAAGCAAATTGCATTGCAGCAAGTTGCCTGCTGGCTGCTGCTTGCCCTGGCTCTGATTAATCCTCCCCCCAGGGTAGGAGGGAGGGGAGCAGGGGTGGACTGTGAGGCCAAAAAAGCCCGGGAAAGGACCCTGCTTCTTCCTTAGGCATCCGAGGTCCCCTGGTGGGGGATCCCCTACTTCTGTTTGTTGTCCATTGGGCAGGGTTCTAAAACACTCACTTCCATTTTTTTAAAAGGTTTGAGATTTTTCTGCAAACCTGGGGGGAGGGGTTTTCCAAGTTTGTAGGAAAATGTCTTTCCACAGATGGCCTCCATCTGTGGATTTAAGTATATTGATTATATTATAACTGTTGTCATCATTGTTGTCATTGTAATTTTTTTTCTCTATCTCATTTTTCTCCCTAATGGGGACCTGAAATGGCAACCATGTGAGGTAGGTTAGGCAGTGGGCCAAAGGTCACCTGATGAGCTTCCATAGCAGAGCAGGGATTCAAACCCAGTTGCCTGAGGTTTTCGTCCTTTAACTGGTATGCTAAATCAGCTCTCAAGTGTCATATATCATGGTCTAAGGCCCCCTGAGAAGGAGCATCCTCTCTCCTTCCCAGAAACAGCACTATCTCCAGTGGGAAATTCTCTAGGACCCAACTGGATATAAATCAGTCAGTGACAAGCATGTTGCTTTAAACAATGGATACATGTGGACCCAATTGTGCCCACTACCTCTTGCTATTTACAGAGGTAAAAAACATGATCTCAGTTCACAAACCTCCCCAGCATCATGTCCTATTTGTCCGTCAGACTAATCCTCCTCCTTTTCTTTGTCCCTCCATTCTGCTTCCTTAGTGTGCAATATGGCTGGAGCTCCTCTGTCTCTTGATCAAAGAGAGCTGCTTTGGGATATAATCATCCAAAAACTGGGATATAAATAGCAAGAGATCTTGATCAATACTGACCTGTTTCAAATGTTCCATTCTTGAGCAAGCTGATAGAAAGGGTGGTGGTTGGTCAACTTCAAAGTTTCCTGGATGAGGCAAATTAGTTAGATCCTTTTCAGTGTGGTTTTAGGCCTGGTTATGGGACTAAAACAGCCTGGATCCTTGTGGATGACCTGCGCCAGGAGATGGACACAGGGAGTATAGATCCAGAGGAGTTAGCCGTCTTAGTCTGTAGTAGCAAAATAGAAAAGAGTCAAGTAGCACCTTTAAGACTAACCAACTTTACTGTAGGATAAGCTTTCGAGACTCACAGTTCTCTTTGTCAGGTGCATACAGGGAGTATGACTCTGTTGATTATCCTGGACCTCATAGTGGCTTTCGATGCCATCAGTCACGGTATCCTTCAGTACTGCTTTTCTGATCTGGGATTGTGATGCACCATTCTACAGTGGTTTCATTCTTCCTAGAGGGTAGGTTTCAGGAGGTTATATTGGGGGACTGCTGCCCAGCCCTTGGCTTTTAGCCTGAAAAGTCCTGCAAGGATATCCCCCATGCTTTTTAACATCTACATGAAACCACTGGGTGAAGTCATCCAGAGATATGCAGGTGACACTCAGCTCTATCTTGTGCTTCCAGCTGACCCTGAGGAAACTGTAGAAACCTTGAACTCGTGCTTAATCTTGACAACACAGAAGGTCTGACCCAGGATTTAATGTGTTATCCATTCTGGATGGGGTTGCACTCCTCTTGAAGTAATAGGCCCATAGTTTAGGGATTCTCTTGAACCCAGGACTACTGCTGGTGGCAGCTGTGACAACAGTGACAACAGTGTCTTTTACCAGCTTTGATTGGTTAGCCAGCTGCAGCCTTTCCTAGGCAGGAAAGATCTGGTCACTGTGATACATGCCCTGATTACATTTAGGTTACTGCAATGCATTCTACGTGGGGATGCCCTTGAAACATGTTCAGAAACTTCAATTGGTGCAGAATTCTGCAGCCGGGATGTTGAGAGGAGTGATTTGCAGGGAACATATTACTAGTCTTGGATAATCTACACTGGCTTCCAATCTGTTTCTGGCACAATTTAAGGTGCTACTGCTGACTTTCAAAGCCCTGTATGGTTTGGGACCAACATACCTGAGGACCACCTTCTCCCTTATGAAGCTACCCAACCATTGCAGTCATCTTTGTAGGCCCTGCTTCAGCTGCCCCCTCTTTCTAAGATTAGGATGGTGGTAACCCAGGAGAGGGCCATCTCAGTAGTGGTGCCAGAACTCTTCATACATACATGCATGCATGCATATGTAGGTACGTGCATACATACATACATACATACATACATACATACATACATACATACATACATACATACATACATACATACATACATACAATGATATGGGACATGCATCTAACATGACCTGTAACTCTGTAAATACTGAATTATATCCCATGGATATTCTGCTAGCAGAAGCAGGCTCTTCCCCACCTTCCCTTCCCCCCTCTCCCAGCAGCCTTCTGTGGCCCTTGAGAAGGCACTGGTGGGAGAAAGGGCACTCGCAAAGGCAGAGATCCATGTGAATCAAGAGACTGCAATGAGGAGGGGAATTAGTTCAGAGCTTCTCTTTCATCAGCAGGACACAGGCTGTTTTGTTCTCAAATGCAGGGGACCCACTTGCTTTCTGACACTTTTAATGAGACTTTCATCCCCAAAGGAAGTAAACTGAGCAACGTTATTTGTTACGTTTCCCTCCACAATGCATACACTATATGTACTGTCTTAAATGGCACCTTGTGCTTTTCCTTCTCTATATCCTCTCACTTCAAAAATCATAACACTGTGGCAAGCATCCACTTCTCACCCATTGGAAACCAGGACCAATGAGCTAAAAACGGAATACAGTGTTCTAAAACGGTCACTGTTTAAAAACAGGAAATCCTTCCCCCAATGTTGTTTCTATGGGATTGGAAGTGGTGCTGGTCATCTAGGGTTTTGAAATCTTATAATATGCACAAATATAAGTTGAGCAAATGTCAGTTCTCAGCAAGTTCGATTGAAACTTTTTGAACTTGCTGCATGGGTTCATCTCTTGCAAACTCAAGTGGTGCTTCTGCCGGCTGAAGCTGTCTTTCTAACTAACAACAAAAAAAAGAAAATAGTGCCAATTCTGCTGGTTTTGCACAAAATTTAATTTTTGTGTATATTTTTAGGTGGGTGGGATGACTAAAGGAAATTATTTCCTGTAATGTGGTAGTTTTACAGCTTTTTGAAAAGAAAGCATGCAAATAATGCAGTAACTTTGACATGTGGATGGAAACTGAGAGGACATGGGACCAATGTGTACACTGGGAAATTTTATCAGTGACACTATTCCCTGAAGTACTAGTTATAACCAGATGATGAAAAATACTCCAAGCATACATTAACATGCACTGTTCACAATGAAAGAAGCACTATGTATTTTCATTTTTTTCTGGGGAAAATTTATGAAGCTGGTTTCAGTTTGGACTAATATTCACTCTTCAGTAATTGAACTACATGAAACTGAACTTGGTTCCCAGTTCCCAGTTCCTTATTCATAGTTCCTAGTCCCTTATTTGTAAATTCAAACACAAATATTGGGGAAAATTGAAAAGCTTTGTGCCCTAAAATAAAGTTTGGAGGAGACATATTATACACCTCCATATTAAGGGGACTCTGCTCTCTAAGTGGACCTATGCTAGATCCTCCTACAAATCCCAGTTCCTGAGTTAACAGCTTCAAAGGAGGGGGCCCCCAGGACAAATCAACATGCAGAAATGGGGGTAGTGGCACCCTAAAAAAACTTTGTATCACCCCAAATCACACAGCCCTGCACTCCGGAGACTCCCTTACAAGAAGACATGTTCTGGTGCTGATCCAAAGACCGATTCTGGAGCTAAGAGTTCCTATTTGGGCTGCCTCCCAGAAGCTTGTATTGAGAAGAGATATGAATAAGGAACTGGGACAGATACAGAGACCCAGTGACGCCTATGAGAGTTCAGCTTCATAAACTAGATTTTTCAGCAACATGTGGCTAGATCTAATGAACTGTGATGGAATGACTTCGACCAGTTTCTGTACCATGCATCTTACGAACAGAACTTGATTCTCGAAAGCTTATGCTACAATAAAATTGGTTAGTCTTAAAGGTGCTACTGGACTCTTTTTGATTTTGCTACCACAGACTAACACGGCTAACTCCTCTGCAGAAATGACTTTGTGTAACTGAGCTCTCCTTTTCACTTCCTCTGCAGCTACACCCTCATCCCAAAACCTTGTATGTACTATGCATGATCCTTCTGCTACACATGGCCATAGGGTTGCTAGCCCCTCTTACCTGAAAAGCAGGTGAGAGGAGGTTAGCCAGGCAGGGGACTCGATCCACATTCCTCGTGTGGGTGCAAAACACACACATATACAATAGACAAAATGCTGACATTGCTTCTGGTTGAAAGTTGAAAGTTACAGGGTCTCAAAGGGGCCAAAATTGGCCCCAAAATATAGGTTTTTACTATATTTAGAGCCAATTTAGCCTTACTGAGGCCCTATAGCTTCCAGTTTCTAACCAGAAGTGACATCATCAGTGCCTCCCAGAGTGTGCACACCATTTCATCATGTGTTTCCTCCCTCTCTGGCCTAGCCAGCTGAGCAGGGCAAGAGAGTGAAAGTTAGGAACTGGCATCCCTACATGGTCACCATTTTGTAGGAAAAGGACCAATGCACATATTTACCATGCACACAGCTTCTGTACAGAACCCCATTTTTTTAAGGAAACGGGCATGGAAAGAACATGGAAGAATACATGTGTTGTCCCATTCACACAGAGGTGACTGTGCATACTGAGAGCTTTGTGCATAGTGTCCATTCCCATTATGCACTGTTGGAGTGCCAAAATTCAATGTCTGAAAAAAGACTAAACTGCAGAGGCCAGGAACAGTTATAAAGGCACCAGTTATTTGTTTTGGGAGATCCTTAGGAACAGAGTGGGACACAGCATCAAGGGCTATAGCTTGACGAGAACT
This sequence comes from Eublepharis macularius, assembly GCF_028583425.1. Lineage (NCBI taxonomy): Eukaryota > Metazoa > Chordata > Lepidosauria > Squamata > Eublepharidae > Eublepharis > Eublepharis macularius. The sequence goes on from NC_072790.1 coordinate 198,159,131, forward strand.
TGGCAAAAATCATTCCCATCCCTGCTTGCACAAACTTTTGCATGAACATACATTGCTCAAGAAGTGAGGAGATTTCTGCCCATCTCTCCTTCCTGCTTCAGCAACCTACAATACTCTGTCTGGACTGCACTGGGAGGATGCACATGCTTGCAAATGCAGACAGTGCCTGCTGCATCAGGGCAAATAGGTACAGAGTACTCTACCGCACTCTGTTGCAACTTTGTGCATTCAGCCCATGTGTACCGGTATTTCTCCCTGTTCTTCAAGGCCATTCATAAAATGACCCACTTAGTTCTTCATAGCATCTCTTTCTGAATTTAGGCAAGAATCAATGCCACTTTTCTCCATTGGAAGACACAATGTGGAGTCCTGGACAGCTATCAATAGAGATTTGCTGCACTGATTTTTGAGACCAAAAGGTTTCTCTAGAACCTGCTCATTCTAGTAGTAGTATAACTCATCCAGTGTGTGATAAGGAAGAGCATCCCCATGCAAAATAACATTTCTTCTCACACTTAACCTTTGACATTCCAGAAACTGAGAAACTTTGTTCACACTCTGCTCCAGCACTTTGCACAAGGGATGAACCAATTTGTGAAGTGTATTCAATGCTTCTCTTGAATGTGAAAACACTGTAGTCACATCAGATATGGTTTGAGGTCAGTCCAGTATACAGATGATCCATCGTGATGACATTGCAATAGCCAATGTACTGAATAATAACAGTAATAATACTTAGCATTTATATATGCTTTAGTGTATTCAAAGGTCTTCACATTCATATTATCTCCGTATTACCTATGAGAGGCTGAGAAAGAGTAACTTCCCTCGGACCACCTACTGAGTAAGTGCACAGCAGAAAGAGTGATTTGAATTGGGGACTTCCTGGCTCACAGATCAGGCACTTAGCTACTATGCCTTTCTTGTGCTGAGGAGGTTGTATGTTGTTCTGAACACTTAAGCTGTTAATGACATCCTGACATGTCTGTAATAATGCATATATATTTCAATGAGATTATATCAGAATACAAGGTAACCAAATAAGGATAATCAAATGGAGCTGCAGTGTTTTACAAAGAAAGTACAGCAAATGGCAAACACTAATTAAAAGATTAGCATTCACTTTAATTTATATTTTTTTTAAAGAGCTGTGTGCTTCATCGTGATGATGATGATGACGGAACTTGCATGACTTGAGGACAGCAACAACGAGCCACACATGTGCAGGCTGGTAAGTATTTAGAGCAGATGAGTCCCTTTGTTATACTGAAATACTGAAAGTTCTGAGAAGATGTATGAGAAAGTGAATGGTGGTGAGTTGAAGGTATAAGATGGGCAGGGGTGCTTGGGAAACCTGTCCCAGTAGTCGGTGAGTTTTTTCCTGTGCCATGAAACTGTCAGTCCAAAAGTATGCGCCATCCCCATGAACTAGACACATGGATGCTGAATCCATGGGAAATAGCAGAGGTGACGGAAGGTTGACCAAACGAGCTCGTTTCTTCATATCTCCCTTCCTTTATCATTACTTCTTTCTTATACATTTGATGCCAGTGCTTTGTTCAGAGACCTGTCTGTTACATGGGGGAAAGTCATGGGAGAGAGCCACACCATATCTTATATTTTTTTTCTCCCTTGTTCCATTTAAACTAATTGCAGTTTAGAATTTTGACTTTTTTGTGAGTGAGAGAGAAAGCATAAATTCATTTCTTAGAATTCAGTCCCATTGAGTTAAATTAGACCTATTTCCCAGACATGCTTAGAATTAGGTGTCTCTATGCATACATATGCTTACTTTTGTGTTCTTTCTTCAGATGGCAAGCACAAGGCACAATGGAAAAAAATAAATCATATGAAATGGCAGAATATACCCAATAATGTGTCTGTGGCTGGGGATTTTATTGGGCTGGTTTGAGTCATGTTCTCAGTCCACACATTAAAAAAATGAATGACGGATGAATGGGAAGGGATTGGCATAATTGGAATCCTGCTATTTTACACTTATTTGCACATCTGGAAGAGGTATAGAAAATAGAAACAGAGAAGAAAGAATTGGTGGATTTGACTCACTGGGGGAGAGGGAATGAGAGACCACTAGAATCTGGACAACACATGTTCTGTTTCTAAAGTTACAGGAAAGCATCACTAAGCAAAGATCAGCAACATATTCTTCACATAGCCCAACAGATACTCTTCTATTCATTTTAAAGCTTTTTTCCTCCTCCAGTTCAATGCTGGACATTTTAGCTCTTTCTTTTAGGTTGCCATGATGCATATGGTCATATAATAACAATAACAACATCATCTGATTTATATACTGCCCTTCAGGACAACTTAACATCCACTCAGAGCAGTATACAAAGTATGTTATTATTATCATCATGACAATCGCCCTATGAAGTGGGTGGGGCTGAGAGAGCTCTAGAAGAGCTGTGGCTGTTTCAAGGTCACCCAGCTGGCTTCAAGTGGAGGAGTGGGGAATCAAACCTGGTTCTCCAGATTAGAGTCCTGCCACTCTTAATCACTACACCAAGCCATCCAAACTATCCAATAGATGGAACATTTTAAGAGCGGTCAAGGCATTTTGATATTGCTGTTGTTCTGACAAACATACTTTTTTGCTCTGTGCAAATTCTGGAGAAGGGGGCAATTTACAGCATGTTTTTCAGCATGATCCCTTTGTGTAATTTCTGTGATACTGTGAACTCTTTCCCCTCCCAATCCCCAGAGAAGTTTTGCAATTGTATTTCAGCGCTTCATGGATACAGCATACTCAGCTTGCTGTTATTTACATCAGAAACACATTGAAAGCCAGGTTTACACTGCAAGTGAAAAATCAGCTATCGGCTTGGAATGATACATGCACCATCATCCACAGATCACCATGAACATATCTGATAATGGAGACTACATCTCAAAGACAGACATCAGTATATATAATGTATATTTTTAAAAGTCTCTTGGTTGGGTTTTTTTTGAAGTGTTTATTTTATCCATTAATTATTTGAATGGATAGACCTACTTGTCCAAGTAAAAATGTTGTAATCACAATATGAAAAAATAATCATAATAAAACCACAGTAAAACAATGTGTAAAATAGCAAAGCAAGAAATATAGCTGCACAATAGCAAATAATAACACCAAAGCCAGGGCCAAACAAACTGAAGAATCAACCAAAGACACATGAAAATAAAAATTATTCTTAATGTCAATAGAGACGGAGCTATGGGGATTTCTCAGAGGAGGCAGCATGATGTTGTAAGTAACACAAAAAGCCCTGCCTCTGTCACTACCTGCCTTGCTTTTAAAGATGAGAGGACTCAAAGTCAGGCATCTGATGAAGATTTGAGTAAACTGGCAGTCTTGTATGGGAGAAGGCAGTCCTTCAGCTGCTGTGGACCCAGGCCAGTTCGGACTTTATAGGTTAAAACCAACAATGTCAATTTTGTAAAACAGGCATAAAATGTTCATTGCATCCCTGTTGACCATCTTGCTACAGCATTTTGAACTACCTGAAATTTCTGAGTGGTGTTTAAAGGCAGCCTGCATACAATTCATTACAGCAGTCTTCAATCCTTGATGTGACCAAAGTTTGGATATCATGTCTGGGTCATTCAGGTATACAAGGTAGATGTGCAACCCTGGAGAACAAAGAAGGGGGCATTGACAATCCCTCAGAGAGAAGACTTGCTGTTTTCAGTGTTAGATGGTATTTTAAAAAAAATTAAGGACACCCTAAGGAAGGAACTTAGCTGAAGGAGGAGAGGAAAAGTGATGATGTAGATGAAGTAGAGGACAGGAGATTTTGGCCTTCAGATCCTGGGATACCCAGAAAGTCCACTGCTGGGGGAGTGTTTTCCAGTCAAAAAGGAACTTGGGTGTCTCATAGAACTGGAGACAACAGTCAATTTGGTGTAGTGGTTAAGAGCAGCAGGACTCTAATCTGGAGAGCCAAGTTTGATTCCCCACTCTTCCACTTGAAGCCAGCTGGGTAGCCTGGGGTCAGTCATAGCTTTCCTAGAGCTCTCTAAATCCCACCCACCTCACAGGGTGATTGTCATGAGGATAATAACACACTTTGTAAACTGCTCTGAGTGGGCATTAAGTTGTCCTGAAGGGCAGTATATAAATTGAATGTTGTTACTATGTTATTGAGAGGCTCTGGACCTGCTATATCTTCATGTTTCTGATAGCGTCTTCCAACGGGACCTCCAAGAAGTTTCTAGTGAATCATAATCTCAGAATCCCAGTCTTGATCTTGCAAGCCCATTTCAAAGAAAACCTGGTAACCTTAGTGTGTACAGGAGGACTCATTGTGCAAGGAGCCATTATAAATGGTATTCACTTCTGTGCAAGTTATGATAAAGAGAGGCCAAGAGCATCATGGGCAGAAACAGGGAGTAAAGAAAATCCTGGAGTCCCTTGCCAAGTGACTGAAAATGAAAAATTTCCCTTAACACCCAGCCAGTCACTCATTAAAAGCTTATGGTCAGAAGCAGCTTAGCTTACCTTTATCCACCACAATGGAGCTGCCCCATACACAGTTCTTGCCTAGAAGTATCTTTCATCAACTTATGCAGTTAGGTACAAAGAATAAGGTAACCCTGTGGGGCAACATTAAAGATAACCCAAATCTGTTGAACATTACTATAAGCCAGTTCTGCATACCCACAATTTTATTGTTGCAAATGCCATTATTTTGTCATTCTGAATTTACTTAGTGCCCACTTACACCATCAAAATCCATTGCATGGTGTAATTATGTTCAATTTTCAATGTAAAATGCTGAATTAGCTCTCAGGTTACGCTGCAAAAAAACCCCAAAACACCAAGCCATTTTTAGAAATTTCTCAACTGAATCATGGGCGATTAAAGTTTCTAAGAGGGGCTCCAGATAATTTTCTTATGAAGTCTTAGAAGTAGCTAGAAGTAATTTCCATTGCGGAAGGTCTGGAAGAGCATATTATGTTATATGAATAATGCATTGTTTGATTTAAAACATCTGAAGAACAGAAGTGCACCAACGTGAGGTGGCAATAGGGAGCAGGGAGAGTGTCTACAAAAGCCTCCAGCTAATTCTTGCTGTTGTCCTGCCAGTGGGGTGTAATGTTCAGAGTGTCTGACTAGGGTCTGAGAGACCCCATTCTGAATCCCTGCTCAGCCATGAAAGCTTCCTTAGTGACTTCAGAGGAGAGGGAGGACAGGGAGTTATAATGCCACAGAGTACAGCTTCCAAAACATTCATTTTCTCCAGGGGACCTGATTTCAGTCATCTGGGGATCAATCATAATTTCAGGAAATCTCCAGGTCCCACCAGGAGGTTGGAAGCCTGTGTAGAATAGATATAAAAGAGAGTTATGGTAGGGGACAATTCCATAGGTTGAAGAGGAGAGGATTGCTGAATTCTTCCCTAATATACTCTTTCCCCAATGAAATACTCTCCCACAGGTACTTTTCTCATGGAAGAACGCCAAAACCAGAAGGAAAATAAACCATACAGAAAGTAAAGTGGTTGGAGGAAGTAATTTCAATGGGGAAAGGAGGCAGGGGAACGAGTCAGCATCCCCTTCACACCAAACGTTTCTCCACTACTATTGCTGTCCCACCTTAGTGTGGTTTGACATAATCCAAATTCTACTACATGGGTCATATGCTTTATACCTAGTTAGGTGTGGCCATGGCTCAGTGTGTTTTGCATGAACAAGATCCCAGGTTCAATCTCCTGCACCCTCTGTTAAAAGGAGTAGGTACTAGGTGTTGTGAAAGACCTCTTCCTGAGACACTTGAAAACCACTGCCAGAGTAGACAGTACTGATCCTGATAGATCAATGAGCTTATGTTGAGCTTCTGCCTGAACGGAACAAGAACAGCTGGACACTACCTCTGACGCTGCCTCCCGTTTTGGCTCAGAGAATTCCATCCTGGCCCTAGGCTATATCAGTTACTGTAGCCTGGTAGTTAAGTGGTTGGACTGCAAATCAGCATTCTGCTGTTTTGAATCCCCACTACTGCCGTGAGCTCTGCAGGTGGCCTGAGTAAGCCACTCCTCTCAGCTCTAACTCCCCGGCTGGATTGTGGGGATAATAACAACACTGACTTTATTCACCTCTCTGACTGGGGCATTAATCTATCGAGAAGAGTGGTATATAAGTGCAGTCATTATTGTTGTTATTATTTCAAGATTGGCAAGCATACCAACATTTCGTTGCTATCAATGCAGTCCACCATATCTTAACACTGGAAAATACAACATAAAAATTGCAATCAGCATGTGATAGAAATGCCTTGGAAAATAGCTCTGTTATAAAAACTAATTCACCATCTGTGGGATCCTATTCAGAGTTAGTCCAGTCTAAGCCATTGAGTTCAGTGGGTTTGGACTGGAGTAGTTCTGCATAGGACTGCATAGCAAATTTGATGGGCAGAAGAACAAGCGCTAATGCTTTCTTTATTGTTTGAAATCCATTTATATCTTTTGTAAACTTACTACTCCATGAAGTGACAATAAACCTATGAAAAGATGTCATTTACCACAAATAATGCTTATACTTTCATTAGAACTCTAACAACATTTGTTGAACAGAAAAACAAGCTGTAAAATTGTCTTTCTACTTACCCTTCCTTCTCCTTGCCGTCATGCTGTGTTGTTCTATTACTATGTATGCATATAATAAAATATTTGTATAAATAAAACACATTTTTAAAAAGAGTGGCAAGAGTTTATCCTGTTATTTTATATGTACATAGAGTTGAGGGATCTCTACAGAACATCTAGAACCTATACACAGGTGGCACAATATGTTTACATTTATTAAATGGTGTTAGATTAATACAATTACATTTTGTAAAAGTTTCAAACAATGGATTTATACATGTCAGTGATCTCAAGTATCTTTGCATTCCTTGGCAACAACACTAGGAGGAAGCAGGGCTTTTTTCTGCTGGAACGCGGTGGAATGGAGTTCCGGAACCTCTTGAAAGTAATCACGTGACTGGTGCCTCACTCCCCTGATCCTGGTCCTCCCTGCACACAGGCCAAGGCGCTCTGCTCTTTCACAGCATGCTGAGCCTCAGTGGCAGCGAAACAGAAGCAGGCCCCATGCCCCAGCTTGCTGAGGAGGGGCTGCCTCTACCACCACTTCCTTGAGTGTTTCCCTCCAGCTAGAGGCAGAAGGAAGCCTCCCCACTTGCAACAGCACGCTGGGTGGTGAAGCAGCAGGCATGGCAAATCAGTGTAAGAGATTTCCTGTCCTGGGCGTGGAGACCAGGCACTGGCGCTTCACCTTCCTGGCACTCCTCCGCTCCAGCCAGGCAATGCAAACTCATGGGTTTGCTCGGGCCGGAGCACAACTGACATTGTGGACATCGTCCACAATGAATCCGCTTGTCCCTTCCTTGTTCCCTGTGCTCCCCGTGGGTCACTCCTGAAGGCAGTGCTCTGGCTGCAGCTTGCCTGCCTTCTGGGTGAGTGTGGGGTTTGGGGAGAGAGGTACTTCAGCAAGGTATAATGCCATACAGTTATGGTTGCCAGCTCTAGGTTGGGAAATTTCTGGAGATTTGAGGGGTGGAGCATGGAGAGGACAGGATTTGGGGAAGGGAGGGACCACAGCAGGGTATAATGCCATGGAGTCCACCCTCCAAAGCAGCCATTTGCTCCAAGTGAACTGATCTCTATGGCCTGGAGATCAGTTGTAATTCTGGGAGATCTCCAGCCACAACCTGGAGTCAGGCAACCCTGTGGGGACAGCCTGCGCTTTGTCCACGGGAGGCTGCCTGTGCTGTCTGCTGCACCGACAGGGCAGTTTGCTTGCTGGGCACTGATCTGGCCCTCCTAGAGCAGCTGCTGGCCGAGGAGCGTGACGAGCTGGCAGCGGCAGCATGGGCAACTGAGCTGGAGGGCTGCCAGGTAAGGGGTGGGGAGATGAGTGGGCTTGAATCGTGGGAGCACTGCCAGGGGGTGGCCGTGACCTGTGTGATTATGTCACTTTATGGAAGTAATGTCATTGTGCAGTCCCAGGAGTGCATGTGCACTTTGCGCATGCACATGTGGTGCCAGGGCACCACCTCCTGCCGGGAGTTGCCCGTGGTGCTGGCAAACCATGCTATGCCACTGAGTTCCACCACCTCTTTTCCCAGAAAAAAAGGCCTGGGAGGAAGCAGTAAGTTTACTTCAGAGAGAAATTGGGCCCAATACTGCTTTCATTAATGCCTGAGGTCACCTTACACAGAGTCAAACCATTTATCTTATCAATGTCAGTACTGTTTACTCTGAGTGGCAACAGCTTTCCAGAATTTCCAGCAAAAGTCTTTCACTTTACTTACTACCTCACCCTTTTAACTGGAGATGGCAGGGATTGAACTTGGGTCCTTCTGCATGCTCTGCCATTGAACCATGGCCTCTCTTTCATGCTTTTTTCTTTTATCTGGCATTTTAAAAAATGAAAGCTGCTGTAGCACAGTGGTTAAGTGGTTCAGCTGCAAATCATCACTCTACTGGTTCGAATCCCACTACTGCCATGAGCTCAGTAGGTGGCCTTGAGTAAGCCACTCCTCTCAGCCCCAGCTTCCCAGGTGTATTGTGGGGATAATAATAACACTGATGATGATGATGCAAATGTTGGGGGATGAGGCTGGCATAGCCCTTAGCTGGCCAGGCTACTCTGTTGCTTTATAATAACCCTGGTGGTACAACATCAAACTAACAATGGGACCTACAAAAGAAAAGAAAGGGCGCAAGGAGCAAAAAACAGCCTGGGAAAAGAGAGAGGTGCTCTTTAGTCTTCGCATACATGGCATTATTATCTTGATTTCTTTAAAACTAAATTTAATTTGGTCCAGATGCTTTGACATCTCTTCCTCACTATCAGATCTGTCAGTGAAACGGTGCGCAGGCAACAGACTTGGGGGGAGGGCGTTGGATGTGGTTTGCACTAGCAAAGCTGTTCAAGGATTACAGTCACTGAGTGGAATTTTTATTGCTCAATTAGTCTCACTGATTTCACAATGGAATTATTCCTGGAGTAAAGAAGCTTCACAAATTCTTTCCTCTCATCCATGCCTGCACAAATTGCTGTGAAATAAGGACAGAACAGTGGTAATTTAAAGCATACCCACTTGCTTTAATTAATACTACATTAAGTTTTCTCCTCTTGCACTAAAATAACCTGCAAACAACTCTTTAGGCACTCTCTTGGCTCCTGTTCTTTTTGTTTTTTTTTTCCTTTTCAGAATTAAACAATGTGGTTTTAATATGTGGTTGCCTGGACTGGGGCACGTGAATATTAAGTCAGCTGTATTTGCTCTGGATTCTGATTGCCTACATCAAATGCATGCTGGGAAAGACTCACACATCACATTAATCAAATGTCTATGACTCACCAAAAACTTTTTTTTTTGCCGTCTTTTCGTAAGCATGTTATCCGCTAGACTGGAAGCTTGCAGGTCTCTCCCAGTCTTGCCAGTAGCATTATCCAAGTGAATTTGCTGCCCAGGATAAAAGTGATGGCAGAATAGTAAAGAGTACAGTAGCACTTTTAAGACTAACCAACTTTGTTGTAGCATAAGCTTTCGATATACAAGCAATGCAGCAGTCTTCCCTACTGCTAGTTTTAGGCAGATTTTAATTTACAGAGAAATTTCCACTGCCCTGGAAATTTAATAGTTTCAGGCGGATAGCTGTGATAGTATGTAGTCAGAGCAAGATTCGGGTCCACTAGCGTCTTATGACCAACTATATTTCCAGGGTATGAGCTTTTGAGAGTCAGAGCTCACGTCTGGATTATAAGGACCCCTTATTTTTTCCACTCGTATCTGATGAAGGGAGCTCTAACTCTCAAAAGCTCATTCCTTGAGAATCTAGATGGTCTTCAAGGTGCTACTGGACCCGAATCTTGTTCTCATAAAATAATGAGTTTCTTTTTTCCCAGGAAATAATTGTTTCCCCTTGCTGTAATACCCCAAAAATGTTCCAGGAATGCTCAGAAACTTAATAATAATAATAATAATAATAATAATAATAATAATAATAATAATAATAATAATAATCAGCCAGGTGCAAACCCTGACTAGGAAAACTCAAAATCCTGTCACACAAAAACACATACTTTTTTTTTTTTGCTATACAATTTATTTTTAATGTTACTGTACTATCAGGTAATCTCCCATTGTCCTTTTCCCTGGCAGCCTGAAAGGAAGTGTCCCATGAAGAATGTGCCAAAAGCCACACGATAGATCACCACACTTCCTCTTCATATCTCCTTTGCCTTTGACCTCTGGCCCTTTTCCTTTCATAATCTTCAGCAACCCTGATACTGCACTGTTGTATCATAGTTACATACTTCCTCTTAAAACAAAGTTTGCACAGTAACTATAGTCATCATTTACCTAGTTAGGAAAATGTACAAAACAACTGTCACTTGTAACAAGAATTTAAAATGACCTTGTCTACAGTCACCAGTCCACAACCTCACTGATACCACTATGGTGGATTTTTTTTTCTGTATCTGAGGAAACATGAACATGTGTGAGAAGATTACTGGTCAGAAAATTGCTGTCCCATTAGGTAATTGCTCCTTTATTTTGTTCTGTAATCATGGTATTTGAAGAGAGATCTTACAGGATTTTATTGCCACAAAGTCTTTTTATAGCCCCAGTTAAAAGGTCCCCAGACACCCATTCTGCTTCTCAGATGACTCTTTGGAAAGAACACTTAGTACAAAAGAATTGCTACATCATGATGAGTGAAAGTGTGTTTAGCACTGATGAGGCTTTTCCAGGGTTCTCAGGGGGCACCATCCACTCAGCCTGGCACACTATTGTATTCACACGCCCCATATGGGTTTCCATAACATGCTGCAAACCATTATATTCATACACTTGCTGTCTTGGATTTCTCTAAGATAAGACGTCACACTGATTGATACCAAAAATAAATACCGACATACATGATAAACGGCATACAGCCCGTCACTTTATTATTAACGTTTTCTCCCATTAGAGTCATTTTCATTGTAGGTATGATTTTCTTTCCTTTTCCCTATATCACAATATGTACATTTACATCCACCACAGCCCTTTCCTGTAAGTTCCTATGGTACAAATGTACTGTCACTGTGAACTGGAACTGCATCTAAAACAGAAAATCAGAAAATCTCCATGCAAGTAGGTCAATAGTTTGCAGGCTCCATAAATGACATAAATAAATGACATAAATAAATGTTATCTCAATTTTACTGGGCAGTTTATCCAAACCTGTAGATATAATGCTAGGGGATTGGATAAGTAAGGGATAAAATCAGCCACCAGTAACTATAAAGGAAAACGGATCCAACAGGTAAGTGATCAGTAGATGCTCCACTGTATTTATAGAGATGGATCCCAAAAGTTTTTCCTCTCAATTTTAGCCAACCCCTTCTATTGAAACCACATCATGATGGGTTTGGTCCATACATGACCATGATCCACAGTATAACCTTTTTAGTTACCCACCAATGTTTTTCACCAGTGGAAAAGCTAGTTGAATGCAACCCATACTTCCATATCCCCATATCTCCAATTTTGGGGATATCCATAAGTTACTGGGCTCAGTTAAAGGCATTGGCTATCGCTTACAAAGCCCTTCATAGCCTTATTCCTACATATCTGCCGGATTGCTTCTCCCCCTATGGTCGGTCACAACAGCTTCAATATTTGATCAGGGCCTTCTGCAAGTGCCAAATGGGAAAAATCAACAACTGCCCATACTCATGCATTCTCCCACCCTATGGAATGGCCTGCCTGATGAGGTTTGGATTCCTGGCTTTCTTCAAACTATCCAAAACTAAATCATTCAAGAGGGCTTTTTTTACACAGGTAATAAGACTGTACTGTAATGAAATGGTTCAGAAAGATATTCTGGTAAAGGGATAGGGACTGTAGAATATACTATTGTGTACGTATTGTAATTGCTGCCATTATGCGCAACAGATGTGCAAATTAAATTTTTGCATCTTTTTTGTTTAAGATCGGTTTCTGATTTCTGCTTGTTTTCAGATTTCTGCAATCCAAACCCTATTGCACTCTTTATTCGATGTCCCATATTGATCATATTGACTTATAATCAATCAGCCTTGAGTTTCAGTGAGAAAGACAGGCTATAAATAAATAAATAATAATAAATCTGATTAACAGCCCAGAGCTGTGCACCAGTAGGAAACAAGCATACAAATAATCACACTTTCCTACTGTACTAAGTTCCTTCTAACCATAAATGTTTAAAGTGAATGATGGTTCTTTTAAACTAGAAGAAACAAACAAAAAAATCTGATGCATGAATGTGACACTTGGACACGCACATAGTCTTTAATGAGGACTGCATGCTCTGCTGCAGTTGGAAGATTGCATTAAAAATAATTAAGACTGAATAAAGGATCTCTTCCTTGGCTCCACACACAGTAGCAGCTGCTAAGAATTTAGCAGCGCTTTATGATAAGCATGTCCTTTTTAAGGGTGGGCAGAAAGAAACAAACAAGCCAGAAATATATCCAAAAATAATTCCAGAGGAGTTAGCAGTGTTAGTCTGTAGTAGCAAAATAATAAAGAGTCAAGTAGCACCTTTAAGGCTAACCAACTTTACTGTAGCATAAGCTTTCAAGAACCACAGTTCTCTTTATCAGATGCTACAGTAAAGTTGGTTAGTCTTAAAGGTGCTACTGGACTGTTTACTATTTTGCCAAAAATAATTGTTTCCTTTTGTTAAAGCAGGTTCCAGAACGATGAACTAAATCTGAGAAACCAAATTGAAATGACACTCTCCCATCAAAATGTGTGTTCTTACCTCATAGTGACAGTGGCAGCAGGCAGGCATTGAGCCCACAAGACAGCATCTTGTTTCTTTAGTAGCCTTCACCAATTGGATCCCAAGGGAAGAGAGCCCTTATATTATTAATTAACTCTGTTAGCAGGAAGGAGAAATGTGTGCAATGGACATGAGTGCATCTTTTTTCCCCCTATGACTACCCAGACAATGGCATTGTCTTTCTGCCAATCGGATTCTTGCAAGGAGAGACTCCTCCCTGGCTATCAGCTTTGGGAATGTTTGGAAGGGGGGATGTGCAGAATTCAATTATAGGCTGCAATTTTAAAGAGACTTCCTTTTGAGTAACTACTGGTGTATAACATGAGATTTATACCTGTTTAGGGAGGAATGTGCACCTTGGTTTGTTTTGCAGTGCTACCCAAGCACTGGTCTTTCTTCCCCACTCCCATCAGGGCATTTGGACAGTCAGTTACTGGCTGCTTCCACACACATTGGATAATCCACTTTCAGTACTCTTTAGTGAACATTTGAAACTGATTTTCCATGTGTGGAACAAAAAATCCACTTCCAAAGGATTGCGAAAGTGCATTGAAAGTGCATTATTCAACGTGTGTGGAAATGGCCACTGTGAGGAAAGTGCCATGGTGGGAGGGGTGCAAGTAGTCTGTTCAATCAGTTAAACTTGATAAAAGCCCTGGAAGACTTCAGTCATAGGCTGCAATCCAAAGACAGTTCCCTGGGAGTAAGCACTATTGACTAACATAAGACTTATGTCTGAATAGACCAGTTTAGGATTGCTTCCATCCCATCCTGTGAGCCATTTGCCTACTCTGCACTTTTAAAAACAATCCTGAGAGTCCATTGCTAAAGGAAAACTTATGAGGAAAACACAGGTCTGTTTAGGTCAGGGGAGGGGGAGATACAGACAATCATGCTGCCTTCCTGCCTGCACTGGGTGATGGAGACTGATGGAGATTGATGCAAGAACGCCCCCTCATCATGGCAACAAAACTGCAAAGCACAAGGAAACATGATGCCAACAAATAACAGCAGGATATATTGGCACTATAGAAAAAGAAAAAAGTGTATGTAAAGCAGGTGCCACTGCCACCCTACTATCCCTTTGCCAGCCAGTTTCCTTCCATAGTGTGCATCCACCAACATGTACCTTCTTCAGGGTCCATTGTTTTGTGTGTTTATAATGTGACTGAGAAAAACGCAGTGGATTTATGGTTTAGAGGAAGGACTACTGTGTTGTGTGCAATTTTGGTGCCACTTACTGCAAAAACAACTGCCCCCAAAGAACCTGGAAGCCCTCATTGGAAAGAATGGGGCCAAAACTCATGATAATGGGGAAGGAAAAAAAACAGATTAGATCTGAGCCGGCAATTCCCCATCCAGAAAAAACCCAACAATGGTACATAGCTGTTTTGAAAACCCAAGATCTGAAACAGAAATTGATTTTTTTTAATGCACACCCCTGGTCCTTTTCTAGCATTAAATCACATCCCACTGCTGTTCTAAGCTTCATCCCACAGGTCCAAAAGAGACCTGGGCCCATTTACTGACAGAAGTTCATTCCATCTTACCTAGAATACTCTGATGTCAGTTTCTTTAAAAGTAATGGAAATGGACATAGATCAGCTTAAATCTAAGTACAGTGGTCACAACAAACATCCTTCTATTTTATGGAATCAATACAGCATCAATATTAAGGCTATGGGGAAAAGAATAAGATCTCTGGGCCATTAATTTCAAAGGGTGTTGAAAACTGTGAAGAACCGTAGTTGTTTAGGTTTTCTGAAGAAATGTAACTCAATAGGTTTCCTCATCCAGCACTGGGGTAAGCTTGATTGTCTTAATTCCTCCAAAGAATATGATGGCTTTGGAAAATATGGCTTTGGAGTTTATCTTATGTTGGACCCTTCAGGCAATCTAGTTCCACTAGATTCCCACCTAGGGATTCCATAAATGGGGAAAACATTAAGTCTAGATTTCAGTCTGTTTTGGTCTTCCAACAGCCTGCATGGCCTGCATTCTAAACAGCTTGAGTTATAACAGTGTCAGGATATTCTGTGCTTTGCTGTCCCTGAGTTTGGAGGGATAATGCCAATTTAACACTAAAGCCCAATGTATAAGGCCCAGAATGTTTCCACACAAACACTTTTGCCAAGCTGACTCTTAGCAGGCGTGAAGTGAATTTGGTTTTTGGCAAATGACTATGGATTAAATTGACTGCCAGGTAACAGCTAGTGTTCCCTGGTTTCCATTTGGATAAGAATTGAATCACTTTCTCAGAAAATTATTCTTTGGGAGCAAGTAACTATTTTCATTTGAAATACTAATCTCATTAAACGTGTAGAATAGCCTTTGGCACCGAGTTTGACCACAGCAGTTTGGCCCATCCACTGAAAGCTCAAGAGTAGACTATGAAATATGCAGACATCTAAAAGAAAATGGAATGTGCTAAGCAACCTGATCAAGGTGATACAAGTTTAACAAAATAAGTATGCTGGGCAAATGGTGGAGTTTCAGTGCTTCTGTAGCATTTTTTAAAATATCGATCTAGTCCTTTCTGGTATTAAAATACCAATATGAAACTATCTGCTTCATCATTACATCAACAAAGAAATCCTTTCTATATGACCAGCTAAGTTTCAAGAAAGGCTAAATCTAAAAGAGAGAAGATAGACAGAAGTCCATACTTAAAATGTGGTGTGGTAAAATTTTAATTGCTTGTCTACTAATCTGTTCTTACCAAGTTTCTGTTAGTGGGTATTTATTTATTGTTACTTTTCAACACACAAAGTTTTTAAGATGCTCAGAGCAGCTTTCATGGAGCTTCCAAGGGTCTTTCATATAGACGCTAATAAAATTCATATCAGTGTAGTTTCAACAACACTTCAGCATTGAGGTCTCCTAGAGACCATTCACACGGTCGTATTACCATGACATGGCATGACTTCTGCAGGCCTCTACACAAGCACAAGCACAAGCACAAGAAGAAGAAGAAGAAGAAGAAGAAGAAGAAGAAGAAGAAGAAGAAGAAGAAGAAGAAGAAGAAGAAACCAGTTCTACACAGTGCAGGGTACATTGGGTGCATTCTAGAGGAACTGGCTTCACGTTCTTTGTTGGGCAAGATGCTCCCTGGTTATTTATATGAAAGAATTAATGTGGTTCAGATAGGATGTTGATTAGATATCACTCAAATTGATTTCCCATTATTGATAGTGTGAATGGGAAAACGGGAGCTTGCAGATAACCCCCTTTCAAGCAAGAGAAGATTCAGAAGGCGGGGAAATAACCTGGAAAGAAATGCAGCAGCCTGGAGACTTGATCAGGGATCAGGGTGAGCAAGACAAAAACAGGCTAGCTGGTACCTCAAATGGGAATGAACTGAGGTGCAGCAAAAGATGAATCTCAGGGGCTTAGGACTATATATGTTGTCCCTGCCAGGAAGAGAAGACTAAGTAGAAACAGGTTTCCTAGGTCTGAGAACCAATTCACTTTTTACATTACTGGTGCACACTGTGTTTGCTGTTGCATGAAGGGGAAATACACATCTCCAAACAAGATTTTAGTTCCCAGTGTCTGTATACTGTGTGTTTCTGGATGCATATTCATTCTCCTTTCACATTCTACTATATTCATCATCAGGCCATTAAACATATGTGTCATAGTAGTGGCAAACATCCTCATAGTTTCTTTAATCTTATTTTGGTTTAATGTCACTTATGTTGACAAAATAAATGTTGCTTATGAGGAAATGACTGGGTTTTTTCCTTCCCAATAATTTAATTCCCAGTAATCCCATGTAAATAACATGGTTGGTTAGCTTAGTTCAAAATTGTCATTATATGTTGCCTTTTTTGTTTGCCAACAATAAACAATAACATATGCAACTTGTAAAGTGAACATGTTCTAGACACTATTGATAGCCATGGAAACATCAATGTTTTTAAACAAATCTCCCCGAATTGCAAAATGGTGACCTTTAAGTAACATAAAATGTTGGTGGTAATTGCAACCAGGAGTAGGCTTTGGCCTAGTGGGCACATGTAAGGTGTCCAACATTCCGCCAAGCTGCCTACATTTCCCATCAAAACTTGAGGGAAGCTGACAATTGTCCAATCTGTCCCTTTTGTCACTTGTAGTTCCGCTCTGAGCTGTACCTAGGGTTGTGTTAATTTGCATGTTTAGCAAAGGCTCATGGGACGTATTTAGAAAAAAGAGGTCACCATGACTGGGAGAGCTGGTATAATACAGGGCTGGGCTAGCTGAAAAGACTGGAGGGAGGAGAGTGGCGGCTGCTGTTTGGGAGGCAAAGCTTGTTTCCAGGCTTTGGAGCTAAGATCATCACAGAGCTGACCTCTTCTCCCTGGAAGAACTGCAGTAGCTGGGAAGAGCTGAACAAGCAAGAGCAGGAATTGCTGGCAGCTGAACTCATTGACTGCTTGAGACCAGCACCCTAGTACATAGCTGCCCCACTTCATCTTGCTAGGAGAAAAGGGGAACTGCTCCTAGGGCAACAAGCAAGTCCCAGGATTCAGACAGCATCATCACAAGAAGAGTCCTGCTGTGGCAAGGCCTGCTAGATATTTGGGATGCTGTTCCAGGCAAAGCCTCTGGCCAAATTTACAGAACTGTCTGCACACTTTACCAAGGGATTGTGAGTAGGACTGTACTCTGGGGTCACTGGTTGCTGATCCAGTATTAATAACTTTGGGAATGTTTTCATAGTTGTGTTAAAATAAATTGCATTTATATTTGAATTGGTAAACATATTGAACCTGGTCCTTGGGACTCTGGGGGTTACACCTATATGTAACTTACAGCTTCCAATCCTTGCCTTGTTCTTTCTGCTTCTGTTCCAGATCCAGCATTCTCCATATTCAGATATAGTCAACTTCTAAATACTAGGGTCAGGGGGTAATGTTGCCAACTCTGGATTTGGAAATTCCTGGAGATTTAGGAGGGGATACTGGGGAGGGTGCAGTATGAGGAGGGGAGGGGCTTAGAATCCAGCCTCCAAAGGCAGCCATTTTCTCTAGGGGAACTGTTCTCTGTAGTCTGGAGATTAGTTGTAATTCCAGGAGATCTCCAGGCCCTATCTGGAGGTTGGCAACACTCCCTAGAATCAACATCAAAGGAAGACCTTGGCCCTCTGTGCCCTCTTGTGGGCCACTTTGTGAGACAGGATGCTGGACTAGAGGGTCTGTGTTCTTATGTTCTGGCTCCACAAATCTATACTTTGCACCTCAGCCCCAACATTCACACAAATTTCTTCTTTTTCTCCACATTCACTTTCCAATAAAAGACTTCATCTTTCCTTTCCGAACTACATTTGTGCCCTGGCTTAGCCATTTTGCTAAAGAAGGGCCGATCCTGCCCAAATTTAGATCCTTCATCTTTGTTCTTCACTATAGTGTTGGGTAAGAGCACAAAATAATTTACTATTAAGGACAATAGAAACTTTTTATAGCTGATTTTTGCTAAGATGAGTGTTCTCAAACCATATTGTTTATGTAAGGGTTCTTCCATCTCTTTTTTTTTATAAATTTTTTTATTTTTCAAACTACAAAACACTACACAGCACTACACAAGACTATCACAAGGAAAGGGGAAAGGGAAGGGACAAAGGGGGATGGAAAAAGAAGAGGGGGGGATGACCTACAAACACTAAACACTACACTTCAATGTTTTCCCTTCATACTGTCATAATACAAAAATAGCTCCATAGGATAATGATGGAGTGGTTAATCATACAGAGAATAGGCATTTCAAATTCTGATTAAACTTTCCTCCCCCTTCTAGGTCCCGGACGCAATTCTCTCTGTGCAACCGCTGTTGCGGTGCTCTCCTCCTCCTCCCCCCCCCCTCCGGCTTCTCCTTTTCTTCGTTCTCGGTGCAGCAGAATTCCGGGTTTTTCTCCTCAAAATCCTTTAGTTGATCTTCTGATAATATCTTATAGGCCTGATCTTTATATCTAAACCATATTCCTTCCGGGAATAACCATTTGTACTTTATTCCATGGTCCCTCAGAAGAGCTGCAAACTTTTTATACTTAAAACGCCTTTTCCGGACTAGAAATGGAACGTCCTTCAAAATCTTGACTTTCAAACCCATAAAGTCCAAATCCGCATTGTATGAGTTATATAGGATGGTGTCCCGAATCTTTTTAAATGAAAAGTCAATAATGATCTCACGAGGCAACTGTCGCTTTGTTGCATATTTTGAAGAAGCCCGACGGACCTCCAAAATGGCGCTTTTAACCTCTTCTTTAGTCGTCCTCGCGGGTATCGCCAATAGTTCCGAGACCACCTCCCACAGATCCTCATTTTCCTCCTCTTTCACGTTTTGGAGACGCAAAATTGTCTGCGTTCGTTCCATCTGTAGCCCGATCAGCTGGTTCTCAACCAACTTCAGCTCCTTTTTTGTAGCCTTCACAAGTGATGCACTTTCCAGAGCAGACTTCTCTGCCCCCCCCCGCTACTTCCTTAATGGTTTTCACTTCGCTTTCAATTAAGCCCACCCTTTGATCAGTTTCGTTCAGCTTGTCAACAAAGGGTTTTATGGCTTCCCCCACCGCCCTGCGCACCAACTCTTCGAGCAACTCTCCCTTCAAGGTAGCCGAGATTGACTTACCGAGAGCGGGACTTTGCTTCTTTGCTGCCATTTGGGGGGGGGGGGGGCGCCAACAAAATTCTGGAACTCACCGAAGGGGAAGAACGAGTCTTCTTCAGATCAACCTCTCCTTCATGAACGCTTGTAGAACAGAAGGGATTCGCTTGTTTACGGGCTTCCGCCTGTTTCTTTTATTTGCCGTTTCTCGTTGCCCGGCGGCACTCGAGGCGCCGCGCACGTCTGCCGGCCTCCATAGGGACAAACGGGCAATTCCCCCCCCCGCATTGATTTCGGGGAGTTCTTCCCGCAGCGTCCCGGACCCTGGCTCCCTCCCTGGGAGTCCTGGGGGCTAATCCTTGCGGATCAGCCGCCCGGTCAGGGTGCCCGGTCGTTTCCTCCCGGACCAGCCGAGAGGAGCGTCCGGCATGGCTGAGAAAACGAAACCGAATCCGTAAGGGTTCTTCCATCTCAATGCAGAGATCATGAAATGAGATGTCTTTATTTTTTCAGTCTCAAGAGTGAAGTTTGTTTGTTTGTTTGTTTGTTTGTTTGTTTGTTTGTTTGTTTGTTTGTTTGTTTGTTTGTTTGTTTGTTTGTTTGTTTGTTTGTTTGTTTGTTTGTTTGATGGTCTGCCTTTCTCACTGAGCCCCAAGGCAGATTACACAGTGCAAGTCATTAAGATAAATGGCTAGAACGCTCAATGAACAAAAACAATAGAGTATGGGTTTCGGAAATTTGAAAACAACCATCAATCCAAACACAGATAAAATGAAGAAAACATTTCTGAAATGAAGCATAAGTAATTAAACATGACATCTTTAGCAACATGGAAACGTTAGTTGTGAAACCAGGTCAGTTTGGTGCAGGTCTTGGTCCAGGATTCCCAAAGTATTATAGAAAAAAAAATAGCTCCAGTTGCCACAGACATCCAGTTGCCAAGTAGGACTTGCCACAGTGTATATACAATTATTCAGTAAGCTGTTTATCTGGTTGATCTCACTATATGTAACACATTTTTTGGTAGAGCAAGATCCAGGTTTGACCTCTAAAGCTCATCCCCTGGAAATCTAACTACCTCTAAGGTAATACTGGACCTGAATCTTGCCCTTCTACTACAGACCAACACAGCTACCCACCTGAAACTATCTTCATTTTTTTTTGTTAGAAATTCTTCTCACTTCTTGGCAGCAGACCAGTGGGACCACTAGTTTCATTACACCTTAGTAAGGTATCAATTGTATTCATACTATGTGACCAGAGAAGTGCCAAGGCAAAAGTTCTTTTGCAAATCATTTTAAATAATAAAGCACAAATATTGACACAAACATATAACAATGTAGCAAACATCCACAATGAAAACTTAATCCTCAGATAAAATTTGCTTCCAATCTGAACACTTCCATATGCTAAAGCTGATAAAGAATATCAGGAATTAAGTATTTTTAAAAAACAAAGTAGAGTAATGAGAAATTATTGTAACA
Organism: Eublepharis macularius; assembly: GCF_028583425.1. Classification (NCBI taxonomy): domain Eukaryota; kingdom Metazoa; phylum Chordata; class Lepidosauria; order Squamata; family Eublepharidae; genus Eublepharis; species Eublepharis macularius. The sequence goes on from NC_072790.1 coordinate 198,180,030, forward strand.
CTTGGTGCTTGTAAAACATTTCAGCGTAATGGTGCTTTGGAAGGTGCCTGTGCTGGATCAGACCCACGTTCAGCTCGTCCACCATCTTACTACAGAGTGCCCAGACTCCTCCCAAAGCCTACAAAGGCCAGGGAAGCCAAATATTCTTTTGTGTAAAAAAGCACATTAATTTAATTAGCTTATTGCATATTGGGCATTTATCAGTTCTGTTTATAAAATATAGAGGTGAATACCTGCTCTGGTTTGCATCTCTAGCCCTATTCCTGTGGAGTATCCTCCGTATTCTACAACAATGACTTTAAATGCTTCAATCGCATGCCATCTATCATTGTTGACCTGGCCTATAGCCTTATACAAAGGAAACCTTTTTTCTCACACTTCGATCAGTTCCAGATGGAGGTACTGCTGAGACTTCAAGCAAACCCAGTTAATGCACAAAGCAAAGGGATTCAACTATGTGAGAAATTTTTGCCTTGCTACAAAATGTGTTCCCAAATAGAATGAATGATATTTCACTTGCAACCTGCTTCTTCAAAGCAGAAAACATGGCCTAACCAATCATTAATCAAGATTAAAGCACAACATGTGTAACCAATAGAAATAAAGATATCCCTGCTGATGCTCTAGTACCAGAGTGTGGAAAAAATGCCAAGCAAAATGTTCAAAAATAATCTCTCAGATTCTATATTATATCCTGCTTTTTGATTTATCCAAATCCACAAGGCAGCTATGAGAAAAACCCAAATTATGAACAGATCATGTAAATTAAAAATGTACAAAACTACAAAAAGAATGAACCATAGAAGAGCAAGTAAAGCAAATCCATCAGATAATGCAGAGATTAGCACAAAAGCAGCAGCAGCAACTTGAACAGATGCACAAAACAAGTTGTTTTGGGGTTTTGGTTCTTTTTTAAAAACTTTTGGGGTTGTTTGTTATTTGCAGGGGTGGACTGGCCATGAAGACCACCAAGGAAAGTCAAGGGAAGGCCAATGGCCTGAGAGCCCCCCCCCCCCCCCCAGTGAGGGCCTTGCCCTGTGTGAGGCAAGTGAACAGCCGCTGCTGTGGCAAGCCAGTGGCCCAGTTCCTGTGCAGGGTGAGCAAGCAGTCACTGCTGCAGTGAGCCAGTGACCATCACCTGTGCAGAGTAGGCAATCACCTACCGCTGCAGTGAGTAAGTCAGCTGCCTGAGTCACTGCAAGGGTAAGTGAGCCGACTTTTCCTCCATCCCCTCTCTACCCAGGGACAGGGACCTCTCCAGGGCAGTGTTTGCCTCCTAGAATGCCCCTAACGATGTTCATATTGAAGCTAATTATTCCATTTGTTTTATCCATCACCTTCTTCCTCCTTTCTGCACAGCATGGGTGCTAGATCCCAGGATGGTGCTGAGGTTGCTGCCAGGCTAAGCTCTGGAGCCATTATAATCATTGCAACTAGTTTGGTCCAGTCAGGCTAGGCCTGGGCCAGCACAGGAGCACCACAGTTCAGCAGGCCCTCCCCTGCAGTCTTTTTAACACCTCAGATGTCCTTTGAGACATGTCTGAGGTGCTATTCTTCAGTGCCCCATGGAAATAAAGCTTAATGGTTCCTGACAATACTATCAGGAACCTGACAGCATTTTCCAGGATGTGCTGACACATTGCATCTCAGACACATTAGAAGGAGAGTCCAAGGTGCCTGGGGAGGTTCGTGGAAGAGAAATTCTCCATCTACTGGCCTGCCAGGATGGCCTTGCTGGTCTCCACAAGGCAGTGATTCTACCATGAGTATTACCATAGCATACGGCAAATAAAGTAAGGAGAAAAGTCTCTACATCAGCTGGTCTCCTCCTCCCTCTGATTTCTGTGCCCTCTAAACCAGACAGCCAGGTTTCAGAACAATTAATATTAATGAACCTTAATGCATGTCATTCATTTTGGGGAAGTTTTTTCACTATATTATAAAGCATAACTAACAATTAAAAGACATACAAAACAGTATAACCATGAAAGAGTATTGAGAATGAATTAACATGGAAGGAGTTATGCTGATATAAAGAGAGACTCAAACACGACTATGATAGAAGAAGAAGAAGAGTTGGTTTTATACCCCACCCTTCACTACCTGAAGGAGTCTTGGAGTAGCTTACAATCATCTTTCCTTCCTCTCCCAACAACAGACACCCTGTGAAGTAGATGGGGTTGAGAGAGCTCCGAGACAGCTGTGACTGACCCAAGGTCACCCCACTGGCTTCATGTGGAAGAGTGGGGAATCAAATGTTCTCCAGATTAAAGTCCTGCCACTCTTAACTACTACACAAAACTATGATGATTCAAAGAAGTTACTATGTCCATCCCAAATGACTGTGTATATTCTGGAGATCAAGTAGCTAATAAAAGTTTGCCAAATCATACAAAAGTCTTGTGCAATTTCACAACCTTTAGTCAGTCAGATTTTCCATCAGGGCAATAATTTTCCTATGCCAGAGATGAATATTAAAATTATATATAGATTTCCAGTGTTGATCCGGCTGCTGACATAGTGAAATAAAATGTCATTTGGTGTTCTATGGAGTAAGTTACACATTAGCTCAGAAAAGAAACCTAGGAGGGCCAGAGCTGTTATAATAACACTATTGACAACAATGGCTTTTAGGTTAGTAATTTGATTACCCAACGTTCACATTACTTGGATACATACTTGGAGTTTTCCAACTTGAAGCCTAAAACTCTTTTAAGGAGCCCCACTTTAACATTCCAACAAAATGCAATCAGAGTAAGGATAAGGCTAGGATAGTCAACTGCAGGTTGGAAAATTCCTGGAGACTTGGGGATGGAGGGTGGAGTTTGCAGAGGGGAGGGAATTCAGCAGGGATGTTATGCCATAACAAAACTGCTGTTTTCTCCAAGGGAACTGATCTCTGTAGTCTTGTGAGCAGTTTTAATTCTAGAATTCCAGGCCCCACCTGGAGACGGCAACTCTAAATAAGGCGAATCCCTCTGGGGAAGGAATTCCACAGTCAGAGCCACCATTGAAAAGACCCATCCATTATGGACGCCCTCTATATTTTGGGCATTCATGAGAGTGACCTAGTGAATCCTTATGTAATTAGTGCCATGATCTTCAGACTATTTGTTCCACTGTTATCGCATTGCTTATGACAGAAATAAGAAGCCAGAAGGTCTTTATTTTTCCTCAGTAACTATATCTGAGTTCTTCTGCTTATGATTCATGATTCATATTCGGAGCACCCATATTGTGAGCCATAGAGAACCTGGCATAAATTCCTGGGATGAGCCCTAGACTACAGGAGAAATAACTGTTTCGAAGAACAGACTGTCTTCGAGTGTCTGCCAAGGACGCTTCCTTTATCGTTGAGTAACAATAACTGGCCCCAAATATCTGCTGCCAGATCAGCATTATTTTAGGAAAATTTGTGCTCTAGCAACAGCCCTAGAGAAAGCATCGATGATTGTGATGATACATCTACTTGTGGTGAAGCATCAGTAGCTTGCTTATGATAATGGAAGCTATCACTTTAGGGACACTAACGCTGAAATGCAATAGAAAGAAGTTATCTGCTGAGGTGTGCACTCAGAGAATTTTTGTTTCAGTTTTGAATCCAGTGTTTTCAAATGAACTATTTACCATTGTTGGTTTTTCTTGGGTGGAGCGTAGCTAGTTCAGCTCTAATCTGTTTGTTTGTTTTTTCATTATCATGAGTTCTGGACTTGTTCTTTGCAATTAGGTTCTTTGGGGCATCTGTTTTTGCAGATAATAGCAACAAAATTGCATAGAACACAGCCCTCCCTCTAAACTACTAACCAATTGAGTTTGAGAGCACACAACAACAGGAGTTCAGTGTTTATGCAACCCAAAGAATGCCTGGGGAATGCTTCAAGGTGAGTGTTGGGTGGCTGTGCCCATGCACACTGTTCTCTTTGGCTGTGCCCGTGTACACGGTCCTTTTTCAATCCACCAAGTTTTCCTTACAATACACACACACACACAACAAAGGACCCTGAAGAAGGCAAGTGCTGGTGAACACACACTATAGTGAGAAACTGCCTGGCGAAGCACAGAGTGTTTTTTTTAAAGCATTTTTTTAAAAAATCCTGCTTTATGTTCTTTTTAAAACATTTTTTAAAAATCCTACTTTGTGTTCACTTTCTCTAAGTGATGATTAGTATTAATAAAATATTACTGGGTCTGCTGCTTCCTCTTTTGGGGTCCAATTATGAGCCAGTTCCTCATTGGGTGGGGGGCTGCGCCAAGTCACTAAAAGGGCATCAACAACAGTTGATCCTGCAGCAGCTGGGGACAAGAGAAATATTCTTCTTTCCCTCATTTTGGAATGTGACACATGAGGAACCAATTAGTCATTCAATTTTCTGCTTTCCATCATTGCACTGATAGGTGGGGCAAGGTGCAGCTGTGCATGTTCTCCCTTTAGAGTGATGAAGTTAACCCAATGTTAAACTGGAGATACACCAAATCTGTTCTCCCAACATGGAGCTGATCAGAAAGAGACCCAAGCTGTGAATACGCCTGTCACCCCAAACCAGTGCCCCCCCCAAAGGCTGCAGAGTCAAATCAATCCTTTATAGTGTATATATATATAAGTTCCACCCAGAACTAGCCAACTTGCCTGACATAACAGCATACAGTGACCAATTTTGCAACAAAGCAGAAGAAACCCTTGACATAGAATGGAAAACAGCCCCCTACAAAGTTGAGCACACACACACATCAATTTGGGGGGAGGGGACATTTTTTTAAAGTATTTTTTCCTGTCTTTCACTGTTGCCAGTAGTAGTAGTAGTAGTAGTAGTAGTAGTAGTAGTAGTAGTAGTAGTAGTAGTAGTAGTAGTAGTCCAGTGTTCTCAGTGAGATCCAAGGCGGATTACACAGTGCAAGTGAAAATACAATATAATCAACACCTAGAACATTCACTGATAAAGGTACAATAATGAACAGCCATCAGGACATTTTTGAAAAACAAGCATAAAGCTGAGCACAAAGATGAAATCTTTCTGAGACCAAACATAACTAAATTACATGGCAAATTTAGGTCGAATCCACATTCACCCATTACCCGCATGTTTATCGGATATCTTCCGTTTGCCTCCAATCCACGATTTTTTCCTCTTCGTTCACATTCCTGCTTCCAATCCGTCTTTCTCGTGCGTCCCTCTGGTCACACGGCCGCTCGAAAACCGCTTTTTTGGGCGGGACCTTTTTTCCCGCCCATTTTTTTATTTTTTTGAGCGCACTTTTCCGTTATTTCGATCTTGCCTTATAAAGAAACATCATTGAAGATAATAATGCCTCTCTTTCCCCCACTGACAGCACTGATGGCTCTCTCCCGTTTCTTTTTTTGGAAATTTGGAAGCATGTGGGAAGCTTTCGTGGGCATTTCCTATGCAGGACAGTTCAGTGCCTGAATTTTACTGAAGTTTCACTTCCTTGGAGTGTCATTATTTCAATATTTCATCATTTCGATATTACAGTAATATAAAATAAAAAAAATAAAAAACAGTTTAAAAGGAAGTTTCGCGAGTCCGTTCTGAGGATGGATTCACACCAAAATGATTTTTCAGACTACCAGATTTGATTCAGAAACAGCATAATCAATAAATCCAATGCTATGAAGTCAAAAACAGTCTTTTGCAGACTACGGAGCACTTGCAAGTTGAATCAGCCAATAGGAACTCTCGGAACGGCCGGAGAGACAGGAAGGGGGGTGGTTTTTAAAAAAAACGCGTAAATTGCGCATTGGCCCGTTCACGGCCACTGTGAAACTCCAGTTGAAAACCTGTGACCACATATTCGGGAGAAATGCGAATGAAATGCGTCTGTTTAATGAGGTAATGTGACCGGCACTCGGGATTGCGTGGGGAATGCGGGGAACATGCGACTTAGAATGAGTAATGTGGATTTGACCTTAGTATCATGGAAACTCCCTAGTAGGTGCATGTCTGCCAGTACTCAATAGAGTAGTGTACTTCTTATAGCACAGACCTATAATCTGGCTCCAGAATAATTTAATTTTGCATAGTTTGCAGAAAGCAAGAAGAGTAGGAGCTTTCCTGGCCTCCTCAGGCAGGCCATTCCATAAGGTGGGGTCCTCCATAGAAAAAGCATCTGTGCTGCCGGCTATTAATCTGCTCAACCACAGGGCTGTATCTGCAGAAGGCCCTTTCCAGCTGAGCAAATCTGCTGTGGCAGAGCATAGGAGAGAGTTGGTTGACAGATATGAGGGGCCAAGGCCATGAAGGGCTTTGAATGTTATAGTCATCATGACCTTGAACTGAGCCCAGTAGCTGATGGGAAGGCAGTGGAGTGACTGCAGAATGGGAGTGATATGCATGCTCTGTCTAGCTTCTGAGAATAAATGAGCTGCTGCATTCTGCTCCAGCTGCAGCCTCCAAGTCAGCTTTGAGGGGAGACCTATATAGAGTGCATTACAGTAGGCTAGTCTCGATGTTACTATGCCATGAATCCAAGTGGCCAGAGCAGCCATGTCAAGGTAGGGGGCCATCTTCCAGGCTAGTCAGTTGTGAGAAGGTCTTTTTAGCATCTGTATATACTTGCTCCTCTAGAAGCAGCACTGGATCTAGTATAACCCCATGGCTCTTAACTGAGTCATCCAGGGTCAACTGAACTCTATCAAAGGTCAGACGCACAATGTCCTTCAAGATCTCTGCATTTCCAACCAGCATAACTTCTGTCTTGTCTGGGTTCGATTTCAATTTGTTTGCTTTCAGCCAGTTGTCAACAGCTGACAAGTAGCAATTCAGTACCTCTATTGCATCACCAGAGGATTTGGATAATGAGACATAGAGCTGAGTGTCATCTCTATATTGATGGCTTCCAATTCCATAGCTATGAATGAGTTCTCCTAAAGGCTTTACATATCAGTTGAGTAACATGGGGAATAAGATTGAGTCCTGTGGAACCCCACAAAATAGTTTCCACACTGGTCTCCACTAGCAACCCTGTGAGTTTGTCCCATGAGGAACAAGAGGAGCAACCAACAGACACGCATATCAACAAAATGGCAATTGCGTGCATCCTGTCAAGTCAGGCTCAGGCCAGTTTGCTAGGAAAGGGAAAGCACAGCTGACTGGAGAGAGGGGCAGATGGAGGCAGCAGAGTCTGCAGCTGGAAAAGGAGCAGATAGGAGCTGATCAAGGGGCTGAGGCTGGCACTGCGGTGAGATCCTTCCTCCAGAGGAGCTTGCGAGGACCTGATTGGCAGGGAGACAATGCCATTACCAAGGTAGCACTGCAAAAAGAAAAAGATGCACATTCCCCCTTCCCTCCAACAGAGTTAACAAACATTTCTGAAGCCGATAAGCAAAGCGTTGGTGTTCCTTCCCTTGTGAGGATCTAATTGGCAGGGAGACAATGCCATTGCCCATGAAGTACTGAAAAGAAAAAGATGCACTCATGTGCATTGTGTGCCCTATATGTTTTTACCACCTTGAATAAAGTAATCAGAAACATGTTGTATGTGAACAATAGTGACTAAAAGTGGTGCATGTAGGAAGAATAGCAAAGACTTTTACCATATATGGAACAAGAAATGCCAGATATTCAAGCTGGATTCAGAAAAGGAAGAGGCACCAGAGATCACATTGCAAATTTATGTTGGCTAATGGAACATACCAGCAAGTTTCAGATGAAAATCAGCCTGTGTTTTATAGATTATAGCAAAGCTTTTAACTGAGTGGATCATTAAAAGCTATGGAAAGTCTTAAAAGAAATGGGGGTGCCACAACGTCTGATTGTTTTGATGCGCAACCTGTGCTCTGGACAAGAGGCTACTGTTAGGACAGAATATGGGGAAACAGAATGGTTTCCAATTGGCAAGGGTGTCAGACAAGGATGCATATTATCTCCCGACCTGTTCAACCTCTATGCAGAGTGTATCATAAGGAAAACTGGATTAGATCTAGAAGAAGGTGGAGTGAAAACTGGTGAAAGAAACATTAACAATTTGAGATATGCAGATGACACCATGTTAACAGCAGAAAATAGTGAAGGCTTGAAATTACTACTGATGAAGGTTAAAGGAGAAAGCACCAAAGCAGGATTACAGCTGAATATCAAGAAGACAAAAGTAATGACTACTGAAGAATTACACAATTTTAAAGTTGACAATGAGGAAATTGAAATTGTTCAAGATTTTCTATTCCTTGGCTCAATCATCAATCAAAAGGGAGACTGCAATGAAGAAATCAGAAGACTGAGGGCCAAGCTACAAGTGACGAATGACACTTGAACAGCAAGTGGATTGAGTGGAGCGCTAGTGAACAGGGAGAAATACACTTGCCATTCAAGTGTCATTCGTCACTTGTAGCTTCGCCCTGAGACTTGGAAGAACAAGTTAGGAGCTAGGAACCAAGATCAAGATTATTCAAACTATGGTATTCCTCATTGCCATATATGGATGTGAAAGTTGGACAGTGAAGAAAACTAACAGGTAGAAAACTCATTCATTTGAAAAGTGGTACTGGAAGAGAGTTTTGCAGATACCATGGACAATAAAAAGACAAATAACTGGGTACTAGATCAAATCAAGCCTGAATTCTTCTTAGAAGCTAAAATGACAAGACTAAGGCTATCTTACTTTGGTCACATCATGACAAGACAAGATTCTCTGGAAAAAACAATGCATCATCACTCTGCATCGACTGGTTATTGACTGGCTAGAATGACTGTATATTGTGAGACCTTATTAACACCTTGCCCGTGAGGAAGCGGTTGTCGCGAAACGGGAATTGACAAACGCCTGGCATAGACCCGTTGGCTACTCTGCAGGAACAGTTTGCAGTGGCTACTCTGCAGGAACGGTTTGCAGTGGTTGTTCCACTGGGACGTTTGATTGTAACATGGTCTACACACAGAGAGACTCTTATTTACCTATATTGCTTACCAGTTGGTTTGTTCATATGCATTACTGATGGTTCATTCATTGTAATATTAACTTGACTTTATATTGACTGCATTTACACTGGGCACATTGCACTTTATAAATTGTTTGATATAATTCAGTTTTGTACTATGTTTCTTTAATGTTACAGTTCATTGCTTATTGCCTTCCGTATGGTTGTGGTCTGTTAGTTTGTCAAGTGGAGGCACCCCTTTGTTTTTTGCTTGCTTCTCCTCTATCTTTAGCAATTTTAAGAGTTTCCTCAGTCATTCATTAGGGCTTCACCTTTCTTTTGGCTACAGGAATAGTCTTTTCACATTCTTCTTTGATAATATCTCTGAATATTTCTGAATCGCGCTAGAAAGACGCTATACTTCTGGGTGTTTAGCAAACATTTAGTGCAACACTGGGACGTGCTGAGGTAATGTGGATTCAGCCATGGTCTTTAAATTCTTCGGGAATATTGTTTAGATTTTTTTGGCACTATGATTCTTTTAGTGTTTTTCTTCAGCTTTAATTTTTGATATTAGCAACTCATGAGCTGCATCATAATCAGCTCCTGGCCTTGTTTTAGCAGAGAGGATAGAGCTTCTCCATCTTCTGCTTCCAATTATGTAATCTATTTGGTTCCTGTATTGGTCACCTGTGATTTCCATGTATACGATCGTCTTTTTGGTTGCCTGCAGCATTTGCTAGCCATGAATAGGTTGTTGGCTTCAAAAAATTCTGAGTCACTCTTTTCCTTCATTTTGTGACCCTAGTCCAAATTTTCCAACTATATTTGATTTGTCAGGTGCTTAGGATCACCTGTCATATTCAATACACCCTGCAGCTGGAGCCAGGCAGCCAAAGCTGATGCTGTTGGGGTGATTCTGTTATTTGAACCCAGGGTGGGAAACTGAGAACAGGAGGTGTTTGTTCCTGTTGTAATCTCTCCCAATAGGGGTGTGCACCTGAAAAGAACTCGGTTTTCCTGCTTTGGGTTTACCCAAAGCAGTAAAATGATCTGTAATAACCAGAAACCAAAGCGGCAAGCCCCAGCCCTCCCCCCCAACCTCCCAATTACTCCCCCCTCCTCCACACCCTCACCCCACTTACCTGGCCATGGAGCCAAGAAGAAGACCAGCTGGGCAGCAGGGAAGGCCGAAGCCGGCTCCTCAGGGGCCCACGCCACCTTCTCCGCTGCCACAGTGGCCAGCTGGGGGGCAGGGAAGCCTGGAGCCAGCTCCTTAGGGGCCTGTGCCACCTTCTCTGCTGCTGCAGTGGCCAGCTGGGGGGCACGGAAAGCTGGAGCTGCCTCCTCTGGCCCTTTCTGCCCCTTAAATGGCCGCCGTGGTGGCCATTTGAGGGGCAGGAAGGGCCTCCTCCACCTTTTCCGCTGCTGCAGCAGCCAACTGGGCAGTGGAGAAGCCCAGAGCCAGCTCCTCAGGGGCCTGCGCCGCCTTCTCCAGCACCACAGCAGCCGGCCTCCTCTGGCCCTTCCTGCCCCTTTACCCAAATCAGAAAGCCGAATCGCACACCCCTATCTCCCCAGTCTGGGAGCCTGCCTGACCTTGAGAATTCCATGAATCACACCACCTGTTTTCCTACTTGCAGAGTTAGAGGACTGTTAGGAGAAAGGGCGGGGGTGGTAATTAGGAGTAGCCTTGTGGAACTATTTCTGATTAATACTTGTCTGTAGCCACCAGTCCTAGCGAGGATGGTGTAAGTGTACGATACTGGCAGCTTATCAATAAAGAACTTTTTATCATGAAGTGAAGTCTCTTGAAAGGTGCCTGACATCCTTACATGATTCTGCTTTGTCTCCTACTTTTGCGTTCCAGTCACCTATGATTATCAGCATATCTTGTTTAAGCATATGATCTATTTTTTCTTGGACACTTGCGTAAAAGTTTTCGATTTCTTCCTTCTCAGCATCTGGAGTTGGAGCATAAACTTGAATGATGGTTATGTGCCAGGCCTTCCCTGAAGTCTGACTGATATTCCTCGGTCAGACTTTGCATTGTAGCTCTTGTCTTGACTGCTTGTGCTATGTCTCGCCTCACTATTAGAGCAACACCATTTCTTTTCATTTTGTCATTTCTGCAGTAAAACACTTTGTGTTTTTCTGACTAAAAATGTCCTGAGTTAGTCCACATTAGTTCATTCACACCCAGGACTACAATGTTTAAACGTTCCATTTCTTGTTTTACGATTTCTAGCTTACCTGGTTTCATACTTCTCACGTTGCATGTTCCTATTAGGTTTGTCACACAGCTCTGGATGTTCCTTTCCAGCTGTTCACATCCACAACCGGATGTCCTTTCACCTTTAACCCAGTCCCATCATTAAGAACAGTGCTATTCGCACTTGTCCTCAGCTCTTCCCCAGTAGCCAACTGAGTGCCATCTGACCTGGGGGTCCTGTCTTCCAGCATTACATCATTTTTTTTCATTTTGGACTGTCTCATCATAAGGTTTTCAAGGTAAGAGATTAACAGAAGTGGTTTACCATTGCCTTCTTCTGCACAGTACTAACCAGGGTTAGTTGAGGTAACACTGCCTTTGTCTGTGAAAGATCCTCCACCATTGTTGCCTTCCACTACTGCTACAGCCCAGTAGCTAACCTTCAAGAATTCCTCCACTTCCATCACCATTGGAAGATTCAATTCTCTTCTGCTGATGTGACTGTTGATTCCTGAAGGGAGGGAATGCATCTTAGTCTGGTGTCTCAGCTTTGACCATTCTGCCTTGAGTGACTCTTCCAGGGGTTTAGGCTCCTAAATCACATTCTTAATGAGCCTAAATAGTAGCTATGCATGCAAAAGGTACAAATTTCTTTGTACTTAAAAAAAATTGTGACAAACCTTTGCTGGTATCTTTATTATGATGTATGGAAAATAACCACAGCGAATGCTTCTCTTTTTTCCTATGTAATCTATTCTTGAGTAAATCTAAAAGTGGGCCTTTGAAGCTTGTTGTGAATCTAGCCCCAATGAAGCCCCTTTGCCCTCATTTGATACCTAAAGTGGTGCCCCCAAATCGAGCAATTCTGTACTTATTGCCGCCGTAGTTGGAATAAAGAGGCAGACACCAGGTTGGATCTAAGGGCCACTTTATTAACTATATACATTAACAACAATGCATCCAGTGGCAAGGGCCTAAAGCGGTACATGTCAGGCCACGGGATCCACCTGGACCACCGCCCTGACCTGTCTGGGCGAGCCCCGAAGCCCCGGGTGCGACCCATCCCATGGATGGTGCGGACCCGGCCGGCCAGGCAACGTGGTCACCCCCCTGTCAAGCTCCTAACACCTCAGCCGTATAGCAGTGAGGTAAGGACTTGCAAGCTGGGGTTTCCAAAGGCAGCCTGCCCCCCCCCCGACTGGCAGCCGTCAAAGCAGTACCAGCCCCTCAGGCAGGCTCCTCTTCCCACTAAAGGGGAAGCGCCAAGGGTGCTCACCGACCCGCACCCTAACTAACCCAAAACCTGCCAGCCCCCAAGTGACTGACCCCACCCTACGCCAATTCCTCAATCCCACCTATTGGTGCAAGGTAGGCGAAAAAACCCCTCTCCACCGTGCCAATTCAGAAAAGGGGGAAAAAATTCCTACCTGGCTCTGTCAACAGCAGCCGGCTAATCCCGCACCAATACAGGGAGAGGAGGGTGGGCCGAGCAACAAACTGCGACTGAGGCTGGGCCGGGCAGAGCCGCTTTCGCGCTCCTGCTCTGCCACGCCCAGCCAGCCAATCAAGGAAGGAGGGAGGAGCTGGTGTTGCCTCACTCCTTCCCCGGCAGCAATAACAGCACCCGGCAAAGCGGCCTCCCAGCCTGCCGGGTAAGTGCTGCATTACTTATTGAGCAAGGAGAACCACTGTCACACTATTCTTAAAACACCACATAACCAATAGGATATGACTACGTAAAAATATCTGAAACCACATAATGTCAGTCAAGTCAATGGTTCCTGCACTCACTGGCATTTTAATTAAAAGACAAAGGGGAAGAATGGTAGCTAACTGTAGAAGCAAGTACACTAGCTACAGTGAAACAGTGTTATGAACATTTTGCCCCCTTTCACAGCCCCCTGTCACCAAAAGGGGGGACCCTGTTCAGCAGCTGAAAAGAAGGCAGGCAACTTGAGGCGGGGCTCAGCCCTAGTGGTCGCTACAGTTCCTTTGGGGAGGGGGTTCCAAACCCTCACCATTGCAATCCAGAAGAACTCCTGTACAGCACAGTTAACACCAGGGTTAATTTTTTTAAAAGGCTCACAGAACTAGAACACATTATTGTGCATGTCACTATTCATGGAGCAAAGATAATAATACTTACATTCCAACAACCCAAAGCCAGTAACCCATGAAAAAGCTGATTAAGCAAGAACAGAAAAAATATTAATTAAGGCTCGAGTTCAGTCTTTTTTGCTTTTTTTCCTTTCCCCCTCAGTGGGATTAATAGTTTAATGGTCATAAGTTTCTCTCCCGCACTTCACAAGTTATATGAGTTTAGTCATCTATCAAAGGACGGTTTGACATTTTCTCATGGCCAAGGGATTCAATATGTTATTTGTTACCAGCATGCTCCTGGATAGATCAACCTCAGCTTTTGGCATTCAGCAGAGGAGAGTTATTCTAAACCACTCACTCATTTGCTCACATGCTGAATTCATGCAGGGAGAATCTTCTGGCACAATATTTTATTTCTGACTTCTAATATTCCCCCCCCTTTTTTTATACCCCATATTGAAAACAGAAACGATACCATTCTAAAAAGCCCATTGCTTTTTTTTTTTCTTTTTTGGAAAGCCAATATTAAACATAACAGTAAATGAACTTTTTGAGAAGGTTAAAGTTGCTTTCATAAAAAACATTTTCATGCAGGAAATGGAGGCAGAGTGTTGAACTAAGAAATTCACTTGAAAGGATTTCTGCATGGACTCCAAGGGCTACATTATCCTTTAAAACAAAACAAAAAGAGCAAAGAAAGCTTTTTTTTTTTAATTAAAGCTGGGTAGCTCCAATTTCATGAAAATGGTGACATGGTAAAACTCATCCCAACCCTGTCATTTTAGGTAATTCTTTTAACCCCTTTCACTGTTTGAAACAGCAATTATTTTTTAAAAAAATTATATGGGGTCTACTGAATGAGATTTGAAGTTGCTATTGCAATATTTCATTGAAAATTAACCTGTGATCCAACTGATTATTACTATCTCATCGTGCTAATAATAGTAATTATCATCAATTATCATCAAGTCTGACTCTCTGATGAGTAGAGGTGAGCTGGTGGCCTTGTGTGATAAAACTGGAACAAGCAACAGACTCCATTGCTCTCCCTGGACATCTCCCTCACCTCCAGCTCCTCCTCTGTCGCACCCCATGCTGAGGACCTGGAGCAGGTAATGTTTCTTCCTCTTTCTCTCCTCCAGGCATATTTGAACACTGACAAGCCAAGCATGCTTAACAGGGCTTCTTTAATACTCACTAGCATTATCTTGAGAGAGTTCGGGAAGCTCTGTTATGGTTTCCTAAACTGGGGGACAAGGAGACAAAAAGGGTTTGCTGTTCAGAATGGAGTCAGAGATAGCAGGTAGAGGTGGTATTCCCATTGTGAGCTGTCATTGTCATGTATGTACTGATTTTAGAGGGAATTGTGTGTATGAACTGCCTTATTGAATCAGATCAAGCTGTATCTAGCCCAGCTCAGTCAGAAGCATCTTGAACCTTGTAAACAGGGCATCATGTACAAGGCTAAGGTCAAGCATGGTATGTTTCGTCTCCCCCTATCCCTGCAAAACTATGAGGTAAAATTTTAGTATTCCCATATCTTCTTAATATATTTTTATCACTTTAGGAGAAGCAACAGCTAGGAGAGAATAAACAACCAATAAAAAACCAGAGGAACAAATTGGTTGTATTATATGTTATATATTATTTTTAGAACAAGAACCTTCCTGGTTAAAAACATTTAGCAGCCACTAGTGTCCTCACTACAGTTGTAGTGCTCCGAAGTATATCCATTTGTTCAATTTGGTGTAGTGGTTAAGAGCAGCAGGACTCTAATATGGAGAACCAGGTTTTATTCCCCACTCCTACACTTAAAGCCAGCAGGGTGACCTTGGGTCAGTCACAGCCCTCTCAGAGCTCTCTCAGCCCCACCCACCTCACAGGGTGATTGTTGTGGGGATAATAATACTGACTTTGTAAACTGCTCTGAGTGTGGTGTTAAGTTTAATGAAGAGCACAAGGTTATTATTATTATTGGATCACAATACCCAAGATTCTTCTTGAATTTACTTTAAAACATACATGTATGTGGGCTTCTAGAATTTTCTGTTGGTTATGATGAAATTGCTGAATCTCCTTTCATTTGTTTTAAGTCTCACAGAAATGCAGCAGCCCCACCTAGAGAAGAAGGCCTAGGTCCCTCAGCCTTCTTGAGCTGCATCTCCATTATACTCCCACATGCAACTTTATTTTTTAGACAGCCTTCTCTTTGTGGTGCCTTCTCTTACCATTGTCTGTGTAGCAACAGTCAGTGAGGTGGTTGGTCCAGTCTTCTGGAGTGACTTACCAGAATGGACATGCAGTAATCTCTCCAAGGCCAGACTGGCAACCAGTGAAAAACGGGGGGCAGGGATAGGGGGGGCATAGGCCAAGGCATGATGTCATTTCAAGGAAAACCACAGAAGTGATATTATCATTCTCTCTAGCAGGACTAGGAGAGGAATGATGTCACTTCTGGATGGTTCTGGGAAGTTTGTTTTTGTTTTTGTTTTCTTCCACAATACTAGTATCCAGGGCACTTTCACTTGATGTATTCAGGGAAGCATGCAAGGAAGTTTTGTTTAAGGAGGAATTTGGTGGAGAGTTAACTGTTTATTTAATTTATTTAAAAGATTTCTATCCTGCCTTATCTCCTTGGACTAAAAGCAGCTGTTTGGCAGATCTGGCTGCATTTTTAACCTGTGCTGTGACGGGATCACATTCCCCCAGTGGGGATGGGAGATCTCCTGCTCTCACCTTTTGTACTCTGCCACTGCTTACCTGGCCAGCAGCGGGGGGAAGGTGGGGAATGGACCTCCTGGGTGTGCTCCTTGGGTTGGCACGATAACATCACTGATGTCACCGCACTGCCCTGAAAGCACTCCCCCAGTTTGCAGCAGGCCAATTTGGGCCCCAAATGGGCTGAATCAGGCCCATTGCGGCCTAAAGTGGCCCATTGTGAAGTGTGCTCGCCCTCCCCACCTTGCGTGATGACGTCACTTCCCAGAACTGACATCATCACACCAGTGTGAGGCCATGCATGCACTGCATGCACAGGTGAAGTAGACACTGGGAAGAAGAAAAAGGTAAATGCTGGGACCCCACCACCACCACCACCACCACCTGGAGGGTAAGGGAACCCTGCAGCTCTAGCTGTGGTTTTTATCTTGTCAGTGCTCTAATATGTTTTTGTGTCCTTATTTTGTTAGCAATCTTGAATCTAAGGAGGTAAGGTGGAGTATAAATAATTTACATAGATAGATAGACAGATACATAGACAGACTGTGGGCCAAGCTACACATGACGAATGACACTTGTGTAGCTTGGCCCTACAGTCCTGTAACAGTCAGCGCAAGGATCCACCCCAGAATGCCATGAGCTTCCTTCTGGTCTAGGAGAGAATATTGACTTCTTTTTTTTCAAATACAGCCCCATGGCAAGCCACATAGCAACCTACTTTTGAAATGAGAAGGAGTTGTAAAATGGTTGGCACCGTTCAGTTCTGTGCAAAGGAGGGGGGGGCGGGAATCTGGCATGCTATAATAAAGACAGCATCAACTGAGTCTTGCTTGCTACCATCCCACTAGCTGGTTCACTGACACCATGTAAATCAAACAGTTCTCCTATTTTCATGCCTCATGCTGAGACACAAAAAGACCACAGAATTAAGAGCTCCGGTGTTGCCACCTCAGGAAACATGCTAGATGAATATGTAGACCAATCCAAATGCACTGTGATTGCCAACTCTACTACTTCATTAGGCAAAAAGGAGAAACATATACCACCAGTGATTAAAGCCAGATCTTGGCCTGATTTACATCTCACACCCTTTAAATGTCAAGCGTCCAATTAAAACTGTTACTTAGTCACAGGGGGGAGATGGACAGAAGATTTTAGATTTGGGAGGGGGGGTCTCTTTAATAACATTGTTTGAAAGACTGCCGTGGCTATACATCAATAAAACAAAACAGAAAAACAACATTACAATGCCAGACTACAAAATTGCCACTTTCCTGAATTTAGATTAGTATATCCATCCTGCCTCTGCAATTGTTGGTCTGGTTCCTCCTCTCTTCCACTCATGGAAAAGATATAAACTGAATTAGAAATTTTCATCAGGGAAAAACTGTGACATATACAGCCTGCACAATCCAGTAAATGTGCTGGCACAAGAATTTCTGGTACAGCAGAGAAAACAAAATCCTGGAATACTGAAGTTTTGGCAGTCAGTAGGGTGCTGGGAAAGGCATTATTACTATAACTGCATACAGAGTTTCAAATACAATCTGAGGCATCCCAAACTGAGCAGTTTCCGAACTGGGATCTGATCATATGACTCCCCAAAGGAATGCTATTTGGTTTGATTAAAATATCCTTATTTCAGTTTTTTTTCCTGTGTTATGAGAAAGGATCTCGGAAGGCTTTTTTTTTTTTAAATCATACCAGATTTGCTTGCCTTGTGCAAATATTCCAATTAAAATGAATGTATTTTTGAAGGTTATTGTTTTCATCAATAGAATATAAATGGCATAAAATGGAGCAAAGACATGAAAAAAATAATGGAATCATTAACGACAATAACAAAAATGAGAGAAACTGTAACTACATATAGCAACAACATATAGAATTGAAAAGAAAGAGAAATGGTTGTTATGGCTCATCTTGACTTCCAGTCAGATATAGAGCTTTTTTTCAATAATGCTATTTCTATCCCCTTGGCCCTACCCTTTCCTATCCCTTGGCCCTCCTGCTACTTTCTGTTGTGATATTGTTTTGCACCACCTGTGTGATGCCATCTTAGAGGCAGTATACACAAAAAATGGCCACTGTAGGAGATTATGCTCAAGGGAGGCACTTCCCCAAGGTGCCATGTGATATGCAGCTGGAAGTTAGCTCATGCCCTATCCAAAGAAGCTTGCCCATGGGAGACTGCAACAGCAGGTACAGGTAAGAGTTGTCCGCTCTGTATTGTAGGGCTGCCAGGCAGGGCCTGGCAATTGGCAGAGGAACTTACTATTGGCAGGGGCCCTTCCTGGCAACATAACAACAAAGCTGGTGACCAGGGCTATCAACTATGGGATGGGAAATCCTTTGAGATTTTAGAGTAGAGCCTGCGGGGTGGAGTTTGGGGCTTAAGTGGAGTATAATACCATAGAATCCAGCCTCCAAAGCAGCCATTTTATCCATGGGAACTGATCTCTGCCATCTGGAGATCAGTTATAAATAGACATGGGCACAAACAGCATTACGAACACAAAAAGGCCAACAAACCGCCCTGCCGGGTGCGAGTGGACCAGGGAGAATCTCCTTGGCCTGCTCGCACGAGGCATATGCAGCGCCGCAGTGCCAGCCCTGCCAGGTGCGAGTGGGCCAGGGAGAATCTCACTTGCCCACTTGCACGGGGAAGATGCGGTGCTGTGGCACTGGCCCTGCCAGGTGTGAGTGCACCAGGGAGAATCTCGCTAGCCCGCTCGCACAAGGCAGATGCAGCACCACAGCACCGGCGCTGCTGGGTGTGAGTGGGCCAGGGAGAATCCCCCTGGCCCACTCACACCCAGCAGGGCCAGCGCCATGGCGCTGCATCTGCCCCATGCGAGCGGATGAGCGAGATTCTCCCTGGCCCACTCGCATGGGGCAGATGCGGCGCCATGGAGCCAGTGCTGCCAGGTGCAAGCGAGCCAGGGAGAATCTCGCTGGCCCGCTCACACAGGGCAGAAGCGGTGCCACGGCTCCAGTCCTGCTGGGTGCGAGTGGGCCAGGGAGAATCTTGCTGGCCCGCTCACATGGGGCATATGTGGCACCATGGAACCGGCCCTGCCAGGTGCAAGTGGGCCAGGGAGAATCTCCTTGGTCTGCTCGCGTGGGGCAGAAGTGGCGCCACAGCGCCAGCCCTGCTGGCTGTGAGTGAGCCAGGGAGAATCTCAATGGCCTGCTCGCACGAGGGAGGTGTGACGCAACAGTGCCGTCCCTGCCGGGTGTGAGTGGACCAGAGAGAATCTCACTGGTCTGCTCACATGCGGCAGAAGCGGTATTATGGGGTATAATACCATAGAGTCCAGCCTCCAAAGCAGCCATTTTATCCATGGGAACTGCCATCAGTTATAAATAGACATGGGCATGAACAGCATTCACGAACACAAAAAAGCCAATGAACAGCCCTGCTGGGTGCGAGTGGGCCAGGGATAATCTCCCTGCCCCACTCACACAGGACAGAAGAAGCCTGGCAGCGCTGGGGTGGGGCAGGGGGGGGTGGGGGCTGTGGTTGTTTAAAGGGACCTGCCGTTTGCAATTGGCAGGACAGGGCCCTTTAAACTATCCACTGGCAGGTGGCAGGGGGAATCCCGACGAATGCAGGCCCCGACGAACAATGAACAACAAACATATTTGGGACAACATCATGTTCAGCATTGTTCGTGGGCAACAATGAACAAGGAACAGCGTGTTCGGGTTTTTTCCCCATTCGTGCCCATGTCTAGTTATAATTTCAGGATATCTCCAGGGCCCACCAGGAGATTGGCAAACCTACTGGTGATGATGGTTGTTGTGGGTTTTCCGGGCTGTATTGCCGTGTTCTTGGCATTGTAGTTCCTGACGTTTCACCAGCAGCTGTGGCTGGCATCTTCAGAGGTGTAGCACCAAAAGACAGATCTCTGTCTTTTGGTGCTACACCTCTGAAGATGCCAGCCACAGCTGCTGGCGAAACGTCAGGAACTACAATGCCAAGAACACGGCAATACAGCCCGGAAAACCCACAACAACCATCGTTCTCCGGCCGTGAAAGCCTTCGACAATACTACTGGTGATGCACTGGCATCATTCCCCATGCTTCCAGAAGTGATGTCAGCACATTGCCAGGGAACATCCGTGTCAGTTTGACATTTGAGCAAAACATAGGGTTTTGTCCATATGCCAGACTGTTCCACGTGATGTCAGCTTGTTGGGATGCTCTCCATCTTTCCATCAGTTTTGCAGCAAGCACTGGCAGGTGGAGGAAAAGAAAGAAAGAAAGAAAGAAAGAAAGAAAGAAAGAAAGAAAGAAAGAAAGAAAGAAAGAAAGAAAGAAAGAAAGAAAGAAAGAAAGAAAGAAAGAAAGAAAGAAAGAAAGAAAGAAAGAAAAATGGAACTGAATGAGCTGGGACGCACATACTGATGCTCTATTGCATTACCAAAGCTATAATTCTAAGAATACTTGGGAGTAAGCCCTGTTAATAAAATGGGATCGCTCTGTAGGACTGCTAAGGACGGCTTTCCAAGAGCAGTAAGTTGCATGTGATTGCTGGAGCTCATTCATTGTGTAATGAAGCAAATGGTTAAATGAATTTGGAAACATTTCTTCTTTTTAAATACTGTTGTGTAATCATTTGTTTTGGAAAACCAACACTGTAATTTGTCAAGAGACAATGCACTTCTCCTAACAAAGTTAACCTGTCTTCAAGCATGTGAATCAAAAAATTGCACAATCTGCAAATGCCTAAAAGAATCACATTCCCTCTTGTGCCATTTCAAAAGTCTGTGATATTTGATATTACTTCACAGTCTTCCATGCCATATCTCACAAATGTAGATGTGATCTTGTGCAGCAGCAAAAATTAAGAGGAGTTGTGTGTCACCTTAAAGATCAACAGATTTACTGTAACAGAAATTCTCAGTCTTTAAGGCTTGAAGCATTTTCCTCAACTGTCAAATATATATGGGGCCAAAGTAATGTCATTCACCCCAAAAAATGATTTAGTGGCCTTTTGGATTGGCACCAGCCTGTCTGGCATCACGAATCATTCACGAATTGAACGAATCGGCCCCCAAAGTTGTGCATTTCGTGAAAACCATGGCCCGGCGAAACGCGTTTTGAAAAACAAGAACTGGCCCGATTCATCACGAAATTTGGTTCGTATTTTGATTCATGCCCATGTCTTTTAGCTATTGCTGGCCTTTTTGTAGCAACCCTGTCCTTCTTTGGTGGTCTCCCATCCAAATACTGATGAGGACTGAACCTGCATAGCTTCCAAGTTCTGACTGTTGGAAATACAGTGTCTTGTGTACAGAGAAGGCAGAAGACTCAGAATATCTGCAGGGGGCAGCAGGTCTGACAGTTACATAGATAGCAGGATGGGATCCTTCTTTCTTTTTCTCCTCTGTCTTTCTTGCATGTCTCCAGAGTCCAGACTGGTATTCTTAGGCTACTTCCCGCTTCTTCCCAGAAGTCCCTCTCTTCCAGTTTAGTAAGGTAGTTAGTATCTATTCTATTTCTTTCCTTTCTATCAAAGTTATAGTTCCTGAATAAACTCTCTTCATTCACTCCTTAATCAGACTTAAGATCATTCCTAAGACATACCAGATTCTACACTGACAAGACTGGACTAGCCTGGAATATTCAGGTCAGTGCAAAGCAGTCTTTAGTCCCCATTATTTGATTCCCACCCCCTCTTTGCATATATAGCCAACTGATGATCACTTCATACATCTGACAAAGTGGCCTTTAGTCTATCAACATGTATGCCACAAAACATCTTAGTCTTGAAGGTGCAATAAGATTGCTGTTGTTTTACTTTTGGTTAATAATTTTTTTAAGAACATGCATTTTCAAAAAGACAAATATAACAACTGAAATCTAGAAAAAACTGAAATAAGGTGAGTGTGTGTTAGTGTGTATAAAATGAAACAGTAATATAAGGATCACCAAATCAGTGCCATACCTGTAAATGAAGCAAGTTACAGACCAAGTGCTTTGCCTAATGAAATGGGGGTGGGGGACCACAGATTTAACTGCCCAAGCCAAAGATCATGTTTTATTTTTGTTGAGCAGGATTCTTATCTAGTAAGATTAATGGTTTTTTTTTTCTGGCAGTGGGGGGAATCTGCATAATCAGTATCCTTTTCATTCCTATGAAATAAAAAAAATTACCCATATAACTAAACATGTATAATTCATATTACATATATTGTCAAAGGCTTTCACGGCTGGAGAACAATGGTTGTTGTGGATTTTCCGGGCAGTATAGCCATGGTCTTGGCATTGTAGTTCCTGACGTTTTGCCAGCAGCTGTGACTGGCATCTTCAGAGGTGTAGCACCAAAAGACTCCATTAGCATTCCACACCCTGGGAAACTCTTACAGGATGACTCAGCCCAAACCCACCTTCCTAAGTAGATATAAATTACCTGCCAACATCTTCTCCACACTGTGACACTGAGAGATCTCCGTCTTTTGGTGCTACACCTCTGAAGATGCCAGTCAGAGCTGCTGGCAAACCAACAGGAACTACAACGCCAAGACCACGGCGATACAGCCCGGAAAATCCACAGCAACCATCATATTACATAGCTCTACATACCAAAAAAAATCTGTCAACAAAGCCCAAGTAGCATCTAGACAAATATGAGCTGTTTCAGCTGCAATCCTAAAGACACTTTCCTGGAAGTAAGCCTCATGAAACAATATGTTACTTACTTCAGAGTACATCTGTTTAGGATTGCTCCCTTAAATTAATTATGTTTGTGAAGAGGAAATGGTGTGTGTTCTTCCCAAGGTATAAGCAAATGCATGACTGCTGCTCTAAACTTTAATTATACATATATATGTACACATTTGAAAAGATCCTATTTTTTTCCCTCCAGAAATGCATAGTGAAGGCATGGAGCTGAGCTCCTTGGAGGCATGGCAGGATTAAAAAGACACCCAAACATTCTTTGCTGTGGCCTCTACTTGGTGAAGAAGGCTCTAACACTTTGTTCATTCTACAGATTACATAAAACAAAACAGGGCAGGATGGTATTTTTATAAAGGGAAAAGAGTTGGAGCTTTAATGTCTGTTACGTTTCAAAGTAGTTTTATTGCACAGTTTTATTTGTGTTATACTGATTTTAATTTTGCAATCCATTTTATTACATCATTTATTGTAGGCATTATACTGTTTTTGTTGCATTGTTTTTTAAGTTTGTAATCCACCTTGAGTTTCAGCTCAAAAGGCAGACTATAAATGAAGTAATCAAAAGGAAGAAAGAATTGTACTGGGAGAGCACAACAATGATGCTAGGGGAATATCTTTCAGCGGGAGTCTGGATTTCATGGTGTTCTGGGCTGTACTGGTTCAGTTTGCAATGGAAATTCAAATGACTGAACGTTCCTCTGCATAAAGAAATTCCCTCAACATAGGAAATTAGATGTCAGGCAGACATCATGGGCTTCATTTCTATGTAGATCTGCATTATAAAAATTAGCCCCAGATGTGCTTGGAGTGAATTTTGACCTGAACTGTGAACTGACATCCTAGAACTGATCTGTTCCTTTTTATTGGTGCTGCTGCTGCTGTACTAGCCTCTTCAACTTATTTTTGCAGTCTTACCTCAATCTTGCAAGAAGACTGGGGGTGCAATAGCATAGGGACCACTGCATATATAAACTGGCTCTTCAACTCTGCGGATTGCCCCACAAAAACCATTGGCAACTTAGAAGGACCATAGTAGTCACCTTGATCTTGCATGGCATCTGTTTCATATATGGATTTTAAAGAAACCATTAGTGCTTATATGGTTCTCTCTTTTTCATTTACTGTGGCTGGTTTTTCCAAATACTGTTGAGTAAGAACCTCCTTGTTGCCAAATGTTATGTTTGCAAATCAGGTAGAAAGAAGACTAAAACAGGGGTATGGGTGTAAACGTGGGATTTTTTTTTGAAGAGGCAACCATCTGAAAATCAGGAAGGACTTTCTGGGTTAGAGGCAAAGCTTCTGAAGGTTTTTTAAAAAAAAAACAATTCATCACATGCAAAAGTCTTTTTACTTACAGTCTTCAGTTGTAATGGAATTGAGGAGCTTTTTGGATGACTGAGGCACCCCTTCTTGGGTGACAGACAAATCTGCACCTCTTCGCTCCCTTTCTCTTTCCTCTCTTCCACCTGTTCATGTCAATGATCAGAACAAAGTAGTTGATTTCACAAATCTGGGGTTTCCCCCTCCCTATAATTTTGAAAGGTCCTTGGTTACCCCTCAGCTCTGCCATCCCCTCCAGTGGGGGAGGGTGGTTTCCTGACCCAGATCCTGTTTTTTTCATGACCATTGGGCCAACAGTATAGCATCACTTCTGGAGAAAACCTGGAATTGATGCCAGTCTTGTCTAGGAATCATCAGAAACTTTAGAATAGAGTTTCAAACAATTCTCAGAGATGAATGATGTCACATCTGGGTTCCCCCAGAAGTGGCATCATGCTGTCTCCAACAGCCTCTCTCTCATGTATCCTTCCAAGACTTGTGCTGATTGCCAGGCAAGGCCTATTACTCCCCCCCCCCACTTCCCTTCATATTTCCTGGGCA
Organism: Eublepharis macularius; assembly: GCF_028583425.1. Lineage (NCBI taxonomy): Eukaryota > Metazoa > Chordata > Lepidosauria > Squamata > Eublepharidae > Eublepharis > Eublepharis macularius. Next base: position 198,204,498 of record NC_072790.1, read on the forward strand.
GCAACTACTTGCACAAGAGGTGCTACCAAGATGTGCACCTGCGCCTGAGATATGGAAAAACTCAGCAAAGTTATTAAAAGATTTATTATAAGATTGCATATTTGTTTGTTAAAACATTTGTACCACCCCTTTCCTCTTGGCTCAATGTGGATTACACATAATAATTAAAAATTATAAATGAAAGCCAGTGTATTGGTTACAGTGTATGGCAAGGATCTGGAAGACTCAGGTTCGAATCCCCACTCTGCAAGCTTGCTGGGAGCCTTGGGACAGTCACTCCCTGTCAGCCTAACCTACCTCAGCACAGTTGTTGTGAGGATAAAACGGAGGAGAGGACAACGATGTAAACCGTTTTGGGTCTCCACTGGGGAGAATGGTGTGGTATAAATGAAGTACAATAAATTAAAAACAAATAGAATAAATACCTCCTTTCTTCTGCACAAGATCCCTTCACTACATATCAAATCAAAAACCCCAGCAAATGCAAGCCTTGCCACACCTCCTGAAAATCTCCGACTAGTAGATTTAACTGAAAAGAAAAAAGTTGTTAATACTCTGCAGTATCCAAAAAAATTAATACACTCTGCCTAAACTTTAGTTATGGACTAATATCTCCCTCAGCTAATGAACTAAAAGAAAACTAGACAAGAAAATGACAAAGTCCTTAATGCAACTAACTTAAAGTGGACTCTAGTTGACCTGGATTACCTTCCTTCAGGCCCCAGATTCAGTTAATAAGAGGTCCAAGTCCTGGGGCTTAGGAAGGCCACAGAGGCAAGAAACCCTGGTGATTCAGGGGAAATCATAATGATCCCAAGGCCTCTAAGTCCACGATTCATGACAGGAGTGACAATATGAAGTAAATTAATTAATGAAGAGTTTTGCAGAAGTTTAAAAAATAGAAAAAAACCTGCAATGTGGGATTAGGCAGGCCTGGGTGTCTGCCATCATTCCACAAAGTAAAAGAAACAGCACAGAATGAGACATTGCTTTACTGTGTACCAGATCACATTCTGAATTCATCTTCCTGAACAACTCAACTCATCATGACTGCAGTTGCCTAACTGTTTATGTGTTATCCCTGATGCAATGCTCTGGTACCAGTGTGTTGTTCCTCGGAACAACTTGTGCTTTTTGAACCTGAGCAGAGTGACTGAACAGTGCGCTGTTTCTCTATTGGCAACAGAGAATGTACATCCTTTTTAAAAAAAAATAAGAACCTTAACCTACTATGTGTCACATGACTCATGACTACAAAGCTTGCCTTTCGATATGAGTTGTTGTCTTGGAATTTTTTATTATCTATTTTTAAAGTCCAAGATCCCTATGGAGAAGGAAGCAAGATACTTGGATAGTGTGTGCCATTTGTTGTGAAAAAACAATAGACAATCTTGGTCCAGCTCTAGTCTTCAGTATGGCTGGGGAATATCCAAGTGTTCACACTGGTGATAGAGGACATCATGATAAGCATCTGGATGTGAATCCAGTTTATTGTTGTAGTTTCTGATCCAGTAAAAGACCTAGTTGCAGAAACAGGCTTCTGAACACAGATCTCTTCTAAACCCATTGACTTCAATGAACTTGGAAAGATATAACTATGTTTAGGATTACACTATACATTTAACATTACGTTATTTTGCTTTGAGAAACCTTAAAGATGCCTTGTTCAGGAACATCACTTAATGTCAGATCCGAAGATTATCTTAGAAACACAGCAAAAAGAAAAAAGCAGATTTAAAAAAAATACCCATTGCAAATCAAATAAAAGCAATAAAACATGAAATAAAATGATGCCACCAGACCATATAGTATAAAATTACAGCTTTTCCTCTAGACCATCCCCACACTTTTTTTCTTGATACCTTTCACTTGCACATTTGCTGCTTCTGGATTATAGGTTTTATCTGCTTCTTTCTGGCTAGTATTGTTCATTTACTTTATTATACATTTAATTTTGCTTCCTGTTATACTGATATTAGCTGTTCATGCACCTTCCACATCTTGCCATCCTTATTCTTATTTGTTATCTTTAAGTGGTGTGGGGTACACCATTTAGAACTTTTTGGGCATCCTACCATGAGTTTTTTTTCTCAAAAGCATCTAAAAATGTACTGGTATACTTACAGATTTATGCTATTCTATTTATTTCTTACAACAGCATAACTGTAGCTTCTGTTTGATACCTCCAGTTTAAGAACTGCCTGTATTTATTTATTTATTCATTCATTCATTTGTTTGTTTGTTCGTTTTGTTTTAAATATTTTTTATACCTCCTTTCTACCCAGAGCTTAGGGTCCCCAAGGCAGTGAACAATCAAAGCATTCAAACAAGCTTTTAAAATATATAATATGAAAACAATTAAAAACAACAATTAAACAATGCCAGACAAAATAAATAAGTCTTCACCCAGGTGGTAAAGGACAGTGATAGAGGGGGACAAATGGTTCTGCCTGGGGAGGGAATTGAATAATTTTGGTATCACAACTTAGAAGGCCATTTCTTAGGTTGCCACCCTTCTAAGCCTCAGGTGGTGAGGGTACCCAAAAAAGGCTCCCTGAAAATGGCCGCTGTGATCAAGTAGGATCATATGTGAGTAGGCAGTCCTTAAGGTATCTTGGTCCCAAGCTGGATCACGCTGGATCAGACAAAGGCCCTTCTAGTCTGTTTCCAGAAGCAGATATACATAAATTACTTTGTTTGTTTCTCTTTAATTTAGAGCTTGAAGCAGTTCACAACAACTTCCTCAGTTAAAACCAATACAAAACATAAGATACACTATAAAATCACAATAAAACAACAGCATAGTATAAATACTACAAAGTATTGATAGAATATTGATTTGGCAGTTTTCTCCACAGAAGGTCAAAGTGCCTTGGTGGTGGAGTGTGCTCTCAAGTCATAGCTGACTTATGGTGACCCCTTCCCCCTTGGTGGGGTTTTCAAGGCAAGAGACTAACAGAGGTGGTTTGCCGTTGCCTGCCTCTGCAACCCTGGTCTTTGTTGGAGGTCTCTCATCCAATTACTAACCAAGGCCAATCCTGCTTAGCTTCTGAGATCTGATGAGATCAGGCTCACCTGGGCTATCCAGGTCAGGGCCCCAAAGTACCGTACATTGATAGAAAAAATACAATACAATACAATTTAAATAATACGAACAAACAAAATCAGCTATATCTTGGAACAATGCCAGTCTGCATGGCCCACTTGTCCAAGGCAGGTTTGCTGTCCCCTGGCAAGATAAACATAAAAAGTGGCTGTCAGGCCAATAACGTGACATCACTTCAGAGGAAAACTTGGAAGTGACATCAGTCCTCTCTAGGAATTGCCAAAAACTCTAAGGTAAAACCATAAGTTTTGGGTGACTAATAGAGAGGACTCTAGGTTTTACCATAAGGTTTCCAGCAATTTTTAGGGAGGTGTAACATCTCCCTTTTCACTTCAGTCATCCTTACTACTCAACTAAAAAGTTCCAGAGTTTTGGCTTTTCTTCATCTATAAAGCATGCTCCAAAGAGAGGAACACAGACACAAAAGAAATCATCCTCTTTATTCTCATAGGAGGTTGAATTTCCTCTTACTCTTCATCTTCTACAAGTATGGAGGAACAGAAAAGAGATGGATACTTCTAGGAAGCCAGATTTTGCCTGAAGCTTACTAATCAGTGGCCTCCTACTCAAACTTGATGAGTCTTTCAAAAATCCACAGCTCACACAAAGAGATGCATAAATATTGCTTCATTTTTATTATTTTTATTATTTATAGAAAGTTTGATGTACCTCAATGTATCCAGGTTCCTTTGGTCTACCAAGCTGGTACTGCAGTAAGCAAGTTTGCCCCCCTAGTTGGAATGAGAGTCAGACACAAAGGTTTGGGTAAAATGGGCCGCTTTATTAAATGAAACAGCAAACAACAATTACGGCAAGGGGCCTAACTAGCGGTACAGGTCAGGCCCTGGGGTCATTCACTGGGACCCCGCCCTGACCTGTCTGGGCGAGCACCCGCTGCCCCGGGTGCGATCCATCCGTCAAATGGCTGCGACCCGGCTTGGCCAGGCAGAGTGGTTCACCCCTGAAAAGCTCCCCCAACCGGCCGAACGGCAGCGGAGTGAGACCGGCTTATCCAGGGGTTCCCCACCCAGGGCGTCTGACCTCGCAGCTGGGCCGTACGGCAGCCTGCTGCTCCTGAAAGACCCCAGTTCCCCACCAATGGGGAGGTGCCAAGGGTGCTCACCGGCCCGCCACAAATATATCCCTAGCTAAATCCTGCACCCATGGCAGCAAATAAGGTCCACCCCTATATTACCAAACTACACCCCTTATCCAGTGCGAGGTAGGTGAAAAAACTCACGACCCAAGGCCAATCAGGGCAGGGAGACAAAAAATTCCTACCTGGTCCCATAAACTAGCGACCGGCTAGTCCCGCACTGAAGTAGGGTGAGGAGGGTGGGCCGAGCACGAGGCAAGACTGATCTGTAGGAGGGCGGAGCGGCAGCCTACTGCCTATAAGCTCCGCCCCCCTCAGTAAAGCCCCATAAGCAGGGCTGGTCAGTTCTCTGCCTCCCTCCAGCCAGGGAGGCAAATGGCTGCCACGAGCCTAAGGGGCTAAAGCCCCTGGCTGGGATGGCAGTATATATCGTTAAGCATATTAACTTCAAAAGGCTTAGAAGGGTGTACCTCTGTTTAGGAATGCACTGTACATCTGCAAAACCTCTCAGAGGTTATAGAAATTAACAAATTTTGGGCTCTTCCACCCACCATTGCAACATTTTTTCTCATTCCACCCTCCTCCCCGCCACACGCTATTTCTTTTGCTTAACATCCAGTTCGAGGAAGAGTTCTGGAGAACTCAAAACCTTGTGCTATTTTAGTTGGTTCTAATTAAAAGATATTACAGTACAGTTCTGTGTTTTTCTCATGGACTAACATAGCTGCCTACAATTTTTTGTCTACAACTGATACAATGCCACAGAAATAGACAGAATGGGTACTCTCCATGGTTAATATAGGATGCCAAAGTTCTACCATCTTCACTGGCTATCTATATTTTTCAGGCCCAATTTAAAGTGCTAGTGAAAGCTGTATAGTTAATTGGACCAGGGTACCACTCTGATAAGGCTGACAACTTTTAAACTGGTCCCTCTAGCTGTCCCTTTAATATCAGTTTGATCTGCAGCAATTCTCAAGTGATGTTATTTAGCCTTATGGCATAAAAAGCATCAACTGTCCATTTTGGCATAGTCAATATAAGTAATTCCAAACATGGCACCATCTGTAGATGCATAACTCCAGAGGCTGGGGCCATGAACAGACAATACAGATCTTTCTACAAACCTGAGAAAAACTCCAGGCTTGTAGACAAATCTGAATTAAAAAAAAAAAAAACCATGGGCAGACCCCAAAACAATAAAAGCAGTACCCATAGCTTTAAGAAATAAATGTTTACTCAGTAGCCATTATGGAGGTTGCTAGGAAGCCAAAACAATATTGCCAGAAATCCATCCTTGGTTTATGTCAATAAAGAGCAGAGAGAGGGGCAGGCCTCTTTTGAGCATTGTTTTGACCTTTGAGGGAGGGCTACCAGGTGATTTACTATCATGTAACTTCCATGACTCATTCAGGTCTTGCTGCACTATTCAACAGCAGCCACCCCATAAAGCCACTGTAGTAAAGTTGCCAACATCCAAGTGAAGTATCAGAAGTAATTACAATATTCAAATCCTTTTACATGATTAGTAAAGTGCATCATACATACATAAATGATAACATTTATCCTAATAATACATCCTTTCTCATTTTCTTTGAGTCATATTTACATGTAAACAATCAATTCCTATACAAACATCAAGAGCGTCTATAAATAGTAACAATTCAGCAAAAATAGCAATAGTCGATTCTCTAAAGTGCAATTCCTCAATAGGTTATGCTGTGCTAATTCTAAGTCAAGTTGTATAAATTCCAAGCATGACTACTGATGGTATATGGGTCCCATTTCCAAAATTCCTTATCAATGCAGCCACAGTTTCTCCATAAGCACCTTTTACCAAGGAAACAATTTATCAACCATTTAGAGACTTAAGTCCTTCAGACCATTAAGCAAGAAGCCTTAAAGGTGCTTAAGTTTTAATGGCTGTGAAAAATGTTAGGCAGTCTTAATTGGTTTGTTTATTCTATTTTCTAATCTTGGAACCCAGTTTTATTGCATTGTGTATTGTATTTTTTAAACGTAATCTGCCTTGACTTGCAAGAAAGGTGACCTATAAGTGAAGTAAATAGATAAATAAATTCTGGGTGTTCACATTGAATTAGACAGGAGTCAAAGCTCACTTTGTCCTCTCAGTCTTTGCCTTCAAATTCTGTTTTATTCCAGAGGACATTTTGTAGTATATACATTCCACTGTTTAACTGATGGTGCTGTTTTGCTTATACCAAAGTAAGTCCACTAAATTATAGGGTTTTGCTCTCTAATAGTGTCATGAATGTGGCAGCAAAAAGTTTTTAAGAAGACAAGCAGGAGCGGTGCCAGGGTTTTCAACCGGCCGGGTGTGCATGCACACGCACATGCGCATGCACACACACACACCAGCCTGCGTGATGATGTCACATGTGACGTCATCATGGGCATGCACACAAGGCAGCTGGGATGGCGCATGGGTGGCCTCCCAGCTCTCCCGCTTGGTTGCCTTGCGCCGCCCCAGACGCCTGCCCGCGGCTGCTGCACTCAGCCGGGTGAGTGTGCTGGTGGTGGCAGCACGGGGCAGGAGGGCTGGGAGGGTGCAGCTCTGTGGCATGTGCTCCCGCCCCCAGTGTCTCCTCCGGCACCCCCTCCAGCGCCCAGCACCCTGAGGCAACCGCCTACCTGGCCTCAATAGGCATGCCGGCCCTAAAGACAAGTAATCTTTGTATTCTTAGAAATAAAACTATCTTTGACATGGTTGAGAGGGACTGAGATTTAGGCAGGAATGGGAAATGAGTTTTGTAATCTCCTTTAAAAGATACAGACATACAAAGCTCAACTTGCATCATGCTTATTCTAGAGTTCAGGAGTGGCAGCATATGATTCATATTTGGAAATCTGGACAACGCAAGAAGTCCTTGTAGGCTCTCAGTCAGTCTCCTTCAAGACAGCACAAAGCACAACTTGCTGAGCATGCCCAAGTGCCAAACAAGCTACTTGGTCACCGACGAAGTAGTACTCATGGCTTTTCAGAGATGTGATTCCAGGCGCCTGGTTTCTTACAAAAACAGACTCTGTGCTGTTAAAAGTGCAAGCCGGCATCAAGATTCTCCTGATAGTGTACTGTTTATTTTTACATTTGCTACATACCTTGCTCCAACCATACAGTCTGATTCTAATCTCATTTACACTCTGGCAAAAATCCATTGACATCCCTTGAGTTACATTGGTGTTAAGTAGGAATGAGAGCAGAACCAAGATGCTTTTTCCTAATGGTAACATTTTGGTTCATAGCGAAGAATGCATGTAAAGCTGCTTTAGCTTGGTGAATTACAGTTTGCTTTTTTAAAAATATTCTAAATCTCATGATTGTGAGAGAAAAAACATGATTATGTTGCTTGATGTGTAATCAAGTGATTCAGTTTGAAATCTTTTTCCCAATCCAAATTTTCATATGATTGCCATGGAATGAAGGAATCCAACCACCTAACGGCTGAATAATTTTGGAATGAAGAACGCTGGATAGCTGCTTCCTGAGAAAATGTAAAATGCAAAAATAATTAGTCTTTCAAAACACAGAGGCATAAATGTTTGTAGACATAGCCACTACACAGAAGATAGGTCCAGTAACAAATGTTCCCAACTCTAGATGCTCATATTCCTCAATGATCACTTTGGTGTTGGCAGAGTCTATTTATTTTTATTTCTTCATTTAGAATATTTCTATGCCACTTTTCCACCCACTTCAGGGTCCCCAAGGCAGTGAACATTAAAACATTTCAAACATTAAAATATTCCACACATTAAAAATAATTTAAAATACAAATATATAAATGTATTTTAAACAACTATATGAAACATAGTATATACACATAAATACATAAAAATATGAACACATAAAAACACACAAACAAGAATTAGTGAGCACCAAACAAAACAAAACAAAATCTTCACTCGCTAGTGGAAGACAATGATAGAGGAAGACAGATAAACCTCCCTAGAGATAATTTCCAAAATTTTGGTGCCACAACTGAGAAGGCCCTTTCTTGGGTTGCCATCCCTCTATTCTCAGATGGTGGGGGCACCTGAAGCAGGGCCTGGAAACAAAATGGGAGCCAGTGTAGATGGAATAAGACGGGAGCGATATGGTTCCCTACAACCCACTCCAGTCAGTGTTCTGGCTGCAGTGTTCTGTACCAACTGTAACTTCAAGACAGTCTTCAATCGATGTTACCAGGGTATGCAGCACAGTGGCAAGGTCTTTCCTGCCCAGGAACTGCCACAGCTGGCTCACCAGCTAAAGCTGATGAAAAGCGCCTCTAGCCACCACGGCTACCTTTTTATCCTGCTGGAGGCCTGAGCTCAGCAGCACTCCATTTCCAGGTCATACCTTCTCTCTACCAGTAGCACCTCCATATTGGCAAGATAAAGTTTCAGTTTGTTAGCCTCATTAATCCTAAAACTGCCTAGTCATCCTGAACCAGATTACAAAATTACAAATTTTTAAAGAAAAGGACATAGTTGTCACAGGAGATTTCTGTTAACCCTGATATTTGTTTAAAATCAAACTCCACTAAAAATGTAAGATCTAATAAATTCCTGACTTGCCTTGCTGACAACGTCATCTCCCAGAAACTGGAGAAGGAAATAAAGGGGTCTGCTATCTTGGACCTGATTCTTGCCAACAGGGACTGGTTGATATACAGGGGTGGTACATAAACATCTAGCTTTTAAAAATAAAATCAAGTCCTCAGGGCAAGATGAATAGCGTTCTAGGGTACTAAAGTAACTGGCTGATATAATTTTGGAGCCTCAGTCTATGGTGAGGTGCCAGAAGACTAGACGTGGGCAAATGCTGTCCCCATCTTCAAGAAAGAAGAAAAGGAGGTTCCAGGCAATTCCCAACCCATCAGTTTAACGTTCGTACTTCGAAAGGTTTTCCAACAAATCATCAGTCACTCAGTCTTTTAGTATTTAGAAAAGAAGGCTATATTACTAAGAGCCAGCATGGGTTCCTCGAGAACAAGTCATGCCAGAGTAACCATATCTCTTTTTTGAGAGAGAGTTACTACTTTTTTGGATCAAGGAAATGCTGTGACATAGTTTATCTTGATACGGTTCTACATGATATTCTTATTGACAAGTTGGTAAAATGTGGATTGAATTCTACTACTGTTAGGTGGATTTATAACTGATTGACAGACCACACCCAAAGAGTACTTGTAAATGGTCATCCTCAGCTAAACATTAGGAAGATCTTCCTGACAGAGCAGTTCCTCAGTGAAACAGGCTTCCTCAGGAGGTGGTAGAAGTTGGAAGAAGGGACTGGCGATGTCTCTTGCTCAGGCCTTTAGGACTAGACATGGGCATGAATGGGAAAAAAATTATGAACACCCTGTTCGTTGTTGGTTGCCATCCACGAACAACGAACAGAAGCTAACATGTCCCCTTAACGAACATGTTCGGTGTTTGTGTGCATGGCCCTTTAAAGATCCCTTTAAACTATCAGGTGACATGGGGAGATTCCCCCTTTCCACCTGCCAGCTGATAGTTTAAAGGGCCCTTTCATGTCACATGCAAGGGGCAGGGCCCTTTAAACACCCCACAACCCCAGCCCCTTGCCCCACCCTAGCACCACGGGGCTGCTTCTTTCCGCTGTCAGAGGGATGAGGAGGCTCACCTCATCCCTCTGACAGCAGGCAGAGCCGGCACTGCCACGGGGCCACTTCTGCCCGCTGTCAGAGGGATGAGGAGAGTCTCCCCTGGTCCCTCTGACAGCGGGCAGAGCTGGTGCCACAGGGCTCCTTCTGCCTGCTGTCAGAGAGACGAGGAGAATCTCTTCATCCCTCTGACAGTGGGCAGAGCCGGGGCTCCTTCTGCCTGCTGTCAGAGAGATGAGGAGGGCCCAGCCTCACCAAGGTAATTATCAGAACATATTATTTGAGTTCTGATTAACCAAGTTGAATCTCAGAACTGTGGAGAGAGAAAAGAAAGAAAGAAAAAGAAGTATAAGGAATAATGGCTGCTACTATAAAGGATCAAGATGTATAAAATTTTGTTAAAGTGGTTTACTGAGGATGAAACAGTTAAAGTGCAAATGGTAAAGTGGGCTATAAATTGTAATACAGACATCACAATGGATGCATAAGAACATAAGAACATAAGCAAAGCCATGTTGGATCAGGCCAGTGGCCCATCCAGTCCAACATTCTGTCACACACAGTGGCTAGAAATCCAGTGCCATCTAAAGGACTGTCAGTGAGGCCAGGACACCAGAAGCCCTCCCACTGCCTTCCTTCCAGCACCAAGACAACAGAGCACCACCTCCCCACAAAGAGAATACCATCTATCTCCTGTGGCTAATAGCCACTGATGGACCTCTGCTCCATATATTTGTCCAGTCCCCTCTTGAAGCTGGCAATGCTTGTAGCTGCCACCACCTCCTGTGGCAACGAATTCCATGTGTTTATCACCCTTTGTGTAAAGTAGTATTTTCTTCTATCTGTTCTAACCCGACTGCTCAATAATTTCATAGAGTGCCCACGAGTTCTTGTATTGTGAGAAAGGGAGAAAAACACATCTTTCTCGACCTTCTCTAACCCGTGCATTATCTTGTAAACCTCTATCATGTCTCCCCTCAGTCGTCTTTTCTCCAGGCTAAAGAGCCCCAAGCGCCTCAATCTTTCCTCATAGGGAAAGTGTTCCAACCCTTTAATCATTTTAGTTGCCCTTCTCTGTACTTTTTCCAGTGCTATGATATCTTTTTTAAGGTGTGGCGACCAGAACTGTACACAGTACTCCAAATGAGGCCTCACCATCGATTTATACAGAGGCATTATGATACCGGCTGATTTGTTTTCAATCCCTTTCCTAATAACCCCTAGCATAGCATTAGCTTTTTTTATGGCAGTCGCACACTGTGCTGACGTTTTTAGTGAGTTATCTATCATGACTCCAAGATCTCTCTCTTGGTCAGTCTCCGCCAGTTCAGACCCCATCAACTTGTATTTATATTTTGGATTTTTGGTTCCAATGTGCATTACTTTGCACTTGGCTACATTTGAACCTCATTTGCCACATGGATGCCCACTCTTCTAGCCTCGACAGATCCCTTTGGAGTGCCTCACAATCCTCTCTGGCTTTCACCACCCTGAACAATTTCGTGTCATCTGCAAATTTAGCCACTTCACTGCTTAATCCCAATTCCAAATCATTAATAAACAAGTTAAAAAGCATTGGACCCAATACCGACCCCTGTGGCACCCCACTGCTCACCACCCTCCACTGTGAGAAGTGCCCGTTTATGCTCACTCTCCGTTTCCTATTAATTAGCCAGTTTTCGATCCACAAGAGGACTTGGCCCTTTATCCCATAGCTACTGAGCTTACTTAGGAGCCTTTGATGAGGAACTTTGTCAAAAGCTTTCTGGAAGTCAAGATAAACAATATCTATCGGGTCTCCCTTGTCCACTTGTTTGTTCACTCCCTCAAAGAACTCTAACAGATTGGTGAGACAAGATCTTCCCTTACAGAACCCATGCTGAGTTTTCCTCATCAGCTTTTGGTCATCAATGTGCCCACTAATTTTATTTTTGATAATAGTTTCCACCAACTTACCCGGTATTGACATCAGGCTGACTGGCCTGTAATTTCCCGGATCTCCCCTGGAACCTTTTTTAAAGATGGGGACAACATTAGCTACCTTCCAGTCCTCAGGAACAGATGCAGAGTTTAATGACAGATTACATATTTTTGTGAGGAGATCTACAAGTTCACACTTGAGTTCTTTCAGAACTCTTGGATGTATGCCATCTGGGCCCGGTGATTTATCAGTTTTTAAATTATCTAGCAGTCGCATAACCTCCTCTCTCATCACCTCAATGTGACTCAGGTCTTTCAAAACCCCTCCCAAAGTCAGTGCTTCCGGAGTGGGCATGCACTTCTTATCTTCCACAGTGAAGACAGAAGCAAAGAATGCATTCAGCTTCTCGGCCATTTTCCTATCACCCTTTAGTAATCCTTTTACGCCTTGGTCATCCAAGGGCCCCACGGCCTCCCTAGCTGGTTTCCTACTTCTAATATATTTAAAGAATTGTTTATTGTTTTTCTTTATGTTCTTTGCAATATGCTCCTCATATTCCCTTTTTGCCTGTCTGATCACAGACTTGCACTTTTTTTGCCACAGCTTATGCTCCTTTTTATCAACCTCACTCCGACTAGTTTTCCACTGCCTAAAAGAATCCTTTTTACCTTTTACAGCTTCTATTACATTGCTTGTTACCCATGCTGGCCTTTTCCTAAACCTATTTGTGCCTTTCCTAACCAGCGGTATATATTTAATTTGAGCTTCCAGGATTGTAGTTTTAAATAGTCTCCAAGATTCCCCAAGTGTTTTGACCTTTTTTACTTTCCCTTTCAGTTTCTTCTTCACGTACCCCCTCATCTCAGAAAAGTTACCCCTTTTGAAGTTAAACATGGCTGTGCTGGTCTTATTTGGCAATTTCCTATTTATACATATGTTGTACTCAATAACATTATGGTCACTGTTCCCAAGTGGTGCAATCACATTTACATCTCTCACCAGGTCTTCAGCATTACTGAGGACCAAATCCAGGATCACCTCTCCCCTAGTAGGTTCTGTAACCATCTGTTCCATAGCACAGTCATTGAGACAGTCTAGAAACTCACTTTCTCTCCCCCGATTCGAACACCCATTGGCCCAGTCAATGTGTGGGTAGTTAAAATCACCCATTACAACACAGTTTTTTTGTTTAGCAGCCATCTTTAATCCTGTCATCATTTTATAATCCTCCTCTATTTTCTGATCTGGAGGGCGATAACAAACTCCCACAGTTAAGTTTCCATTTGGGCCCGTAATTTCAACCCATAGCATTTCCAGAGGGGAATCTAATTCAGTTACCTTCTCAATCTTACTGGAATGTATACCTTCTCTGACATATAGAGCCACCCCACCACCAACCCTTCCCTCCCTATCCTTCCGATATAATTTATATCCAGGAATCACCGTGTCCCACTGATTTTCCTCATCCCACCAAGTTTCTGATATGCCCACAATGTCTATGGATTCGCCCAACACTAAACATTCCAGCTCCCCAATTTTACCTCGGACACTTCTAGCATTTGTATATAAACACCTGTAACTTCCCCGGCACACTTTGCCTCGAGACGTAGTTAGGTCATCTGCACTGTTTGTCTCCATCTCAGTTGACAACTCTAATCTATCTCCCTGTAGAAGTGTTATACCTAGCCCTTCATCTCTCTGAGATGAACCATCCTGAACCAGAGACACTTTATCTCTTGTCGGCTTTCCCCTAGCATTTAGTTTAAAAACTGCTCTGCCACCTTTTTGATTTTAAGTGCCAGCAGCCGGGTTCCTTCTCGGGACAAGTGGAGACCGTCTCTCTCTCTTGTCTCTCTTGCATGGAAGTACTTGTGGAAAAATACATTAAAAATATCAACATGTACATATAAAGGAGAATGTATATAAAATGATATATAGATGGTATTTAACGCCTAAGAAATTAGCTTATGGGAATAGTCAAATGTCAGACAAATGTTGGAAATGTAAAAAACAAGAAGGTTCGTTTTATCATATGTGGTGGACTTGTGAACTGGCTAAACAATTCTGGGGGAATATTGTTGAGGTTATGTCAGAAATACTGCAGAAAAAAGTGGGAAAAAACCCAGAGTTGTTGTTGCTAAGCATAAGTTTAGAAGAGTTTGTGATCCAAGATAGAATGCTAATGTTTTACAAGACGACGACGGCAAGGATGGTATATGCACAATTATGGAAGACTCAAGAAATACCGACAATAGAAAATTGGACCCAAAAATTGTTGTATATGGCTGAGATGGACAAGCTGACAAAGAAAATGAGAGAACAAGAGTCTGAAGAATTCTTTATTAACTGGGGGAAATTTAAATTGTATTTGGAAAAGAAGTGAGATGTCAAAGGGAAATTATGTATATTGGAGAATTTTTAAAGGGGAGGTAAAGTGATCTTTACGGAGGGAATATATATTTGTGAGTTTAAGATAAGAGAATGGTATTAAGAAATAACATTTTATTTTAAATAATATAACAATATATAGTAGATATAATTAGATAAGGGGTTGGAAAACTGTTGGAAGTCTACAAAGAAAAAGGGGGAGGAGTGGGTGGGGGAAACTAGGATATGGGGGATAACAGCTTATGTATGAAATGACTTATGTATTAACTCACCCAATACAAATTTATCAAAAAAAATGAAAATAAAAAACTCCCAGCATCATGTCAGTTTTGCTTCTGAATAAGTTACTCTGTCTGGAAATAAAAGGGAAAGTAAGCAACCAATTTTCTCTCCAGTTGTTCAGTAAGAAAAAAAACTTTAATCTGCCACAGAATTCTAACCAATAAATACTATCAGAGTGACAAGTTCTAAATTTTTACATTATTAATATGTAACACAATTAAATAATTTCTAACACAGAGAGATTTATTTAAAGCTTTATTTAAATTCTAGCTGCTCTGTTTGATCCTCTCTTTTCACCTACTCCTCTAGCAGAGGCTTATTGTTCCTCACCCCAAGTGTTCTGGTCATAGGATCTGGTCATATGTTTTCTGCTGGATCACAGTTCTTCATATTTCTATGACTAGTTTATGCCTGAACTAGAAAGCCACACTCACCAAACCAGGCTTGATAAAGAAGTAGAAGGGCACCGGAACCAGTCTACACAGATGTACCACATACTGCTGTGGGCAGGGCTTTTTTTCAGGGGGAAGTCAAGGGAACGGAGTTCTGGCACCTCTTGAAAATACTCAGCAATAATATGATTTCAAAGAATCCCATGTGTTTCTTCCTCATTTTCCTCTTGAGAGTTCCGCCACCTCTTTTCCCAGAAAAAAAACCCTGGCTGTGGGTATACACTGATATGTCTTGTCTGTCTGTATACCTGACTTCCACTATGCTTAGCCCTGTTCAGAGGTTACAGCAAACACACGTGCACTCCATGTACACTTGATTTTCTTTACATGTGTGTTTAGAAATTCTCATGTTACATTCAACATGCAAACCTGATAAGAAGGGCTTTAAATTAAATTTTGTTGGGGAGAGAGACAAACATTCAAAGCCTATAACTGGAGAAGGGAACGTTGAAGACCTGCAGAGAGTGGAACATATGCTAGGAAACATGGGAAACAAGCAGGAGGAACATGAAGTCCTAATACAAGAAGGGGATGATGATATAACAGGCATTACTGAAACTTGGTGGAATGACACTCATAACTGGAATACTAGAACTGAGGGATACAACTGGTTCAAAAGAGACAGACAAGTAAGG
The DNA here is from genome assembly GCF_028583425.1 of Eublepharis macularius. Taxonomy (NCBI): domain Eukaryota; kingdom Metazoa; phylum Chordata; class Lepidosauria; order Squamata; family Eublepharidae; genus Eublepharis; species Eublepharis macularius. The sequence continues at coordinate 198,220,008 of NC_072790.1, forward strand.
AAGGGGGGAGGAGTAGCATTATATGTAAAGGATGTATATACTTGTGAGGAAATACACATATCTGAGCATGGAAATTCAGTTGAGAGTCTCTGGGTAAAAATAAAAGGAATACGAAATAATAGTGATACTATGGTAGGGGTCTCCTCTAGACCACTAAACCAAGCAGAGGACTTGGATGAGAAAGTCCTAGAACAAATTACAAAGTTTACAAAGAGACGGGACACAGTGACCATGGGAAATTTCAATTACCCGGATATCTGTTGGAAGTCTAACTGGTAAAAATGAAAGGTCAAATAAATTCCTGACTTGTCTTGCTGACAACTTCATTTTTCAGAAAGCAGAGAGGGGAACGAGGGGTTCTGCTATCTTGGACTTGATTCTCACCAACAGGTAAGAACTGGTTGTCAAGGTGAAAGTAGTGGGCATCCTGGGTAGCAGTGACCATGTAATTTTGGAATTTACAGTCTTGGAGAAGGGAAAAGCTTACATAGATATATAAGATGGACTTCAGGAAAGCAAATTTTAACAAACTGAAAACTATGCTGGATAGAATCACATGGTCAAATACTTAAGGAGAAGGGAGTTCAAGAGGGGTGGGAGTTTCTAAAAGGTGAAATATTGAAGGCACAATCACAAATGATTCTTATGAGAAGGAAAAATGGGAGGAGCTTAAAGAAGCCAAGGTGGCTTCATAAACAGCTTTCTAATGAACTGAGAAATAAAAAAAGACTCATTCAGGAAATGGAAGAAGGGCCTTATAACCAAGGATGAATATAAACAAATAACCAATGCTTGTAGGGAGAGTGTTAGAAAAGCTAAAGCTCAGAATGTGCTTAGGCTATCAAGAGATGCTAAAAACAACAAAAAAGGGTTCTTTGCTTATGTTCAAAGTAGAAAAAAGAGCAAGGCCATGGTAGGCCTCTTGCAGGGACCGGGAAGTGAAATTGTAACAAGTGATGAATAGAGGGCAGAACTGCTCGATCCCTACTTTTCCCTCAAGCTTCCCTCAGTCTTCTCTTGTGAGGGAAATGGTGCTCAACATGGCAATAACAGAACACATAATGGGGGAAGGGAGTTACAGCCTAGGATCAGCACAGAGGTAGTACGTAAACACCTAGTTTCTTTAAATGGAACTAAGTCCTCAGGGCCAGATAAATTACACCTGAAGGTACTAAAAGAACTCACAGATGCAATTTCTGAGCCTCTGTCCATTATTTTTGAGAATTCTTGGAGATCAGGCAAGGTGCCAGAAGATTGGAGGCAGGCAAATGTTGTCCCCATCTTCAAGAAGGGTCAAAAAGGAGGATCCAGGTAACTACTACCTATCAGCTTGACATCTACACCTAGGAAAGTCTTAGAACAAATCATCAGTCAGTCCTTGAGCATTTAGAAAAGATGGCTGTGATTACTAAGAGCCAGCAGGGGTTTCTCAAGAACAAGTCATGTCAGACTAACTTTCTCTTTTTTTGAGAAAGTTACTCCCTTGCTGGATCAGGGGAGTGCTGTAGACATAGTTTATCTTAATTTCAGTAAGGCTTTTGATAAGGTTCCACATAATATCCTTGTCGACAAGTTGGTAAAATATGGTTTGGATCCTATTACTGTTAGGTGGATCTGTAACTGGTTGACAGATCATACCCAAAGAGTGCTAGTTAATGGTTCCTCATCCTCTTGGAGAAGAGTGACAAACAACAATTCAGAAAGTTGTTGGTTGTCTTTCCATGCACAAGTATACCTCTTTTTTCTGCTGTATCAAACAGGGTGAAACTCAAGCCTTACCTCACTTCACAACAAGAAGGAAATGATACCATCTCTGAATTACAGCTTTTTAAAAAAAATCCCACACAGACATGTGAGTTGTTTACAAAGAAAAATGGATGTGGTTGCATGACGTCAGCATCACCCACTTCAGAGGCCTTTCAGCTTCCTTATTGCAAGAGTGGATGACAAACTGTAAACAGGCATTTGTGTGAGTTTTCTGTCTCAGAGTGCTCTTAAGTAAAGGCTCTAGGAACCTTAGAAGAGACTTAGTACAATCCTCGTCTGATCCTTTTCAACTGCCAGTGGCAAACTGTAGAAGTCTGAAACAATTAGATATTGTAAAGAGAGACAGCTTCACTTTTTGTTCTGTGCAAACAGGAAGGCAAGAGAATTCTACTCCCAGACATGCTAAAAATGTGTTTATACCACACAAGGTGCAAAAATGAGGATGTATCTTATGATTCACTTCATATATGCTCGGCACACTGAAAAGTGATTGCTTGTGGGGGCGGGGGGACCACAAATGTATCAATGACAATTGCTCTGTATGATATGCTAGAAAATGTGCTTACTTTTTCACTGAAACGCTTCAAGGTCTTTTCACAGCTAAAATATTTGAAATAGATTTCTGTGCAATTCTTAATTATTTATTTATTTTATTTATTTATATTTCAATTTATATACCACCCATCCTCAGGGGCTCTGGGTGGTGAACAGTTTAAAATCAATAAAAACAAAAAACAACAATACTAAAATCAATATACAAAACAATAATGAAATAAATTAACCAAGTGCAATGGTGGGGAGAACCCCCTCACCCCAAAGGTGGGAGGCCGACATGGCACCGCCCCCTTCAACCACCGAACGCCTGGCGGAACAGCTCTGTCTTACAGGCCCGTCGTTGGTTTTGCTCCCCGTCATTTTTGGGTGTTGTAAATGGTTTGCACTGAATAAGGATCTTCACGGAGAAAACATTGATTGCCCCTGATGAAGTCTTTGATGACAAAGAGCTGAGTGAAAATTTGCCGGCCCTAGTTCTGGGCATCTTCTTGGGATTTCCATCTTCCCTTTGTTGCATTTCCATCTTCTCCGCACCTCCAGCTAAAAAGACAAGAGAAGACGCGACCATTTAAAGTGATATAACTTCAGAGACTTACTTGGCTACTATTTGCATTTACACCCCTGGAACTTCAAGAGTGGGACTGTTGTTTGTTGATTATACTTATGAATTGATAGACAGTCAGTTGTAAATACATTTATTAATGTTGTTAGAATTATACACTATTAAAAGAAATAAGCTTGTTGCTTACACATTGAACATTGTATTGTTAGTGTATGATCTATTTCAATATATGATTCTTTGGTCTTTCTGTCTATCAGCTATTATTACTCTCCCCTGGGCGGGACTTCTTCTCTTGCTCCTTTTCTGCTGTCTTACAGGCCCGGCAGAACGATAATATGTCCCGCTGGGCCCAGGTCTCCATTGAGAGAGTGTTCCACCAGGCTGGGGCCAGGACTGAAAAGGCCCTGGCCCTGATTGAAGTGAAGCGGGCTTCCTTAGGGCTGGGGACCACCAGTAAACATTTATCCGCTGATTGAAGCAGTCTCCGGGGAACATACAGGGAGAGGCGGTCCCGAAGATATGCCGGTCCCAACCCGCTCAGGGCTTTAAAGGTAAGAACCAATACCTTGAACCTGATTCGGAATTCAACCGGAAGCCAGTGCAGCTGGCGCAGGTCAGGTGTGATATGTGACTGGTAGGATATACCAGTCAGGACCCGCACCGCTGCATTCTGGACCAGTTGTAGTTTCCGGATCAGGCCCAGGGGTAGCCCAGCGTAGAGTGAGTTACAGTAATCTAGCCTGGAGGTGACCGTTGCATGGGTCACTGTAGCCAGGTCCTGCGGCATCAGGTAGGGGGCAAGTTGCCTGATCTGATGAAGATGGAAAAATGCAGACTTGGCAACCACTGTGACCTGGGCCTCCATCGATAGGGAGGCATCCAGGAGCATGCCCAGACTCTTCACCACTGGCAAAGTTACCAGTGGTGTCCCATCCAGGGCAGGGAGCTGGATCCCAACATCTGGCAGCCCCCATCCCAGCTGCAGGACCTCCGTCTTCACTGGGTTCAGTTTCAGCCTGCTCTGTTTCAACCATGCCGTCTCAGCCTCCAGAGCTCTGGCCAAATTGTCTGGGGCCGTGTCTGGCCGGCCGTCCATCAACAGAAAAAGCTGGGTGTCATCCACGTATTGATGACAGCCCAGCCCTAATCTCTTCCCCTACAAGCTCTAGTAGATCAGAACTGATCAGTACTGATCTACTAGATTAGTGATCAATAATTGTGTGTGTGTGTGTGGAGAACTGTATACACTGAAGAACTGGAATGGAAGGACTGTGTGGAGCTGTAGGTGGACAGAGAAAGCAGCTGCCATGGCAAATTCATGGTCATTTAGGACTCAAGTCATATTTCTTAATAATAATAATATGTACAGTACTATGAGACACAATCCTCTGAGACATTCTCTTCATAAGACACATCGAAATGAACAAAAGCTTGAAAAATCAGAAAGAATGCATGGTGGTCATGACATATAGTATTTTATGATCCTGTAAATGACCTTTCACATAGGTCACTTTTATTCCAGCCATATTGCCGACTCTAAGGAACTGATTTAACAAACAAAATTTTCACAAAGAAACTTATTGTTTTTTTTTAAGGAGAACTTCTTCAATATGTCTTAGCTGCACTCCAAAAAGCACTTGGAAAGGTACAGCTGTTTTACCAAGGGCCATAAACTATACCTGGAACTGAGGATTTGTGCTCAGATCTCCAGTTAAGTAAAAAAACAATTATGGAGGGTGTAAATATGGAACTAAGTTATTGTGCTGGGGAAGGGGGAACAGTCTAGGCTGGGCTGTGTTATGCCCTGGGAGCCCTACCTGTACCACCAGCTCACTAGGTGGCCATCCACAAATCGCTTACCTCTCAGCCTCAGCACTCATCTACAACATGGAAATTATAAGGTTCAGTACAGAAGTATAAGAGAACAGAAGTAATTGTGGAGATAGGGATGCCCTCCCCTCCCCAGCCCTGCTCACCTGGCTGGCAGGGAGAAAGGAGGAGGGAGGCAGGCTGGGAGTAGAGATGGGCACGAACCAAAATACGAACCAAAATTAAGCATGAACCAGACCGGTTTGTGGTTCATGAACCACAGTTCATCAGATCCCATTTCTGATGAACCACCATGAACTTTTAGGCTGGTTCGTTTGGTTCGTTTTTTGGTTCGTCACTGCAGACAGCCTGGTGCCAATCAATCAGTTTCCTAGGCACCAGGGGATGGACTTCCTGCAGACCTTCTGCTGACCCAGAAGTGAACTTCTGCTGGCCCAGAAGTGACGATTTTCTGACCTGGATGTGACATTTTCACGAACTAAACAAACCAGTTCATGAAGCAGGGGCAGGCTTGTGAAAGTTCGTGGTTTGTGAAATTTGACGACCCACAAACCGCATGGTTCGATTTTTTTCCGGTTCATGCCCATCTCTAGCTGGGAGCCACTGGGAGCCACTGGAGCAAAAATGCTATGTTTGGGGCTTATTTTCACCTGTTGAGATGCCATAGCTTCAATTTTCAAGTGGAAGTGCATCATCAGGGCCTCTGGAGTGCACATGTGAAGATGCTGAATTGGGACCCCACACACACACCTGTATATCATCACTTAGTCTCCCATTATGAAGGTAAGAGGGCCTAGTCAACTCTACGTGGACAAGAGGGTTGTTGTGGATTGGAAATGAGTTCTGCTTCCTTCATTCCTGCTGACATCTGTATCTAGGGCTGCCAGTCCCCCAGTGGGGGCAGAGGATCCCCTACTCCCAGCCTCTGCCCCCCCTTCTGCCACAGCAGGTAGAAAAGGCTCAGGGAATGGGCCTGGGAAGCTAAAAACCTCCTGGGACTGTGCATGGGGGGGCGCTCCTATCAGGCACAACATGTCACTTCTGCCCCCACCGCCTCTTATCTGGATGGTGGGGGGGAGGTGTGGGGACAGGCCGAGGAGCCCTGGATCGCACTCCCACATGCTCCAGAACCTTCATTGTCACACTGGTAATGACATCATTTCCAGTGCAACAACAAAGGGAAGGCTCCTGTGCAGGGGTATTTTGCTTAAAATTGGCCAAAATCATTTTCTTTTCTCTTCTTTTACATTTTCAAATGTGCTCCAAGTGGGTGGGGGGGCTTTCTTGAGAAACCAGTTTGTTGTAGTGGTTAAGACTGGTTGTTGTGGGGATAAAATGAAGGAGAAATATGTAAGCCTCCTTGAAGAAGAAAGGTGGGGTAAAAATAAATTAAATAATAAACAAATGAAAGCACAGGACCTGTGATTTGAAAAAAAAAGTGGCCGTGTTGTTCCAAAGGACAGGAGCTCCATACAGAGGGGCAGCAACTAAAAATGTTCCTCTATTCCTCTAGTTGTATAATCAAAACCACCGGGTCTGGTTCACAGAGTACACTAAAAGAGGATCTTAGATACCTCGGCAGGTATCTAGGTATATGTTTTCAACTGAATACAAGTGTGGTGATTTATGAGAAGAAGTGTGTATTTCTGTATACAGAGGGCATGTTTCCACAAAACATAACCAGTGTTAGTTGATGTGTTTCATTTCAGGTGAGCCGTGAAGGACTTCAGGAGAACCAGAGAGGTGCTTCAGGCCCAACGCAAATCAGCCATTCCTCTCAAAGAGTGATCCTACACCATCAGGATAGGATAGGATTGATCCTAAATTCCCTTGCTCCAGAGGGGATACCACTATTGGTATCCCATTTACATTTACAAGAGACTACCATGATAAAACACCATGGATGCAAAGGGGGAAACTAGTTAGAGTAAAGGATGTCGTGGAGAAGTGGGTCTTCCTCAGAAGGCTATACTATATCAGGGTTTGTCCTGCCCCCAGATGATAGTGTAACATTATGCCTGCAAAAGAAGTGGTGTAAGTAAAATTCAGCCAATTAATTGGAAAGCCCAAATAACTGCCCGCCACCTCTTGTTTTCTGCTCCCAGACCCACAACAGAGGTTAGGATTGTGGATAATTGCAAGCCATTTTGGCTTACCACCAGGGATATATAGCCCCCATCCAGGGTACAGGAAGACCAAGATGCAGAGCATGAGACCCAGGAGATTACTAAAACATCTGAGACAGCTTCTGCACCTCCTATATGAATTCTGAAGTTCCTCTGGTACAGTCATTCCTGAGTCTGGTCCATCTGTCTGACCTACTGTAACTGGCACAGATTTTCTAGAGCATCAGTCATAGGCCTTTTCTAGCTTTGCAACTTAAGATACATTAACTTATAGAATTCACCATAACATGATGTGGTCTCAGTTGCCACCTTAGATTTTTTTAAGGGTTATACAAATGTGTGCAAGTTAAGTCTATCCATTCAAGCTAAGTGGACCCTTCAAGTCCGGAGACAGGATTCCTCTGAATACTAGGTGCTAGGACAATCAGTAGGAGAGGACTGCTGTCTTCATGCTTTGCTTTTAGTCCTCCCAAAGTTATCTGTCAATCCATTATTGGAAACAGCATGCTGGAACTGATGGCTCCTTATTTTAATCCCAAAGAGCTTTATATACTTAAGCACAGATGGTACTACTGAAAACAAAGTCTTTCTTAGGTATTTCTCTTTCCTTCATGTTTGATTCCAATGTCAATCACAGAATTCATGTTCCATTACAGTGCCTAAAAACTCCCTGCTATTGATGCAGAATACCACAGGTCAGCTATTATTAGGAGTTAGGCAGAGCATGCATATCAGAGTCAGTTTGGTGTAGTGGTCAAGAACAATAGGACTCTAATCTGGAGAACTGGGTTTGATTCCCCACTCCTCAACTTGAAGCCCACTGGGTGACCTTGGGTCAGTCACAGCTCTCCGGAGCTCTCTCAGCCCCACCCACCTCACAGGGTGATTGTTGTGGGAATAATAATAACATGCTTTGTAAACCGCTCTGAGTGGTGTTAAATTGTCCTATAGGGCGGTATATAAATCGAATGTTGTTGTATTACTTCTATTCTGCAGTCATTCCATTGGCTTCCCCATCAATTACCAGTCTCAATTCAAGGTTTTGGCTATAACATACAAAGTCCTTCAAGAGCTTGGTCCCCCATATCTATGGGACCACCTCTGACCCTGTACTCCATCATGGCAGCTTTGTTTACCTGAGTAAGGCCTTCTGCAGATGCCACCCTGCAAATGTGCACAGTCAATAATTTAACTGTACACACACATTCTCTGCTGCAGTCTCCACCTTATGGAATTGCCTGCCTGAAGAGGTCAGATAACTCCCACCTTCCTGGCTTTCCACAAACTATGCAAAACTGGATTATTCAGGAGGGCTTTTTCACACTGGTAGGAAGGCTGTACTGTAAGGAAATGGTTCAAAGAGACTACAGTCTGTTGCAGTAAGTATGTTCCTTCTGGCTAATTTCTACTTTATTTAATGTCAGGTTTAATTGTTTATGCTGTGTTTCAAATCTATATCATATTTCTGCTTGTTTTCATATCTCTGCAGATTTCCACACAATCCGAAATGAAAGAAAATATTGTGCTGGAAGTCAGGACCCCTGGGTTAGATGGCACTCAACTGGCTACTGAGGAAGAGCAGAGGACAAGTACAAATAGTGCTGTCTTTAATGATGGGACTGAATTAAAACGAAAAGGACACCCAGTTGCTGATGTGAATAGATACAAAAGGAACGTCCAAAGCTGTGTGACACATATAATAGGAACATGGAATGTGAGAAGTATAAATCAAGGTAAGCATAAAATCATCAAATGAGAAATGGAACATTTAAACATAATCCTAAATATGAGTGAACTAAAGTGGACTGGATTAAGATATTTTCAGTCATGAAATTACAAAGGGTTTTGACAGACTCAGAAGAAATAGTGTTGCTGTAATAGTAAGGTGAGATGTAGCACAAGCAATCAGGAGCTATAAGGCAAAGCCTAACCAAATAATATCAATCAGACTTTACAGGTCTATCAACATTACTACAAGTTTACTACAAATACTGAAGAGAAAGAAATTGAAAGCTTTTACAAAAGTGTCCAAGAAGAAGATGATCATACACCTAAACAAGATGTGCTGATAATCATAGGTGACTGGAATGCAAAAGTAGGAAGCAAAGTAGAATCAAATATTGTTAGAAAATTTGAACTAGGATTATGAAATAAGGAAGGAGAGCAACCCATAGAATTCTGTGAAGCCATCAATTTGTTTGTTGCAAACACATGCTTCAAACAACCAGACAGTTGTACATGTGGAAATCACCAGATGGACAATACAGGAACAAAATAGATTACATAATTGGAAGTAGAAGATGTTAACACTCTATTCCCTCTGCTAAAACAAGACTAGAAGCTGATTTGTAGTCCAGATATATAAAAAATTAGAATAAAGCTGAAGAGAAATACTAAAAGAATCATAGTTCCAAAATACAATCTAGATAACATTCCTGAAGAGCAAAACCATGTAAAGAACAGGTTTGCATTACTAAATATAATAGATCATGAAACAGAAGAACTGGGCTGAAACTAGAGACATTATTGAAGAAGAATGTGCGAAGACTATTACTGTAGCCAAAAGAAAGGAGAAGCCTAAATGAATGACTGATGAAACTTTTAAAACTGCTAAAGACAGATGAAAAGCAAAAGGTGACAGAACTAGAATCAGAATTCTAAGTGCAGCTTTTCAGCAACTTGCATGCAGAGCATCATTTCCAATAGATAATAGATAACCAATAGTTATAGAGAATTGTGAAGGGAATCCTGTCCTGGGATACTAGAAACCAATAGATAATAGATTTCCAATAGTTAATAGATAACTATTATAATAAACAATGCAAAGAAATAGAAGGGAACAACAAAAAAGGAAGAACAAGAGATCTGTTCCACAAAATCCAGGAAACCAAAGGGAAATTCAAACCACGAGTAGAGCTGCTGAAAGATCAACATGGAAATACCATTTCCGAGCTAGACAATATAAAGAAAAGATGGAAACAATACATCAAAGAACTATACAGAAGAGATGGAAGGGTGATAGACTCCTCCGAAGAAAAAATTTTTGACAAAAAACCTTTAGTCTTGGAAAGTGAAGTGAAAGCTGCACTCAAAGTATTTGGGAGAAACAAATCACCAGGAACAGATGGTATACTAATAGAGCTATTTCAAGCTACAGAAAATGAGTCCATCAAAATCTTAATAAGAATATAGAAAATAAAACAATGGTCCACAGACTGGAAATGCTCAATCTACATTCTAGTTCCCAAAAAAAGGAAATGCCAAAGATTGCTGCAACTATCAGTCCCTTACATTAATTTCCCATGAAGCAAAGTGATGCTCAAAATTCTACAACAAAGACTCTTACTGTATGTGGAACAAGAAATGCCAGATGTTCAAGCTAGATTCAGAAAAGGAAGAGGCACTAGAGATCAAATGTATGTATGTAACCTGGAGAGTGCTTAGATCAACAGGTAAACATCTACTGGTGGTCTCGTACCCCAGGAAGGCTTGACTGGCCATGACCAGGGCCAGGGCATTTTCAATCCTGGTCCCAGCCTGGTGGAACTCTCTGTCGGAGAACCCTCGGGCCCGCCAAGACCTAGTGTCCTTTCGGCGGGCCTGCAAGACAGAGATGTTCTGCCAGGCATATGGTTGATGCCAAATCACCCTCCCTGCTGGTCTCCTATCAGTGGGGGCCCACATGATCATCTTCCCCCCACACATGTGTAGTGATTACTGAACACCAAATCATGTCTCCACCACCTCTCCTTTCCTTATATGGGTTGCAGGGAATTGTGAAGGGAATCCTGTCCTGGGATACTAGAAATTTATGTTGTGGAGCTTGTTTCATACCACTGAACTTGGATCTTGTAAAATCTGTGATTTTATTGTTTCTATTTATTGTATTTTATCTGTATGTTGTAATCCACTCTCAGCTTGTGTGCAGGGAGGGTGGAATATAAATTTGATGATGATGATGATGATGATGATTTATGGTGGCTAATGGAGGATAACAGTGAATTTCAGAAGAAAAACTGTTTATAGATTACAGCAAAGCTTTTGACTATGTGGATCACAAAAAGCTATGGATGGTGTTAAAATTAATGGGTGCGCCAGAATATCTGATGTTATGATGTGCAACCTGTATTCTGGATAAGAGGCTATTGTTAGGACACAATATGAAGAAACAGAATGGTTTCCAATTACATCATTTTAAGGCTGACGATGAAGAAACTGAGATTGTTAAAGATCCTTTATTCCTTGGCTCAATCATCAACCAAAAGGGAGATGGCAACCAAGAAATTAGAAGGAGATTGATACTTGGAAGGGCAGCCATGAAGGAATTTTAAAAGATCCTTAAGGACAAAGATATGTTGCTGGGGACCAAGATCAAGATAATCCCCACTTTAGTATTCTCCATTACTATGTATGGATGTGAAAGTTGAATACTGAAGAAAGTTGGTTTGAAATGTGATGCTGGAGAAGAGCTTTAAGGATACCATTGACAGCCAAAAGGACAAGTAAGTAGGTTCTAGATCAAACCAAGCCTGAATCTTTAATTCTAGGAAAAGTAGAAGACAGTAGGAAAAGAGAAAGACCCAAAATGAGATGGCATGACTCAATAAAGGAAGCCACGACCTCCAGTTTGCAAGATCTGAGCAAGACTGTTAATGATAGAATATTTTGGAGGTTATTATTAATTCATAGGGTCACCATAAGTTGGAAGCAACTTAATGGCACATACACACACACTATTGCATTATTTACTGGATGCTGATCATATTGTCTTAAATTATGTAATCTGTCTTGAGTCTCAGTGAGAAAAGCAAACTATAAATAAATAAACAAAGTTGTTCAGAAATATTTAGCTAGAAATGTGCACATTTGCTGTTTAGGGAATGTTCGATGGGATGGGGCATGTCTGATAGGCTTGTGTTTACAAGGGCAGTCATCTTTTCAGATGACTGAAAAAATGACCAAGCTCGATTTAAATTATTATATTATATCAGCATTATATAGCAGAACTAAAGATTAATGTATCCCTTCTGGAAAAACTCTATATTTATTTGGTACCTGGACTAGTAGGTAGATTTTCCTTTGTTAGTACAGCGCTAAATTACCTGCTGGCTGTTTCTATGAAATACTCCTGAAAGGCAATGAGTGGAGAAGAAAGTCTATATACTGATCCATGGGCAGGAGCTGTTGCAGATTACCTGTTTTGTATGCAAAAGGTCTCAGGCTCTATCTTTGGCTTGGATTCACCAGTGAACTTAAATCACAGAATCACAGAGTTGGAAGGGGCCATACAGACCATCTAGTCCAACCCCCTGCCCAGTGCAGGATGAGCCTAAAGCATCTCTGACAAATATTCATCCAGACTCTTTTTGAAAACTGCCAGTGAAGGGGAGCTCACCACCTCCCTAGGCAGCTGATTCCACCTTTGAACTACTCTGGCTGTGAAAAAGTTTTTCCTAATATCCAGCCAGTAAATATGTACAAGAAGAAGGGCAATTTTCACTGAATCTCCCACCCTGTGACAGACCTCTCACTCCCCGCTGATACTATTCTGGGAGGATGGGAGCAGCATTTTAGGGACATTTTAGATGGCAGCAGGAAGGACAGATAGGAAAGTTGTGCTTTGTGGTTAGAAATCTTTTCCATCTGCTGAAACTTTCCAGTAGGGCAAAGCTCCTTGATGTCTCCCATTAAAAAGGGAGCAGGTATTGGAAAAGATCTTCTGCTTCCTGAGATTCTAGACAAGAAGTTCAAGTAGACAGGTACTTCTTAACCTTTCATCCACTATTGTCCATTATCAAAGAATGCCTCCCCAAGCTATACATACAAAAATAGGACACAATAACAGTACTCCAGACAAGGCATTTATTTATATAGGTATGTTTCTGATATATGCATGCAAAACATACATTTTAGACATACATACAATGCCCTTGCACCTGATGGCCATCAGGCGACTCCTTAATGTTAGGTTTGATTCCTATTTGACGTATGCCACTTCTTTAAGAGCCTGTTAAGAAAATCTGAGGCTTTATCCTTAGGATATGGGAAGTTCTATAGAATAACTCGCTTCTGACAGCTGTCACAACACTTTGTAAGTGGGGAGAACTGGTCAGTTAAAATCCTGAACACTCGCCCTTTGTTCTTTAAAGTTGTGAATACTATCCCAAGATTTGTCAACTGGCCCTGGGGGACATATGTCCTCCTTAAGAGTCACTGATGATAACTATACAGAGAAAGATGAACCAGTAGTCTGACTGAGAGCTAAGCTACAAGTGACGTCTTACACAGGTTGGACACTTGTCAGCTTGCCTCAAGTTTTGATGGGAAATGTAGGCTTCCTGATTTTACAGCTTGGCTCTCCATTGCAGCTGCAAGACCAGGATGCCTACATTTCCCAGCAAAACTTGAGGGAAGCTGACAAGTGTCCAACCTGTGTCAGACGTCACTTGTAGCTTGGCTCTGAGAAGAATAAAGTAGCTTTGTATATATGTTTTTTTTCTCCAAAGCCAACTTGACAGAAACCACAAGAGGCAAAAAAAAAACAAATCTAACATCTGTTTAAATGACAATCATAGCAAGTAAAAAGAGACTAGCATGGATTAACTGAGTGAATTGCAGTGTCGATCATTGATTTATTTCATGCAAAACTCTGGAATAAATCACAGGATAAAGTTTCATTATGCCAAACTGCAGAGACCAAGCTGCCGTAAACTTCAGTTTCTAGGCTACCCCATCCAAAAGGCCTGCATTGGGCAACCATAAGCCATCAAAAGAAATATAGACCAGCCAACTAAAATCAGTGATTTCACATTAGCATTTAGCCTGGAAAATACAGCATTCATTCAATCAATTTGTATTGTTTAATCATGAAAGTCCAAAGAATGCAATTGTGGAGGCTCTGATTTCCAGTGTTTTCTAAACAGCTTTTTTCTATCTTTTTTCAAACCTGATTTGTAACCCTTGTGTATTTTTTAACAAAATAGGTTGAAATGTGCAAAAAAAAAAAATTATGATGTCTCAGATGGACAACTGCCCTGTGTAAATGGATCTCAGATAAAAGACGGAAACAGCTCCCTTTGAAAAGAACATTAAGGCACCTTTTAGGACAGGTACAGCTGCAAGAACAAGAACTTCTGGTCATAAAAGTATGGCAAAGATTTTGATGAGCTGTTTACCCCAAAACACGCTACAAAATAAATATAAGCATATAGAACTCAGCCAGTGAATGCCAGCCAGCTAAATCTAGCATGACTCTAAATCATAAATAGTGAGCTATCTAGCTGGAAATGTTATTAGGATTTCATCCATGGTTGCTGCAAACTGCATACGGACATACATCCCAACCAAGAATCTGCAACAGAGTGGTGATGGAAGGTTTGGCGTTCTGAACCAGCTCCTAAAAGAAAATCAACACCTTGGACCAAGTATCCCTATCACACACATTCTTTGTCTGGCTTGTGTCTTCTGCTTATTTAAGCTGCTTATATGGTCTGTTACTGTCCCAAAGTCATACAGTGTTGAAGCCCTCTTGTTCTTACTCATCGGGCAAAAAAATTTTTTTTCCAGGCCAGCACTGCTGTCCATCAGGGCATGATCTCTTTCAGAGCATCAAATGAGCCAGATGCAGAGTTCCACAGCGAGACCCTTCAAGTCATAACAAGCCAGTGAAGCGAGCTAATTCTGCTTGTAAAAGAATTAGCTTTTATTTGCCTCAATTGCCCGGTTTTGCCCTGCGTAGCTTTTTCTACCAGCTGCAACTCTGCTGACTTCACAGATTGGAAATATCACTAGTGGCATGTGTGGTTTATAGAGAGCCCAGAGTGTTTGCAAAAGGAGCTGCTTTGCTTAAGCTAGGGATAAATGAATGGAAAGGAAGATGCAATGTAGACAACTCTGTTACATTTGGGAGGAAAGTCACTCTGACTTGGATGGACCCAAAAGTGATGATTGGTAATGAAGGTCCTGCAAAGAACTCATTTCACAGGGCAGCACTTAAATGGGATTTCTGTACCCAACGCAGTTTGAAGACCATATGCTCTAGTCTTCTGCTGGGATGAAAGTATTTCACTGACACTGCAATCAGACATCATGATAGACCTCAGTTTGTAAACCACTTCGTAATGATACTCTGGTTAGTAGTGATGTCCAAATGCAGGACACCTAAGATCATGTGGTTTGTTGGTGAGCACTAAGCTGGGATTCTACAGTAGGGCTCATAGCTGGTTTTTTTACAGTGGCTTGTATCAAGTATGATTTGTTATTACCTTTGAAATCATAAATCCTAGTTTGTTCAGCAACAGCAGCAGCACCCCTCTGAGCCACCCTGGCCATCGTTGCTGTCTCAGGAGGACACACTCCCCCTTCTCTTTGCCAACTTCTGAACTTTCTCTCTATGCTCTTTCCCCACTTGTGAGGATTTACCTACATGACTGTACAGGTCCAGCCTTTCCCAAGGGGAAATTTAAAAGTCAACAGGACAACAGATCTTGCTTAATTATACTCTTATTCATTTTTACAACAATGCAGATTACTCCACCAGATTTGTCAAGGCATAGCAATTTGGCTGCAAGATGGGAGGAATAATATTGAAGCCAGAACAAAACTTTAGGAATTTGGGGTGGGTGGCAGAAGGGACACTATACCTTGATTTGGAGAATGAATTGGTAGTGTGGGGAAGGGAAGAAACCTTCAAATTATTTATACTGCACATAATTCCTTTGCAATTATAGTTCTCCACTTTTCTGTCCAGGCCTCAGCCATACATGTAGATTATGCTTTCAGATAATGTAAAGACAAAAACCTAGACAGAAAGATAGGGAAGCCAAAGTCTGTAGAAGATACATTTGAAAGAAGTCAGAATGGCTGCCCAGGAGACACTTGGAACAGGAAGTCAGACAAATGGCCTTTTTCGGCTTGTGAAAGTGTGCCAAGTGGAAAGGAGGGAATTATGAGTCTCCTCCATGTACACAAAGAAGTCGATTTGCACTCTACATACACTATTTTAAAGGTAAGCATCAGATCACACATTACATGTGAGTTGGGTTGGGTAACCAGGGCCCCAACTGAACTCACATTTAACATATTGTTTAATCAGGCCCTGGGTTATTTTCAGTGAACTATTCACTACAACCCCAAGATCTCATTCTATCTCATGGGAGCTGGGTTTTGACCTCACACTCCACCAGTCCTCATCAGAAGTTAGTGTGAGCTGGGATTTGCCCAGCACTGTCTGTGGAGCAGACCCCACTCCCTCACTGGACCAGACTATGAAGGGCTGACAGAGGCATCAGGAGGGAGGGAGGAGACTGCTGCCAAGCAGAACCCCAGTCCAGGAACCTGTGTGAGCCAGTCAATGTGTTAATCCCCCACCTTATCCTGTGGGACTTGTTCCTGCCACTTAGGGAAACACCTGCCTATTGGCAGCCCACAATACACTCCACAGGACATTTGGAACTTCAAAGAACCATTCCTACAAAGGACTTTGATTCTGAAAGTAATTATTTTATTTTATTTTATTATTTTCTTCATTTATATCCCACCTGCCTTTACAATAGAGCCCTGAAGCAGCTTACATCATTCTCCTCTTCTCCATTTTATCCCCACAACAACCCTATGAGGTAGGTTAGGCTGAGATAGTATAACTGACCCAAGTCTACCCAGTGAGTTTCCATGGCACAGCAGGGGTTCAAACATAAGTCTAGTCCAACACTCTAACCACTAGACCACACTGGATCTGATCCAGTATTGACCTAACCCTCAAGAACACTCACACCATAGGCTATAAAGGTTGCCAGTCAAAGTCCAGCTCCTCTGAGGCCCTGCTTACCGTAAAGGTTGCAAGAGCATCTCTGACAGGTAAAGAGTGACCAGAGAAGGTTGGAGAGAGCACAATAATGGCTGGGGTTTCCAAGTGTGTGGGCACAATCATGTTAGCATTGCAGCATGATCTACTCAAAAGACATTGGCCTGCCACGATTGTGGACTGAAGAGGAGGTGGTCCCTCCACTAGACAAATGAGCATTCATCCTGGATGTAACCCTGCAAGGAAACCAAACTATTGCTTGCCCCTAGGCCACAGCCCAGTCAGAGATCCAGGGGTTGAGGAATAACTCTACTGCAATTGCCTAGCAGTCATCTAGGATGCCAACAAAGATGGACCAAACCAGGGAAGAAAAGAAAATGAAACAAAATATAGGGCAGGTTTTCAAATATTCTAGTTGACAGCTGGTGATTTGGTTCAGATTTGATGCACAATGATTTGGGCAAAGCTTTGTTTTAAAAGTGGGACTTGAAGAAGGACTTAGATGGTGAGTGAGAAAAAACTTAATAACCAGAGTGATAGAGGTAGATTTATTTATTTCGTTTATACCCCACCTTTCTCACCAACGCGGCACCCAAAGAGGCCCATATCATTCTCCCCTTCTCCATTGTATTTTCACAACAGCCCTGCAAGGTAGGTTAGGCTGAGAGAGTGTGACTTTCCCAAGGTTACCCAGCAAGCTTCTGTGGCAGAGCGGGGATTTAATCCTGGGTCTCCCAGAACCTAGTCTGACACTCCAACATTTACACCACCCTGGCTTAGCAGCTATCAGTTGCTTCCCGTTCAAAAGATTCAGCTCCTCTCCTCTGTGTATCATCTGTGAAGCAATGAAATCCTCCAACCCTTCCATGAAACAGAGGCTATTTGATTACATGGTAAAGTAGAATAAGGATGCAGATCTAAATGAGATAGGGCTGGCAATAAAGTCAGGTTTAATGTAATTGCTGTCATTATTTGACTTCAACAACTTCTAATGAAGTTGTGCTGTTTATTTCCTCTCCCTCAGTGAGGGTATTCACATTTATGAGGCCAAAGTCTCTTTTTACAAGCTGCAGGCTTTTGTGTTTTCATTTCACCAAGCCACTTTCCCAAATGCCGTTATCTTGCGTGCGAAGCTATCATTTTCAGTATTAGTGTGAACATATTAACAATGTATGGGGCGGGGGTGGGAGTAGAACTAAACTCACCATATATGTATGAAAAACTTGAGTTCCTTGTGATTTGCAGCTGTTTAGCTTAGTTTTTAGACACCGTAGGGCATGATTCATCCCCATGCTGCTGCAACTGCAAGGGAGAAGATGGATGGTTGGATTAGCATATATGAGGTATACTGGTTGGAATGTAATGGCTGCCATGCAGAGCTGAAGGCTAGCCAGAAAGGATGTGTGAGGGAAGAGGGCCCTGTTAAACTCTTTTTCAGTCCCTTTTCCTAGACACGTTAGCCTGTTTACAAGTTGTTATTGGTGCCACTGTGTTTATATTCTTTGATTGTTTTCATATGGGCACATTATATGAATAGTTTATATAAAACGGATGTAATTTTTATATTTGTGCATTCTTGGCAAGCCTCGTGAGGTGAGCTTTTGGGAAGTCCATGTATATAATAAACTTCAGAAAACTGCAATGATTGGTGAGCTCAGAGAATGATCCTTCAAATGAGAACTGAAATGTTATAGCTGTCTCCCTCTTTACATCTGCAAAATGTTTGTGTGCGTGCACAAACATGTTTTGATCCAAAGAGAACTTGTCTTTTACAGAATTACATGAAGGTCAAAAAGGAATCCCCTTCCTTGACAAAATAGGCTCATGATTAGACATGGGCATGAAAAAAAAAAACCCCGAACATGGTGTTCATTGCCATCCAGGAACAATGAACAATGAACACTGACGAATACGATCCTGTCATGAACATGTTTGTTGTTCGTTGTTCGTGGGGGCCAGCAGGCTCTCCTCCAGCCATCAAGATCCCTACTGCACCACTCCCAGAAACCCTACCTGAGCAGGCATCAGGAAAGGTACCAATAATAAATAATAGCTTGGCCCCAGAGCCTGGCAGCAGCCCTGGAACCTGAAGGGGTAGATCCCTATCCCACCACACAAAGAAAATTCAAGCTCCAATGCACTCACCTTGTCTCTCTAACAGCAGCTGTCTCTCCCTGAAAGTCAGAGTTGGGGGCCCCCTCCCCCCTGGTCTTTTCCTCTTGTAAAAATTTTGGAGCTCCAGTCCACACTTAGAAGGAAGACCTGCCTATCAAGCTAAATTGGGCTTAAATTGAGGTTTCCAGGGCAACAGCAGGAGTTCAGACAGAGTTCAAACGATTCCTGCCTGAGTTGCCATGGGAATTAATTGCAGGTGCCAGATTGTCTGGCTTAATGAACAGCAATGAACAGCAATGAAGGAGGCTTGCAATGACCCCCTGTTCATTTAGAATGATGCCTTGCAAACAGCTTGTTCGCGAACAGCAGATTGGGCTGTTCGTGGTTTTTTTTAGTTCGTATTGCTGTTCGTGCCCATCTCTACTCATGATCTGGAAGATTCTTGCAATTTACTGTGATAAAACTGTGTTCCATGACACATGGTGTGAAGATGCCCAAAACCATTCAGCACAAACACTCTGCCAGGCCTTAACAGTTCTCTGCCATCAAACAGAACCTGAACCCTTTGAATGGAGTCTGCTTATTTTTACATAGTGTTTTGAAATCCTTGAACAACCAGGAGCAGAGAATTGCATACTGAAAATTAAATATATCTTTCACCTTGTTCTGTTTGCTCAAATAACACATTTTTCTCCAACAGCCGGGCATCAAGTGTTCTTTCAGCGCACTGTGCAGGCGCCATTACATTTTAATTGCCATTTTTCACTATGCATAATGAACATATTGGTGATGTTTTCAAGTAGTTTTCTTTTTCCTTTTAAAGCTCAGCTTTAAATATAAGTATTCAGTTTGGATTTCCTCTTTGGGTGTTTTTTATTCCATGAAATACAGATTTGTTAATATCATACTTTTTTACCATTATATGGTAAAAAACTCCCTGCAGGCTATAAATTAAATAAAATAAATAAATAAATTATATGCATGGTAATTGATAGAGCACCAAGACATAGACCCAGGCGAATCAAGGAATGTACTTGTAGTCCAGTCTACCACCATATTCTACTACCACTTATTCTCCTGCATGAGTAAACCAGGACTAAATCATTCCACTCCCAGCTGTTATCATCATATGCAATACCTCATCATCCAACTGAGATTACTCATTCTACAGCAAACTTTATATTTTATTGCCATGGTCAAGCCTGCTATTATACAAGAATGAGAGAAGAGATCCATTACAGTATGCCTGGGCATGACTTCTGCTGGTCACAAGAGGGCATTCTTCATCAGTTCAGTCAAAGTTCTCTGGTCCTTGGACCCTAGAATCACTTTCTTGCACAACCTACAAAGCATTAACTACTTCCTGTGTCAATGTGGAAAGAATGTTCTTGTATATCTTGATGGACTGGTACTTTCTCCTCTCTTTTCCACTTCCATTAATCCCACTGGAATCAATGGAGTTAATTTAGCCAATAACAGACCTGTTTCTAGTTTGTTTAATATTTTAGCAGGGTCCAGAAGTGACATAACCACCTTGTGCTTTCACACATCCTGCAACTCCTTGAAGGCACAAAGCTGAAGTCCATCACTGGAATTCTCTGGATGTAGGGAATAATTTTGGAATTGTTCTACATATTAGACGTGTGCATAAAATGGTATAAAAACTGAAGATCCTCATCCTTTATCCTGGGCTGTATTTTTCAGTATCTCCAACTTTTCTTTAGGACCCAGATTTTCCAGCCCATCTGGGCTTTTGGAGAGAACATCAACAGCTGTGCCATTGTCTTTCTTTATAAAGCTGAAGCTAAAACAATGGAACCAAGAAGTGTAAACAAGTCCCATTCAACTTTATGGGTTAGCTGTAAGCTTTGAAGCTCAATTACAATCCCCTTTTAAAACAACATTGTTAATGATTTCAGCCTTATCATCCCACAAAAAAAGCCACTAAAAAGTAATGAGCTTATTTCAGGTGAGTGTTTATATTCCTTCCCTTTGGTTTCTCAGCATTAGAAATAGAATGAAGTGTAAATATTTTAAGTGGCTGAGGTGTTTCTACTTACTATTCCTTAATAGTAAGCTAAAACAAAAAGAGGATGAAAGATGAGCCAGCAAATCACTGTTAAAAAGTTAAAACCTTGCACTTTATATACAACGTGCAACATCTCAGTTGTTAATATTCAATTAAATTTTTCAACCAAGATTTTATATTATTTGACATTTGCCAAGATTTACATGGACTCTTCTTAACCATTAGGTTAAGAAGAGTCCATGTAAATCTTGGCAAATGTCAAATGGGCTCTTTAGACTGGTGCCAGATTCATAGGAATCAACAAATCAGTAAAGCCAGGAAACTAGTCAAATACTTCAGTTTTACCCAGTTCTGTCCCAATAAGTTTGAACAAGAAAAGAGTATCAGGAAAAACTAGGCTTTAAAAGCACTGAAATGTTATTTGTAAGGAAATTTTCATCAAAGCTCTGAAAATTAATAGAATAGCAGCTTTACAAAATGAAATCAAGGATGACTTGCCAGTGATTGTCTTTAAAACTAAAGAATCAAACAAGACACCAGAGATTACGTTGTTCAGACTGCTTGCTGAAGTTCCAGTGATGCCAATAAAACTACTCCAGAGTCCAGGGAATATTGTTACAGACTTCTATGTATGAAAGGGCACACATTTCATGTTCTGGGTGTCTGGCAGTTCCCAAGATGCTATCCCAATAAATTAACACCATACATGAAAGAGACTAGAGAAAACTGCCTCTTTTTCAACTTGTTTACTCAGTGTTGTCAAATTAACCACTTCCCTAAGAAGATAAGAACAGCTCTGCTGGATCAGACTAACTGATTCATCTAGTCTAGCATCCTGTTTCACACAATGGCCAGCCAGGTGCCCCTGGAAGGCTTACAAGGACAGCCATAGAGAAGCTTCCCCCGGTTGTTGCCCCACAGCACTGGGATTCAGGAGGTTATTGCTTCTGAACATGGAGATTGCTTCTAAAAGCCATTGATAGACCGATCTTTCATGAGTTTCTCCAATCCTCTTTTAAAGCCAACTAAGGTAGTGGACATCACTGCTATTCATGGAGTGAAATATTTACTCAAATGCAAGACTAGGATTTTTCACAGATATGCCAACAAAAACGGGGGAGAGGGGTCATCTTACATTCAAGTACAAGTTAGAACTATGTTCAATGATAATTTTTGTATGTGTGTATTTTTAAGGGCGCCGTCTTACATTCAAGGTTTCTTACTTTTGAGTAAACACAGTAGTTTGCAATCAGTTCATCCAATTCTTTTATAATTTGTCTTTATTTTACAGTTTATTTGGGGGAAAGAGGGTAAAATATCTGTAAAATCAAATGAGGGGCTGCACTGTATGTCCCTTTAACTTTTCAGACTTTTCAAAATGGAAATGAGTAGGGGCCATGGCTCAAAGGTACAACATCTGTTTAGCATGCAAAAAGTCCTGGGTTCAATCCCTGGCATCCACTTTTAATCTCAGCAACAAAGACATCCTATAAATGAAGTAAATAAATTAAAAGAATTGGGAAGTAGTTGGTGTGAAGGACTTCTACCTGAGACCCTGGAGAGCCACATTCGTCAGAGGAGACAATACTGACCTTGACGGACAGATGATCTGAATCAGTATCTAAAGAAGGGAGCTTTGAGTCTCAAATTCCTATACTCTCTTGGTCTCTAAGGTGCGACTAGATTCGAATCCTACTGGTCTGATTCAGTATAAGGCAGCATCATATGTTCAAGCCACAACACACATACATGAGTTTCCTTTGAATTTCTAAACTGTTTGAGAAAATATTAAACTAAAATTATTAAAATTAAAATTGTGGGTGCATGTGATGGTACTCTGATTGGCAGCCTTAACAACATAGGAGCATCTAATTTTTCTCTATATTATCCTCCCCTCATACACACTTCCTCTTTCCTGTTATAGGATTGCCAACCTACAGATGGGGAATGGCAATCTCCCAAAATTACAACTGATCACCAAACATTTCCTTCTCCTGGAGGAAATGGCTGCCTTGGAATATGGGCTCTGTGGCATTACGTCTCTGCAGAGCTCCCTCCCATTCCAAAACTCCACCCTCTTTGAGCTCCACCCCTAACCTCCAGGTATTTTCCAAGTTGGTGCTAGCAATTCTACTTCCAAGGCAGCCCCCATAGCCTCTCTCCTTTTTCTCTCCTTCCCTCCTTTCTACCCTCCAGGAAATATACGTTTATCTCCCCGCCACATCTTCAGCTTTCCCTCCTTCCTTCCCTCCCTTTGGTGGCCTTTCCCCAGGAAAAATCTAGCCAAGTTGTATGGTGGTCATCCATGCCAGGCCCAGATCTGTGATGGCTGCTATCTAGGACTGCCAACTCCAGTTTGGGAAATTCCTGGATATTTGGGGGTGGTGCTTACAGATTTCAGAGTTTGGGGAGGGGAAAGAACAGGATGTAACTCTAAAGACTTCACCCTCTGAAGCTCTCATTTCCTCCAGGAGAGCTGATCTCTGAAGTCTGCTGATCAGTTATAATTCTGGGAGAATTCCAAGTCCTAGCTGGAGCTTGGTAATTCAACTGCCACTCCCAGGCTGGGCTGCTTGCATGTTTTGTTTGTACGTATGTATGTATGTACGTACGTATCCTGCTTTCCTCCACAATGAGACCCAAAGCAGCCTACACCTTGCTCCTCTTCCCCATTTTATCCTTAGAAGAACCCTGTGAGGTAGGTTAGGCTGAGACTGTGTGACTTGCCCAAGGTAACCCAGAGAGCTTCCATGGCAAAAAGGGGATTTGAAGCAGGGCCTCCTAGATCCTAGTCAGACACTCTAACTACTACACCACACTGGCTCCCAAATGCAGCATAAAGTAGAGTTGCCAGTCAACTGCTGGCAACTGGTGGAAGGTTTGGGGGCAGGAACGTGTAAATAGGGGGGAACTGGCACTGTAGCTATGTCACTTCCAATACAAGCACATTTAGTGACATCATTGTGTCAATGCAATGCTCTAGGATTCCACCTATTTTCCATAGACACCTATTCTCCCCATTTTTCCCTCACTGCTCCACTGAGTAGTAATGGGCACCCACAAATTCAGGGCAGGAGGTATCCAAATATAGTGGGAGATCTGGTAATTTTAGATTTGTGATGGTCGCCAGGCCAGTTTTGCAGTGACTACCACTGGGCTTAGCTGAGTTTTGTGGTGGCTGGTGCTGCCAAACTCAACCAAGTTGTGTGGGTAGTGATTCTCTGGTAGTCACTGCTGTGTGTATCCCTGCCAGAGTTCTCCTTTATCAGGAAACATGACAGGAGAGGGGGCTGGGACCTTTTCTGTGACTGTTTTGACCTCCACTTCTGTTCCTCTCTATGGCTTTGTTTTATAGAAACCAAAGCTGGGAAGACTCAATATTGTGATTGCCTAGAAAGCTTCCAAATGGCCACTGAAAGCTTAGCAGGCATTGTTTCTATTATAGGGGCAATTTTAATCCCTCTCCATTTTTTTTTAAGATTTCTTGTTTCCTGCAAACCTGGGACTTTTATTTTATTTTATTTGTAGTCTGCTCTCCCCGCATGCAGGCTCAGAGCAGATTAACTATATGTGGATATACATACAATAAAACAGTAAACAATAAAACAATTAAATAGTGAAATTTAAAACAATCATATAAATATGACTAAAATATAGGGAGGCCTTGCACCCTACATCAATATCTTTACAATCCCCGGGGCAGGGTGGCAAACTTGCTTCAGGTTTGTACAGAAATCTCTTCTATCTGTCCCTGACTCCATTTTGCTCATCTTTTGATCATATCTTCTATGGCAAGGTTTAGAATTAGATATATGGTAGACCTCATAATGAAAGGAAATTTTTTTCTCCTTTGCTTATTATAATACTAGAGCTCAGAGATTGTCTAATGAAGCTGACAAACAGGACAGAAAAAAGGGAACCTTTCAATAATGCAGAGTTCACTGTAATAAGATGTGGTACAAATGACTGTGGTTTAGTTGGCTTTAACAGGAGATAAGCAGCGGAAGGGTGGCTGTCTCCATGC
Organism: Eublepharis macularius; assembly: GCF_028583425.1. Classification (NCBI taxonomy): domain Eukaryota; kingdom Metazoa; phylum Chordata; class Lepidosauria; order Squamata; family Eublepharidae; genus Eublepharis; species Eublepharis macularius. The sequence continues at coordinate 198,244,818 of NC_072790.1, forward strand.
TTTGTGCTACTGAGTTTGCAAAGACATGGGGTTGACCACTGTTGAAAACAAAATGTGGGAATATATAGACTTTATTCTGTTGAACCAAGCAGGGCTGGTATTTGCTAACACCCCAAGACAGGCAAGGAGCCCACATCCTCAACAGTGTCCTTTATATGTAGCTTCCAAGGATGCATAGAGTGTGAACTAATTCTTAGGTTCCATCCAAATAGGTCATTTTTTAAATTTACATTATTTATAGTCTACCTTTCTCACTGAGAAGATGGATTATATAGTATAAGTTAATGTGATCAATGACTGGGATATTCAATAAGTAATGCAATTGGATAAAGAAAGCAGAAATGTGAAGACAAGCAGAAATCTGATATAGAACTGGAAAAAAACACTGAAACAAAGCACAAGCAGATTGATATGACATATTAAACAGTGTGGAACTATCCAATGGGAGCACACTTGCAGCTACAGAGAGTACATAGTAGTATATTACAGACAGTACACCATAGTATACTTGTCCTTTACCAACACATCTCTCTGAACCATTTCCTTACAGCACAAATCTATTCAGTTTTGCATAGTTTCTGGAAAGCAAGGAGAGTGGTAGCTTTCCTGACCTCTTCAGGCAGGCCATTCCATAAGGTGTGGGCCATTACAGAGAATGCACATGTACAAGCAACTGTTTTTTGCCTAGCTTCTGGGCGGCACATGCTGAAGGCCAGTTCAGAGAACGGAGTTGCCATGGTGGGGCATAGGGAGAGAAGTAGTTCTGCAAATATGAGGGGCTGAATCCACACGTACCAGCATAGCACTACACTGTCAGGTTGCCAGCGTCTTCCTAGGGTGATTTCTGACGTCATCGTGCCATGATGCCACTCTTGTGACGCGATGATGTCAGAAATTGTGCCAGGAAGATGCTGGCATTCTGACAGTTTAGTGCTATGCAGGTACGTGTGGATTCAGCCCAAGGCCATATGTGATGTCATAATAGGGAGTTGGAGCAAATTCTCTATTAGCATACTCTGCCTATTCCAGCACAAAGGGGTCCACTGCTGGTGGTCCTCTCAAGGACCCCAATATCCTACCACTGGTAGTGTCATTGAGGCAATTAATATGTTAGGCACCTCCTTCATCAGTGAGCATACTGTTGTTACAGGGAAAGGATAAAGAATGAACATCTTACAGCATTAAAAACTATTATTTCTCCATTATTGTTTTCTCCAGTACTGTAGGGTTTGGGGGGTTCAAACGTCTACAGAGTCAAAACAAAAGCAGCAGATTAAATGCCCATGTCTGAGAAAAAACACTCTGTGTAAGATTAGAATCCACCCTGCCTCTGTGCCTTATTCCTTTCTTTCTTTCTTTCTTTCTTTCTTTCTTTCTTTCTTTCTTTCTTTCTTTCTTTCTTTCTTTCTTTCTTTCTTTCCACTGTTAACATGGAAAGTGGAAGGAGGGGTAACCCTCCTTGTCAGTTGGCTGTGAGTTAATTTGAAGCTCTTGCCAAAGGTGTCATAATCTGTAGTTATGTTACAGGCATGAGCCTGTTGGAACTTGGCATGCTGAGTTGGCAAGGCTGTCAAAGTGTTTGTTTAACACTCATTTCTCTCAGTCTGCTTCCACACAGAAATGCTGGCAATGAAAACCTAGACAGTCTCTCCCCTCCACCCCATCTGATCAGTTGCAGGGTGATAAGACCAGAGTCAGAAGAGCTGTTAGTGCTCATGAAAGAAGCATTCAGAAATTGCCTTCATTCAGAAGATAAGTGAAGCAAATTTGGTGGGGAACCTCACAAGCCTTAAGGTCCTTCTAAGTAATAATAAAAGCACAAATTCTAAAACATAAAAAGAACAGAGGAGCCACTAAGAGATGGTGCCTTCTACAATCACATGAATTAGTTTAACTGTTCGAAGGCCACAGTTCTTCAGAAGGCCTGCAAAGATAGTGCCACCATTATTTCTTGAGGAAAGGAATTCCACAGACTCACAGTGCAGCTGAAAAGACCCTCCAGCAAGTCCTAGTAAAATAGGTTAATGGAGAAAGGCCTCCTCTAATGATGGTAAAGCTTGGGAAGTTTTATACAAGAGATTTGGATTTGATCGTAAAAATCTGAATATATTTTCTCCTAATTTATTGGGGGGGGGGCTTAATTCATGGATACAGTTGGATTTAGGGAGGTTGAGGGTGGACAAGTAGTAGAACTATTGCAGTTATCAAGTTTATACTTCAAATGGGGATGAATAAAGTGACAATCATATGGGATTCTTCACTGGGGTTGCTAACTTCGATTTGGGAAATTCCTGGAGGTTTTACGGGTGGAGCCTGGGGAAGGAGAGGTTTGGGGAGGGGAAGGACCCCAGCAGGGTACAATGGTCCCCAAAAGGGAGCTGTTCAAATGGTCCACCTACAGAGACTCATTAATTCTTCTGGATTCCAAAATGCTCTGGGGAATTTTAGGATTCCAAGCACATGTTCTGTTAGGGCTGCAGTGGGAGCTTGGAACAAGAAGCTCCTCAGAGCTATTGAGAAGATTGCTCCTCACGGACCTCTCCCATTCTTGGAGGCAGAAGCCAGCCCTGTGGTTTTCCATGGAGTTGGGTAACCTAAAGAAGACTGGCAGACATCTAAGACACTGATAGAAAACCTGGACTGAATCTGATAAACCATGCTACAGAGCCCATTGGAAGACCTATGAAGCAGCGGTGAAAGAGGTAAAGAAACATTACTTCTCTGTGACTAATGCATCAGCTGATTCACGACCATCCAAACTGACTCCTAAATCTGAACCTATACAATCTCAAAGTTTTTTGCTGATAAAATAACACAAGTATGCTCTGATCTGGAGGCCAGCTGTAATAAGAAGAAATCCTTAATATCCATCTGGTTCACTTATGGACCATTTTGTCTTAGTCACAATGATGGATATTGACAGGATTCTGTGAAGTCCACCATTTGTATATTGGATCATTGCCCATCTAAGCTGCTAAAAAAATGTAAGAACCACATAAATAAGCCCTTGATGTCTATCATAAATCAGTCACTAACTCAAAAAGGTGGTTATCACCCACCAGTTAAAAAACTGAACCTAGACAAAAATGATGTGCCAACTATTGCTCAGTCTCTAATCTTCCCTTTCTAGGTAAAGTGATTGAGAGAGAAGTAGCAGATCAGCTCAGGGTCTTCTTGCATAGCTCTTGTGCTGTGCACCTTTTTCAGTCCGGTTTCAGGTCAGGCTATGGAACGGAGATTGCACTGGTGGCTTTAGTTGATGATTTCCATATGCTTCTTCATCATTCTTCTTTGTTGCTCCTCCTGAATCTACAGCTTTTGATACAGCAGACCATGGCATCCTGTTAAGGTGTTTGGAGAGAAAAGTAGGTATTAGGAGATGTTCCTTGAACTGGGTTTAAAATGTTCCTCGTGAAATGGACTCAAAAGTTTGCAGATGGCCAGCTATCTCCAGAGTGGGAATTATCCCCCTCTTATCCCCTATGTTATTCAACTGCTATGTAAAGCCTTTAGGAAAATTCATTCATAGCTACAGAATTTGATGCCATCAATATGCAGATGATATTCAGCTCTGTATCTCTGTATCCAAATGTTCTGGTGATGCAGTAGACATCTGGAGTCACTGCCTGACTGCTGTGGTCAAATGGTTGAATGCGAACAAACTGAAACTGAACCTGGACAAGATGGAAGTGATGCTGGTTGGAAAAGCAGAGATCTTGAAGGACATTATGCTCCCCTCTTTCAAAAGAGTTCAATTGACCCTTGCCAACTCTGTAAAGCCTAAGAGTTATACTGGATACAACATTGCTGCTAGAGAAGCAAGTAAATACAAATGAAAGTCCTTTCAACTCAGTCTAGCCCAGAAGATAGCATCTACCTTGACAAAATCACTCTGGCCATGTGGAACCATGCCATAGTAACATAGTAACAGACTAGGCTACTGTAATGGACTCCACATAGGTCTCCCCTTAAAGTCAACTCAGAGAATCCAGTTGGTGTAGAACACCACAGCACAGTTATTATTGAAAGCTAGACAGAGCATGCATGTTATTCCCATTCTGAAGTCACTCCATTGGCTGCCCTTCAGTTACTGGCCTGAATTCAAAGTATTGGCTGTCACATGCAAAGCCATTTATAGACATGGTCCTTCATACTTACAGAATCACTTCTCTCCTTATACTCTGCCACAGGAGATTTGCTCATCTGAACAGAACTTTCCGCAGGTGTCACCTGGCACATGGGCAAAATCAACAGCTTCCCATACATGTGCATTCTCTATGATGCCCCACACCTTATGGAACTATCTACCTGAAGAGATCAGGAAATCTCCCTCTCTCCTGGTTTTCTGCAAACTGTGCAAGTCAAAATTATTTAGGAGAGCTTTTTTAAACAGGTAAGAGGGCTGTACTGTAAGGAAATAGTTTACAATCTCTGAAGATGCAGTAAAAAGAAAATTTTCTGCCCAGAGAACATTTACACACCAAACTAATATTAGCTTCATAACCACTTTAACTGCCTTGACTTACTCCCAAGGAATCCTAGGAATTATAGTTTGATGTTGAGAATTTGCACCTACAATTCCCATTGATTCCTATGAAGCTGGAATGGCTATCAAACTAATTTAAGTCTATTATGCAGAGACGACCTAGGGAAATTTGTTCCTACATAAAGTCAGAGTCAAACTATACATTGATGGCAGAGTTACATGACTGGATCTCACAATGTGTGGAGGGGATTTTTTTTCTTTTTTTGCCTCAGATAAATTACAGAGAGATGATATGGTTTGGAGCTGGGCTAATCGTCTACAGATGGCCAAAAAAAAAAAGACAAAAAGGATGGGGATAATAACATTGACACATTTTCAGTGTTGGAGAACCTGTGTGGTATAATGGTTAGGGATCTGGGAATCCCAGGTTTGAATCCCCACACTCTGTCATGGAGGTTCATTGGGTGAGCTTGGGCCAGTCACACATTCTCAGCCTAGTGTTGTGAGGATAAAATGGAGGAGAGGAGAACTATGTAAGCAGCTGTGGGTCCCCACTGGGGAGAAATGAGGGTTATAATTTAGAAAAGTAAAATAAAGTAATTAATTTTCAGTCATAGATGCATATTTAAACAGAAATAGAATTCAACATAGTACTAGTTCCATTAGGTCTTTATTCTGCCTAGGCATTAACTGCTGATGTGCAGTTTTCCAAATCCCTGCTCTCTCTCCTTATAGGTCATCATCATAAATAGAGGTGTACACCAAAAGAAAAATTCTTACAACTTTGGATCCAGGCCTCAGAGGCAAAATTTTTACCGTGATTGTTTATTTCTGGGTAGGACATTACCAATTCAGATTCAAATCTGTGTGTGTTTTTTGGGCTCTGAAGTTCTGGGACCATTATTTTCAATAGGGGAAATGTACAAGAGTCTAGGGCAGCTGTTTATAAAGATAATGGCACTAAATTTGCACAGAACACAGTCCTTCATCTAATCTAAAGCCTCCTAAGTTTCAAGCAGATCAGACAAAGGTGATCGATTTTACAGACCACCAAAACAGGCTTCTCTGTGTGGAGCTGTACTAAGTTCTCTCTTCTAATTCCTAAATTGGCTGTCAAGCAGCAGCCAACAGGAGAGCTTCAGCTGACCACCAGCATTTTTTAAAAAGTCCTGTCTGCATCAGTTCATTTCTCTACTCTTAACGTGATGTGACTGACAATAAAGAATGTTTACCTTTCCACTGAAAACTCTCCATTTGCCATTCTTCCTTGTTGGAGATAGTTGCCTGTTTCTTTTTAAAAAGTGAGAAAAGCTTCCATTGCAGACCCCCCCATTCCATCAGTCTGCTGTTACTCCCTATGGGGAACTTTATTGGGATGGGTGGAGTCACTGTTTTAAATTGCAGCAGAGCGTCTTCTGCCACCAAGTTTCAAGCAAACTGGACAATGGGTTTGAATTCTACTGGGCCCTTAACAAGCCCAGGCTTTCTATTTTCTGAGGAGATAAAACTCTTTCAGCACTCCACAAAGGACAGCAGAAGACGAATGGCAGCTCTCTGCAGCTTGGGATTGGCTGGGAGTGCTCTGTGCCCTTCCCTTGCAAAGGTATGATTGGAAGAGAAGAACTCCTTTGTCCAAGAAAACAGCAGAATCAAAGAAAAACACATGCTCGTGCTGCATGACTTGTAAGCTTCAGAACTTGGGAGGGAAACGGATTTTGGGGGAAGTGTGTTTTTTTTCCCCAAGCATCTTGGATTTGTGTTACTGTTCTGGGAAATCAAGCTGATAGTGATTTGAAATAGTGATTTCCATAAATATTTTTGGCTCAAGACTTACATTCCACACACCTCTAATCTTAAATTCATTCTGTAAAAGTCTGATTAGCTTCAGCAGCCCTTCTCCCAATTTCAGGAGCTCTGCTCACCCTGTGGCTACTCAAAATTTTAGCCATTGGAATTTTACTGGACAGAAGCAGAACCTGGACATTTTTAGAGGACAGTACTAAAGAACAAAAGGCTGTCCTGTAAACAATGAGGACACCTGTCCATCCTAATTGGGACTCCAATCCCAAGGAAGGGGGTAACGTTAATTTTTTTCCCCGAGTCAATAAAAAATGACCACCTCTAGCAGACTTAAGACATGGTAGAGAGGAAAAAAGCACAGGGGCAAGATTAAAGCATCCTTCCTCAAGGACTACAGCACCAATCCACTCCAAGATTTCTAGTAGTAAAAACAGCTCAGCATTCCAGTGTTTCCAACATCATGTGTATTCTCATGTATATAGGTATAGTGGCTAGAGTGTTGGACTAGGATCTGGAAAACCCAGGTCTCAATCCCCTTAATGACTTGGAGCAGTTACATATGCTCAGCCTAATCAACCTCATAGGGTTGTTGTGAAGATAAAATGGAGAAAATGAGAACAAAGCCACTTTGAGTCCCTATTAGAGATAAAGGAGGGGTACACATGAAGTAAATAAATAGTTTTCTTCTTCTCACTGTTGTTCCAGGTGCAATTTTAGGTTCAGCAGTTGAGAAATGTGGGGGGGGGGTCAAAGTTGTGTTAACAATCAATGGCCCAAATGTATTGTATTTTTAAAGAACTTTTATCTTATTTGCTTTGTGTAGCTCATTGGGAGCTGAGATGTGGGAGCTCCAGGGAACAATCAACACACGTAAGGTCCGGAAAACTGTTCCCATTACTTTCCTAAATGTCACTTCTGCTGTTTCTCCCCAATAGTCAGTTTATTCTTTTCTCACAAGAAAGTAAGACGAAAATCAATCACCAGACATTGGATGAAAATCTGCACAGTCATATGGTTTGCCTTGCTTGTCACCAAAATAGGCATCAGCGCATTGCAAAGCATTAAAGCAGCTGAGAGTGTCCCTCAACCTTTAGTACAGAACAGCAATTTGGTACAAGATGAACCCAGTTCAGTTATGTCCTGTACATGCCAGATTTATCAATCTACTTTTTCAAAAAATGAGGAAAGGTAATCAGGAGGATCAAACAAATTTCACAAAAGTAAGGGCCTGGACTCAAAGTCTCAGCTGTGACCTATTATCCTCCCCTCCAATGATCATGTTACTGATCAAACATTTTAAAGCCGTATATTGCTTCAATGTGTGTTAATATAGCAGGAATTACATGCCAGACTGCACTGACAAAATTGTTTCTCTGTGGCTATGAGTCAACAACCTCTTATCTCAACCCTAAAATTAAAAAATATTGTGCTTAGTTTAGGTTTGATGCCTGACAAAGATATTGCCAAGTCTTGCTAAATCACAGATTAAGCGTGCAAAGAAGGCTCTGACCACACAAATAGATAGCATGAATGTGGTTGCTACTAGCCTCCAGGTGAAGCTTAGAGATCTCCTAGAATTATAACTGATTTCCAGGCTACAGAGATCAGTTCCCCTGGGAAAAAATGGCGGCTTTGGAGGATGGACTCTATGGCATTATATCTCACAGATGACATCCCCTCTCCATACCCCATCCTCCCCAGACTCCACCCCCAAATCTCGAAGAATTTCCCATCCTAAAGTTTACAATTGTAAACTTGGAGCAACTACAAGGAATCAATCAATTAGTAAGGCTGTGGCTCAGTCGCAGAGCATCTGCTTGTATCCAGAAGGTCCCAGGTTCTATCCCTGGCATGTGCAGCTAAAGGGGTTAGGTAATGGGTGATGTGAAAGACTTCTGTTGACCCAGGAAAGCCACTGCCAATCTGCATACAGTACTGACTTGATGGGCCAGAAGTTCTAATTCAGCATAAGGCAGCTTCTTGTGTTCATGTATTCATTCAAGGCTGGCCTGAACATACAGGCAAACCAGACTTATATTAGAATTCAACAGAGGTGAATTCTTTTCACTACATAAGATTAATGAAGAGTTTAATAAATCAATAAAAGTATTCATTTCCACATTGTTCATTTAAGGTGCCAAATAAATAAAGATTAACGTTGATTCTAGACTTCTCATTATTCTCTATACTGAATGTAAGGTGGAAGGTCATCATAATTCATATTGGGCATTTAAACTCTTGGGTCAGACTTGCAACCAATCAATTAATTATAAAATTATAAAAGCATATTCATGTTGTCCATGCTAAGAATAACGTATATCTTGTTGCTCCATGGACCATGGTTTAGTGGTTAGAATGTTGGCTGAGGATCTGTGAAACCCAAGTTCAGATCCTGGCTAGATCATGGTGTCCGGGGTCTGAGCCCCAGCCCCCAGACTTGACAAGAGGGAACAGCAGGTCAACCGGGCTGACGGGCAAACAGAGGGGGCAGCCAGCAGCCAGCAGGTCAACCGGTCAGCCAGCAGACAGTAGGTCAACCGGTCTGACTGGCAAGCAGAGGGGGCAGCCTGGGGGCAGCAGGTCATCCCCTCCCACGGGCAAATGGAGCCAGAATCTGCCGGCGCCAGGGGCAAGAGGCAAAGGCCCAGGGCCTCAGGAGTCAGGGGGAGACAGAGAGAAACCAGCAAGTCCCACTCCCCTGGGGAAGGAAAGGGGACTAAGCAAGGCAGAAGGGGGCAAAGGCAGAGGGATTGGGGGCCCAGCAGTCACCCACCCAAAGACCTTACCTAAGGAGGAGAAGCAGCAGCAGCCCCAACAGCCCAAAGCCACGCCCCAGCTAGAAAATAGTAGCCTGGCCCAGGAGTTGCCAAAAGCCAAGCCACTCCAGGTGGGGCTATTGAAGGCACTCTGCAGGAAGCCCTGGGCAACCAGCCAAGGAGCCGCAGCTGGACCCACCTTCAGCCATCAGCTCAGCCAGGGAGGCCGGGCTGCTAGCCAGGGGACTGCAGCTGGACAGGCCTTCAGCAATCAGCCAAGGCAGGGAGGCTGGGCAGCCAGGGAACAAGGCACAGCTGGTGCTGGTCAGTGGGGCCAGATCAGCTACCCCAGCTGCAACTGCTTGGTGCAGCCCGAGACCAGGCTGGAAGAGGGGTGGGGCAGTAGAAGGAAGCCCTATAAAAGCTGGCTGGGAAGAGCCCTGTGGTGGTGGGTGTGAGTGAGGAGTGATGATGTGGAGTGAGAGCGGTGCAATGCAAGAGTGGAGGTTTGGAGGAGAGTTCTGGAAGGAGGGGATGAAGGAGGACACAGGGGGCAAGCAGGCCAGGTTGAGCAGGCCAGCGAGTGGACTGAGAGGGAGTCTGGGTGAGGTATACCGCCCCTCCTTTCACAGAGCAGGGTCCTGCAGCATCCCTGGCCCCCCTATGACATCAGGAGCAGACCGCCCAATGCCACGCCCAGTGGCAGCGGCGGCAAGCCCTGACACATGGAAGCCTGCTGCATGTCTGCGGGCTGGGGTTTTGCTAGCCATCCACTGGCCAACCCCAGGATCTTTTCAGGTGATGAAGGGGTAATGTTAAAGCACATACTGCTGCAATGTCACTTCCGGTTGTGTACCAGCTTATGTAAAACCACAGAGATTTGGGAAATTCCTAGATTGTCACCACAATGCCATGATTTGAGTATAGTGGCACCTTAGATGCCAACATGATTTTCAAAGTGTAAGCTTTTGAGAGTCAGAGCTTCCTTCTTCAGACACCATGACATCAGTTCTGGGTACATAACTAGAAGTGATGTTGCTGTGATGCCACGTTTTTCTTTATTTTGCTCCCACTGTTCTAATGAGCATCAGCAGGAGCCTGAAGTAGTGGGAGCTTTGGCTGCTCTACTTTGAGCCAGTTACACACTGTCAACCTAGCCTACTTCACAGGGTTGTTGTGAGGGTAAAGTGGAGAATATTGCAAGCCATTTTGGGTATCCCTTAGGGAGAAAACCATTCCTCATAATATTTTTCTAGTCAGTTGTCTATAATGTTTGAAGTGTTGGATAAGGACCAGGAAGCTTTCTGCATGACTTTAGGCCAGCCATCTATCTCATAGGATGGTTGTGAGTGCAAAATGAATTAGTGGAGAGTCATGTATGTTGACACCCAGGATTCCTGGGATGAAGAGAAGAGTAAATGTGATAGATAGGTAAATTAACATGATGTTGCAAAGTTTAGTTACTGCCCCTGCCAGGGCCAGCCCAGCTCCGAACAGAGGGATGTCCTCAATCCATGTTAGACAGATGGGAGGCGCCACAATCTCAGTTAGGCTGTCTGAGCCCCACAAAAGGCAGGCCCAAATAACACTGCTATGAGTGGTCACATGCAGGCATAAGCAGCCACCAAGACCAAACATATGGCTGTTGGTAGCTGCTGCCTTCATGAGCAGGAAAACAAAAACAGCTACCATTACCATAAAAAGATGACTCCCAATAGTGAGTCTGCTCTTTCTCCTTTCCCCCCTCTGTCAGATATGAGGCCTTTTGCTTCCCAATCTGCTCCTCATCACCAGGGGCGGGGCAGCAATCAGCTATAGTGGGACTGAAGGGAACCCACTTGCACCCTTCAGCTGCTACCCTGAAGCCACTGCCACTTGCCAGAATTCCAGAGATAGCAAAGATTGGCAACACAGTGCTGTGGCAGCTGAGCAGTCTGGCCCTCCAGCATGCTTGCCCCACCCCACAAGTGCCCTGGTTGCCCCAGGGCTAAGACTGCCCTGTTTCCCTCCTTCAGTTGGAATAAGACAGGAATGGAATGCAGAATGCCAACTGGACTGATTTCATCAGAAGTCTGGGAGCCGAACTACACGATACGAATGACATGCGAATGGACTTACACGTGTCTTCCTGTTGCTTTCTTCTACACTCGCCAGCCCGGCCAGACTGTGCTTGATCCCGTGTCTGTGCTGGCACGGATTTCTTCTGCGCTCCACCAAGACGCAGGAATGGTATCCCATCATGCACCACCAGTTTGCACATGCTTAAACTGTCCCCTGAAATCATCCTTTGTCTCCTATTGCCTTTCTGTGTGGGAAGAGGGAAGCGGAAGAGAAACAGAATCTCCACTCTGCAACGGCGACTCAATAATATGGTCTACAGACACTCACCAATGTAAACCTCTTTTCTGCTGACACGTGCACAGAGCAGAGCCACGGACACAAGTTCATCAGGGGTAAAAGAGACACAAGAAGTGAGGAAAAACCGCATCTGGCCACTCACATAGACTCATGTAATTCATCTCGTCTAGTTCGGCTCTGTGTTGAGTTGCCAACCAAGTGGGCCCTGGAGTTCTCCCAGAATTACAACTGATCTCTAGACTACAGATATCTGTTCCCCTGGAGAAAATGGCAGCTTTGGAGTATATACTGTATGGCATCACATCTCTGCTGTGATTTCTTACATCCCCAAACTCTTCCCTTCCCAGGCTCCGCCCCCAAATCTCCAGGAACTTCCCTACCCAGAGTTGACAACCCTAAGTTCATGTCAGACTTCAAGGCACTGAATGTTTCTGCTTTCCTTGAGAGGCAATGGGATACTGCTGAACAAGCAGCTGCTGACATCCTGTCTTGAAAACTGTTTACAATATAGAAAAGACATTTCTTTTTTTAAATAAAACCATGTGACCCTGCTCAAATTGCTTAACTTCTAGGCAAATCAATTTCCTAGCTGCAACAATACTGCTTTGCCACAGTTGTATTCTCTGAAGAACCATATTAATTAAATTAATCCCGTGGAACTATACCCATTAATGTTCTGAGGAGTTTTTATACTTGCTGTTTGGAGAACTTTATTTGGAAGGCATTGTAAAAGCATAACAAGTTATATTTATTAATTATCTGCATCACTTATCTTTGGCTAGCAGGCAAGAGTTTTCCAAACAAATATTCCAGGTTTCATGGAGTATAGTTAGGCAACATGGCTACCCATTCCTAGAGTCAAGAAATTTGACATTAAAAACAAAAGATACATTTATACTCCAGAGATAGCCGGGGATCAGTGGCCATTTCTTCTTCCTCCTGAGTAACTCTAGGTAAAATTTCCATTAAGGCCACCTGAGATGATCAGAGGAGGATGGCACAGAGACAAGAGAAACAGAGTTCTCTAAGAGGGAATTCCCAGCACTCTCAACAAACTAAAATACTGGCTGATAAAATGACTGCAGTTAAATGGTTAGTAGCTGGAATCTGGGCAAGCTTGAATTAGCATCAAAGCCATAAAGTATGGATCAATCATAAAACCAAACATTAAAAGCCGGGCAGAAGATGCATGTTTTTACCTAGTGTTTGAAACAGCTAACAAAAGTATTATGTGCATAACACAGTCTGTGAGCTGTCTTTTTGGATAAATGGACATTACCACCATGGACAGAAACCAGAAGGTGTGAGGAGTGGAGGTACCATGAAGAAATGACAGCTTGAAGTTGATTCTATGTCAGAATTTTGTAGTTATGTGACAAGGCACTCACTATACTATTCACAGATTCATCTTGGGAAAGAGATATGGTCAGGAAAAAAGTGTAGTATACAAGTTAGAGTGTTAAACTAGAAGTGAGGGACCCAAATTAACACTGAGCTTTGAAACTTGCTGGATTGGTTGTTGTGAAGATAAAATGGAAGAAGGGAGAAACATACCCTGAAATCCTTGGAGGAAAGAGGGATTAAAATTTTTAATAAATTATTTGTTCCACTGTGCTTTTTCTACATGGATATGCTTTATCCATTGTGTGATTGGCAACTATTAGAATTTTCAGTCTGTATTCACCAAGTTCAGCATTCACTGCAGACACTTATAAATTAAAATATGTCCACATGAATTTTCATATATAGATTCCCAGAGCCCAGGTGAGTTAATCTGCCCAGCTGTTTCAAACTTTTTTTTTCATGTTCTCCCCCAGGGGGAAGCAGAACACCAAGAAGAAACATTTCTTCTAAGATCACTGGGTAAAGGATTGAGGAATTGCCTTCCAAAAAGTATTGCAGTTTTTCCATACACATTGGTAATGGATATTGTACTGGCCAATGAAAGAACAGACATATGAATCTGCATAAAGAGCAGGGTGTTCCAGGGAAATCTTTGTGAGAGGCTTTTGTAGCTATCATTACCTTTAAAAGAAATCTTGAAGACTTTCTTTCAACAGCTTCCCTTTCTGTTGAATGGTGAGGGAGAGGAGAAAAGACACCCCAAAAGCAACACAAAAGCTTTGCTTATGTTCAGCTGAACAATTAAGTCATACCTCCTTTCTCCAAAACATAATGATGATCTAAGTTTGGTCAGTGGAACTTTGTGCTGCTGTGTTGATGTTTATATACGTATTTTAAACTGTGTACATTTGGATGTTTTTATGGTTGCTAATTTATAATAACTGTTTTATATATTTTAACCACTTATGTATCTGTAATCCGCCCTGAGCCTGCTGGAAATGTGGGGAGAGTGGAATATAAATAAATAAATAAATAAATAAATAAATAAATAAATAAATAAATAAATAAATAAATAAATAAATAAATAAATAAATTCAGATATTTTTGAGATTATTCACAAGACTGGGAAATATTCTTTGGCAAACTACACATTGCAATCAGATTCACGGAGCAGAGCTAAAAGCTATTGTGGAAGGATGAAATTTTTTAGGGAAAAGTTTGAGTGAAGGTTCTGCTTAACCCTTTCACCGGAGGTCATCTTCCCACTAACAATTCTCCACCACTGTTTTTTTTTCCTTGACAAGGGATTCCATATGTATTTTCACAAGAGGCAGTTTGGTGTAGTGGTTAAGAGGAGCAGGACTCTAATCTGGAGAACCAAGTTTGATTCCCCACTCCTCCGCTTGAAGCCAACTGGGTGACCTTGGGTCAGTCACAGCTCTCTCAGAGTATCTCAGCCCCACCCACTTCACAGGATGATTATCATGAGGATAATAATAACACACTTTGTAAAGCATTCTGAATGTGGTGTTAAGTTGTCCTGAAGGGTGGTATATAAATCAAATGTTGCTATTGTTGTTGTTATGCAGCTGGAACCCCATGGGGGAACAAACTGTGGTAAGGAGGACTATTTTAAGCAGAAAACATTGTCAATGGGGAAAGGGTTAATTACTTCCTCCTCCTCCTCCCCCCTCCCAATGCACATCCACTCAGAATCAGAAGATTAATATGTTTTCCCACGTTTTTTTAGTATTATGATTTTTAATGTCAGATTTACATATACTTACTCTTTTGCCTAGGAATTGACCTGTTTTGGACAATGAAGAGAGTGGAAGGGCATTGTTGACACTTGATGACAGCATATATAACATTGGGCTATGAACAAGTGAACTGAGATGGTGTAACTGGTGTTAGGTCCAGTGATTCCGCTGTTGGAGTGAATATGGGGACAGAGTTGGTATCTTGAGTTGTTGCAGGCCCTAGTCCCAGAGTCCGTGTCCATGCTAGGAAGTATATTATTGTGAGTGAGAAGTTATTTAAGATTAGGTTGCTGCCTGTAGGCAAAAAAAAAAAGGTTTGCCTCCCAATGCTTGTGAAAAAAGAGTATCATTGTCTAGCATAGGTTGTAAGTCATTAATGATGTGCTGAACTGGTTTGAGTGAGAATTATATGTGACCACTAGTCCTGTTCTGTTGTTTTGTTTGGGCCTATCTTTTAGGAGGTTATCCCTTGGAATCATTCTGGCTTTGAGAACCTGTTTCCTTATTACATCAGGTGGGTGTTGTAATTCCAAAAATGTCTGTTATAGATCCTACAGGTGAGAATACAGCTTAGCAGTAGATGATGGATCATTTGGTATGTTTAGAATGGTGACTGGATGTGTGTAGGTATGCCAATCAGTAAGATTCCTGTATAAGGCTGTATAGTGGTGTCTAGAAAACGTACTTGTGTGGTTCATGTCAGGTTGATGGTGATATGGAAGTTGCTGAAGGCCCAGTGAAGTTCCTCCAGAGCTTCTTTACCGTGAGTCCAGATGATTAAAAGGTCATCAAGTACAGGAGGAGTGTTAGTGGCTGGGAGATGACAAAGCACTGTTCCAAGTCAGTCATGAAAATGTTGGCATATTGTAGAGCCATGCAAGTGCCTGTGGCTGTGCCATTGATCTGAAGGAATAAATCTTCACCAAATCTGAGGTAGTTGCAAGTAAGAACCGACTGGCAGAGCTTGGTAGCGAGGTCAGCTGTGACGTTGTCAGAGATGGTATTCCAACTCTCTTGTAGTCCATCTTTGTGGGGGATGCTGGTGTACAGAGACTCAACATCTATGGTGGCCCAAAAGTGGCTGTTCCTCAAACAAAGAAGCTTCAAGGTCAGATTACAATGTGAGACTGCTGCATCTGAGTTCATTTACAAATTCAGAATAATGGAATCCCCAGGGCTGAATAGGATTCTTATCTCAAGCTGTATTGTATCGTTACATCCTGACTCCCTTCTTTGTTTCACTCCTCGTGCCACTTGCTATGCTGCAGCATAGAGGTTAAGAGATTTGACTGAAAATCAGCACTCTGCTGGTTTGAATCCCACTACTTCCATGAGCTCAGTAGGTGGCCTTGGGTAAGCCACTCCTCTCAGCCCCAGCTCCCCAGCTGTACTGTGGGGATAATAATAACACTGACTTTGTTCACCACTCTGTCTAGAAAAGTGGTATGTAAGCACAGTTATTATTGTCCTCATACTGGTGGCTGGAGATAAGTCTGGTATGTAATTTTTTTATAAAGTCATCTGCTGAGTAAGCTTTGAGTTGGAAGCTTCCAGTTTCTAGAAACAGACTGTAGTGACATGACTATCCACTCCATGACTATACACCCAAATCAACCTGTATTCACCAAACAGACAAAAAGCTACATTGTGTGTGTGCCACAGGATTGATAAGTCACATACATTCCCCATTCCTTCAGCATTTCCTCAGTGAGGGGAAGATTGCTATACTGTTTATCAGTGTGAAATTAATCAGATTCATAAGACCATCCCATTGTTATCACACCCTTCCTTCCAGGAGCTCAGGGTAATGTACAAGTTTTTTCCTTTATTATAACCTTACAATAATCCTTTAAGGTAGATGAGGCTAAGAGAGTGTGCCTGGTCCAAGATCCCCCAGAGAGTTTTTAACTAATTAGGGTTCTCAACCTGGATCTCCCCAGTTGTGCTCTTACACTTTCACCACTACATCAAACTATCTTGTGTGTAGTATCAGTAAATTCAAGCTTATTATTAACAATATCTATCTAATGCATCAGGCCTGCTTAGGCTGTGAGCAGTTCACCAGCCTTTGGTCTCTTCTTACAGTCTACCTACATGCCCAGAAGGGTAAAAACAAGGATGGGGAGATAGCTAGGCTTTCAAGCTACACAACACAGCATGCAAGCTGCATTTCAGCTTGGTGGGTCACAAGTTTTCTGAGGCTGGTCTATAATGCTCACTAAGTACACATTTACAAATACCCAGAAGTGCTATGATTATTGCTGCATTACTCTGTATCGGTGACATCATTGTTATATGAAACTTCATTCATTCATTCATTCATTCGTTCGTTCGTTCGTTCGTTCGTTTCTTCGTTCCTTCGTTCCTTCGTTTGTTTGTTTGTTTGTTTGTTTGTTTGTTTATAGTCCACAGCCATCAGGCAGTGGCCCAAGATCTCTACTGCATCACACAGTGATTTGGGTAGTGAGATATAGAGATAGATACTATCTGCATATTAATGGCATCCAATTCCATAGATATGAATGAGTTCTCCTACATAGAGATTGAATAACAGCAGGGATAAGATTTGGGTCCATCCCATGAGAAATAATTTAACCAGTCCAAGGCACAACCTTTGTTACTGTTTTAAAAGCCAAGTTTAATAAGATACATCACTTACCAGGTTCTTTAAAAAGCAGGTCATGTGGGACTCTCCTTGTTCAGGGGGCGTGGCATGACAGAGCTCCTATATCTCTGGGCATCTGTGCACAAGAGATACAAGACAGCTGAGGCAGCTTGAGAAGAAAAAGCTTTCTGTTGTTTTCTTGTGTGGTTTCTCTCATTCTAAAAGCAGGTGGAACATTTGGGTTCTCCAAGTGCCCTGATGAATACTGTGGATAGTGGCAGCCTACAAAAAAAACAGATCGATACATGTGTGTTTTAGGTTTTGAAATTTAAAAAATAATTAAATAATGTTGTAATTATTTTATTACTTTTCTCCCCCCAAATATATAGAGTTTTTAAATCTACTATGAAGTTGCTAAGAAAATCAGATTTGTGAAGCAACTGATTGGAAGCACCAGTAATTTCTATCCATGGAACACAACTTCCTTGCCTCCCCTTTCTTGCTGCACACAAAATACTTCTTGAAATGCTGCTTCTGGGGAACAAGGGACCCTCAGAAACAGCATAAAGTAGAGTCAGAGGTCTGCTGCATGAGGGCAAATCAGAGAAAATTCCCTTCTTCTGTCCATGGATCCCATTATACACAAACATATATATAAAAAATTGACAGTAGTAATTATAATTATTATTCATGCTAGATATGGAGGGGTTGTGATTATTATTATTACTCATAACCAGATTCTTGTTTTAACTGATCAATAAAACTGAAGTTTTAATTTTGCTTTTAAAAGTACCTCTCAAAGTCAGATATGTATATGGACCTTAGAAAATAGATGTCAAAGGCCAACTTTGAATTCTGAAATCGCTGCCATACATCAAAAGAGTGTATTGAATTTCATCTCAGTTCTGATTACAGCCTGGCCTCATTGGTATAATTTACATTGCAAAAGTCCATGGCAAAACCGCAAATTCCAAGCAAAGGTTTGCTTTGGAAATATAGTTAGCTAATTTGAATGCACTGATTCTCTCCCTTGTTCTTTGTTTCTTGATCTGTGGTGGCTAAGGAACAATTTCTTCAGAGCGTATTTCTTGTTCCAGACATTATTTTTAATCCAGTTTTCCTCCTAGCAGATACTTCCCTCTACTCACCTTTAATTTTTATATCTTTGTATATATTCACTCTGCTGCATAAGCCAATAGAATTCTGTTCATGTTTGTCACCTAGCTAAGCTGAATTCTGAAGCTTAACATTAATTCAGCTGATCTCCAGGTTCCACAAAGGCAGGCTTTGTTGTGGTTGTTTTTGCCATGGGCATGCATGGGGGCGCACCTGTGCCTCTGTGCGTTACTGTATGGGGGGGGGTCATTGCTTGATACTCTCTCTGACCTGCAAGTCCAGAATACCTGACCCATCAGGAGTTTACTCAACTTGGCCTCATCTACATTATAAAACAAGAGTCATTGAGGCTTCTGAATCTCTTCTGCTCCCAAATCACCTGGCAGAGACCAAGCAACTGTTAGGCAATCCTTCATTCGGAGCTGCTGCTGCATAACTGCTACCAATAATGACAGTTACCACATCATCACAAAACCATACTTCCTGAAGTGACATGCCCCCCTCCCATTCTCTTCCACACACATTTGCCTTCAGAGAACTGCTCAAGTATTAGAGGGTGATTTGCATTATTTAGTCAAGTGAGAAGTCACCAAAAGACAAATGCTTTGATTTGAATAATCAGGGCCATTTTAGATCTCTCATTCCATGGAGTGACCTCTTTTTATAGGGGCACATGCAAACCCTCTGCAACAATATATGGCCCTGAGGTTCTCTCCACACTCATGAGTGTGTGTGTTATATGCTGTTAAGTCGTTTCCGACCCATGATGATCCTATGAATGAAAGGCCTCCAAAACGTTCTATCTCTAACAGACCTACTCAGATCCTGCAAACTGGAGGACGTGGCTTTTTTTATTGAGTCAAGCCATCTTGTTTTAGGTCTTCCTCTTTTTCTGCTGCCTTCTACTTTTCCTAGCATTATTGACTTTTCCAGAGAATCTTGTCTTCTCATGATGTGACCAAAGTACGATAGCTTTAGTCTTGTCATTTTAGTTTCTAAGGAGAATTCAGGCTTGAGATTAATCCCCATTTCCCCCAAAGTCTCATAGACTGTTCATGCTTCTGTTAGGGCACTGACTGCAGCATTCAGCTGGGAGCATAGAAAGAGTCCTGAGAAAACTGTCCAGAAACCTGCCTTCTGCTGAAACAGACCATTAGTTTATCCAGCTCAGTATTGTTTCTTCTAATCCTGCTGCCAGAATCTGAATTTGAGACTTGCTGCATGTAAAGGTAACACTGGGATTTACCCTCTGGCCAAATGAGGGAGATGCATTGCTTTGTTTAGGATAATCAAAAAGAGTCCAGTAGCACCTTTAAGACTAACCAACTTTACTGTAGCATAAGCTTTCGAGAATCACAGTTCTCTTCGTCGCATCTGGCAAAGAGAACCGTGATTCTTGAAAGCTTATGCTACAGTAAAGTTGGTTAGTCTTGAAGGTGCTACTGGACTCTTTTCGATTTTGCTACTACAGACTAACATGGCTAACTCCTCTGGATTTTTGTTTACCTCTTCTTTCAATGTCTAGTTCCTGGAGATGCATTCTGAGTGCAAGGTGGGGACTACTTCAGTGAGCTACTCCCAGTGCCAAATTATGACATACTGAGGACTTAAATTATGTCAGATTTAATGGGTGTCCCCGATTGTCTATTATTTTAATTTAGTAATTTTTGTATTTAGTAATACAAAACACCCCCAACCCCCCAAGTAATTTTTGTATTTAGAAGCCCCACATAATCTGAGGCTCTAAACTGCCATTTAACTTTGTGTGTAAATTCACCTCCAGCTATTCTGGACATTGGCTTCAGCTGTCAGAAGCCCAAGCCTCCTTCAACAGAAAATATAACGTTCAATAATAGAAACCTACTCCAAAGACCATTGCCTGGATATCACTCACTCTAGTCCTGGTCCCAGGTAAGGGTCTCCATAGCTGTACCCTCAGTAAAACATTTTGAAAGTGTCTCATACAAGACATTTTTGAAAGAGGTAGTTGAAGATGGTGGAGGGGAAATCATGATAGAAGAGACTGCAGAGAAACACACTGTTTTGGAACGAGGTCATCCCATGAAAGTAATTGTTAACAGGTTTATAATCAACAACAACAACAGAAATATGTGCCCACGCAACACATAATTCACATGTGGAATCAATTTCTGCAAAATGTAGTGATGGCCACTAGCTTTAATGGCTTTTTAAATGGATGAAACACATTCACAGAGCAAAAATCTATCCGTGTAGTGAATAGAGAGCTGACTTTTACAGGGGAGACCTGGGCTCAAATCAATTAATTAAATTCAAGCAACAAAGTTCACTGAATAGTTTAATGAGCTAGTCAGTTCCCATTACATTAACCTACCTCCCAGGGAGGGTTGCAAGCCTCCAGGTGGTGGCTGGAGATCTCCCAGGGCCAGAATTACAACTGATATCCAGATGACAGAAATCAGTTACCCCAGAAAACATGGTTGTTTGGAGGGTAAACTCCATGGCATTATACCCTGCTGAGGCCCCTTCCCAAACCCCAACCTCTCCAAGCTCTACCCTCAAAATCTCAAGGAATTCCCCAAAGGATTGCTGGCAACCCTATGTGAGTCCCAAGGCTGTTGTGAGCATAAAACTGGATAACTGAATATTCTGAATAAAAACTTGCGGGGGGGGGGGGGTGTTGATGGTCATGATTGCTTAGAGGGATCTTTGGTCTGCTCTAGTAGGGCTGTTCTTATGACCAGAATCAAGATCCTTTTGGTCTGCTAGTACAGGCCAGTTGCTTTTTGTCAAAGGCCTGAGGAAACAAGTACCTTTCTCCCAGTGATCACAGCAGGAATCGAGTCTTGCAAGACTGCATAGACTATATTGATCCCATTCATCATCATCACCAGTGTGGTTAAACTATCATGGGCTAACAGGAAAATCTTAAGCAGACTTGTTCCAATCTAAGCCCATTGAAGTCAATGTGGTTAGTCTGGGGTAGCTCTGCTTAGCCCTGCGTGTGTGTGTGTGTGTTTGTATGGTATGGTCCTTCTAAATAAAATCAAGCTAAGTTACCCTTATGGTGGTGAAAAATGCCTCTGTTTGGAATGCTACTCTGCCCCACTTGCCTGCATTCTGGGAAGATATTAAATAGGTCACTGTTTGTAACTTCTGGTTCCTGGGATTTAGTACCCTTCTTACTTTTACAGCACACCAACCAGTGATTCTGTTCAAAAGGAATTTTTCTCTCCAGTGAAGGTGCGTTGTGCTCATATAATCCAAAAGAGAGAGATACAAAGAGAGCAAAAAAGAGCCTCAGACTGTGTTAGAAAGAAGGGCTTTCAGTGTTCTTAAGGAAGAGAGAAAGTATGCCTTTCTGCATAGTTTGCTTTTTACCCTTACTCTGTCAGGATGCTCTAAATGGCCCTATTAGTAACATTTTTAAATTTAAAAAATCTTTCCCATACAGACGGCAGAGATGCTGACTGTGAATTATTAGCATTTATAAGGTGTTGCCAAATGCTCTTGTAGGCAACACACATGGGTGATTTAAAAAGCAAAGGGAAAAAGCACTCTTTTCATCACGCCTGAAATGTGGGGGTCCCACACCCTGGCATCTGCAAAATATACCAGGTAGGGTGGTGAGCTGCAATGGACAGCAGGACAAGTGAAGTGAATTTTAAATGCAGGCTTGTTGTGACCTCATCCGCAAGGCCTAGGAGGCCATTCATAAAGGGCGATCTGTGCTGGAGAGTATGAAATTCCAAAGTGTGAACGCAGCAGAGGCATTAAGGGCCCACATGGAAAATAGAGTATTCTGTGTTGGAAGGAAGTAAATGTGTTTTGATCCAAGGTGTTAATGGGTTCACCTTTTCCCCTATGCAGGAACAGGAATACCTGAAAATATGAAAGCATCTCTAACGATGTGACATTTCTATTTAGTATGTGCTGGACAGAAAATGTTTATGTAGCTTTTTTATTATTTCTACATCTCAAAAATAAAGTAGCATTTTGTCTGGGGGAACGCTTATCAGACATTTTCTCAAAGTTAGGACTGCAGATTTTAATGTGTAAATTAATCAGTTAAAACTTTAGGTTCTTACCTGGGATGCAGATTTAGTTTTCAGAGATGCCAGTTTGGTTTAGGGGAAATGAAAAAGAAAATATTCAACATCCACCAAACAATTACAAGAGATAGTTATTGATTAGTAAATTGTACGTTATTGTAAAAGCCTTTCCAGGGCTCAAAAATGAAAATGCAAATATATTTAAATATAATTGTTTAATTAAAACAAGGCAGATGATTGCTCAGCTAAAAATTCTTTAATTGGTTGACAGGACTATGATAGCTGCAATTACGTGCTATTTCCGAGTACACTTGTGGGTTTAAAAGAGAACACAAACCTCAGCAAAAGATTGAGTGCTGACAGCCCTGAGGTGGTTGCCCTTTTGATCACTGTACAGATATTCAGCCTTGGGCTTGGAAAAGAATTGGTGCCACTCTTAAGAAAACACAAGGCAACTGACTACAAAAACTGTCTGTCTGTCCTGGTTTTGTTTTTTAAAAAGGTCTCCTTTCACTCAATCAAGATATTGTTTTTTCTGCAGATTTAATTTTAAACAATTTTAAAATATTTTTAAACACACGGCCAGAGAATCTAAAAGAAAAATAAAAAATGCAAGGTGATCCCCCAGAAGTCCCTTTCCCTGGGATTACCACATTTTTTCACCCCTTTGTTCCTGAGAATACAATCAGGGTTTCTGTTGCTAAATATAGCATTGCTGCTGCTTTTCCAGATATCATTCTTGCTTTTGAAATTGTTGCTTTTTAGCAATGTGAGGTGTCATTCTGCCTGCACTGCTGTCGTTACGTAAGCAGAATTTTATTTTGGAAATTGTGCACAAGCTTAGTGGAACTTGTATCCTATAACAGGGTTGTGCTTGCGCAACCAATTGCACAAATAGAAGGACTGCCCTTGAACTAGCCTTAAGGGTGATTTGTTAGGGTTGCTTCCAACTGTCCTTTTAACAGTGGTTTGATCTGCAGCAATTATCAGGTGATGTTATTTAGTTCCATGCCATGAGAAACTGCTCATTTATGCACAATATTATATTATATTAAAGGCACAGAGCATTTTTCCCTGGCAACTTTTTTGTTCACTGTACTGTTTGACAAGTATTTGTACAAACTATGCCACTGCCTCAGTGCAACAGCAGCGCATGAATGGAGCTACAATTAATTTATGAAATATTCAGCACACATCACACAGGAGCCACACCTCACTGCTGAAGAAGCTATGTTGCTGTAGAAGTACCCTTAACACATAAGGGCCATTTTCACACACGCCCAGGAAGATCACACAAACTCATGGCATGAAGCATCTTCCTTGCATGATCTCCCGGCATGATCCCCTTTAATGGCCCGATGATGTCAGGAAAAGGGCCATTAAATGGGGTCGTGCTGGGAAATCATGCTAGGAAGATGCTTTTATACCGTGAGTTTCACGCAATCTTCCGGGCGCCTGGCCATGTGAAAACGGCCTATGTGAATATGGACATAAAACCCACCAGTGTTCCATTCATGGATCCAGACATTATCTCTACTTGGCTCTGAAATCAGCATTCTTATCACTGAAGAATATATGTATAAAAGGCTGTGTGAAGGAGGAGATGAATTCTGGCCTTGATTTGTGGATGGGCCTAAACATATGTCTGCAACTACTCTGAGTGAACAAAACTGAGACATTCACGAGACCAACGAAAATGCTTTCTCAATCCTGTTAAAAACCCATTCAAGTTCTAAAGCACTTTTTAAAGCACAGTACAAATGAACTTATCTAGACTTACATGAACAGGGTTCCCCCTCCCCTTCCCAGACATCATTTCCTGTGCTACTATCCCCAGTATGCAGTGATGGAAAACAGCCTCACCTGTTGAATTTCTACCTGTCATGCAACAGTTAAAGATGTAGCAGAGCTGCATTTTAAAAGTGTACTAGCCCCACAGGTTTGGGGGCAGATTCTACTTGTAGTTCAAACTCTATAAAATCCTTATATGTGTCTTGATGATAATATTTTAGAAAGAGCTTTTAAACAGATATGCTTGAAAAAGAGCGAGTTGAAGCCTCACACAAGCCACTCTAAAAGCATTTCAGAGAAGCTCTCTGGTGCTGTTAATGTAAAAGCCAGATTGTTGTTTATATGGAAGAGAAAGTGGCAGGGGTGTTTGTAATGCAAATGAGCATCCCAGCTAATCTAGGCTAACATTCACATTACAAAGCTGACAAGAAGCCGGTCTCATAAATGCCTGCAGTTACCAGAAGGGTAATAGAGTAAACAAGTGGTAGATAAATAAATAATATTAAAAGATGCAGAGAGAAACTTCAGATGGCAGTACTCATTCTAACACAGCAAGCAAGTGGGGTATCTCTCTTACAATTTTTCTATAACATTTGATTTCTATACCACCCTCCAGAACAACTTAACATCCACTCAGAGAGGTTTACAAAGTGTGTTGTTATTATCCTCATGACAATCACCCTGTGAGGTGGGTGGGGCTGAGAGAGCTCCTAGAAGCTATAACTGACCCAAGGTCACCCAGCTGGCTTCAAGTGGAGGAGTGGGGAATCAAACCCAGTTCTCCAGAT
Organism: Eublepharis macularius; assembly: GCF_028583425.1. Classification (NCBI taxonomy): domain Eukaryota; kingdom Metazoa; phylum Chordata; class Lepidosauria; order Squamata; family Eublepharidae; genus Eublepharis; species Eublepharis macularius. Next base: position 198,269,653 of record NC_072790.1, read on the forward strand.
TAGAGTCCCGTCATTCTTAACCACTACACCAAACTGGCTCAGGTCCCAAACTAGCATTTCGGGACCTGAGTACTCCCATCTCATGCTCTACTGCTGCTCATATTCTCATTGTTTTACATTTTTCTTTATTCTGGTTGATTTTCTATTGCAAACGTATGTCATTTCTTGAAATAAATAAATAAATATCAATGTTTCAATGAGTGGTGGTACAATTATGCTCTTAAAGCAGAGTCTGGATGCATACCAGCTCAATGCCTTTTGCTTAGCAAGGGCAGGCAATGTGCCAACTAGTTTCCTAAACAACATTTCAGCCAGTATGTCTCACTCCCAAATCCTGAAACTCTTTGCTATTTCAGGCACAGGGTCTTGCCAGAAGCAGAGTGTTGCTCACACAGGGCTTTGCCAATGTTTGCAGCAGGAGTTATGATAAGGAAGAGTGGGAACTAAAATGTCGTAGCACAGAGCTATATTGATTGTGGTAGAACTATCGGCTTTGGAATGCTAATTTATAGATCACCCCACGTATAGGGAACTCATGACTTTCATTGTGGGGGAGCGAATAAAGGTATTTTCTGTCAAGTGATCAATAAGCACATGGGGAGGGGTGCTCTGCATTCCCTATAGTGTATCATGAGGTTCACTTGACTGAGCCATTTGGAATGAGTAGCTCCTGCCAGTATCTTCCTAAAACATTCTCTGCAGCTTCTGGGATGCTCTAGCCTAGATGTAGAAAAGAGCAAGTGTCCAGTAGCACCTGTAAGACTACCAACATTTGTGACAGGGTATGAGCTGGCTATGAGCTTTCATGAGTCACAACTCATTTCTTCAAATACATGAAAGCTCATACCCTACCACAAATTTTCTTAGTCTTATAGGTGTTATTGGACTCTTGCTCTTTTCTACTGCTACAGGCAGACTACTACAGCATGGCTACCCATCTTGATCTAGTCTAGATGACCAAAGTTGTGAGATGTGATGGCAGAGGATACTCCTAAATGAATGTTGTGCAAAGTATTCTTCTATGCACAGAAAATCTGATCCATGAAATCAGTGATCTAATCAAGAAATCAGTGGTCAGTGGATTCCAGACCCCTACCTCTTTTGTTAGGACAAAGGCTTCAGGGAGCATGGTTTGACTTTGAATCTTCCTCTATTCAAAGTTCACCCCATAGCCTACCTATCTGGATCTCTGGTCTGGATGCCCAAGGAGGTAGTCTAGTCCCCTCTAGTCCCCTCCTCCTCACTGTTTTGTTTGCTGTGCCCAGACCACCGCATCTCACTCTAGCCACCAGTCTGCCTCTCTCTTTCCCCCAACCCATACACTTGGTTTGGTCAGTTACTTCCAAACTACCTCACAAAGAATCCCAGCTATCTCAGAGTCTGAGACATATACTGACTTAGGTAACTTTCCAGGCACATAAAAAGTTCCCCGCTCAATATTTGAAAACTTTGCCAGACATGATCGAAAAGGACCTTGACCCCCAATGGGATCAGAACACATTGATGAACTTCAGCAGAGGAAGGAGCAAGGCAGGGTTGGGGTGGGAGGAGTCCAACACCAATGGCCACCAGTACCACACAGGAGATTAGCAAATTATGTCTAGTTAGGCTGGAAGCCCTGCTGAGGGAAGCTCGTCTGCTCCAGAAGTAATGATAAGGTCTAATTAGTTTATTTGTTTTGTACAGATCCATAATGGGGAATAGTAAAGAGTCCAGTAACACCTTTAAGACTAACCAACTTTATTGTAGCATAAGGTTTCAAGAGCCTCAGCTCTCTTCGTCAGAGAGCTGTGACTCTCAAAAGTTTATGGTACAATAAAGTTGGTTAGTCTTAAAGATGCTACTGGACTCTTTACTGTTTTGCTACTACAGACTAACACAGCTAACTCCTCTGGATCTATGAGAATGGGGAATGAAAGAAATGTACAGATTCCTGAAAACTCTTTCTGGGAACAGGGGGTGGCAGGAGGACAGGTTCTGATCCAGAACAAGAAGAGATCCAGTGAATATTAATTTTTCACAATGTAGAGAGAAGATAGATACAGAGTTTTCAGTAACCAAACCAGAGTTTGGTTAGTGAAGGGGAAAATCCAGCCTGCCCATCACTGCCATCCTGTGTTATCCACTCTGTTTCTCAATTAATACTAGGGTTGCCAACTCTTGGTTGGGAAATTCCTGTAGATTTGGGGGTGCAGGCTGGGGATAGCAGGGTTTGGGGAGGGGAGGAACCTAGCAGAGCAACCAACCAACATCTATGCAGGCATTCATATGCGAGTTTGAACAGAGGGGTCTCCTCTAGCTTCAAGTCCCAGGATGCCACAAAAGCTCATGTTAGGGTAAAAATTAGAAATAATTAAGAATTATTAAAGGAGAGCTGCACTGAGGAGGACTCAGGCATGTGTGGCCAGGTTGCCCAATCAGTGGACTTCTGCAGCTGCTGTCCTTTGCTTAAGAGACAATACTGTGACTAAAGAAGTCCTCTGAAGATAATGGGTCGAGGAGTACCAGGAGGAACTTTACCCTATCCAGAAAACTTACATCTTTTCTGGGCTTTTCTGATTAAAACTGTTAACCCAACATTGAATCACGCAGAGAATCATAGGGCTCTGCACGGTTGCACGCACAAATGCAAGTCTCTCATTATCAGAATTTATTTGGGCACTGAATTTGTCTCCTCCTTCCACTCTGGAGGGATACTGAGCGACCTGTCCAGGGTCCCACTTTTACTAGTAAAAGTCCCTCTCCTTTCCTTAGGATTGCCAAGTAAGGAAATGCTGGCAGCCAGCAGCAACCACTATGCAGATCAGCCATAACTTCACGCGGGTTTAAAGAGGGAGGGGGCTCTGAGTCCCCAGCTGCTGGAAAAGCTCATGTTATGCAAATTAGGGTGAAAATTGGAAATAATAAAGAATTATTAAGGGAGAGCCACACCGAGGAAGACCCAAGAATATGAACATGTTGCTGCTCATTCAGTGGACTTCTGCTGCTGCTTTCCTTCTCTTAGGTGCCTCCACAAGCCAACTGTGATTGTAGAAGTCACCCTTAAAAAATGAGTCAAGGAGCACCAGGAGACACTTCATCATGCCCAGAAAAGACTACTTTGTCCTTTCTGGGCCCTGATTAAAACTGTTAACTCAGTGTTAAATGAGCAGAGATGGCAGGTCTGTATGCACTGTGCATAGTTCCATGCAGATCAGTATTCCAGATCAGTATTCCACATGAACCAGCAATGTTGTCCTAAATTGCTAGATTCAGATTTTCCCCCATGTAGCATTCAGTTGTGAGTGTGCTGTCCAATCTGGAAAAGGGCCAACACAAAGAAGCGCCTTTCCACCCACAGGTTTTCCTTGCTGGATCAAGGCAACAGTATTTTAGTCTTCTCGTCATTTCTCCATTATTCACTTTACTAAGGTATCAAAGATGTTGCATTTATGCTTATTTATAGGCGAGACAACTTTTTGCCCAGATTTTTTAACTTTGTTACTGCTAACGTCCAACATTGTTTTGTGTAGTTGTAACTTTTTGTTGCAGTGCCTTTTCGGCTTCAGTGTTCCAAGGTGATAGCACTGACCTAATAAAAAACAGCATGTTGCAGTTTTCAAGGATTCTGTTCAATGCTTCTACAGACACTTGGGGCAGGGTGGGGGGTGATTAGTTAGCAACCAAGGAAAACTATATGCTAATTGATCTGAACCATAGATTTCACTGTTGGCTTAATTGCAACCGATAACTGATGCCACCTTTAACTAGAAGAAAATGAAGGAAAAAAACTGCAGTGTACACCTTTTTAAAAAATGAAAATGACCTAAAATTACCTCCCCCCAACATAGCCATCCTTTTGAAAGAGAATCTTTCAGCAAATTCATTGAAAATGGCATCAAGGTTTGTTTTAAAATCTGAGGCAGATGTGTTGGGGGAAATGCATAATATGCCAGAGTAGTTAAGTGTACTACATTTGCATTCTTGGGATAATCCAGAGCAAATTTAGGGTGTAAGTCTTGCTGACATCAATGGGACCTTAGTGCTCTAGGGCATAGTTTTCTTTTGCATTAGTTCACAGACTCCAGGACAAAGCTCTGGTATTCAAGACAGGTTCCAGGGCTAAGTCCCAGCTCACATAAAGTACTACAAGGGCGTTTCCATAGAATCAAAGATAGGTTCTGTTCTGTGTACTTGGCCCTGAGCAAGATAGCCCTTTTGCCAAATTCAGGGGAGGGAGTATTTAGTTACTTTTTAAAATTACTTTCTTTAAGAATTATCCTCCATCCTTTCACATGGCCATGGCAGCTTACACCATAAATAAAATAAAACTCAAATCACAAAACATTTGATAAACCAACCCATAAAAATCTATGCCAAAATCCAGTAAATCAGCCAATAGCATTGTTTTTAAAAAGTCTATCTGCAAAAACTCTTTGGAACAGGACATATTGCATGCCTTCTGGGGAAAAAACCTAAAATGATAAACCTTCAGATCTCATCTGGAATACCATTTCATTAAAGTAGCATGAAATCAGCAAAAAGATATGAAATCTTGCAGTAGATGCATGTATTTGTGTAGGGGAGAGCACAAAAGACTAAGTCTGCTGGGCTAATATGTATATAATATATATGTGTGACTGTATGCATATATACACATTCCAAGAGCACAAACAGCACAAAAAACATCCCAAGAGTAGAAATAGCACACTAGATTTCTTTAAAGATAAATAACAACAACATTCGATTTACATACTGCCCTTCAGGACAACACTCACTCAGACCGGTTTACAAAGTGTGTTATTATAAGGCCTTTTTTTCAGGGGGAACATGGGGGAATGAAGTTCCGGAACCTCTTGAAAATGGTCACATGGCTGGTGGCCCCGCCCCCTGATCTCCAGACAGAGGGGAGTTTAGATTGCCCTCCACGCTGCTCTGCAGCGCAGAGGGCAATCTAAACTCCCCTCTGACTGGAGATCAGGGGGCGGGGCCACCAGCCATGTGACCATTTTCTCTGAGGGCAACCCACTGAGTTCCACCATCTCTTTTCCCAGAAAAAAAGCCCTGGTTATTATTATCCTCATGACAATCACCACATGAGGTGAGTGGGACTGAGAGAGCTCCAAGTAGCTGTGACTGACCAAAAGTCATCCAGTTGGCTTCAAGTGGAGGAGTGTGGAATCAAACCCAGTTCTCCAGATTAGAGTCCTGCCACTTTTAACCACTACAGCAAAAAGTTTGCCCTTACTGTGACAGTTTATGATTGATAAAAAAGCTTTTAGTTGAAGAACTAAAGTGGGAAAGCCAACACTAATTTTACTGAGACAGGATAGAACTGGGAGTGTGCGGTTAGCAAAGGAAGTAGGTAGTAAGGAGACTCTCCATCAGCCAAAAGAACAGGATTATGTCTTTAGTAGAAGAAGAATTCCTGCCCAGTGTCCGGAAAGAGGGTTTGGACTCTATGGAGTGGAGTACCCTGGATCTGCAGTAAAAGGAAAAGAGTGCTTTGTGTAAAAGTCTGTACACCTAAGCTGAGAAGCCAAATTTCTGAAGGAACTTTGCTTTAAGTAACTTAAGTCTGAAAATACCAACTTCTCACATATAAGTACTGTAAATATTTGAAACTAAACTTGAAGAAGACTATTGTGCCTCATGCTAGAGAAGTATCCTGATCAGGGGTCATTTCGTAGAAAAAGAACTGCAGGAACTCATTAGCATAACTCATTAACATATGCCACACTCCTTGATCGGGGTGCTGCTGCCAGACGGGGGAGTGTTCCCCCACCTGACAATGGCCCAATCAGGGTTGTTTTGCCCCCAATCCAGGCCAAAAGGCCCAAAATGCCTCAAAATGGCCATTTTGGGCACATTTTGGCCTGGATCAGGCCCAAAATGGCCTGGATTGGGTTGGTGCCGGTCAGGGCACGGGTCCCCCACCAGGCACCGACCCAATCCTGGCGGTTTGGGTCCTGATCCCGGCCGAAAAGGGCCCCAAAAGGCCCAAAATGGCCATTTAGGCAGTGTTTGGGTCCAGATCATGGCCAAAACAGCCTGGACTAGATCAGTGCTGGGCAGAGGAGGATCCCCCCACCTGGCACTGACCAGATCCTGGCAGTTCTGGCCCCAACTCCGGCAGAAAAAGGCCCAAATAGCCAAACGTGGCCATTTTGGGCCTTTTGGGCCAGGACCAGGGCCAAAAAGGACCAAATCTGGTCGGAGCTGAGTGAGAAAATTCTCCCGTGCCCAGGACTGACCCTGTCAAGGCTATTTTGGCCTAGATCCAGGCCCAAAAGGGCCCCAAAGTGCCAAAAATGGCCATTTGGGGCCCATTTGAGCCCGAATCAGGGCCTAAAGGGCTGCTTCCAGGATGGTGCTGGGTGGGGGATGCTTCCCCTGCCCAGCACTGACCTGATACAGGCCCCTTTGACACCAATCTGGGCCACAACGGGCTGAAAATGACCATTTGGGGCCAGTTTCGGCCAGAATTGGAGCCCAAACGGTCGGGACTGTGTCTGTGACAGGTGGAGGAGGCTTCCCCTGCCAGGCACCAACCCAATCCAGGCTGTTTCGGCCCCGATCTGGTCCGTTTTGGCACCAAAACAGGCCGGAAATGGCCATTTTTTTACCTGTTTTGGCAAGGATCAGGTCCAAAACGGCCATGACTGGCCAGGCGGTGGAGGTTCTCCCTACCCAGCACCAATCTGATCCCAGCCATTTCGGCCCCGATCCCAGCTGTTTTGGCCCTGAAATGGCCGAAGGCCAAAAATGGCCATTTTTGACCTGTTTCAGCCCGGATTGGGGCCGAAACGGCCAGAATTGGATCGGTGCCAGGTGGGCATCCCCCGCCCAGCACTGACCTGATCCGGGCTGTTTTGGTCCTGATTGTGGCTGTTTTGGCCCCAATCGAGGCCTAAACAGCCCAAAATGTTTTAAAGTCAGGTGCATGGGGCCACCTGACTTGGGGCAACTACCAGAACGGTGTTCCAGTGCATTCCCCCTCGAAATGAGCCCTGATTCTGATCAACAAACCAAAATTTACCTCAGTTTTCCTTTCCCTGTCTATCTTCATACCAACTCTGCCTGTTGAATAAATCTGCTATTATCTTTTTGAACTTTTCTTAACCTCTAATGCCATTTCATTTTAAAGGATTGTGGGTCTCTGTTTTTCCTCAACTTAAACTTGGGCTGAATAATAATCCAACTATATATACATACTGGAAGTGTGGGACAACAGGAACTGTAAGTTACACCCAAATACACACTACCTTAGGCTTTCCAGCCCCAGTAAACAACCTTGTCAGTTTTGGAGGGAAAATCTGCCTCACAGTGGGGGAGTGAGCAGGGATAGCAAGCACACAGGCCAGAGCCAAGCCTTGTATGTCATAGCTGGCATTATGCAATGCTCTAGGATTCTCCTCAAATTTAACCATAGAATTTGGGGCAAATCCTAGAGCATTGCACTGATGCAATGATGTTACTTCCAGTTTTTTGCCAGAACAGATGTTGTGCACCCGCATGATGTCTCAACCAGGGCCAGGGCCTTTTCGGTCCTGGCCCCAACCTGGTGGAACTCTCTGAGGACACCTGGACCCATCAGGATCTTCTATCATTTCGGCGGCCCTGTAAGATGGAGATGTTCCACCAGGCGTATGGTTGAGGCCAGCATGAGATGCTCACAGAGCCTCCCACCAGTCTCCCACTAAGTGTGGTGTTATACAGTGTCCACTAGCCAGCTGCCCAACATATGGGTACAGCACGGGGCTATGTAGTGTACATTCATTTGCTGACCCATATATGGGTTGCAGTACATTTTCTGTCCGCTTCCCTCCCCCTCTGTCCGCTTCCCTTTCTGTCCCCTTCCCTCCAGGAATCTGGATTTGACCCCATCTTGGGACAGTTGTTATCTTATCTGTTTGTTGATTTTATGATGAACTGTTGTTTTATGAATTGTTTGTATTATTTGTATTGTATTGTATTATATTTTTTATAACTGCTGTACCTCGCCCTAAGCCCGCTTGCGGGAAGGGCAAGTTAGAAATGTAATTAATATTATATTATATTATATTATATTATATTATATTATATTATATTATATTATATTATATTATATTATATTATATTATATTATATTATATTATATTATATTATTAATAATAATAATAACAATAGTGATGATGATGATGACGACGACGACGATGATAGCGACAGCGACAGCAGCAGCAACAATAACTATAACAACAACAACAACAACAATAATAATAATAATAACAACTCTGCAGTTTCTCAAAGGGGTTGCCAGCTACAGATGGGTATAGGTCCTATCCATATGTGATTATTTCCTAGGGGCAGCTAAAGCTTTTTATAACTCATATAGCTAAGAGTTATAAAAAGTAATCACAATAAATATCCTTAGATTCACTATTTTTGCCAAATTAATCTCGAATATATCCAAGAACAGGCCTCTAAACTTTATTGTGAATCTTTCTTCTTCACCTTACGACAAATCTTTCTCCTCCCACTGTACTGATATCTGAAGTACAACCCTGTCTGTTCAATAAGGGTCACACCAGCTCCAGTAAGCAGATGGTTGGTGATAATCATCTCTAGCAATGCTGATCACAGTTGTTTCTTACCTCCAAGGGGTGTCAAAGCTAACCTTCCAGAGGAGTTAGCCGTGTTAGTCTGTAGCAGCAAAATCAGAAAGAGTCCAGTAGCACCTTTAAGACTAACCAATTGGTTAGTCTTAAAGCTAACCTTGTTTGTGTCCAATCACCCAGTTCTGAAGACTTAAGGGTAGAAATTATGGCAATTCTATCCCTTCTGTGGCAGACCTCCACCCCACCACTTCTGCTATTCCTCAAAATCTACTGATTCTCGGAATGAAATTTCAGGGACCATGGGAAAGTCGCACTCCACAAGGTCTATTTTGCAAGCAGATCTCACTGGTCAGCAAGAAATCCCTCCATACAGCATCAGTGTGCACATGTGAGGTGTGCAGATTCAAACACTACTAATTTATTTAATAGGCATCTTATATACCAATAGCAAAGTGGCCCTGATTTGAAGATACTTAAATCCAGAGACTGGAGCTATAGACAGACAAGACATTTCTTCCTTCACACCTGAAAAATGCTCCAGGTTTGTAGAAAAACCTGATATCTAAAAAACACATTGGGGGCCTGGGGAGGGCCTTTCCAGGGCTGTTTTGGCCTCATTGGGGACACGCCCAGAAGCAACCACTAGGTGACTTGATACCAAGTGACTTGCAGGACTGACCTAGGCTCTGTTTCTTGCTGCTATTCAACAGCAGCTGCCCCCCTCACAAAAGCAGCATAGTGTAGTAGTTAGAGTTTCAGAGTAGGATCTGAGAGAGCCAGGTTTGAATCACCATTCTGCTGTGGAAGCTCACTGGGTGATTTTGAACCAGCTATACATTCTCAGCCTAACCTACCTCTCAGGTTTGTTGTGAGGATAATATGGGAGGCAAGGAGAATGATGCAAGCTACTTGGGGTCCCCATTGTAGAGAAAGGCAGTATATAAATGAAGTCAATATTGGCAAGGATTGGGGAGCAAATAAAAGGGAAAGGGAAAGAGGAAATAGCGTAGGGAAAGGGATACAAGGGAAAGTGAAGTACCCTCAGCAAGTCTTTGCAGGTTTCCAACCATGCAACTGGGCCTGGGCCTGGCTCAGTCAGTACCATACAACTGGGCCATAGGAGAGAGGCTGCCAAGGGGGAGGCGGAAAGCTGAAGATGGGGGTGAACAAAGGTAGGTGGGAAGGTGTTACCAGAACTGCTATTTATGGGGAAATTAGAATGCAGTCTGGGTTTAAATTATTGCGGATCTTAACCAGCTATACCAGAGTCCCTCGTCCAGATTACTCGTGCAATAAAGAGGCAAGACTAATAAGATAAAACGTGACTTTACTAATAGTGTTGTGTATGCCTATAATAACACACACAATCAAGGTACATACAAGAAACTAGGAAATAAAGAGTGGGGAAAATAGAGCCGTTTGCATTAGCAGGAGGACCCACTTGAGATCGACGGAACTGGGTATACTCACCTGGTCATGGCATGGAAGAAAGATGTAGCAGCGAAGCGTGGCGGTATCTAATGCCTGCACTAGACCCATAGAGAGAGAGGCACCGGAGGTTCAGGATAGGAATGGCACACACACCTCATGGCCGGGGAGGCCTGCTTAAATACCCCAAGACATACCCTGGGGCTGGTGCCTTTCCCTGTGGTTCTCAAAAGGGGAACAAAGGCTTGATGGCTCTACAACTATCCTTAATGGGCCACTTTAGTGTCTAATTGCATGATTGTGACACATCAGGAAGAGGGGACAAAGGAGGGGAGGGGAGTGCCAGGCGGGTTGATTGGATCTGCCAGGAAGCTGGCGTTGTCTTGATGGCATCAGCTCTGGAATGCGGTGGCTGCATTGAGATGCATCCATTAGAAGTTCTGGACAGTCGGGACTTAGCTTCCATTCTGGGGCAGCTTCCGAGATATGCAGAGTGGGGCAAGGTCGGCTGCTGCGGACGTGACTGGCTCGCTTTCATGAAATGACAGCCTTGTAGTAAACTGTCTAGGCTGGCTCTTTTACTGCTTGTGAACATGGCTTCGTCCTTGGCACGGCTTGGGCTTGCTAGCAGGCTGCCCAGTGGCGGGGGCAGACTCAGTGACCGTCCTGCAAGGGCCTCTCTGCGGGAACTGACCAGGGGGTACCTGTCCAGGCTCATGGAGACTCCCTCCGGCTGGCACTGTGCTGCTGGCAGCATGGCTCTGGGCCCAGGTGAGGTAGGTGCCCAAGGAGGCAGGAGACAGACATGGATGGCATAGTCCATTGCAGCAGTAAGAACAGGAAACAGGCATGGGCAATGCTGCCCCAAAACAGAGTCTTTGGTGGATCTTTAAAACAGCAATGTTTGTATCTGGTTGGCACAGTGTTGTATGTCTGCCTTGGGATTTAATTTCACAACTATTTGGGGACAGGGCTATTGTATGACCCTTGGGCTTAAAAATGTGCTTTCTGAATTGTAAGAAAAGTGCTATAGCACTGTGGTTAAGTGGTTTGGCTGTGAGTCAGCACTCTACTGGTTTGAATTCCACTACTGCCATGAGCTCAGCAGGTGGCCTTGGGTAAGCCTCAGTCTGAGCTCCCCAGCTGTATTGTGGGCATAATAATAACACTAACTTGTTCACCACTCTAGGTGAGGCACTAATCTGTCTAGAAGAGCAGTATATAAGTGCTGTTGTTGTTGTTGTTGTTGTTATGTATAAACTGATGTTTAAGAAGCTTGATAGGATTGCCATCTTTTTCTTTGGTAGGACTACCATGTTGCATAGCAGCTCCCTAATGTGCAGAAAGCCAAGAGGCAAAATGTCTCTTCGAATGAAAGTCATCCTTCCATTTCTTCCTATTGCACATCAATTAAAAGCTTGGAAGGATGTCAATCCCATGAAAAGTATCTATGTGTCTTTTTTGGTGCCATACTACAAATTCTTAGTTTAGTTATAATATATATATTTAAATGAAAAAGTCCCACTGGGTACAATTGGACTTACTCCCAAACAAATGTGCATATCATTGCAGCATTAATTTTTGCTGTTTGCTTCTGAGAAAAAATTCAAGTCCTGGTTTGCTTTTGCATTGAGTATTTCACAGAGTGGTGTGAGATGGGAAGGTTCATCCTGTTAGCTGTATTTTGGTATAAGGACGGTTAATGAACCAGTATCTGTTTGTTCCAAAATGTCTGCTAGTAGGCCAGTAAGAGGCCCAAAACAAGACAATCAAACATTTGTAGCTATGCTATCGCACTGCAGACCTAACTGACAGCACACCCTTTCTGTGGGAAAGGCCCTAGTCTACACAAACAGAATAGAACAAGCCTAGGATAAGGCAGCCAGAGTTGGAAAACACCGTAGGCCAGTATTGTGTGGTTTCTAGGTTTCCCACAGATAGAGCATCTGGGCAACGTTAACCATGGCATTCCGTAAACACAGGCTGGGGGAGATAATAGACCATAACATGAAGGGAACAAAGCAGCCCACATAAATTGGTTTCCTCTGTTTCTGTCGTAATCAGATTGATTGGCCAAATGTAAATGCCTATAGAAGGAAACACTGGAAGTTGTTTAACACACGTTTACTGCACAAGTATTCAAAGATAAGGAACCAGAATGTTCTTCAACAGTCAGAAAGCAAATATAATATTAAAGAAAAATAGGGCAAGTGAGTTGATGTGTTTTTTGAACAAACTGACTATTCAAAATGTTGAAAGCAATCTTTTGTGTTATGTGGAAACCTTTTCCAGGCATGGATTTCTACAGCAAATATATTTTAACTATTGCATTCACTCTGCTTTAAGTCTCCATCACAAAGCAAAAATGGTCCCTGTAGTATGGTCCCTTTAGCAACTGAGATTCTATCTATCCATTGATTGCCACTGGACTTGCCATTCCCCCACCAGGGGTGGGGGATCCCAAGATCCCACCCTTTCCTCCTGCCCCTACTTACCTGGCTGGTGAGGGGTGCGCTCCCTAGGCAGAGGCGTGCTCCAACGCCACGAGAGCAGGCAGCAGCAGCAGCAAGAGCATACCGCTCTTGTCACCACCACCGCTCGCTGTCACCTCTCGCCTCGGTGGCCCTTGTGCAGGACATGGTCACGGTGCAAGCGGGCAGGTGAGCGGACAGGCGAGCAGGAAGCAAGCTGGCAAGTGGGCGGGCAGGCGGTGGCAAGAGCAGGCCACTCTTGTAACTTCCACCGCCACCACCACCTCTCACCACTGTGGTCCCTGTGTGGGTTGCGGGTGGGTGGTGGCAACAAGGGTGCCTTTGACCCAGGGGTGCCCTTTGACCCCCATGTGATGACATCACTTGCGGAAGTGACATCATCATGTGAGCCGGGATTATGCGCGCGCAGAGAAGGGAAGCCGGGGTAAGTGACGGTTCCCAGTTCCCCGCCATGAGACTATGGGGACCTGGGGATCCCCTGCCAAGGGACTCCCAGTCCCTGGCAACCCTAATTGCCACAGTTGCCAACATCAACTTGGATCATTCCTGGAGATTTGGGGGCAGTGCCTTGTGATGGTGTCATTTGGGGAGGGAAGGACATTCAGCAGGGATATGATTACAATGAATCCACTTTCTGAAGCAGCCAATTTCTCCAGGGGAACTGATCTCTGTAATCTGGAGATTAGTTGTTATTCTAGGAGAACTCCAGACTTCACTTTGAGGTTGGTAACCCAACAATGCCACCTCTTCTTCCTATGCCACCATGAAAACATTTCAAAGCCTGGAATGATGTGGATGGAGTCAATTATACAGGTGCTTCCCAGTGATTAGCCATATGGGAGGGAAGGTATATAATTTTTGTGAAGGCCTGACCATGGGGTTCTAAGCCTCCAAACATTATGGTAGCTGCAGTGTAACCATACAATGGGAGCCTAAGAATGCCTCTTTCCAGAGAGGTGTTGTGGTGCAATGCTTAGAGTGCCGGAATATGAATAAGTAGGTTCTGTCTCAGCCATGAAGCTCAGAATCGATTTAGAAGGGTACAACTCTGTTTAGGATTGCAAAGTAAGTGACCTTGGGCCAATCACTCTCTCTGTCAACTTAATCTATCTCACAGGTTATAGTGAAGATAGGAGGACATAAGAGGAAACACAAGAGGATAGAGCTATATGTTACTCTAAACTGCTTGGAGAAAGGGTGGGATAAAAATAGACACGTTTCATAGGTCTATTTCATATTGTGAGAATCATGGCTCAAACCAGAAACAGTGGGTTGGATCCAGTGCTACAGCACTTGCACAGGCAAAAACTTAAGGAAAAGATTGGTAGCTACCTGCACTAAATCGAACTTGTTTTATCCACACTTGTATTTCTGCTTGCACAAGATCTTGGGCAACCAATTCCTGATCACTACAATATATAGGAAAGAAAACATCCGGTGATGCACAAGATCTTGCACAAGCTGAACGGAGTTACGTTCATTTATATTTCTGCTTGCGCATTGCTGGGTCCAAGTTAGTGTCATGCTGATGACATCAATATGCAAAACTATGAATTTTCTATTTTTAGAATTAAATTTTTTTCAAGAAAATACAAAAATAGCAGACTGGCCACTTGCTGTGAGCCATTTCCACACGTCTTCCGCTCCTGAAAAATAGTGCAAAACTTACAGAACAACGCACCTTCATGGCACAATTTTCCATCATGACTTTGCTTTGTAGCACATTTTCTGACGTCATCGCACCACAAAGCAAAGTCATGTCTGGAAATCGTGCCATGAAGGCGCATCGTTCTGTAAGTTTTGCACTATTTTTGGGGATGGGGAGAAGACGTGTGAAAATGGCCCTGGTCTTTTTTGTATATTGGTTGTTGATACTTTGTACAAATATTTGTAATTGTTTCAATGGGTTGCTTTCAATCAAGTTAAACATAATCCACCTTAGAGACCGGTTTCAGGAAAGAAAGTCTAAAGGCCAAAGGACATGTGATGCAGGAAATTCATGACAGGGGGGTAGGGATGTGAAAAAGAAGGCTTGCAGGGCAAAGGAATAGGGATCAGGGCCACAGTGCTAGGGAAGGTGGGTTAATTCCCCCTCCTGCCATGATTTCCTTGATCAAAAATGGTGCGCACACACACATGTTTTAACCTTTGTTAATTAAATAAGACAGTAGAGTACCAGCACCAGTATTTTTTCTCAGCTGGGTCGAAAAGTAGCTGCAGGATGAATTATTTTTGATCAGAGAAAACACACAGGAGGTAAAGCGTTTAACCCCCCTCCCCCTCCTTTCCCAAGCATTATGGCCAAATATATATTGTTAATTTTTAGTGTCAGTAGATAGAGATGGGCACAAATCGAATTACGACCCCAAAAAACGCATGGACCAGGCTGGTTTGCAATTCACAAACCAATGGTTCATGGAAGCCCAGGGAAATAGCCATATAAACTTTTCCTGCGGTTTGTAAGCAGTAGGTCTCTTTAAACTATCAGCTGGCACACGGCAGCTGGCTTGCCACCTGCCAGCTGATAGTTTAAAGGGACCTGCCACTTGCATGCTGCAGGGCCCTTTAAATTGCCCAGCCCCCCAACCCCAGCCCCACACTTACCTTGCCCTGCGGGCCCACGGCATCCTCTCCCTCCTCCTGCGAGGGGCAGAAAGGCCTCCTCTGCCACCCTGCAGGCGCGCAGGGTGGCAGAGGAGGCCAAAAACAGCCTCCCTGCTCAAATGGCCTCCACGGAAGCCATTTGAGGGGTGGGAAGGCCGTTTTCAGCCTCCTCCACCACTGCGTGGGCCCACAGGGCAGTGGAGGAGGCCAAAAATGGCCTCCCTGCCACAGTGGTGGCCATTTGAGGGGTGGGAAGGCTGTTTTCAGCCTCTTCCACCACCCTGCGGGCCCACGCAGCGACAAAAGAGGCCAAAAACAGCCTTCCTTCCCCTCACGGGAGGAGGGGGAGGGCACCGTGGGCCCGCAGGGCAAGTTAAGTGTGGGGCTGGGGCTGGGGCTGGGGGGGGCTAAGGTTTGGGCATTTTCAAGGGCCCTGCCGCTTGCAGCCGGCAGGTCCCTTTAAACTATCAGCTGGCAAGCAGCGAGAAGGGATGCCCCCCTGCCGCCTACCAGCTGATAGTTTAAATAGACCTGCCGCTTGCAAGGCAGGAAAGGGCCCTTTAAACTGTCAAATGCTCTTTCCCTGCCACTGCTAAGCAGCTGGAAAGGAGCATTTAAACCCCACGAACTGGTTTGTAAACTGGCCCCAGTTCGTGCCAGTTCGTGTTTCCTGGTTCGTGAAAACCCACAAACCATGAACCTCATGGTTCGGTTTTTTTGTGGTTCATCCCCATCTCTATCAGTAGATAGACTGAGAACTGCAGTCACAGAAATCTGATTTCATAGGAAGTTTGGTTCCCAGGCCAATGCTAGAAAAACTTACTTGGGGACTTGAACTCAAAGTAAAATGGTGGTCCTCTCCTTCCCCACTGCCCTCCATCAACTCTGGACAGACAGTCTTAGCTCTTCTTTTTTTTAAGACACACAACAGCATACTGAAAGCAAGAAAATACCCCCTTCCTACAGAAGCTGCTATCTGAAATTACTCTTTCACATTGTGGCTGCTTCCACACACGTTGGATAATCCACTTTCAATACTCTTTAGTGAACTTTTGAAACTGATTTTCAATGTGTGGAACAAAAAATCCACTTCAAAAGGATTGCAAAAGTGCATTGAAAGTGCATTATTCAATGTGTGTGGAAATGGCCTGTGTCATAATAAGGGCAACCAAATGATGATGAAAGCGGACAGGTCTACAGATGCTTATGTATAAACATACAGAGCTTAATGTATTGTCGAAGGCTTTCACGGCTGGAGAACGATGGTTGTTGTGGGTTTTCCGGGCTGTATTGCCGTGGTCTTGGCATTGTAGTTCCTGACGTTTCGCCAGCTGGCATCTTCAGAGGTGTAGCACCGAAAGACAGAGATCTCTCAGTGTCACAGTGTGGAAAGGATGTTGGCAGGTCATTTATATCTACTCAGGAGGGGTGGGGTTGAGCTGAGTCATCCTGTAAGAGTTTCCCAGGGTGTGGAATGCTAATGGAGGGAGGCTTCACTGTATCCTGAGGAGGTTCTTTTGCATATGGATTGGTGCTTGATGTGCTTAGCACATCAGCTCAACCCCACCCCTCCTGAGTAGATATAAATGACCTGCCAACATCCTTTCCACACTGTGACACTGAGAGATCTCTGTCTTTTGGTGCTACACCTCTGAAGACGCTAGCCACAGCTGCTGGCGAAACGTCAGGAACTACAATGCCAAGACCACGGCAATACAGCCCGGAAAACCCACAACAACCATATGGAGCTTAATAAATACTCAGAACATAATGTACTTTATGTAGTGTTATGTGTAATATCAGACCTAAACAACCTGTCTCCCACCTAACTAAATTTCACCTACTACTATTGTGCCCTGCCAGATACTTAGCAACCCTCTTTTTCTTGCAATTCAAGACATTCTGGAATAACAGATAGACCACTACACATGTCCAGCAAGCTGAGTTCAGCTTGATAAGTCAAAAACTGGGCAGGCTTTCTTTATTTAACACTTTACATATATTTTCTTAATAATCCTTACAACGACTCTGTAATATAGGCTACTACAATTGACCTCATATTACTAATGGAGAGAGGTTGCTGCTAAGAGGCGACTGCCTGATTACACTTCAATAATGACAATGTAATGTCATTCACAGTCATCTCCCATCTTAGAAGTGGGACTTACATAGTCTTTTATGTCCTCCTGTTGGCTTTGTATACAACAAGTTGGCTTTGTATACAACAAGTTGGCTTTGTTGTCCTCCAGTCCCTTCTGTGGTGCAGAGTGGTAAGCTGCAGTACTACAGTCCAAGCTCTGCTCAAGACCTGAATTTGATCCTGGTGGAAGCCAGGTTCAGGGAGCCAGCTCAAGGTTGACTCAGCCTTCCATCCTTCTGAGATCAGTAAAATGAGTACCCAGTTTTCTGGGGGTAAAGTGTAGATGACTGGGGAAGGCAATGGCAAACCGCTTTGTAAAAAGTCTGCCAAGAAAATGTCGTGATGCAACGTCCCTCCATGGGTCAGTAATGACTCAGTGCTTGCACAGAGGACCACCTTTACCTTTTTTAAAATCCCTTCTGTAACCCCAAACATTTTTTTTTAAAAAAATTAATGAATCTAAGGTCAAAAAAAAGGGCCCAACAAAAATGCCATCCTTCCTCCATTTTAAATACTTGCAAAAATTCAACAAAATAAACAATTTTCTTTGTTCCCTTGGTCTCCCTCTCCCCTTCTAATGAATTTTCAAAAGTTTATGAAAAGAAAACAGAGGCGAGATCACATCTGGCTTGTTCATGGCGCCACTTGTAGCTGAAGGGTGACTGCTTGGAAAAGGTGATGAGTGCTAAGCTGGTGACTGATATTAATAGAGAGACAATGGACAAATTGCTATCTGGTTAACCCTTTCATATGCCAGGCTGGCCCTCCCTTCCAGCGTCACTTCGAGTCTTATGCCTCAGGTTAAGTTTAATTTAAATCATCCTAGCTGAAGACTCCCACCTGTATGACAATTTTTTCCTGCAAATTATTTCTTGGAAAACACACTTGAAGGGAGAGAGAGAGAAGATAAATGAGGCAAGACGCTGTGATAAGAGGTTTTTCAAAAGAAATGTTTCAAGTTCCTTATACAGAATGTAATATATCACAACTGCACAAAAAGGATTTTTTGTTGCTATTAGGACATGGCAAACAGCAAATGGTTTGACATTTATACTAGAAGACGTAGGTGGGGAAGTGTAAAAGGGAAAAAAATGCCATAGCAAGCACGAAGCAAATAATAACATTCCTGGAAGTGGAACTGGACGATATGACGTGGGGCTGCCTCTGAAAATGGCAATGCTGTGTCAAGTTTTTCTCCCTTTCCTAATAATGCTTAGATCCATTCTCTGTTTCTTTCTCCATGCCCAACATTACTAGTTATAACTGGTGAGGTTGTAAAAAAATAGTGTGGGCAACTGTCTTGAAGCATTATAGGGGAGAGAACTTGATATCTTGGCTCTGGTTTTGGTGATAACCTTGAGTGTACCATCATGGAAGGCACAAACACATCATTGTAAACATTGTAAAACTCCACCATTGCTGAGAATGTACTGGTCCTTCATTGTATCCTTCAAATGTCTGTGTTTTCAGAAAATAACAGTTTACTAACCAGCAGGTCAAGTTCCCAGTAAATTATTTCTTTCAAAGAGTCATCCACGACAGTTCCTATCCTTCGCCACCTGTGGCCAGGAAGATACACTGAATGAGGAGGCCTACTGAATACCAGCATTCATGTACAAGCCAAGTGGGGCTTCAGGCTGGCCAAAATTTCTCTTATTTTGGAGGAAGGCTTCCTTGTTTCTAACCAATTTTAAAGCAGGTTAAAAAAAAAAACACCTCTGAACTCTGGTTGCAACCATGTTCATTTTTCATTCATCTCTTTGACAGCGGCCTCAGTAATAGGCTCTCAGTACCTGAGTGTGCATTTGTCCAAAAAAAAGAAAAAATGTGGCCAAGGCGGCTTGAAGAACAACTCCAAGGATGTTTAATTTTAAAAAGAATCCTCAGTCAGCTCTAAGCAATGGCAGTGAGTCATCCTATTTGCTTTTCAAAGAACAGGCCATCTATAAAACAACTCTGTTCTACAAATAATCTGGCCAAGTGAGTTGCTGAAACCTTCCCATGTTTGGGAGGGTTTCACAAGCAAGCCATGTGCTCTTGAGCTGTAAAACTGGTGCAATGCAAGACAAACCGCATTTTCCTACTTGTCTCTGTTAAGGAAAAGAGTTAACACAGCTGCTGCAACTGGTTTTAAGCAATATATGGATGGCCACTTTAAGCTTGAGCAATCAAAACTTAAATGAATTGCTATTTGGGTTCCCAACTCCAGGTTGAGAAATTCCTGGAGTATACTGGGGATGGGTCCTGGGGATGGCAGGATTTGGGGAGGGGTAATATCTCAGTGGGGTATCATTCCATGTATTCCATCCTTCAAAGCAGTCAATTTCTCCAGAGGAACTGATCATTTTTATTCCAGGAGATCTCCAGACACCACCTTGGGACTGCCAAACCTGGTTGCTAGGGTAAGATCCAAGCAGAGGTCAGTAGGTAACAGAATCTCGTTGTCAGTCCTGTCTCTCAAGACAGTTTCTGTAACCTGAAAGGAATAACCCTTGGAAATAGTGCTTTAAGTGACATACAAAAATGGGGACAATGTCTCCAGGTTCTTTGGCAGTCCTGCACGCATGCAGATTTGATTTAGTTTTTAATGTAGAGGTACCAGGAACTGATCCCAGCTATGCACTCTGCCAGTGAGCTACACCACCTCTGTGCAGGCCTACAAACACCTGAAGCAACAATACAACTTATTTCAAAGCAAGGTCAAAGTCACTTCTGATATCACATACTATGTTTACTGTGTTAGATTCAGGTAGGTAGCCATGTTGGTCTGCAGAAGGAGAGCAAGTTTTGGATCCCGTAGAACCTTAAAGACCAACTAGATTTCCAGGGTATGAGCTTTTGAGTCAAAGCTCCCTTTGTCATAATACAAGTGGAAAATGGTAGGGGTCTTTATAATCTAGGCAGAGGGTAGGAGGGGTATTGCAAATTAGAGTGTCAGGATTATATAATACATGTTGTAATAATACATAATATAATACATGTTGTAATAAGCTTGATAGAGCAGAGGTGCAAAATGCAGAAAATTATCATCTGGAGAGTGAGAAAAATCCAATGTCCTGATTTGACAGGATCATGATGAGAATCATGTTTTTCTTAGAATGTTCCCCAGACTTTGTTTCATTCAGCGAATGTATAAAGGTGAAAGGGTACCAGATCACTGAGTTCACCTGAGCCAAGGCATTCCTGCACAAGCAGGTTATTTAAAGATTATTGTTCAACAGCAGTAATAGAAATGTACAATCTGTTCTGTGGTAACATCTAGTAGTCCCTTTATTTGGGCCCTTTTGAAGAACATGGCCTAAGGTTATCCATGCCTCATTAAGCTCCTCCTAGCACAGTAATTATTATTTGCAATGTTTCTCCCTCTTCAAAAGGAATGACTTTATATCTAAGGAAATGGTGAAATGTTCCTTTGACAGACTTAATTGGTGTATTTGTGCTACATGCTTTTGTAAACATCACCTTCAGTGGTCAAATGGACAAAGAGGCCTAGTTTTTTTCTCAAATAGATAAGCATCATCTTGGAGAGAAGAATGAGGTTATTTCTTGTTGGCAAGCTCTCCTATTTTGTGTGGTAAAATTGTTTTCTCCCATCATACATTTGATGCATCAACTGTCCAAATAGCCAGTAGTCTTGCTACTGATTCTGCCTGGCAGCAGAATTTGAAATCAGCTTTTTCAAGATTGCACACTGGGACAGAGGATAGGGAAGTACTTAAGAAGCCAGTAAGGCTAATTTACATGACTCTTTATTGATGTATCAAGGTGAATTTTCCTTGCAAGTTTCTGACTCATATTTTTTTTATTTACTTAGCATATTTTTATCACACTTTTCTCCACAATGGGAATGCAAGCAGTGTACAAATACTAAAATAATTTAAACAAACATAACACATCATAAACAAATGTTGTTGTTTTTTAAAGCTACATAAAATGTCCTTGGCTGGGTTGGCCACCAGGCCACAGATTGTGAGCCATGGTCTTAGTGCCAAGAGTACCATGTACTGTTTGGCTCTTTCCTTTAGCTCATCTCCAAGGGCTTGTGTCCCTGACCACACCCAGGTTTTAAGTACCTGCAATAGAAGAGAGACAAACACTCAAACTAGGCCTTACAAGCTGCTGGCCATCTTTCCACAAATCTACCTCCTGCTGAAAGCACCTATGGATATGCCCAGATTTTTTAAAAAAATCCTCCATTTCTCCAATGAGCTGAAGGAGGCACGCATGGCTCTTTTTTCCTTCATTTGATCTTCACAACAACCATGTGAAATTAGGATTGCTAGCTCCAGGATGGGAAATTCCTGGGGATTTGTGGGGTGGAGCCTGGAGAGGGCAGGGTTTGGGGATGGGTGGGACCTCAGTGGGATATAATGCCAGAGTCCACCCTCCAAAGCAGCCATTTTCTCCTGGCTACTGGAGAATGGATTTCTGTTGTCTAGAAATCAGTCATAATCCTAGGAGATCTCCAGCCACCACCTGGGTGTTAGCAACCATGCATGCTGCACTAAAAGGAACTAGGTACCCCCCTAAACCAAGGCTGGGTGAGAAATTTTACCCAGATCTTCCTGGTCCTAACTACAAGGCCGTATACGTTCATACTTGGCCAAACCATAACATGGCAACTATAATTTTCCCACTCCCAAAGTCCATTATTTGTTGAGGCAGAAGTGTTCAAATGAACACCGAGACCATTCCTACCTCCAAAGGCTGCCCCCATGTAATTTTATTTATGTCTAACTGGCTCCCCGAGATGCCCCCACTGCACATCTCTACCTACATGAAAATCTGAATTTGAATGAACTTCTAGAAAATATTTTTACAAGTATCCTCAAGATTGTTAAACCACATGAAGTTTGTGGGGGAAACTCACCTGGTGGTGACCTTTACAAATCAAAATTAATTCTATGAAAATAGCTTTAATTATGTTTCAAAATGAGTGTTTTAAAAGGCTTTTGCTGTATTTAAGGTACTAGTGGTGATTTATTTCCTGGCTACTTTGAACATGACATAATGTGATTTGACCATTTGGCTGCATCAACCAGTCAGGATTTTTACTTCATTTCATATTTTGGGTCATTTAGCTCAGTTGCTTAACCATTTTTCCCAGTAAGTATAATCATATGGATCATGAGACCACTGGGGAAGGGGGATCTCCCCATCTGGTAAGTGTGTTAGAAGACAGTCTGAAGGCAGTTAGAGCTCTGAGGTAACTGGTAGTTACCTCATAGACAAGCTGCTTGCTTCCTTGTTCCAAATTAGCACACACACATACACACAGATAGATAGTGAAGCCCTTCAGAGACTTAGCATAGAACAAAGAGAACACTACCCAACTCACACATTACAGCTATTACAATCACAACTTTTTGAAATGGACAGCTCAGCTTATTTCACTCTGCACTCTTTTTCCTGTTTCCAGACCTCAAAATCCTTCAGCATGATAGCGCACTTCTCTGCTAAAAGACAAGTATATGCCAGTACAATCACATATAACTGAGATCCTTTCTTACTTTGTTCTTAATTAATTTATTTATTAATTTATTTATGCAATAAACATTATTATTATTATTATTATTATTATTTATTTAAAATATTTACTAGCTGCCTTTCCTCCAAAGGTGCTTAAGGCAGCTTACAATGTTAAATCAAAAACAGCAGTTAAAAACAGAGTTAAAAACACAATTAAATAACATAATAATAATAACAATAACAACAACATTCAATTTATATACTGCCCTTCAGGATGACTTAACACCCACTCAGAGTGGTTTACAAAGTATGTTAATATTATCCCCGCAACAAAACACCCTGTGAGGTGGGTGGGGCTGAGAGAGCTCCAGAGAGCCCTGACTAGCCCAAGGTCACCCAGCTGGCTTCAAGTGGAGGAGTCAGGAATCAAACCCGGTTCTCCAGAGTAGAGTCCTGCGCTCTTAACCACTACACAAAAGTGGCTCATTTCAAACACTGTCCTAAATAAAAATAGTCTGTAGCAGCCTCCTGAAACTAGAGAGTAAGAAGGCCAGCTGCAACTCCCTGGGGAGATTGTTCCACAGTCATGGGACTGCCACAGAAAAGGCCCTTTCCTGTGTACCCACCAATCAAGCTTCTTGGGTTGATGGGTCAGACAAGAGGGCCAGTGCCTATGATCTTCTTCAGCAGAAGATGGCCCTTCAGATACCCTGTCCTAAAGCCATGTAGGAATAGAACCTGCATCTTGATTTGGGCTTAGGAGCAGATTAGTAGCCAGTGTAATTGCTGTTATATTGAGGCCACATGTTCCTGATAGCTGGCCCTGACCAGCTGTTTAACCACAGCATTCTGCATTAGCTGCAGCTTCCAGACCATTTTTAAAGATAGCCCTGAGTATCTGCTACACAAAAGCCAGGTATGCTCTGCAGCAAGAATCAACCAAGGATGAGTTCAGCTGGGACCTCAAACACCCAAAATACATTTATATAAAAATGTTGTGAAAAAGAACCAAAATCAGAGAGGTTATAAATCTTGAGGTAAGAACCAAACCAAAGTCTGTGGATCAAGATGTAATCTGGTTTTCATTTATTAATTTTATACAGAGTTTTCAATGAGTTTAAATTATCTTCATGAGGAATTCTTTGACTTTTTTGTTTATTCCAGCTTTGCACGTACCGTCCCATGATGTGGGGAATATATAAAATAATATAAAATACTATGGGATTAAATATAAAATAATCCAATAGCACATGAAAGCTAGTTACTTACTGTTTTTTTTAAGATAGTTTCAGGTGGGAAGCTGTGTGGGTCTGTAATAGAAGAGCAAGATTTGGGCCCAGTAGCACCTTAAAGACCAACTAGATTTCCAGGGTATGAGTTTTCAAGAGACAAAGCTCCTTCATCAGATAAAGATGTCTTTATGTACACATAACTCCCACTATGACAGCCAGCAAGAGATTACAGACAAAATATTTCAATGGGATTTCTTAACTAAAATTAAAAGATTATGAAGGATTTATATTTGCCAGATTCTCCTCAGTTTGCTTACTACGCAAATACACACGTCTTCTCTGCTTAGGCCCAGATACAACTTAAAAAGAAAGTCACATTAGATGCAGCACAAAGTCTAACACTTTGGGTTAAAATCTTTAATCCACTGAAACCAAGATAAACCAAAAATCCTACAGATATGAGTGAAATTAGGGATTCCGTCTCTATTTTATGGGACCAGTACCACAGCCCTCCCCCACCCACAGGTAATGCAATCTTACTGAAATCCAACTGTTTTCTATGTCAATATCCAGCTTAACTAGCATAATAGGATTTGTAAGTATGTTTTATCTATTTTCAACCTTATACAGGGTTCTGTGAATCTTGAATGGAACCAGAGACACAGAAGTGCCTAACTGAAAATACTGTTTACTCAAGACCTAAGCCATCTCTTAACTATAAACTAACACAGCCTCTCCTGAAATCTCCTTTGTTCACTGAATAATCATGTGACCAGCCACAAAGCCTGAGTACACAAAAGCATGACCCAGACCCAAAGTCAGATGTTATGTACTACAAAGAGCTAAACATACACATAAATATAGCAAGTATAATATGGTTACATGGATGGAAATGTATTAACAAATTTTAAGAAAACAAAATTTAAAAATAAGTGCTTGCCAAATGACCACACCATCAGATAAAAATATAAATATAACCATATACTCATTACCCATTCAATAGGCCAGCACAATAATACATCAACTGGTAGGGCTGCTAGGTCCCTAGCATCGAAGCATAATCATGGGCCCTGGTGATGTCATGGGTAGACATGGGCATGAACCAAAAAAATTTAATGAACCTGCAGTTCATGGTTCGGTGCCGCCGACATACCCAAACAAACGAACCATAACGAACATTTCCCGTTACTGAACCGGTTCGCGGTTCATGGTTCATGGGCATCGGAACGGCCCCTGTTGCACTTAGAGAGCCCATATTCACAGAGAGTGTTTAGCAGGCTCTCCTCCAGCAGCACCCAAGTTTGGTCAAGATTGCAATAGGGGTCTTGGAGTTATAACCTCTCCAATCTGAGGCCCCCAGGAAACTCTCACTCAATACAATTAGAGCCACCAGTTGACGTTGGCCCAGTGTACAAGGGGTTGGCCGTCAGAACTGCCTATTAGGGTTTCCAGGGATGAGATTGGAGTGCCCATGGCTACAGAACACCCCTCTTTCCCCCTCCCTCCCCCCTCCCTCCCCCGGTGTCTTCTCCCATGTAACCAATTGTAACCAATTTGCAGCTCCATGGTTGGAAGGAAGACCTGCTGATCAAGGCAAGCTGGACTTCGATTCGGGTTTCCAGGGCGACAGAAGGAGTGCAGACAGCGTTCAGGCATTCTCCCAGCTCCATTTCCAAGGGAATTGATTGATAGTGCCTGACTGTCTGGCTTCATGAACCACGGGTGAATGCAATAAACCAGGCTTCCAACGAACACTGGTTCGTCAGCCACGGACTCTCACGAACTTCTGGATCACAAACCGATGATCAGGTGGTTCGTGGGTTTTTTTGGTTCGTAATGTGGTTCGTGCCCATGCCTCGTCATGGGACAAGGCCTGGCGATGTCCCAATGACTAACAGTACTAGTGGCTGCCAGTGATTCCCCCATATGGTATCTGTGAATGTGTGTATTCACCAATAAAATTTTTTTGATTAGATGGATTACTTATCACACCCAAATTAAAATAATGTGCTAAATAATAACAATATAACATCCAATTCATATGCTGCCCTTCAGGACAACTTAATGCTACACCCAGAGCAGTTTACAAAGTGTGTTATTATCCTCATGACAATCACTCTGTGAGGTGGGTGGAACTGAGAGAGCTCTGAGAGAGCCAAAGGTCATCCAGCTGGCTTCAAGCAGATGAGTGGGGAATCAAACCCGGTTCTCTAGATTAGAGTCCTGCCCCTCCAATACACAAACTGGCTCTCAAAATGTAAAATAGATTGTTGCTTCCCATCTTCAATTTACCTAGGCAGTAATTAACACATGAAAACATATAGTCAAGTCTTAGAAAAAGCCATCAAGTATGCTAAGTAGCTGACAGCCCTGAAATTTCAACGCACCACTTTGAGGTACTGAGAATGATTCCTAAAAAATTGAGTCTCAGGACTCAAGGCTGAGATCTGGCAATCCTAGCAACAGAAGAAAAATAACCTGAAATGGTTTCACATATCTTTTATGGTTGAGCATGCATTGAAAGTGCACCTGGCATAGAAGTTACAACAACACTGCATTTTGATACTAATGGCTCAAGTTGACATCACCACTTGGCCATGAAGTTCAGAACACCAACTTATTTCGAATCCAAAGAAGAACACCAGTGTCATTTTAATTTTTAAAAATAATTTTACAGCACATAATGTCTTCAGCTAAAACTATAAATATGTGAACTCATCACATGTTGATTCAAAGTGGTATCTCTCCTTCTGAACTTTTTCCAGACAGCAGAGAGAAATCATGGTGTCCCTGAAGGTTCTCATAAATCTCAAGAATCTCTGGTCGTCCTTCTCTGCCCACCATTGTCTGGCAACCAACAGGAGAAGGAAGGGGTGGAAACCAGGGGAATGACATCATACCCACAGTGCAATATCAATCATGGCACAAAACTGGAAGTGATGTCAGCATAGTGGCATGAGCCTCTAAGATCCTCCTAAAAGTCCATGGTGAAACCTAGAGCATTGCGTGACATGGTGATGTCCTTCCCAGGATGTCCTCTGGAAACCTACCTTTCACCCAAATATACCTTCCAATACCGATGAGTTGAGAAGCCACAAAAGGGAGGACTGTTATTGCAGCTTTAATTAAGCCTGATCATTTCACTCGCAGTAGGCCCCCCTACTAAGGGCCTCATTCATCTTCCTTACTGTTCATCTGAATTTTCCTCCTGAAATTCAAAGAACTAA
This sequence comes from Eublepharis macularius, assembly GCF_028583425.1. Lineage (NCBI taxonomy): Eukaryota > Metazoa > Chordata > Lepidosauria > Squamata > Eublepharidae > Eublepharis > Eublepharis macularius. The sequence continues at coordinate 198,296,821 of NC_072790.1, forward strand.
CAGAAAGATGTACCTACAAGCCTAGTAAAAAATGTGATAGAAGAGAGACATGGGTCTTGAGTATCTTCATCACCAACACAAGAATATGATTAGTACATTATAATAACATTCGATAATAAAAACATTCGATTTATATACCGCCCTTCAGGACAACTTAATGCCCACTCAGAGCGGTTTACAAAGTGTTATTATTACCCCACAACAATAATCACCCTGTGAGGTGGGTGGGGCTGAGAGAGCTCCAGAGAACTGTGACTCGCCCAAGGTCACCCAGCTGGCTTCATGGAGGAGTGGGGAATCAAACCCGGCTCTCCAGATTAGAGTCCCGTGCTCTTATTATAGCTGAACACTAGTGAAATCATACACTTGAGCAGACAGGAATGACAGAAAATTATGTTCTTTTAAAAAAAGAGTTAGAGTGAAGGTCTAATGAAAGAAAAGAAACTGAGTTGCAGCTATGCCACATGTAAAGGCAAACCGAGGGGAACCTCTAGGAAATTGACAAAGAAAAGAAAGAGGATAAACCTGCCTGAAGATATAGGACAATACTCTGTCTCTAAATATATTATTTTGTTTATTAGCAGAACTTCCACAATAAAATATATAATATAATAGAAATATTCCTATGTCTATTTTTATAAATATGCTAATTTGTGAGCCTTTGATAAAGTGCAAGTACAAAATGGGATCTAGATGCTGGCAATGCCCATTAGGTTCCACCTTCCAGCACTTATGAATTTATTGTAAGTTTTGTCATCTTGAAGAATCTTTGGCAACATCCTTGTACCTGAAAAAGAAGAAAAAACAGTGAACATTAACTTGATATTTAAGTTCCTCACCTTTATATATTCTCCTGGAACATCTTTTCACCGGTTGGACTTTGAAACATTGTGTTATGAGAGCATTTTTGTATTCAGTTTTGATTCTAGACAGCAGTTTGTGCTATGGTGTTTACTAGTGTTAAGGACCTTTATATTGTCTTGTACTTATATCGCTATTTATTGTTCTAGAAATATTTATTGCACTTATTTAGCACTCACAGCACTTTTTATTTATCTATACATATTTATAAAAATAAACAAAATAATATATTTAGAGATATTGTCCTCTACCCTCCTGCAGGTTTATCCTCTTTCTTTTCTTTGCTATACCACATCTAGGTTTCCCAGTTGCCCACCAGTGGCACGCAATCTCCTGGGGGGTTGCCCTGTTATCTGCCAATCACTGGCGATTGGCAGGAGGCAACCCAGGAAAGTTCACAGCTGGTGCACTCCCAACAGGCCACAACAACATCACTTCCTGAAGTGATGTCATTGCACAGGCCACAAACATGCTCCTGCACTTGATGGGGCCAATTTTGCCACCAAATGGGTCAGAATTAGCCCTGCACAAAGCATTGGAGCACGCCCATGGCCAGAGCGAAGACATTACTTCCTGGAGGAAGAAGTAGTAGTAGTAGCAGTAGTAACTGTGCTTATATACCGCTCTTCTAGACAGATTAGTGTCTCACCCAGAGTGATGAATAAGTTAGTGTCATTATTATCCCCACAATACAGCTGGGGAGCTGGGACTGAGAAGAGTGGTTTACCCAAGGCCACCTACTGAGCTCATGGCAGTAGTGGGATTTGAACCAGTAGAGTGCTGATTCGCAGCTAAACCACTTAACCACTGTGCTACAGCAGCTCTCATGACATTATTGCCCCTTTACAGGAGCATGCATGCAGAGGAGACTACATTGGCCACGTCTTGGTTTTCCCCCCTTCTGCTGGCAGGATACAGAGACATGGGCATCCTAACACATCTCTTTCCACTGCCTCTTCCTTATAATGGCCCACTACACATTGCATATGACATCGCTCCATGGACCCTGTCCTCATCACAAAGCCATTCATGTGAGTTAGGGCAGATAATGATGGATCACAGATTGTGTTCACCTAGACATTATGGGGAAACAGACATAGGCTGCAATACTAAGAATGCTTTCCTGGGAATATAGAATCATAGAATCATAGAATCATAGAGTTGGAAGGGGCCATACAGACCATCTAGTCCAACCCCCTGCCCAGTGCAGGATCAGCCTAAAGCATCTCTGACAAGTATTCATCCTGCCTCTTCTTGAAAACTGCCAGTGAGGGGGAGCTCACCACCTCCCTAGGCAGCTGATTCCACTTTTGAACTACTCTGAAGGTGAAAAAGGTTTTCCTAATATCCAGTCGGTACCTTTGTGCATGTAGTTTTAGCCCATTGCTTCGCGTCCTACCCTCTGCTGCCAACTGGAACAGCTCCCTGCCCTCCTCCAAATGACAGCCTTTCAAATATTTAAAGAGAGCAATCATGTCCCTCCTCAACCTCCTCTTCTCCAAACTAAACATTCCCAAGGCCCTTAGCCTTTCCTCGTAGGGCTCAGTCTCCAGACCCCTGATCATCCTTGTCGCTCTCCTCTGCACCCTCTCAATTTTGTCCACATCCTTTTTGAAGTGAGGCCTCCAGAACTGCACACAGTACTCCAGGTGTGGCCTGACCAAGGCAGTATAGAGAGGGGCTATGACCTCCTGCGATTTCGATGCTATGGCCCCTTTGATACAACCCAGGATTGAATTAGCCTTTTTTGCCACCGCATCACACTGACTGCTCATATTCAGTTTACAGTCCACTCTTACCCCAAGATCCCTTTCACATATACTACTGCCCAGAAGTGTATCCCCCATCCAGTATTTGTGCTTCTCATTTTTGTGGCCCAGATGTAATACTGTGCACTTGTCTTTGTTGAATTGCATCCTATTCACAGCTGCCCACTTCTCCAGAGTATTCAGGTCTTGTTGAATTTTAATTCTATCTTCTTGGGTGTTTGCTACCCCTCCCAATTTGGTATCATCAGCAAATTTAATGAGCAGCCCTTCCACTCCTTCATCCAGATCATTGATAAAAATATTGAAAAGTACCGGGCCCAAAACTGAGCCCTGCGGCACCCCACTGGACACCTCCCTCCAATCTGATGAAACGCTGTTGACCACCACTCTTTGAGTGCGGTCCTCCAACCAGTTCCCTATCCACCGAACTGTCCTATAGTCTACTCCACAGTCTTCCAGTTTGCCCATCAGAATGTCATGGGGGACCTTATCAAAAGCTTTACTGAAATCCAGATAAATCACGTCAACAGAGTTCCCCCGGTCCAGTAAGCTGGTCACTCGATCAAAGAAGGAAACCAGGTTGGTCTGGCAGGATCTGTTAGGAACAAAACCATGCTGACTTCCCCGGATCACTGAGTGGTCCTTCAGATGCTTACAGATTGATCCCTTTAAAATCTGTTCTAATATCTTCCCAGCAACAGAAGTCAGACTGACTGGCCTGTAGTTTCCCGGGTCATCCTTCCTCCCTTTCTTAAAGATTGGGATAACATTCGCTCTTCTCCAATCTTGTGGCACATCCCCAGTCCTCCAGGAGGCCTTGAAGATGATGGACAGGGGTTCTGCAAGTTCTCTGGAAAGTTCTTTCAGCACTCTTGGGTGCACCCCATCCGGCCCAGGGGATTTGTATTCATCCAGTGCAGCCAGATGCCCCTCCACTACCTCTCTGTCAATGTCAATTAGCCACTCAGGTGTCCTGCCACATTTTCTACTATCTCTAGATGTGCCTGAGTTCTTCAGGGAGAAAACAGAGGCAAAAAAGTCATTAAGCCTGTCTGCTTTTTCTCTGTCCTGCATCAGAGTTTCTCCATCTACTCCCAACAGTGGTCCAATTGCTTCTTTTACCTTGTGCTTGCTTCTCACATATCTGTAGAAGTTTTTCTTGTTGTAGCGAGCCCTCCTGGCCAGACCCAGCTCGTACTGAGCTTTGGCCTCTCTGATGGCTGATCTGCAGTACCTAGTAACCCTCATATACTCCTCTTTAGAGGTCTGTCCTTCTCTCCATTTCCTGAACATTTCCTTTTTCTCCCTTAGCTTATTCTGGAGCTCTCTGTGCATCCACATCGGTTTCTTGGAGCCCTTACCATGTTTCCATCTTGCTGGGATAGTGAAGGCTTGAGCTTGCAAAAGCTCGTGTTTGAGAATGGCCCACCCTTCACTCGCTCCTTTTCCTTCCAGCACACTCCCCCATGGAATGACTCTCATCAAGCCTCTGAGTTCATCGAAGTTGGCCCTACGAAAATCTAACCTACGAGTCTGGCTACAAACTTCCTTGGCTCCCCACAGCAACTGGAATTCAAGAAGGACATGGTCACTTCCCCCTAAGGTCCCCACCACCTTCATCTCATCTACCAATTCTTCTCTGTTGGTTAATATCAAGTCTAGTAAGGCTGAACCCCTTGTAGCTTCCTCCACCTTTTGAAAAAGGAAGTTATCGGCCAGGCAGGTCAGGAAATTGCGTGATTCATGATGCTTTGCTGAGCCTGTCTCCCAGCACACATCGGGGAAGTTGAAATCACCCATAATTACAAGGTTCTGATGTCTGGATACTCTGCCAATTTGTTCAAAGAGGGCAGCATCCATTTCTTCTCGCTGGTCGGGTGGTCTGTAGCAGACTCCAACAACAATACCCTTTGTCCTTCCTCCCCTTATTTCTACCCATATACTTTCCACCGGGCTGTCCGTCCCATTCTCCATAACTTCTTGACAATCAAGCCCTCTCCTCACATACAACGCCACTCCACCTCCTCTTCTACTCTTCTGGTTTTTCTTGAACAACTCATACCCATCCAGTAGCACATTCCAGTCATGGGAATCATCCCACCAAGTCTCAGTAATTCCTACTATGTCATAGCCCTCTGTTTGCAATAGAAGCTCAAGCTCTTCTTTCTTATTGCCCATACTTTGGGCATTGGTATATAAACACTTGTAGCCTTGTACCTTTGTTTGACCTTTCCTACCCAGGTGGGCCCCACTGTGTTCACTTCATCATTGAAGTCGCCATGTCGATCGTCCCCTGCCCCTTGCGGCATCAGTTTAAAGCTCTCCTGATGAAGTTCTCCAGGTTCATTCCAAACGTTTTCTTCCCTGCCCTTGAGAGGTGAAGCCCATCATGTGCTAGAAGGCCTTCTCTAAGAAAACCTATCCCATGGTCCCAGAACCCAAAGCGCTCCTGCCGGCACCACCATCTCAGCCAGCGATTCACCTCAAGTATGGTCCGCTCCCGGCGTGCTCCTCTTCCTGTGACTGGAAGGATAGAAGAGAATACCACCTGAGCCCCCAATGTCTTCAACTGCCTTCCAAGGGCTTCGTAATCCTCTTTAATTCTTGCAACAGTATTCGAAGCCATGTCGTTCATTCCCACATGAATCAGCACAAACGAGTACTTAGGACATGTCACATTGTATAACATTTGACTTGCTTCTAAGTAGATCTGCTTAGAATTGCTCCCACAGTGTGGTATCAGCTCTGTCTCTCTCATAACTTCTGGATGGACCCTGACATTCACAGAAAGTGTCCCAGGAGCTCCATAGGAAATGGAAGTGGATAAAGAGGGGAAACGAGGTTCCAAGTGGCCCTGAATCTCACAGTTGGGGCATGCTTACTGCTATTTAAATTTCATTACTATATTCAGTACAGCTTAGTTTCACTGTACAATCATAACAGTTTTGTGAGGTGGGCTAGATTAAGACATAGTGAAGTGCTCAAAGCCCAAGTGACTTCCATGGCCAAGTAGAATTTGAAACTGAATCGCCATGTCCTAAACACAGCACTTAGGCCCATTTCCTAATCATACATCATTTTGTTTTGTTTTTAGCAGTGGGAAAAATACTTATACTACGATTCATGCATGCATTTTCCTCTGTGGAAAATGTATAACAAAAATATTATATCATAAGTGGATACATTTTTTTAAATGTAGTTTAATTTTGTTTTTAATAGACACCTGAATTTGCTTTAATGGATAACGGTAATGGTATTGATGAGGAAAAAGAAGACACAAATTGTACAACACATTTTGTTGGCACATTTAGTGCTTTGCTTTCCATATTTCTAATGGTCACACTTACAATAGCAAGCAGGAAGGCTGTCGTTCAACCTTGTTCCTGTTTAGAAATAAGAGCACAGATTTCCCACAGCCATTCTTCAGCTATATTGTTCCAGTCAATATAACAGCAGTGAAAACAATGAAGGCCTTCCATGTGAATAGGAACACTGCTTAAGGACAGCAAAGTTAAAGGAAAGAAGCCAAAGTGGTGTTGATCCAAATAAGTTCCATTTTACTGGCACAGTTGACAGGGAGATATAGCTACATTTGACAAGAAGCTACAGCCAAGCTTGAATATCCGAGGGTGCTTGTTTGAGATATCCGCTACACAGATGTCTTTTGTTGCATCCATACTTTTGTTTATAAGGCTGCTTCCACATGGATGTTTAGCTCCACCTTTGTGTCAAAACTAAAGCACTGTTATTCTCTACTTGTACACTTTACACAGAAAATTGTTGCCATGTGGATGTTGTTAACAGGCGCAAGTGTCTCTATGAGGAAAAATTGTAGCATGCAAAGTAGATATGTAAAATCTAAAATAAATTTAAAAGGATCTGCTGCACAGACAGCAAGGTGCCACGCTTTCTACCTTTTCTTGTATGTATACTGTGCAAGCATCAGAACATCAAGGTGAGGTCATTCTGTAAAGGATTCCTCCACGGCTCTGGCCCTTGGCTTGCTTCTCACTACAATATACTTTTTGGAGCTTGGCTTGTGTTTCCTATCCCCAGCTGTTTTCACCTGCCCCCACAGTCCTAACCTTGAAAATGGTGAGCTTGTAACTCCGGCTCCACTCTTCCCTATCAGTTGACTCTGACATCACATGACTTCTTATCATTTCCTTGCAGCTCAGAGGGACCCAAGTCTGAAGACGATAAGAGACTGCTACTTTAGATTGCACCAAGGAGGCCAAAACCTGCTGAGTGGAAGGAACAGTCAATGGAAAGTGCTTGGAAGACCTGGAAAAGCAAGTGGATCTCTACAGGGATATTTTCCATAATGATATGGAATGTCCATTGCAAGGAGTGGATGCAACAGCAATGCCAATTTTTAGTGAGCCCATCTGTTGGGAGGGCAGAAATCGAATTAAATAAATAAATAAATAGTGGTATGAGTGTCAGACTAGAATCTAGGAGACCCAGGTTCAAACCCCCACTCCGGGTGACCTTGGGCCAGTCACTCTCAGCCTAACCTACCTCACAGGCTTGGTGTAGGAGAAAATGGAGGAGAGGGAAAGGAGGTAAGGAGGTAAGCCAGGCAGTGTCTCAGGCAAAAATTTTTCCCATTCCCGCTATCCAGATTCCTTTGAAGGTTACAGAGATCATCCTATGCTTTCCAATCTCCTGTCTTTTCAAAATGAGGCAATTTTGCCCTTCATTATGAAACAAGAAAATATTGTAGAAAATTCATACCAGTTTCAAAGAACAGTATTCATATAACAGCTACTATTTCAGATTAAATGATGTAATACAAGAAAATACAACAGATATCTAAAAACTCTTGCTTTTATGGTGTTGAATTGGCCATTCAACGAACAACAAACATTTTTAAAGAATCTAACGAATAAGTCAATAGCCAAATAATAACGACTCAGTTATTGATTGTTTTCATGTTGCAATGGCTTATGTCCATTAGACAGTTCACTGTACTCTTGGCCAAAAATAATGGACAAAGGTTGTGCAGAAATAACAACTAGTACTTGCTCGTATGGAAATAGATAGCTAGGTTAAATTATTTGGTCTGAATTGGTATGATGTTTTAAATCACGGTGGGGGAGAATATACAGTCATCAATTATGATGCCAGCATGTTTGGAATAAAAACTAAAAGAAACTTAAAAATCTGGTGACATATTTGCACAGAGGACTCTGTTAGGAAGATGGTCATTGCTTTGGCTGAAGCCTACCAGCTATGTTTATTGAGCAGCATGCTGAGAAAGCATCCGTCTTAGCAGTAAAACAGCCCACTTAATACAGAGGGATTTATAAACTGATTAATGGTGAATGGGCAGTCCAAAGATAATGCAGACCAGACTCTGTGGCCCCTTTGATGTTGATACCTTGAGAACCAGAGCATCTATTTGTATTTTTTAAAATTGCAATAAACGGTTGTGATTTAAAGTCCCTCCTTTCAACGCTTTTTAAGAGCAGAAGGCTTAAGGGTTCAAAGTTGCCAACTGCTTTTCCAGAGAGTTAAGGTTAAGCAAATAAAGTTCTTCAGGACTTCAGTAGACCATTATCAGCAGTAAAAACCATTCTGAATCATGATAAATTTGGTCGCATCAAGGCCCACTAAAGATCTGGAAGAGCTTATCATACACCAGTAAGGGGAAGCCCAGGACCTGGTCAACATCAACACTGGGCTGATGACAGAAATCTTTAACTTCTCAGTTTTTTTCATTGTCCTTTTCACCTCATTAAAGCACCAGTGTTTGGACTATAACAAGCCAAAGAGGGACAGATGTGAGGCACAACACTGTGACTGTTTTTTAACAGCCGTGATGGTAAGTTTTAAACCTTGATGCCTTGATCTATAGCCACTTGCTTGTATTCTATACTTCCTTTCTGCTTGCACTTCTCTTTGTCCATTCTTCCTGTGCTAGGTGCGGTTTGGCTCCTTGAAAGACATGGGTCTTGCATGAATGGAAGTGTCTAGTGCTAGAGGAACGCATGCACTGCAGTGTAGGACAGCCTCCTCAATGGAAAAAGAGGACACCAAGCCCATGTGTGCTTCAGTGTGCATAGAGAACTGCACATGCAGGCTTCCTTAGTCATTCCCTATTCAAAGAGGGTACAGCCATCTGCACCTTTGTTTTCTGACTTTCAACAACTAGAATATGGTGGGGGGATAGTCCTGGATAAAAACTGACCCCCAGCATTCTGGCCATCCCTTTGCCCTGTCAAGTGGAGCTCAGGGACAGAACTGTGCTTTAGAGCAGTGGCAATACATTATTCATTCCTTGTGGATGACAGCACTGCTCATATGTTGGCAGGGAGAAGGGGGGATCAAACTGCACGGAGTCTCCATACTGTAAGATGTAGAGAGTAGTGGAGGAATCTGATGTGCAGGCTTAACTCATACAGGCATATTTTTAGCCCCTTTCATAACACAATAGTATGGTCTGGATAGGGTTGCCCGGTCCCTGCAACCTCCAAGGGGGAGGGACCGAGCACTCACCTGGATAATATTCTCACGCATGTGTGCTGCACTCATGCATGCTCCTGATGCTGCATAATGTCATCACTTCGGAGAGTGGCATTACAAGGAGTGCTCCTGGGCTTCATGTTGGGCCAGTTGGGGCTGCAGTCAGCACAAAGTCTACGAGCATTCCCAGGGCCTGCACGATGATGTCACTCCTGGGACTAGCATCATCACGCTGTGCTGGGAGCACGCCCTAGTAATCCCATTCCCGTGCTTTCCCCCCTGCTGGGCAGGTGGGTGGGGGTGGAGGGTGGGAGCAGATGATTTCCCCCTCCCATTGGGGGACTGGCAATTCTAGGCCTGGATCATAATTTGAGAATCACTGGCATACACAAAAGGAATAGGACAGCCCCTTGGGCAAAATATGCTTCTTTTTTCTTGTTTCAGACGCCTCAAGCCTGCAACAAATTGAGGGACTGAGACAAGATTCAGCAATGTATGTGAATAGCAGAAATACCTGTTTGGGTACATTTAAAAATTCAAAGAAGGTAAATTCTAAGCACTCATCCTATATATCAAATACCATTGAACTTGTTGGACTACACCCTTGACAGAGCACATGCCTGTGAGCACCACTCCCACTGATCCCTTCTTTAGTTCCTTCCTGACTGATTCTCAGATATATGCACACTGCTGCTTCTCTCTCCTGTGTGGACCCAGCATGTGTACATCCCGCCTCTTTTGCACTGACTGCTGAGGAGAACAGCACTCTGAGAGTCTCTCTGCACAAGACAACGTACACAGGGACGCTCAAGTGAAAGATCTTCCACTTGTTCTCCCATTGTGGATACACATGCAGAGACAGAGTACACTTGAATATAAGACCATACAGAAAGTAAGTTACTTGTGCACCCCCGTGTAAGATGTCTTGTGTAGAGAGACTCCATATCGAGCACTCTATGGAAGAAGGGTTAAATCACTGCCTCCTCCGCTGTCTGCTCATGGTACACATGGACTGAACAGGGCTTAATATGGGTCACAGAGAACAGACTGGCCGCATTAAAAATGGGGAAAAAATAATAATAAATTAAAAAGGGTACACCACATCTGGAAATGAAACAGACTGAACAAGGATAAAAAGAAATGTGAATAAAATATGGTTCTCTGTCAATAAGAAACAGGCATTAGATTTCTTGGAGTTGCAAGCATTTAGACATCATCCATTACCTTGGTATCAATATCTAGAAGTCATCCCCTGGTGAGTTCAGAATTTGGGAAGTGACCCTCCCAAATTGTTTCTCCACTTCCCTCTTGTTGGTCAGTAAAGAATCTCTCGCATCCTCTGTCATGGAATGGCCCCTATGACCCATGAGCCTTCTTACAGTTTGGCCCTCTAAAGCACCTAGGCACTCAGTGGTCATCCTGAGTCTCTGCTTGGTGAAGTGACTCTCAGAGGGGTTTTCCTACTTCTCTCTGGTATTTCTGCTGCCGCCAACTGGTCATTTTGAGTACTGCCCACTAAGAGGCAAGAATTTCTAGCACTCCATTTGAGACACTGTTTAAAGGCTCCACCTATTGCCTGCGTCTCCTCCAACCCAACTACTAGTTACCATGGAGGTGGCTTACCACAGTTGTGCATTCCCAGGGGAATGGCTATCTAGCGACCAACCCTTCCCCTGGCACCCTTTTTAGATAGTGTGCTTAAACAGTGGAAGTTTGTGTGGCACAGAGAAATACTACCAGTGTTTAAAATTTTTAAAAGGATTTATTGAAAAAGAAAAGTCCACACACATACTCTGCATGGCAACAGATTGAGCAAGGAATACAAAGAAATGGTGGAAACACACAGTGCTCTATCTGCCAGCCCTACACATGCTCTAGCTGATTCTTTTCTAAGGCATTCTTATTAATCTTAGAAGTTACAGTTTGGTGTAGTGGTTAAAAGCACAGGGCTCTAATCTGGAGAGCTGGATTTGATTCCCCACTCCTCCACTTGAAGCCAGCTGGGTGACCTTGGGCTGGTCACGGTTCTCTGGAGCTCTCTCAGCCCCACCCACCTCACAGGGTGATTGTTGTGGGGTAATAACACTTTGTAAACCACTCTGAGTGGGCATTAAGTTGTCCTGAAGGGTGGTATATAAATTGAATGTTGTTGTTATTATTCTAAAAGCTTCCCATTACCTTGGAGTCAGTGTCCTGGCTATCAACCCTTTGTTAGCTCCATGTGGCAGCAGTGGCCATCAAGATGTTACCAGCCAAGAGTGAACTTTCAAAACCTCCCCAAATGGACCTCATTCCCCTTGTGTTCAGGGAATTTATTTCCCCTGTCTACCCAGTGGGTATTCCTTCTTGCCCTTCACAGGAAGAGATACTATCTGGCATTTGGTATCCCCAAATCTCTGCCCCCCTCCAAGGTGACACATTCCTGACAATGTGTGAGATGGCCCTTTGATTGTTCTCTGCTAGCTAGAAGCATTTGCCTATCCAAGCCTCATCTCCCATTGCCACTCCTTTCTTACCTCCCACTGATTATAGTGAGTACCCTCTCAGATTTGGTTCCCTTCCTCTCTCCTGCCAGAGGGTAAAATAATTGCATCCATGTCATTTACAGGGGGCTCTAAGATGATTTGATTTGCCAGTTAGACAGGCTTCTGAAGAGACAGTGGATAATGACTTTTTGGAGGCTCAAAAGAGCGGGTGGAACTGAAGGAATTGTCAGAGAGTCAAGTGATGGCATATAATGTCAAGAGCCAGCAAGGGATGCAGAACAAGATAAGGTTCCTATTAAGATCTAAGCCATTCCCCTTCTGTATGTGCAGCTGTACTAAACGTGTACCATCCCCTCTGAGCAGGAAGTACTGTAAATAGTTTTCTTAAAAATAAATTGTGTCACTTTCTGGTTCAGCGAAATATCAAGTATAAGGAAACAAGAAGCAGGAAAGCAAGAGTGCTTATGAAGCAAAGACGTACTGTACAACAAATAACACCCCCCCCCCCAAAAAAAAAACATGAGGGGGAAGAATAATAGGTCTAAAATTAATGCCTCTGTCAACAGAGCTGTTCCAATATTGTGTGCTGTCCTTTGCAAAGAATATGAGGAAGTGTCTGCCTGTCTGGCTATCGTTTAGAAATTGCCTTCCTAAAGTTCCAGCTCCCCTGGTTTTGGACATAAAGGGAACTGAGAAAGGAAGAAGCTGTTTGCCTGACAAGCTCACAGTTTGTGGAACTCTGCCTAACACAACAAATTTGAGCATTGTTCAAAAGAACACACAGTTCAACCAACCATTTCCCTTTGTGCATACTGTTGCTGTAGCCTTTGATCACCAGCTCTCTAACTATCATCCTTTCAAGAAACAAAATGTTTTAATAGGTCCTCAAACTGGACAGAGAAAGAACCAGCCCATATCCTCTATTCTTTTCCATATGACCACTTTTCACTTTCTCTTTCCCTCCCTTTTAGCAGTGGTGATAAGGAGGATTACCATAATTTTGCAGTATCTTTCCCCTTTGTCTCTGCTCTGGACATTTCTGCTCAGCACTGGTTCAATTATTGGTGCTGCCAGAGGCTGGACATAGTGCTTTGGACCAGGAGCTGGAGCAGCAAATCTCCCATGCCCCTATGCCTCTTAATAAAGACAGAACAGCAAGCCAAGGCAATCAAAACGGTGGGCAAGGCTCTAGCTTGTGACAATTTGGAAAGCCCTATAGGACTTGTTGCATTGTTTTTAAAGGCCTGAGGGAATAAAGAGGGAAGGAGACTTCACTGTTCTAGCTTCTGGGCAGAAGCAATGGAAATGAAGAAGCGAGGCAGGAGGTAGCATAGGTGGTGAAAGCAGTTGAGGAGAAGATGGGCAGGACAGAAGGCTGGCAAATGGCCTGTTGCTGTCACCTAGACACCCTGTAAAATATGCTGCCTAAGGCAACTGCCTCAGTTGGCCTCACTATAGAGTCGCTGAGGATCTCCCCTCCTCCCACATCCCTCTTCCCTAAGAAACCCAGGCCCCCTAGTGGGGACAGGGGATTCCCCATTCCCACCCTCCACCCCCTGCCACCACTCACCTGGCCAGTGGGGGGCTGGGGGGAAGGTGTAAGAACAGGCCTCCCGGGCACGCTCATGGGGCTGCGTAACTATATAACTTCCTGAGAGTAATATCATTGTACCACCCCAAGAGTGCTCCTGCGCTTTGCAGTGGGACAATTTGGGCCCCAAATGAGCCTGATTTGGGATCACATGTGTTCCCATGCCTGCACAATAACCTCATTTCCCGGAAGTGACATCATCGCACAGGCATGAGGAGTAAAGACAAGGTGAGTGCTGGGCTCTCTCTCTCGCCGGGAGGGTAAAGGGACCTTGCAACCAGTCTTCCCCAACATCTCTCCTCCCCAAATGCTTCGGCATGTCATTGCTGATTACATCTTTCACTCTGTGTGCAAGAAGATGTTGATGCTTCCTTTTAAGGATTACCTGACTGGTGTGGTTGCTGCTACTGCATGGTCATATCCAGACAAAGTGCACAACTTGGTGGAAATATCAAAATGGGAAAACTATAAAGTATCAGGACACTGGCCACTGTTTCAACATCGCTGATATATTCCAGCCAATTTTATTTGTCAACTATGTCACTCAAAGGAGTGCATCTATGACTCAAAGGAGTGAAACATTATAAAGCAAAAATGGACCTCCCCAACCCAGTGTTTGCTTCATAATACTAATATAATTGGCTCTGAGGAGGTACTTTCAGGGAACTATTAAACTTTGACCAACAAAATTCCAGAGGGGGGTAGCCATGTTGGTCAGTTGCAGGAAAACAGCAATCCTCTTATGGTTCTTAAAGATTAACAAATACATTGTGGAATAAGCTTTCATGAGTCCACTTTATCAGATGCATGAGCTAACTACCTTGAGCACAGAGACCAAAAGTGAGGCTCAAAATGCAAAAAAATCAAGACATGGCCATAGGCATGCCACATTACTGTGCAGACAATGAATACAAACTCTAATATTACCTGAGCAGTCTGGTTGCTGTTTCCACATGGCTATGATCTAAGTTGTGGGAAACATGCTGTGAGTGAACATCAACTAACATTATCCAGGTGGTAAAACTCAGTCTTCAAGCATATCAGTTAGCATTTTGCCAGGCAAAACAGGTACAGTTGAATCTAAGACAAAACAGGGTATCTGCCCAACCAACCGGAGATATAATCAATTGACAACAGATAGTAAACTAGAGGGATAATTCATAGGAAATTTATACAGTATCAATTACCTGTCTGTTTTCCACCAATGGCTCCTGTCCCTTTAAGATCTTCATTCCAGCGTCTCTGCAAAAGAAGGTAAGAGAATTTTCTATTGTTCATTAAGAGACTTTAAACAGTGGCCATAACGTACATTGGTTATTTATGTACATTTATTGAATTTACTGTTGTATATTTATTATATTTATTGTATTTATTGATTGAAAGATAGGTACAGGAAGGAACATTGACCGTTTCATAGGATTCTACTTATTGTGTGTATAAGAATAATGCATATGAGACTATTTGAGGGGAATATAAGTATTGTTTATTATTAGATGCACTTGTCACTTTATATTGTATAATTTTCCTGTGAATTATCCCTCTAGTGAGATTACTGTCTGTTGTCAATTGATTATATCTCCAGTTGGTTGGGCAGACACTGCTTTGTCTTAGGTTCAGTCTTTTCCTGGAGTGGCCTTTTTTTGTTTGCAACCAAAACAGATACAGTTGGCAACTAAGTTTCTAGGTATGGCTGGTAGTTGTGAATCAGTAGCTAGTAATCAGAGCATAAAAATAAGGGAGGCATCATTTACTAAAGAATTGTGTGTGTGTATTCAGTGCTGGTATAGAAAGCAAAATTCCCCTGTAACACAGAGAAGATTACTTCATATTTTTAACTGTGGGAATACAAGGTTGTTACAGTAGTGGCTGATTCCAGTTTTCAAGTATTACACAAACTAATAAAATTTGTGCTCTTCCTACCTCACCAGTTCACTAATTTCCATGTTAAACAATGGGACCATTAAGCAATTGAAGAAAGGAAATGTTCTGCCTAAAGACCAAGGTCTTTCACAGGCAAGAAGTCAAAGGATGCTCTGAGTGAATGGCTGAGTCCAAGGACCAGGGTGAGGAAATTATCTCTGTGGATTGGCCGATAGCCACAATACTCTAGTATTTTACATCTGAATTCCCTTTCAGCATGCCAAGGTCTGGAGCTGGTTTTGTGGGTTCATAACACTTGATGAATTTCTTGGAAATCAAGCCAGCTTTCAGTCAAAAATAATTTGCATTCCAACTACATGCAGGCCTGCAAACATTTCCCCAGACATTTCCCCAGACAATGCAGAAATTCCCCAAAGCACCTGCAACTCCAAGTAACAGTTATCTATGTAAAGCAACATCTTTGCTTCTCTCTCAGCTAGTCAAATATCACCTGCTTGGCAGCTGCGGCAACATCAAGTCTTCTCTAGGAAAGTATGGTACAGTGATTGGAATATCCAGGTGTTTTCTCTCATAGGTTTTGGGGATAACATCAACATGACACCATCCTCTTTTCATCCTGCTTTGGTATTTCCTTGTGCTCTGCTGCAATGTTATGTTTTTTTAAAAAAGATCACAGTCAATGCACATTTGCATGCTGTGGGTGGGACTTGCACACATCCATACGTAACTGCCACTGCCTTCTTTCAGTCTCTCCCCCGCCCCCCATTCTCCCCATGACACTAGAGGACTTCTTTGGACTTTTTTTTAAAAAAATCAGAAATTGACATTTTACTATAGCTTTATAAATTTATGAGGATCTATTGCCACAACCTACACGCTCCTCTTAATTTTTCACTTTCACTTTTTTTAAAAAAACAAGTCTCTAGCACTGGTTGTTCTTGTGATTGTCTGCCGTGTAGATATCTTATTGCTAGAGTTGCTAACCTTTGGCTGACACCCAGAAGGCGAATGGAGGGGGTGAGGAAATTGGGGGGCACTATTGTGGCAATGCCATGACATCACTTCCAGTGCAAACCTGGAAGTGATGCCATCGTGTCAGTGTGATGCTCAAGGATTCACTAGAAAATCTGTGGTTTTACCTACCTCAAAGGGTAATAGTATATATTAAAAGGAAAGAATAAATAATTATTCAGTCTACCCTGAGGAAGGATAGGATAAAAATAAACACGAATATGTTTTATGATTTGCACTGTGGATGCTGTGGTCTCTGCATACGTATAAGTATATGACAATGGTGGTTGTGGTACATCTGAACAGATTAAGTCAAGAACCTCCATGCTATTAACATATGCTTAACATAAGGGACATCATTCCCCATTTTTTGCATTAAAGTGAAAAAAGCTTGCATGCACTAGGCTATACATTTGGTTTACCTTCCAAATTCTCTTCTACATCAACCGTATTCATACATGACACTAAAAGAGCGAGAGGCACAGAGCCAAGCTACAAGTGATGCCTGACACAGGTTGGACACTTGTCAGCTTCCCTCAAGTTTTGATGGGAAATGTAGGCATCCTGGTCTTGCAGCTGTAATGGAGAGCCAAGCTGTAAAACCAGAACTCCTTCATTTCCCATCAAAACTTGAGGGAAGCTGACAAGTGTCCAACCTAAGGCGTCACTTGTAGCTTGGCTTTCAGATGAACTGCTGAAAGTTGTATGTGAGAGCATCCTCAAAGTGCAGCCCCCCCCCCTGTATTTTCAGACACCCAGTTCTGGATCTTTTCATGCAGTACTCTCATTCAAAAAACCCTTACCAAGCAGTTTAGCATGAAAATATGCGTGCAGCACATCTGCAATGTTTGTAACCAACAACAACTGCATAATAAATGCTAAGCACTTTTGCCCATTGAGCTGCTAAGTTCAAATCACTGCTCTTCTAGAAAACCTGCTAATTAAACTTCTCCACTCCAGAAGTTTAATATACAGGAGGGGTAAGGACGTCAATGTTTTTCTCTTTGCACAAACATCAGGCTTTTGCCAGGGAAATAAAATCAAGATGATACACGGCAAAGAAAAAGCATGGCTTGCTTTGTGAGAAGACTCTGGCATGAACATTCATTAAACCAGCTGATTTTGATTATTAGATGCAAAGGCAGTTGTAGATTTATTTCAAACAAAAAGTAGAAACACTCAGTCCTGGGATATGCGAAGGAACAGTGGGGAATTGTGCTGTTTAGAATGCAGAAAAAGTGCAACTACTAATAACTGGAGCTTGCTTCCGTACCCCTAGGAACTGGAAGCAGGATTTGCAAGTCAAATGGTGCGGCTTTCAAGCAAGTAAACTATGTCATTGATAACCCAGCTTCCACTATGCTCTAGTCTGAACAAATCATTTGAAAAGGGATTGTGACTCAGTGGTTTAACACGTTTTGCATAAAGTCCACAGTTCTATACTTGACATCTGAAGTCAAAAGATGCTTGGAAAGACCCTTCTCTGTTTGACAGTCACAGCCAATCAAAGTAGACTATGCTGAGCTAAGTGTACCAATGTTTGCCTTGGCATAATGGACGTATTATATGGCCCTTCTGCATGTATAATTTTCTGCCACACAAAGTAGGGAAAGGCATTTACACTACATAGCAGGCCTCTTCCTACAGCAACATCATATGTATTATATAAATGCACAGAAAGTCTCTTAAGAGTCCAAGAAAATCCAAATGGTATACATGTTTATTAATCCTCATAAGACCACAGCAGAGAATTAACAAGCAGGACTCTGGATGGACTCACAAAGGTGAAATGTTTGCCAGATTTTTAGGAAAGATGTATGATCAAGGATCAGAGGGGATCTAGCATCCGGCTCAGTGATCTTTCCTGATAACTCCACAGAGATGGCTAACATTTTCCACATGTATTCCTTTATGGGCACAACTCCAAAAAGTACTACCATTGCAAAAACATTACATCAGAGCCACGATGTACGTTTCCAGCACTACACCGGTCTCAGGTCCCACAGGGATCAACGTGGGATGAGTTTGTTAGTTATTCAACTATTATTTAACAGTCTTTAGATACAGACATATTGACTCCAGCAGTGATCCCCAGGGAAATTTAACAGGAGCAGAAAAGAGATTCTGTGCAGTACAGCATCAATTGACACCAGTATGATAACTGCTAACAGGGTTGCCCATTGATTAACAGTGTCTTTCAGCTTGATCCTAAGACATACCATGCAAGATTGTTTGTTATTGGATGTACCAAAAGAGCAATACCACAAAACGTGATGTTATGGGAGCATTGCTCAGAGGTGACCTCACCAGTTCTAGCAAATATACTGATGAACATTTATGATTGAGGATCCAGTCACTCAGCTTTGTTTCTAACTGGTTAACCAAAATTTTCCTCTGTTTCAGAACAGAACAATCTCGTCATGTCTGGGCCCTAGCTTGGTCAGAGCAATACTCTGTAAAGCACTTTGTATGTTGATGCTGGTGCTATGTAAATATTAATGACCTTCTTCATCCTGAAACAAAGTTGGATCTTTAACTATATTTGTTCATTCCTTGTAACTCTTGCATCTCTCTCATCCTTTATCTCCCTCACTGTTGACTGTGTGCTCCTTGAAGCAGGAATCTTTTTTGCTTATACTAATCTGTTAAGCACAGTGGACACTGATTCTATATAAATAAGAAATGAAAGTTCATATTGTCTAGAAGAGCGGTATATAAGCGCAGTTATTATTGTTGTTGTTGTTGTTGGCTGGTATTAGGGTTGCCAGCCTCCAGGTGGTAGCTGGAGATCTCCCAGAATTACAGCGGATCTCCAGGAAACAGAGACAAGTTCCCCTGGAGAAAATGGCTGCTATGAAGGGTGAGCTCTATGGAATTATACCCCACTGAAGCCCCTCCACTCTCAAAACCCATCCTCTCCAGGCTCCACCCCCAAATCTCCAGGAATTTCCCTCCCTGGACCTGGCAACCCTAGCTGGTATCCTTATGGTCTTGAAGATCTAACAAATAGTTGAAGCAAATGATAATTCATTCAAAATCCTATCTGTAATATGTGCTCTAGTCCTGAGGATCTTTGCACATGAAAGTTAGTACTTTCTTAAAGATGCATTAAGTTTCCAGCAATTAGTATAAATCAAGACCCCAACAATCCTACACTTGTACTGGTTCAAATACCACTACTGCCATGAGCGCAAGATGGCCTTGGGTAAGCCACTCGTCTCAGCAAGCCACAATATCATGAGAGTAATGTAGTTATATATGGGGAAATCTTGTTATGTAGCTGTGTTAGTCTGTTACGGCACTCTTAAACAAGAGTCCAGTAGCACCTTAAAGACTAACAGAATTTATTCCTGCACAAGCATGCATGAAATAACTTAATTAGACACAGGAATTGTAAATCCATTAGGAAGATACATAAATATGGAATTCTGTATCAGAAACATAGGGCAGCTAAATGTTGTTATAGGGCAACTAACTGAAACTTTTGAGAACCATTACTAGTATAGATATATACCATAATATTTATTTATTTATTTATTTATTTATTTATTTATTTATTTATACTCTGCCATTCTCCCCAATGGGGACACAAAGTGACTTACTTCAATCTCCCCTCCATTTTTTTCCTCACAACAACCTTATAAAGTAGATGAGGCTAAGAGACAGTGACTGGCCAAAGGTCATCCAGCAAGTTTCTGTGACAGAGTGGGGATTCGAACCTGGGTCTCCCAGATCCCAGCCTGACACTGACCACTACAACACAATGGTCACATGATACAGCAGTCTTGCTGCCAGGAAGCAGGTCTAGGTCTGTTCAGTGCCTGGACACCTGCGAACTCCCTTTAGTTTCATGATGGTGAAAAGGTAGAATATAAGTAAATAACCCTATAACTACAACATGATTTGTAGTTTTTAAAAAATAACTTTAGGTACATTTCATGAGTTGAGTAATGGATACAGACTGTTTGCACCAGTAGCCTCAGCACTGCGGCGCTCTCACAGGAGACAATCTGTGTAAAAAAAAACAGCCTCCATAATTTTATTCTAGGCTTCATGAGTTCCTAGATTCATGCAATTGATTAGTCAATCCATACTAAGCAGCTCAGGATATCTGGCATCTTCCCAGCCACTAAGGAGAAAGATTCTTTTTTCTTTCTTTTGCTTATACTTGAAAAGCCCCTTGGTGAACAATGGGTTTTTTTTAAAGTCCATTCAGCCAACCATTGACAAACTGATGGAGGAGACAGTTGACTACTTTGCATGACAAGAGGATTTCAATGATGATTGCTTGGATAAAGCATTAGACATCATCGTGCAATTTGCTGACTTTCCTGAAGGGAAAAAAAACCCTTCCACTAATCCCCACAACAACCACTTTTCACAATCTTCCTTCTTAGCCTTGCAGCCTCTCCGATTCTGTTGTAAAATGGGGGAGGGGAACTCTTGTACCTATTGCATTTTGGCGCTTGACTTCTCATCTCTATCGGCTTTGCTCTGCTCAGTCTCAACAGCATATAGAAAAGAGTACCCATTGTACCCTGTTTGAGCCACTTTGTAAGTGTTACATATTATCACTTTCTTAAACCTCAAGGACACTAATTGCCTCTTCCCAGTTAATTTTTTTAACTGTGCACCTAGTGCGATAAAAATGCAAAATGTGAACACAACCAAGGTGTGTTTGCAAACAGAGGCCTGATCCGGGTACAGTCATTGCCGAACCAGGATCAGCAGCAGTTCCTTGTTGAATGTACCCTTGCTTGCCTTTACGTAATGTGTAAAAATGGCCCTTATAGAAATATGCCAACAAGGCAAGGTTAAAATTACTAATTTGGACCAAAGTCCTTGTTTTTAAAAACTCTGTTGCTGCTTTTCAACTCTACATCCTATTGGCACTTCCCTTGCTGTGCTAGGAGAAAAAAATGTCCCAGCTGGAAACACCACTCTGGAGTCACAAAAGAGGGATATAGACCAGGTCTTGCTAGACTCTGGGGTTGCAGTTTCCTTCTCATAACAGTTTCCATAGCCTTTGATATTCTATCTACTTTATCATTTTCCCTCCAATTTTGTGGAAAAACAGCTGTGAAAATAAAATGCCAACAGAGCCCATCTTTTATCCTGCCTGTCACTGGATTCAGTACATCTGCAAGGACAGAGAAAACGCTTGTTTAGAGCCTTCATCTTGCTTCATTTAGAAGGCTAAAGATGCATTGCCATCTGACCCAGGGAGTTCAAAGGTCACCCCCTAAGGGGAGTCAGTGAGTTGTTCAGTCTATTCATGGTTTAAATCCTGATGAGTGGCTCTCAGTAAAAGATTTCTTTATTCTAGTGGCTTTAAAAAAAACAGAGTTAACAAGCCTAGTAAGAAATCCATGACTCAGGCAAATCCTTAAGGATCAAGTGCGGAGGGAGGAGGGAATGAGTTAGCGCATGTTAATCCACCAGCCTAAAAATACCTTTTGCCAAATCTTTTAAACACACTTTTAAAAAAAAATCTTCACTGAGACTTGTTAGTACCAATTACAGCAAAAGATATCAGGATGTGATATGGTTGTTTCTTTGTTGAGAACTTTTCCCAAAAAACACAGACAAGAAAGACCATTCAGATAATGGTACAAACCTATCAAAATAGCTCCGTTTGCACATCAAAGTGTGTGTCCCTACTCTTTAATACATAGCACAGAAAACAAAAAGTGTGATAGAATGAAAAGATGAATGAAAATCCTTTAGTGTTATGAAATACAAAAAGCCTGTGCTGTAGGTAATACTACTTGGAGTCAATGAAGTGAGATGGGCCAGTGTGATCCATGAGTAGAGTGTAGAAACCTTTTCAAATCCTTGCTCAGCCATAAAGATTACTATATGATGATGGGGCAGTCACCATTGTTCAGCCCAACCTACTACCTTGGCAGAGTCAACTTGAAAACCTGCCTCTCCTTGTTTTGAGATCCCTGGAAAAACAGTGGATGGCCCCCTACCTTGACACAGCTGATCTGGCCATCTGGATTCATGCCACGGTAACATTGAGACTAGACTACTGTAATTCAGTATACATAGGTCTCCCCTCAAAGTCAGATATACATAACTGTAGATTGTTTTGACTCGCACAATGTAATCGACCTTGGCCATTTTCACATGCCCCCATAATGCTCCAGAAAATCATGCGAAACTTATGGCATGAAGCATCTTCCTAGCATGATGACTTCAGAAATCCTGCTATTAAATGGGATCATGACGGGAAGTTGCACTAGGAAGCCACTTCGTGCCGTAAGTTTTGCCTGATTTTCCAGAGGTTGCGAGCATGTGAAAATGACCCTTGAAAAGCAGACTGTAAATAACAGAAATAAATAAAAATAACTAGCTTAAATGTATGTGCCTCTGCCTGGCTTCTCCTTTGAACATTGGGAGAGACCAGGGCTGCTGATCTGTTCTTTAAAAAACACCTGTATATAAATAAATCTTCTTAGCTGTTTTATTGAACCTCCTGCCTCAGGGATCTCTGTACTCTTCAGGCACAAAACAAAAATTGCCTCACAACAGCAAACTCAAAGCCTTTACACTCTCTACCATAAGAACATTTAGCAATGGAGGGGAAGGTTTACATTTCAAAACAAACCTAGTTCCCAAGATTATAGGAGGCTCTGTGAGTTCCCTCAATTGAAAGAAAAGGCTTGTCATACCTTGACATAAGATACCAAGCATTTACCAAGTTAAGCACTAGGATCCATTGATTTCAATGGGAGATTTAAGTCAGTGGGTTGAGCTGGGCTCCACATGCAATTAGGAGCTAGAAATAGGCTTCAGCATGCAGAAGAGATTTTCTGAATGCAGCTTAATAAAACTTTTTAATGAACCGTTTACATGACAAAAGGTTGCACCTCATGTAGAAGTCTATTTGTCAGATCTTGTTTCCCACAGGTTAAGAAACACATTTGTAATATTAGACCTGAAGACTGTGTGAAATGTGGTTTTTGAAGGCTGTCATCATAAGATCAGACACCATGCAAGACTGTGCACTTGCAGATTATCTGTTATAGAGGGGTTTTGCCAATGATCAGTTGTAATTCTGGGAGATCTCCAGCTGCCATGTAGAGGTTGGCAACTAGACATGGGCACGAATGAGAAAAAAAATGAACCATGGGGTTTGTGGTTCGTGGGGTTTCCACGAACCACGAACTACGAACTGGCATGGAACTGGCCCAGTTACAAACCAGTTCGTGGTTCGTGGTGCATGGGGTTTAAATGCCCCTTTCAGGCAGGGAAAGGGACATTTAATAATTTAAAAGGCCCTTTCCTGCCACTTGCAAGGGGCAGGACCCTTTAAACTATCAGCTGGCAGGTGGGGGAATCCCCCCCCTGCCACCTGCCAGCTGATAGTTTAAAGGGACCTGCTGCTTGCAAGCAGCAGGGCCCATTAAACTCCCCAAACCCTGAGGAAACGGCCATTTAAACTGGCCCTTTAATACGAACCAAACGAATCAGTAGTCCAGTTCGTGGAAGTTCGTGAAAACAAGCTTCTATGAACCCTGGTTTGCAAACCCCGAACCAGGTTGGTTCGTGGGTTTTTTGGGTTCGTATTTAGGTTCATGCCCATCTCTATTGGCAACCAGTCCTTTTCCCCTTCCAGCGGGGGCGGCGGGGGGGAAACCTGGCACTTAACATAGTGATCTTCTTGCACATGTGCAAAGTATGCACACATGCCCAGCAGTGGGCATGCCCCCCACTCTTCACAGGGGTGGCCCAGGTAGTTTTTTGCCCCCTGGGCCCATTCCCCAGACCTTTTCCCCCTGCTGCCTAGGTGAGTGGCAGTGGGGGGGCAGAGCCTGGGAGCAGGGGATCCCCTGCCCCCACCAGGGGACCTGGCAGTCCTACCTCCACCCCACGTCTTAACAAGTACCAAAATGGCCACACATACTGCAGCTGTTTTGGCACTTGAAAAGGTGGGGAGAGACAAGAGTGCCTCATTGCTGCACCAGCAAGGATCAGGCCCTTGTAGCATTTTTTAAAATCTCTTTAAAATGATGGCTGGTGTCCCTGTGGCAGCTAGGGTTGCCTAAAAGATACTGAATGTGGGGGGGTACCCACTGTCTTTGAATCCTTTATGTGCACACACTCCTGACCCCAGTGTGATGGTATCACTGCCAGAAGTGATGTCATTGCTCTGTTCCACAATTGGGCAGCTTTTGCAGGGGCTCTGCTTCAGGTTGCAAATGCCAACTCCAGGTCAAGAAATTCCTGGGGATTTGGAATCAGATCCTGGGAAAGGCAGGGTTTGGGGAGGGAACAGTCCTTACTCTGCAAAGCAATGTTGGCACTAGGCTTTTGCCTGGGAGCAGCGGATCCCCTGCCCCACCTTCCCCCTCTTTCAAGTGACTTTAGAAAGGTCAGCAGGAGAGGATTTGCCTTTGAGCCTCTCCCCCAGCAGCCAGGAGGGAAAGCAAGCAAGGAGGAGCCCTCATGGTTGTCAGGGAGGGAGGCTGAGCAGGATCAGGCCAGGGGTGTCTGGTTCCCCCATTTCTTCAGCAGTAACAACACAACAGCAAAACTGACCAGCTGTGCAATCCACTCACTCTCTGCTTGACACACTCCTGAACCCTGAGGTGTAAAATGCCTGAGAGCTTGGCCTCCAACTGTTTGCCCTCACATGCTTGAGGTAAACAACAGAGCAGCAGATTGGTTGCTCAGCACAGAGAGGAGGTGGAGTGCGAGCTTGAGGGCTCACACTTTCTCCAGAAGCAGCTGCTTGGCTGACTGTGCAGGAAAGAGGAAGTGGGAGGAAGGAAGCCTTCTCTCCTCAGTGAGGGCCTCCCTGAACACAAAAATACCGGATATTTATATGTCTGGTATTTGACTGTGTCCCAGACAGTCAAATAATAACAACAACAACAACAACAACAACAACATTCGATTTATATAGCACCCTTCAAGGCAACTTAATGCAAAAAAAGTGTGTTATTATTATCCCTACAACAATCACCCTGTGAGGTGGGTGGGGCTGAGAGAGCTCCAAGGTCACCCAGCTGGCTTCAAGTGGAGGAGTGGGGTTCTCCAGACTTGAGTCCCGCTGCTCTTAACTACTACATCAAACTGAACTATCTGGGGGAAATGGAATGAAAATACCTGACAAATTTTTGTGCTTGTTGAAGCAGCTGGCCGAGGCAAGCCGACAGCAGCACCAGATCAGCTGCTGCTGCAGCAGCACCCTCACAGAGGAGTGCAGACCTCCCCGCTTCCCCCTCCCCCTAGTGCTTCCAGCATTGCCAGCCAGTCAGCTGGAGGCTGGCAACACAAGGTCCCTGAAGCTACTATCATGGCACAGCAGAACTGCAGGAAGCCCAGCCAACTCAGGCACCCCCTGGTTCTTCCTGCTCTTTCTGAGGCTGGGCCCGCCCTCTGCTGGCCCCTCAGAACCATGCATCATGGGAGGATAGATCTTGGCAGTAGAGGGACAGCACAAAAAGAGTGCTGTCCCTCTACTTCCTGTTTCCAGCATTGGGATGAGGACTGGGGAGGCGATGGGATGTTCTGCTGCCCCCCTCAACTTGGCCAAGGGCCGGCAGCTCCTCTTCCTCTCCCCAGAGTTCAGCGGGGAAAGGTGACCAAAGCCACAACACATCTCCTCCTCCTCAGCTTACCCTGGGGTGGCCAAGCTGGTACCGCTGCTCTTCTGGAAGTGACATCATCACTCGGGGTCCTATCTCCAGTGGTGAGATGAGGCCAGCAGCCCTGGGGGAGGCAACGGGAAGTTCTGCCAACCTCCAGCCTGACCAAGGCCAGTGATTCTCCGAATTAGATGGGGGAAAGTGGCCATAGCCACAATGCACCTCCCTCTTCCTCCTCAGCTTATCCTGCTCTAGGCACATAATGATTGCTGCTCTTCTGGAAGTGACATGCTTGTCTGGAAATGACATCATCATGCTGGGGCCAGATCTATCCTATGGTATTGGGGGGGGGGTATTGTGTCCAGTATTTTTCCAGAACCCATTTGGCAACTCTACCAGTGTCTCTCTGATTGGCACAATTCAGATTTTAAAAAGTAACATTTCTTCGTAGAACTACTGGGAGCCATTCTTTTGATTCAGAAAGCAATCTGAAATCCTCATATGAAAGACAGAGGAAGTGAAAAGATTTTATTTTTGTTACTCAGTATATAAAACCTCAGTATGACATTTGCTGAATTTTAACTCATCTGTTGGGATATTTTGGAATAATCACAAACAGATTGCAGTTTGAAACAGTTGTTTCGGTTGCTTAGTTCTTGAAATTGTCCTATTTTTCTCCTCTTCCAGCTACTCCACAGATAACGTTGCTGAGCAACCTTTGCTCTCATAAGTCACACAGGACTGTTCATGTTACAGGAATGATGAGATGGATATTTGCTGTAGCACAGTAAATAACTGCTGCCCAAGCATAACACCCCAGCCTATCATGGTGTCATGGCAAATTGGTCAAGGATGTCAAACTGACATGGTTGTATCACCATTGTGAGATACATGTGACACAGTAACCAAATCAAGGAGAAAATAATGTAGCTATGGGCTATGGATGCCTCTCACATATTCTCTTCACTGAATGTGCATATTTTGTTTAGAAGTAGAAACCTCTTTTCTATAGGGAAAAACATGCAGGTATTATTAGATCATCTTACTGTTCAGTAGTGAGTTATCTGAGTGTAGTGTTCTGTCCAGTGAGTAGAAAGGTGGACAAGCACTTGGCAATTATTTTTAATTTAACTGTAAATGGTACAATAGATTAAATAACTTAAATTAGACTCTTTATATTTATTTATTTTTGCTATTTCCCACTAACTTAACATCCTTCCCCTTCCAAGTAAGCCCTCATCATCACTGCCTCTTTCCCCACAAAGCTGAGATGAGATGGATAAGCAGGAATTCAGAGCTCATCTCCGTGCTCAGACAATGCACACAGTGGATCTAGAAGATAGCAGGAAGAAACTGTAGAGGCTGAGCGGAATTGTTGGGATGAGAAAGGGAAGTATCTTGGGCATTATGAATCCTATGTCCTATTTGTGTTTTCTGCCCTTGTGATGTTTACATTGTGTGTCCCTCCCCCCCCCCCCCCCGCTTCCAAAAAATAACTTGGTGAATTTCACTTTTAAAAGAAAGAGTTTGGGATCCTGAGAGCTACAAGGAATAGTCAAACCCTTGCATTTAATCGGGATATATTTGTAAAGTAATCCAGCTTCCAGTCTGAAACTTATTGAGAGTGCTGAGATTAACCCAGCAAGATTAAAATGAATGAGGAGAAACTCTTGTATAATGTCAGCTGAACACAGCAATGCACTTCCAAGAAGCAATGCATCTATTCTTTTCCTCTTTAGCTGGTTTCCCTTCCAAGAGTCTAAGAAAACAAAAAGATGAATTTCTAAATAGTTTTTCAACAGAGTTCAGTGGCTGCTTCTTTTTTCCATGCCTTTTCTTTGTTGCTGCTTTGCAAACCACTTCCAGCCTCCCCACTGAGAATCCCTCAGTCAAGGAGAACCCATTTGCTATTTATATGTGCAGAATGCCATGAGAGCCAAACTGAAGATAGCGGCCAAGTGTGGGAAGGTCAGGAATGTGGACAGCATCACTTTTGCCTCCCAGAAAAGTTGACTAATTCTAAGCAACATGCAATGGTGTCGTTTTGGGTACCTAAGCAGATTTGTTTGTTTGTTTGTTTGTTTGTTTGTTTGTTTGTTTGTTTGTTTGTTTGTTTGTTTGTTTGTTTGTTTGTTTGTTTGTTTGTTTGTTTGTTTGTTTGTTTGTTTGTTTGTTTGTTTGTTTGTTTGTTTTCACATTTCTATTCCCTGAGCGGGCTCAGGGCGGATAGCAACATATTAAAATACAAAATACAATAAAAACAACATATTAAAATACAATAAAAATCCATACACATTTAAAACAGGATGGTGGACAGCCTTCACAGGGAGGGTTAAGATTTTATACACCCCTTTTTTTTTCAGGCCAGCGGAGGCCCAGGCTCAGCCATATGCCTGGCAGAACAATTCTGTCTTGCAGGCCTGGCAGAAACATAGTAGGTCCTGCCGGGCTCTGGTTTCAGCAGACAGAGCATTCCACCAGGTGGGAGCCAGGACCAAAAAGGCCCTGGCTCTAGTCAAGGATAGGCAGGCCTCCTTGGGGCCAGGCACCACCAACAGCTGTTTGTCCCCTGATCGGAGTGTCCTTCAGGGAATATATGGGGAGAGACGGTCCGTAGATATGCTGGTCCCAGTCGCACAGAGCCTTGAATCTGATCCGGTACTCCACTGGCAACCAATGCAGCTTGCGTAAGAACACTGTTATATGTGCCTTATTTGGCACTCTCATAATAACACGTGCCGCTGCATTTTGTATCAGCTGTAATCTCCGGGTCAGGCTCAAGGGCAGCCCCGCATAGAGTGAGTTACAGTAATCTAGCCTAAAGATGACCGTTGCTTGGATCACTGTAGAGAAGTCACGGGTTGACAGGTAAGGGACAAGTTATCTATTTATCTAAATAAATGGGAAGATAAATACTTATTTCCACATTACATGGCAAAAGATGAGTTTGCTAACAAGCGCACACTAGAAAGGAAGCTGCTGCCAATCCTGGTGCCCTGGTGAGTGTTTGTTTGTTTGTTTGTTTGTTAGCCACCTTTCCACTTAGAGGGGCTCATTTATTTTATTTATTTAAAACACTTTTACCCCACTTTTCTCCCACAGAGGGACACAAAGTTGCTTATGACACAAGTTAAGAACGCCAGTCATAAAAACACAATACCAAGACCACAAATCAAAACACAAAGCAGAATGATATATGTCACCTTCCACTGCCCTCAAAGGCTTTCAAAGGCCAGAAGGGAAGTGGGCTCGCTGACCTTATCCAGAAGACTGTTCCATAGAACTGGTAATTCCAGAGGGGCAGCTATCTCAGGCCATGAAGGACTTTAAAGATAAGAGCCAATAGCTTGAACTGAACCTGGAAACAAATAGCCAATATAAAAATCTTATGATGGGAGTCATAAAAACCATCCTGCCTTGGGTCTTGATGTGCTCAGAAAATAGGTGGGCATGTAAATATTTTAAATAAATAAAAATAAATACATTTGGATATACACATCACAAAGTGCTTCATGGCCTTGGCCCCTCATATTTGCAGGACTGGCTCACTTTCTATGCACTGCCATGGCAGCTTTGTTCATCTCAACAGGGCCTTCTGCAGATGCCACCCTGCAAATGGGCAAAATTAGCTGCTGCCTATACACGCATATTCTCTGTGGTGGCCTCCACCTTGTAGAATGGGCTGCTTGAAGAAGTCGGGAGAGCTCCCACTCTCTTGGCTTTCCACAAACTAGAATTATTCAGAAGAGCTTTCTCACCCAGGCAATAGGGCTGTGCTGGAAGAAATGGCTCAAAGAGATGCTTTGGTAAAGGCACAGGGGCCATAGACTATATTGGATACTGTCTGTTAATGCAAACATGCTCCTACTGGGAAGCTTCCATGTAATCTAATACGTCATTTCAAATTACTTATGTTTTGGTTCTGCAATATTTCAGCTCTGTACTTGGAATTACTCTTGTTTTCAAACTTCTGTAATCCGTAGCCTATTGTACTGTTTAATGAATGTTCCAGTCGTTGCTTGCATTGACTTACACTATGTAATCCACCCTGAGTCTTAATGAGAAAGGCAGATAATAAATAACATATAAATCAATAAATAAGTTACATTTTAAGTGTACTCTTAAAACTCTTAAAACACTGTGTACATTGCAAGTCATAAACTAAGCAAGGCACTACTACCTGTTCATTTTCTACCAAGATTTATACATTCAGTAAACAGTTAGCTAATACTGTTTCTGTAATTGCATCGTAGTCTCATCTTGTTGCATATAATATTATTTCTGATTACTGTTTTACACAAAACTTGTTTTAGTCATTCATTCTTTTAAACAGATAGAGACACAAAAAGAGAAACAGGCATGACTACCAATATCAGTGAGGAAACCCTCTAAACAGAGAAGCACGATCTCCTTTCTAGAGACTCAGGGCCAAGCTACACATGACGAATGACACTTGAATGACAAGTGTATTTCTCCCTGTTCACTTGCCCTCCACTCAATCCACTTGCCGTTCAAGTGTCATTCGTCATGTGTAGCTTGGCCCTCAGTGTAACCCTTGCCCACTAGAGGGAGATAGATAGTTGGGGTATTCCTTATAAGGAAAAAAAAGCGCAATTTTCCCTGAGAGTCTGGAGGCCCTGAAGCTGCAGGGAGAAGCGCTCTCTCCTCAGAAACACTCCTTTCTATGAACTCTGTATTAATGTTATAGGTATGAGAATTTCTTATACTTATTATTGGAAGGGAAGATTGTGTTTATGTTAATTGGCTGTTAGTTTGTAATTTGATTATTGTTGGGACTATTTGAAATGGATATTATATGAATAATGTTCCCTGAGAGTCTGGAGGGCCTGAAGCTGCAGGGAGAAGCACTCTGCCCTCAGAAACACTCCTTTCTATGAACTCTGTATTAATGTTATAGGACTCCTGTGAAGAACAGAAGACATCTCAACGTAGAGCACAGCAACAAGTTGCTGCAATTCAAGGGACTGACCACCATACAGAAGTCAGAAAGACTGAGACCTGGGTCTGATTGAGTAAAACAGGCCTGTTTTGTTACATGATTGTTGTTATATGTTTTATCATTGTATTGTTCCAAATAAGATGTTTTTTTTCTCAAGTTTGTTCATTGTTAATCTTTTATAAATGCAAGTGTCACAAGGTGGGATCACAGTGTCATAGACATGAACTCTCCCAGTTCTCAAATTAGATAAACCTATTTATTCGATATTGCCCTTCAACAAAACAGGTTACAGAAATATTTTGGTGCCCAAACAGGGACAGTGCTGCCTTGTGATCTTAGCATTTATATATTTTACTATTATTAAGCAACTTGCAGTATAATCTCAGCTAAAATGGAACTGTGTAAACTGTACAAATTGGATCCAGATCGCTCTGTTAGGCTGAGTGGAGTACTGTCAACTGTGTCTGATACAGATTTGGAATGTTCCTTAAGTAACTATGGTACTGTTAGCAAATATAAAAGAATGCCTGGTGCCAAAGTAGGAATGGTATTGTGTGAGTTTGAAGAGAAATTCTCTGCCCAGTTATTGGCAAAAGCCTGTAATACCCGTAAGTTAGAAAATCAGTGGGTAGTAACACCTATTAAGCAAAGCTTAAAGCATAGTACTCCACAAAAGAATGAGAAGCATACAAGTAACCTGTCCAAGTCAGGGGAGAGAGCAGAAAGGGCATGTGGCTCTGTAGCAGTTGGTAGAGACTCAATAGTGGAGGAAACCCCTAACAAAGAGCCCTTTCTTACTCCAACCACTGTGGCTGTGGAGGTACCTGAAGGAGTACATAAAATGGTTGTGGAGCATGTTATAACATCATTATCAGCAGAAGGAAGTAGTTATAATCACGCTTCTTATAGATTAAGATGTTTTTTCTGGGAAAATGCCAAAAAATGTAGGAGAACTAGATTTTGATACATGGAGATGGCAAATTCAACATTTATTAGAAGATTCTGAGATATCTGCCACTGGGAAGAAGCGCAAATTGTTGGAGAGCCTATTGCCTCCCGCTCTGAATGTAGCTTTACATGCAGGAAATTGTGCCACAGTACAGGATTGCTTAGCAGAACTAGAGAACGCTTTTTTTTTTTTAAGAGAACACTTTTGGGAGTACTGCAACTGCAGATGATTTATACGCACAGTTTTTGGAGACTTATCAAAAGAATACAGAAAAGTCCTCAGAATATTTATATAGACTGAATTGCTGCTGGAGGAAAATAGTAGAAAAGGGAGAGAATTGGCGGGACAAGAGTGGTTTGCCCCTGATAAAACAATTTATCCGTGGATGCTGGGATGAAGTTCTTATTATGCAACTCCATTTGAGGGATTGTTTAAGTAATGGAGATAAAACCTCTATCTCTTATTCAAAGATGCTGTATAAAATTTGTTCTATGGAAGAAGAAAATTAAGCTAAAGCGTGCAGAAAATCAAAACAGTTGGGTAGAACATCCTCTAAAATATATAATAGTTTCTGCCAATCAGTGGAGCCCAAGATCACTGAGGAAAATAGTACAAAAGAGAAAGAAAATGTTTCCTCCCTAAGTAGCAGATTAGGTTGTCTTGAGAGCGCATTTGTCAAACAAGTGGACAGTCAAATAAAGGATACTAAAATGGAAGCTAACTGTCCTATGAAATATACAGCTTCTTCATCCCATCGCTCTACTCGGGCTCCAATGAAGAAGCAATTTAATGAATGGTATTTTTGCTATCAGTGTGGTCAGGATGGGCATTCTCAAGTTGAATGCACTTCCCCATCTAATCCAGAATTAGTGCAAACAAAACTACTTTCCAGAAATAGGAAGAAAAGAGATGTCAAACAGGCTGAGACTCAAAATAGGATTGTAGCCAGTACATCAACTGAGCTTGGTGTGGACCAGATATTAAAGGAATTAGTAGGAGATCCATGTTATTCCTCTTTTTATGCAGAAGGAGTGCAGTGTGAATGTCTTGTTGACACAGGATCCCAAGTTACTTGCATAACAAAAGAATTCTATTCCCAACACCTCTCTCACATTTTGCTGCAGCCCTTGCAGAATGTACTCCAGGTCGCAGGAGCAGGTGGACAGGAGGTTCCTTATTTAGGGTATGTGTGTGTATCTGTAAAATTTGATAAACAGCATTGTAGAAGTGACAAAACACATCGAATTCTTGCTCTTGTCTGTCCTGACCAAGAGCCTAAAGCAGCTGTATCAGTAATTGTAGGGACAAATGTTTTAAGTCGGTTAGTAGAAGATTGTCAGTCTATGAAAAGGTTGTATTTCCCTACGAAGTTGAAAGTAGCTGCCGACTGGACCACAGCTTATGCTGAATTTAATGCAACAAAAAGAATACAGCATCAAGGTAGCTGAAAAGAAACCTATTACCATGAATCCAGGAGAAACCAGAGAAGTGAAAGGGTGGATGAGAGTTAATCCCAATGAGGAAGAAACTGAAGTAATGGTGACCAATCCAAATTATAGAGCTCTGTCTGCAGGGTTGGTAGTAAAATCACAATTTGCTAAAGTGACCTCAGCCTCCTGCAACCATATCAGTGTTCATCTCAGTAATGAGAGTTCTCACTGCATAACTTTGCCTCAGAAATGTGTCCTGGCAAAAGGGGAAGTGATAGACTGGGTTAGACCAATGCCTGATGCTTTAAAAGTGAGAGATTGTGGATTCTTTCTAGATTTTGGTGAGTCTCCTATAGATCCGGAGCTTCGTGTTCGAGTAGAGGAGAGGATATCTAAAGAAGTAGGTGAAGCCTTTTCAAAACATGATCTGGATTTAGGTCATGTGAGTGGAGTCACTCATACTATTCACTTGTCTGATGACACACCTTTTAAAGAAAGGACTAGGCCAGTTTCACCTTCGGACTTACAGGATTTGAGGAATCATCTGATAGAACTGTTAGCTATGGGAGTAATTGAGGAAACAAATAGCCCCTATGCTTCACCTGTTGTCTTAGTGAGAAAAAAAACTGGAGCCCTAAGAATGGTAGTAGATTATCGCAAGCTAAATAATATAACTCGTAAAGATGCTTACCCTCTCCCTAGGATAGAGGAGACATTTTCATTACTTGCAGGAGTGGTTTTCTACACTGGACCTTAAAAGTGGATATTATCAGGTTGAATTAGAACAGGGGTGGCCAAACTTGCTTAATATAAGAGCCACATAGAATAAACGTCAAATGTTTGAGAGCCGCGAGATATGATGCATTGAAATGACTTCAGATGAAGAGGTGGGTTTGGGGGAGTTTCCTGAAAGTGACATCACAGGAAGCGGTGGAGCTTGGGAAGAGCCATCACCTGACCTTTGACTTGGAAGTGATATCACGAAAGTGATGTCATGCCTTTGCTAGGCTTCATCCCCAAAGTCCCCAGGTATTTTCTGAGTCAGGCCTGGCAACCCCAACATTTTTATTGAAACTATGAAAGACGGAAGGAAAGAAGGAAAGGGAGGGAGGAAAGGGCGGGAGATAGGGAAATAAACTAAAATAAAATGTATGGCCACGGCAACACTCAGAGACCTCTGGGAGCCACACAATATGTCTAGAAGAGCCACATGTGGCTCCCGAGCCGCAGTTTGGCCACCCCTGAATTAGAAGAACAAGATAGACCCAAAACAGCTTTCACTACTCCACTAGGCAACTGGCAGTTCCGTATGATGCCCCAAGG
Source organism: Eublepharis macularius (assembly GCF_028583425.1). Classification (NCBI taxonomy): domain Eukaryota; kingdom Metazoa; phylum Chordata; class Lepidosauria; order Squamata; family Eublepharidae; genus Eublepharis; species Eublepharis macularius. Next base: position 198,331,149 of record NC_072790.1, read on the forward strand.
TCTCACTAATGCTCCAGCAACATTCCAGCGTATGATGGAAAAAATTATGAGTGGCATAAACTTGACAGGAGCAATAGCTTTTTTGGATGACAACATTGTTTTCTCCAAAACAGTGGAAGAACATGAGGAGAGACTTATAGCTGTACTACAGAGACTTGTGGACAATGGACTCAAGTTATCACCTTCAAAATGCAAATTCTTTCAAACTTCTGTCAGGTATTTAGGTCACATCATTTCAAAAGATGGAATTTGTCCAGATCCAGAGAAGATCTCAACAATAAAAGACTGGCCGAGACCACAAACCATTTCAGAACTTAAATCTTTTCTGGGCTTCTCTGAGTACTATCGAAGATTTGTAAAACAGTAATCAACATTGGCTAAACCTCTAAATGCACTTCTATCAGGAAAAAAACTGAATGGTAGAAAGGGTAGATTTTCACCGCGTCTGGAAGACCAGTGGACAGATGAATGTCAGAGAGCTTTTGATGATCTTAAAAGTAAATTGACAACAACTCCAGTGTTGGGGTTTGCAAACTGGAAGTTACCATATGTCTTACATACTGATGCTAGCTTTACAGGACTTGGGGCAGCTCTTTATCAGGTTCAAGAAGGGAAAAATCGAGTCATAGCCTATGCAAGTAGGGGTTTGAGTCCTAGTGAGAGGAGATATCCAGTGCATAAGCTTGAGTTTTTGGCCCTCAAATGGGCCATAGCAGAAAAGTTCCATGATTATCTATATGGTGCAAAGTTCAGAGTAGTCACTGACAATAACCCTCTCACTTATGTTTTAACTACTGCAAAATTGGATGCCACTTCTCATAGATGGTTAGCTGCTTTAGCTTCATATGACTTTGAGATAAGTTACAAAGCTGGAAGATTAAACTGTGATGCAGATGGGTTGTCACGTCGACCTCATGAACCTATAGTGGATGATAAAGAGACACAAAAATTCTTGGAAAGAGTAGCTGATTTGATAACAAGAACAAAGCCTGATGCTGAAAGTATAGACTTAATATCTCAAGCAGAATGTAAAGCCATTTGCCAGTCAAGGAACGTATATTTGCTGGCACAAACTCCTAATAGCAGTGATGAGGAACGGGACAATAGTACAATGACATTAATAGAAACTTTAGACTGTGATGAGAATGCTATTCCGCCAGAATCTGAAGACCCTGGTGTATTATTGGGAACTCCTAGCCTACCAGGGCTTCATCATAATGAGTGGAAGAAATTCCAAAGACGCGATTGTCACTTGCTGCAGATTATTCAGTTATTGGAGAGTGGTAACCCTCTTAGTAGGGGAGAGAAACAAAGAATGACTTCCGAAGCTAAATTATTGTTGAAAGAATGGAACCAGTTACATCTGAGAGATGGAGTACTATATCGACTAGTTCACAGAAAGGGTGATGTTATTAGTCAGCTGGTTGTTCCATACACCCATAGAGCTCGTGCACTGCAAGGGATACATGATGAAGTTGGACATTTGGGAATGGAACGTACACTGGAGTTAGCCAGAAGCAGATTTTACTGACCCAGGATGTTTGCAGATGTTGAAAAGAAATGTAGAACATGTGAAAGATGCATTAAGCGCAAGGCTAAAGCAGAAAAGGCAGCTCCCTTAGTAAATATTAAGGTCTATGCCCCAATGGAACTTGTATGCATTGATTTCTTAACTCTGGAACCAGATGACAGAGACACTAGAAATATTTTAGTAGTCACAGACCATTTCACTAAGTATGCTCAAGCATATCCAACCAAGGATCAGACAGCAAAGACTGTTGCCAGTGTCTTATGGGAGAACTTTATTAGCTATTATGGATTTCCACGAAGAGTGCACAGTGATAGAGGAGCTAGTTTTGAGTCTGAACTTATAGAAGAGCTATGTAATTTGTGTGGCACTAAATCCAGGACCACTCCTTACCATCCTAGGGGAAATCCTGTAGAATGATTCAACAGGACATTATTGTCAATGCTTGGCACGCTGGAAGATCATAAAAAACAAGAATGGCGGACTTCCTGTTTGGGATCCATGGAGGTCTAACGCAGCTCCACTTGCGGAGCTGACCGGACTGCCGTTTTAACCGGCCGGCGGGGTGAAAATAGCCCGCGGCCGACTGCTCTCAGGCGGGGAGCAGGCAAAGAACGCTCAAGACCCTAGGGTAAGCTAGATCTCGGACGAGGGGGGGCTCTACACAGCGAGTCTCCCCCCGATCCTTGAGGTCCCACCTTGCGACGGGTCGGCTATAATCTCTGCGGCAGTTTTGGGGCCAATTCGGCTGGCATAAGACCTACATACCCAAGCATCGATTGGGGGAAGAAGCTGAGAGGAGAACTTAAAATCGAAACAGCGATTACAACCCGAGAAAAGTGAAGAGAAGGTAAAGATCATTATCTTCTGAGACGGGACAGATTGATAAAAACAGAGAGGAAAAAAAGTAGATTTTTAAACTGCAACAGACTAGTGAAAAGGAGGGGAAGACTCGGCAGGAATCGAATTTAAAAAGAGACTAAGTTTAAAGAAGTTATTAAAGAAATGGGACTATTGTTTTGAATACCTGTGGCTTTGGAGCTGTGAGAAAAAGACACCATCGCGAGATCTGCTGTGGGAAGACGGGAGACAGGAAGTGCGTAATAACAATAGAGTGGCTGGAGAGAAGCGGCCCTTGCTGGAGGGCAGGAAGTAGGGAATCGCCATTTTTGAAAGGGGAAGGGTCGCGGCTTCAGCGGAAGAGGAAGTAGGCCATCTTGGATTACAAAATCATAGAGAAACCATAGAGAAAAGACGCCCGACATTTTGGACTCTTTAAAACTTAATTTCTATAAGAAGACCGGGACATTTAAAATAGAAAAACGTTAAATTTTACGCCACGGAGTTAAGGAAGAGAGCGGATTCGTGGGAGCGAGCTAAAGCAAGCCCCACGATGTCAAAAAAAGAGTGGCAATCGGCAATAGAAAACCTGGATAAAAACCTGGACAAAAAACTTTTAGATATGATTAAAGAACTTAAGGACACGAAATTGGAGCTGATAAAAGAGGTTAAAGAGGTTACACAGACAGTAAAATCGGAGCTGTCAGAAGTGAAAAAAGGTATGGAAACAATACGAAGTGAACTACAAGGAACGCAGCAGAGAGTTAAAACAGTAGAAGACGCGATGGAGAATTTAGCAGACACGCAACAAACAGAGATGAGATTGGTGAAGGGGAGAATGTCAGTTGCAGAAACTAAACATATGGAGAAGCAGCTACGTTTTCGTGGCTTGCCAGAAGTGGAAGGAAAGTCAGCGCAAGAACAGATGACTGAGGTGTTGGCTGAATACCTGGGGAAGGAGGAGGAGGAAGTTGTGGCTATCCTAGATGTGGCGTACCGTGTGAACTCGAGAATTGCAACCCAGAGGAAATTACCAAGGGATGTGATTGTGCAGTTTACAACCAGAAACATGAAAGAGAGGATTGTGACAAAACAGTTTCAAGATCCATTGGAGATTGATGGCAAGACGATTATTATAATGAAGGAACTGCCCAGATCAGTGTTATTGGACCGGAAAAAATATAAAGTGCTAATTCAGACTTTGAAGGACATGAATATTAGGTACAGATGGGAGCTACCGGAAGGAGTGTCCTTTGAGTTTGGAGGGGCAAAAAAACGCATCAGATCTGAGCGGGAGATGGAGCGATTTATTAAGGACAATGAAAAAGACTTACCAACAAAACTATGAATATGGAGTGTAAAGTATTATCTTGGAATGTAAATGGACTAAACTCACCGAATAAGAGGAAAAATATTTTTCATTGGCTACTAAAACAAAAATGTGATATTGTTTGTTTGCAGGAGACCCATATTAGAAAACAGGATGTAAAATATTTAAAATCTGGAAAATTGGGCAAAGAATTTGTAGCGGCCTCCAACAAGAAAAAAAGAGGAGTGGTGTTGTACATAAAGGAGGAGCTGCAGCCAAAATTTGTTATGAGAGATGTGGAAGCTAGATTTGTAGCAGTGGAATGTAATTGGAATTTAAAGAGAGTGTTGGTAGTCGGACTTTATGCACCTAATGGTGCAAAGGAAAGCTTCTTTGAGGATTTAAGGAAGCATTTAGACGATCTTGCATATGACCAGATAATTCTTGCTGGAGACTTCAATGGAGTGACAGATTTGGAATTAGACAAAAAGACTACAACAGCACAAAAGAAAAGAGGACTATTGCCAAAGCTTTTTTTTGAGTTGATTCAACAAGAGACTCTCGAAGATGTATGGAGGAGAGAATATCCTAAAACCAGACAGTTTACTTTTTATTCTGCAAGGCATCTTACATTATCAAGAATTGACATGATCTGGGCCTCAAAAGACTTAGCGTTATGGACTAAGGAGGTAGAAATAATGCCGATGGTAGGCTCAGATCACAACCCAATTATATGGAAATTTGGAAAAAGGAGAAAAAGGAAAGCCTGGAGAATAAATGAGGACTTGTTACAGGAAAGAGAGAATATGGAAATATTGAGAAGAGAGACAAAGTTTTTCATACAATACAACGTGAACAAAGAAGTACCAACCAACAAAGTTTGGGATGCATACAAGGCGGTTGTAAGGGGCATACTAATGGACTTAAATGGTAGAGCAAGGAAAAAGAAAGAGGAGAAAAGACAAGAGATTGAGGAGAAAATAAAAGCCAAAGAAGCACAGTTAAAAAAGAGACCAGGAAAAAAGAAAATATACCAGGAAATCAAAATTCTTCAAGAACAGCTAACAGCAATGAGTAATAAAGAATTGGAGTGGAACCTTAAAAGATTGAATCAAAAAGCGTTTGAGGGTGCCAATAAACCTGGGAAATATTTGGCATGGCAATTGAAGAAGAAAAGGGAAAAGAAAACAATAAATAAAATCTGTGAAGAAAATAAAACGTACTTGGAGCAGACTACCATCAGTAGAGCCTTTTATAAATTTTATGCTAAGCTGTATAATAAAAAAGAAGTAAACAAAGAATCAATAGCATCATATCTGGAGAAAACCAAACTTCCAGAAATCTCGGAAGCTTGGAGAAATAAGTTGAACAGTGAAGTAACTGATGAGGAAATAAGTAAGGCAATACAATCCGCAAATCTAGGAAAGGCGCCAGGGCCAGATGGACTTACGGCTAAATTTTATAAGATAATGGCCAATGAACTGGCACCATTCCTAAAAGAGGTGATGAATGGAGTTTTTAGGGATCAAAGGATTCCAGATACTTGGAGTGAAGCGAATATATCATTGATCCCAAAAGAGGGCCAAGACCTGACCAACGTGAAAAATTACAGACCTATATCACTACTTAACAATGACTATAAAATTTTTGCGAAGATATTGGCGGAGAGATTGAAGGGGTGGCTCTCGGAAGTTATAGAGGAGGAACAAGCAGGCTTTTTGCCAGACAGACAAATAAGAGACAATTTAAGGACAGTGATCAATGCTATTGAATATTATGACAAGCGTTGTGACAAAGAGGTTGGTTTCTTCTTTGTAGATGCTGAAAAAGCGTTTGACAATTTAAACTGGGACTTTATGTTTGCCACTATGGAAAAGCTACAACTGGGAGAAAGATTTGTCAAAGCAATTAAGGAAATTTATAGAGACCAGACTGCAGCAATTGTAGTGAATGATGAACTGACCAAGAAATTGACGATTAGTAAAGGAACAAGACAAGGTTGCCCGTTATCTCCATTGTTGTTCATTTTAGTATTGGAGATTCTGATGATACAAATACGACAAGACGAGGAAATACGAGGAATAAAAATAAAGGACTATTCATATAAGGTCAGAGCATTTGCAGATGACATAATGTTAATTGTAGAAGACCCACTGGAGAACATGCCAAAAGTGATAGATAAGATTAAGGAGTTTGGAGACTTGGCAGGTTTCTTCATTAACAAAAAGAAGTCAAAGATACTATGCAAAAACATGACTAAGCAGAAACAACAATTGTTAATGGAAACAACGGATTGTGAAGTAACTAGTAAGGTGAAATATTTGGGAGTTGAGCTGACTGCAAAAAATATAGATTTGTTCAAGAATAATTATGAAAAATTATGGATTCAGATAGAGAGAGACTTGATCAAATGGAATAGATTGAACTTGTCATGGCTGGGCAGGATTGCAGCAGTTAAGATGAATGTGTTACCAAGAGTAATGTTTTTGCTACAGACAATACCAATCATCAGAGACTCTAAACAATTTGAAAAATGGCAGAGGAAAATATCAGATTTTGTTTGGGCAGGCAAGAAGCCTCGAGTGAAAGTAAAAGTTTTACAAGATGCAAAGGAAAGAGGCGGAATGCAACTGCCCAACCTGAGACTTTATCATGATGCAATCTGCCTAGTTTGGCTAAAAGAGTGGATGACATTAAAGAATAAGAAACTATTCGCCCTAGAGGGATATAAAAAAATTTTTGGATGGCACGCATACCTATGGCATGACAAAGTGAAGGTCAACTCGATGTTCCTGCATCATTTTGTAAGGAGAAGTTTATATACAATCTGGAAGAAGTACAGAATTTATCTACAAGAAGGAACCCCCTTGTGGGTGGTTCCATATGAGGTGATAGACCCGAGAGCTGTTGATAATGAACAACAATGCTTAACGTACAAAGAAATAACTAAAATTGAAGTATCTAAACTTAGAATAAAGACGCAAGAGGAACTATCACCTAACTATGATTGGTTCCAGTATAGGCAGATCAGAGACTTATACAATTCGGACTCTGCAAAAGGGGGCATACGAACAGAGAACTCGGAACTAGAGCAGACCCTTCTTAAAGAAGATAAGAAAAGAATATCCAAGGTATACCAAGTACTGCTGAAATGGTATACTGAGGACGAGACAGTTAAAACACAGATGGTGAAATGGGCTATAAATTTTAATAAAGAAATAACAATGGAGGCATGGGAATACTTGTGGAAAACTACAATGAAGATAACGACATGTACTAATATTAAAGAGAACATTTACAAAATGATTTATCGTTGGTACATGACACCAAAGAAGATTGCGCTAGGGAACTTGAATACTTCTAATAAATGCTGGAAATGTAAGAAACATGAGGGCTCCCTCTACCACATGTGGTGGTCGTGTGAGGTAGCTAGGCAGTACTGGGGGGAAATAATAAGAGAAATGAGTGAAATTTTACAGTTTCAAATAAATAAGAACCCAGAACTCCTGCTACTAAACTTGGGAATGGAGGGAATTCCAGCCCATCATAGGACGTTGATATTTTATATGACAGCAGCAGCTAGACTTTTGTATGCGCAAAAATGGAAAGTACAAGAAGTGCCAACTATTGAAGATTGGATCTACAAATTGCTGTATATGGCTGAAATGGACAAGATGACGAGAAAATTGAGAGATCTGGACTCAGGGCAGTTTAACACGGACTGGGAGAAGCTGAAACAACATCTGGAGAAGAAATGGGAGGTGGGAGGAAAACTGTGGCAGTTTGAGAACTACTGAAGTATAATATAAGTATAAAAGAGAGGGGTGACTTTACCGGGGGAGGAAGAGAAAAATGAACTTATAAGCAGTTAGATTAATAGATTGATATATATATATAGATATGTATAGGTTAATTGATAGAACATTGATAGAGAATAATTAATGATAAGGTTTAAACATGAGGATTGAGTAACTAACAATATTTTCTTTCTTTGATAAGATTTATATGCACCAAACTGAATGTACAGAAGAGTTAAATTGATTGACTATGTGATGAGCTATATAGAATTACCATAAAAAGATGAAATGAGTAACATATAGAGAACAAATCAAATTGTTTGATTTGTTTGATTTAAATGTGGGAAATTTTTATGGTTTATGATATATAGGTTTATGATATATAGAAATATTCAAAATGGGAAAAGGGGATAAATTGTTTATCCAAGGACGTACAGTTTGGGTGTATAGTAAGTAAAGGAGTTAAAGATGTACTGCTTAATATAATGGAGAATGTATATCTGTTTTAGATAGAGGAATTTAATAGAAGTAAGGGAAAAGGGACAGAGGGGGGGAAAGCTGTTGGAAGTCAACAAAAGGGGGGGAAAGGGAGGGGGTTAGAAATGAAAAATTTGGGGAAAATTGAATGTAATGTAAAAATAATAATATTCTAACCCAATAAAAATTTTTCTAAAAAAAAAAAAATAAAAAACAAGAATGGCGAAAATATGTTAAGCCATTAGTACATGCATACAACTGCACCCGCAATGACAGTACTGGTGAGTCACCCTATTTCCTAATGTTTGGCAGACAGCCACTTCTACCTATAGATATATGTTTTGGACTTAAGCAACAGAACTATAGGAAAATTTCTCATCACCAATACGTACAGGATTTAAGAAGAAGCTTAAAACATGCTTATGAATTAGCCACTCAAGAGGCTTCTAAGATACAAGCATCCAACAAAAGAAGATGGGACGCTCAAGTGAAGATATCTCATATTTCAGAAGGGGATAGTCTTGGTATGCAATCTAAGCTTGAGAGGCAAACACAAATTATCTGATCGATGGGAACCCCTAGTATATATTGTCATAAAACACATGCCTAATAATTTGCCTGTATACATAGTAAAGCCTGAATCTGGAGATGGCCCCAGAGAGAACACTTCACAGAGACATGTTGTGTCCATGTGGTTTCCTTTCTGCATGCTCTGATGAGAGTCTGGACTGTAGCATAATTTCTAATGATAGGCTCTTTAATCAAAGTAATGATGTATCACTTCCAAGCACAGTACGCTCGTCTCTCAATCCAGAAGCTGAAGAATATTTACCTAAGTGGTTTGACTCACCAAAACTAATGCCGGGTGACCCTCAAACTACAAGTGAAACAAGTGATTGGGTACAGAGCAATTTAGAGTCTGCACCTGAAGATTGTCCTGCAGATTGGGATGTTGTTGATGAAGGTGATGGACAAACAGGAAGTGGAGCTGAATGTCCCCTAAGTTCTTCAACACCTTTGCCTAGGAGATCTAGCAGGGTTAGAAAGGTTCCCAGCAGGTTCAAAGGCTTTGTTACAAAATTCTAGATATGTTACCTCTGTCGGGGCGACAGTATTTTAGTAGGGGAGAATGTAACCCTTGCCCACTAGAGGGAGATAAACAGTTGGGGTATTCCTTATAAGGGAAAAAAAAGCGCAATTTTCCCTGAGAGACTGGAGGCCCTGAAGCTGCAGGGAGAAGCGCTCTCACCTCAGAAACACTCCTTTCTATGAACTCTGTATTAATGTTATAGGTATGAGAATTTCTTATACTTATTATTGGAAGGGAAGATTGTGTTTATATTAATTGGCTGTTAGTTTGTAATTTGATTATTGTTGGGACTATTTGAAATGGATATTATATGAATAATGTTCCCTGAGAGTCTGGAGGGCCTGAAGCTGCAGGGAGAAGCACTCTGCCCTCAGAAACACTCCTTTCTATGAACTCTGTATTAATGTTATAGGACTCCTGTGAAGAACAGAAGACATCTCAACGTAGAGCACAGCTACAAGTTGCTGCAATTCAAGGGACTGATCACCATACAGAAGTCAGAAAGACTGAGACCTGGGTCTGCTTGAGTAAAACAGGCCTGTTTTGTTACATTTGTTGTTATATATGCTTTATTATTGTATTGTTCCAAATAAGATGTTTTTTTTCTCAAGTTTGTTCATTGTTAATCTTTTATAAATGCAAGTGTCACAAGGTGGGATCACAGTGTCATAGACATGAACTCTCCCAGTTCTCAAATTAGATAAACCTATTTATTCGATATTGCCCTTCAACAAAACAGGTTACATTAGCACAGCCTATGATGAAAACAGCCCAGCTATCCCAACTCCTCCATTCTTAAATTCCACAGCAGGAGTTTATACTTATTCCACAGGAGCACAGTGGATCTACCAAGTGGTCAGTCTACATATTTCCAAACATAGCAGCCCTCCTAATCCCCTTGATGCACATTTTGCAAATGCATTTTATTGCAGTTTGCTGTTAAATTTTGCTGCCATTGCATATAAATCCTGAACTATTTATTTAGTGTCTTTTTCTTCTACCCTTCCTCCAAGGAGCTTGGCATAGCCTACACCTATCCTCTTCTCCATTTTATCCTTACAAAATCCTTACAAGGTAGGTTAGGCTGAGAGAGAATGATTGGGTCAAGGATACCTACAGAGCTTCATGGGTCTGAATCTGACTCCCCCAGGTCAAAGTCTGACACTTTAACCACTACACCATAATCTGATTGTTAGCTTGTTTGAAATATAATGGGAATTAGTAGATGCCCATTATGTCGCACGCGCACACACACACTGAATAAGAACTTAAGAACATAAGAAGAGCCCTGCTGGATCAGACAAGTGTTCCTTCTAATCCGGCACCCTATTTCACACAATGACCAACTAGTTGCCAACAAACTGGAGGGCCAATAAACAGGGCACAGAGGCCAAGGCCTGCCCCCTGATGTTGCCTTTTAGCACGAGTGTTTAGAGGTTTATTGCCTTTGGATCTTTAGTCATCTTAGCTACTGGCCATTGATGGTCCTATCCATTCCACCACGAATCTGTCTAATCTCCTTTTAAATAAATTAGACTACTGAAATGTGCTGTAGATAAGGCTGCCCTTGAAGAGTGTTCGGATGCTACATCCAGTACAGAATGCTGCTGCCAGAATGTTGACTGGAGTGGGTCATAGGAACCATGTCACTCCAGTCTTGTTCTACCTACACTGGCTCACAATCAGCTTCCAGGCCCAATTCAAGGTGCTGGTATTGCCCTTTAAAGCACCATACAGCTTGGGACCAACTTACTTTAAGGACTACCTACTCCCACATGAACCTACCTTATCATTGCAATCATCTTCAGGGGCCCTTCTTTTGGATGCCCTTGCCGTTCGAGGCTAGATGCATGACAACCCAAGAAAGGCCTTTTTCAGTCATGGCCCCAAACATACAGAATTCCCTCTCCAGGGGGAGCCGTCTGCCCTCCTTGATCACTGTCTTCCACCATTGGGTAAAAACTAAGACTTATATGTTTTGTTTGATATTCTTTCACTGACTCTCTTTCCAGTTTATGTGTTTTAAATTGTTTAAGAGCTTCATTTAATTGTTTTTAAATGGTTTTATAATATGTATTTTAAAAGCTTGTTTTAATGGTTCTAATTGTCTGCTGCCTTGGAGACCTAAGTTGGGTGGAAAGGTGGCGTAAAAACGTTTAAATATATAAAACTGCTCTCCTGGCCATCACTATGTCTTCTGGCAGTGAATTCTACAACTCATTGAATAAATTGGTACTTCCTTTTGTCTATCCTGAATCTATTGCCTATCAATTTTGGTAGGTACCCCCAAGTTCTCATATTATGGAAAATGGAGAAAAAGTTCTCTGTCTACTGTCTCCACTCCATGCATAAAATTCAATCACGACCACCTCGTAGTTGTATTTTCTCTAATAAGAATCCTACATTCTTTAGCCTTTCCTCATAGGGAAATTGCTTCTCTTCTTTAATCATCTTGGTTGTTGTCTTCTGCACTTTTCCACCTCTGCAATATCATTTTTTGAGATAGAGCAACTGGATCTGCACACTGTATTACAAATGAGGTCACATCACAGATCTATGCAAGGGTATTTTCATTCTCTTTCCTGTAGGGTTTTCAAGGCAAGTTGCAATACCCAGCATGGAGTAACCGTTTTCACTGCAGCTGCGCACTGATTTAACATTTTCATCAAAGTATCCACTACAACTCCAAGATCTTTTTCCTTCTCAGTCACCACCAGCTCAGACCCCATCAGCATATGTTCACAGTTAGGATTTTTGCTCTAGTGTGCATCACTGCGTACTTACCTACATTGCATTTCATTTGCTATGTTGTTGCCCACTAACCCAATTGAGAGTTCTTCACTGTCTGTCTTGATTTTCGTCATTCTGGTAAGATTCCCTGCAAGTGTCGAAGATACGATAATAGTAGGAAATCTAAAAATTATCCTTTCCTCCTTATTTACATGACATCAAAGAGAATGTGTCAGCCTCCCTGAAGCTACACAACATCAGTGCAAATCTATACATAAATAGTGTAGCTGGACTGAGCTGAAATGAATTGTCCCACTTGTCCCACAGGCCAGAGCGAGAAATGGACTCATATCCAAGACTACTTAGTGACCCTCACATCTCAAAGATGTGAGACAGCCAGAGATGCCGCACTCGCCAAAGGGCTAAATGCCCCCCTGTGGGGCCCAATTTGGCCTGAAATGGGCCTGCTGCAGGGCGCAGGGGTGGGAGGAGGAGATGGGAGCAGGGGATCCCCCACCCTGAGCGGGGGAATGGCAAGCCTACATGGAAGCTCGCTGGGTGACCTTGGGCTAAACATTCTCAGCCTAACCTACCTCACAGGGTTGTTGTAATGATAAAATAGAAAACAATGTAAGCCTCTTTGGGTTTCCTCAAGGAGAAAGGCAGGATATAAATGAAGTAAAATCATAAAATAGAAATAAAAGCAATTTAGCCTGGTGTAGGTTTGTCCTGTGTACACAGAAAGTATAAAGAGGAAGCATACAAGTTATCAAAAAACACATATTCTAAGGAGCCCCAGTTAACCACAGGTCCCTGGTACCTGTATACTGCACCTTTGGAGATGCATGTCTCTCCTCGTTTTGTGTATATATGCAACACAACATTTCTATCATATAAAGTCTAAATTAGATCTAAGCAGGTATTAATCACTCATATACAAGTACAAGATTCCTATATTCCTGCTTCTTCACATTGCCAGCCCCTGCAGGCACTGCCAGACAAGATGTAGGAGGGCCATGAATGGATGTTCTGACATATTTTTCTTTCTTCTGGCAGTGGGGGAGGGTGATCTAGATCTGGGCTGTGGCATGCGGGGCGGGGAGTGTTAAACCATGTGTGTCACTCCCCAAGAAGAAATTGGCTCACCTAAGTGGCTGTCATCCCCAGCTGGGACATAAGACAAATATAATAAGGCGTTTCTCTCTACCAGGGCTAATGACATCTTCTGTGGACCTTCTCCAGGAATCCACTTCTCCTCGCCCCCCGCCCCCCACACTGAGGTGCTTCTTATCCTAAAAAAAAAGTTGGGAGATCAGTGCAACCATAAACAAAGTTACACCCTTCCAAGTCCATTGTGGACTTTGTGTGTGTTTGGTCAAGATGCAGCCAACTTATAGCTAGGGTTGCCACCCTCCAGGTAGGGATTGAAGATTTCCTGAAATTACCATTGATCTCCAGACTACATAGATCAGTTCCCCTGGGTGAAATGGCTGCTTTCAAGGGTGGACTCCATGGCATTATGCCCTGCTAAGGTCCCTCTCCTCCACAAATCTTGCCCTCTCCAGGCTCTACCCCCAAATCTCCAGGAATTTCTCAGCCTGGAGCTGGTAACTCTACTTATGGTAACCCCATAGAGATTCAAAGTTACGGATATTCAGAGGTGGTTTGCCACTGCCTACCTCTACATAGCAACCCTGGACTTCATTAGTGGTCTCTCATCCAAATACAGACCAGGGCCATCCCTAATTAGCAGGCTAGCCTCAGCCCTCCAAGTTAGAGCATTGTGGATTTACAAGTGTGCAATTCTGCTTAGGATTGCACTATTGATCCCATCTTTTCTAAATGTGTCCTAAAACTGTAATCTTATGTATGTTTACTTAAATCCCATTGACCTGAGTAGGGTTTGTTTGCCAGCTAAACAGTCAAAGGATTTATCTGTAAATAAGCTGTCATACTAACACACTTCAAGCACAAAACAGACTTACAAACAGAAAGATATATGACAACAGCAGCACCAACCTGGAGAACACAAATGAAGTTACCTTGTACTGAGTCAGTACTTTCAGGCCAGTATTGTTTATTCTGACTGCAAGTGGATCTTCAGGGACTCTGTCTGATGCTGTTCATGTCACCTATTCCTGATTGTTTTAACTGGGGATATCTGGGATCTTCTACATAGAAAGCAATCACTGTGCCACTGAGCCATGGCTCCTCTCCAAATGTAAGCAGGGCCAGCGCCACCACTGAGGCGGTGAGGCTGGGGCCACGGAGCTGGTGTGCCTGCCTCACGCCACTGCCACCACCAGCCAGCCCCACACCACCGCCGCTGTCGCCGCCACACACCCCCGGGCGGGCGCAGCAGCCACAGGCCAGGGACGGCAGGCGGCTGGGGCAGTGTATGGAGCACGGGCAGCCTCATCGCACCACCCCAGCCACCTGCCTTTACTGTGTGATGACATCTTCACGTGATGACATCATCACACAGTCCCTGGGCACGTGTGCGCTGTGTGCGCGCATGCAAGTAGCCGCAGGCGCCAGAAACCCTGGCGCTGGCGGTGAATGTAAGTCAATACCTAAGTCCTGTGGTAATTAAAGGATGTTCATTATTAGACTTAAAAAGGTAGTCCCCTGTGCAAGCACCAAGTCATTACTGACCCATGGGGGGGGGACATTGCATCACAACATTTTCTTGGCAGACTTCTGTTGCAAGGTGGTTTGCCATTGCCTTCCCCAGTCATCTACACTTTACCCCCAGGAAACTGAGTACTCATTTTACTGACCTCGGAAGGATGGAAGGCTGAGTCAACCTTGAGCTGGCTACATGAACCCGGCTTCCGCCAGGATCGAACACAGATCATGAGCAGAGCTTGGGCTGCAGTACTGCAGCTTACCACTCTGCGCCACGAGGCTCCTTCATTATTAGACTAACTGCTTTGAATCAGAGCAACTGTATTTTATTCAGTTTTGTTTGCTCCACATCAGTCTCATTTGAATGAGTGACTTGGATTATTCAGTATAACTATTATTGGCATACAACCCTGTGGCCCAGTTTGACCACACCTGTACTCATTACATAGCTCAAAGGTAATTCTGTGCATTGTGCTTTACTGTGTCTTTTATCACTTCCTGTTCTCAGATGCAGTCTACTGAAAAGCTGCTCTCAGGATTATAGCTGCTTAGTGTATAGAAATGCCTCCCTACCAAACTCATTCATAATGATCCTGGCAGTGAATGTTAATACATCAGATCTTATCAATGGCTGGGTGCGTTCCATGTCTCAAACACTGCGCAAGCATGAAATCTGTTGTTTGGCACAAAGAAGGCAGCATTCAAAGGCTCTCAACTTTCCTTACAATAAACAAAACAGGGTCTAGCACTCGTGGATTTTGGAAGAAAGGCTTGGAAAATATGTGGAAAATCTCTGGCAAAAGCTGAGAAGCAAAAAAGACATTTTGAAGAGTTTCTGCTGGTCAACAGTAGGACTCCAGTTCCCTGTCCTTTTCCCTTTGCTACTATTCCCTGATTCTTCTCTTTCCTCCTTATAGGATGGGCAAGCTAGCTTTCCATCTTTTGATTTTCTTTCTTTACTATTGGTCACTTTAGTCTATTTGTGGAAGATTCTATTTTTTCTTTGAAAACTTAAATATGGAAGTAGAGTAAATTATGAGAAAATATGTTTAACTTGCATTGTTTTTTCTGTGCAACAGATACAGATTCCCTCTCACCCCAATATAGCCAGCCCAAGACATTTTGAATTCTCAGATAGAAAATTTGGTGGTACTACTAATTAACTTGGAGCCAAATGCACCAGAAATTCTCTTGCATAAGCCTCACACATGGAAATATGGAAATTGTTTGGGTGATTCCAAATGGTGTGGCACTCAACATCCTATATTTCTCTTAGGGAGCCAGGCCAGAATTTCAGTTTCATGGGGCTAGGTGAAACTCTCTTGGCCCCTTAAGTCATCTGAAAGCTGCCAAGTTCCAAGTTGCAATACCACCTTCTGGCTGTTGCATTGGTGGCACTCAAGCCCTGCAAGTAGCAGGACTTGTGCTAAGCTATACAGCAGTGTCAAGACTAAACTCCTGGGCCTGGCTTTCAGAATGCCTCCTGGATTGCCACCTCAGGTGCCCGAGACTGTTGTCTCATCATGGGATTAGGAGATGAAACATTTGCAGTCAACAACAAAGTCTCCACTTGACATTATTTCCCCATCTGGATTGGGATCCCTTGTTAATATGCCATTGGTCATTCCTAGTTTTACAAACATTTAGAAGCATGCAACCCTTCTGCAACAACTCAACACTGCACTTTCCACAAGTCATTCAGGAAAGTGATTTATATCATTATGGGGATCTTTAGTGTAACTCTCTTACTGCTACAAGAGTGCTGTGGGATTTTTAACAGCCACAAATGGCCCAGGTCTACAGGAAATTAATAGCACAGTGATCAGCAGAATAGAAGTCATTTGCCAGGGCAGTCTATAATTCCAACTTTAAGGGGATAAATGATGCTTCTTACATAGTCCAACACCTTGTGTAAAAATTTCATGCACACATCATTTTAATATGTCACTTTGTTTACTTTAATATATTTCACCCAGGCAAAACACCTCTTTTACAAGAGTGCTGTGACAGCAGTGTAAAATGAATTCCTCTCTTGGGATACAACCTTTTCCTTAGATCTTGTTTCCAAGGAGTACATTTTCTTCAAAATGGGCCCTACATTCATTCGTCATATAATATCAGTGTAAGTGACCACCACGAATAGTATTTAGTAATGTTATTAATATTAATATACTAATGATGATTAAGTATCGTTAGGTGAGAATTCATCTATGCCAAAATATACACCAATGATGTTATGATTACACAGAAGTAACAGAACAACTCCAGGCTTCCCTGGATAATTCATCTGCCCTAGACCTGACAAGGGGGAACCACGACAAGGGGGAAGAGCTCTTGGAATTTACAACTGATCTCCAGACTGCTGAGAAAATCGCTGTTTGGGAAGATGGACTATATGGCAGTATACCCTGTTGAGGTCCTTTCTCTCCCCAAACCCTGCCCTCCCCAGGCTCCACCCTCCAATCTCCAAGAGTATCCCAACCTGAAGTTGGCAACCTTAAGAACACTTTTCTGGGAGTAGCACCTGAGTAGGATTCTGAGCAGACCGGTTTTGGATCACTCATTAAAATACAAATCTGTTTGTTTTTCAAAAGCAGTTGTCAACTCTGTGTGATAATATTACTATAGATCTTCTTGAGGTATTGGGGGGGAAAAGAAAAGAGTCAACAATGCGCTCTTAAAAATTAAAATACTACTTTGTGGGAGGGAGGTTGCCACTTAATTTTGAAGGAATGTGCCTTTAGATGTTACCTGATCTTGTTCCCTCCCTCTTAAAATCTTAAATTGTCAACGGAGAGATACAGAATTCATGATTTTTTTAAAAATGTGACATAGGTTATATATTTCTGTACATTCCATATCAGCTCTGCAAGTATTATAACTAGGAAGGCCAACTTTTGCATTCCTGCCTGGAGCCTAAAAGCCTATTTTGTCACAGAAACTAACTTCTTCACAGGCTCTGTGGTAAAGTTGTTCCCATCTAACAACATGAACTATATAACTGCAGAGTACGTAATCACAGCTGAGCTGTTATACACAAAAACCCAAGACAGAAGTAACTTTTAGGGGTGAAAACCTTATCTGTTACAATGTTCAAAAACATTTTTATTTTCCTTTTGAGTACAACTGTAGACAAATGTTCTCCCACATCTTGATTACAATTTGTTAAGGTCACCAGAGGCTCAAAAAATTACTTAAAAAGCCAGGCTCAGCCTAGGGACCCCAGACCCCTGGTGGGGCAGGGGATCCCCTGCTCCCGCTCCCCCCACCCCGCCCCCACTTACCTAACTGGTGGGGGGGCACGCACCATCCCTGTGGGCTCCCCCACGGCACTGCGTGCTCCCATGCGCAGCAGCCACCAGGATCAGGCCCGTTTTGGCCTGGATCGAGGTTGCTGTGGAGCACAGGAGTGCTCCTGCACTCCACAGCGCCTGAAAATGGGCCCGATCTGTGGCAAAATGGGCTCGTTTTCAGGCACTGTGGAGCACAGGAGAGCTACTGCACTCCTCAGAACCCCAAAATGGGCTAATTTCGGCACGAATCAAGCCTGTTTTGAAGTGCTGTGGAGCTCAGGAGCGCTTCTGCGCTCCGCTGTGCCCGAAAACGGGCCTGATCTGCACTGAAACAGGCCCGTTTTGAGCCGCTGTGGTGCACTCTGCAGCACCTCAAAATGGGCCCAATCCACGCCAGAACGGGCCCATTTTCAAGCGCGGAGAGCACAGAAGCGCTCCTGTGCTCCACAGTGCCTCAAAAACGGGTTCATTTCAGCGCGGCTCAGGCACGTTTTGAGCCCCTGCAGAGCCTGGACGTGCTCCCAGGGGCTGCACAATGACATCACTTCTGAAGTGACATCATCGTGCCTGTGGGGGGGGGCGCATGCACGTGCTTTGCACATGCGCACGCACACCCCCTCTCCCCCAAGGTATGTGCCAGGCCCCTATCCTCCATCCAGAGGTTGAGGGGGCCTGGCAACCCTAGTTCAGCCATTGGCAGCCAGTTGGCCATCCCTGCCATATAATTCAATCAGGAGCAAAAAGATACAACAACGTCCTCTGGGTGCTCACAAGTAAGGCATGAAGCTTCCCTAAGAGTTGCCAACCTCCAGGTTGGGCCTGGGATAATTCCATAATTCTTCTGGAATTATGACTGATCAGACCACCGCGATCAGTTCCCCTGAAGAAAATGGCAGCTTTAGAGGGTGGGCTCTATGCCCTCCCTTAGCTCTGCTCCCAAATCTCCAGGAATTTCCCTACCCAGAGTGGGCAAACCAATTTTTCCCTGTTTATTCTCAGAATTTGGTTTGCAGAAGCAGTTGTGATGTTTATGGAAGGACCTGCTCCTCCACTAAATGATTTCGTCCTTTTTGATATCTGAGAGGGCATCAGCTACATGGATTTAGGAATCAGCAGAACTGGGGGAAAACACCATAAAGGGTAGTATATACATTACACTAACTAAATTCATTTTAGTTTCCCTTCCCTCTTTGTAATATCTAGACAAACTTGCCATGTGTCTTGATATACTACATTCCCTTCCCATGTGGCAGGTAATGATAGGAAGCAAGACAGGAAAGTGTATAGCATCATGATAGCAAGACCTCTCTGCCATGGAAACTCCCTTGGTAACCTTGGGACAATCATTTCTACTCAGCCGTACCTAGCTCATGAGGATGGTTTTTTTAGAATAAAATGGAGTAGGAGAGATTATGTCCTAAACTGCTTTCAGTTCCCACTGGAAAGGTGGGTATAAACACCCAAATAAATAAATAATAGTATCGCTTTTAATTTAGCTCTGAGTACATCCATACATAGATGCCTTCAACATCTGGTCCCAAGCAACAGGAATACATGTCCTAAGGTCCTTGGGGCAAGTATTCACATTGTCTGAGGTCAGATGAATGAAAGGGTGAAAGTGTTCTGCTTAGGAGGCAAATACTCTGCATCCAGAATCTCATACCTTTCATGCACTGTACTACTTTGAGGCCTGTACCCATAAAGACTCGTAATAACATAATTACATTACTAAAGAAATAAAATTTTGCAGCCCTTCTTCCAAAACTCAAATCCTAGGTTCATCTCTCATGCTTGCAAATAGTTAATTCAGCTCTGGTGAGAATCTGCCAGGGCTTCAGAAGTAGTAAACATAAAAACCAGACAATTCTAATTAGATAAATTCTTGAAGCAATAAAAGGTCATTGTTTTCTCTTGCTGCTGACACAATGCATCCCAGCATGGAATTCTAACTGCTATTTTAATGCATTTAATTGTGGCCATGCTAGATTTCCTGGGCTTGGAGCACAATTGCTTTGCATTTTAAAATAATCTTCCTACAACTACTTCTCTCTTCTCTCCTCCCCCTTTCCCCAATGAAATGCTACAGCAGCATTGACATTCAAAGTGGTGCCACCATATTTATTACACCTTCAAGCTTTGAAGTTATTCAAATGTCAGCATGAAAAAGAAACATCACTTCTGTTATTATCATTCATAATCTGGGATGGTCTATGAGTTCCAGTCAAGGGTTGGCTCCTACTGGAGCAAATCACTGTGTCAACAGGTATTCTGAAACATATCATATGTTCTCCATAGATTGGCCTGTGAGTAACAACTTGTTATGCCAGGCAGACAAAAAAAAACCCTCAACAGGTGTGAGATGGGGAGACAGAGGTCATGGTAACAGTTCTGTGTTATTTTGGTTGATTCTAATAAAAGGTCCTACATCACTTTTGTTTTTGTAACACAAGCATATCCTAGAGTTGCTATTTGTCTCAGCCATTTTTCTGTCACATTTCTGGCTTTTTTTAACTAGCAAATGGACATGATATGTTACATAAATTCCAGAGAAATAACCACTTCAGGGCTAAAACTCAACAGTTAAGGGCTCTCTACTTTAAAAACCATCCCTAGACAAAAATAATGTAGCCAATTATTGTCCAGTTTCTAATCTGCCCTTCCTGGGCAAAGTGATTAAGAAAGCAGTAGCTGACCAACTCCAGGTCTTCTTAGATAACTCTTGTGCTCTGGAATCTTTTCAGTCTGGTTTCAGGTCAGTCTATCGGGATGGAGATTGCTCTGGTGGCTCTAGCTAATGACTTCTGCCTGAATGTAGACAAAGGCCAAGCAGCATTGTTGCTCCTCCTGGATCTATATGCAGCCTTCGACACAGTAGACCATGCCATCCTGTTGAGGCATTTAGAGGCTGAAGTAGGTATCAGAGGATGTGCCTTGGACTAGTTTAAATCATTCCTCGTGGAACAAACTCAGAGTGTTGCTGCTGGTGACAGTGTGGGAATTATCTTGTGGGGTTCTACAAGCCGTAATTTTATTACATATGTTATTCAACCTATGTAAAGGCTTTAGGAGAAGGCTAATTCCATAGCATCCAATTTTATAGCAGCCAGTTCCATGGCATTCATAGCTATGGAACTGGACATCAATTGGATGTCATAATACCCAGCACTATATTTCACTATCCAAATCCCCTGAGTCATTCCCTGACAGTTGTGGTGAAGTGGCTGAAAATGAACTCAGACAAGACAGAAGTAATGCTTATTGAGAAGGTGGAGATCTTGAAGAATATTGTGCTTCCCACTTTGGATAGGGTTCAATTAACCCTTCCTGATTCAGTTAAGAGCCTTGGGGTTATACTGGATCCAGAGATGCTACTAGAGAAGCAAGTAAATACAGCTGCAAAAAAGGCCTTCTCCAAACTCACACTAGCCTAGAAGATGGCCCAGTATCTTGACACAACAGATTTGGCCGCTTGAATTCATGCCACAGTAACATTGAGACTAGACTATTATAATGCTCTCTCTCTACATAGGTCTTCCCTCAGAGTCAACTCAGAGACTCCAGAAGAATGCCACAGCTCTATTATTATCAGATGTCAGACAGTTAGGGTTGCCAGGTCCCCCTGTCCTCCTGGTGGGAGGTGGGGGACCCGGCACCTACCTTTTCTGCTGTCTGTCATGTGAGTGTGAAGTGGGCCCGTGCTCCCGGGCCCATGTGATGACATCACTCCCTAGAATTGACATCATCACATGGGCCATGGCTGCCCCCAGGAGCACTCCTGCACTCTGGGAGGGGGGCAAATTGAGCCTGATTCGGCCCAAATCGGGCCCAGATCAGGCCACATTTGGGACAATTCAGCCCGAATCAAGCCACTGCAGAGTGTGGGAGCACTCCTGCACTCCACAGCAGCCCAATCCAGACTGATTTGGGCCTGAATCAGCCCAGGTCAGGCCCAAATCAGCCCAGAACGGGCCACTGCAGTGCGCTGGAGTGCTCCAATGCTCCACAGCAGCCCGATGCATCCCAATCCGGGCCCAAATTGGCCCAAATCAGGCCTGAATCGACCTGATCTGGAATGAGCCGCTGTGGCACACGGGAGCACTTCCACAGTCCACAGCAGCCTGATCTGTCCCAATTTGGGTCCAAAATAGCCTGGAACAGGCTACTGCGGAGCGCGGGAGGGTTACCATGTTCTGCAGCAGCCCAATCTGGGCAAATTCAGGCCTGATTCAGGCCAGTTCTGACCTGACCCGAGCCATATCAGGCCCAACTGGGCCATATTGGGCCCATGGGAGTTCACCGTGCCACCCAGGAATGTGCTCCCAGGAGGTCCATGCTTCCCTCGCTGGCCAGGTAAGCAGGGGTGAAGGGTGGGAGGAGGGGAACTCCCCGTCCCCAACAGGGGACAGGCAACCCTACAGACTATACATGTTACTCTCATTCTGTAGTCACTCCAGTTTCTACCCACAACATACCAGACTCAATTCAAGTTTCACTTACAAAGAGCCACATGGCTTTGGCCCCTCAAATCTGCAGGAGCATATCTCTCCCTATGCTCCATCAGAGCAGCTTTGTTCATCTGAACAGGGCCATTTACAGATACCACCCTATTTTAAAGCCCTCCCTATGTATACAAAGGTATTCACTGCCATATTATATTAGCAGTAAGAATTTAAAAAATCTTCACAGAAGCTCTCGATAAGCCCTTCTGAGTACCAACTCAGATGAAGCTGTGTATTTATTTATTAGCTTCCTTTATGCCCCATCTTTCCCCCAAAACATGTAATTCTTCTCTCCTCAATTTTACCAGCGTCAAGGGGACTTAAACCAGGATCTCCCAGATCCTAGTCTAACACTCTAACTATTGCACCACACTGGATCCCACACAAACTCACGCAGAAGTGATTAAAGGTATCCTTATTTGTATTGTATGGGCTACTTTATTTTTGTCTGAGGACCCAGGTTGAAATCCCCATCTCTGCTATTAAAGCTTGCTGGATGACCTAGGGCCAGTCCCTCTCTCTCAATTTAACTTACCTCACAGGGTCATCTTAACTTGATTTACCAGAAAAAGATTAACCCTACCTAAGGCTAGCTAAGCACTCTGCCTTCCCAACTAGCAGCACCTCCATCTTGATTGGATTAAACGTCAGCTTGTCCTTTTGGTACCTTGGAAGCTTCTCTCAGGGAAAGAAGGGGCCGAATTGCTGCCGCCTATCACAGCAGCAGGCAATACAGAATTGGATGGATGTTTAAAACAGCATATGTTCAATCTCAGCCACTCCATCATCAACAATAGGGTTGCCAAATGCTCACAAACCTCTCTCTTCCTCCAGGATTCTGTAAACCCTTAAGGAATTGGACTGGCTAATTTCCTGTAACATCTTCTCCCCATTTAACTGACATTCAGCTGCTCTCAACATTCTGGAGCATTTTCGTTCCTCATCAAGGCCATTTTGGGGAGTTTTTTCCCCTTGTGGTTAATTTATGAAGTTATATTTCTA
This sequence comes from Eublepharis macularius, assembly GCF_028583425.1. Taxonomy (NCBI): domain Eukaryota; kingdom Metazoa; phylum Chordata; class Lepidosauria; order Squamata; family Eublepharidae; genus Eublepharis; species Eublepharis macularius. Next base: position 198,354,342 of record NC_072790.1, read on the forward strand.
TTTTACTGCACTCCTTGGAGTATACAGGGGCCCTTACCTTGTTTGTAGGTGACCTGGTTTTGCTTCTTTAATTAACATTGCCCACTTACTTTAGCATTAAATATAATCCTCATAAAATATATTAAATATAGTCATCATTAAATATATATCCTCATCAGGATGCATGTTTTAGATTGGTTAACTTACAACTTCTTTTTTATTTTTGTTTGTTTGTTTATTGCATACTTGGGGTGCCTCCTGAGCTGGCAGGTGTGTGGGTGGTCCTATTTTGCTGCTTTCATCTTTCAGATAGGAACCAGTCTATTATTAAATATAGTGAATAATATAAAACACATTAATTTCCTCCTTGAAACGTCATGTCTACATTCACCAGTCATCACTGATAAACATTCCAGACTACAGAAGGGCTCAAATTCAATCAGAATCTTACTCACAAAATAACTCTCACATGGAACCTAATCTCACCAAAGGTTCTTCAACAGTTTTGCAACAAAGACAAAAGCAAGTGTGTGAGCCAAATGTTTAGGAAGAAAACACTACACAGACCAAAATAGGGCAGCTTAATACTGGTGACTGGAGTTTAAAACTGCCAAGGACGCCACATGTTATGTCTTGACACAGTTGCTGTTCTGAATTCTGGCACACAGTCCCCAAAGGACACATACAGCCTGTAACTGAGAAAGTGTTTAGTGTCTAGTTAGGGCTGAAAACTGATAGGCACACACAAATTTGGGTGCCAGCCATGGGCCTATTAAGACAGAAGGAACTATACACTAGGATATGGTTGACCGACACGCTTGGTCTATGTCACATGTCACTTTAATGAAGAATGTCCTGGTTCCCCACAAATGTATAATGTTTTCTTCATACATTGGATCTGTCTCTTCTTTAGGTTTGCCTGAAAGAAAGAGATGAAACAGACAGGCTCAGTTGTTTACATAACATGTTGCAACAGGAAAGAAAGGATTTTGTTGAGGGGCACTGTGTGTGTGAGGTAAGAATGTGATTCATTTAACCGATTTGCAAAAAACATTATGAAAAGAATATTTAAATACTAATTATTCCATCTTTATAGCCTGTCAGCGTGGACCATACAAGTATGAATATGTCATGCTTGTATTAATGCTGGAAATAAGAAGCAACAAGAGTCTTTCCTCAGGATCAGCCATGGATTTCCAGAACAGGCTAAGCAGGCTTGAAAACAAAAATGAAGCACACATATTTACAAGAGAATAACAGTGAAACCATAACGCTGCTTAGAATTTTACTGTAAATATTTTAAATTCATATATAGCTTTCTCAGCTCAAAAGGCACACAAGTAAACATTAAAACAAACCAAAAATGTAAAATGAATAATACAAATATTCCATTTATGAGTCCCTCAGCTGAAACCACCAATACTAAGGCTGTACCAGCCAGCCTCTATTGTAAACAGAGATAAAAACCATTTAACTCCTTTAATGCCTTGTGAAATAAAAATGTTTTAACCTATTTATGAAATCCCTGGAGAGTAGCAAATGATGGGTCTTTGGATGCTTTGTCCCAGTATTATAGTCAAATATTCTAAAGCCTCTCTTAAACCCAAGAAGATAACTAAGTGTTGATTAATGAGAACGGCCTACTTCCAGTTCTCTGTGATAATGGGCTTGTAAAGCAGCAAGAGGCTTTTTACAAGGCAGTTGAATTGGTATCTCCTTTGGACACAGCAAAATGAACTGAAGATTAAACCCTCTAGCAAACTAGCCCATCAGTATGAGCTTCATTCACCCTCTGAGGTGTTCTTGCATTTGCCCAAATACCAGAGCTTCAGCCAGCTACCTTATTATGTCACTTCTGGGAATACAGGAAGTGATGATGTCACATTGGCAGTGAGGTCCCCCCATTTCTACGCCCCCCCCCCAGCCAGCTGAGCGACAGTTTATTACTTAGAGGCCTATGTGAGCCCTTTGAAACTGAATTACGTATATGCTAGGCTTATCAGTTGCCTGCCTCTGGTAGGAAGGTAAAGTTGACGGTCCCCTGGAGGAGGAGGGGGATCCCCTGTTCCTACCCTCCGCCCTGCCACCACTCACCTGGCAGGGGGGGATGAGGGAGAATGTGCCTCCCAGGGTGTGCTCCCTGCACAGTACAGCGATATTACTTCCAGGAGTTATGTCATTGTGCAGGATATGGGAGTGCTCCCATGCTTTGTGCCGTGCCAATTTGGACCCCATTAATAAACACCTAATTAATCCACAGCCTATGCAATGATGTCACTCCCAGAAATGATGTCATCACACCGCACCAGAAGCGCATGTAGATTGTCGTGTTCCACACCCCTCCTGCTAGGAGTTTAAGGAGACCTGACAATGCTATGGAAGGGCTCTCTGCCTCACCCCACCCTAAAGCTCCTTGGGTTGCCAGCCACCACCCCGACATCCCTAGTGCAAGTTCTGTGAAATGGAGATTTCTTAAAAGTGAGTTCTCTTTGGGTTTTGAAATGTAAGCTTGTTTGTGAAGAATTCTGAGTCACTCTCATAGAAAGTGAAAGATCCATGGCCAACGTTAAATTTGTCCTTAAAAAGACAGGACATTTTTCTCCAAGCCAGTTGACAACCCTACTTAACAGTCATTCTAGATGAAAACTGATAAGATTCAATGTATTTTCACATTTATACATCAGTCTACATTTCTTTTTTATTAATTTGTATCCCTCCCTTCGTCCAAGGCGTTCAGAGAAGCATGGTTCCCCGCCCCATTTCATCCTCACAAACATCCTGTGAATAGGGTTGTCAAGAGCCTGGAGAAAAAAAATGTCCTGCTCCTTTAATAGAGGTTTAATGGGATGTTAGTTGCCAGGTTATGGTATTTACCTTAATGCCATGAAAAGATTTAACTGCCAATTTTCACACATTAAGCCTCTACTAAAGGGGCAGGATTTTTTTTTTCCTGCAGGCTCTTGGCAACCTTATGAGTTAAGTTAGGCTGAGAGAAACACAGTGGCCCAGGATCATCCAGTGAGCTTCATGGTGGAGTGGAAATTTGAACCCAAATTGCCTCACTTCTAGCCCAGGCACTAAATCACACAACCTCTCCTATTATCTGCCTTATTCCTAAAGAGTTTCATAAAAAGCTGAAACCTATTGAGTGGAGCTGCATTTATGGTGGTGGGCTAAGCACCTATTTACCTATTGTCAGTCTCAGGTGGTTCTACAAGAACCAAGGGTTGCTTTAAGGATGATAAAAATTTATCTGTCTGTAAATGTTCAGCCCTTAAAATTTTATGCTACGTTACAACTGTACAGTGAGATGTAATCTTCAATTAATTCTGCTGTGTTCCTAGAAGATACCAGTTCAGCTGCCTTGTAAAAAGCCACTTGCTGGAACTGACCATTTTCATTAATCAACACCTAATTATCTCCTTGGGTGTAAAGAGATACTTCGCCTGCCTTTTTGGAATGTTACATATCAACAGAGTTCCCTTTGTAAGGATGAAACTACACTATAAACAGGAGTCTAGTGCCTCTTCAAAGACAAACAAAGTTTTATTCTGGCACAAGCTTTTTCTCCATGAAAGCTTATGTTAAAATCAATTCTTTGTAATCCTCCTTGAGTCTCAGTGAGAAAGGTGGGCTATAAATAAATAAATAAACTAAAATGTTATAATTCCATTATTGAAAAAAACTTTTTTTATTTTGCAAACGCAGAATTTTTTCAGATGGGAGAAATGAGAGAGAGATGTGGGGAAGGGGGCTTCTATTGAAAACACTACCACTGAAAGGGTACATTTTTTTCTTTCCAGCAAAAGTTAAAATGGCAGGGCTAATGTTCGTACTTACTTTTTTCCCTAGTGGGAAACAGCAGGATAATCAAAAGTCTGTTTCCCCTCCCGCAACATACAAACTGTACTCCTCTTCCACCAAGCAGTCCTAGCAGCTACATTTGAAAAAGAAAAGAGTATTTTTATTTAACTGAACTATAACATGTGGTTGATTTGTTTGTTAGTTTGTATCCCATCTTCTTTGCTAAGACTCAAGGAGGAATACAAAAAATTTTAAACAATGCAATCAAGACCACAGAAAACATTAAATGAACAAAGTAATAATTCTATCCCAACAGCAAAATGCTAAAGAATATGGACCAAGTGTAAGCTTCCTTTGAGTCTATGCCTCATCTGTGCTGTATGCTGTTGTTAAGAATAGCAGTTCTCTAAGGAAATTTAGCTGATAGAAGAACCATGTTAATTTTATTTTAAACTTGAAACCTTTATCCCGTAGAGAGTGAGCCCAAAGTGGTGGCCAGAATTAAGATTTCTGCTCCATTACATTCCGGTCAGTTCCCAATCTCACTTCTAGTCTGTGTATTTAACATTTCTTTGGATGAGCTGTACTAGCAATCCAAATAAATACTATACTGCACTGGGATAGTTCTAATTATATAAAACATTATTGGTATCTATGAACAAAAGATCAGGGGAGCAACAGATTTTGTAAGTTCTTGGGACCATTATTTGTTCTGTTTCTCATTATGAGTGTACCAAACACATGAAAGATTTTTATCTCAAATTGTATTTACAAACATGTTTGTCATCTTTGATTAAATCATGCCTCAGAGACTAAACAGAGTTCTCCAAAAAGGCAGACCTATGCTATGGAGATATCCCTGAAGCACTGTATATTTAAGGTTGATGACCAAAATAAGTATACTACATTCTCAATCATTCTACCGACTAGTGTCATGAGGTGCAGTTTCTACTGGCCACTAGCACTGCCCAGCAGAGCTGAAGATGGTCTAACAGTTGAAATAGTAAAAAAAATATCCTTCCAGTACTTGGACCCAAACCACTAAGGACTTTAAAGTTGAGTCTGGAAACAAATTCGAAGCTAGCGCTTTCAGAGCAAAGCTGGGGCAATGTGTACATTTCAATGGGTGTTTGTTAGGCCTCCAGCTACCACATTCTGCTCCAACTGCATTTTCCAAACTATATTCCAGAATAGCTCCATTGACAGTAGTTCAGTCTGGATGTCCCTAAGACATATGTGACCATGGACAAGTCAACAGTCTCTAGGAGTGGCCACAGCTGATAAACCAGCCAAAGGTGGAAACAACAGGGCCATTTCCATGCAGCCAGTTGTTCCCGCCCTTTTCCCGCTTTTTTTACTCTGCACATGTGCAATTGTATGCTGAGACTTCAGGGGAGGAGCTGGGCAGTGATCAGAGGATTCCTCACAGCGCTTAACCATTCACATGCCCAAGAACACAGAAGAAGCACTTCGCCAACCTGTATCAAAAGAAAACACCAGGGAAGGTGTAGTCCCAGAAAAAAATGCAGAAAAACGGTAGAAAAACAGCCTGCAAATGTTTTACAAACAGAGACATGTGGAACCCTGAGGAAAAGCCACCAGAGTTCCATGGGTGGGCTGTACCTGTAAGGATGTGCGGAAATAGCCCACTACTGGCCATTTTTGCCGCCTGTTTAGCCAGTGACAGATGAATGTAAAAACACCCTCAAAAGGCATTCCTGATACTTCAGGAGGGAAGACAACACTGTCCATAACAGGTTGTATAATTATTAAAGCTTGTCTGGCTGAAGAATACTTGGATTCCCATTCAATTTATTCAGGAAGAGCCAGTGTGGGATAATGGTTAGAGTATTGTACTAAGGTGTGTGTGACATGGGATCCAAATCCCCACACTGACATGAAATTCACTTAGTGACCTTGGGTCAGTCATATTCTCTCACCTCCACTGACCACATAGTGCTGTTATATGATAAAATGGGGAGAGGAAAACCACATATACTGCTCTGACTCCAAGTAAGAAGGACAGGATAAATATGTACTAGCTAGAGTGGAAGTAATATAATAAATATTTGCAATCCAGTCTAGTATTTTGCATACATTGTGGGAATGGGAGATCTAGGTTTAAATTTCTATGTTGCCTTTAAGCTAACTAGGTAACTTTGAGCCTCTCTGAACTTACCTCACTGGATTGGTAAGGATAAACTTATCACCAATTGGGTTGGTGTCATGAGTTCCTCAGAGCAAGGAATTCAAATGTGATAAATATCTACCTTCATGAAAACGATTGAGATCCTCCTGTGTAAAAACATATATGGGCCCAACTGAAAGAGCCAGTGTGGCGTAGTGGCTACAGTGCTGGACTAGGATCTGGGAGACCCAGTTTCAAATCCATTCTGTATGTGCCATGGAAGTTCGGTGGGTGACCTTGAGCCAGTCAGCCTAACCTGCCTCACAGAGTTTGTTGTGAGGAAAAAATGGAGCAGAGGAGAATGATGTAAGCCACTATAGGTCCCCATTGGGGAGAAAGGTGTAGCATAAATGAAGTAAAACAAAATAAAATACAGTCCAATTGGATCTGTCGTGTAGGAGAGAAAGGGCTCCTACTTCCCCTCCCCCACACTTTAAGGAAAAACAGCTGGACTAATTAGCTATGTGGAAGGAAGGCTCCCATGAGCTCCATATGTGAACAAACCAGCTATGTTTGACAACCCCATCACCTCTGGTTTGGCCTTAAAGCATAAATCTCAATGCTGTTTTGTAGTAAATATTCTTCTTTGAGTGGGAGGGAAAAGGTTTCAGCTAGGCAGTCGAATAATACTTCATGTCCTACATGAGCTTCCTTAGGCTTTCTGACTGTTTAGTTAGTTTGAGCGCTGCCTGGAAATATATAAATGAAATTCCTTTTTATGACATTTGTGGTTTACAAAAGGCTTGTACAGTACATATCAAAGCATTGTTTTATAGCAACCATTCAAGATTCTCACTGGGGGGGCGGGGTGAGAGGTTGCATTTATTGTCTTGCGGTTAAGCCTATGGGTGTTTAGATTTGACTGATGCTAGAATTCGTGTGAACGTATAGGAATTTTTAAAAAGTTTTGTGCAGTGAAAACTGTCCTGTTTACTCATACTTGCCTAGCACTTTAGACTGTACCTAAAATGCAAGCAATTTCAGCATGATTCACTTTGTATCTCATTCTGAGCTTTGAGGCATAGTGAATAAAAATTATAATGAATAATGTAAAATGAAAGCTGCCATAAAGTCACATCCTCTGAATAGAAAGGCCACTCCCTTAATCTCGTTTGTGGGGGCAGTGCTTACAAAGTGATATAGGGAAAGGCATTGATCACGTGTTCATGCTAGTGATGCTGCTGGAGCTCAAACCAAGAGGTTCAACAGATGACTTTATGCAGCCCCCTAATACCCAATTGTATTTCAAGGCAAGCTCCTTTGCCCCTGAAATCGGTCTTTTCCTCACTGTGAACATTGCAAGATGATGTGCACTTGCACAGATTGCATTGTTCAATACACTCAAACAAGGTTGATGCTCAGTTGCTGCACATTCAATCGACATGACCAAGAATTTCATGTATACCCAAACGGCAGGGGAAGCGATGTATCATGTAAATAGAGCAACATAATGAGTTGTAGTCCCTGCATTACAGTTCCCAACTGGCAGCACAAAAACGTGCATGCACTCCCCTCCCACCACCACCACCTCCAAACCACTTTAGAACCCTTGATAAAAAGCAAGCTTTTTGTCCCCAAGTGTTTGCAGATGCCACTTGCCATTGGTGAGCCATTTGTGAATCGAGTAAAAGGGAGTTTGACCATCAATTGTTCATAGGCATTGTTTTATTTGTTTATGACACACACACCCATTTGAGTCGCCCCAAATCATATGCTGTGCTGACCTAGATAGTCCAGGCAAACCCAATTTTGTCAGATCTTGGAAGCTAAGTAGTTGGATGGGAGACCTCAAAGGAAGACCTGGGTCGCCATGCAGAGACAGGCAATGGCAAACCACCTCTGTTTGTCTCTTGCCTTGAAAACTCCAGCAGGGTCGCCATAAGTGAACTATGACTTGACGGCACTTTTCACCACCAAATCATATGCTACCTACTAGCCACGCAAAGATGACCATCATAAGATTGATTAGCCTCTTGTTTCTGTTCTCTGCCTAGGAATGTGAAACAGAGAGGTTACATTATACATGGCTGGTATAATGTCAGTATGGATTTGCCATATTACTAATGTCATCTTTGGACACTGGATGCCTAACTGATGCAAAACACTTTACCTCCCCCCCCCCCACACACACACACACAGACACCTTAAAGAGTGGGCATCCGATGCAAAAGAGTGAAATCCAACCTTCATTCCATCTTCTCCAAACACATGTTTTGATCAGTCATTCACACACATATAGCTTAACAAACTACCATTCCTGGAAGCAGGATAGATGCGGTATATTCACAGCTGCCAAGTCCTGTCGCTGGTGAGTCATTTCATTTCCTCTCCACTCCCATCTCTTTCTCATAAACTGTGGGATTTGGCTGCTGTCAACTGAAGCAGCGCCTGCCATATTGTGTCATTCAGTAGGCTGGCAGAAAAAATGGATGCAGAAACTCTGGGCAAATACAGATAGCCTCTCCCTGTATAGACCTGCTTGTCATTTGGGAATGACTTGGTACCTCTTTTTAAAGGTACCTACTCTTAGGGACATATGATTTGATGGAGAAAGAATATAAACAGGCAGAACAAAATTCCACTCTTCTCCATGGTATTTGATTTCCTTCCTTCCTTCCTTCCTTCTTTCCTTCCTTCCTTCTATTTTTTCTTGCAGCCCTCCATAATCAATGCAGGGATGAAGGACATGACAGTAAGTAAGAGCCGGTTGAGGGCATGGTGATACTATGGCCTTGCCTAACCTTGCAAATGAGACTAATTTTCACATTACCATTTATGGACACTGATTCTAGTGTCATTCTGCCAGCTTCTTTTCCCTTCATGTCTGAGTTTGTACAGGGACATAGCAGTAAATTTTTGACTTTGATGTCAAGTCTACCCAATATGTATTTAAATATTTAGCCAGGCAACAAACTGTAGCATAATGTTGATATTCACTCACGCACACAAACACACACAAAAAGTGCTGACTTAAGAAGGGGTGCTGCTAAAATTCTGCCTGTCAAAAGCAAAATGTTGTTTACTGCTGCCTCTCAAGTATTGAAGGAAGCTGCCTGGTTGACAGTAAATGATATTATTTCTTCCTCCTCCTGTTATTTTTCTTCTGATGTCTTTACTCTGTTTGGCTTTAACCCATTGCTGAAAATGTTTACATAAAGGGGGGAGGGTTGTGCTCAAATTAGAAAAATGTAAGGAGTGATGCCTGTCCAAGGCCAGGCCTGAAGGGAGTCTTAGGCTTCCAAATCAACGCATATGGCAACCATGATGCGGCTGCTGCTGCTGCTGCACAAAGTGTTCTGTACACAGATCACAAATGAGTGCACTGTGTTGGGCTAAGGATGGTTTTGCAGCTGGGTGTGTTTAACATTCAAGTTGGTCTGCCACCCCGCCAAGCATTCTCATACACCAAGAAGTCAGTCAGCCCTTCACAGGTCACATGACCATCCAGGGAGGGATGATTCACATAGAAAGGCTCGAGAGCACACAGCCTAGTTAAACAAACAAGCCCATTTGTCTTGTCCTTAAGATGTGCTTGTGAAACATGATTCTGACAGGATTAACACTAACTGGAACTTTTAATCACCCTTAGTTCCTTTTCTCCTCCCGGCAGCTCTTCCATCTTGCCTTTCCTGTGCCAAAGATCAGTTCCTCAGGTTACTTTGCAGAGTGCTTTTGGATTTCAAATCAGCTTCAAGGCTAAACAATGGGGTGGGCAACCTCTATGAAATCACTCACACATAGCCATCTTCTTGTGGAGTCTCCAAGTACTTCTAGACAGTGACGTACAAGTCACAAAATCAAATTTCACAGGTCATATCCTATTATCTGACAGATTTCTGTATTTACTGTAATTCTTTAGAGTATTTTTAATGGCTTAGTTCCAGCACAGTGTTTCCGTCAGTGGAAGGATTCAAAGTGCAACTTTCTTGCCTTCCCCCTTCTGCAGCAGCCCAAATGCTCCCTGAAATGTTGTTCCAGGGGGCGTGGGGTGTCCTGTCTCCCAGGTGCAACATTTCGGGCTGCAGTGCACGAGGGGAATACAGAAAGTCACACAAGGATCTTCTCCCTAAAAAATGCTGTGCTGGATACATGCCAATGTGACATTTGTAAAGAAATATAGAAATGGAAGGGGGGAAAGTATATCTAGCCCATCTATTCCATCATATACGTCACACTCATTTTAATGGAGCTTGTACCAAAGAAGAACTTCTTAAGGAAAAGCACCCAAAGTTGAAAAGAAAGAAAATAGCTAATAGGAATTGAGGAGGGGCTGTAGTTTAGAGGTAGAGTATCTGCTTTGCCTGTAAAAGGTTTGAGGTTCAGTTCCAGGTATCTGCAGTTAAAGGGATCAGGTAGTAAATGATGTGAAAGAACTCCAGTGGAAATCCTGGAGAGCTGTTTCCAGTAAGAGTAAACAAGGCCTTGATAGGCCAGTAGTCTGAGTCAGAATAAGGCAGTTCCAGTAGTTTGTAAAAGGACATGTTCTGGAATAATAGCAGCCAGATTACTACCTCTACTTTCATAGAAAGAGAGCACTTCAGGTATGGGTCTTAAGAAGAGAAGTGGAGTGCACCAGCTGTTTCCTATGCATACAGGAACATACAACTCTCAGTTCAGACATAATAATAATAACAACAACAACAATATTCGATTTACATACCGCCCTTCAGGACAACTTAATGCCCACTCAGAGCAGTTCATAATGTATGTTGTTATTATCCTCATGACAATCACCCTGTGAGGTGGGTGGGGCTGAGAGAGCACAGAGAAGCTGGGACTGACTCAAGGCTACCCAGCTGGCTTCAAGTGGAGGAGTGGGGAATCAAACTTGGCTCTCCCGATTAGAGTCCTGCCACTCTTCTTAACCACTGCATCATGGTTTAATTAGTCATGGTGCATATGATCATCTGAATGCTGGCTACTTCAGTAATGATGGTGAGTTAGGTTTTGCCAAATCACGAACGATCAGAAACCATGGTATGAAATTGGTTTATAAACCACACTTGATCTTGAGGAACAAAAGCAGACAACTTGGTTTAATCTTGCTTGTTCCCTAGCACCACTTTCATTCACTCCCCATCTACAGAGATATTGACCACAGAGATGACAACGAAACCAACGTTTATGAAGGCAAACTGGGACTGGAATGATCATCTGCAAGCTGAATGCTGGTTACTAACAACAGTAAAATAAACTTTGCTTTTGCATTAAGTCTGAACCTCCACTGTTGGTATCTCCCCTTCCTCAAGCAATGACAAGGCTGCCTGTCTTTTAAAGTCACTTTCCTTTCAGAGGAGACATTACTCAGAATCACTGGCAAGAATTAGATTAGGTCACAAGGAAATGCTCCCATTTGGCAAGACTCATGGGATGAATCTTACCATCCTATTCCAATCCTTAGCCAGTTTGCCCCGAAACCTTAGATACATTGCAAATGTTCTGCTTCAGTGAAAGCAGCATTACACATCCTATATGGTAATCCTTGTTTAAACCAGCCAGTTTCTTGTGCCTGTAGCTACTGCTGTATAACATTCCTGCCTTGAATCTTCTACGTTGTTTTTTTAAAAACCCCACTCTGTCGGGATTCTCACTTTATTTACTTAACGCTCATGTTCTTCGATGTAATTATGTCTACTCAGCACCCTAATGAGGATCATAATAAGGTAAAAAGAGGTACTGGACCACATGGATATCCTAAAATGGAAAACTGTATTTGCATGATTGTGGTTGTGGTCAAAGAGCAGCCAACGGTATACTCCTGGGGCAAATGTTAATGGACCCGGCTCCACTTACTAGGAGTCCACCATTTCCTAGATATTAGTTTCACAAAACAAGTCTTTGATAAATTTAATGACTCTGTGAATGGGAAGAGAATTATACAGCTAGCTGCACTGGTAGGAGGATGCTATATTTTGTTCTAAATAGCATACCTATGAATTAAGGACGTGAATAAGTTCAGGACAGTCGCAATCAAGAATTTCAGAAGAAACCTTGAAGACAATTTGGCTGCTATTTGTATACAAGTCAAGTCAAGTTAGACTTTATTGGCATATAAGCTATTTGTATACAGACTGTCTAAACATCCAGGTTTGACCATTCCTATTGTGGTGGCATTCCAACACACATTAAACTGACTTTGTGCACAAACCTGTTCTGTTGCTGTTCTAGCACAGCATGCTAGCCTCACTCCTGCCTCCTCCCCTCTTCCTTCTCATAGGAGTACAATGGAGGAACCCTTGTTTAGAATAAACTTTGATTACCCACAATGTACCAATGCTGGGCCCCTAGGTGCCCCTTTTAGCTTTCCCTCCCTAGTCCAGGTACAACGTTTGGACATGGCCAGAAGCGAGTTGATTCTAGTCATAAGAATATATGAAGCTGCCTTATGTTGAGTCAGGTCATTGCTCTATCAAGGTCTACATTGCCTACTCTCACTGGCAGCAGCTTGCCAGAGTCTCTCATAGAGGTTCTTCAAATCACCTCCAGGATCTTTTTAAGTGGACTGAACCTGGGACTGTCTGCATGAGCCATGACTCCCACCTGAGATTGCTCCAAATAAATAATGGGAAATTGCCCCAGAGGCTGCTTGAAGGAATCTCAGAAGATTCTGGGACAATCTCCCATTTCTGGCAGGGTGGACGGTTCTGTTATGTAGCCAAATGGAATTCTCTTGGCCCCCAGTTTTGTCAGAACATGGCAGTAGGGTTTGAAGGAATAATGATTGGCTCCTCCCCTGGACACTCCTCTGAGCTAAAAAATGTCACAAGGGCCCCTAGTGCTGAGGCTGGGAATGGACACCCAGGGAAGGGCATGAGTCATGATGACTCCTTCACAGTGCAGTTCTAAACCATACTTTAATCTAGGATTAGAATGTGGGGATAAAACTAGGTCTGGGAGTCATGTGTTGCAGATAACCAGAGTTTGTTTTAATCCAGGATTGCTTCATCATGCTCTGCACAAGAAGGAAGGAGGCAGGAATGAAGTGTGTGCACAGCCACAAGCCCATTGTCAGTTTAACCGTTTATCATGATGTCTGAAGGTAGCCTGAGAGAATTCATTCTGCTATTATTTATATTTATTGGTGTTATTAGAGCTTTCTGTCTACAAAAAACAGGAAAGGGACTTCATTGGGCAATCAGTGGGGTGGGTGAAAATAGAAATGATCCAAAATAGAACGATAATCCAGCAGTGATGCAGGAAATGAGGCTGATGATTCAGTATGAAATAGTCGGGGGGGGGGTGTTTCCCTCCAGGCCTCAATGTTTCAGTTGGTTTACTACAGGGAATGTTGCGTATTAGCCGCCACTACTAGACTAAGAGCTGTCTTTGTATCATGGCAGCCATCAGAGTCAAAGTCAGAATGCAAAACAATTCAAAGTCAAAGGCAACCTCTACACCCTGAATTAAACTGATGTTCAACTAATTACATTAAGGAAGCAAGAGGTTTGGTGGGGGGTGAATTTAACAAGGTCCAAATGCCCACTCATTCTAAGAAAAACTGCACAAGCTTGACTGATTTTTAAAAACACTCGTTATGACTATTTTCTTTTACACACCTTATAAGAATGATAGTAAGGCTATCAATATAGGACAAACAGACAACCTTCCCCTTCCTCCTCACACCTCCATGAGTAAAAGAATTGGTGTCTTTGAGATGTGCATCTTGCTGATAGGCCCTAATAATAATGAAGTACACATCACTTTCAAAAGTTCAAAGCACCTCTATTTTCTGTCCCATTTTCAGCCATCCTTTTCTCCAGGAAACTCGGGGCAGGATAAGTGGTTCACCCCCATCATCCATTTTATTCTTACAATAACTCTGTGATATAGGTTAAGCTGGCAAAGAATAACTGGCACAAGGTCTTGAATCCAGTGGCACCTTAGAGACCAACAAAATTTTCAGAGTGTAAACTTTTGAGAATCAGAACTCCCTTCTTTAGACACCTAATGAAGGAGAAGAAGGGAGCTCTGACTCTTCAAAGCTTACACTCTGGAAACCTTGTTGGTCTCTAAGGTGTCACTGGACTCAAATCCTTCCAGTCTACTGCAGACCAACATGGCTATCCACCTAAATTGGCACAAGGTCATCCAGGGAACTTCATATTTGAAAACTGTCTTCTCTATCAGAGTTCAGTATGCTAACCACTACATCACACTGGTTCTCACCATCCTCAGATGTTGCAAAAGATCTCTCAGATTGAGGCTAAAAGGTTATGGCTTGCTCAGAACCACCTAATGAGCTCCTAGCTATTGTATCTTACCTATTTTCCCATTTTCCAGCACTATGCTTTATGGCAGCTTTACAGCAGTTTTGCAATACTGTGGTTCAGTAAGGGATACACCTTTTCTCATCCAGTAGGGAACTTTTGTTTCATCTCAATGAGTTGATTCATTAGATTGCAAAGTGCTGTAAAGCACCATAAAGCAACTGAGGAAATGCTGCAAGATACGTCAGTATCCTCTCTCCTTTTTAAAATGTAGTTTCTGGTAGGTATCATGTTGGTCTGCTGTAGACTCTAAACAACTTATACACTGAAATTCTTGTTGGTCTCTAAGGTGCCACTGGAATCAAATTCTGCTTTTTGAATTGTGTTCTGTTTCAAGTACTAGATTGGTATGAATGTTCCTTTGCAAGCATGCAGTGACTTTACTGCTGCAGTTAAAGGAGTCTTCTTTTATATGGAAGATGAGCTTATGTACAAGGTTCAGGTGCAGCGCAGTTATTAATAAGTCTTATTTTAATTTAGCTGCTTGCTAGCTATCACCTTGGACAGATTGAAAAGAATCAAGGTTTTCAATGTTGAGCTCCTCTGCCTCTGTCAATGCATCTGTCAGATCAGCTTCCAGAATGCTTGGAAAGTGAGCAAGTTTGTGGATTAATATTTGCAGGGTTGGATATTTTTGTTGTATATATAAATATTGGCTTAAACTGCACACCGGAAGCTTTAAATACATTAGACAGGCCAATGATTTCAGCGGTGAATAGAACCTCAGTAACAACTCTGGCTTTCTTTAGCACCTTTGTATGCCCAATCGTAGATTTCGCAGAGGTGTGTCAGTGCTGATTTTTTTGCAATTATTCTGATGCTCAGCTGAATTTGCAAGAAAGGCACATTTGCTATTGGAATATTTAATTTCTGAGTGATTATTGCATGCATAAATGTAAAAAAGGACTTAGGTTTGTTCGCTCATAGTACAGTGAATTTTGCCAGAGGGTTAAAAGAAAACTGCCTCATAGATGTAAGTCAGCCTCAGATAATGAGTAAATGAAATTATTTTTTAAAAAATGACTTATTTTTAAATAGAGTCAGAAGTTATTTTGCTTTCTTTATGCTGTACTATTAAATGCAATTATGAATGAAAGTTTTTTTAAAAAAAAAACGCTGTTAGACACAAGGTATGATCCAGTGAGCAGGAGACACTTCTCAGTCTCACTAATTTCAGTGGAAAAGTTAGTGAAAGCTTAAATTTCTCTCATTGAAATCCAGGGAACAAAAATGTGTTTAACTATGCTGTCCTAACAGTTTAAAATTAAAATTATTTCACAGACTAGATCAGACATTAGAAACAATGTCCTGTAGTGGCTAGAGTGCCAGACTAGGATCTAGGAGACTCAGGTTTGAATCCCCACTCTGCCATGGAAGCTTGCTGGGTGACCTTGGGCCAGCCACACATTGTCAATGTAATCTACCTCACAGGGTTATTGTGAGGCTAAAACGGAGATTGATGTAAAGTGCTTTCAGTAGAATCCTAAGAAGAGTTACTCCATTGAAATCAATGAGCTTAGATGGGGGCAACACTACTTAGAATTGTACTGTCTGTGTCCCCCCACACACACTGAGGACAAGGTAGAGTATAAATGAAATAAATAAAGGTGGTGGGGGTGATGTAGGATCCTACCAGCTTCTCTGCTGGCACAAGGAAGGAGAAGTGAACTCTCCTGATTCTCCTTCTCGCTGCAGCACCTTCTTGTGTGATGTTTTGTCTGTGTGGGTCCCACAATCCCCAGCATAGTTGTTCAAAATGGGCTTTGTGTCCCCATTGCTTCAATGAAAAACTTGGTTGGATCCAATCATTTATGTATGTATGTATGTATGTATGTATGTATGTATGTATGTATGTATGTATGCATGCATGTATGCATGTATGCATGTATGTATGTCCTGCCTTTTACTCCTTGAGGACCCAAGGCAGCTGACATTGTCCTCCTATCCTTCATTTTACCCTCATTGTGAGGAAAGTTGGGCTGAGAATATGATCTATGATCACCCAATGGCAGAGCATAGCTTTGAACCTGGGCATCCCAGGTCCTTGTCCACCAATCACACTGGCTTTAAAGAATTATCTGTTTCTCTAAGGACTTCGAGGTAGTGCATAGGGTCTTTCCCTCTTTGTTATCATAACCACTTGGAGAGCCAGTGTGGTATAGTAGTTATAATGTCAGACTAGAATTTGGGAGACCCAGGTTGAGCCAGTGGAGACCCAGGTAGTTTGCTGGGTGACCTTGGGCCAATCACACACTCTCAACTTAACTTACATCACAGAGTTGTGAGGTAAGCCAAGCTACTGTGTTGCCCAAAATTCAGTAGCACCTTAGAGACCAACTAGATTTCCAGGGTGGGAGCTTTTGAGAGTCAAAGGTCCCTTCATCTGATGAAGCGAGCTTTGACTCTCAAAAGCTTACACCCTGGAAATCTAGTTGGTCTCTAAAGTGCTGCTAGACCCAAGTCTTGCTCTTCTACTACAGACCAATACAGCTACCCATCTGAAACTATCTATGTTGTCCAAGAGAGCAAGTTCTTGCGTATGTCATCTGTATCATCTATTAAGTACAGTCAAATATTAAATACTATTGCACATCTGCTGTACTCAAATACTAGAGACCATTGCATATCATCTATTAAACACTATCAACTATTAAATACCATTGCATATCAGCTATCAAATAACATCAATTCTCAGGGAGTCCATATGTCCGTAAAATAGCAAATGCTGAAATAAAATGTCTTGAAATGTCAAATCTAACTGTTGGATTAATGTTCACCAAATACTTAATTATCTGGTGAATCAAAATGTACAAAGAAGCAAACGTGATTCAGTTGGAAAGCAGAAGGAGAATGAATAATGTGTCTTTTGCTATCACTGGGCCAGAAGGTCAAGATCTCTCAGGTTACAAGGCTGTGAGGGACACTCATTAACCCAGCATGAGCAAAAGCATAAGAACATTTCATTCCAGTTATTAGACTATATTTTGATTAACCTTGTCTGGTTTTTCAGTAACATCAGCTTTGTCTTGGGATTTCCAACCTCACCCGTTCAATTACCTCATCTTTTGGTGCTGGCTCATTTCAGCCTTGCCTTGAGCACAAATTACCATCTTTCTTTTCTTATTTGTGTG
The DNA here is from genome assembly GCF_028583425.1 of Eublepharis macularius. Classification (NCBI taxonomy): domain Eukaryota; kingdom Metazoa; phylum Chordata; class Lepidosauria; order Squamata; family Eublepharidae; genus Eublepharis; species Eublepharis macularius. The sequence continues at coordinate 198,371,711 of NC_072790.1, forward strand.
ACTAACATGCAGCAGGACTGATAATATAAAACAATCCTACAGTCAGAGCAACAAGGAAGAAGAAACTCTCACTCCCCACCTGTTGCCTTTTCTGCATCTTTCTTTTGTGGAAACATCTCATTTTATTTTTCCAAATAGCCTCTAAACTGAGAAAAAGAAATGCAATCTTCTTTTGATACATGAATGTGAACAACCTTCTCCCTTTCCCCTCCATCCCCACCCCCATTTGGTTTTCTCAGGATTTCTTTTTCATGAAAAGGCTACAGATAGGCTGTTTTCTGTCTCAGGAACTGTGTCCAGACTCCAGAGGCCAAACCATCTGTAGGCCAATCTAACACAAAAAGCTGTAGAAGTGGGCATGCACATGTGCTCTGGCTGTAACTCCTCATTTCATATTTTTAAAAATCCCAACCTGCCCGCAAGAACTCAGGCGTATGCACATGACATTCTTTCCCCCTTATCCTCAAAACATCTTTTTGTTAGGCTGAGAGACAGTGACTGCCCAAGGTCACCCTGCAAGCTTTTCAGTTCCTCAGGGAGTTTAGGTCAGCATAGTCCAGTACTGTAATCATTACACCATACCAGCTCTGCTTACTTTTTCTTTATTGTGTTTACTTCATTTATACCCTACCTTTCTGCTCAATGGTGATCCAAAGTGGCCTACATTGTTCTCTTTCCCTCCATTTTATCCTCAAAACAATCCTGTGAGGTAGGTTAAGATGAGATTTGGGGAGTGGAGCCTAGGGAGGACAGGGTTTGGGGACAAGAGGCACCTCAGCAGGTTATAATGCCAGAGTCCTCTCTCCACAGTAGCCATTTTCTCCAGGGGAACTGATCTCTGTTGCCTGGAGATCAGTTGTAATTCTGGAAGATCACCAGCCACTAGGGTTTCCATTCCCCCAATGGGGGATCCCAACTCCCAGCCACTCCACCCCCCCACCTCTCATCTAGCCAGCAGGGGGGAAAGGCACTGGAATGGGTCAAGACCCCCTCGGAGTACACATGCTTCAGAATGCTTCCATGTTGCACTGGCACAACATGGAAGAGTGGGGTTGCAGCAGGGGCCAATTTGGTAAAAAATCAGCCTACAACACTAGAAACCAGTCGTTTCTGCATTGCACCAGGAATGAGATCATTCCCAGCACAACACAGGAGTATGCACACACAAGGTAAGTGCCCCCGCCTCGGCCCCCTGTTTCCCCCTTCCCCAGCTTTGAGTCCTGGGAGAAGTGACAACCCTACTAGCCACCACTTGAAGGTTGGGAACCCTATCATTCTGCAAGCTTCCATGGGAGGGTTGAGGACTAGAGCATCACTGGTGGAAAATTCAGAATGAGACTGATCGAACACCAGTCGCTTCTTGGCACTGGGACCATTACAGTGGTTTGAGTCCTATCTGAGAGGTCAGCCTCAGAAGGTGGTGCTGGAGACTTCTGCCTTGCCCCTTGGCCACTGGCCTGTGGGGATGTGCAACATTCAATCTTATCCCCTAGGCTATTTAATACCTATATGAAGCCACTGGGAGAGGTAATCAGGAGGTTTGGACTGCACGGTCACCAATATGCAGATGATATCTAGCTCATTTCCACCTAATTCCAAGGATACTGTTGATGTTTTGAACTAGTGCTTAGAGTCAGTAATGGGCTGGATGAGTGTGAACAAGCTGAACTAAATCCTGGCAAGACAGAAGTTATCTGGGTTAGTAGAAGGGCAGACCAGGAACTTGAAAGCTCTCCAGTCTTGGACAGGGTTATACTTCCTTTGAAAAGCCAGGTTCACAGCTTGGGAGTACAGCTCGAAACAGTAGTCACCATAGAAAATGGCAGCAGTTTGGAATAGAGATGGGCACAAACCAGAAAAAACCCAAACCATGCAGTTCATGGTTCATCAAATTTCACGAACCACGAACCATGAACTTTCACGAACCTGCCCCTGATTCGCGAACCGGTTCATTTGGTTCGTGAAAATGTCACATCCGGGTCAGAAAACGATCACTTCCGGGTCAGCAGAAGGTCACTTCCAGGCCAGCAGAAGGTCACTTCCAGGCTAGCAGAAGGTCTGCAGGAAGTCCATCCCCTGTTGCCTAGGAAACTGATTGATTGGCACCAAGCTGTCTGCTCTCATGAACCAAAAAACGAACCAAACGAACCAGCCTAAAGTTCATGGCGGTTCGTCGGAAATGGGATCTGATGAACCACGGTTCGTGAACCATGAACCGGCCTGGTTCGTGCTTAATTTTGGTTCGTATTTCGGTTCGTGCCCATCTCTAGTTTGGAGAGCTTTTGCCCATTTTTGGTTGGTGTGCCAGTTGCGCCCATTCCTGGCTTAGTCAGATCTAGCCAGTGATCCACCTAGACTGCACTACTTGGGCCTACTCTTGAAGATGGTTTGGAAGCTGCAGCAACTACAAAACACGTGGTTAGACTGCTAGTTGGGCCAGCTATAAGGAGCATGTGACGCTGTCAATATTACAGCAATTACACTGGCTACCATTCTGCTCCCAAGCACAATTCAAGGTGTCAGTTTTTGCCTTTACAGCCCTAAATTGCTTGGAGCCGGAGTATCTGAAGGATCATCATCTCCCATATCTTCCTGCCCATGAATTAAGATCACAGAGAGAAGCCTCCTGACTGTCCCATCAGCTGAAGAAACTCACCTGGTAGGTACACGAGAGAGGGCCTTTTAGCAGCAGTTCCATGAGTATGGGACAACATCCCCAGGGAGATGTGCTCACTCCTGATCTTCAGGAGGCAGCTGAAGATGTTTGGGGGTTTTTAGAACTGCTTTTTAATTAAATTTGTTTTTATGTTTACTGGCAGTCCTAAAAAAAATTTAAAAATTTGTTTTATTCATTTTATGGTTATTTTATTTTATAGTAAGCCATCTTAAGTTCCTGCAAGGTAGAAAGACGGCTAATAAATGTTATAAATAAATACATTTTAACACAATGGGTACAAACGTTCTTTCTCCTTATTAGAGTCATCTTATGAGCCTGCTGTTGTTAAATTCTATTTGTAAACCTAAAATCAGCCATGAGTTTGCCAAGTCATGCTTACTTTAAAAACCATCATTCTCAAACTATTTTAACTTGTTCATGCGATACCATCTTTTGATGTCACGAAATCAGTCACAGGACAGCGTGAAATACACATGCATGAGAGTGCAACTTTAAAAATACAAACTCACATCTCACAACATTGAGTAAAAGCCAGTATGATAAAAAAAATCCATATTATATATTTAATAGATCTGTAAATCCAAGTACATAAGGTTGTAGCTCCTTACAAACTTATCTAAATTTTCTAGGTCATATTTTCCATAGAAATCTGTTTAGGGGAAGGCACATAACAGTCATAGATCCAGAGGAGTTAGCAGTGTTAGTCTGTAGTAGCAAAATCAAAAAGAGTCCAGTAGCACCTTTGGTTAGTCTTAAAGGTGCTACTGGACTCTTTTTGATTTTGCACATAACAGTGTAATCCTAAACAGTCATGCCTTTCTTAGCCATTGGACTTTAAAGAGTGTAACATTGTTTTGGATGGAACTATACAATTGGAATTTCTCTAGTAATCACATATTTATTTAGATATGTATATCCTGCTTTTCTCTCCAATGGGGATCCGAAGAAGTTTGCAGTATTGTTCTCTCCTCCATCTTATCCTTGCAACAACAAGGCTGAGAGAGAGTGGCAGGCCCAAGATCATCCAGCATTTCCAAAGTGGGAATTCAAACTTGGGCTTTCCATATCCTAGTGCGAGACTTCTAATAATCACACCGCTTTGCTATCTTCATTTCCCATGGTCCAAAGAACTGTAGTGTATGCGTTTCTATTCTCCCCTTCCTCCAATTATTAAAAATACTTCACTATCAAAGGTAACACATGAGGGGAAACAATGTCTGAATCAGGCCATCAGTCTGGATAAATAAAAGACTGCTTTTCATTAGAGGGGGGGAAAGTAAACAGAAGGTGAAACCTCCAAATGTTGGGTTATTCTCTTAAGGGCAAGAGACTATTTGAAAACCTTTCTTTGTCACCCAAGATCAAACATTTGGGGAAATGTTTGTCTGCCCATTGAGAGCTGCGTACAACAAGGGACAGCCAGTCTTAGCAAATTGCTGTCCCCTTCTGTTCTGTATCACAGCAACAAGGTGTGAAGCAGATATCAGTGAGTTAACAGCCCAGTGAAGTGTGATGTTTCACATGCGCAAGTAAACTGTTACTTTGTCTTATTGCTAACACTATCTATGTTATATTGGGAGTGCCTTTTATACTGCGTCAGACCGCAAGAGCAATAACCATAAAGGAAAAGTTTTACTTCTTTTGTCATAGATGCAGAGAAGTTAGCCGTGTTAGTCTGTGGTAGCAAAACGAAGAGAACTTGATTCTCGAAAGCTTATGCTAAAATAAAATTGGTTAGTCTTAAAGGTGCTACTGGACTCTTTTTGATTTCACTTCTTTTGGACATTCCCAAAGATCTTGTTTCACAGTTCTGCCATCCTAGAATAATAGCCACCATTCTACCATTCAGCAAAAGTCAAAGATCTTATTTTTGGTTTCATTTTACAAGGACAATTCAGCAACCCTAAAACTCATCTGATTTTTTAAAAAACCATGCAGTATTGTAGGGCTTTTTTTTTTTTAAAGCAAGGGCACAATCCTATCAAGGTTAAGCACTTTTAAGACCCAGTATTCAAGGTTTGAAATCAATGGGGTTTAAAAAGGGCTTGTCTTATGGTGGATCAGGCCCCAAGATTCTCTCTCTCTCTTAAAGTTGCAAAGATAGACTTGGGAACATGTGGCACCATGTCAAAGAAGAGACAGAAGGAGAGCTGTGTTCGGTTTTTAAGCCAATTGACTTCATTGGTTTAGGAGGGTATAACTGTGTTCAGAATGTCACTATTATTCAGCTTGCAAAAGTCACCTTTTTAAATGCAGAATTTAAGTTAGAACTTGATGTGTTTTTTACAAGTATATATAACCCTAAAGGTAAAGGTAAAGGTAGTCCCCTGTGCAAGCACCGAGTCATCACTGACCCATGGGGGGACGTCACATCATGATATTTTCTTGGCAGACTTTTTGTTATGGGGTGGTTTGCCATTGCCTTCCCCAGTCATCTACACTTTACCCCCAGGAAACTGGGTACTCATTTTACTGACCTCGGAGGGATGGAAGGCTGATTCAACCTTGAGCTGGCTACCTGAACCCGGCTTCCACCAGAATCGAATTCAGGTCGTGAGCAGAGCTTGGGCTGCAGTACTGCATCTTACCACTCTGCTGAAATAAAACATAAGAACGTAAGAGGTAATCTACTGGATTATTTTATTTGCCACAAGTCAACTCAGGGTTCCCTGACCTGTTTTACAGGCAGATGTGACGTTGGGGAACCAATGTTCCCAATTGCTTTTGGCCCCTATTTGGCTCAGGAGGAGCGCAGCAGGGGGGTAGGAGGATCTTCACCCTTTCCCCCCAGGCCATTTTTCTGAGCTGAAATGGTCACGGAAGAGACCCTACTCTGCAGCTTTTTTGGCTCAAGAAAATGGCATGGGGGAAAGGCTGAAGCTCTTCCTATGCTTGCAACATGTTCTTGAGCTAAATCAGCCCCAGAGTGGGGAATGTTAGTTCCCTGACATCACAGGCATCTGTAAAATGGGTTAAGGACTTGTGGTAGATGTAATGTCCAGTTTGGCCCTCTCACAATGGCCACAAATGGTATAAAGGCCAAGAGCTCCCCTGATGTTGGCTACAATGTGATCCTGAAAGCCACAGCAGTGACTATACTAAGGTACAAATTTAGAGGAAGGATAGTAGGCCAGGAACCTCCATGCCATATCCCAAAATGTCCTGCCAATGTTGACCATTAGCTCTTTCCACACACCTATAGATAGTTTGGTATTCCACAGGGGGCTGTATTGGGGTTTCTGGTTTCTGGTCCTTACTGTAGAGTTGGATATGAGAAACCCAGACTCATGAACCCTCTGAGCTAGGGCTTATTGCGTAAGCAAGGCACTAAATCTCTGCTTAAACTATCTCTCAGGATTCTTGCAAAGGAGAACATGAGACAACTCCCTGGATGTAATTCTGAGTTTCTTGGATACAAGTGGGACAAATAAATACTCAGAGGATGTTTACGCTGGCAGATTGCTGATAGCATGTTGGAACGATGGTAGTTTTTATTGTTTCAGGAGATGGCTGGGCCTTAGCAGTAGAGCCCATGCTTTGCATGCAGAAGGTTCCACTTCCAGTCGCTGGCATCCCCAGTTAATGGATCTCAGGGAGCAGATGATACCAAAGACCCTTCTCAGCCTGCCACCCTGGACAGCAACTGCAAGTCAGAGCAGACAACACTGAGCTGGTTAGACCACTCTGGTTCAGTATGCAGCAGCTTCATAGGTTCATTTGAAGTGTGTTTGTTATGCAAGATGGTAAACCTCCTTGTGTACTAAAACAATATTTTTTATGGAGGATCTGAAAAGACAACCTCATTTACAGCAAAGGTTAAAATTAAGGTTAAAATCTTAATTCATACATGTTAAGATTTCTTTTTCCTTTTTTTCTTCTTCTTTTTTTTGCAAGCCTTGATATTGCACAAGCAAGAAAAAAATGCCTGGGGTACCCAAGCACAATTATTTGGAAACACTGTCAAGGTTGGCAGCTCTAAAATTAGACCTGCTCATTTTGTTTGGGTTGGCAGACAAGTGTGTGCTGCTCTCTCCCTCTCCTATGGGAGTAAGCAGAATAGGAAAATTGGCAAGGACTCTCTTCTTCTTGGTGCCATGCCTGCATTCAGTAAGGCTTGAGCAGAAGGACTAGGCTGTGTGAGTGTGCATGTGTGTTCATAACATGTTTGCAACCGATACATTCAATTGCTCATCACTCAGGAAGAAAACCAATAGCTGAATGAGAAGGATAAGGGACTTTTCCAAAAAAAGAGCATTACAATGTAACTGGCCAGTCTGCAGCAGAAGTGGTAAAGGCAGCTGGAGTTTGTGGCACTTTAGAAAGGAGAAAGAGGTCCTGAAGGTGTGGCTAAGTCATAAAATAAAGCCTGTCTCTTCCTCCTCCCCCAACTCAGTAGACTGAGGGCCTGATTCATATGCTAAGCACATGTTTAAGGGGGGGGGGAGCACCAACTGACCTCACATTTTACATATGACTGCATTCATCTTCAAAATGGGTTATGAGAAGGGAATGGGCTCGCAGGCACATACATGGAGAAAGAAGAGGCTTCATCCATCCCTATTTTCTACCCAGCGTGCTTTTGCAAATAAAAAAGAATTTTGGGAAGCGTGCTGTTTTTCTTACTGCCAGATATACGTGTTTTCTGGGAAGACACATGAAAAAGGCAGTAAGAGGAACATGGCTGTAGCATCCCTCGGTTGTCCCCGTATCATCTAGTTATCAAGTACAATTCAAATCACTGGCTATCACATACAAGGCCTTTCATGGCTTTGGAACTGCATATTTGCAGCATTGCCTGTCTTCCTATGCTCTGCCAACTTCAGTCATCTCAGCAAAGCCTCCAGAAGGTGTTATATTGCAAAAATGTAAGACAATCAACTGTGCATATATGTGCATTCTCTGTTGTGGCTCTCACTTCATGGAGGTCAGGAAGTCTCCTACACTTTTGTTATTCTGCAAACTGTGTAAAACAGAATGGTTCAGGAAGGCATTTCTATAAGGGGAATGGAGATTACTTTTTATGAAAGGAACAGCCTTGTATGTATTTTAACTGCATTGTTTTCTTCTTTTGTAATTCCATTTTTGTACTGTTAATGACATGACGTGATACTTTTTTTGCATTGTTTCTAATTTTTTTATTCTAGTCTTATTACATTGTTTATTGGATGTCTCGTGCTATTTGATTGCATTGTCTTGCCCTATGTAATTCACCTTGAGTATCAGTGAGAAAGATGGCTGTAAATAAAATAAATAAACATTTTAGAGTTCAAGCTAGTTTATTACAAGACTCTCTGTGGCACAGATGTTTCATAGAAAACCACCAGTAGATATTTTGGTACAACTTCAGGATATAGCCAAAACTACAATAAAAATAACAGAAGAAGATTATGAAGTGACAGAAGTTTCTTTGAAGTCTTTGCCACATGCCATAGAAATATATCATTTTTTGGTTTAGAATTTAAAATTCTTTTTTTAAAAGATTTTCAGTGGCAGTGGCTGATCCATTACATTCCATGGTCTTGGGGCATATCTACACCAGACATTAAACAAGTCACAGTTCTTACCCTTACATAAGGAACTTGAAGGCATTAGGCCTTTCCGGACAGCAATAACAGTTAGATGTTATCCTTAATGCTAGTTCAGATTCAGCACCTGTAGTACAGACTTTAGTTGCCAGATAACAGGCAAAGATTTTTCTCATTGCTGCATTTCCATACTGATAATAGCTGCACCTCATGAGCACTGCTGTTTTTTCTTTGCACAATGGGGGAGTGTAAAGCAAGGACATTTAACATTCAACTGAAGTTTCTTGGAATTGCAGGGTGGTGCCAAGAGGAGGGCAGTGGTGGATAGACGTCCTGGGTTTTTTATTTTTTTACCTCCTGTGATTTTAAAACTAACTGCTGGATGAGAATTCCAGCGCTGTGGTTACCCACTGGATGTCAAAAAACAGAGGCTAAAATTAAAAATTTTTAAATGTTCATAAAAGAGTACCAACATGGACAGCATTTACATTGCTGTCACCAGTGACATCACAGATAATAGCCAATCAGTGCCTGAGACACTCAGGAGAACACATTCCACAAAGCAATCCAATGCTATCTGGGAAGCAAAAAGGGAGAATGGACACATATGAAAGAGCACACATTCACTCTGGAGAAAATGCAGAGAGTTGGCCCTTGAGGACTACAAGCACAAGGCACTCATGAAGGTGGATATTCCGTGCCTTCCCCAACAACCCTCTGTGGCACTCATGGATGCAATGCTACGCTGCAAAAAAAAGGCTGCAGTGAGGAAGGGGAATTGGATAAAATCTCCCTCCCTCCCTCCCTCCCTTTTGCACCAGACTAGAGCAAGTAGCTCAGCAGAACAAGCTGCTTTGGGGGAGGGGCAGCAGGGAGGAAGGTGAATTGAGTGAAATTGCCTACTTCCCTCTCACAATAGTGGCAGAAAAAGTTAGGGGCCATCATCACATCCTGTAGCAGTGAATTCTATAAATTAATTAAGCATTGTGCAAAGAACGATTTCTTTCTATCGGTCCTGAATCTACTGCAAGTCATTTGGTGAGCCTCAGCTACTGTTGTGGCAAACAGAAAAAGTTTTCTTCAGTTACTTTCTCCACATGAAGATTCAATGGTAGATCATTCTGTGTCTCTTTCTCCCTGACTATCTAGCTGATTACCTTTAATTAATGGTAAAAGGACTTCTGTGGCTCACAACTCTGCCATCTTAGTCCTACAATGTTTTATGCAGAAAAATACCGTGCTTCTTTCTGTTCTGTGTTGCTTCAGTAGTTCTGCGTAGACTGAAGAAGTTCTAATTTCTCTCTGGGCCAGTCACAGCTATTCCAGAGCTCTCTCGGCCCCACCCACCTCAAAGGGTGATTATTGTGGGGACAATAATAACATACTTTGTAAATCGCTCTGAGTAGGCATTAAGTCCTGAAGGGTGGTATATAAATCAAATGTTGTTGTTGTTGTTATTTACACTGAGAAGAAAAAGCAGTGTTTGTTCCATATTTCTATGTGTTGAATGATAGACTATACCCTTGGGAAAAAATATGCTCTGTCCAATGTTTTCAGGGCAGAAGTCAGGTGCGATTCACTCCTTTTATACATGAACAATCTGTGTTATCCTTTTCACAAGTTTTCAGACACTCACTGTAAGTTTATGTGATGAATTGTCTAGATCCACTTGTGCCAGAGAAACCCAGGGTCAATGCCCATTCAGCTATGAATCTCACTTGGATAAATAAGTACTAAAATCAACTTCCTGGGAGTATGGCTCACTAATTAAATGGGACTTACTTCTGTTTAGGTTTTCTTTAAGTCTCATCCTGCTTCATAGGGTTGTCATAGGGTTAAAATTCTCCCATGGGGACAATTCCCCACCCTGCTATCATTGCTGCTACAGATCTAGGGACGCTGCCCCCTTATTGCCAGAGTTCCTTTTGCTTGCTTAAAAAAATGGTAGTATCTGCTACTAATTAAAAAGTAATCACCAAAAAGCCCACCAGTAATGTAAAGGGAAATGGCTCAAAATGTGATACTGGGTATGGTTGGTGAGATGCACTTTCCCCAAAGCAACTGTCGGAAAACGTGTAACAAAAGAGCCAGAAGATGGGTGACTAGAATGTTGACTAGAAGACTAAACAACAACATTTGATTTAAATATTGCCCTTCAGGGCAACGTAACACCCACTCAGAGAGGTTTACAAAGTATATTATTACTAGCAACAAAGCCCGTTGTGGGAAAAAATACAATGGGCTCTAGAAAGGGAAGGGCGGGCAGGAGGGCGTTCCTTCATCCTCTGTCATTGATGATAACAACAACAACAACAACAACAACATTCGATTTATATTTCTTCTCGGTGTAAAAAACAACAACAATATTTGATTTATATACCACCCTTCAGGACAACTTAATGCCTACTCAAAGCAGTTTACAAAGTATGTTATTATTATCCCCACAATAATCACCCTTTGAGGTGGGTGGGGCTGAGAGAGCTCCAGAGAGCTGTGACTAGCCCAAGGCCACCCAGCTGGCTTCAAGTGGAGGAGTGAGGAATCAAACCCGGCTCTCCAGATTAGAGTCCTGTGCTCTTAACCACTACACCAAACTGGCCGGATGAAGGCGGGGGGGGGGGGAGGGCACGGCCACCTGCTCCATGCCTGATTCCAGCCGAGTGAAGGGGGAAGGGCATTGCCACCTGCTCCGCGCCTGATTCTGGCAGGTTGAATGGAGGGCAATCATTGCCTCCTGCTCTACTCCTGATCCAGGCCGAGTGCAGGAAGGCAGGTATTACCTCCTTCTCTGTACCTGATCCAGGCCAGGTGAAGGGGGGTAGGCATTGCCTCATGCTCCCCTCCTGATCCCGGCCGGGTGATGATGGGAGGCAGGCATTGCCACGTTCTCCACTCTTGATCCCAGCTGTGTGAGGGGGGGGGACATTTCCACCTGCTCTGTTCCTGATCCCAGCTAGTTGAAGGGGGGATGGGCATTGCCACCTGGCTGCTCCTGATATCAGCTGGGTGAAGGCGGGGGGTGGGCATTGCCACCTTCTCCTCTCCTGATCTCAGCTGAGTGAAGGGGGGAGTGAGCATTGCCACCTGCTTTGCTCCTGATGTGAGCTGGGCAAAGAGGGGATGGGCATTGCCTCCTGCTCTGCTCCTTTTTCTAGCTGGGTGAATGTGGGGAGCAGGCATTGCTTCCTGATCCCCTCCTGATCCCAGCTGGGTGAGGGCGGAGGGATGGCATTGCCACCTGCTTTGCTCCTGATCCCAGCTGGGTGAAGGTGAACACTTTGCATTGCCACCTGCTCCACTCCTGATCCCAGCTGGGTGAAGGTGGAAGGGGGGCATTGCCACCTTCTTCACTGCTGATCCCAGCTGGGTGAAGGTGGATGCTGGGCATTGCCACCTGCTCCACTCCTGATCCCATCTGGGTGAAGGCGGAGGGTGGGCATTGCTACCTGCTTCGCTCCTGATCCCATCTGGGTGAAGGCAGAGGGTGGGCATTGCCACCTGCTTTGCTCCTGATCCCAGCTGGGTGAAGGTGAACACTTGGCATTGCCACCTGCTCCACTCCTGATCCCAGCTGCGTGAAGGCGGGGGGCAGGCATTGCTACCTGCTCCACACCTGATCCCAGCCTGGGCTTTCTGCCATGTCGCACTCTCTGGAGGTCTGGCTGCCTCATCTAGGTTTTCATCCACAGCAGTACCCTCTGGAGGTGCACCAGGGTAGCAAGTGAGTTGTCTTGAATATGCTTAGCCTTTTATATAGTAGGATTATCCCCACAACAGATACCCTGTGAGGTAGGTGGAACTGAGAGAGCTCTAAGAGAGCTGTGACTGACCCAAGGTCACCCAGCTGGCTTCAAGGGGAGAAGTGAGAAATCAAACTCGGTTCTCCAGATTAGAGTCCTGCTGCTCTTAACAACTACACCAACTGGCGAATACACAGCAAAACCTCCATATGGACAGAAACTGAGTTCTATGATACCCATGTACACGTGTCTTGATGGCAAAGTAAAGTCCCAAAGTCCCGAATCTACTTTTGTGCCTGTGCAGTTAAATGATTACAGGTATAGGGAAGGACCTTTTGCTGCTCAAGACCACAAGGTTCCATGGCCAGTCACAGCAGGCAGTACTGAGCTAGATAGGCAATGGTCTGATTTGGTATGTCAGCATTCCATGTTTAAAATCTCTTCTGCCAGTGATGGGTTAGTTGAATTACTGCTGCTCAGGCACCGTTCCTACAGTAGTAGGAACACTGCCTGCAGAAAGTTGATTCACACATGCATATAGTTGCAGGTGGGCAGCCATGTTCATCTACAGTAGAACAGCAAGATTCAAGTCCAGTAGCACCTTAAAGACCAACAAGATTTTCAGAGTATAAGCTTTTGAGAATGAAAGCTTCTTTTGTCATTCATATATGTTACTTGGCGGTGCAGCAGTACATCAGGCCCAGCTGAAAGTAGGAACAAAGTTAGTTGGAAAACATTGCGTTTTCTGTAATATGAAAGTTTCAACTGCAGAGTTTGATCATGGTATGGTTCATTTTGGCATGGTTGCAGTTTACAAATAATTTATTGGCCAAATTGTAGCTTCAATATATCAAAGTCAGGAGGCACTAGGGCTAGAAGCAGGTATTTTCACAGCTATGCTTTGCTGCCTAGTGGGAAGAGCCATCCAAGACTGCAGGCTAATGTGTTCCTTGGGTTTTGACGTATTCTCTGGCCCCAGGATGACACTACACTTGCAAAGCATGTTGACTTTGCATGTCAAGATAGGACTATTAAAACTTTCAAGTCAGGTTGGGACCGAACCTGGGCACAGCTCCAGTCAAACCTCAAGCCCAGCAACCTGTGCTTCTCTGTGGCTGGAAGCTGTCCCCAATAGACAGTTAATATTATATGCGATGCAGGCAAGATCCCATGACCTGGGAGCACTGAAAGCCATCACATTGTCTCAGCCAAAGAGCTGGACATTTGATCATTTTGCTATAAAAGATAGTTCGGTGCCTCTGTGAAGCTGTTCTAAGGCTTTTAAAGGAAAGACAAACTGTAAGTATAAGAAATAAAATTAATTCATTTGCAAAACAGCAAAAAATATTTCAAGGATTCTGCCCTAACCAACAGCTTCTGTTCTGCAAGAGCCACATGCCTGGTAGATCAGTGTACTTTGAGGAACACTTCATAACAAAACTTATTCTGATTTGCATGCTGCAAAAGATAAACTGAGGCAGCAAATGGATCGTTTTTGTTCTTTTCCATTTAAAAAAAAATTATTCAGTTCTTCTGGTTGTACAGAAAATTGTACTCAGTGGACAGCCACTCTTAAACCATGTTGAAACAGGCCTTCTCAAAGGAGAGGGTAGAACTATTTTAAGCCTTCAAAGCCGGGAATATGAGAGAATGAGATAAACACAGTGAATAACAGATTTCACATGTTGGGATTCCTGAACCAGGCTCTCCCCAGTTGAGTCCAATTCAAGTTGTTCTAAACCCATTCTGTGAAAGCTGTTAGTGGTATAGCTGGCAAAATAACAGATGTTCCCTTTAGTCTTGCTATGAATGCAATGCCCCCCCCCCAACTTCACTTAATCAATGGGATCTCTGCTGGCACCTCCCTTAATTGACCTAAAGCTTGCTGGAGGAGAAAAAAGCACACAGACTAAAGAGAACACATTGCAGGAAGACAAGAACAGCCCAGGAAAACACTCTGTTCTTTTAATGGACTAACAGAGCTGCTTTAAAGCACTTTTACACTTGCAGTGAAAAGACGACAGACCCCTTTAGGCTGGGCTTCCCTTCCCTTTTAATGACATTCACACAGAGATGACGCAGGAAAAGTATGCAGTGTTTCTTCTGGAATCAGCTTCCCCAGTTCTGTGCTTCACACTTTGTGTGTGCGCGTGATTCTCTGACTGTTCCAACCAAGTCACAGCATTCATTAAAGAGTTCTGAAAGGTACACCAGTCTTCTAAGAGTGCTTTGTGAATTTGACAAAATTTCAGCCAGAAAAAAACCAGATAGGTCCAATAGTGCTCTCTCTTACTCTCTCGCTCCCCCCACCCCCATGTGTGTGTATGTAAAGTAAAAGCTGAGGATGTATGCAGGCACACACACAAATCAGCCTTAGAGAATATTACATCAGCTTGTCTCTCCGTTTTATTTAAAGCACATGCCATCACATACAGCTCTGTGGTTAATCACTGTTAGTGGAAAATATGACTGTAGCTTCGATGGAGGGCAAGTGCATTTAAACAAAAACCATCCTTTCCCAGTACAACTGCAAGAGGCAAGTTTGTATGAAGTCCAAATGCTTTTGGTTTACAAGACAGTCCATTAGCAGACATGCCATAGAATCAGAGGCATGGCTATTTTTGCAGATTGGCAATGGCTGGGGACTCACCCTGCCCTACTTCAGTTGACAAGCTGAGGTAAAAGTAGCATGACACAATAAAAACTGGCTAATTAATCAAACAGTTTGACTTTTAAAATAAATTACTGAGTCTGGAAATGGCACACGGATGAGGGAATATGGTGTGTCATTGTGCTGGTAGGAGGCATGGCTGGGGAACCCCCTTTCAGGCAGACACTGGTTCAGTGTTCTAGCTTGAAACTACAAAAAAACAAGAATGTAAGAGCCTTGTAGATCAGATTAAGAGTCCATCATCCTGTTTCCAGCAGTGGCCAGCCAAATGCTTCCAAGAAGCCCACAAATTGACATAAGAGCAATAACCCTCTCACATTTCTTGCCCAGCAACTGGTTTTCAAAAGCATGCTGCCTTTGAACTGAAAAGTTCTGCCTAGCTCAAATGGATGATAGCTTTTGATATCCCATGAATTACTCTCACCTCTTCATGCTTGCCAGTTCCTGTTGAAATAACTTCAGGATATCTGTGCTGGAAAGAGTTAAGGAGCAATATCTGAGACTGACCTTGAAGATCTAAGCCACACTAAATGTGCTCAAAGAAGGTGCATGGAAGAGACTTAGTGCTAGTGTGTATGTTCAAAGAATGTCACTTTCTGATAGTTTAATTCTAGGCACAATTGAAAAGATAGTTTCTTACCTTTAAAGCTCTGAACAGTCTGAAGACAAGCCATACAAACCCTGTCCAAACACAAAGGTCTTCATTGGAGGTCCTGTCCTGCATGGCCCCACATTTGGAGGTGAGGTAGAATGCTACTGAGTTTTTTCAATTGTGATGCTTCAATCATGCAGTCTCCTCTCTGCATCCTTTGACTTTCCCCACCTATTTGGAGTGCCCAATGCCTCCCTGAGCCTGCGCTACAATTCTGATCTTGTTACTGTACAATCCAAAGCAAAGTTATTCTAGTCTAAGTTCCTTCCTTTCAGCAAGCCCATTGCAATAAGCCCAGTAACTCATTCATTTCCAGTGCATGTGATAGTGCTGTCAAAGTGCCAGCCTGCCTTTCAAATGCCTACTCTGTGACACTTCCCATTTACCTCTATGGCCAAATGCATCTGTGCTTGTTCTGCCACGGTGCTTTTATCAGCCTTCCTAGTGCAGCCAGATGCCTGTTCTGTAATGCTGCCTACTTTATGGTGTACCCAGTGCCTCTTTGTGCCCACTCTGCAAGTGCAAATTTTAAAGCAGGACTGTTTTCTATATCTGCTCAACCTGAAAATTTCATCCCGGATGAATGGGGAAAGTGACAACTACAACATGTCCTCTGTTCAGTTGCTTATAAAACTGGAAATGTTTGAAATTTGGAAGGTGGCATCCCTTAGAGGAGAGTTCACTCCCAGAAACCACAAACGTTACAGATGGAAATGTGTTTCTTATTGCAACCAATGGAACGTATAAAATAATGAAAACGAATTGATTTAATTATGAATATGGCTCACATGGTGGAGTCCGAAAATGTTCCCACTTCTACCACTGATTGACTTTGAATGGGGAGGGAGAAGTGATGCCCTGACACCACAGCTGTGGCTGCAGCACTATGCAGGTGCTCATCTACTGAATAGATGCAATAGCAAATGATATGCCATCACCTATGCCTCTCCTCAGCAGTGCTCAGCAGGGCAAGAGGGCGCCCTCCTGGCATTCCACCATGTGAGCTACTGTTAAATATTTCAAAAGTTTATGAAACAAAAATGAAAACTATGTTGCCATGCCTGTGTGAATTAGTCCCAAGCAACTGTTCCAAAATCTAAAACACCGGAACTTTCCCCAAATTTTGAAATTTGGATACTTTTCAGATATCTGAATGGTCTAAGGAGACAAACTTTTATACATATAACATTGTACATCATACTCCATCCAATGCTTACTTGAAGATTGTATCTACACACCAGAATGCAGCTTCAACATAGGGCCAAGCTACACATGACGAATGACACTTGAACAGCAAGTGTATTTCTCCCTGTTCACTTGCCCTCCACTCAATCCACTTGCCGTTCAAGTGTCATTCATCATGTGTAGCTTGGCCCATGGGGTGATTTCAGGTTTGGAATTTACCAGCAGAGATGTAAAATTTTTCTTAGGCAAGGCAGGGTTTTGAAAGGATGGGGATTAGCCTTCCTGTAACTTGGTTCACACAAGGGTTAGTTCTACAATTTTGATTTTGAAATACATCAGCATACAGATGAAATGTCTATGTTAAAATGAATGAGGTCATTTTTCTTCTACCCTGCTATTGCTGTTAGAGCAGACCAACTGTACATCTGGTCCAGATCTATTTTCCTTGGTAACCAGGGCCTAACTGGCCATTAAGACAACCAGGAAAGTCCCAGAGGGCCAATGGCCTGGGAGACTGCCCCCCACCCAGCCAGGGCCACCCCAACCCTGAGAGAGGTGAGACTTACCCCATCCAGGGCTGACCCATGTGAAATGGATGGGAGCCACCACTACAACTGATGGCCTTCTCATCCTGCAAGGTGTGAAGGAGCTGCTGCCACCAACAGACAACAGATCTGGTGACCCTCACTTTGTGCAAGGTGGATGGGCAGTCTTCCTCCCTCCCTCCATTGGGGGCAGTGCCTTTTCAGGGCCATTTTGGCATTGTCTGCTGCTGTCAGTAGCCACCAAAATTCTCTGAAAATTGCATAAACTAGGCATAGAGATGTTGTCCCTCCGAGCTCAGATGCTCCATTTAGCAGTCATGTCAAATAGTCATCAATGAACCTGTCTTCCAGGAATTTGAATATTGCTACATACTATTACTACTACTTACTATTACTATGATATTACTATTATTACTATTAGTAAATATTAAATTATGTAAATATGTATTTATGACTACGTTGACCTAGGAGATCACAACTAGACATGGGCACGAACAGGAAAAACAAACAAGCTGTTCGTTGTTCGTTGCCATACACGAACAACAAACAGTAACAAACATGACCCTGTTCACAAATATGTTCATTGTTTGTTGTTCGTGGCCCCTTAAAGATCCCTTTAAACTATCAGCTGGCAGGTGGCAGGGGGAATTCCCCCCTGCCACCTGCCAGCTGATAGTTTAAAGGGCCCTTTCCTGCCACATGCAAGGGGCAGGGTCCTTTAAACACCCCACAAACTGACCTTCCCAATGTCCAATACCCACCACATTTGCAGGGGACATAGTCCTCACTGTCTTCCGAAGACCCCCCCAGTTTCAGAGATATTGCACCCTGGGAAAGGCATGATCCATGGGTCTTTCTCTTTGTTGACATTTTCTCTTCACAGTGGCAAAAACAGGACTTTCTGGTGGAAGCTACTTTGAGGGGTTGCAAACTGACCTTCCAAATGTTCAATACCCACCAAATTTGCAGGGGACATAGTCCTCACTGTCCTCTGAAGACCCCCTAAGTTTCAGAGAGATTGCACCCCGGAAAAGGCATGATGCAAGGGTCTCCCCCTTTGTTGTCATTTTCTCTTCACAGTGGCAAAAACGGGACTCTCTGCTGGAAGTACTTTGAAGGGTTAAAGCCAGAAGGAGTTCAGACAGAGTTCAGTCCCTGCCGTTGCCAGGACAATTGATTGAAAGGCCCCAGACTGTCTGGCTTGACTACCACTTGTTCCTTTAGAATGGAATGGCTTGTTTGCAAACAGATTAATGGGCTGTTCATGGGTTTTTTCCGTTCGTAATGCTGTTCGTGCCCATGTCTAATCATAACAAGTATCATGGTATGTTCCTGGAGAATAAGCATTCAATGAACAAGACATAGATGGTAGTTAAAAGGTCAGGGACTAAGAAGGAGTTTTGTCCATGTTATAAAAGCTTTTTTCAGCGTCAATCTCTGAAACATACAAAGCCCCCAAGACATAAATGTTTTTTTAATTTTAAAAAAAGGAATACATGACTGCCTTCCTTCATTTGTTGCAGCCAGTACCAAACACTGTAACCTTTGATAAGCACCAAGGGATAATTATTTGTCAGATAAAGATTGTCGTTGTATATCTTTGGTTCATCCTTCCACCAGCAATCTGAGAAGCAGAAGGGGAAGGCATAAAGTGCTGAATTAACCAAAGGTCTCCTGCTTACAGATACACCACTGTTACATTTTACATGGCATCAGAGAGCATGGTTGTCATCTGACCCACCAAACATCAAGCACTTGTGATGCATAGCCTACATCTCACTGATGTTTCAGTCATGCTATTCAGCATTCATCAGTTCTCAAACTTTTAAAGGCACTAAGCTAATACTCTGTTTCTGTTTTATTTGTGCATCAGTCTCCTAGTTCCGAACTAGACATGACAGGGGAATCTTCATTGATTTATACACATCCACCCAATCACGTGTGAAGGCTGATACTTCTGACACCAGAATTCAGCCAAGCTGGATGCAAAGTACTGAAAGTCATAGAGCACAGTGAAGTAAAATGTAGGGAGGAGCCAGGATTTACATCCCAACAAAATGATCCTATAATAATAATAACATTCAATTTCTATACCGCCCTTCAGAACAACTTAACGCTCGGTTCTCCAGATTAAAGTCCTGCCACTCTTAACCACTACACCAAACCAGATATGAATAGGTTGAAAACTATATAAGTTGAAAAATATATTAATTCTTTTCAGCTGTACTTTTAGCCACTATACTATACTAACCCTCACCATAATAGTGACAATTATCTGTCATTATCACTGTATCCCACTGAGGTAGGCATGTTAATGTACAGCAGCAAAAAACAAGAGAAGATTCCTTAAAGATACATGTGTTTGTTGTAACATAAGCTTTTGAGGGTAGCCCACAAAAATGATTATTAGATAGAATAATGCAAATATGTCGTGTTTCCTCACAAGAATGTTATGATGTAGGTCGCTTGCAGAGGAATAGCGGGCAGAGTTGACTTCAATAGATACAGGCTGAGGTAACGCTGCATAGGACTGCAGTATGAGTGCCTTACTTACTCCCATTTTACAGCAGGGAAACTGGAACTGAAATAATGTGATTTCCCCAAAGCAGATCTGAACTGAGCCTGAACATCTCTGTAGTTCTTGCACTATGAACTTATCTTCTAAATCCCAAAGTCATCTTATGCTTGTGGCAAAACCATAGTTTTTAATATATAATTTTATTGTGCTTTTAATGTTGTAAACTGCTTTGGGTCTTGTTTTGTGGGAGAGGCTATCTAAAAATCTGAAAAATAAATAAAATAAATAAACCGTGTGAGATGTCTTGTAGAAGAATCGTGTGGCCCCAAAAATGAGGAGGCTGGCCAATGAACACTGAACTGCACACTGTTCTTTCCACACTGTGACACTGAGAGATCTCTGTCTTTTGGTGCTACACCTCTGAAGATGCCAGCCACAGCTGCTGGCGAAACGTCAGGAACTACAATGCCAAGACCACGGCAATACAGCCCGGAAAACCCCCAACAACCATCGAACACTGAACTGATTGGGAAAAAGTTTTAAGCCAGTGTCTCCAACCTTATTGACCCTGCAGGCATTTTGGAATTCTGAAGATTGTGGGTCCCAGACCAAAGTGGCTGCTGTGAGGGCTAGATCCAAAACACTGGAAGGTTCTACAAAATATTAAGAGGTTCTGAGCCAAACATCCTCCTACACTGGAGGCAGCTGTTTCCAAATGGATACTCATTTGATACACAAAAGATAATACCTCCTGGAATTAGCTCTGCGTTTTGAGAAAGAAGTAAGCGTGTAATGGGGAATATATCAACAGGTGCTTTGATATCCAAGGACACCTGCTGGGGATGACTAATCTGCACCCATGAAATAGATCCACTATGCCTGCTGGACTCTGAATCAGGTAGAAAGATGCCAGTGCAGTAACTGGGGCTTCCAACTTCTTGCTGCACATCTGCACAAGGGAGGAGGTGAAACTGTCCTGCAAGAAGGTTTGCTGAGCAAATATCCCAAATGTAAATATATTTCTCTTAGTCTTTAATGGCAGCCAACAGTGTTGTACATTTAAGTTCAAAAATGGGGATGCAACAATTGTAAATAGACATAAATCAGGCTATGAACAGTTGTATTTCTCACAATAGCTGTATACATTCAAAGCTATATATTTAATGTAATCATGCACTCGCATCATAAACACCAAAGTGTGGGTGGTCCATGAGATAGTATGTTAACTCCAAACTTAGAAAACTGCTGGTTTAATCTCACCCCTAACCCTGAACTTTTTGGGTGGCCTTAAGGCCCCCCTCCATGTAAACTAACAAGATTGACAGTATGCTTCAGAGGATTGGTGTGAGGCTGAATGGCGATACAGTTCACGTATGCCCAATTGGTAAAGTCCTTGTTACCAAGCAATCTGGATGTGGTTTCTGTGCAATATGAAAAAGCATCTCTGAATTGAGCTGAGGTAGTGCAGTGCTAAGCTGCATGCAAGCCAATTCTTTTCTACTCAGAAGAAAGCCTCTCTATGTTCATTGGAGCTTACCCCTACTAAGCATGCATAGGATTGCAGCTTAAACCTTAGCTGGTCTAAATTTTGCTTTTGCCATGAACCTACTCGATTGCATTTAGGCATGTTACTCTCTGTCAGCATCCCATATACAATATAGAGATAATATCAACCTATCTTACAGGAGTTGTTGTAAGGACAGTAAGTTCCTTAGAGCAGTCTAAAGCACAATATAAATGCTAATTGTGGCTTTTAAAAAGTGATAAAATGTTTAGTACTGTAATCTTTAAAATAATCTAATGCCTTTTTAAAAAATATTTGTAATAGCTTTGATATAGTTGTAATTTGCAACCCACACTCAGGCCATAGAACATGAAATCTCGCAGCTCAGTGGGAGACCAGACAACTGTCAAGTTTTATTTAAGAAGCCTCATACTGGGGGCCTTGATCTTTCACAGGACCTGCTCAGGTGCCCTTGTGGACACTTCCTCAGCTCTTACTTACAGCTTATGTTTTCCTTATCCAGTTCTGCCCTGAGTTTCTCCATGGGCCCCAAATCTTCCCACATCACACAAGTGTGCCTTCAGGCTGCCCACTGTCACTTCTCCAGGTAAGCATAGGGTCTGTGGCTACAGTGCCTTCCAATCCTTACTTTAGAAACCTTCCCCTGGTCTCTGGGTTGGTTCCCCCAGACCATTCATTGGAGGTCCTGTACCTCTCTTTGGTGTGTTCCTGGCCTCCTCTCTGGCCAGTCCACCCCCTCCCTGCTGATTTCAGGTGTTGTGCCACAGAGGCAGTTCTGCTAGTGCTGTTCAGCCACTTTTGGCCCAGCCATGTTCACATCTGACAGGCCATTTGGAGTGCCCCGCTGCTGCCTGGAACACTCTTCCCAGCTCAAAACAACCTTGTCTATTCCTAGTACCCACCATAATTGTCTGCATCCAAAGTCTTTTTTGTCACAGCAAAGAATGTAGCAATGGCTTGTTGGTTTACTGTCATTGTATCAACTCATTTCTATGGCAGAAGATACCTTTTCTGAAATATACTCAGTATTAATGATGGAAGGAGATGCCATGGCTTAAGAGCCATGTGTGGTGTAGTGGTTAGAATATAACCACTATAGTGTTAGACTAAGATCTAGGAGACCCAGGTTCGAATCTCTTCTCTACCATGGAAGCTTGCTGGGTGACTTTGGGCCAGTAATACTTTCTCAGCCTACCCTACCTCACAGGGGTGGTGTGAGGATAAAATGGAGGAGAGGAGAATGATTATATTTATATCCTGCCTTTCTCCCATTGGGGAGAAAGGCAGGATATAAATTAAATAAATAAATAATAAATAAATGGTTTTCCTACTTTCCTGCTATGTTGGGAGTAGAGATGGGCATGAACAGCAGTACAAACAAAAAAAAGCCATGAACAGCCCAATTTGCTGTTCATGAACAAGCTGTTCGTGAGGCCCCATTCTAAACGAACAGGTGGTCGTTGCAAGCCTCGTTCGTTGCTGTTCATTGCTATTCATCAAGCCAGAGTCTGGCACCTGCAATCAATTCCCTTGGCAACTTAGGCAGGGATTGTCTGAACTCTGTCTGAACTCCTACTGTTGCCCTGGAAACCCCAATCTAAGCCCAATTTAGCTTGATAGGCAGGTCTTCCTTTCAAGTGTGGAGCTCCAAATTTGTTACAAGGGAACAAAGAGCAGGGGGGAGGGGGACTCCAGCTCTGGCTTAGTTTGCAGACAGTGGAGAGGGAGAGAGTTACTGTTGGCATTTTGATAGAGAGAGTGCATTGGAGCTTGAATTTTCTTCGTGTGGAGGGATAGGGATCTACCTCTTCAAGTTCCAGGGCTGCTGCCAGGCTCTGGGCCAAGCTATTATTTATTATTGGTACCTTTCCTGCTGCCTGCTCAGGTAAGGTTTCTGGGAGTGGTGTGGTAGGGATCTACCCCTTCAAGTTCCAGGGCTGCTGCCAGGCTCTGGGGCAAAGCTATTATTTATTATTAGTACCTTTCCTGGTGCCTGCTCAGGTCAGGTTTCTGGGAGTGGTGCAGTAGGGATCTTGACTTGGATGATGGCTGGAGGAGAGCCTGCTGGCCCCCACGAACAGCCAACCATGAACATGTTCGTGAACAGGGCCATGTTCGTGGTTGTTCGTGAGTCCCTGTTCGTGGATGGCAATGAACAATGAACATCATGTTTGGTTTTTTTCCTGTTCGTGCCCATCTCTAGTTGGGAGATTAAACATGCAATCCTAAAGAGAGTTACCCTCTTCTAAGTACATTTAAATTAATGAGCTTAGAAAGGTATAACTTTATTTTCTTATTTATTTACTTTATTTATAGTCCCACTTTCTCAGTGAGACTCAGGGCAGATTACAAAATATAGAAAACAAGTCAAACAGGAGACTTAAGAAACTTAAGAAAGCAGAAGGCAAAGATTTTAGTTAATGGAGTATTAACTGAAGAATTACAAATTGAAAAGGACACCAGGCAAGGTTGCCCACTGTCATCACAATTATTTATCCTAGCAATGGAAATTTTTACCTCAAGGTTAAAGCAAGACCCTAAAATTAAAGGTTTGAAAGTTGATGATGAATTTAAATTAAAATGGTATGCAGATAATGAGGTTTTGACAATTCTGAACCCACAGGAGATGCTACAACATGTTATGGAACACCTCATGAGTTTTGGAAACTACTATGGATTTAAAGTCAACAGGAAAAAAACCAAAATAATCCCCAAGTTTTTAACAAAGAAGAGGAAATTCAGAAATTATTGGGATGCAAAATAGCAGCAAATCCAGTAAAATATTTGGGCATAAATCTAACAGGACAAAAAGAAACATTGTTTAAAGATAATTACGAAGCATTATGGAAGACAATTCAAAAAGACTTAGAAAGATGGTCTAAGCTAAAACTGTCCTGGTTGGGAAGAATTTCTGCAATTAAAATGAACATTCTACCAAAAAATAATTTCTTGTTTCAAATGTTGCTGATTAGTATAAACGATAAGAGACTGAACGACTGGCAAAAAGCCAAGGGTAAGATACTGCAAGATGAAAGAAGTAGGGGAGGATTGGCAGCCCCAAATATCAAGTTATATTATGAAGCAGTTGGTTTGGTCTGGATTATAGACTGGATTAAAAACCCTAAGGACAGACTAATATGTTTAGAAGCAGCTGACTTGCTTCATGGGTTACATAATCACCTCTGAGTGAAAAGAAGAATAAGGATAAAACAAAATGTCCATGTGATAAGGGACAGCTTGATTCAAATTTGGGATACGGTTAAAATGAGAATAAGCCCTATGACATCTCCAATATTTTCACCAATCGACGCTTTTTGTGATAAGAATCAGAGAAACGATAATAACTTCATAACTTATCAAGATATGATAAATTTGCAAGGAAAGATAAAATCATGGCAAGAAATTTGTGATGAAGGAAAGAAAATACAATAGTTGATATATCTTCAGGCAGCTTCCAGATTAAATGAAGTCCTTATGGATTACAGAGGCCAACTGAGGGATCTCACCAATTTTGAGAAGATAATTATGCAGAAAAAGAATCATATGCTAGGTCAAATGTATAAACTCTTTCTTCAATATGATACAGAAACAGAACAAGTTAAAAATTGTATGATAAAATGGATGCAGAATTTTAGAGAAAGCATGACATTTCAAAATGGGAAAATCTATGGACTAAAGGTATAAAATTTACTACATGTCAATCACTTAGGGAAAATTGGTATAAAATGTTTTTCAGATGGTATATTACACCAAAGGACATTGAAAAAATGGACAAGAAATATGTAGGATCGTGTTGGAAGTGTAAAGAACAGACGGCTCCTTCTTTCATATGTGGTGGACATGCAAAAAAGGGGGGGAAATGGGAAGATATACATGCTGAGATTCAGAAGACTTTAAGAGTTAACTTTGCCATGAAACCCCAGATCATGCTGTTGGGAATGATACCAGATAATATTGATAGAACATTACATGAACTATTTCAGTACCTGTTGACGGCAGCAAGAGTAGTGATGGCAAGCAAATGGAAAGAAGAAGAAGAAAGTCCCACCAGAGAAATCTGGAAGGATAAAATGTCAGAATATGTGGTGATGGTAAAATTGACGAACTATATCAATAGAAGGCCCATTAACAAATTTGAAGAGAAATGGGGAAGATATTTTTGTTTACAGTGAATAAAATTTTATGAGGTTTTAACTCTGGAAACCATAAAGCAATTGTATATTGATGTATTTCATAATTTGATTTTAAGATGGTCAATTATACAAAGATAATTGGTTGTTTAGGTAAATAGTTGGTAAAACAGACTGCATCATTTGGAAATATTGGTATAAAGGTAACATGTTTATTGAAAAGTAAGGTATCATCACAAGGTAAAGAGGTGTAGAATAGATATGAGAATTCCCTTTTGTACAAGATAAGGAACAGAAATAGGTTAATATTTTTTATAGTAACCCATATTTATATTAAAGGTTATGGTAATCAGTCACATTAAGAAATAAGTAGTGATTTTGCCAATTATTGTAATTGTTAAAAAGGGGAAGATAACAAGGAATAACAATGAAATAGTGAGATCTTTCTTTTTATTATTGTTAATAATAATAATAATAAATAATAAGCAGGAATAGGCTCAAATTATATTTGTGTAGTATAGCTGGAAAATATATACCAGTTAAGTTTAATAATTAATTAATTATTATATTAATTTCTATTTTAATATTGGTAAAACTCTTGGTTTTGAACTCTGTAATCTTTTTGTAATCTTTGTAGCACAAAGTTATATATTTGTATTAATTTTCCTTCCCCTTTTACCCTTTTTTCTTTTGTACCCCCTTCTGTTAAACTGGGGGGGGGGATTAAGGAAATTTAAGAAATCTAATAATGCAATAATACTAAATTAATTAGAAAACAATCCAAAGTAAAAACTATCAAAGGTATGACATAACATAATGCAGAAATTTAGAAAAGTAGAAGATAATGAGGTAAAAGCAAGGTGATACATACAATAAACATTGTGATAATCATTGCAATAGACTACAGTCCTATTTCCTTATAAAAGCATTCCTGCTGAACTGTTCTAATCCCCTTATAAAAATGCCTTCTTGAACATTTCTGTTAAATGATAAACGTGCGTAGTCCTTCCTGATCTTTTCAGGCAACAAAGAATGCACCTGTATGGGCCACTGCCAATCTTACCCATTTGCTGCTGGATCTCTCAAAGGTTTTTTTCAGATGAGTGAAGCTCATGTGGTGGATCATGATAGCAGAGGCGGCCTTGCAGGTACGTGTGTCTAAAGCCGTGAAGGGCTTTGCTTAGGATTGCAGAATTAGAGGTCTCTTTCCAGTATCTGGATTTCAAGGCAACAACCTTAAAACTAGGGCTGCAGCTCAGTGGTAGAGCATCTGCTTGACATGCAGAAGGTCCCAGGTTCAACCTCTGATATATCCAGGTAAAAGAATCTGGTAGAGGTGATGTGAAAGCTCTCTGTCTAGGACCTTGGAGAGTCACTGCCAGTCTCGGTAGACAAAAATACTTGCTTTGATAGGCCAAGGGCCTGATTCTGTATAAGGCAGCACCATCTGTTCATGTGCAAATCACCAGTGTGTCACATTCCTTTTGAGAATGTAAATATGACAAAAGTGAACAGTCAACTTCAGTGATTGTTTGATGTGGATTTTTTATCCCTTAACATTCATTTAAGCATGCACAGGAGAAAATATACTTGCATGACTACAGCTTGGCCCCTGGGCCTCTGGCCATAAGGTTCCACCTTGTCCCCCATGCATGTTAACATTTATATGAAGCCACTGGTACAAGTTATCCAGAGATTTTGGACATATTGCCACTAATATACAAGTGATACTTGGCTCTATCTCCCACTTTCAGTAGAACCCGGGAAGCTGTGGAAACCAAGAACCAGTTCCTGGAGGCAGTTTTGAGGTGGATGAGGGCTAATAAACTGAAACTTAGTCCTGAGAAAATGTAAATGTTACTGGCGGTCAGAGGACTGACACAGGAATCAAGGTGTTTCCTGTTCTAGATGTGTTTGCACAGGAACAGGCTCATAGCTTGGGGTCCTATAGGATCTGGGCCTCCTGTTGGATAAGCAGATGGCAATGGTGGCCAGAAGCATCTTTCACTAGGTTTGACTGGTGAGCCAGCTGCAGCCTTTCCTAGGCAAAAGTATCTTGCCACTGTGACACATGCCCTGGGGAGATCTGGGTTAGACTGCTACAATTTGCTCTACGTGGGCCTCCCTTTGACGTGTGTCCAAATGTTACAGTTGGTACACAATGCTGACACTAGAATGTTGAATGGAGTGGGTCATAAGGACCATCTCATTCTGGTCTTGCTTCACCTACACTGGCTCCCAATTTGCTTCTGAGCCCAATTCAAGGTGCTGGGATTGACCGTAACAGCTCTGTTTGTCTTGGGACAAGCATATCTTAAGGACCACCCATCCCCATATGATCCTATCTGAGCCCTATAATAATCTTCCGTTTCAGAGTCCCCCATCATCTGAAGCCAGATGGGTGGCATTCCAAAAAAGGACTTTGTTGGGAAACCAAAACTATGGAATTCTTTCTTTCTTTCTTTCTTTCTTTCTTTCTTTCTTTCTTTCTTTCTTTCTTTCTTTCTTTCTTTCTTTCTTTCTTTCTTTCTTTCTTTCTTCTGTTCCCCCATCATTGTCTTCCATCAGTGCGTGAAGACTTTTCTGTTGTTTTTGGCATTCCCCCACTGATCTCTCTTTCTGTTTATGCATTTCATTAAGTTAAATTTAATTGATTTAATTGTTGTGTGTGTGTATTTTTAAAGCTGGTTTTAATTATTTTTAACTGCCTTGGAAGCCCTATATTGAATGGAAAAGTGGCATAAATATGTTTTGAATAAATAAATTAAATAAATGCATATATGTATATATGATACAAATACCAATGATACTGTTTCCTTATTATTTGTCAGTTATCTGTTTGTGTGTATGTGGTTGACTAAGAGTTTTCAGCGTGAACAATGGATAGCTGTTTTATTCATGTGGTAATACTACTGAAAACATACTCAGCTCAAACCATTTTCCGAACTGTTTATAAGAGAGGTAAAATAGTTATGAATTAATTAGTATCACCAGAGCCACTTATTTCTGGATGGGATCTAACCACATTCTCTCTTCTTCCTTCTTACTAGAGACCTCTTCTGCCTTTTCTTTGATATTATGAGTATTTCACTTTTGTGGAAGTGTTCAGCTAGCAGTATAGACTTGATACAGGAATCTTTTTTTAATTGCCTTGGGATTTAGTAAACAAACAACTGATTAGGAATCAAGGAGTTAATGCCAAAACAACAGCTGCCTTTCAGAAAGGATTTACTAATATAGCAACTTGTAATCAACACAAGGTTGTCGCTAAAATTACCAGGCTGTTAAATAGCTTCCTCTTGGGACAGGCCCTTCTTAGTGTAGGAGAGTTTTTTAATTGTTTTGATGAAAACGGGCATTTAGACAATCCATATAGGAGCAGGTGTTCCTAAAGGAGTGTGGCGCATAAGACTTCATACCTCCAAGACTACCCATGTGGTAAGTACAGTACCTCTTTTCTAGTGATAGCCTGATCTCATGGATCCCAAGCATGTACATCCAGCTAATCTAAACCAGACCCTCATGTTTGCTGCAGGGTGCAAAGAGGATGTATTCAGAAATGTATCTATACTGGACTGAGTCACGTTGATTGTGAGAGGGAGGGCAGGAAGGGATGACCTGGTGTTAGGCTCTTGTGGGCCTTTCTTATATGCCTAGGGAGGGCAGGAAGGGATGACCTGGTTCTAAGCTCTCATTGCCCTTTCTTATATGCCCAGGGTAATGCCAATGGTGTCAGGAAGGAATTTTCCACCAGGCTGCACTGGCCAGGGAGCCTGAAGATTGTTTGTCTTCCTCTGGGCATAAAGCGGTAGTAACTGGGGGAGTGGGGGAGGGGTAAGTATGAATTTCCTGCATTGTGTAGGGGGTTGGACTACATGACCATGGGGGTACGTTCCAGGTCTGTTTCTATTATATATGCCAATTAAAGCATTTGTCAACTTCTCTCCTGTTGTTGGTGTACCTAGTATAAAATACAAAAAGGCACATGTAGCAGACTTCTGATAGGAACAGGGAGTATTAAAGGTATTGATATTGGTTTTATGAATTAATTTATGACCATGCAGTCATTGATTTATGAATCTATTTATGAATAAAATATTTGAATCAATTGGTGCCCCCCCCCCTCATTTTCTGTTGCTTAAACTATGAGTTAAGACTGTTGTGTCAAAATTATATAGGAGTCAAGCAGCAAGGGGGAGGCTTAACTGCCTTTCTCTTGTGCTGTAGTCCCTATCTGAATCCAGCCCTTGTGTGCCTGATTTTTCAAGGAAGGTATGTTAGGAGCTCTGCTCAGCATCATTGTAGTTCAGCCTGTAGTCTTTGAGCTGCGTAAAAGTTCAATTTTATTTCATTGCAGAGAAATCAATGTAGATGAACAAGACTAGGGTTACCAGTCACCCGGTGGGAGCAGGGATCCCCCACTCCGAGCCTTCACCCCTTGCCACCACTCACCTGGCAAGCGGGGCAGAAAGCACCGGGAATGGGCTCAGGAGATCCAGAGAGCATTCCTGCACGCTCCTTGTCACCATGGGAATGATGTCATTTTGAGCCCAATAAGGAAAGGAAGGCCCCCGCATGGGGCTGTTTTGATTAAAATTGGCCCCCAAGGGACCCCTGCACTCCCCAGGACTCCCTGTCCCCCAGGTTGGGCTCCAGGGTACCTGGCAACCCTAAACAAGACTCAGCTAATTAATCCAGCCTTGCAATGAATGAAGTCTATATAAGCTATATATGAGTGGAACTAGTAGGCTCCACTTAGTCCCAAAGCAGGACATAAATCCTTTCCTCACTACCAAAGCTCTAGAGTGACTTGGGTCATCCAGAATGATACCACAATCCATTCTGTCTACTCCTTGAGTCTTCTGCTATGCCGATGGGAGACAGTGTGTTGCTTCTTCAGACCTTATAACAGGCAGACTTAATAACATGTTCCACGGTGGTTCATTAGATGAGCTAGTGGAGGGCTGGCAAGTCCGGCTCTCTGAGGCCATCGATGAAATCGCCCCCCGTCGTCCTCTTCGCTGCCGGAATCGCCGGGCTCCTTGGTATACGGAGGAGCTGCGGCAACAGAAACGGGAGCTAAGACGACTTGAGCGCGTGTGGCGGCGATCTCGTGACGAGGAAGCAAGAACATCTTATAGGCTGTTTATGAAGTCCTATGAGATGGCGGTGAAAGCTGTGAAGAAAGAGTATTATGCAGCTTCCATCGCATCAGCTAGCTCTCGCCCAGCTAAATTATTTAATGTGGTCCGTTCATTGGTCTCCCAATCAGGTGGAGACCATCAAAAGTTGAATTTGGAGATAAGCTGTGAGGCTTTTGCGAGCTTTTTTACTGATAAGATCTTGCTTCTCCGCCGCGACTTACCAGCCACAGTTGATACAGTAAATGAACTAGAGGCCCCTTGGCCGTCTTCGGGACCCATATTAGATCATTTCAGCCCTCTTTTCGGGGAAGAGGTGGACAGGATTCTGCAGGTGGTACGGCCTACCACGTGCCCCTTGGACCCGTGCCCGTCATGGCTGGTGAAAGCCAGTGTTGACGGGCTTCGGAATTCCTTGGAGGCGATTATAAACCTGTCCTTGAGCTCTGGGGTTTTTCCCAAGGCGCTGAAGGAAGCTGTGGTACGGCCTCTTCTGAAGAAATCATCATTAGATCCTGCTGACCTGCTCAATTACCGACCAGTTTCCAACCTTCCGTTTTTGGGGAAGGTGATTGAGCGGGCGGCAGAGAAGCAACTGCAGAATTTCCTGAAGGAGACCTCAGCCCTAGACCCCTTCCAGTCTGGTTTCCGCCCGGGACATGGGGTCGAGACATTGTTGGTCGCCCTCACAGACGATCTCCGCAGACATCTGGATCAGGGCGGATCAGCACTGCTGATTTTGCTGGATCTGTCAGCAGCGTTTGATACGGTCGATCATGAGCCTTGCCGATGTGGGGATTCAGGGGACAGCACTGCAGTGGCTGGTCTCCTTTCTCCACGATCGGGGACAGAGGGTGGCGCTCGGGGAGAGGGTGTCATCTCGTAGGCCACTGGTTTGTGGTGTGCCACAGGGAGCGATACTCTCTCCATTATTATTTAATATCTATATGCGCCCCCTCGCCCAGCTGGTGCGGAGTTTCGGGCTTGGGTGTCACCAATACGCGGATGACACCCAGCTTTATCTGTTGTTGGACGGGCAGCCTGGATCGGCCCCTGATGCCCTGGAGCGTGCTTTTGAGGCTGTGGCTGGTTGGTTGAGACAAAGTCGGCTGAAATTGAATCCCACGAAGACGGAGGTCCTGTATGTGGGTCGTGGGGAGATGGCTTTGGGACCCCAGCTTCCTACACTTGATGGGGCAGCACTTACACTGGCCCCGAGGGTTAGGAGCCTGGGGGTGATTCTGGATTCCTCCTTGAAGATGGAGGACCAGATCACTGCAGTTGCCAGGTCTTCCTTTTATTATCTTCGGCAGGCCAGGCAGCTTGCCCCTTATTTGTCTCCCCGTGACATGACTACAGTGGTCCAAGCAATGGTCACCTCTAGGTTGGATTACTGTAACGCGCTCTACGCTGGGCTTCCCATGGGCCTGATCCGGCGGTTACAGCTGGTACAGAATGCAGCAGCGCGGGTCATTGCTGGAGCACCGGTGTGGGAGCATATTACACCGGTGCTACGCCAGCTGCATTGGCTGCCAGTGGAGTACCGAATCAGGTTCAAGGTTTTGGTGTTAACCTACAAAGCCCTACGCGGACTGGGACCGACGTATCTGAGGGACCGTCTCTCACCATATGAGCCCCGGAGGACTCTCCGCTCTGGAGGAAAACATCTTTTAAGTGTCCCTGGCCCTAGGGAGGCCCGCCTGGCGTCGACCAGGGCCAGGGCCTTTTCAGTCCTGGCCCCGACCTGGTGGAATGCTCTGTCTTGCGAGACAAGGGCCCGGCAAGATTTGCTTGCATTTCGCCGGGCCTGTAAGACAGAGCTATTCCGCCAGGCATATGGCTAACGCCGGGCAGTGCCCGCCCCCCCCCCCGTGAAGGGGGGGTTAAACCATCACCCCTATGCAAACACAGAGGCATGTATGAACCACTGGGCAGCATGAATTGTTATATTTAATGTTTTTAAATGTTTTTAAATGTATTATTTAATGTTTTTAAATGTTTTTAAACATGTTTGTATTTGTTATCCGCCCTGAGCCTGCGAAAGCAGGGAGGGCGGAATATAAATATAATAAATTAAATTAAATTAAATTAAATGTTCTGCCAAGCCGACTTAGGTCTCTTGGGCATACTCTGAAACCTTCAGAGTAGCTTTGTAGCAAAAAGGGGGAGACCACAACAGGCTTGGAGAAAAGCATGAGGCCTCCTCTCATATGCTCTGAAGTCTCAGGCATGCTGAGCAGCAATATCACACCTTATTCAGCTTCCCAGAGATCTAACATAAGCTATGGAGAAGGGTAGAGCAGCCGGGGGATGAATGCTGAACTATGCCAAACTTCACCTTGTATGTTCTGCGTTCACCCAGTACTATGGTTGTTAGGTCCCTATGCCTTTCCAGTGGTAGGGGGGACCCTTTGGGGCCAAATTAGGCCCCAAGCTAAGCGCAGGAGCACTCCCACAGATGTGATAACATCACTTACAGAAGTGATGCTGTCGCGTCTGCTGGGAGTGAGCGCCACATGTGTTCCTGAGGTGCCTGCTGGTAGCATCCCTACCTGGTACATTGAAGGAATGACCTTTACCACAGGTGATGAGCATAGATAGCATGGCAGAGGTTGGAAGTCATGATTCTGGCCTAGTTTCTGGTTTGGCAGAACCATGCTCCATCTCTACTGTGTAAACTGAGATCCAGGCTTGCTCTTCCATTATTGGTGCCAGTGGTAGTTGCTGTGCATTTTGGTACCTCTGTACAATGGAATGGATATTCAGGGCACGTTTACTTAAAATCTTCACATTTTCATTTCTGCTTAAGTATCTGGAAGGCAAAGAATATGCTAGGGGTAAAATTTACTTTCAAACTTTTCCATTAGTGTCCTGTGTTATTTACTTAGAGATGAGCAGACAGCAATAGACCCTTCACTCATCAGGCCGAATGTCTCAGTTTGGTCTTACTGAACAGCCCTTAGCAGGTTGGACAAACAAGTTATTCTTTTTTATCCCCCCGGTTCAGAATTTCATATCCTCGAAACTCACACACATCTGGGGAAATGGAATTCACCAGTAAACAAGGTCCTGGGAAACATACATGGCCACAGCTTTGTAAGGACACAGCTCTGAATGGCCTCTTTGAGTTTCAATGTGTTTGGTAACTGAGCTCTACTAGCACTTGCTGATTTATGATAACCTGATTTTAATAGGTAGGACGTCTCCTGCATGAAGCAACCTGAGTGTCCTCTTTATGCTGATTCCAATAAAATTAGGGAGGTGAAAACAGAAGAGCTACCCGAGTCTGAGGAATAGTACTGGGTTCATTGGGAGTTCTTGAGCTGATCTAAAATATCTTCCTTCAATGTTCCCAAAAGGGAAGCAAAGCAAGTATCTTCAAACATTCAGTGGGTTTATATAGTATGTAGTTCTCAATTCTCAAAAAGGGTGCTAGCCAATGTGGTGCAACAAAATAGAGTGCTGGTCTCAAGAAACCCAGGCTAAAATCCTCTCTCGGCCATGTACTTATCAGGGTAACCATCATTTCCTCTCTCTGCCTAATCTACCTTTATTGCAAGGACAAAAGGTTGGGGAGGAGGATGAGCACCTTGTATGTCACTCTGGGTTCCTTGGAAGATGGGAAGAAAACAGTAAGCAAGTGGGGACTCACAATGTTGCAGATTGTGTTGTGAGCCAAATCAGGCCCAGGTGGTGACATTGGGGGAGAATTGAGTTGTGCTGGATCTAGAGATGGCAAGAGCCATTGCAGTCCCAGAAGGTGGCAGCAGTGATGACAGTAGTAGGATACACGGGAGGAGGGACTATTCTATTTCCCCTGCCTTTTCTTCCCCTACCCTTCATCCCTTATGAGTCATCATTACCTTTTTTCTCCCATTCCTTCCCCCCCCTAAACTGCCCAACCCATTTTCTATCTCAGAGTGTACCCCTTTTCCCCTTATAGTCCTTCTCTGTCTTCCTCCCTTTATCTCAACCTATTTTCTGTCTCTCTTCTGAACTTAACACCGCAAAACCATTCTCTGTCTCCCCTTAAACCCCAAGCCTGTTCTCTGTCTCTCTTCCTCCCTTAAGCTCCCCAATGCATTCTGTGTCTCTCTTTCCCCTTAACACCCAAACCCATTAACTGTATCTCTTCACCCTTCAATCCACTTCCATCTCTTCTCTCTTTCTCCCTCTCTCCTCCTCCTTCTTTGAAGTGGCACCTCATGAGCCCCCTCCCTAGGAATTCCCTGCTCCATTTGTCCAACCCCCCCCCCTTGCCCTCCAGGTTCACCACCACCTCATGAGCCACCTCCTCCTAGGCTCTTTATCTACTGAGTCCTTACTCTTCCCAACCCCATTGCTGCCCGATGCCTCCTCTGCCTGCCTGCCAATCAGGCCCTGCACAGCCTCTTCCTGGTTTGAGGATGGCTGGAGCAGGCCCCACCACTCTGCCCACATCCCAGCTCTTCCCCTGTCCTGGCTGTCTTCTCTTCAGGCCAAGCCATCAGGAGCAGCCAGATGTTTTCTGCAAAAGTGCTGGTTCTGAAGTTTGTAGAACCATATCTTTTGTAGCTGTGGCCCTAATTCTCAGATTTAAGCATCCACATATGACCACCTGGCTATGATGATAAACAGGCAAAGGAAAAGAAGTGCAAACATTTACAGAACACCTTCTAAGTACACCCCCAGTGAGTGTACTGTTCTTCTCTGACAGCAAAGATTTTGCTGCTACTCTGTATCAATGGAGCTTGTGAACCTTAAATAATTATACTTGTAGTGTAATGTAAGCTTTTAAGAGCCAGAGCTCATTTCAACAAATCTGGAATTGAATAGTCTGAACAGACAATCATTCAGAGACATACAAGACAGCCTCCTTTTTGCATAGGTGTTGAGGACTACTAGAAGCCTTTAATTACTAAATGAATTTCTTCTTACTAGCAGCACGTACATTTTTCTTTGAGGCAGACAGTATGGCTGTTACATTTCCTTCTTTCAAATTCTGCCCCAGTTGTTTCAGCAGGAGGATCGGTTTTACAAAGGCATCCCATGGTATAAAAGAATACCATATATACATCAGTGATTTGAATTAATGCATAGATGTAGGGCTCTGGATTGGGTGAAATTATGGCGTATGCTTCAGAACCTCGGAGGATTCTGTGTATATTATTTTAGGTGGGTAGCTGTGTTGGTCTGTAGTAGATGAGCAAGATTTGGGTCCAGCAGCACCTTAAAAACCAACTAGATTTCCAAGGTACGAGCTTTCGAGAGTCAGCACTGCCTTCATCAAATATCTTCACACTGGAAACCTTGGTGCCTAAAGATTTAAATGAAGAAATTGATTGGTTGTGTGTATAAATGATGTGGTCGTATGGTCTTTTGCTGCTCATTTTATTTTTTGTGTTTTTTACACTATCTTTTTTAATATGGTGGACTGCCAGACAATAGGACAAGTCACTTTTGAACTGATGCTAAAATCATTGTTTCAGAGGCTGCTCTCTACCTCATTGTCACTCAGACTGTTGCATTCTCTTCCCCTCCCCTTTCTACAGTATATAGCTTAGATGTGTAGGCATGTTTTTGTTTCGTTTTTGTTTCATCTTTGGCCAGTATCCAGTGCTCCATCTTGATTTTTATATCCTTGATTTCACTTTTTATTTGGCATATTTCTTTTTCAAAATATATTTTTCAATTGGAATAAGTTTGGCTGTATTTCTCCTTTTCGTAGGTAAAGGTAGACCTGTGGACAAAGGAATTGCAACGCCTACATTACCCTGACTTTATTTCATGCTTTTCTGGGGCAGAATTCTAAGGAATTCACTCCATGTTATTTTCAATTTCATCTCAGCATCAGTAGTTTTATTGAAATATATTTGTTTGATATTGGTTTTCTACTTATTATCCAGGTATTAACCTTTACACATTTTTGTCCCCCCCTTTCCCCCTTCTATTCCAGATTGTGTGCTAGGTCATATATGTTTAATTTATGTATTTTATTGATGGGGTGCTGTCTAAGATATTTTCATACCACTGAGGAAGGCCTTTGGGCCAAAACTCATCTGTTTTTATTGGCTCAGTACATATGACAATGAGTTGTACTATTATACCTATATATTAGTGATTTTATTTTATTTATATACAAGGTTGTTGTACATATATGTAGGACCACACGATGTTTTTAATCTAATTTATGTATTTCTAATTAATCTTTTTACCAATGTTTTAAATTCATATTTTAAGTTATTTTGAACAATGTTATTTCTTTCCGGCAGAGTTTGAGGGCCATAATCAGTCTGCGGTGCTGATGTTCAGCACACAGTAGAGTATTTTGTGATTGCTTTCCAGCTGCCAACTCCAGCTGTATTTACTGTGCTCACTTGCAGCAACCTTGTGGGCCTGGGCCTACATAGATGCAACTCAAGGCCAAACTAGACATCATGGCATCCACAGGTTCAACCCATGGACACTGCTGCCATTTTAGAGCTCAACTAGAGCCATCTAAAAATGCTGTTTCAGCACCTGAAAAAGTGTGTGGGGAGGAGCACCTGGTCCCACCACGCTGTGGGCCTGATCAGTAGGGTTACCAGGTGCCCGCTGGTGGCAGGTAAACTCCTGGGGATTTTCCCCCTTATCCGCCGATTGCTGAGCGATCGGCAGAAGGGGGCAAACTCCCAGAGCGTGCCCACCACTGGCACGACCTCACGAGTACGCACCGTGTGCACGCTCCCACCCCTTGTGCTGGCTGCGGGAGCATCCTTGCACTCCAATTTGGCCCCAAACCGGCCAAATCAGAGCGCAAGAGCACTCCCGTGGCCGGCGCAACAACGTCACTTACAGAAGTGACGTCGCCACGCACTTGGTGTGGTGATGTCACTTCTGGAAGTGCCGTCATCATGCCACTGCCAGAGCGCACGCGTGCACACTGATGCACACACGCAAGGGTAAGTTCCAGGCCCCTATCCTCCCACTGAGAGAATAGAGGGACCTGGCAACCCTATTGATCAGGATTTGAAGAGTCTATATCCACTGATTTCCTACTTAAACAAGTTCAGTCTCACTTGGGCCTCTATGCTGTAGCTGCCCAATGGGACTAATGATGGTCCACAGGGTTGTTGGAAAGTGAATTAGAGAAAAATGGCAAAGTGACCAGTCCTTCCCCATTCACTACCATGGTAGGAGCAGCTCTATATATGACTGTCCAACATACAGCAACTTCCTCTGCTGGAGGGAATGGGGAGAGCCAGTTGTGAGGGAGCTCTCAGTGTACAACTAAGCATGCGTGGGGCTTTGGATGAGCTGGTTAGATGTGCTATATAAATTATGCATAGTAATAATAAGAAGGGCAGGTGAGAGATGCTGCAGTCGAAATATGCAGAATAATACTAATATTTAAGATATTTTGTAGTATTTTTTTATTAGTAAAAAAGAATAAATTCTACGTAACAGTGTAGTTCACTGTGAATGTTGAAGATATTATTTTCATCACCTTAAGTGTGCATAAATGGGGGAGGAGATGTAGCAGAAGGGAGCTTTTTTGACACCTGCAAAACATCTAGAGATTATGTCTTTGTGATGATTGCTTCTACTCCAATGGCAAATTGCAGGTGTGTGGGTGGGAGATCCTGTAAGACCGATACTGCCAGTGGAGTCCAAAGAGAGTGAAATCCAAAACCTATATACTAAGGGCATGCCAATATCTTGTGTCACTCTGTGATTTTTTAAAAAAGGAGATTTAAAAAAACCCAACTTTCAGGACTGAGATTTGAATGGGAAGAGCTGGGTAAGGAGGGCTTCTTATCCCTATCTCTTTGTGCCATTTTTTCACTGAAGATTGCCTCTACTAAGCTGCCTTTACCCCCTTAAATTGTAAGAGTTCTCATATTAACGGTGAGAAAATTTCTGTCTAGATAGAGCTCGAGGCTGGTAACATAAGCAATAGTTTGTAAGAAAGATGAAGGTGGTATGGCCGAGACATGTTGCTTCCAGCACATACACACACCTCTCTCTTTTGACCTCCAATTATCTCTGGTCAAACACGTTTAGCAGGTGGTGGAAGCTCTACAAAAAACTCGTTAAACCTGTGAAAAAAATGATAATGGGATCAGTGCACACATCATGTGCCATGATGCCTCAATCAGACAACCTCCAGCCGTCTTAAATAAAACCCCTCATGACTGTCTGCAGCCTGAGTATACAAAAACATTCCTGAAAGAAGCTACTAATACCATGAAGTTCGAAAGCATAGATAGACTCTGTTCTGTTCCTTCTTCTGTGCTTCTCCCCTGATTTGCAAAATCCCAGCTGTTTACCAGCACTAATCCTCTTCTTGGCATTGACTACAGCATCAGGCTAGGGGTATTCTGCCAGATTATGTGGTGGTTTTGAGATGTGCAAAAACATCCACTTGGGATCTTACCTGAGACCACCAAACTTGTCTCATTGATTTTCAAAACTGACCTGAAAGCAACTTTTCATGAGAGAGAGAGAGAGAGAGAGAGAGAGAGAGAGAGGGAAAGGGAGAGGGAGAGGGAGAGAGAGAGATATTAGTTCACTTTTTAAAAGATGGCAGGAAGATGTCACAGCAGCACTATCCTAAAGCACTGGTACAATTCTAGGAAATCCACAGATGTAGTGATCAAGTGGAGCACAAGTGGAGCTCAAGTGAACAGGGAGGAATACACGGGCATCTGTTCACTTGCCGTTCAAGTATCATTCGTCACTTGTAGC
This sequence comes from Eublepharis macularius, assembly GCF_028583425.1. Lineage (NCBI taxonomy): Eukaryota > Metazoa > Chordata > Lepidosauria > Squamata > Eublepharidae > Eublepharis > Eublepharis macularius. The sequence goes on from NC_072790.1 coordinate 198,410,726, forward strand.
TTGGCCCATAGTGGGAACCCCGATCTGGCCTTGATCTCCCAACTTTCCATGTGTCTCCTTTTTCAGTGCTGTCTAGTGGAGAGTGTTGACCTTGAATATCGAAAATGTATGATAAAAACAGGTGGTCACTTACTGTCTCGTTACCACTTGACATGTACCATGAGAAGTTCCTCATGAGTAAAGAGAAAGTTGTTTCTAAACTGTGGCCATGTGGTAAGCTCTTAACACCTCCTGCATTCCTGAGGTTATCTTCGATCCCTGCAATCCACTACCTACAGAGGCAAGGGGTGACACATACACATGAACACCTGAAGCTTATCCTTACCATTGGCCAATCAAGGTTAATATTATCTCCTCTGACAGGCAGCAGCTCTCCAGGGTCTCGTGTCTTTCACATCATCTAGTAACAGGGTTTTTAAAAAATGGGCTATGATGAGAATTCAGCATTTGTTTGTTTGTTTGTTTGTTTATGTCATTTATAGTCCGCCTTTCTCACTGAGACTCAAGGAGGATTACACAGTATGAGATTAGTACAATCAGTATCAAGGACATTTCCATAAACAATGCCATAGGGTAAATAGATACACGTTTAAAAAGACATAGCGTTAGCAAGAATCCAGTACAAAGTAGAAGAAAATACTGAAACAGAATATAATCACTTCTAGGATTGACATTAGACAACTTAAAGCACAGGTAGTACATAGGAGTACATATTTAAAGCAACAGATAATATGTAAGTCAGCATAACGGTGAAGTCTATGGTCCCTAATTCATTAATGAAGCATCTGAGACATGGGACAATCTGCATGAAAGTACATATGGCACCACTGAGCCACAGCCCCTCTCCAAAAGTTGGGTGATGAAGCTAATTTCAAAGCAAATTCAGGAGATGTAGCATAGCTACATCCTTTGGGTCTTTATGGACAATGCTCTGATGAGTACTGGGAGCCAGCAAACAGGATATGCTATAGGAATCCCCTCATTAAAGAAGCATCTACTGTTTTTCGCAAGGATAACTACCAGATAGATAGATACAAGAGAGAGCTCTTATACTAATCCTACTGCTCCGTTTAGCCTACCAGTGGTTGGAATGTCAGTCTTGACAAATGGTTTGTGGGTGACTGATGCTCTGTTTCAGTTGAATACTCATTTGTGTGGAACGCCTTTACTCTGTATTCCTATGGATTCCAGGGAGAGTGTTTTGGAGGAAGTCTTTCTGGGTGCAGCTGCACGCTCCTCTCCTGACCATATGGAACCCTTAAGCCCTACCTAACACTATATTCTCTTTATTGCTCAGCAGCAGCGCATTCCACTTCAGCAGTTAAAATACCCAAAAGTCTAGCTCAAATCTAAACAAGAAATAAAGGAGGAAAAGAAATACCGGGAATGTTTTTTTTAAAAAATGGGTATCAGTAAACTAGTTCCCAAAATGTCAAAGTTGCTGAAAGCATTAATAAATATGACTAGCATCCTGTCAAAACTGTTTATGCTGGTCAAATAAAACCATGGCTCAGTGGAAAAACAATGATAGTCTTTCAACACTTAAGACTTATAGGAGCAAATGTTAGGAAGGTTTTTTTCCCCTAGCCCAATAATTTTCTCTCAGCTTCCTCTATGCAATTGTAAATCCCATGATAACAATTTGGAAGGATCCAGAATAACTTTATAATTGTTGTGTTTAAAAACTATTTTCTTTCTCAAAAAGTCCAACAAAAAACTTTTATCTAAAGATCTCACACTTCCTCTTTGAAGTTCAGTTGTGTGAAATAAATTAAGTTTAGTGACAGTGGGTTGGATCCCGCTAATTTTTGCACTCAATCTCACCCAGTTCACCTCCTTATTCGAGCTGCCATCCCACGTGGCCTTTATCCATACAGGTCTCCTAAACTGAAGCTTTTGAGTGGTCAAATTGGACTCCATCCAACCTTTTTCACCAGAGGAAGAGCTCGTTGGATCCAACACAGTGGCTTGTCTCAAAACACAAAACTCATGTAATACCTTTTATTAAAACCAAGCAAAATGACACAAACTAGCGAGACAAAATTTGCTGCATACACTAGGGGGTGATAGACCACAAGGCAGAGTCGGTATCAAGGACCCTCAACCTTGTGCGAAGATAGTGAGCCTCAATTGTGAATATATGGTTTGTTCCTATAGATTTGTTACACTAACAGTAGCACCTTCTTTAAGGACAAGGTGGTTTCCCCAATGCCGGAAGATATTCTGCTAGTGGAACAAATCCATAGAATCCAATCCATAAAAACTAACAGTTAGTCAAATGTTTTCCTGACAACTGAATAAACAAACAGCCCCTTAAAAGGCTTAGTGCAGAGGGGAAATGCAGCAGGCCTTTGTATTAACAATACTGGAGAGTAATCTGATGGACTTGGTACAGATTCAACAGAAGCCAAACTGGGATCATAACCTAGACAGCACAGCCTTTTTCCTGGTAGTTTTCCTCCAGCTGAAGAGTTGAACAGTGAACAGTTTTGTGGATAAGCAGGAATTTGAACCCAGGTCTCTATTGCACAACTGCAGCATTCTATCTATTCTACCATCCTGCTATCTTAGACATGAAAATCAGGGTCTTGTTTCTGAATTGCTGTATGACATTCAGTGTCACATATCCTAGACTTCATTGGCCTTTCTGGACCCTCTGCTTGTCTACACCAGAAGCCTCATATGTATGTGTGTGTGTGTGTGCCAGAAATCCTTCCTGGTCCTTGAAAATCTGAAGGTTCTTTCCATTAATGAGGGCTTTATTTTCTTTATTTATGAGCAGGTATTTTCGTGAGGTCACTCAAAGAAGTATTTCTGTTCACCGGGGCATTTTATACACAAATGAGCCACTGATGGTGGGGTAGGCAGAGGCAGGTTTGTTGGTGTTGGAACAGGGTCCAGAGAGCTGGCAGTTCCCCTTTGCATCTGTTAGCTTCAGAAAGAGTCGCAGCTACATCAAAAGACATGTCCTGGTTATTTTTCATGGTGTCTGCATTGATCTAACGCAGTCTGGGTTCCCAGACCACTTTGGGGGAGGTGGGTGGGAAGGAGGTGGTGGTGGAGGGGAAGTGTGAAATAAGATGGCTGCTAACCTAGTTTAACTTGGAAGAAGGCCACTATCCAAACTGCGATTTTTTTCCCTTTGAAAATCCACCTTTCGTAGTGCCACCAAACAAGCATCAGACTGGTCTTTCTCTAATATAAACTCAGTATTTCCTCACACACTACTTCATTTTTTATTTATTTTTGGTCAAAACACATTCTGCAAGCTTGCTTCAGCCTGAAAAATGATGGATACAGAAGATCTTATCTCTTTCTGTTCATTGCTGCTAACGTTGGAAAGGATGACATTGTCACAGACATGCCATAAAAATAAGGCACACTATTGACAGCCTGCTAAAATAGCAAACAGTTGTGGACTGTAGTCAGTCAGGAGGGTACCCAAGGGAATTAAAGGACCTCTTTCGACATTTTCAGGTATGCACCAAAGATGTTTTTAGAGAACACTTCAAAACATAAAGAATGAATGCAAGAAACATATTACAAACACGAATATCATACAGGTACCTTCAGCAAAGAGACAATGGTAGTTTCCATATAGGGAGAGGCTTCTGTGATTTCCCAGTTGCTGGTACAGCTGCTGATGAACCCAGCAACCACAGGACTTCCACTTGGCAGGTTTCCCTGCCCCCATCACCAAACAGCAGCCACCCCCTTTCTTAGGGCTGCCAGGAAGCTTGCAATTTTGTTTTTAAAAATTGGGTCTATAATATTATTATATTGATATAATGTTATACTAATATGTGAACTAGGTTTTCTGAATTCACTGTGTTCATTTTTTAAAAGTCTTTATGCCTTTCCCTTTATATCTCTGCAATGAAAGAGACTAGAGACTTACTTTTTAAAAATGAAAGCAAACAATTCAGAGAACCTGCTACATGGTATAACATCATATCAATGTAACAATATTTTAGGACAACTTTTTTAAAAAATAAAAAGCATCCAGAGGCTAGGGGAGGAAATGGCCACAAGGAGACAGGGTTCAGGAAACTGACTGCCATGTGGATGGGAAAATCTGGATTTTCTACCCATACAACAGCCATCCAGGCCTTACTGTGATCTTTCCCAAAACTTCAGAGCACATCAGACTTGAGAAAGATTGGAGAAGAGCGAGGGAAATCCCAGGAGGTGCACAAATGGACCATAGTGCAGAAAAAAACACCCTGCTTCCCAATAGCATTGAACTCAGGGAATGGCCTGGCAACCAGTGAGTGGGGGGATGAGACATAGGGGTTTTCATCAGCGATGGCATGATGTCACTTCTTAGGAAAACGTCAAACTTCTCTAAACCCACAGAAAGTTTCTCTACACAAGACATACAAGTAGAAGCAAGTGAAAGATCTTACCCTTGTTTTCCCATTGCAGATACACATGCACTGCTAGGGGAGACAGATTGCATTTGAATATAAGAACACACAGAACCTAAGTCACTTGAGCATCCCTCTCTCTACACAAGACGCCTTGGCACATGTTCGTCAAGTGTGGGGAGACACAATGTGAGCCAGAAAACAGTTTTAAAAGACCCAGAGCCTTTGGAGATATCTCCTTAGAGGGTTTGTTAATTTAATCACTTCTCAGAAGGCTCTGTCAGTTTCATCTCTCCAGTCTAAAACTGTGTGGGATCGCAACCAGAGGGTAGCAAGGAATGGAAATGGGCTGGAGCTGCCTTCCAGAGCCAGGCTTGGGACTGAAGAGGTTATAATTAGGGCTGTGCGCTTTGGGTTCCCAGTTCAGGGGGGGAAACCTAACTGGGCCCAATTTGTAAAGATTCGGTATTTCCGAATCGGGGCCAGTACAATGGCCCTGATTCAGAAATACCGAATCAAAGCTTTCTGAAGCAATTCGGATTGCTTCGGAAAGCTTCGGGGCCTTAAATAATGCCCGCCCTCCCACCACCACCCTACTTACCTGGGGCAGTCTTCTGCCCTGCCAGCCACCGCAGAGGCCTCTGCGGCGCGTGGGCAGCACAGGCGCTGGCGCTTTCTGCTACCTTGCTGGCCGCCACAGAGGCCTCCACAGCAGCGCGGGCAGCGCAGGCGCCGGCGTTTGGTGCCGGCCACTGCAGAGGCCTCCATGGCAGCACAAGCAGCGGAGGCACCAGCTGCAGCCTTCCCTGCCGCCCTGCTGGCCACGGCGGCGGCGGCAGAAGACCTGCTGCGGTAAGTGGGGTTGGGGGAAGGGTGGCTCGGGGGGAGGTCTTCGGTATGCTTCGAATCATTTCAAAGCATACCGAAGCGATTTCCGAATACTGGATCATTTTCCCGCTTCAGGTAAATCCGAAGTGGTAAAACCAAATCGTTCCTCGCTGCACACCCCTAGTTATAATGGGCTGAAGTTTTCCTTCTGGCATTTCACAGCCCCTTCACATAGCTTCATTGTATAGCAAAGCCTTTGCCCTGCTATCGGCTCCGTCTTTTTAAACTATCCTTCCTGGCTCACATTGCATCCTCCAACACGTGTTCTTCACGTATCAGATGTCTTCTGTAGAGAGACTCTAGGATGTCTTGTGTAGAGAGACTCAGAGTTTCCAGTGATTCCTAGAGAAGACAGATGTCACTTCTGGGGGTTTTTTCTTCAGAAGTGACATCGTGCTTTCTCCAAGAGCAATTTTTAAATTTTTCATTTTCTCCTGCTGGTGGCAGCAGGCAATGGGAACCAAGATCAAGGGATTCCCCACTCCTGGCAGTAGGCTGGCATGCCTATGCTCCTTATGTAATACACACCTGGGAGCAACACCACATTTTTCCTGTGTCTTGTGTGAAACAACCTCTAGGTTCTGTACAAGTGTAACATTTTCTGAGCTTTTTATCAAATATTAACAAACTGTTGTTTTTATGGCAGTTTTATAGCTGATATTGTTGCTTCTTTTTGACTGTTTGTTTCTAAGGTGATATAGTGTGAATAATGTGTCTTGTGATGCAGGCTATGCAATAAAGACAGATAAACTGCTGCTTGCCTCCAGCCTTAAGATGAGCTGATCTTCCATTAAATAAAATAGGAGCACCTATACAGGTTTGGGAGTGAGGGAGTCCACAGTAATGCTCCTGCACATAGAGCAAAAGAATCAGCAACCACTTGGCATCAGCCTTTTCTCTATAACCTGGAGGGCTAAGCTTTTGCTCCTGTGGTTAAGGATCTCAAAAACCCTAGTAACAAGATAGGATAAGATGAGCCTTCCCCTTAAACAGATTTTTTAAAAGCTGAGCCATATGCAATTTCTGAAATGCAGATTTTGAGTGGTCCTGGTTTTCTCACAGCATCTCGACTGAAGTCAAATCTATTCTTTTTTTAAGCTTGTTTTCCTTCAAGATGCTCAGGATCCTCCCCCATTTTAGCCTCCCATCAAACCTGTGAGGTAAATTATGCTGACAGGAATTATTCTATGGTCACCCAGTGAGCTTCAGAGTGGAGTTAGGATTTGAACACAGGATTCTCCTGATTGCCTAGCCCAGCACTGTAATTGCTGTACTACTCTGGCCCTCATCAGTTCTTGGAAGCTGTTTGGATAGAAGTTAATCTCTAGCATGTCTTCTTTCTACTCTGCAGTCTCCTGTAATTAATTGAATCAATGCCTATTAGTTGAATGGCTCAGATGGGATAAAGAAAGAGGCACTGTCCTCCATTGCCTCCATTCTGTTGCAAATGGTGCCTCTACAGAATTCAAAAGCAGTAAACAGAGCCTGTGAGCACATCGTGCAGTTGGCTCCTCTGAAAAGCTAAGAGAAAGCACAAATGCCAAGATTACCAAAAAAGCAAACCATCTCAATGGACAAAAGACAGCGATTGACTATAGGGAGCACAGATCAACAAGAGAGGTTTCTTCTCCAAAATAAATATGTGTGTACCAATTAATGTTTAAAAATCATTGACACTAGCATGCAAGTGTTGACAATGGTATATGCACTTGGTATATATCCAAAACTGAATATCTATTTTTTCCACTGGTTGGATATTTACCAGTAAATGGCAATAATCACATTTAGGTACTGTCAACATTCACCACAGTGTCTCTGATGTTTCCACCATTCACAGACTCCATCTGGGACCGTCAGCATCCACAACTAAATACCATTATTCACTGAAGTGAAGTTCTATTGATTTTAATGGGAGTGAGCGGAGCTTAAGTCTCCCATTGAAATCAATGGGTCTTAAAAGTGCTTAGTTTTGGCTAAACTGTGCCAATTTGAAATATATTTTTTTTAAGCAATGTGAAAACAAACTGATTATTTGGAACATTTCAGCAAATATGTTTATTTAGGCTTAGTCCATAAACAGAAAAAAATACAACAAAGTAAAGTCAATTTCTAATTAAAAATAAGTGAGACCCGATCATCTGCCAGCAAGATGGGACTGGCAGTTAACCAACTGTGAAATAATTTGTATCCTCCCGTTTTATCATGATTCTTCAAGACAAAAGTTACCAAGGACATGCTGCTGAAGGCCCACAGAGTTGGTTTCATCATCTTTTTGGTGTAGGAAGAACCATTCTCTCCCCCATCCCCACTTCAACAAAGTATATCTAAATGTGGACGTACCCCCCTTTCTCTCCCCCCCCCTCCCCGTGAACACTCACAGCCATCCCTGTCAAATCAATGGCTGCATTCAGACAGCAGGGCAAACAGGAGTCTGTCCATGAGGCGCATGAAAGCAGTTTGTTCTGGTGTGCTCCCCTCTCTCCCCCCCTCACCCCAGTGCACAGAGCATGATGCTATCAAAGCCTTGCTGGTTTGGGAAGACTGGATCACACTCTTGGAGCAGAGACCCTTGGGCAAATTGGTGTTTGTTTCCTCCCTAGAACCCAGAGCTCTAAACCTTGATCCCCACTTAGAATTCTGATTTGTAAGGAAGAAACAAGTTCCCATTCAGGCAGATGCCTGCATTCCAACATCACAGCAAACTGGAGTTTGAGTCACATCTTCTCAAACCTTCAGTTACACACAACGGAAGGAGGAAGCATGCATGCTGAACAACAAACTTTGTTCATGTGTATCATGGAAGAAGCTCTGTTTGTCGGGACCCTGGAATGCAGCCAGCAGCAGCATTAATATGCTCTTGAGTCTTTTCACGCTGGAAACTTATATGCAGAGTAGAATTCCCTCCTAACTACTGAATGACCAGACTCAGGGTCCAAGAATGAGATCAGCAATGAACCCAAAGACCAAGGTATTCTGAGTTTTCCAGAAACATTATTTTTAAAAAATTAAAATAAATAAAAAGACATCTGCTTTCTACTTAACATTTTACACAGAACGTTAAGTGATCCCCTGGGTGAGTTTGAGGGCTAGCTGAGGTAAAGGGCTTCTTTACAATGGTGGGTGGTGAAAGTGTTTAATTATGAAGCTTCCATAGTATTTTAAATTAATATAGATTCAGTTCAGATAAAATACAAAGCCACTATATCAGTAAATTAGCTATGAGTTGCGTTATTGTCCCAATGCAGCCCACTTTACTAACCATCATTAGTTAGGGTCCTTCAAGTCAGGAGGATCAGAAATCATCATTTGTATTTACTGAAGTTAGGCTTAACTACAGGTTCATATGATACAAAAATACAGATATCTTGGCTTTATCTTGTTCCTTGGCACTGTCCTTATGCACCCTCTGGCTGCAGAGCTGACTGGCCAGATTGAAGGCAATCAACATTTTATAGAATCGTAGAATCATAAGAGTTGGAACGTACATCTAGGATCATCTAGTCCAACCCCCTGCACAATGCAGGAAATTCACAAATACCTCCCCCCCCCACACACCCAGTGACCTTTATTCCATGCCCAGAAGATGGCAAAACACCATCAGGATCCCTAGCAAAACTGCCTGAGAAAATTGCTACCTGACCCTAAGATGGCGATTGGCCTTACCATGGGCATATAAGGGGCCACGAGAACTAAGCACCGGTGTAACCCTTCCTGCTCTCCCTGTCATGATCTGCCTAGATTTACTGAATAAGCATTGCTGGCAGATGGCCATCTTGTCTCTGCTTAAAAACCTCCAAAGGAGAAGAACATTTGCTAAGGCAAACCAGGATTTGATTATTCACAAGCTCAATCTTGGTTTCACAAACTAACCTTGGCCTCTGTGACCTATTTGTTGACTCCTTGGGGCAACTGTTTGGCTGCTGCATAAAACAGAATGCTGGACTAGAGGAACCACTGATCTGATCCAACAGAACTCTTCTTATACTTTTAACCAATTGAAAAAACTCAGTCACTTCAATTTTCCCTCCCCAGCATCCACTTCACCATTATTTTCCATGAATTCCCCTTATAGGGCTGCCAGGCTGCAGCATGAGAACTTGGGGGGGGGGGGGACAGTTGCACTGGTACCACGTCAGCATGTGACATTTTCACTGGAAGTAGGGTTCCCATCCACCCGCTTGGGGCAGGGGATCCCCCGATCTCACCCTCCCCCCTGTGCCCACTTACCTGGTTGGCAGGGGGGCGCGCTCCCTGTAGCGTCCCCTCCCTGGGTGGCGCGGTGTGCCCCTGGGTGCAGGGCATGCTCCCGCACCACGAGAGCGGGCCACACGCCACTGGGTGCGGGGTGCACTCCCGCACCGCGAGAGTGGGCAGCAGTGGCAGTGGCAGAGAGAAAGCAGGCAACGGTTGCAAGAGCATGCCGCTCTCACTGTTGCTGCTGTGGCCGCTGTGCTCTCTCACACACACTGCAGCTGCTGCCATCCCTGTGCAGCCAGCACCGGCAGGGACAAGGGGTGCAGTGGTGGCAGCGGCGACTGAGCAAGCTGCAGTGGCCACGGCCTGCTCTCTCTCTCGCTGCTGCCGCCGCCGCACCCCTTGTCCCTGCTGGCGGTGGCTGCACAGGGATGGCAGCAGCCATGGCGAGAGAGAACAGGCTGTGGCCACTGCAGCTCGCTCTCTCGCCGCCGCTGCCCCTGTGCAGCCCGCGCCGGCAGGGACAAGGGGTGCGGCAGTGGTGGCGGTGAGAGAGAGCTGCCTGCTCTCTCCGCCCTCCCCAGCACATGTGACATCATCACGCAGGGTGCCTTTGACCCTGCATGATGACGTCACTCCCGGAAGTGATGTCATCATGCACACCGGGAGCACACACGCAAAGTGTGCATGCATTCACAGCAGCAAGAGTACCAAGGAGGTAGGAGCCGGCATCCCAGTCTCCCGCTGGGAGACTTGAGGGACCTGGCAACCCTAACTGGAAGTGATGTCATGCCATGAGAAGTCAGGGCCGTACTGACCCATGGCTGAGCCCCTAGGCTTTCGGGTATTTTGGGCCTCCTCCAGCACTTCAGTCTTTCACCCCACTACAGCTGACAGCCTGGCCCTGGCAAGGTAGGTACTAGACTGCAGTACATAGCCCTATATCCATTTTAAAGATCTCCTAAAGAATTCTATTCATAACTTTTAAAATATTTTTATTGCACCAGTAGAACTCTTCAGGAAAGCACATTTTGGGGGTATAATTGTTCAATACTGTAATATTTTGAAGTGAGTATTTTTTATTATTTATTAAATATATGTATAATTTATAGATAATTGTTTTAATATGAGACAATTTGTTTCATTTCAATAAGGAAGCAGTTAATTATCTTAATATAGATCATATAAGAGAATCAATCAATTGTAATTTATGTGGGGGTATGCCACAGCAAAAAAAAATTGACGGGCCCCTAGTCCCTGCGGGGCCCCTAGGCTTCATCATAGGCAGCTTTATGAATAATACTGCCCTGTGAGGGGTGCTCTAGGATTCGCCAAAACTCTATGATTAAATCACTGAGGCTTTGGCAGATCCTAGGGTGATGCTCCCATGCCATGATATCACTTTCAGTTGTTGCTGGAAGTGACATAGCATGCCAGTGCAATGTTGGCACACCCCATTTCCCCCAATTTTTCTCCCAACAGTGAATAATGAATGGGACTGCCAAGAAGTCTCCTGCCATAGCAGGAGACGCAGCATCCTTACTCCTTTACCTTATTGGCCATAGAATCAGACTGGCCTGCAGTGGGTCCCCAACATGGAGATATCAGCCTGTGTCCTACTACCAAGCTCCAGCCACAAGAGAATAATAATAATATTTGACTTATATACTGTGAGGTGGGTGGGGCTGAGAGAGCTCCGAGAACCTGTGATTGACCCAAGGTCACCCAGTTGGCTTGAAATGGAGGAGTGGGGAATCAAACCTGGATCTCCAGATTAGAGTCCTACCGGTCTTAACCACTACACCAAACTGTGTGTGTGGTGGTGGTGGACCAAAAAGGAGTCTGCTCGCCATAGGCCATTGTGGACCTTTTCCACATGGGTTATTTTCTGTGGATTCGATGCATCATGGTACATGATTTATGTACCCCCTCATTTATATAATCCACAACATTTATCTGTTCTTTCCCAAACATGCTTAGCTTTTGAAAAGATTGCAGCAAAGCTTGGATGGCTACCATGTGGATAGGAAAGTTTGGATTTTCCAGTCCTGCCCACACAGCAGCCATTTTCTCTGCCCCTCTCCCCTCCGAAGCCATTTTCCTATCTGCTACACAGGTGTTTTTATCTAATTGGCAACTGAATATCATTATATTGTTATAATGTCACTGCTATTTGGACTAAATACAGACTAAATATGAATACAAAGGTCTTTCCTATATTGGAAGCCTTTATTATGATTCTGTAAAAGAATTGTGATACAACTAAAAGTGATCCTATTGATGCCTGGAAATCATTTAAGGCAGCATTCAAATAGAAGTGATATATTATTTAAATAATAACTATGTGTAATGAGTAGTGATGTTAACTGGGACTTAGGGATGTCCTCTGCTTGACGAGAAGAGTTCAAGGGGGCAGCTGTCACGCCTTATCTGTAAGTGATGTTCCATCTGCTGTTACTGTAAGATCTCTAAGAACAATGCTGAAAAGAAATCCAGGAAGACCAGTTTATTCAAATCACTTTGAAGCTGAAGCTGATAGAACTTGTAAGTGTAGTTGTGGGGCAGACCAAGATGTTGCGGCTAGATTTCTATTTTGTAGCGCAGCGTACATGGCTGTCCCTTCCCTCATCTTATACTCACATAAATAGGTGAGATAGGTTAGGTTGAGAGAGAATAAGAGGCCCAAGATCACCTCATGAATTTCATGGCAGAGTAGGGATTTGAAACAGCATCTCCTAAACCCTAGCCTGGCACACAACGGTATGCTGGTTCTCCAGAAAGGCCATTTCCGTTACCATTTCCCTACCATTGGGGAATGGGTTGTTGGTTTGAGAGGTGAGAAAGGTGGCACTACTCAAGGTGGAAATCCAGATCATCCTTAACAGTATCTATACCAGAGATTATAGAACAAATCTCCAACATGTCACCTTTTTTTTGTACGGCTGGAGTTCTAAAATACACTTATACTAGTAGACTACTGTGCTGTATACACCAGGAACCACCATGTTATAAACATAACAGGCCAAATTCTCTTAATAAATAGGCAGTATGGCTGATTTACAATAATTTCACCCTTCTGCTTTACACTGTACACGATTACAGTCGCCTGTCGGAGTTGTTCCATTAATCTCAAGGAAACCAATATTCAAAATCTGGGAACAATTCAAAGACAGGGTGTAATCAGTATGTCATATCATCATGGTCTCTAATTCACTTCTTAAGTAGGAAAAATCATATGATAAAAAGAAAGCAGAACCAAATGATGAGTTTCAGAAATATTAATGAAACTTGGCAGGCTTGAGCCATATATAAGTCAAGATGGGTAGCCGTGTTAGTCTGTCTGTAGCAGTGGAAAAAGAGCAAGAGTCCAATAGAATATAAGACTAACACAATGAGTGGTAGGGTATGAGCTTTCGTGAGCCACAACTCACTTCTTCAGATACCCTGATACAGTATCTGAAGAAATGAGCTGTAGTTCACAAAAGCTCATACCCTACCACTCAATTTGTTAGTCTTATAGGTGCTATTGGACTCTTGTTCTTTCCCCTGCTTCAGGGGTCATTTTGTAGAAAAAGAGCTAGAGGAACTCATTAGCATAACTCATTAGCATATGCCACACCCCTTGCCATCACCAGAAGTGTGTCGTTAGCGCAACTGATTTGCATATGCCACACCCCCTGACATCACCTATCCTGGCTGAAATGGTCAGGATCAGGCTGCTACTGAGTGGGAGAGTGATCCACCACCCGTCAGAGGCCTGATCTGGGCTGTTTCGGCCCCAATCCAGGCTGAAACTGGCCCAAAATGGCCAAGAGTCAGGTGGGCAGGGCCACCTGACAAGTGACCTCTTTGGGGAACTGCCGGAACTGCGTTCCTGCGCGTTCCCCCTCGAAATGAGCCCTGCCCTGCTTCATCTATAAGTGGTAGGGATCTTTTTGCTTAAACTAATTCTCATTTTACAACAGAGAAGTGACATGAAACTCTACATATCACACTTGTGAGATCAGATCGGGATCCATTTAATTTACCATTTTGTTTCCATAAGGGCCATCCACTGTTGGAAGCTTATAGAGAGGGCATGAAGATGATGGTCAGGTACAGAGATACACTGCCTCTGAGCGTGGAGTTTCTATTTACCCTTCATACAAAAGACATCTTGCTTTAGTGGTCATTATCGCATTTTGCGGAATTAGTTGTGTTAATTATGCATAAGGACAAAAGAAGGGCCTTGCTAGTGTAAGTCTATTTAGTCCAGCATCCTGATTCCATAGTAATATCTGAGAAGGCCCACAAGAAAGCCTCCCTTGTTCCCCTCCCCCAGCAACTGACATTCAGAAGAATACTACCTCCAGGTATGGAGGTCCCATTTCGGCAGCATTAAGATTAAGAAAGCCAGTGTTGTGGAGTGATTAGACTGTTAGACTAGAATCTGGGATACTCAGGTTCAAATCCCCACTCTGCCATGGAAGTTTGCTGGGTGACCTTGGGCCAGTCATTTTCAGTCTAATCTACCTCACAGGAGTCATGTGAGGATAAAAAGAAGAGAATGATGGTGGGGAAAGCAGGGTATAAATATCGTTAACAAAACGTATTATTTACTTCATTTATATCCTGCCTTTCTCCTCAAAGCAGCTCCTCCATTTTATCCTCACAACCACCCTGTGAAGCAGGTTAGATTGAAAGTATGTGAGTGGCCCAAGGTCACCCAGCTAACTTCCACGATAGAGCAGGGGTTCGAATGTGAGTCTCCATAGTCCAGCACACTAATGACTACAGCACATTGGCTGATCTATGTAATTAATAGCTATTGATGGAGCTATCTTCCATCAATTTGATTCAAGCCCACTAACCCTGTGGCCACCACAACATTTCAAAGCAGAAAATGAAATAAATATGCTCTGTGCATTGAAGTGTTTTGTCTGTCCTAAATCTACTGCCCATAAACTTCTATGGGTGTCCCTAAACTCTAACATTTGGGTAGAAGGAAAAAAGTTCTCTTTACCTACTTTTACCACACCTGAGTAATTTTATTCTATCAAATTTCCCTAAACTTTTCTCTAAACTGACCCCCCCCCCAATTCCTTAGCCTTTCCTTACAGGGAAGGTGTTCCAGCATCTTAATGTTAGTTGCCCTTGTTTGCACCTTTTTTCATTTCCACTCAAATTGTTATTTTTATATATTTTTTAAAAAATCCTACCTGTACTGAGACAGAGGCTCTGGAATTCTGGCTTCCCTTCTCTGTTGATCAATTGATCCATCTTTCTTATCTTACTTGGCCACATGATCACCGTTGGCTTTATTGCAAGCCCTGGTCTCCAGCATGTTACCAATTTTGTTCTGTCCTAAAAACAGAACCTGGACTAAGAGCTCCAGAAATGAAGCTATAAACTAAGAAGCACAGTAATCCCATGCAACAAAAAACTTTTAAAAAACAAAACAAGCAAACAAGCCCAGAGGAGACCTTTTCCTGAATCTTCTAGGGGTCCAGTCCAGTGCTCCTTGTGGTTTTAAAAACAGAATAAACTGACAATATGCTGCCCTTTTATGACAACTCCAAATTACTAACTGCTCTGCAGCAAAAGTGAGCTACTGGTAGCTCAAGAACTATCTGTTTGAGACCTCTAATCTAAGCTATTTAAACACATGAAAATCACAATAGTGGATTGTACAGAATTCCTGCATGACTCTGCAAAATATAAAATATTAATTTGAAAGGGAGAACTAAACCACAGGTAAGCCAATGTGTTGGAACGGTTAGAGTGTTGGAAACTCTGGGAAGACCCAAGTTCAAGTCACCACACTGCTTTGGTACTTGCTGGGTGACCTCAAGCCAATTGTTTCTTCCTTAGTTTACTGAACCTCGCAGTTGTTGAAAGGATGAAATAGGCAGGGCAGAGCCATCCTAGCTCAGCACCTTGGAAGAAGGCTCAAAATGGCACATGTGACTCATTATATGAAACCTGTAAAGTTCATTAAACTGAGGAAAAATGGTTGGCTTGGAGTTTAAAATATACCAGATAATACAAAAATGTCATCTTAAAATAGAGGTATACTCAGCTATTATGTGTATTGCCTGAGTCCAGTGCTCCTTGTGGTTTTAAAAACAGAATAAACTGACAATTTGCTGCCCTTTTATGACAACCCCAAATTACATACAAGAACAATTGCACTGGTTTGAAATAGTTCATATGGAGAAAACACAAGCAGAGTTCCCTGGTATGTGAGCCTGACTTTAATGGGGAAGAGCTCAAATCATGAATAACCTGTGGCATTTTCTAAATTCACTGCTGTTAATTAAAAAAAACCCTGTCCAGTGGCATCCGTTTTAAAAGAGAAGGCTTTAAAAGCATTAGTTTGGGGTGGAATGGACATATTCCTCAAGACATCACGTTGAGTATTTTGTTGTTTCCTTGGCTTTGTCCGCGCCTGCCAAGAGCATTTCCTTTGCAAGCAGCAGAACTTTCTGAAGATTCTTTGGCATGATCTCAGGCTTCAGGAATGTCGAAATCAGCCAGCAAAAACTCTCTTCACAAGAGGAGTTCCCTGAGGGGAGCATGATGCCATGTGGAACTGTATTTTTTTAAGCAGCTGGACACTTTTTGGACTTGCCTATTGATACAAAGCACGACAAGTTAGATCCAAACAGTCTGCGTTGCCCTTTAAATTATTATTTCAGAAAGGGAAGGAAAAGCTTATTGCACCATGGAGTTGTCTACTTGCTGACTCCAGAGCTAGGATCACATGATTCACATTTATACACACCCCCTTTCCCTCAATTCTGCAGTAAAAAACCTAACTTCTTCATTAAGAATGCATTATGCAAAGAAATCAACATTGTTTTTTATTTAGCTTGTTACTTTACAAAACCTGGAGTTTTGTATTGTCAAGTTATTGTCAAGGTTAGATTCTACAAGTGGAACTTAAGACTGTGTCTACATCATCTCTGCCTCTCTCAAGCCTTTCTCGGATGAGGAGAGCAAACTCCCCTCTGTCTTGGTAAAGAATCCTGCTCTTGAAATATCGGTGTCCACATGTGCAAAAAACAGGGTTGCTGTGAGGATAAAACAGAGGGGAGAATGTTATCATTATGGAGAAAAGCGGGGTACAGATGAAGTAAGTAAGCATGCAATAAATAAATAAATAAATGCAATTGCAGAAGGGCTATTTAATCTTGTAGGGAGGATGGGAGAAAAAAGTTAGATACACTTGTCCCCAGTGGTTCCTCCCTCATTATCAGAACAGCCACTTAAAAACAAAAGCTAGATTAAAAAAAAACAGAAGAAAAACCACACAGAGAGCCTGCGGTGGCAAAAGACCAGCTGGTTTGGTTCAGGAGAAGGTAGCCTCATATGTTTTAAAATCCACTGGGTAGTCTTGATGAAGTCTGCCTCCCCTATCTGACAGAACTTTTAGGGGAATGAGATGATCAGATGATCCCTTATCAGTTATCCTAAGTTCCTGCAAAGAAAGGTGGGTTACAGGTTAGTGAATACGTTTTGGAACATCCGTTTACCAATGAACCAAAGCACTTTTTTTTTCAAAATCTGTACTTCTTCAAATAAATATAAATGTTCAAAATGTACATAGGGCATTCTGTAATCACGCTTTATACAGATTACTGCTAGGAACAAACTTGGGGGGGTCAGCTACAAGTGGGTGGGGGAGGTACTAGCTTATGATTTATTTCCCAATCAAGTCCCAAATTCTTCTCCCTATAAATATTTAAAAATATTTGGGTCTAACACCACAGTTGGGATTGAACTCAGCTGCTGACTAATCCCGAGTAGTTACACTGGATGACACAAGGTCAAAGCACTGTGCAAATATTTACTAATCAATGAGGTGCTGCAGTGTCATGCTAAAGCATGGAATGAGGCTCAAGACAGCAACTTGTGCAGGGGAATGAGAAGAATATTAGTTTTTCTGAAAATGTTAGAAGCACTGCCTACTGGAGAAACCATCTCCTTGAGCAATGAAGGAGGTAGGGAATTTGCTTGGCCTTCCAGAGATATCTAGCTAAAATTGCCATACTGCCACACAAAGGCATGCCACTTCCCAACCATCTGAGCACAGAAAACACAGTTTTTCTGCCTTTTCTCTGTTCTGGTAGTTCCTTCCAGCCCCCTGATAAGACCATTCCCAGGATTGCTGGACCCACATAGAGGAATAACTATGAGAGTCAGGGAGCTGGAATGAGAAGGGACGAGAAGATGGAGTTGACCTCAAGCAGTTGTGCTGATGGAAAATGAGAGGCAGTTTTGCTCCCTTGTTCTTCCTCGCTGCAGCTCCACCCATCCCTCCCCTGCCACGGTTATTCTTCTGGTTGGCCCTAGAACCACGGGAATGATCTTCTTTCCAAGGCTTAGAGGGGCAGTGAACATTTTATCCTCACAACAAGACTCTGTGCTAGAATAGGCTAAGAGTGATAGGTCCAAGATCACAACCAGTTTCATGTCTGAGAGTGGATATGAACCTAGGTATTGCCACTCAAATAGCATTGCCAGCTCTGGGTTGGGATATTGCTGGAGATTTGGGGTTTGGAAGCAGGAGATGGTAGGGTTTGAGGAAGAGAGGGGCCTAAACAGTAGAGTCTACTCTCCAAAGCAGCCATTTTCTCCAGGGGATGTGTTCTCTGCTGTCTGGACCTACAACTATGGGAATGATCTTCTTTCCAAGGCTTAGAGGGGCTGCCAGAATGCAGAGGAATACAGGAATAATTCTTGAAGATCTCCCAGATCCCACCTGGAGATTGGCAACCCTATATTTAACTAAGGATACCAACTAGGGTTACTGGCAACTAGTGAGACATTGGGAGGGGGGGTAGGAACATGAGGGGACAGCTGTTGGCAATGGTATGATGTCACTCCCTGGAAGTGATGTTATACCTCTTGAGGAACTGCTGGAAACTCTATGGTATTACCATTGAGTTTCCAAAGGTTCGAAAGGTGTGCCATCACTTCTGGGTTTCCCCTCAGAAATAATGTGACACTGTCAGCCATTGAAATAAAATTTCTACTGTTCCAAACAGCATCATAAAATAGAAGGGAGATTTGGTGGCTGTACCTGGGGAGGGCAGGTACCTAGGAGAGATCTCAGGATGTTGGTATACCTCTGATGATGCCATTTGCTCCAGGGGAACCCATCTATAGTATGGAGAGCAGACATAGTTTCAAAGCTTCAGGTCTCACTTGGAAGTTAGTAACCCAGCACTCAACACTAACCACTAGACAATATTGAGTTTGGTTATTTTTTCAAAGGTCTTAAGAAAAACAGTGTGGGGATCTGTTACAGACAATCTGATCTGAAACTGCAACACATGACTTCTTTTGTTCCTACAGCCTAAATGAGCCTATATAATATCCAAACCACTCCTCCTATCCTTTGGGACTACGGGAAGGATTTAATCAGCCCCAGTTAAAATGACCTTTCATTTCTCTCACAGACATGGATTGTTGTAAGCATCTATCCAAATGCCAAAGAAATGCTAGAATCTTAGGTCTAGATTTCACTAAGGTGGTAAACCTGTTTCTGTACTACTGTACTACTTCAGACTGCAGGTGGGGAGCTGGAGAAGATTAGGCTTAACTTCTGAAATCAGTTTTCTACATTCAGATTTTTTACAACGAATGAGCAACATTCGATCATGTGAGCCGCTGCTGAGGCGGTAGAGTCCAAACCCAAGCTCAGTAACTATGTGGATTTGTCAGTAAATGGAAAACAAAATGAAAGTAAACTAATAGATTTTATTGGATCAGCCAGAAATAGTTAAAAAACAAACCCTGATGACTAATAGTTCAATCCTAAACCTTCTAAGGCCTTAAATTTAGAAGGGTATAATTTTGCTTAGGGTTACACGGTAAATTAGGATTCGGAAAGGGAAGTTGTATATTGTAGAATAGACATTTTTCTGATTTCTTCTTGCCCTCCAGCAAATTAAGACCACGAGTTATGCAATTTGTCTTGACAGATTGGACACACGAAGCTGTATCGTACTGTCTCGTCTCCTGTGACTGGTAGTTCTCCAGGGTCTCGGGATCATGCTTGGGATTAAACCTGGGACCTTCTGCATGGAAAGTAGACTCTATGAAATCCTTTCAGATGTTAATCATTTGCTTGTTTCCCCTATAATTGGGGTTACAACCCTCCAGGTGGGACATGGAGTTCTCCTGGAATTACAGAGGTCAGACTGCAGCAGTCAGTTTCCTGGTGGAAAATGCAGCTTCATTAGGTAGACCCAATAGCATTACAATAGCATCCCCAGTGAACTCCCTCTAGAGTTGCGAGGTCCCTATACCCTCGCAGTGGTAGGGAACCTGGCACTTACCTTGTGCTTCATTGGAGTCTTCTTTTCATGTGTGCAAGAAGTCTTCTTTTCATGTGTGCAAGAAGCATGCAGGCATCTCCATGCTTGTGCGATAACGTAACTACCAGGAAGTGATGTCATCATCCTGACCATGGGCCAGCTCCTGCGCTTTGCATGGGGCAAAGTCAACCTGCTTGGGGCTTAAATTTGCTGTAACAAAGAGTGGGAGTACACCCACAGCCAGCACAGTATCACTTTGGGAAGTGTCATTGTTGTGTCCCACTGGGAGTGTGCCTGGTGCGCGCTTTTCCAGGTTGCCTCCTGGTGGCGGGCGATAGCTGGAGGGCAATAGGGCAAACCCCTGGGAGACTGCCCGCCTCTGATGGGCAACTGGGAAGCCTAACTCCCTCCCTTCTCAAACCTTCTCAAACTCCATCATCCCTAGGCTCTGTCTCCAAATCTTCAGGAATTTTCCATGCTGGAGCTGGCAACCATACCAGTAAGCATAATGACTACTTGCCACATTCCACACTTTTGAGGGGAGGCGGGGATATTGAAGTTGCTTCCTCACGTAGCTGCTGCCACAACTGCACATGACATTATCTCACCTTCGGAGTTTTCCCCAGGTCTACTGCAAGGGTTCTTAGACCTTCTTTGACACAATCTTTCTAGAAAGATCACTCTCAAAGCAGGTTTGAAGGGGAAGGAGTGGATTTCCGCATCTTCCCACTCATATCTGGCACCACTTCCTCTCCATTTCCTCTCACAGCTGTCATTCCCCACCACCACTATTGGAGCAATGGGGGAAAGCAGAGGTTCCTGTCCAGAGGCTACATTGCCACTACAAATGACTTTACATTTGCCAGGGCAATAAGCGCAAAACAGGGAATTGTCCCCACATGGAAGCATCCTAATACAAAGCCCACTTGACCAAAGCAAGGACCATAGAAGTTTCAGTCTGAGCTAACAGAGCTAAGCACCATGAATTTGTTTAAAACTTTTAACATCTAAGTTAACTCCGTCTCTTGCCATATCTCATAACAACAGATTCTGTAAATGTAGCCCAAAGTGTACGTATAGTATAACTTATGGGTAAGCAGTGTGTTCCAAAACTATGACAAGAAAAGTTGCATAGATTCACTCTTTCCTTTGCTGTCATTTTAACTGGCATTTTGTGAAAGATTCTTTTGTATGTAAATATCAAACTAATCAGAACATAGTTGGATCACAAGCGCCAGAACGAGACACTTCAAGATCACAGACTTCATACATGCTACAAGTTTCACAAGTGATGGCTGACACAAAACAGTGGTTAAATGGTTGGGCTGAGAATCAGCTCTGCTGGTTCGAATCCCACTACTGCCATGAGCTCAGCAGGTGGCTTTGGGTAAGTCACTCTTCTCAGCCTCAGCTCCCAGCTGTACTGTAGGGATAATAATGACACTGACTTTGTTCACCACTATGAGAGGGGCACTAATCTGTCCAGAAGGTCAGTACATAAGCACAGTTATTATTATTATCTCCAGGAAAGGCTTTTTAAAAATTCAGCTCCACATAGACCAAGATCTGCATAACACTGCAAGTGTTAAATGTTTCCCATGTGTGCAAGACAGCTGTTGCTCTTCGTCTGCTGTCTTGCACAAGCCCTTTAGTTGTACCAGCAAAACAAATGAACAAATAAAAAGAAAAAATAAAAGAAAATCTTACAAGAGCATTAGAACAAAGGTGTAGAGACCTCATCTCTTGGCAGGTTATAGTTACGCATGAAAAGAAAAGACTGCGTGTGAAAAATACATTATTATCTATTAAACATACATGGCAAAAAAGAAAGAATTCTAGTACAATTATTACTAGACAACAACTTTGTGGTAACCTGAAAATGCTGTAATACCTTTAGGAACTGCCAGAAGGCTCCACCTGATACCTAATAGGGTCGCAGAAGATCTGTTCCAAGATCTAGGCCAGGGGACTTGCAGGCCAAGAAGCCCTGGGCTGAAATCATCCCTCAGTCATGAAATAGGCAAAATACTTGGCAGAGCTTTGGCCTTTTAAGCATAACAGTCATTTAGCCAGTCTTCTGATCTGCAATAAAGGAACAGTAATACTAATCTATCAGACAGGGCATGATTACAGAGTTGATATATGTGAGCCGCTCTCAACACCCTAAAGAACAATATGAATGTGAAGTACAATTATTATTAATTCAAGATGTGGTCTTGACTCATTAAGAAAGCTTCTATGAGCAGATAAAGACACAGAGAGAAGTGTTAGCCCAAGGTTTTGTGTTTTTACATGGGTTAAAGGAAAAGTATGGTTAACCAGGCCCAAACCTTCAGGATGAAGCACGTAGCATTCTGTGTTTCAAAACCTAGACTTAATTCGTACTTTGGAGTCATTTAAATTAAACTTTTAGAATTAAAACCATTGGTTCCTCTTGGAAAATGAGGGCATCCAGTTATATTAGGAGCCTAGACTAACACTGTAAGGCTTTCACTGAGGAGCTTTGAAGCAAGCAAAGCCTTCACAGTGCCTTTTGGGCCAGTTTTGCAAGTCACAAGTAGTTTAGCAAGATCCAACACAGCTGCTGCATTCCAGGTTTTCAGCACTTGAGATAGGGCAGAGTAATACAACTTCAGCACAAAGTCTGGCCAACGTGTAAGATTAGCCAAACACAAAGCAAAAGGCCTTTTGTGACGCTAGATTTGACTGTGGATACAAATGGACTTTTTAAGTTCAAAAGAAGCAGAGCGACACATACGATTACAGTTCTGTTTTCTTTCCATGCTTGTTTTAAAAAGGAAGATAAGTCTAGCATGCTTTTCCCAGGGTCCTTCACAGAGCACAGTGGGATGGCCACCACTTCACTTTGCAGACTGGGGCACAGCACAAATGAACAGCAGTAATTTTAATTCCCACTGAAGGGTCATTGAAAACCTCACACAAGTATGTCACTGCTTTAATTCATGTGGGAACAAAAGCTGCTGTTTGAAAAGGTAGCTACAAACACCCTCTTAGTTACTCCTGGCTCACCGACCTGATGACTCCTGATCCAATCCCAGGCCAAAGAGACTTAACTCTTTCTTGCCTCTCTCTAACCAATCATCCTTACCAGTAACACTGAACCATATAGTTAGTCCATAACCAATGGCAGCTTCTTCCCAGGGTTAGGCACAGATGTCTCGCCAACGCTCTTTCCATAGATCTTTCATTCATAGACCTTCGTGAATGAGCTTCTCTGGGACCTCTTCTACTAGTGAAACTGGTCTGAAACGTCTCCGTTTTAGAGAACTCTTTTCGTATCGGCTTGCTTGCTGAACCTCTGCTACTGAACACCGAGTTGTTACTAAGGTTTCTGGAAAGAATTCTCTGAATTCCACAATTAATGAACTTTTTTCTTCCTGAACTCTGTGTGCACCTGAGTGTACTCACTGCTCCCAGACAGTTGTGTATTTAGCAAACAATCAGCATCCTCTTTCAGGGAATCTTGCCTGCTATTTTTGATCTTCTGTGCCCTCAGAACTTAGTTTCCTAGGAGACAGTTGGAAAACCACTGCTTCCTATACAAAGACATACACTCTGCCACTAAGCTGTGGCCGTTCTCCATGCTGTTCCTGAGCAGCAGAGCACTCAGTTTGGAGGGGCACCAGCAAGGTTTGTTGCTCTGGCAAACTTCTGCCCCATGAAATCACATTGTGCAGCAGTAAACCTGCCCCTGACCAGTATTAGAATTCCTTCCTGTAGGCTTGAGGCAGCCTGCTTATTAACCAGAGGGCAGGTCTGTAATTGCTTGTTACAGCATACCCAGTCAGCTGACTGTTCTGCTTGTATATTGTACTTTTCCTTCCTGCTTTGCAACTGCTTACTTAAGGCAGGGCCTGGTTCCTGGGTCATCTTATGTTCAGGACAATACAGTAAAACTAAGAGCTCTCATAGGCAATGTTCTACTTCTGCAAGGCGTGGCCTGTACCCCACAGAGAACCTGGGGCAAGGGAGATTGGACTCAGGGAATGTAATGGCATGTATTCTTTAGTCCTGGTCTCTCCCCTCACCCCCGCCTCCACCAGCCTAACTTCTAGCACATACAGATAACTGTGTTCTGCTCTACATCCTGAGGGAAACATGCATACAGTTCTCCCTCCCCCCTCCATGCTATGAGGGGAAGCAGAGGGCACATCTGAAAGTCCACTATTTTCCTAAACATTTTGGAAGTCCCTCCCCTTATAAAAGAACCTGTTCAAACCTCCCCACAGGGATTTTGGGGCATCCTCTCAGTCTACCCACAGCACTTTACCAATATAAAGGGTTCCTTAGGATGTACTGACAGACGTGTCTATTTAATTTTTTTTAAAAAAAGAAAACAGCGACATAAAACTGACTACAATACACAAAAGCCATTTTTTCCTGCCATAATCTGAAGCATTGCGTTCCAGATCTAGAGCCATACCAAGCTGTCTACAGCTTCAGTAAATGTAGCGGTTTTGTTTATGCACCTCATGTTCGTTGCAGTGACGATCAAAATTTTCTTCATAGGAATGTAATTTCTCAACAGCACACAAACATTACACTTAAAGTCCCTGGATGGAATCTCTCATAGTTCCCGCTGGGCTTTCCCTCAGTGTGGCTGCATTTGCAAGTTGTCAGATATGTGAGGAATACCTAGTAATTCCTGGCTGCACACCAAGTATGCTTTTGAGCACCAGAGCAATAAACAACTTACTTGAGTATGGTCTTCGAAGTGAATGAAAATAATCTAGTTACGTGGCTTGGTAACTGCCATCTTTGTTATTCTTTATAAAATGTACCCCAGTACAGTGCCTTTCATACTTTCAGGAAAGGTATTAAAGACTGTCCTTCCGAAACGTCATGCTGCATAACAGCATTATTTACATACCTCAAAAATGTGTAAGAAATGCAAACTTTTTGCAAGAAAATAGGATGCTACTACACTGATTGTTTTGAAACTGCATTGCAAGGCAGCGGAAAACGTCTACTGTGCTTAGGCTGTTTCATCTCTTAATTCTGAGGTGTAAAAGGCCTCTTTTGAATGCTGTGCATTGCAATGTAAAAATCATTTTAAAAGCTATTGGTACTAAAATATGTTAGCAACATAGGCCATGATCCGACCACCAAACACTAGGAGATTCAGCAAAAAAAAAAAAGCTGTATACCCAACCAAATGTTTAATATGAAACACTATCCTACAGTATGACTCACAAGTCACAACAAACACCTATCAATGAATAAAGGCCTGAGAGAAAACATAAAGAAGCATAAAGCTAATTAAGGTAAAAAAAATTTGGAGTAATTTTTGTCCTTATGTATATTTTAGGGGGAAAGGAGGTTTAAAGGTTTTTGTAGCATCTCAGAAATCAGGTTAACAGGGATGCTGAGAGTACAAGAGGACATATATGAAGAAAGTATTCAGATGTAAAGTAGTATTATTCAGGGTATCTTTATCAAGAAATGGGAAACGAAACAGCATTCCTAATTATGGAGCTGTAGAAACACTCCATTGCTTGAGGTATTAAGCTATTACACTCACTGAAGAGGTCAAACTTGATAAAGATTGCACAATCTATGACCAACCAATCTAAGTGCAATTCACTAGCCTTTCATGTAGTTTACCAAGAGTTTGATCAGCCTCCTGCCAGACAGGGGGAGCTGTCAAGTCACAATATGAAGGTATTCAAACTTGGTACATTGCACAGGCCTGCAAAAGTGGCAGATTATTAGCACTGTTGAAATGCAAGACTTGTAGACTTAGGGTGTTAGCTACAATTTTAATTAGAATGCATACTTTTTAATATTTAAAAAATGCTGAATTACGCTTAGGTAGATCTCAATTCTTACTCTTTAAGTGTTCAGAAACCTAAATTATAAAAATTATTTGTGAAGTCAGACACTACCCAGTACTAATCTGTAGAAACTACAACCACAAGCCACTGAGCTTCCTTGAGAAATAATGGGAACTGAACTCATTCTTTGATGGCATTTCTGCCAACTAGCTGTAATCACAGCATACTAACATTAATTTCAGTACTAAAAGTCAGTCTATGCTTGGTTAAGCTACAGAGCATATGATAGCAGCTCTGCATTCTAGCTGTTATTTATAGAAGTTACCCTGGACAGCACAGATGCGGCCATTAATTTTAAAAGGCTTTTAAAAATGCATTACACAAAAATGCATTTTTAGAAGTTTAAAAAACATTAAATGCAGGACTGATGTTTGCAAGATGCCACCTAAAATGCCCAAATCTGAAAATGCTAGAACCAGATTCTGAATCAGGCAACAAAAAGGAGTCCAACATAGTGAGCAAACAGCACTTGGGCCTAGTTCTCAGATCCCAAGACTGAATTATCCTCTTTACAAAACCAAGTTTCCTGCACTGCTTCCTGTGTCCTTCCTTCTGTGTCCCCTGCCCCCTCACTTTTCCTGTTAAGTATTTTTTTTTTGGTATGAAACTCAATCATGAATCTGTAGTCTAGTGTTAAAAAACACAAGATTAACCTCATCTGCTGCTTGTTAGAGGCTTCTTCAAATGAGACAAAATATATGGGGAAACACTGCAGTTTAAGAAATAGAATTGTAGTCACATGTAATCAACTTGTGCATTCAGGGTTGCCAACCTCCAGGGACGATTGGAGACCTCCCAGAATTATAATTGGTTTCCACCGAAGAGATCACTTCCTCTAGAGAAAGGCTGCTTTGGAGGGTGAACTGTATGACATTGCACTCTGCTGAGGTCCCTCCCCTTTCCAACCCCCCTCCTTCCAGAGGCTTCAAACCTAATATCCAGGAATTTCTCAACCCAGTTGGCAACCCTAGTTGCAGGCTTCAAACCCAATATCCAGGAATTTCTCAACCCAGTTGGCAACCCTAGTTGCATGCCATTACCCCCATGAACGTTTCCCCAACAGGAATTACTGTGATTGAAGCTGCCTTAGAAAGTGGATTCCAAGAAAAAGCAGACAAACTGCATCTTGTACAGCACATGGTCTTCAGGCCTGCTTATAAAAAACAGAAATGTAACTGAAGCAGGAGTGTGGAAGGGAATGTGAATTACTAAGCGCAACAGCAGCCAGTACCAGGCTGTGAGAAAAAACTGGCATTCATAGCTCCATGGCTTGGGTAACTGTTCTCTGAAGATGAATGTTGAATGCCATGGCAAGTACTTAAGCCTCCTTAAACTATAAAGGTTGTATTGAGTCAGGGACTACTTATGATCCAGCTTCACTATTTCTTTCTAATCAGAATATAAGCCAATGTTAATTTCCTTTATATTAATATCCAGGGCTTTTGTAGATTAAAGTTTTTAAAAATCCCCCCCCCGCCACCATTGGTGTATACAGGACTGTATGCAGCTTGCAAGAGTACTTTGGAACATTCTGGAACATTGTTTATTGGTTTTGGCAGCCTCCCAGCTATTTCTGCAGGAATGGAGCAATTCTGCAGTTCAAAACCAGGTTAATCTGTAGCTAAGACACCATTCTGATAGGGGAAAGCTAATAAAAGAAGCACCACCTTGCAGACATGGCTTTAATAGCTTGGGATTTTTTCCTCAAAAGTTTTATTGGGAGAACTACAAAACATTTACAGTACAAAGTTTACAGTCTCACACTCCAAATTTGTAGTGAACTGACTCTCCAAAATATATATTACAACTCAAGTTGACTTATCCTCTAGTTACATTCAAAACATACTTCTGTTAAAGTAGTCCAAAGAGTACATAGTGCTGAACCTGTACCTATGTACATACAAAAAAATTAAGGTACTGCTCATTCATCCACCCTCCAGGAAAGTTTTGGAGAACTCCTTTCTACACAAGAAAAAAATACATATTTTGGAATTTAATTATAGATATGATCATGTACTCAAAAGTTTCAGATCCAAAAGGTGGCCTCCTTACTTATATAAAATGAGTGGTACAATTTTTGTAGTTAAAAACCCATCCCTACATTCAAATTCTCAAGCATTAAGAAAAATACTTATTTGGTTGAGGAAGATTTAAGGCAAGCATGGACCCTTATGAAGGCACTGTGAGACATAATACTGGGACCCCCCCCCCTTATTGCTACATACTTTGAGACTATCACAGTGTGATTGGTGAAGTTAGGCAACTTGAATACTTTTTGGTTAATTTTAAGAGTTTGAATTAGGTTTGCCACTTTAAATTCTGATTGCAAAGTAGTTTTTTCTTTTTTTTAGCTTGGACGGGTTACAAACCATTGTACATTCTAAAACCCATTGAAGTTTCTCAAACTACTTCCACAGCATTGAGTCAGATTTCTATTAAAAAAGCCAATGCAATCTTTCAAATTTACGTAAACAAGGAAAGAAATTAATGAAATAAATATTACATACAATCTCTTAAATTAAGAATTTTACTCATTTACAATAAAATAACCAAGTGAAGTTACAAAAAGGCATATATTACTGTGAAAAGAACACACTCCACATTTTGCCGATTAATAATGGCAATCATAATTTAAACATAATAAAAGAATATATATCTATTGCTTTTCATCATACCCGATAAATACAGTATGAACAAATTACCAATGTATACTTTTCACAAGATAATAAATAAGTTAAATAGTTTCATATTTGAGTTGTGCAGTGACTTGCGCAATCAACTCAGACAGCTAAAAAAAATTAAAAAATCAGCAGTTATTCGCCAACAATTACAAACTAAACTCAGTTGAATGCTTCCAAATAAAGCAACAAAAATTGTTCTAAGCCAAACATCCACTAAGTGGTGGCAATGGAACCAATATTAAACTTTGGAATGGAAGTTTTAGCATGTTATAATATATATAGGCATATAAAAAACTAGAGTGTTGTTATCAAGGCATATTCTTGGCAGGATGTTGGATTTTTCTTTTAAAAGCTTATACATTTAGTATATTTACTTTAAATTTGATTGAAAGGCAACCCCCCCCCCACCACACACTCCTTAAATTATTTTTGTTATATATAAATCTGGAGGAACCTGGAATGAAGAGTTCATGGGCCTCCAGCTTGATTGTTGATTCCTGGGGGAGTAGGATTGGGTATATTTGTTTAATGCTCATTTCACCCTTTGTCTCCTGCCCTCCCCACATACACACTTGAAGATGGAATGGCTGCTGGTGATGTACATTAAACTAGTCTCCAAAGGGGGAGGAAAAGAAAAAAGAAAAAGAAAAAATCCTCTCCTTCCAAAGTCTTTTTTAAGATATAAAAATAAGATTGTTCTGTGATGACATCGTTTTCCTTTCACAATTTTATCTTTTGTTCATCTCAATAAAATGAAAAAAAAAGTCTCATCTTTTTCTGAATTTGCTCAGCAAAGGATTTTTTTTCTTTAAAAAGTACACACTGAAAAGGGGGGGGGGAGACTGCAACGAACGGGTCTGTGCGAGCTTGGCTAGTTTCTGGGCTGTTGCAATCTGCTCCTGTTGGAAAAGCAAGGTGAAGGAGGGAGGGGTAGCTGCCCCATTGAGGAATTACCCCCAAAAGAGAGACCTTAAAAATTAAAATAAAAAGCACACGTGGTGAGGTCCCCAAAGATCTGACAAACTGGAGAGGTTCCCCCCACCCCCCTTTCTCTTCCTCCTTAGTCGTCGGAGATGGAAAGGCGGCTGAAAATGGGCAGCCGCCTGCCCGACTCCAGGCTGGGAGACTCGGATCCGCTGAGGCTGCCAGAGCTGACGGAGCCGCTCAGGTAACTCTCTCGGTCGGAAAGCGAATCCGGCGGGCTCGGAGGGGCGTCGAAGACAGGCGACTCGGAGAGGCGGCGCAAAGGCTGGAAGCTGAAAGGCGGCGAGGCTGGCGGGCCGGGCGGGCAACAGCCCCCTCCTCCTTGCTGGTGGCAGCGGTAGAAGGCGGCGGCGTTAGGGAAGCAGCCCTGCTGGGGCGGCGGGGCGTGGATGGCCAGAGGAGCGATCAGGCTGCCCAGCTCCTGCCCCGCCGAGAAGGCAAAGGCGTTGTTGGCGCAGGATGGCGAGGCCACCAACTCCTCGCCGTAGGAGCCTGCCGAGGCGGGCGGCGGCGGCGTGCGGGACCCGCCGGGGCTCTCCAGGAGCAGCGCCGCCGCCGCCGCCTCCAGGCCTCCCTGAGCCGCAGCCACCGCCGCCACAGCCCCGCCGTGGTGGTGATGGTGCTGGTGGGCGGAGAAGCCGGAGAAGCTGAGGCTGTGGTGAAGCTTGGGCCTGTCTCCTCCTCCGCCTCGGCCGTGAGGGACGCCGAAGCCGCCGCCGCCCCCCAGCGGGTGGTCTCGGGCGGCGGGCGCGAAGGCGCGGAGGTCGCCGGTGCTGCCGGCGTGAGGCGGGTGGAGGTGGGGGTGATGGTGGTGGTGGCTGTTGCTGTGAGGCGGCTGAGGCGGCGGCGGGGGCTGCTGCGGGTTGGGCTGGTGAGGCGGCGGCGGGGGCTGAGGCGGCGGCGGGTTGGCGCTGCCGTTGGCGGGCGCTGGGCGGCGCTCGTCGGCGTTGTGGATGAAGTGGCAGCGCGGCCCGTAAGGGCAGAAGCCGATGGTGTGGAAGGTGCGGCACAGCTCCGTCTTGTACTTGGGGTGGCGCGTCAGGCTGCGCAGCTCGTGGTAGCCGTGGGCGAACTGGCACTTCTCGCCGTACTTGCAGGCCCCGCTCTCCTCGAAGGGCCGGCAGAGCTCCGTCTTGTAGCGCGTGGAGTTGATGGGCGCTCCCCCGCCGTTCCCCCCTCCGCCGCCGCCGCCGCCCTTGCCCGCCGTGGTCGCGGCCACCACCACCACTTGCTGCTGCTGGAGCTGCTGCATGAGGTGCTGGCTGCGCTCGCCATTCTCGCTGAAGGAGCGGTCTCGGAACTTGTTCTCCTTGTTGAGCAGGGCGGTAGGGCTGCTACTCCCCCCTCCTCCAGTGCCGGGCTCCTTGAGGTTACCGAAGGAAGAGGGCGACGAGGCACCGGGGAACTTGGCGTTGCCGTTAGCCAACGCCTGCAGGTTGCTGGTCGAGTGCCTCCGCAGAAAGCCCGGACCGAAGTTGGAGCTGGGAGAGGTGCCCACTGGGCTCCCCACTGCCTTCTTGTCCAGCATGCTGCTCAAGTTGCTCAGGGATTTCTCGTTCTGGGAGCCAGAAGGGGGGGAGAAGGAGCGAGGAGAGGAGAAAGAGAAAAGGGGAGGGAAAAAAAGAGGGTGCACCGTGACTGCCAAGAGCCTGGGAAGGAGGAGAGAAGCCGCCAACCTCCAGCACTCCCTTAAGACTGCACGAAGAGAATAGGCCTCTTTCTCAACGCAACCGCCATAGAGCAGCCGCTGATCCATGTGCCTGGTTGTCAAAACTCCCTCCCCTTCCAAGCTATTATCCGCAACTTAAAAAACTTTTTGAGGGGTGGTCCGGAACCCCTCCCTCTCCAGTCAGTAGCGTCTATGCTGCAAGAGTTCCGATTCAAGACAGCTGCAGCTTGTTAGCAGCTCGACACATCTGCCATTGCAGCTCTTTCTAAAACACACCCATCATAAGGCACATTGTAGTAAGAAAAAGTTTGGTGCCATCATAAAACTAGGCGCCGCTTCGATAGACGCACCCTTTGCTCCTTGCAAGCACCCCCTCCCAACATGACAAAAGCAAACGCCTCCAAAACTTCCACATAGAAATCGCTCGCCTACCCAGACAGAAAGCAGGCTCACTGCGAAAAAGTTGCGAAAAACTTTGATATTCGAATCTCGACCTGTTGCAGAACAAAGTAGATCGCGCTGCTTCTTCCTGTGTATGCTTACTCGGAATCAAGTCCTACCAAAAGTAAGTAGGCTTACGCCCAAGTAAGTGTACACATGACTGCAGCCTCAAAAGCAATTAGTATCCTCTGCAACGTCAGTTTCGTAGCAAAAGTTCCCAGAACTATTCCAAACACCTGGCTGAAAAAAAATATAAGAAACCAAGTGAAGGGCTGAAAAAAAATGTAAGCTGCCCCCTTACCTTACACAAGAAGTCGATGTCATAGAAGGCAGATAAGAGTGTTGCAGACATTTCTAGATCCTGTAATGATCGGAAATGCAGGAAGGACCGAAAGATCCCACTTTCCTCGGGAGCTTTGGATGAGCCACGACTGGACAGGAGAGGGCTGATTACTTGAAACGGGAAATGGTCTAATTGCTTTTCCAGCACGGCTGGGAAGAGCGGCTGCACAGCCAAGACGACGGCCGCAACTAACAGAGCAGCTATCTGACTGCTGGAACTCCGCGGCTAGGGTACACGCCCCATATATAAACGCACGGGCGCCCTCCCCGGCTGCGGGGTGGGACCGAGCACTGACCCTGCTGGGGTCTCCCAGCAACACAACCCGGCGGATCCCCTCCCACCGAGCCCTGCCCCCCTCACTGCTGCACCCTCTCATTGGACGCCGCCAATTTTCTTTCGGCGGCACCGAGCGCAGGAGGCGTGGCAGGACCGAGAAGTTTCAAGGGAGAGGAGCTCGCGGCGCGCTGCTCACCCCTGGCTGTACTAGGCACATGTTACGAGCTTGGTGTCTGGCATAGAAGCGGCACTGTTCCCCTACTGCAAGAGTCAATGTATGCATTCAGCGTATAGGGCTAGTTTGCAAAGGAGAATACACTTCACCATGGAAGATGACCTAAAAAGACGGCTAATTTATGCAATGAACTCCAACGTACAAAAGGCTTGCTATAATGTTTCCGCCAGATTTGTAATCCCCCCGTGTGTAAAACTCCCATCAGCTTAACCACTTTAGAAGCATAAGCGCGAGGTTGCTCAAGAATGCAGCGTGGCGGCTGCACCTGCTAAACCGCCTCAGAGCAGAGGAGGCATACAAAAAAAAAAAAAAACAGCTACGCACGATTTGCAAGCATGGCTGTAGTCCTAGAAACGTTTACCTAGGAGGGAGCACATCCTACGCAGCGGGCTTTATTTAGTTCCAAGTAAAATGCACGTATTAGTTTACAAACGCATCACTCGAGACCTTTTATTATATCAGAGTATTGTGGAAGTTTTCTTGTTGCATCATGCAATCTTGGGAATGTAGCACACTTAAGCGCCACAGGCATATCTCGGCGAGCGCACAGACCACGATGGTCTTCTTCCCAGACTTTGATTTCCCTTCAGCCAGCGTAGCCGATCCGCACCCTTTGCACGAAGCCCGCTTAGCTCCTTGCACGCCTCGGAAGTTTCAAGTAAACACACGCTAGCAGAAGGCTTTGCAGCCTGTTTCACACCCCCGCTGAGCCGTTTGGGAAGCTCGCGGCGAAACAGAGGCGGCATCAAAGGGCCTGCGAGTGAAACGGGACGCCCCGGCAGCTCCTCCTCTTCCTCCCTCCCTCCAAGCAACCTTGTGCCACGCAACAGGTTTTGGAAACAAAAGCTGGCTGGCGCGCTTGGCTCCTTGTGCAACTGGCGGGACGGCGGCACTGTCGGGTGTGTGTATTTGTGTCACCGAAAAGGTGGCAGCGGGATTGGAAAAGCCGTGGCCGAAGCAAAGCCCCCCCCCCCCCCCCACATACACACCGTGCAACCGCCCCCTTGCTCCCTGGTTCACAGACTTGGCAACGGCTCAAGGTCTTGTGATGCGATTGGCCAAGCCACCGACCGTCCTTTGACACACAGCTCCAAAGCAAGCGGCTCCCCCCGCCGGCCCGGCCTGCGCGGCTCAGCTGCGCCTCCGGAGGGAGGGCCGGCCTGACGCGGCGCAGCTGCAGTGCCGCGCTCCGACGCTGCTTTCCGCCAGCTCCGCCCTCGGACGGCTGCCGAGAGGCAAGAGCGCGACCCCTCTCTCCTCGAGCCGTTTCGCTCTTTAGTCGCGGCATCCAGTCTGGTCGGTGATTTCGGCAGTTTGCAGCCGGTGGCGCTTGCTGGCTTGCTCGGAAGTAAGCGCAGTCGGGTTTTGTAGGACTTGCTTCCGAGAAAGCTCCCTTCGGACTGCAGCAGCCTTAAGCCCCGCTTTTGTGTTTACTTTTAAAAGTATTACCGGTGGATTCACAGGGACTTTTTAACTGCTAAAAGAAATGGGCGTAAGTCTTAAAACGCAACCCTTTGTTTACTCGGAAGCAAGTCTCAGTGGCGCTTAGTGCCAAGTATGCCTAAACATTAGTTTGGCGAGTTGAAATGACGCCCATTTTTCCTGCCTGCTCCACCCCGGTCAGCAAGCCGGTAGCAGCTTCCCTTTCCCCCAGTTTTGTTACTGCAAACACGGGAGGGGCTGGCTTTCTTTTCCCTCGAGCGGGAAGGGAAACCAGCCCGGTTTACAGATGCTGCTGACTCCCGCGTCTGCGTGCATCGGCTTGCGGGCTTCGGGGACGAGGAAGGCGAGCTCTGGGTCTCGCCGTTCAGGGCCGCCGACGCCCGCTAAGCGCCGGGACGCGTCGCTAGGAGGGGAAGGTGTCACGGGCCCGTGCACTTTTTCAGAAACGAGTTGCGAGCCTTTTGCTTCTCTTTCAAGCCGCCTGCTTTTGCACAGGGAAGGCGAAGCTTTCCCAATCCAGGGGCGCAACTCGGCCCAGTCAGCAAGAACCTTCGCCGACTTCGAGGCGCTTTCTTGGGCTAAGCTGTACCCGAATGGCTGCTGCCTGCTGCCCAGCCTGCCTTCTCCGCGAAGCAATGGACTGTCACTCTGCAAGCCGGAGTGTTTCTCCCGCGGGAGAAAACAGCGCCTACTTCGAGGTTGGGCGGGGAAGAACCGCCGCTGCTACTTTCCTCTTGGCAGAGTGGTCGCACGGAGAAATAGCCGCCCAGTTCTGTGCAAAAGCAAGCAAAAGGTCGCCCCGAGGAGAGGACAAAAGGCTGGGGGAGTGGGGGGGGGCTTAAAAGGAGGGGGCAAGCAGCAGCCCCCCCGCTCCTTGGGGAGGACGAGCACGCCGCCGCCCGGCTTCGCATTCCCAAAGCGGTCATTGGCCGAGCGCGACTGGCCCTCCAGCTAACCCTTTCCGCTAATCTACTTGGCAGCGCTCTTGAGGCTGTGGCTGCTTTGCTAACCGAGAGGTGGACGTGACAATTTGATGCACACACAGAGTTCTCCAGGGGTATGACGCCCCCTAGTGCTCCAGTCCCGTGACTTGAGTTTAGCTCTCAAAGCTGAAAAAACAAAATAGCGTTTTCGCCTCCCGGCATCGCGTCCTTTACTGAAACCTCCTTGTGACAATGCTGAAAATGTTTGCAGCTTAACACACGTTGCTAAAACATCGAAAATGTTTGTTTTACCTTCTCTTTTTAAAGATTTTAGCTCTAACCCGTAAAAAAGCTACACGTGGAGCTTGCGACTTGCGGTGGCCTTTCTATTGTTAATTCGGCTTCCGGGATGAGGGGGAGGTGAAGATAATTCTCTGCAAGGAAAAACTAAGCTCAGGATTCCAGCCTCTGACCACACCTTCGGGAAAGAAAATAGCGCGCTAAGGCAAAGACCAATCTATCACTGACAGCCCATGCTTAAGATAACTCAGTCTGATTAACTACATTACAGGCAGCTTTGCTATAGTAGGCTTTTGTTCTGAAGCTGCTGTTTAAGGTTTAAAGGTTTCTGATTGAGAAGTTATACAGTAACTGGTGCTGTGAGGAAATGCATAAAAATTGTGTGTGATTATTTGCTATCCATAAACTAAGGAATATTACACAGTTTAAAACTATACTTTAAAATTGTGATAAGACAGCCTGGTTCTTAAAAAAAGAATTGTTTACTAATTAACCAGCTTTCTTAATGTTTCTAATGTCTACAGTGTTGTTTCACACCTGTAATGGCAAATATAGTCAAGGTTTGCCAGTTCCAAGGAAGTTTAAACACATGCAGCTAGGCAGGACCCTGAAAAGTGTAAAAAGTTACATAACATTAAAAGAATGTGGCAATTACCATACTTTTTGTAGCATTTGACATGACATATACCCGAATCAAAACTTTTAAAGTGAATGAATTTAAAATAAACTTTAAGGAAACTGACAGCACAACACCTGAAAATTTTCCTTCATGCTAGAAAAAGCACTGGAAGTAATGGGTCTTCTTACATTTGGGATCAAGTTGCATATCTGTTATGGAAACTGTAGGAAATGGAAACTGTAGAAACTAGGAAATAAAATCAGTTGGAAAATGGCTGTTTTGGTGAACATTTTGCATCTTCTTCAGCAAGGGGAGTGTATGTTTGCACCAAGCACAGCACACTTGTGGGACAGGAGATCTCTATTGCCTTGGCATCTTATTCTGAGCAAGGCGGTTAATGATGGGATGTTTTGGAGGTTGTTAGTTCATAGGGTTGCCATATGTAGAAAGCAACTTCAAGGCACATAAACATGGGTTAATGGTTCTGTAACCAAAACATGTATAATGGCACCATCTACTGGTTCATTTAAAGTATGCACATAAAATAAGAGCATTGCAATATTCACATTGGGAGGTTGTCAATTTAAGAATGCAAAAAAAACCCACAAAACACAAACACCCACCCCACACCATTCACCACTGTTTCCAACCCTTCAGAAAGCAAAACCATGTAAAAAACAAGTACATGATCATAACTAACCACCTCACAAAGCTAGAACTGGCACCTCTAATTATATATTCTTTGTAGGGTGTGTGCATGTATCCATCTCAAATGAAAGCAAAATTGTCATTTTGATCCTCT
This sequence comes from Eublepharis macularius, assembly GCF_028583425.1. NCBI lineage: Eukaryota > Metazoa > Chordata > Lepidosauria > Squamata > Eublepharidae > Eublepharis > Eublepharis macularius. The sequence goes on from NC_072790.1 coordinate 198,447,050, forward strand.
TTGCTGTCTAAGAAATTGTCCACAGTATATCACAATGCATGTTTCTTAATATCGGAAAGGAAATTTTTTTAATGAATTATACAGAATTTTAATGTAAAAACAATAAATAGCAAGGTACATTACTGTTTGGGAATTTCTATGACTCCTAAAATACCTATGTATGAGCATTTATTGGAGTTAACCTGTTGCACAGAAGGCAAAAGTTGTTATTTGTAAGCAGATTCCTTCCTGGTGCTGTGGCTGAGTAGGGTCAGAAAGCCCTATTGCAGTTGCACTCAACCTCAACTTGTTTCTGAATTTAACATACAGAAGGAAATTTCTAACATACAACTCCTATGGAAACATGTGTCAGATAGCAGCCTTATTTTGCCAGTGAGATGTCTGATAATATAGTACGGAATTGTTTCAGTCCTGGTAGATAAAGATTACAAATTAAAAGCAACTTACTTATGTTAGAGGAGCAAAGCACACATGTACATTAAAGAACTGAGGCCATATAAGAAATAGAACAATTAGGGGAACAGCATATTTCATTTTGGACATTGATATTCAGTCAAAGAACTGTAACAGTTTGCGGGGGGGGGGGCTAGCATTTCATATTAATCTGCAAGGGTAAAGGGAGCAAAACCCTTCCACAAATGACTTAGTTTCAGGTAGGTAGCTGTGTTGGTTTGCAGTAGAACAGTAGGATTTGAGTCTAGTAACACCTTGGAGACCAAAAGGCTCTGGACTCAAATCCTACTATTTCACAAATGACACATTTTCACGTTTATCCAGGCAGTTAGGTAAGGATATTAAAAACTACCTTTATTACCTTTACAAAAGTAACACACAATTCAAGTCATTTGTATGTTCATGGATCCTGGTATATCATGACAAAAGGGAATATGAACAGGAAGAACAACCTATGGTGTAAAATCAAGAGATCAGAACAGCAGGTGGCCGGCACCTGGCACATGGAAAGAAACTGTTTAGCAATTTTGCTTCCTACAGTAGCTGCAATAAAGCCTTGCCTGGCCCTGATTAAAAAATGAATGTGTTCACAGAAGAAACATTTTTCCTAAAGACAAATGAAAACACCATGGATTCAAGAATGAAAATGTATCTAATGTGTACTATCACAGTTCCTCAGATGTTTGTGACAGCAAAATGTACCAATCTTTTGTGCACAGCATAATTAAACTGGAGCCATTAGTGACCACATTTTCAACAGTTGTCTTTCTTAAGCCTTTCCTGTTTCCTGCAAGCTTGATTTCTAGCATCAAGTGAAGTTAGTATCTTAAGGCAAATTGATATTCTCTCCTTTTGAATAGCTAACTTGGTAAATTCCATAGTCCGAGAAAATTCTGGAACTGGAGGCATTTTTTTCAGAAGCTGTGTCACAAACTGGGCTTGATCAGATGCTGATCTTTTCAACTGCTGGAGTTTCCCTTGATCACATGGACTAACAATAGTCACTGGTATGAGCTGAAGGAGATGTTCGCTGAGCTGTCTCGCATGTGTTAATTTCTCTGCCCAAAAATTCGTTTGTCCTTTGTCAAACAGATGGTCGTTTTCCACCTTAACAAAAGCAGCAAAAATTAGTGTGTTTACAAACTTTTTTTTTTGCAAGAAATACTTCAGAAGTAATGAGGCAGCACAGGGAGGAAAAGTTAATCATGCTGTGATTATATAGATATCCCTTTCATGTGGGTGGAACAATGAACAAGATACATATGCCATTTCATGAAGAATACATACCCAGCAACAACAGATAACGGCAATAGTGATAGTAGCCATGGTGATGACACTAGCTTTAATGTCTTTTAAAAAGAATTAGGAAAAATTTAGAGAGCATGTTAGAGGTATACTGTTTCTGGATCTAGGAGGTTTCATGGACCTACATGAAAAACACATGGCCACAGTATTTTCTAAATGCCAGATGCTAGGGAAAAATAACAGGGGAGAACAGTTGCCTTTATGCCCTTGCTTGATAGGTATCTGGCTAGCTACTAGTAATTCTGGACTAGATGAACCTGCAGAGACACTTTTAGGTTTCCAATGAGTGTGTTCATGAACAAAACAGACTTCACATATACATGGCCTTGTACTGTTTTTGCCTGCACTGAAATTATATGCAGATATCTGCAGTGAAAGATTTTCTAGTACATAATTTTTCTATGGAAAATATTCCATTTTATACAAAAAAACAATGAATTGACACCATTGCCAGTACGTTACTAGGGAAGCTTAGTAGTTTTTTAATTAATGTTTTTCAGGTGATTATCCTTAGGAATTGTCTGAGAGAGATAACCTGCATTTTTTAAAATTTGTAAACGCAGACAAGAGTGGAATGAAACCATCAGTACGTACATTAATCCTAGTAAACATCAAATTACAAATTTAGCTGACTGGTTTTGATTTGACCTACACAGCCGAAGCTAAAACTCTTATTTATATTTCTCCTCACGCAGGTTGAAAGGGATGATGTGATCACCAATCCGATATGGAACTAAGAAGTAATGCAAATCAAGTCACAGAGAGTGCCAGTGAAACAGAGATGCCTCAGTGACCTCCATGGAAGAGAGTTAAATTATGTTGAAATAGGTGAGTGGACAACCACATCCAAGGAATATCATGCATAGTTCTTTGGGTGTGCTAAAATTAGTTTTCTGTTGTTGTTTTGTCCCCTTATATTGAAACAATATAAGGGAAGTACATGCTATAGTATATTTAAATACTATTCTAATAAAAATAATTTCTACAATTGCGGAATATGTCTTATATAACAATTAAACCATGCTCCTTTCATCTATATATATATAAAGATAAGTGTCCTGACTGACTCATCAACGCCCAGCCCAAACCCCTGGACCTAGAAACGTGAAATTTCGGGAGAACGTTCCTTTTGTGATGTAGAGGCTCACTAAGAAGGGATTTTAAGAAATTCGCCCCTAAGGAGGTAAAAAGGGGTAAAATGTGTTTCCCCATAGGGATACAGGTTCCCTGTGTGGCTGGCAGGGTACTCCTTCCACCCACCCCCCGCCAACTACCACTCTTCCATTAGGTCATTTGCATAGGCAGCCTGTTTAGTCATCATCCCAACATTCTAAAGAGTATACAGTTGCTGTTGGGATTATTGAATGTGTCCTGAGGTAAAAATACACCTCCCAATCTTCCCTTCTAGGGTTGCCAATCTCCCTGTGAGGACTGGCTTTCTTGTGTGGCAGGCAGGCTGATGGGTCAGCTGTGGAACTCTGTGTTCTGAGGTAAAAATCAGGTAAAGGAACCTGCAGACAGTTGAAGAAAGACAGTACAAGACTCCTGAAAAGGGATTTTATATAAAAGTTAGTATGGCAACTGAGTTTTTAAATGTTCATGGGGAGATGGGTGCATGACGTTTCTACAGGCCATTTCAATGCGAACCTCTCACATGAACCTGCCCAAGTGCCCACCACACCAACCCTCCCTCAGTCCAACTCCACCTCACACCTCTTGCAGCCATCACCTTACTGCCCCCAAGAAGCCTCCTGGCAGACGCTGTGCAAGATATACCAATGCTAAAAGGAGGAAGCAACTTAGAAATGTGGCAAAGAAATATGCACTTCGTAGTCCTGCAGTGCACTGAGCAGCAGTGGCCAAGTGCCAGCAAGTTCTGAGTCCAAGGGAAAGGTGACCATCCCTGCAGGCCTGGGCACAGTAGTGATGACCCTAGCAGACCTAACAGCCACGATATACCCTGATATCATCACTATCACAGAGAAGTCCATGGACGGGCTGTGCAAGTGTGCTACTCTGACCCCCAAGAAAGACAAGGCTGCCACCATTAATGAAACACAAGTTAACTCCCTCGAAGGGGCAGAAATGGAGTACAGATCTGTGGACTCAGTGGTACAAGTGGATGATGCGGTCCACTACCCTGTGGAGTTCCTCAACATGCTCAGCCCTCCTGGCTTCCCAGCCCACAAGTTTCTCCTCAAAGTGGGGGCTCCAAAGTGGGGGGAAACCACCAATGAGGTCTACTGTCTTTGTAGAGGTCCTTCAGTAGAAAAAAAAGGTTGTACATATTTTTCACTGTATTTCTTGAACTACAATCTTTTCCTTTCTAAAATCTCTTCAATAAATGTTACATTTCGAAATTCACTTCATCAGTTTTCGGCATCAACATGTATCGCTTTATTCAAACACCTTTGTGAAGTTTGGGTACTATGCTATTATACTACAAAACCAACTCAAACCACCACCCCCAACCAAAAAATGTTACATTCCCATAAATATTATAACTGGATTTAAAGTAGTTAAATACTGTAGTGAAGCACGGGCATCAAGCTAGTCATAATGTATTTTGGTTCAAGTATTTGGTACTATTGGGACATATATGGAGTATTAATTTTTTTTAATAAACAGAAGCAAAAATAAACATGCTTCCAATTGTATAACCTCGAGACTTTCAGGTTTTAAAAAAGAGCAAAAACCCTAGAGTTACAGGCTTGGATTAATGTGAAAAGCATTATATTCTGAATAAAATCTCACATACATGGAATTTCAGAAAGCAGATAGCCACATATGTTGTGCAGCAATAATGGGGCAACAATGCTAATAATGTAAGTGAGGGGTGAAAACAGAGAAGGTTATATATGTGTTCCTCAAAATTTTGGGTACCTTATCCACACATTACCTATGTTTAAAATAATCTCTGTCCCTGGAAATGCTGAAGGCACATTGCATTTTTCTTGTTAAAAAGGAAAAGAATGGCAATCAAATATGCCCCTAAACATTAAGATACACCTGCTTGAGATGTGCAGGCTCAGCTTGCCTTGATATTCCTGCCTTTCAGAGTCATATGTAATCAGCCTAATAATTTAGTATCCCATGAATCGTATGGAATGGACTTTTAGAAGATGAAAACTAAAACAGTCAGTGAAACAGTCGTGGAACATCAAAATGAGATGCTAACCCTAAGCTAATGAAAAGTCTCATAGTACATTTCAGGGTTCGTTTGACTATATCAGATGACACTTATTGTAAAACTTCAGTGGTATTTGTGGGCCTTTTGAAACAAAGCTAACTCAAAAGGAATATTAATTTTAACTTTTAGATATCCCAAACAGCAGGGCATTACATAACTCAGCCCTACTGAAGCAAATTGATTGAGTGACAAGGCGATCATTCATCCTTTGTGATTGGATCCCAGTACATAAGGAAATTGCATTGGCTCTTGTGCTGGCAGGGCACCTTTCCTATACTGACATTATATTCTGTTCCTGCAATCAGCATTATAAATAACCATACCCACACACAACAGGTTCACTTTGCCTGCAGTTTTTAATCTCCTGCCACAGAGTTCCCTGGGATCAGGATAAGGTAGGAAATCTTTCTTCACAATTATTTTCAACACAGAGTTTGCACACTAAGAAGGGCTAAAGGGTTCAGCAGGGAGAGCTGCAACTTAACTACACTCATACTGGGAAGAAATAGTAGAAAGTGGGATGGGATGCTGCAGTCCCTGCAGATTTCAGTAAGCTTATGTGATTTGATAAAGTAACAAGGTGATGTCTTCAAATGACTCTAAAGTAATGTTACACAAAGGTGAAATTTTGTGTGCATGTATCAAGAACTTTATTATTGATTTTCATTAGTGGATTACAGCGGCTCAGTTCAGACACTGCATGAAACCATGGTTTAGTTACACTATGGTTAATATGACTGAGCAAATGCAGGCCCATTCCACTAATTATGGTAAATTAGGGTCCAAATCAGTATCTTAACTCTGTTTATTAACCTCAGTCTTAACTATGGTTTTGCATGATGTACAAATGCAGGCATTCGTACTTAATTGAGGTTTAATCCTGGCTTGTTCTTTGGTGATGGCTACAGTGAGCAGGCAATAAAACCAATATTTGTCAAAGCAAACCAAGATCTGTGACCTCAGCCTTTGTTTCACAAGCTAACCACAGTAATGGTTGTTGTGGGTTTTCCGGGCTGTATTGCCGTGGTCTTGGCATTGTAGTTCCTGACGTTTCGCCAGCAGCTGTGGCTGGCATCTTCAGAGGTGTAGCACCAAAAGACAGAGATCTCTCAGTGTCACAGTGTGGAAAAGATGTTGGCAGGTCATTTATATCTACTCAGGAGGGGTGGGGTTGAGCTGAGTCATCCTGTAAGAGTTTCCCGGGGTGTGGAATGCTAATGGCAGAAGGCTTCACTGTATCCTGAGGAGGTTCTTTTGCATATGGATTGGTGCTTGATGTGCTAATCTTCTCTGCAGGGCTATTGTCGGGTAGAAAGTGTTTTGTTAGCCTGGTGTTTTTCAGAACTGGAAACCATGCTCTGTTCATTCTTAAGGTTTCTTCTTTCCTGTTGAAGTTTTGCTTATGCTTGTGAATTTCAATGGCTTCCCTGTGCAGTCTGATAAAGTAGTTGGAAGTGTTGTCCAGTATTTTGGTGTCCTGGAATAAGATACTGTGCCCTGTTTGAGTTAGGCTATGTTCAGCCACTGCTGATTTTTCAGGTTGCCCAAGTCTGCAGTGTCTTTCATGTTCTTTTATTCTTGTCTGGATGCTATGCTTTGTGGTCCCGATGTAAACTTGTCCACAGCTGCAGGGTATACGGTATACTCCTGCAGAGGTGAGGGGGTCTCTACTGTCTTTTGCTGATCGTAGCATCTGTTGTATTTTTCGGGTGGGTCTGAATACTGCTTGAAGGTTATGCTTTTTCATAAGCTTTCCCATCTGATCAGTAATTCCTTTGATATATGGCAAAAACACTTTTCCTGTAGGAGACTGTTTTTCCTTGGTTGTTTGATTCATCCCGGGTTTGATTGCTCTTCAGATTTCATTTCTGGAGTAGCCATTTGCCTGAAGTGCGTGGTTTAGATGATTAATTTCCTCACTGAGAAAGTGCGGCTCACATATCCGTCTTGCACGATCCACTAATGTTTTCATTATGCCTCTTTTCTGTCGGGGGTGGTGATTGGAGTTTTTGTGTAAGTACCAATCAGTGTGAGTTGGTTTCCTGTAGACCTTGTGACCTAACTGAAAGTTTGTTTTGTGGAACATCAGGAACTACAATGCCAAGACCACGGCAATACAGCCCGGAAAACCCACAACAACCATCGTTCTCCGGCCGTGAAAGCCTTCAACAATACATAACCACAGTAAATAAACTAGGGTATTACATTATGTTTGAACTTAGCCAATGACTGAATTTGCACGATGAGAACTAGTGTAGAGTTGTGTCTGCTTTAAGAACCAGAGATTTCTGATTAAAATATTGCTTCCATGAGCTCACTATGTGGCCTTCAGTAAGCAACTGTTTCAGCTCCATCTGCAATATGGCGATAACCATATCTACCTTACAGGGCTAGAACAAGATAATGGCCTGTATCCTATACTCTGCTCAGCAAAGTTTGAAGTCTTTGTTCAGTGCGAGGACTGTTCTTCCAACCTTTTCTGCTGGAAGAAAATGGATTGTATGTGATATGCTTGAAAACATATAAATGCTAAGAATTTGTACAAAATATATCACATTAATTTTGAAACCTTATCTAAAAATGAAAAGGAACATGATTTTAACTTTTGATCTGTATTAACTCCATAAGTGGCTCTACATTGTTTGAAAAAAGAAATCCTGCACCACTGATTATAGTGGGAACAAAGCATTCTAAGTGTAGACACAATCTGGCTGGTGAAATTTACCAAGGCTGTAGTCTCAAAATCTTTCAGATCTTCTTTTCCTAGCAACCACTCTAGCAAGACAGGGATTCCAGCACTGGTCTGTTTCCACTGCTGTAACAGTTCACATAGTATGGAAAATGTTAAATCCAAGGCCATTGATGCATTTACGACATGGAAGTCAAGCTCTGCAGAGACAAAAGAGATACGTGATGACATATGTTAGTCACTGCATTCAAATATACATGCCGAAAATCTATATTGCAATGGCAAACACGTACCAATTACATGTACATTTGTTTGAAATTGTTTATTTTATATATTTCAATTATTAAAGTTTTACTGTTTTAAACTTATGGGCAAGGAATAAACTGGCCTCAGTTGAATCATTTTCTTATAGCTGACATTCATTCTTGGTGAATGCAAGGAACAGGGCTTAAACCAAACTATTAAGTGTGGTTACACAGGGAATGTCGCTTCATGGCAAATACAAGTTTTCCTCCCTAGTCTGTCAATCATCGTCGTCGTTGTCGTTGTCATCAATCAATTAATTTATAGTCTGCCTCTTGCTGAGATCCGAGCTGTACCAAGCTGTACTCTGAGCATGATTATGGCATGTCTTAAAACATCCCCCCCCCCGCCCCCTGAACCTTGGTATCAGATACGGGATTCACAAATAATATTAACCAAAATAAAAAATAAGGAGAGAAGACAAGTTGCTCTGCAGCTAATGCATTTCTCAGCAATCAGAGAGCTGAGCAGAAAGCTGCACCACTAGATCATGTGCCAAGGAAGGGAAAAATGCTAATCTGAAGGGGTGTCTGTGTGAGCATTTCTTGTTCTTGAAATTCTAGAATCTTTCAGCATTTCCAAAATACTGAACTCAGAGCCAGGAAGGCAAACCTTTATAAATTTGCATATTAAAGAACAGATAACAAACAGCAGACATCATCTGCATGGACTTGGCTGATGCCAAACTATGGCTCGAATCCAAAAAACTGCACAACTAGTTCTGCATACTACCCTAGAACACACTGTGCATTGCAGGAGATCACCAGGCACTAGTGTTGGGCAATGTATCTTTCAGGAAGGCTTTTTCTAACACCACTGATCATCTAGTTGTGGACTGCCCATTAAGTTTCCAAGCAGCATTGCAATATGCTGCCTTGCTCACTGACACACCAGCGGCTGGTGGGAGAAAGAGAAAAAAATGTTAAAAACCGCCACTGGTGATACTATGATGTCATTTCAGGAAAATCCAGGAGTGACATCAGTTCTCTTCAGGGATTGCCAAAAGCCTAATGATTTTACCACAGAATTTCTGGTGATTCCTAGAGAAGTGTGATGCCATTCCTGGAAGTGATGTCACACCACATTTGCTTTGCCCCCTATTTTGTTTTCTTATTTCTACAATGCTTTTACTATTATATGATCAGCTATAACTCTGCACATGAAAGGATCAGGAATGTTCCCTTCCTTTCCTTCTTTTATTTTTTTTTAATGATAGCTGGTATTCTCGTTATCATAACGAGCTCCAGGGACTGAACAGAAGACAGGGGCAAGAAGTGGGCTATGATTATGGAAATACCTGTTTTCAAGGCTCATATCCTGACTATTAACATCTGTGTTGGGACAGTTGTCTAAATGAGGTGGAAATGCACTTGTTCCAGAGGTCCTAATATTCCATCCCTAAATATTTATTTCCTGTCCAAGTCTGAGTTCAGGCCACACACTGAAAAAAATGTCAATAAAATATCAGCAACCAACTAATAGCCAATATAAAAGCCTAGAAGTAGCTCAACATTTAATGACCTATAAAGGAGAAATTTAAATTGGTTCATTCACAACAGTAATGATGAAAAAACCATTCATTAGTTTCCAGAATTCAGAAAGTTCTAAACTGCAAAAATGTCAGTCAGATGGAAGGTAAATATTTTACTTAATCAAACTATTCAATTGGTTAAAATACAGGCATCTTTTGTTTCTTCAAGTCAACAATTACAAGAGAACTTTTTAAGGCATGCATACCACATACCTCTTTTTTAAAAAGTTGATTTAAAAAACCCTCCCAGGTATTTTAATCTTCAGGAAGAACATTTCTAAAAAATAGGAACTATGGTATTTTGAGTCTTCTCTGTTAATCCATTTAATGCAGAAAACGACCTCCCCCACACACATTAATACACCACAAAACTTTTCATCATGCCATATGTAAACATTTCTCTTGGTAGACTATTATGTGCCTTCAAAATATACAACTGTGCTTTTTTCCCCTCAAGGAAAATTATAAGAGCATGCCAATAGGCTATTTTCAACTTTACCAAAGAGCAAAATATAAGTAAGAAACATGATGCATAACTGCTGTTTTGAAAATAGGGATACAGTCAATGAGAATAAAGAAATGGTACCATTCTGTGTTTACTGATCTTTCCTCTTATATGCCTTATTTGAAGAACTGTTAAATAATAATTTAATCTCGTCACAAAAAACAGTGTTCATTGCAGAAGGACAGGTTGTATTTAATGAAACTATAGACAAACAATGGGCCCAGTTAATTCAATAAAAATGGGTCAAAAAGAACAGCCACATTGTTGTCTTTGAAACAATTGTTTATAGCTGTAGAAATACTTTCTCCAAACCAAGAGGAGGAATATTAGGATAATAGAAGGCACTAAGCAAAACTGTTTATTTTCAAATATTTTAAAAGCCAAGTGTTACTGTTGTTAGATAATCACATGGAATACACTTTAGAAATGATTAACGCTGCTTTTTTCCAGTATCATACCCACATTCATTGCACCCATATAGGTACTTAACAATCATATGCCTGGAATCTCTTAGATAAGGGTTCAAATCTCCTTTTTGAACCCAGGCCCAGCGGCCACCGCCAGCACCCACCATTCATGTATCGCTGGGAATACCAGCGCGCTCCACTTCGGCCTGGCGGGCGGGCATATGGGGGGTGCTGCCAGCGAGCGGCCAGACCCCCTGCCCCCTGCGGGGAGGTGGCTCAACGCCACCTCCCTGTGCCCGCCAGGCCCGGTGGCCACCGTCCACACCCACATTCCTTTCTCGCCTGGAATACGAGCGCGTTCCAGTTTGGCTTGGCAGGTGGGCGCATGGGGGGTGCTGCTGGCGAGCAGCCAGACCCCCCTGCCCCCTGAGGGGAGGCAGCTCGTCATCGCCTCCCTGTGCCCGCCATACCCGGCGGCCACCGCCAGCACCCACCTTCCGGCCTGCGCCAGGAATACCAGGGCGCTCCTTTTCGGCCTGGCGGGCAGGCACATGGGGGTGCCACTGGCGAGCAGCCAGACCCTCTGCCCCCTGAGGGGAGGCAGCTCTCCGCTGTCTCCCCGTGCCTGCCAGGCCCGGCAGCCACCGCCACCGCCACCACCCACCATTCATGTATCGCTGGGAATCCCAGCACGCTCCACTTCAGCCTGGCGGGTGGGCATACGGGGGTGCCACTGGCAAGTGGCCAGACCCCCGCCACCTGAAGGGAGGCGGCTCATCACCGCCTCCCCGTGCCCACCAAGCTCGGCGGACACCGCCATCACCCACCTTCCTTTCTTGCTGGGAATACCAGTGCGCTCCTTTTCGGCCTGGTGGGCGGGCACATGGGGGGTGCCACCGGCGAGCGGCCAGACCCCCAGCCCCCTGATGGGAGGCGGCTCGTCGCCGTATCTCCGTGCTCGCCAGGCCCGGCGGCCGCTGCCAGCACCCACCTTCCGGACTGCGCCGGGAATACCAGCATGCTCCTTTTCAGCCTGGTAGGCGGGCACATGGAGGGTGCCTCTGGTGAGCGGCCAGACCCCCCGCCCCCTGAGGGGAGGCAGCTCGTCACTGCCTCCCCGTGCCCGCCAGGCCCAGCGGCCGCCACCAGCACCCACCTTCTGGCCTGCGCCGGAACTACCAGCGCACTCCTTTTTTGCCTGGCGGGAAGGCACATGGGGGGAGGCGGCTCATCGCCGTCTCTCTGTGCCCGCCAGGCTGAAAAGGCCATGCACTGGAGAAGCTCATTATGTGCTCTGAAGTCATCCGTAGAAGATACTTCATCAGGAGGACCAATCTCCCTCTCTGGTGACTCAGATGGTGGTGACACACTGGACCGAAACTGTTCAGACCTCGCAGGTCCCTCTTCTGAAAGTTGCCATGTCTGTCTCGAACCTGCATATGAATAAGCACGTAGCAAGGGGGATCTGGAGTCCCTTCGATGAGACAAGCAAGGGGGATCTGGAGTCCCTTCGATAATGAGACAAGAATGGGGCGTCTTTGAGCCTGACAATCCTGGACTGACTTGGGAGCAGGGTGTCTTCGATCCAGGCGATCGCAGGACGGCTTGGGTCGCGGAACTGGACGGGGCAGATGGTTTTGCCGCAGCCAGTGGATCTGTAGCTGCCATAGCCCACTTCCATAGGGATGCCTGCAGCCTGCTCTCCCGCTCTGTCCTGGCCTTCAAAGTGAAAGCTTGGCAATATTTACATGTCTCTGTGTTGTGGGTCTCACCTAGGCAATACAGACAACTTGTATTATTCAACAATAAGAATAAAGACAGAAGAAGAGCTGTCTCCTTGTTATGGATGGTTTCAATATAGACAGATCAGAGATCTTTTCAATTCGGACTGTTTAAAAGGAGGAATAAGAATGGAAAACTCAGAATTAGAAGAAGTGATATTACAAGAAGGCAAAAAAGAAATTTCAAAGATTTATAAAGTACTTCTAAAATGGCATACGGAGGATGAAATAGTAAAAGTCCAGATGGTGAAGTGGGCAGTAAATTTCAATAAAGAAATAACAATGGAGGCGTGGGAGCACCTGTGGAAAAATACATTGAAGATTTCAACCTGTACCAACATTAAAGAGAATGTATACAAAATGATCAATAGATGGTATCTAACACCAAAGAAGATTGCTCTAGGAAGCACTAACATGTCAGATAAATGTTGGAAATGTAAAAAGCACCAAGGGTCACTATATCATATGTGGTGGACTTGTGAGGTAGCTAAGCAATACTGGGGAGATATAATTGAAACAATTAATGAGATTTTACAAATCCAAATAAATAAGAACCCAGAATTGTTGCTACTGAACTTGGGAATGGAAGGTGTTCCAGTGCAGTACAGAACATTGTTATTTTATATGACTACAGCAGCAAGACTTTTGTACGCGCAGAAATGGAAAATACAAGAAATACCAACTATAGAAGATTGGATTTATAAATTGCTGTACATGGCATGGACAAAATGACAAGAAAACTTAAAGATCTTGATCCAGGACAATTTATTGCTGATTGGGGGAAATTGAAACAATATTTAGAAAAAAAATGGGATGTGAAGGGAGAACTGTGGCAGTTTGAGAACTATTAAAATGTGATGGTGTAAACAGAAGAGATAAGCGACTTTACCACTAAGGGGGAATTTAATTATTACAATCTAAGCTAGTATTATGTTTAAGTAAATCTTACTTAGAATATAGAGTTTAATCAAGGAAGAGTAAAATGGACACATTGGTGGATTAGTGATTTTAATATAGTATATATATAAAACAATTTGAATATGCTTAGAGTAAGAAATATTATGATATATGTGTTATAGAAGAATATAAGTGAAGTCAAGTTAAGTAATAAGAAGGGTTAAGGGTTGGAAAGCTGTTGGAAGTCGATAAGGAGGGGGGAGGAAAGGGTGGGGGTTAGAGTAAATTAGATATGATGGGAATGTATGTATTAAATATGAAATATAAACTCACCAATAAAAATTAAAACAAAAACAAAAACAGACAACTTGAATGGCCATCCGACATCGTCATTTTCCTATTACAGGACACACAGTGTTTGAAAAGAGAAGTATCCAACATTGTTCAGAGAATGCTGACAAAGGAAGAGCTGGAAACCTTTTGCCATCAGCGGCAAAAGAGGAACTGAGGGTACGCCAGCGGCGCTCCACCTCTTAGGAGCCATTTTTGATGGGGAAAGTGGCTGTGCCTGTGCACTGAGAGGCGACAGTGCCCCCTGGCGTTTTCAAGCTATGGAAATCTCCGAAATCGGCAGGCCTGCGCATGTGCAGTCCCATGTGGGACTGCACAGGAAGACCGTCAATGAACCAGTTGTTCCAGGTCCTAATCTGACACACTAACCACTATGCCAATCCAGAACTGAATGACAAAGTATGTCCAAATAATAGTATCGTTAAGGACCTCTGTGGGATGTGAATGAGTTTCTCTCTGGTACTCTACACTAGGGGTGTGCATCCTGAAAAGATCCACAGCGGCCATTTGAGGGGCAGGACGGGCTTTGTCTGCTTCCTCCGCTGAGCTACAGGGCGGGCCGGAGCCAATGCTGCCGCCAACGCCGCCTCTACCACCAGCGGCAGGGCCAAGGTAAGTGGGGGTAGGGGGCTGGGGCTGGGGCTGGGGGGATATTTAAAGGGCCCTGCTGCTTGCAAATGGCAGGAAAGGGGCCCTTTAAACTTGGCCCCAAAGCTTTCTGAAGCATTACAAATGCTTCGGAAAGCTTTGATTCGGGATTTCCAAATCGGGGCTAGCATGCTGGCCCCTATTCGGAAATCCTGAATCTTTACAGATCAGGTCTGATTCGGGTATTTTACCCAAATTGGAAACCCGAAGCGCACACCCCTACTCTACAGCTCTGATAAGCCCAATGGATCATTTAGAGAGAGGGAATGGTTGAGAATGGTCAATTTGCTGCCTTCCAAGAACAGTGTTGATGAACCTTAAGTCCCAGCTACATGACAATGATGTCATTGCTGTATTATGAGTGAGATACAGTTTGTCAGAAGCCATTCACAGATCCCTTTAGGAGTGGAGTGGAGACAGACATGAAGTCTTAAGTTCAATTCAAAATCAACCTGCAAAACTTTGAGCTTTGAATTTACCACCAAAATTTACCAGCAATTCTATTATCTATATACAAGACTGGTGTGTTTGACAAAACCCAAAGGAATCTTTGGATTGAAAAATGTTCTCAATGACTCTGGTTAGGCCTAATTCAGCTACAGTCATGCACTTAAGATGCCCTAAGCATCTAGTTAGCTTTCCTATATCAAATCATGTAATCCCTGGAAAGAGATATACCACATATAAACATTTATGTTTCATTACTGGTATTGTAAATACAATGATAGAATCTCTGCTTTTATTCTAAGCCTGTATTAAAACATGATTTTTCAGCTTTCCTAATATTAGCTCCATCAATAGAAAAGCATACCATCCATTATAACTACATAGATTATGAAAAGAGAGCAGTTAATTACATTAATCCAGGAAAGTATCTTACCCAAAGATAGGAAGGTCACAGGCAATAAGCCACTTCTAAGAAGCTCTCAATCAAGTCATCTTCTCCTATTTATGGGTTTCAGAACCATCTCCTAACAATAATGGACTGTCCTTCTTGATAAGGGCTCACATTCTTGGATAACTAAACATCTTATATCTCCAAACAGCAGACAAGGTATCTATATTTGAAATCTCTTCTCAAATCATTAGTTCATCCTTGCTACACTTTATCTTAACACAATCTATGTAAAATTAGTGATTACAGCTTTCTCAAATGTATGAATATTATTCGGCCCTCAACTAATACACTCATCCTTGAATCATATCTTCAGCTTCTGTAAAGTTAGATCTTCCTGCCATTCTTAGATGCTGTCTGCGCCTGGACCTTCAACATGTAGTATCTATTGTTAGGGGTTAGATGGCTCTTTGAATCTACACAAGACCATACAACTATGCTACTACTTTGTTTCTTGTTTCCTTCCAAGGTTGCACCTCTAGAGTCCCTCCTTGGCATATCTAGCCATGAGACCAGGCTAGCCCTGTTTCTGTGTCTAAAGACCTATTCTAGGATCTTCTTAGTCAAATCCAGAAATGGTTCCCCTATATTTCTAGCTATATCTGTAACAAAAAAAAACTTCAGATACCTCTTACCCATTCTTACAGCATTTTCCAAGTATAACAATGGGTTTAGGCTACTGAAAAAAAATGTTCCATAGCATAAAATGAGTCTTTATCCCTTTCTATATTTAATTTTTTAAAAATGGTTATGTTACAAAACAACTGCAGCTAGTAGGAATTCCAGAAAGAACATGCTTAGGACATTATACTACTTGCCAGTTTTATAACCTTACATAAAATCTGATTAGTCAGCAGAAAAATCAATATTTGTTGCATGTTTGACTAGCTATTAAAATATTTATTAAATTTCACTAATGAGGAATTTTTATGGATCTCATTTGCCCTTTCACTTCCCCTTTGAAGACTTAGACTAGCATTGGTTATGCATTCATTGGAGGCTAAGTCAGGAAAAAGGCATATTTTACTATGGTTTTCTAAACCAAATAAAGAAATGCTGGGCAACAACACAGTTTAAAACAAGGAAGAAAATTGGAAAATATATGAGCTAAAAATTCAGTTATCAGTTTGCTTCATTTTTGCTTTGCATCATATTCTGTGCACCAGAAATGCCACTTGTCAAAGCTTAACATATGTACTTCAATGCCAACACCACCATTAATGAATACCACCAGCAGCCAGCCATAAGTGGAACACAAACAGATACTGCTAATTGCCTTCTCTTCCCCTCTCCCAGAATTAGATTTTTTTTAAAATCATAAACCATCAAGCTGGACAGTACCCAGTGGGTTTACAGTCCTACCTACCTACTTCATGGGTAGAAAGTTTTTATCTTACTATTGAGTAAAAATAAAAAGGAGCAGCACACATCCAGTACAAACAAGTTTTCTACCTGGCAGTCAGCAATAATATTTACTCTAATCACACTGATTCCCAGAATATCCAGTACTGGAGGCGTGATACTCATAATATGACACTTCAGAGAGTTGTGAGATACAGATCTAAATACATAACCTCGTGTAGAATTTATGCCCATGATCCAAGGGCTATGTACACAGTTTACTTGTATCATATTTCTTTGCTGTGCCCTATTCAAAACTGCCAGCACAAACTACCTATAGTGCTCTTTAAGCACCCTTGAGTTGCAGAAGTTCCTTGCAGATCAGGCACAAAACCTGTAAGATACTATCTACCGACCTATATACCTCTAAACTTTCTAGATATCAATTGTATATTGGAATACAAATTATAGTTTCTAAAGCAGCATATTGAATGTACTGGGAAGAGAGGAAGAGTATAAACGAAGTAAAATAAAATTTTAAAAAAGTGATTAGCAAAGGGAAGGAAATATTACATTAAATCTCTGGACAGGATGGTCTTAGGCCTTCTTTCCCAAAAGTGACCTGTTTCTTCCTACATTCCTCCTCCCTCCCCTTTTCACAATATAAATTACATGAATACACTCCAAAAGACAAAGTATACTACATTCGTTTTATCTTTAGCTACTCTTGGATCTATGCTCTTGAAATAAACTAGCACAGAGGGAAAAAGTGGGAGAAATATATTTACCACCTGCACTATCTTGCTGAGGATTTATCTTTCCCTTCCTGTTCCAGAAAGTTATAAAGTTTGGGAGTTGTCAAAAGTGTGAATCTTTGGGCATAAACTGAAGGGCAAGAGCTGAAGGCTTCTTGGCCTGTGGCTTCCATCCTGTGCTTTTGGACTCGTATTTTCTAATTATTGCTACTACAAAACTTAATCCTGACCTCTTCGGTTTCTTGTAATTTTATTCAAGCTATGAGAAAAGCGTTGTGTATAAATAAATATAGGGATAGCCCTGGTTAAAACGTTACAACAAAAGGTTATCAACGCTACAACAAGAAGCTAACAGTGAACCTTAGCCTAACTTCTCCCATTTCTGAAAATGTGATTTAAAAGTTCCATTTAACTGAATATTGGAGCCAGTACTGAAAGCGAGTGGTTAACAGATGAAGTCATCTACCACACCACTGGATGGTATCATTGCCACCTCTGATGAGCCCTCTGACCAGACCAGAGACTCTGACCTGGATGGCTCAGAGGAAGAGCCCAAGGGGCCAAGAGGACCAGGAGAGCCAGCAAGGTCAGGGAGGGCTTGATGCTGCATAGGAACCTGTAGACCATACTCCTGCAATGCTAGACAGAGGTTGCCCTGCCAGATCCTGCAAGTGATCCTCCACCACCAGACCCTGAAATAACAAATACATCTCTCCCAGGGAGGACAAGAACTCGTGCCCACAGCCCCCCCCCCCCCATGGCCCTCTTCCATTCAGCAGGAATAGTGGCACAAAGAGGTAGCACAGAGAAAGCATAGTGCCAGGCTGGCTGTGCACCACCTCCCTGTAGATTCAGAGCAGAACACAGAGTTCCTCGCAGGATCCTGACTAGAGCCCAGGATAGCCTCAAGAGCCTCAACATTTGCCAGCAGATGCTGGTGAGCCAAGCCACTGCTCAACCTATTTAGGCCGAGGTTGAGAAGAATGTGTTGCTGTTAGGCGCAAGCCCTGTGCTCCAGCTCCAAGCTCCAAGCGTTCAGCTCTCAGCATAGGCCTGCTGCTGCTCTGTGCCTCTGAGCCTACCTGGCCCAGCTGGTGGCCAGATTGTGAAAAGTTAACATACAAACAATGACAAGAACTTAATACATATGTATTTTTATGTGATACAGCAAAGCATATTCTGATATGAAATAATAAATAAGTTTTGTACTTTCTCCTTGAGATGCTACAATAAAAGCATTGCTAAAAATACTAGGTGCTGCAGTGAAATTGTTAGGCTCCATGGTGACCTGGCCGTTAAGAACTGACAAGCCCTGGGAAAGAAAATAATGCCTGATGACATGCCAGTAAAAATTGTGCAAATCTACTGCCAGTTAGGACTTTTTGTTTCTTGCACATGATGCAACATAGACAGGCCTCTGCCATACAAGAAAGCCACAGAATGTGTTATACAGAAGTTACTTCAGTGAGGGAAGAAATCAGGATTGACTACTGAGGGGATCATGAGTCTTTTTTTTTCTTTTAAAAAAAATTACCTTGTCAAAGCATTGTTACAAAATTTACTGCTTGAGTATAATTTTGTATGCATAACCCAATTACAGAACTAATACTTCTACTAAGCTTGATTACACTCTTCCCTAACAAAACAATAAGGTATTCAATCTTGAACTCTGAAATAAAGAATTTCTTTTTTTGATGGAACAGCAGCACATGATTAATAGGTTACATGAACTGTGCTTAAGAATGTTTAGGCTACAGTATGAGCCTGTTCTGCATTCTACTCTGGATGCTGAGATCTGTCACGATTGCTACCAGTACGGTGGGCTTATTCTAGGTCCCCCCCCCTTCAAATTCGCTAGTTATTGGTTTAACTGTAAAGAGTTTACTGATGAAATGCATTAAGGCATGCAGTCTTGCCAGATTTACAGAGACATGAACAAATATTATCTATGACACCTCTTATGTTAAACCTTTTCTGCAACGTGTCCCCCTAGACATTTTGCCTATTTATGCTCAAGAATGCATAAGCCAGTGGTTGGCTACCAGGGTCTCAGAGAATAGCCTGAAGGCACATTTCACAGCAACTTTGCTGAAACTAAGCAGGAACGGGTCTGGTCAATGCCTCCTTCTGGGAACCCTATGTAAGATGTTCTGAGTTCCAAAATGGAAAAAAAAGGTGTAATATAAGAGCCAAAACACACGTTAAGAAAAACCTAGGTTCAGCACGTGTTCTCTTACCTCAAGGTTTGCCGGGATCTGTAGGAGTCCTGGAAGCTTAAAGTAGGCGTCCTGGAAGCTTAAAGATCTGTAGGGGTCCTGGAAGCTTAAAGTCCTGGAAGCTTAAAGGATCTGTAAGCGTCCTGGAAGCTTAAAGGCGTCCTGCAAGCTTAAAGCTTAAAATACAGGCGCCTGTATTTCCCTTTCCCTTTTTGCTGCTCTGTAAATGCTAAACTTTAAGCTTCCAGGACGCCTACAGATCCCAGCAAACCTTGAGGTAAGAGAACACGTGCTGAACCTAGGTTTTTCTTAACGTGTGTTTTGGCTCATAGTGAGATAGAGACTGAAAGAGAGATGGGCCAGATAGGTCAAACTAATGCTGAACACTGACTTAACAGACCATATTTCCTCCTTTCATCACTGCTCCATCCCAAGTTATACACAATCTCCACAACTGCTCCTTACCAAGAGGAAAACGTAGGGGCAATACTTTCCACGTTCCTCACTGCCCCCTTAAATTAAGATTCCTGACCATGTTTATTTTAGCTGGGCCGATAAAACTTAAGCTAGAAAAAAAACCTGGAAGAAATAATTGTTTACCTATGGAATGTATAGAACCTAGCATGACTGCCAAGCAACCAACATAATTTTCTTCTATTTTCCCTTCTTTTGAAGCTTAAACTTTTTATCTCCCACTTGGCACTGTACATAATAAGCACCTTAATCCATGACACACACAGAGGCCAGTTTTGTTGCTCTTCACAGGATGTGGCAAACCTCCCTTTTCTACTGGCCATTTTCTTAGGTGCAGAGATACATTGTTTCATGTTAGGAAGATCTGGCAGGGAAATTTCATTCTGTATATGCCAGGACTCTACAAACAACTAGAGCTTCATCACATTTCACATTTAAAAATAAAAAACACAAAGCCTCCATAATATGTATACAACATGTCAGATGTTGAAATTAAAAGCAGTTTCAGCACTGTATGTGTTTGTCTTTCTCAAGAAAAATGATCAATATTTGTTTGGTACACTAAGTTATTTGAAATAAAAAAGAAAACCAAGGGACACTAGATTCAGAAATTTGGAAAGGGCTTCAGAGGGGGTTGCTGAAAACAAGCAGTGTGTATGTTAACTATCTGTGCACAAATGGTACAATTGCTAAAATCCTCTTTTGCCTGTACCAGAAGCTACCTAATACACTATTAGAGTACAAAATAGTATCAAGCTCTAAGAGAATGTACTGACAATTCATCCTAGGACACAGAAGTAGCAGTACATCTCTGCTTCTCTCTAGCCACACCCTGACCAAGTAAATTATACAACTCTCCTCGCTCCCCCACCATTCATTTTTGATTTATTAAATGGAAGTTTCTGTGTGTAATATTCCATACTAGGTATGAAATATGCTATGCATATTTCATACTTGGGCACTTTTCAAGACATCATTTTACAGACTTTGTTTAGATTTATTTATATTTGTTACAGTCTAAACATGCTTGCTTATTATATCTTGGTTTTCCTGTAGTTGAGTATCTGTGTGTTTACCATCAACATAATATTAATTCTAATTCATACCTTGTTTTGATGTAATGAAGTTCTTATAGGACAATTTATGCACATATATGATAACGAAGACACATTTCTAGAGGAAGAAAAATGTTTCTCTGATAAAGGCACTGTCTCCCTGACTCCCTATCAAAAATAATCACAAAAAATATCAACAAAGTTCTTAATATATTAAGGCTACTAAAATATGAACTTATGCATGGTAAATAGAAATTTGCATTGGAGTACATTACCTTACAGTTAGCCTGTGACATCATACAAGCTTCAGAACAGAGGCAAAATACATTGAAACAATCAAGGGATTTATTGGAAATTTCAGTACTAGAGAAGAGATTCCCACCAGGTGGCACTGTAAAGCTAACTGTCCTACATGCCAAATGATATGCAAAAATACAGTACTGTCCATATATTTTATATATATGTCCTTCAGCTGCTGAGATAGACTTACTACACTTTATCTACTGATGGATAGAAAAGCAGCAACTATTACAGTACAACAGACAGGTGTGACAAAGCATATTCTGAATTATTACTTTTAATGGGAGAAGCAAATAGCTGGAGATCAAGAAATAAAGAAAATGGATAACGGATGTCCCTATAACTTCCTTGGAGTGTGCATGTTAATACAAATAAATTTAAAACTGTTCTTATGAGCAGAGCTAATTTTGTAATTTATGTAAATACATGATGATCATTTTTTTTTAAAAAAAAAACCTGTTTCTAAAACTTAGCCAAGAGAAATCAAAGTATGAAAGATTTAAAAATATATAATGTCTGCTTTAACACTCAAAGTAAGACGAAGATGTTGCAGAAAACTATGAATCACAAATAATAAGCAAAAAGTTATCATGGAAGAACAGATAAATATAGTGCATTGCTAAAGAGAGTTATGCTATGCTAAGACCATTTAATTCAATGGATTTAGAAAGGAGTAACTTAGAATTGTACCTGTCAGTTACCGAGAAGTCTTTACTACACCATCTTTGTTACATGTCTTAATGAGAAGATTTCTAACAAAGAAGCTGCTTCTGAATTCTAATCTTTTCCCTCCTCCTAGAGACTACCTGAAGCCTAAAAGTTTTCCACAAGCGCAGAGAGGCTTTTAACATTTGGGTTCACCCATCAGTAGGAATACACAAACTGTAGGATAATTTTATGTGATGTATAGTTACTGGTTTTATTTGTGCACGTGATTTTTGCACCAGGCACGGGGTAGTTAAAATCTGTGTTTAAGATATATAAACACTTCTTGGTTTAGTAATGGATGGTGTATGTCTGTTTCATTAGATGAATATCCAGAACATATTATTGCACAGTGTTACTAAACTTCCTGGAGATACTGTGGCTACCTTATTTTAAAAAAGGCCTGATAACTTCAGTTTTGATCTCATAAAATAAGAGAAAAATGCCGTATGAGAGTGCATAACAACAACCATGGCACAGAAGCAAATGTGGGAGTTGATTGTTTTGTATGCTTGATACTTGGCAGAAATGCTCATCGCATTAAATACATTTTAGTCAACGATACATATGCAGTGTGTTGTGTTTCAGCAGCTGTCCCAAATACATCAAGCATTTCCTGTGTCTTTCACGTGTCTTAAATCTATACTATTATTCTGGCCACAAACCTATAGCCTCATAGTAAGCATATACCCACCTCTTTGGAGAACCTGGGCAGTCCTGCTCACTCAGCTCTACCCTTTACAACAGCCATACAAACAGATGGGTCACATTTCCTCTTTGCCTTAGATGTTCTGACACACAAAATTGGGCCTGAGAAGGATATGCAGTGGTTAGTCCCACCAGGATCAAGGACTTCTTGGCTTCTTACTGTTCTAATGTTTTTCAGAGGAACTGGAGTTACCAGATCTTTATAAAGGCGGGTGTATGCATAATTCCTGGCTCTTGGACTACAGCTCATGTTTGTATATTATTGTATTGCTTTCATCAAATTAGGTTTCAAAGGAGGTTGTTGCTCTGCAAAATGCCATAAACACCACATACTGAAGCAAACTATTGTGGACAAATAGAATATATGTTCACTTATTGGAAGTTTCACTAGATTCTTTAGAACTCATTTCCTTGTTTACTTACCATTGTATTATTTTCTCTTATTTGAAAACTTGCAACCCATTCTGCTTTGCTGAGCAGCTTTCTTCCAGGATGACAGACCCTTTCAACTCTATCAGCATATCGCTTCAGTTGAGAAAAGGGACTTCAACTATTCTCACTTCAGCAGCTGTCATTTCTCTGAAGGAATCTCACTGTATTTTCAATTATACTCTCAAGTGTCACTAAAAATACCTATATAGGTCTTCAACCCTTATTTTCATTTGTCTTCAGACTTGTTATCTAAAGTATCCTAGAGAGCTTCCAACACTTCAGGGTGCTTTTAACATGGAAGCCTTGTACCGATATTGAAAAGACAACTTAGCAAAAAATATACTTATTCCAGTTTGGCTAAGAGCTTGCATCTGCAAGTGTCTCATACAATGTTAAGGCCTTTTCATTCTGGAATAAAGAATTTAGCACTTACTACATATTGGTTAACTCTGGATATATTTATCCAGTAAATGCAGATTTTAAAATGATTTGAAACTCTAACTGAACTTACTGGGCTATATTCTACTTGGTGTGACCTATCTTACATTTAAAATTGTGCTAGCCCATCTACTACATGTATGTATATGAAGATTCTTTTGATTATATTTGAGGGGAGAACACACAGGAGGGCTAAACAATAAGCAGCAGCATCATTCATGTTGACGAGCAGACCATGTGGCATATTCCTGAGGAGTAGCCTTCCCGAGGCAGATTAAGTTTTATTGTGACACGAGCTCGTTTCATAAGATGCATGGTGTTATTCTCAGTTGGCAGATCACAGGTAGGCAGAAACATGTGCATGGGTATAGAGGGAAAAACTGGAAACAGGCCATGAAATGCAAAGCTCGAATTAACAGTAATGGTGTTTATCTCATGGCTTTGCACAGAATTGCCACAGACCACATCTCTTGTATTTCATGATATTCTGATCCCACTGTTTACAATTTATTTTCCTTTCTCCCTGTATGTGTGTCCATCTCCCCAACTGTGGATAACACTGATGAAGCAGGCACTGGTCCACCAAAGCAATCTTCAGAATTCAGAGCACTGTGACAATGTGGCATCTGCTAAGGTCAAGACCTTAGTCTAATATATATGGGCTACTAGAATGGTGTGGCTTAAGCATGCCAGTTTCTGATAACCTAAAAAGGGATAAGGCCAACTGTGTCTGACTGCCTATTAACTCCTTTAATCCCAGTTTACTCATCCTTTTCACCTTTCCTCCTAAATCCTTCTCTAGTCTTAAATGTGTATCTGAGCAGAGAGTTTTCACACTTACACACTCTTTGAAGATCTAGTAAATCACTTAAAGAGAAAGATAGGAGAATCTTTGTGATGTTCAATGTTGTCCCTGGATCTCATCACTGTCACCACAGAAGCTGCTGTCAAATCACAAGTAGCAAGTGTGATTTCCAAACTTCCAGATGTTCTTTAACGTAGATTTATTTTTTAAAGTCTCAACAGGCACAACTGAACTCTATATTGTAGTCTAGATTAGATATTCCTCTTACATACACAATGTTTCTACTTTTTACTCAAGTATAATATTTCAGAGTTTATCTTTCCTTGCATTTCGTATTATGGTTTTAACACACACTCGTTCTATGACACAAAAACAGGACCAAGGCATCACTGTTCATATAAAAACATGGCAATCATCTGGGCCTAAGTGCCGTAGTAACAAGGCACTTAACAATCTCCCATTTCTTCTCTTCAATTTGCCTGAGGTATAAAACTAAATGCTACCATGCAACTTAAGGCCACAATTGGCCTCTTCAGCATTTATTTAGGGGTGTGCACTGTGCAGTAAAAAAAAAAGGTATAATTCAGATCTGGATATCAGGAATACCATAAATATTTGGCATTCCTGAAATGCAGGTCAGATTCTCTATTCAGATCAGTTTTAATTAAAGAATCCCAAATATATCTAGCCGTTATTCCCTATGGGAAAAAATAACAGAGGGATGGGGGGCATTTTCCAAGCAAACTCCACCAAATTTGCAGAGAACTAGTCTTTCCTGTCTACTAAAGACTCCCCAAGTTTCAGGAAGATTGGACCCAGGGGTCCAGTTCTATGGGCCCCTGATCAAGCTGCCCCCAGCCACTCTCCATTGTTTACTATGGGGGAAAACATTCCAAAGCTTTCCAGGGCAAAGAAACCTTAAGCAAAGGCAACCCCTCGCTGAAAGCCAGTCCCAGTGCAAGTACCATTCCCAATGCAAGCTGAACCAACAAAACCCAACAAAACCAAACTAAAGCAAGGAAATCCCAGCAGAACCAAACTGAAGTAAGGGAACAAACATCAAACCAGAGAATCCCACCAGAACCAATGTCAAACCAGAAGATCTCATCAAAACCAAAACAAGGGAACTAACATCAAACCAGAGGATCCCACCAAAACCAAACTGAAGCAAGGGACACTGTAACAAGTAAATAAACAGCAAGTAACTGCAAAAGCAACTCCCCACCCCCACAAGAACAAGAACAACTCTTAATACATAATGAAATACTAGCAAGTAGCAAAGCAAGCTACTCCTGTCTTTAAATGGACACAACCAGAAAAAAGCCAGCTGCCCAATGCACATCCAATGGCCGC
Organism: Eublepharis macularius; assembly: GCF_028583425.1. Lineage (NCBI taxonomy): Eukaryota > Metazoa > Chordata > Lepidosauria > Squamata > Eublepharidae > Eublepharis > Eublepharis macularius. The sequence goes on from NC_072790.1 coordinate 198,472,587, forward strand.
TCACTCACTCCTCCTGAAACAAAGTAACAAAAACATCTCGGAGAAGCAGCCAGCCAGTTTTAAACTGAGCTGCATTTACAGGATAAAACTGAATTCGGTTTTATCTGGCATTAATGCATGTGGTATTCTGATTTTATTTGGGATTCTCTAATTTGATTAGGTATATCTAGATAATGTCAATTTAGCCATCTATTTGGTATATCAATACTGACCCCCCCTCCCATATTTACTCCTTTTGCGATACCATGTCAGGGGTCCTCAACCCTATTTATCCTGTAGGTGGTACTATTAACAATATTCGATTTATATACCGCCCTTCAGGACAACTAAATGCTACAGCAAAGTATTATTCCCACAACAATCACCCTGTGTGGTGGGTGGAGCTGAGAGAGCTCTGGAAGAGCTGTGACTGACAAACTGTGGTGGGCAAAACTACAAAATAGCTGCTGTAGGAGTTGGAGCCAACAACAAAATAGCAGCGAGTGAGGTGATGCTTAACTCTCAAGAGTAACTCTTCAACATTTCTGGCAAAAGCTCTGCTTAACAGGGTGTCTTTTAAAATTAACATATTCAGTGAAGATTCTTGTTGTGTGCAGGCAGCAGCTGCTGCTACATTTTTTAAAAAATCGTACAGCCAATGGCTATTCAAAAGACCTGCTGAACAAAAGCCTCACATGGCCCTGTCCAATTACTAAAAATTCTTGGTGGGCACCATGGCACCCACAGGCACTATGTAGAGGAACCCTGCCTTAGAGCCAAGCTACAAGTGATGCCTGACACAGGTTAGACACTTGTCAGCTTCCCTCAAGTTTTGATGGGAAATGTAGGCAGCTTGGCGGAATGTTGGACAAGTGACAGTTGAAAAGTCCATTGGACAGCAGTCGGAGAGCCAAGCTGCAAGACCAGGATGCCTACATTTCCCATCAGAACTTGAGGGAGTCTGACAAGTGTCCAACTAGTGTCAGGCATCACTTGTAGTTTGGCTCTTAGATTGTTTGATACCTCAATTCTCCAGTGCTGGAAACAGTTATGTATCACTTTCATTCCAACATACAAATATTGATAGATCACAGATTCATTTTTTTCTGCATTACTGAAATATTGTGGTAGCAGAACTTGCCTAGTAGGTTGTAGACCACTACTTGTAACAAAAGCAGAATAAACCAGGTAAACCAAATACTCTGTTCTCCATACGGCCATGTGGCTTCTCTGTGGTTCACATGCTGGAGATTAAGAGTGCTGCACTCCACACAGTTTAATATGACCTGAAATACTTTCCCCACTGATCTGTGCTTGAAGGCTGACATTTTCTCTCTTTTGCTGTTCTTTATCTCAGTTAGGAGAAAAGTTATCTTCTGATTAAGCCTCTGCATCTCCCTCCTTTCATCAAATGTATATGAAGCCTTGTCATATCTATTAAAGCCTCCCAAGTGCATTTTATTTATTCATTTAAAACATTCCTATGCCACCTTTCCACCCAAATTAGGGTCCTCAAGGAAGCAAACATTTAAAAAATTAAAATAATATCTAAAATGTGTGTGTGTGTGTACATGTGTATGAGTGTGTACATGTGCGTGCATGCATGTGCGTGTATACAGGAGACTCTCCCCGGGGAAGGAGATCCAAACTTTTGACTGAGATGATCCTTGCTCGGGTTGCTACCCATCTAGCATCAGATGGTGGGGGCACCTGAAGCAAGGCCTCCAAAGATGACAAGTAGACGGGTAGGTTCATATGAGAGAAGATGGTCTTTTAAGGTCTGCTGATTCCAAGCCCTATAGAGCTTTAAAGGTCAATACCAGCTCCTTGAATTGGGCCCAGAAACAAACTGGGAGCCAGTGTAGATGGAACAAGACTGGAGTGATACAGTCCCTATGATCTACTTCACTTAACACTTTGGGTGTAGTATTCTGTACCAACTGCAGCTTCTGGACAGTCTTCAAGGGCAGCCCCTCAAGAATGTGCACTGTAGTAATCTAATATAAATGTTACCAGGGCATGTACCCAGTGGTAAGATCTTTCCTATTCAAAAATGACTGCTACTAGCTCACAAACTAGAGCTGGTGAAAGGTGCCCCTGGTCACCACTGTCACCTGTTTATCCAACCCCATCCAGAACTAGAGATACCCTCCCCACTACCAGTAGCACCTCCTTTTTTTGAGATTAAATTTCAATTTGTTAAGCCCTCATCCATAGAATGTATACATGTGTACCTTGATATGGTTTGCCTTTTTAAAGCACACATGCCAGAAGTGCCCTTCTGCCATTTACATGGCCTAAACTGGACTCACTTGTCTATGCAAGAGACTAAAAGGAGACAAACCAGACATTAAAAAGTCTCTAATATATACTGAGAAACCATTGGGGGAGAATTTTAGATTTCCAGGACAGCAAAATTGCTCAGCTGGAATTCATATGCAAATTTGATGCTATCGAACTTGAGCTCAACAAATATTGGCTATGTTCCTACAGAAAGCAATTGTTCCTTGTTAGAATTTTATTACACTATTAATCTTGCTTTGCCAATTCATCATCAGTCGGGAGTGGGTCTCACCCACTCTTACTGGCTCGCTTACTCTTTTGTCTGGATATTGTTTTCTTCATAGCAACATGACATGCCAGTCTCTTGAACTGCTGGGACTTGCTTTGTAATAACATCTTCCCACCCTTTCCTATTATTTCTGTTTATCTATATCTACTAACCGAATGTAACAATTTGTCAAATGTATGAAGTGTATTCTTACTCTTGTAAGCTTGAGCATTTAAAGTACCATCAAGTCACAACTGACTTATGGTGACCCTAGCAAGGGGCTTTCAAGGCAACTGAGAAGCAGAAGTAGTTTGCCATTACCCTCCTCTGCAGCATCTTCCTTGGAGGTTCTCCTTCCAAGTACCAACCCTGGTTAGCTTCCAAGATCTGACGAGACTGGGCTATATCATGCCACTTTCCCTCCCTTGTAAGCTTGTACCATAACAAATGTGTCCATCTTTGCTGCAAGACACTTCATTGCTTTATCAAGTTTAGCTTTGTGTGATATAGAAAGGAACTCATTCTTCAGGAACTAAGGTATAACTAACATATTTAGCTGAGTACAAGGAAGTCTTGAAATGGTTATTTGCCACTGCATATAAAGGTGTGTTTTACCGCAGCTGAACCATGATCATCTAATCCTTAGTGATTCATTTGGGAATGGGTGTTACAGGGTGTTGAATCTCAAAAGGGAAAGATAAGCTTGCTCCAACAAGTGCCTGACTCAGCTCCAGGAGCTGAGAAAGATCTAACAGTCCCCCCCCCGCCCCCTTGGCAGAGGTCACTACACATAGCAGACAGTCCTTCTGAGTCATTAAAACCTATTGCACTGGCTAAATCATTACTACAGAACAACCATCTGTGTATTATACATTTTCCAAGATGGATGTGGGGTTTAAAATGGAACCTGGGAGACTTCATGTGGAGGCTACATACCCCATCCTAGCCAGCAGGTCTTGCTGATGGGAAAGGTCAATCTGTTAAACAGATTCTCTGATGGTTGTTGTGGATTTTCCGGGCTGTACAGCCATGGTCTTGGCATTGTAGTTCCTGACATTTCGCCAGCAGCTGTGACTGGCATCTTCAGAGGCGTAGCACCAAAAGACAGAGATCTCTCAGTGTCACAGTGTGGAGAAGATGTTGGCAGGTAATTTATATCTACTCAGGAAGGTGAATTTGGGCTGAGTCATCCTGTAAGAGTTTCCCAGGGTGTGGAATGCTAATGGAGGGAGGCTTCACTGTATCTTGAGGTTCTTCTGCATATGGATTGGTGCTTGATATGCTAATCTTCTCTGCAGGGCTATTGTAGGGTGTACAGTATTTTGTTAGCCTGGTGTTTTTCAGGACTGGAAACCATGCTCTATTCATTCTTAAAGTCTCTTCTTTCCTGTTGAAATTGTGCTTATGCTTATGAATTTCAATGGCTACTTCCAACGAAGTAGTTGGAAGTGTTGTCCAGTATTTTAGTGTCCTGGAATAGGATACTGTGTCCTGTTTGAGTTAGGCTATGTTCAGCTACTGCTGATTTTTCAGGATGGCCAAGTCTGCAGTGTCTTTCATGTTCTTTTATTTTTGTATGGATGCTACACTGTGTGGTCCCGATGTAAACTTGTCCACAGCTGCAGGGTATGCGGTATACTCCTGCAGAGGTGAGGGGGTCTCTACTGTCTTTTGCTGATCGTAGCATCTGTTGTACTTTTCTGGTGGGTCTGAGTACTGTTTGTAAGTTGTGCCTTACAAACAGTATTGTAAGGCACAACAGTAAGTTGTGCTTTACAAACAGAAAAGGCACAACTTACAAACAGTATTCAGACCCACCAGAAAAGTACAACAGATGCTATGATCAGCAAAAGACAGCAGAGACCCCCTTACCTCTGCAGGAGTATACAGCATTTGCAGGACCGCTTGACCCATGGCTGCTTTCCTCCTGTTTCTAAAGCCCTTTCAGAAACAGTTCAGACTTATAATGTGAGAAAACTGTCTTTTTGACTACAAGGGAGTGAAATGCTGAAATTGCAGCCAGATATACCCTGATAGAAGAGGAAGAAAGCCCGGCATGTTTAAGGCTCAAAAGATATTCCAAAACAGAGGATAAAGGGCATGTGTATCTACTCCTGGACCATCCTATAAATGTATCCCATTTAGGGGCATAAGATCTTCTAGTATTAGGCTTTCTAGCATTCAATACAAATTCTGCTACTTCATGAGGAAAACCACCTACTGCAGAATCAGCCATGCCATCAGAAACAATCTGTGAAACCTTGCTTGACATGGCCAGAAGGGTACTATTACTATGCAATTCATCTTTTCCATCTGTATTTTGCTGATGGTGTGAGCTATGAGGGGTATGGGTGGAAAGACATAAAACAGGTATCCTGACTATGTTAACTGAAAAGTGTCTCCCAGGGACCCTGAGCCCATTCCTCCTCTGGAACAGAACAATGGAGGCTTTTTGTTCTCCTTTGCTGTAAACAGAGCTACATCTGGGAATCCCCATTGTTGGAAAATTGGCTGTATACATGACTCTTTCAGTGGCCTGTGTGATGTGGTAGCTAAAAAGGCAAATGGGATTTTGGACTGTATCAACAGAAGTGTAGTGTCCAGATCACGTGAAGTGATGGTATCACTCTATTATGCTCTGGTTAGACCTCACCTAGAGTATTGTGTTCAGTTCTGGGCACCACAATTTCAGAAGAATATAGACAAGCTGGAACGTGTCCAAAGGAGGGCAACGAAGATGGTGAGGGGTATGGAGACCAAGTCCTGTGGGGAAAGGCTGAAGGAGCTTGGAATGTTTAGCCTGGAGAGGAGATGACTTGAGAGGTGATATGATAACCACACCTTCAAGTACTTGAAGGGCTGTCATATAGAGAATGGTGTGGAGTTTTCCACTGCCCCAGAAGGTTGGACCAGAACCAATGGGTTGAAATTAAATCAAAAGCGTTTTCAGCAAAACATTAGGAAGAACTTCCTGACAGAGAGGTCCCTCAGTGGAATAGGCTTCCTCAGAAGGTGGTGGATTCTCCTTCTTTGGAGGTTTTTAAGCAGAGGCTAGACGGCCATCTGACAGTAATGCTGATTCTGTGAACCTAGCAGATCGTGAGAGGGAGGGTAGGAAGAGTTACATCAGTGCTTAGTTCTTGTGGCCCCTTCTTACATGCCCAGGGTAAGACCAATCACCACCTTGGAGTCAGGTAGCAATTTTCCCCAGGCCAGTTTGGCTAAGGATCCTGTTTTGCCATCTTCTGGGCATGGAGCAGAGGTCACTGAGGGTGTGGGGAGGGGAGGTATTTGTGAATTTCCTGCATTGTGCAGGTGGTTGGACTAAATGACCCTAGAGGTCCCTTCCAACCCTATGATTCTATGATTTGTATGTGGAAAAACAAAGTCAGCTCAGCCTGTCTGCAATGAGACTGGATGTCCACAGAACATGGATGGCCTGGAGGGAGACATTGTGTCACAGTGTCAAAATTCCAGACTGACATGGATTTGAGACAAAGGTCCTTGAAGTAGTGCCTCCCTGCTTGTTTATGTAGAACATTGTTGTACAGTTGTCCGTAAGTATTTGGACATGCTTGTTTAGCATGATATCTGCAAATGAGATAAGTGCGTAACGAACTGCCCTCATTTCTAATACATTGATATGTAAACTTCTCTCACTCTTCAACCAGGAACCAAGGGTTGAGAGATGGTCACAGTGTGCCCCCTAGCCTTATTAACCATTAACCCCAAATATTGGCATGTCTCTAAAACCAGGTCTATGTGCTCCTATAAGGCCTCTTTAGAGTGGGCAGAAATCAACTAGCCGTCCAGATATGGGTAAACAGAACAACCTCTAGTTCTCAGGTGTGCAACTACTACAGCCATGCACATAGTAAATACTCTTGGGGTCATAGCTAGTACGAATGATAGGATCTGGTATTGATATGTAGTTTTCCCATACTGAAATCTTAGAAATTTTCTGTGGGATAGATGGATAGAAATATGAAAATAAGCATCTTTAAAATCAAAGACTACAAACCTAGAATTGAGGGGTAGCAACTGCAATACCATGTTGAGTGTTACCATTCTAAATTTATATATTCTGATCATCGTATTCAAGTCCCTCAGGTTTAATATGGGTCTAAAACCCCATTTTTTCTAAGAAGAACCTTGAATAAAACCCCAGTCTAGGTTTGGATACTGGTCTCTGTTGCACCGCTCCCTTTTGTAGCAGTGCTGACAACTCTTTAGCCAGCTCAGGTGACGTATCTCAAGTAGATTTACAAGGAAGACTCAGACATGGTGAACTGTTAAACTCAGTTTTATAACAGCTCCTGATAACTTCTAATACCCAAACATCTGTGGTGATGGACACCCAGGCTGCGTAAAAGTGGGTTAAGTCTATCACTGAAAACTCAGATCCTTGCTCCCCATCGATGACACCTTGTCTCGACTTATGGGTTTACTCCTCTGATATGGGCAACTGTTAGGATACTGATGCTTGTATGGGTTGGTATCTGGAGTAGCAACCTCTATACTGCTGCTGCCTGTAGAAAGGTCAAGATTGCTGAGAAGATGGTAACACTCGGTAGGATCTGTACAGATGGTAACACTCTGTAACAGTCTGCTGATCCTTCCTCTTTTGGGATAAATATTCATCTATTTTTGAAGAGAATAATGTCCCTCCCTTGAGTGATAAACATTCCATCCTGCCTCTTGTCTCAGTAGGTAGAGTCGTGGACCAGAGCCCTGCATGCCTCCGAAGAACTACTGCTGATGCTAGAGCCCTTGTGGAAGAATTGGCCATGTACCTTCCAGCATTTATCTACTGCTTTGAAAACCTGATTGCCTCCTCTTGGATCACTTGGACTAGGAACGTATAGTCCTCCAGCAGATGCTTGTTATATGCTGCCATCTTATTCCAAAGGAATATCTGGTAAGCCCCCATAATAGCAGCATAATTAGCAATTTTTATGATTAGGGCCACAGATATATAGACCTTTCATCCCAGGCTATTTAGCTTCTTTCCCTCCTTGTCAGCAAGTGAAGAATGGTGACACTGTCTGTGTCTTCTTGACTACATCTTCTCTATAACTAATGATGATGGCAGATCCTACAGATTCTGCTCTGTAAGGTTCACCCCAGTTGACACCCAAAGGTGGAGGCACTCCTTGACACTACACTGGACATTTGTGCAGACAACAGCTCTGGTGTTAAATTCGTCCATGCTCCCAAACAGCTGGGTAAGAGAGTTCTCTAGGCAATTCCCCCTCCTCTTTTGAGGAAGAAGCCGAGCAGGAACTTGAGCAAGGGGAAGGGGTACGTGGGGTCTTCACTACCTCCAGTTCTCCAATCTCTAGGTCTGTGACCTGCATCTTGTGAAAACGCCTCTTATGTTTAGAGTGCTTTGATTTAAGATTTGGCCTTCTTTATGGGTGGTTTCAGAGACACCCTAGATCTATGCCTTATTGGGTTCATACTGCCCAATCTGATGGCTTTCTAGATTTGGAGTTTTGCTGAAGCCGATGGGTTTGGAGTACTTGAAGCTCGTTGGTATTGTTGGATCCGTGACATTGCCGGATTCCAGGGGCTCAGGGTGCCAGAAGCCTTGGCGGATCCGAGATGGAGTCGGATCCAATGGGCTCGGTGCATTTGAGGTTGAATGATATCTCCAGATCTGAGATGGTGTGGTCTGATCCGAGGGGATCGAAGCCTCCAAGAGCACAATGGCTGGTGGTGTCAGCAAGCTCCGTGAAGGCAGACAACTTAGCTGATTTAGCAGATGGGCTAGTTGCAGCCAACAAAGTACCCTTGAGCCTGGTAGCTCTTTCTGCCCTGGCCTTAAGGATGAAGCTCTGGCAGTATTTGCACGAGCTAACATTATGCCCCTCTCCCAAACAGATGAGGCAAAGAGAATGCCCGTTTGTTCTCATCATTTTTGTATTGCACTGAGTATGTATTTTAAATAAAGTTTTTTCCAGCCATTTTGACTGTCTCTTTCTCTCTGCTTTTTTATGAAAGAATCTGACAGAAGACACTAAGAACCTATCCAACCGGCAGCAAAAGAGGAACTGAGGGTCAGGGGTGTTGCTCCTTCCAGACAGCAGGCTGTTTCAGTGCAAATCAAGCTGCGCATGCACTCTGAGAGGGAGCAGATTCCCCCTAGAGGAATTTTAGCTACAGAATCTAAAGATCGGCAGGCTTGCACATGGATGAACTACCACCAGTAGTTGGATGACTGAGAAATGACAAATAGGAATCACCAAGATTTCCCCTGTTGAGTTTGCATTCTTTTTGGAAATAAATTCTGGAATAAGCAATGCTTCTTTGAAATGGCCTACAGAGAGCAATGAATCTCTAATGTAATTAACTTTTAAAGAAACTGATAACATTTGCTTTAAATACAATATTCCCCAGTGTTTCTCCTCACATTAAAAGGAATTTTAAAAAGTTTACAACTCAGTGAACAAGAAAGCAATAAAATATGCCATACAGTCTGGATTTGGTACCACAAAGACCATTAGTAAGATCTTAAGTACCTGACAAGTTTTTGTTTGTAGGGAAACAAAATAATGATCAATCTTGGTCCTAATTAGGTAGTTTAGTTTCTATGAGGACTAGGATCCTAGCATGACTTGACTAGAAAAACATGTATGAATCAAGTATTTCTGTAGCAAAATTAAACTGGAATTTCCAGTACAATTGTCATATATAAATATCATAACACTTGGAAGCATATACATAGTGTTCTGTTATATACATATAAAGTCTAGTCTATTTACAAAATTAGAAAGATGACCCCTTCTATGAAAGTAAAAAGGGTCTGAAAGAACTGAACAAGTTTTTAATGTCTTACACACACTTCCATTTACAGAGGCACATGGTTTTTACACACCCATCACCAAAAGACAAATAGATGTTGTGACACTTTAGCTGTCTCATTCCCTGCAGTGTTTTATCTTCAGTTCTACAAGCAGTATCTCAGCAAAGTAAGCAGGATAGAGCCACATAGTTCTGCCACATGTGAGAAGGTTGTTAATCCTCCCCACCCTTACTTAGGATACATTGCTGGTACAAGGGCAGGTACACGCACGCACGCACACATGCACACACACAGAGCAATGTAAAGGTTATTTTACCAATGGCTCCTGCTCTTCAACACAAAGGATAACCCCACAGGACCTTTGTATTACATTTGCATTGGGCCTGAGTAGTCCATGCTTTAAAAATAGTTTAATAATAATTTCTACCTCTTGGATCACTAATGGTCTCTATGTAGTGCCAGGTAAGTTTATCGGTAACTATGGAAAGTACTGCAGGGGCTTCTTGTTGGAACCTTAAATGAAATCATTTTAACCTCAAGGGTATTTCTGTACAGTTTTAAGCATGTTCCATTCACATTTTAGCTTTTGTGTCATATAGTACTTGGACTCAGCAGGGAAACAGCCAACTTTTAAGAAATAAAAAAGTTAAGAGTAAAACTAAACTAAACAAAAAGACTTCATGAAACAGGGTGAATGTTTAGGAAATGAACTATTGTCACCACAAATACTGAAAGCTCAGGAGGTTGAATCCTGCTACGAATGTGGCTGGATCATATGAGCAATGGGGCTCACAAAGGAAGATCCTTCTCTGCCTCCTCCCTACCAGGGCCGTTTTCACACATCTTATCTGCTGCCAGAACATCACGCAAAACACCCGGAATACAGTGTCTTCTCGCACGAAATAGCATCTTCCTGGCACGATTTCGCACAAGAAGACGCTGTCTTCTGGGTGTTTTGTGCGATGATCCAGCGACAGGTAAGATGTGTGAAAACAGCCCAGCAAAGGAAGTAGGGAGGAAAAAAGTGCCTTGGCTGAAGAGAATGGCTGAGCAATTTGCCTAATTCTGTATCTTGACTCTAACTCCCTATGCTTTGTGGCATTTTGTCTACAAGAGTCCCCTGAGCCCTGGACTCATCTTTTTGAGGGTTACAGGGGTCTGCTGGAAGAAGAAGGTGGGGAGGATCAGTCTCTCTGAGCAGGATCTAACCTTATGAAAAGACTCATATGCACCTCTACCAGTGGGAGCTGGCTAAATAAATGGAATTCCCGTTTTTGTCTGAAGACTTATTTTGCATGAATTATGAAGCTGAGAGATAGAGTTCGATGACCTGCAAATGTAAAGGAGCTCACAGATGTGGATCTTACTTGTCTTTTTTCCTCTCTCAAAGCCACCTTTCACCATTCACCCAAAAAGGCTGATGTAGAGGTAGAGGTTGCCTTGTGGGCAAAATGCCACGAGTGACAGCGGCAGGAATCTGGCAATACTGTCTCAAGTTAGCTGACAACAATGCTTCCAACGGTGGAAAGGGTAGTGGCAGTGATTTCGCCCAATTCCTCCTCTGTGGTCTCCACTCACCCTCTCAGTGCCATTTTGTTCACAAGCTCACTCTGCTCTCAGCATAGCTCTGTGGCAGTGGGGTAGGGATAGTGAGAAAATATAAATGACTTCTGCTTGTCCTTTGCAGGGTCCAACCCATAAATCTTAACATTCCACCATTTACACTGAATTTTCCTCTCTTAAAATTCTGATAATGGATCACTGATGAACAAGAACAATTTCATACCCGTATTTCTAAAGATGCTCTCCTGAGACAGGGCCACTCTGATGACACCAGCAGCTGCGTCTCTTACTGTCTGCTCTTCACTTTGCAACAGCTGAATAACGCACTTCCAAAGAAGCAGTGTATCAGACACACCTGTGTAATTATTAAAAAGGGATATTAGAAGTAATTTTTAAGTTTGAAAAGTACTTTTTTAAAAAGAAATGTTTTTCTTTTTTCAACTTGAGTTATTTTTAAAAGCTGGATAATATCTCTCAGAAGACTTCCTTCACATCTCAGATTCCTTGAATATAACCTGCTAACTTCTCTCTTGATTTTCATGTCAAAGGCTGGAGTAATTAAGAACATACTGGTAATAGAAGGCTTACAGTAAACACTACCTAATGCTAAGACACTGTACTGGCATCTCAAACTACAGTGTACACACAGAACTTTTCTGACACACCCTGACCCATTCATTGGAGAGGACAGACCCATGTGTATTAGCTAATATAAAGTCTGAATCTTGTGCGTGCAGAGTGGTGCTCTGTGATCATAGGACTAGGGTTCCGCTCTATGTAACACATATGTAAGTCCTTTGGATTCAACCAATACAACTCCCAAAGACATGATAAAAAGCATAGGGCACAACCTATCCGAAAGTTAAACACTTTTAATTGAGGGTGAGAGTTCTGCATGTTATATTCTCATCCTGAAATCAATGACACTGAAGATTATTTTTGCTTGTTTGTGTTCAATAGTGTTGAATTGTGCCTATTTACTTACCCAAAAGAAGATTCTGACTGGTTAGGAAAAATGGTGCAACATTTACAAGCACATCTGCAGCAGCCAACTTGAGATCAGTCTGTTGTTCATCTTCACAACAATAGGTGACTATCTGAATCCACAGTTTCATCTCTGACTGTAGTTCCTGAATAAAAATGTGAATAAGAGGTGCCAACAATACACTGAAATTCATTTTTTGTGGAATTTTAATGTTTATTTAAGAAAACAAATAGAATACACAAAAATGACATTCAGACCTTCCAGCTTCCATAGGATTGAAATTTCCTTCCAGACAGAGAAGGAAACAATACTAGTCTTACGGTTTGGATAAGAAAAAAGTATTAATAATTTAAAAAGAAAATTTATATTTATTATAAACCCAAAAGCAAGAAATACAAAATGATCAACACAAATAAAGATCAACAGGATCACAATCTTTTATTCCTTAAAGATAATTCCTGTAATCTCTAAACTATTAAAATTATTTTAATGTATGTATTCTTTATCGTGAAGAAAAACAAATGGTTGAATGTTGCCTGAAATCTGGTATTCTGATAATCAATACATATTTTAAAGGCATAAAAACATGCACACTCTAATGCAGAAGCCTGCCCTGGACTTCTGCAAAAACTGATGCTGAAACAGGCCTGAAGCCCTTCTAAAACCTTCAAGCTAGCAAAGATTTTGTGTATCAGATGCAATTAACTTTATAGGCTCATCAAAATGAAAAGGATGTTTATAGTAACTGAATTTCATCTATCACAGCAAAATCTGAGGCAAGCCTAGTATAATAAACTGCCCTTAGCAATGCTAAACTACCTTCTCTCTTACCTCCTGCCAATTTTGTACAAGATGGATGATCACATTTGAAGCAAGCTTAAGGGATATGCTTTGAATATCAATGCTGCAAAAAAATAAAGGTTAACAGATACACAGAGTTAAATGCAAAATAATATATTGTTGTAGCTTTAATATTGGAGACCACTGGCTGTCAAGTTTAGCAGTCACTAAATGCTTTCTTCACACTTGTGACATACATTATGTGCTGATAGCTGATCTCAGGAGTAAATCTAGCCCAACTCAATCTGTTATAGCTGTGCCATGTTTAAATACAATTGCATTAAGAATTGCTTTGTTTACACACAAGAAGGAGGCTGTGCTTAACAAATAGATAATTGTATTGAGGTATATCAAGTCCAGATAATGAGTTTGCCAATTGGCTACACAATATCTGCACCTGTGATTTTTCAGGATACAGGACACATTTCCAGTGGACTTTGTTCACCATTTTCTTCCTGTCTAACAATTTCTTTTAGCACATGTGAAAAAATTATGTATTCAGATGACCTTTCTGTTCTCATGAGCAGCAGCATGGGATACAGCACATGCTTTGTAAGGTACAGCACATGATTTGCAAGGTCCCAAATTCAATGCTAGCATCAAAGGGCTGGAGGTCGCATAAAAGACCTTTCTCTGCCTGAGGGCTTACAAGATGGGTGCCAGTCAGATGAGGAAGTACTGAGCTAGATAGTCTAGCTTGATATACAGCAGCTTCTTAACTTCATGATACACGGTTTTGTTACTAATAGCTGATTGAATATTAACAAATTGTACAAAGCTATTTATAAATTATAATAAATAATTTGTCACCTCTTGAATTTGCAAATTTCTCTGACATTAATTTCCTCACCCAATTAACTTTTCAGAGTAAAATACGATCAATGGGAGGGGGGGGGGACCAAAGCAGTCTAAGAAAATATTAAAGGGAAAAAATTAAAAGGTCTTTTTGAACATTGGTGAAAATCCAACAAAAGAATAACATTCATTTAGAGAACATGCTAGAAACAGCTGCCAGGTTGCTTTGTGGTGTTTTGAATTATTTCTCCTTATTATTCCTTCTTCAGAGAGTAGATCTTCACACCCATTTTCAATTGTAAGTCCACAACACAATTTCCAAAACATAAAATAAAGATGCTTTACTACAAATGATGGTCTGGTAATCTTAAATATAGTATATTTTAGAAATTTGCGGATTGCAGGGATATTTTTCAGAATAAACTGATTAAATAAGAACCCTTGCTTTAAGGACACGATTAAATTAATTCTGTCAATAGCCTCTTTCTGAAAGGATTCAATAATAGGGAGTTTCCAATTAATATGAATCAAAAACATACATGAACTACCACATTTCCAGGATTTATCATTTTGGGGGGACAACCTTGGACTTAATCTTTTGCACTGGGCCTTTGAAGGAAGATCTAGTTTGGATTGGAGATTCATCCTCAGCCATGGTCTAACCATTATCTATTCAAAACAAGATTGAATGTGGCTCCTGCATTCTGCAAGGAAGGCACTCAGTTAAAATGGTCCACCCACAGAAGCTCATGGATTCCAGAATGTTCTTGCAACTGTGTCCGAGGTTTGTTTATTTATAGTTGGCCTTTCTCACTGAGATCCAAGGCGGATTAGAACCATGCAAAGGAAAACACAATATAATCAATAGCTAGGACATTCACTGAGCAAAGTACAATAATAACTAACTGAGCAAAGTACAATAATAAACTACAGTTAGGACATTCAAGGAAAGAAATACGATAGGGAATAGCTGCAGAAAAAATTTAAACAATCATAAAGGCAAGCACAGAGGTGAAACCTAACAAAGAAGAATTTCCATGGTTCCAGGATCAAAGTCAGCTACAAGAAAGGAGGGGTATTAGTCCTCTGATCGTCCAGGAATTTTTAAACTTTAGCAATAGTTACTAGCCTAAGTACTAAAAGTTCAAAACATAAAGTTGTTAATAAAAAGGAAAGCTGGAGTAATCCATTCAGCTCAGATCTTAGTTCAGCCCAGAATTCATACTGAGGTCGCTATTTTTTACCCTTGATTCCTAATTTATTTATTTAATTTATTAGATTAGATTTTTAGTCCGCCCTCCCCACAGGCAGGCTCAGGGCCGAGTACAACATTCCAGTTTACATAAATACACTTTAAAACAGATAAAACATTACAGTAAAATTAAAACAACAATATACAATAAAACTTCTCCTCAAGATGGCGATGGTAAAATACTGCATTTCTGGCATGGCCCACTTACTTCATCAAGGTTTTGTAAAGATATATAAAAATTAGGAAGCAACATGTGTAAAATTTAGCAATTGCAAATTTTAACCATTGTATTGTTTTTAAATATCCCAGCCATTGATCTATTGACTTACACTGTATAATCCACCTTAAGTCTCAGTGGGAAAGACAGACAATAAATAATGTAAATAAATAAATACTTATAGCTTAACAAGATATACTGAAACCATAGAAATGTCTTTCTTTTTATATTAATTAGATTATTTCTTTTCAGTAGGTAATCTGCAATCAATGAATATTTAAATAGTACAAGCAGGTCCTGTGAGAATTGCCAAGGGTGTAGCATAGTGGTTAAGCACTCTGCCGGTTCAAATCCCACTACTGCCATGAGCTCAGTGGGTGACCTTGGATAAGCCATTCCTCTCAGCACCAGCTCCCCAGCTGTATTATAGGGATAATAATACACTGACCTTGTTCACTGCTCTGACTGGGGCACTAATCTGTCTAGAAGAGCGGTGTGTAAGCATAGTTAGTATTATCTTCCACCCACTGGCTCATCAGATGCCCTACTCCTCCTCTGCCTGCCTTGCAGCCCCTATGCAACTCACATGATAACAGGGGAGGGCATTGCCCTCCAACCATACATTTGCCTACATTTCACCCCTTCACAGTTTGCATGTTTGTTAAAAAATTTTATTACAGTAGCAGCGCAGCCTCCAGCAGTTCACATGGTGGCAGGTGGGTAGTAACAGCATCTCCTGTTCGTGTACTCACCTGCCAGTATCACTGCTGCCTCTGTGGCTCATGCAACCAGAGGAGCGATGCAATGGTAGCTTTCTCTCTACCTCCTGTGTCTTGCGACGGCAGCAGCAGCATCTGTCAGGTGCATCCCTCCATAACTGAAGCTGAGCCAAAGGAGTTGTGTCTGTGTAAACCACCACCACCACCCCATTTCATTTTTAAACACTCTCTGGGTTTTTCTGCAAACCTGGGACTCTCCTAGATTTGTAGAAAGATCTCCTTTCTCCCTACATAGTTCTGATACACTGATTTAAGTATTCACAGATGAGGCCATACTAAGAACTAGATGTATTCATACATTACCAAAAGATAAAAATATACCTGTCAGAAGCTTCTGCAACATTCATAATCCAACGCAAGAAATCCCTTGGATTCATTTTTATGGTATCTTCTGTCTTTGGAAGTACTTTTCTGAAATCCATACAATACAGAACCTCCAATACCTAGAAAAATAAATTAAATTGCATTAATGAAAGAAAAACAGACATTCTTAATTTGGCCCATCTTAACTGAAATTATGCGCCTTCATTAGAGGGAGTTTTTCTCAGGGCAAAATCAAAAAGAGTCCAGTAGCACCTTTAAGACTAACCAATTTTATTGTAGCATAAGCTTTCGAGAATTAAGTTCTCTTCGTCAGATGCCTGATACAGAGACTGGTCAAATACAGAAGAGGAGGAGAGAGAAGAGGCAATTAGGGGGAGGAAGGGGGAGGGTGCAATCAAAACATTCCTTTGCTAGTATATGTAAACATCTCCTTTTAGTGTGTGTATCAGTTGGCTTCAAAGGAGTTTGCCCTGTTAGTTTGTAGCAGCCAAACAGCTAGACCATCCAATTCCAATGCAGTATGAGCCTTCGACAACCACAGCTCTCCCTGCCAGATGCATCTGACAAAGAGATCTGTGGTTCCCGAAAGCCCACGCCAGGTGCCACTGAGCTCCCCCAGACCCCACCTCTGTAAAGGTTGAACTACAGCGTTCAACAGAAACCTTTCAAAAACAAAATCCAACAGGAGGCTGCTGAACTGGAATTCATATGCAAATTTGACTCTGTCAAGCTGGGACTGAATAGGGACTATGAATGGTTATCACATTACCACAGGTAACAGATTTCCTTTACAGAGGTGGGGTCTGGGGGAGCTCAGTGGCACCTGGCGTGGGCTTTCGGGAACCACAGATCTCTTTATCAGATGCATCTGGCAGGGAGAGCTGTGGTTGTCGAAGGCTCATACTGCATTGGAATTGGATGGTCTAGCTGTTTGGCTGCTACAAACTAACAGGGCAAACTCCTTTGAAGCCAACTGATACACACACTAAAAGGAGATGTTTACATATACTAGCAAAGGAATTTTTTGATTGCACCCTCCCCCTTCCTCCCCCTAATTGTCTCTTCTCTCTCCTCCTGTATTTGACCAGTCTCTGTATCAGGCATCTGACGAAGAGAACTTGATTCTCGAAAGCTTATGCTACAATAAAATTGGTTAGTCTTAAAGGTGCTACTGGACTCTTTTTGATTTTGCTACCACAGACTAACACGGCTAACTCCTCTGCATCTATTTCTCAGGGCAGGGGCTGCACGTTTTCACCTTGCAAAAACATTCTGGATGCTTTTCCTTTATGGCTATTCTAAGAAGCATCTCCTCCAAACCAGACAGTAGAAACAAAACGCCTTTTCCTCCTTCTTCAGCCATATGTTTACAACCCATTTGTTTCAACCACAGCAGGATCGCTTCGAAGACCAACAAGCGCACTTCATGGAAATCAGAATGTAGCAGATGCACAACTGATAAACAAGGATCTGTTCCTTTCCCTGTTTCAAGTAAACCGTGGTTTGCAAATCCAAGATGAGCAGTCACTGAAAGCATCGATATTAATAGTTTGGTGATACTTTGGAGATACTGTGCAAATCCTGGCACTGCAGATGAGTAGGTGATGCCTGTTGTCAGCTCAGAATCAGAGACAATTGTAGCCATTTTCTCCCAAAATCTTTTAAACTCATCTCCTGAAATAAAAAATGGAAGGGTGGCAGAATGAGGAAGGAAAAAGGTTTCTTTGGTTAATGCAAGCATTAACTATATGGCACAATCCAGCCAAACTGAAGTACATTTCAAATGAAGAACTAAATACATTAGAAGTCTACATAATTTAACAACTGAAAATGCATTCAAACTTGCAGGCACTGAGCCTCAGATTCCATTTTACCAATGTCCTTGGGCTAGCTCTTCAGAACAATTTGTTCTAGACATTTCAATAAAACATACAGGGACTCTCTGAGGGCATCTCACTTTCTCACCTCTCCTCCCATTCCCTGCAAGATTTCTTTTATTTATTTATATTTCAATTTATATACCACCCATCCTCAGGGGCTCTGGGCGGTGGACAAGTTAAAATCAATAAAAACAAGAAAACAATACTAAAATCAACATACAAAACAATAATGAAATAAATTAACCAAGTGCAATGGTGGGGAGAACACCCCCCTCCCACCCCAAAGGTGGGAGGACAACATGGCACTGCCCCCTTCAACCACCGAACGCCTGGTGGAACAGCTCTGTCTTACAGGCCCGGTGGAACGATAATATGTCCTGCTGGGCCCGGGTCTCCATTGACAGAGCATTCCACCAGGCTGGGGCCAGGACTGAAAAGGCCCTGGCCCTGGTTGAAGCGAGACGGGCTTCCTTAGGGCTGGGGACCACCAGTAAACATTTATATGTTGATCAAAGTGGTCTCCAGAGAACATACAGGGAGAGGCGGTCCCGAAGATATGCCGGTCCCAACTCGCTCAGGGCTTTAAAGGTAAGAACCAATACCTTGAACCTGATTCAGAATTCAACCGGAAGCCAGTGCAGCTGGCACAGGACAGGTGTGATATGTGACCGGTAGGATATACCATTCTGGACCAGTTGTAGTTTCCGGATCAGGCCCAGGGGTAGCCCAGCGTAGAGTGAGTTACAGTAATCTAGCCTGGAGGTGACCGTTGCATGGGTCATTGTAGCCAGGTCCTGGGGCATCAGGTAGGGGGCAAGTTGCCTGATCTGATGAAGATGGAAAAATGCAGACATGGCAACCGCTGTGACCTGGGCCTCCATCGACAGGGAGGCATCCAGGAGCACGCCCAGACTCTTCACCACTGGCAAAGTTGCCAGTGGTGTCCTATCCAGGGCAGGGAGCTGGATCCCAACATCTGGCAGCCCCCATCCCAGCTGCAGGACCTCCGTCTTCACTGAGTTCAGTTTCAGCCTGCTCTGTTTCAACCATGCCATCACAGCCTCCAGAGCTCTGGCCAGATTGTCTGGGGCCGTGTCTGGCCGGCCGGCCATCAACAGAAAAAGCTGGGTGTCACCCGCGTATTGATGACAGCCCAGCCCAAACCTCCGCACCAACTGGGTGAGGGGGCGCATGTAGATGTTAAATAACATCGGAGAGAGTATCGCCCCTTGCAGAACCCCGCACACCAAAGGGTGACGGGGAGATAGATCTCCCCAGAGCGCCACCCTCTGTCCCTGACCCTGGAGAAAGGAGACCAGGCACTGTAAGGCTGTCCCCCTAATCCCCACGTTGGCGAGGCGGCTGGCCAACAAATCATAGTCAACCGTGTCAAACGCTGCTGTGAGATCGAGTAACACAAGATCCCATAGCCTCTCACCTTTTCCTGCTTCCTTCTCTCCATCCTGCTTACCAACCAAACCCCATTTTCAGATTTCCCTCCTTCACTCTCCCAGGCAGCTTTTCCCTTGCAAGGACTGGCAGCCTCCATATCCTTATCTTTCCCTGCTTCCTTCTCTCCCCACCATCACCAACCTAACTGTCATCTATTCCTCAATTTCAGCCATATTTTTTCATTTATTTACTATGTTTATACCCCACCTTTTTCCACAAGAGGGACCTAAAACAGCTCACATCATTCTCTTTTCCATTTTATCCTCATAGCAGCAAGTCATCTGTTGGTTGCTGCTGGGTCTGGCCCTGATATGTCCTTCCTCAAAGGCCCAAAGAGCCCTGGAAAGGGCCTTGCCCCTCCCCCTGCTTTTTATTGATGGAAACCAAGGGTTGAAGACTAGCAATACAACTGTACAACCATCACTGGGTGCATGTGTTATGTCCCATCAAGTCATCTCTGACCGGTTCTTAAGATGCATTCTTGTTTGTATCATACTGATGAGTAGCTCTACAGTGTAAATCAAAATAACTGCAAGGGAGGGTGTCACACAGGACTAGGGTATACATTTCTGCAAATCTAGGATAATCCCTAGGTTTGCAGTAAAATCTAAAAAGCAAATAAAGGGAGGAAGTTAAAGGAAAGGTGGGTGGGTGACTGGTATGGACCTACCAGGTAAGAAGAGTGGAAATTGGCACTTAGGCCAGTGGTCAAAATTTGTGTGTTATGTGCCATCAAGTCACCTTCGATCTATGGTGACCCTATGAATGAAAGACCTCCAAAATGTCCTATTAACAGGCTTGCTCAGATCTTGCAAACTGGAGGACGTGGCTTCCTTTATTGAGTCAACCCATCTTGTTTTAGGTTTTCTGCTTTTCCTACTGCCTTCTACTTTTCCTAACATTATTGACTTTTCTAGAGAGACATTATTTGTCTTTTCATAATGTGATCAAAGTACAATAGCTTCAGTTTTGTCATTTTAGTTTCCAGGGAGAATTCAGCCTTGATTTGATCTAGAACCCACTTATTTGTCTTTTTGGACATCCATGGTATCTGAAAAACTTTCCTCCAGCACCATATTTCAAACGAATCAATTTTCTTCCTGTCAGCTTTCTTCATTGTCCAACTTTCCCATCCATCCATAGTAATGGGGAATACCATAGTTTGGATTATCTTAATCTTGGTCCCCAGAGAGACATCCTTATCTTTAAGGATCTTTTCTGATTCCCTCACAGCTGCTCTTCCAAATCTCAATATTCTTCTGGTTTCTTGGTTGCAGACTCCCCTTTCGTTGATGCCTAAGACAAGGAATAGAAAATCTTGAACCATTTCAATTTCCTCATTGTCAACTTTAAAATTATGTAATTCCTTGGTAGTCATTACTTTTGTCTTCTTGATGTTCAGATGTAATCCTGCTTTGGCACTTTCTCCTTTAACCTTCATCAATAGTTGTTTCAACTCTTTAGTATTTTCTGCCCATCATCTGCATATCTCTAATTGTCAATGTTCTTTCCACTGATTTGCACTATACCTTCTTCTGTATCTAATCCATCTTATGATATACTCTGCATAGAGGTTGAACAGGTAGGAAGATAATATGTGTCATTGTCTGACACTTGCCAATTGGAAATCATTCTGTTTCCCCATATTCTTTCCTGACAGTAGCCTCTTGTCCAGAGTACAGGTTGTGCATCAAAACAATCAGATGTTGTGGCACCCCTAATTCTTTTAACACTATCCATAGTATTTCATGATCCACACAGTCAAAAGTTTTGCTGTAATCTATAAACATAGGCTGATTTTCTTCTGAAAATCCCTGGTATGTTCTATTAGCCATCGTAAATTTGCAATGTGATCTCTAGTGCCGCTTTCTTTCCTGAATCCAGCTTGAACATCTGGTATTTCTCGTTCCATATATGGTAAGAGTCTTTGCTGTTGAAGTTTGAGTATCACTTTGCTTGCATGGGAAAGTAATGAGATAGTCCAATAGTTGCTGCACTCTTTGACATCCTCTTTTTTTTTGGAACTGGAATGCAGACTGAGCATTTCCAGTTCATGAGCCATTATTTTGTTTTCTGTATTTGTTGACAGATTCATGTTAAGTTTTTGATGGACTCAGTTTCCTTAGCTTGAAATAGCTCTATTGGTGTTCCATCTACTCCAGGTGCTCCGTTTCTCCCAATTGTTTTAAGTGCAGATTTTACTTTATTTTCTAGGATTTCTGGTTCATCATCATAAGATTCTTCTTCGAAAGTATCTGTCATCTTTCTATCTCTTCTGTATAGTTCTTCAGTGTACTGTTTCCATGTTTCCTCTATTTTGTCTTAAAGCTACAGTGATTGCTATTGTTTTGGGGAAGGTTTAGCAGCCTGACTTTTTTAGTTTTAGATTTTTCTGCAGATCTGGGACTTTTTTGAGGTTTGTAGAAAAAATCTGTCTTGTCTGTTCATAGCCTCCATCTCCAGATTTAAGTATCCATAGATGGGGCGCTGTTTTTTTAAATTAGATATACTGATACTGAATCTTTCAACATCGTTAGTGGCTAAACTATTAGTCAGTAGATTCTGGACAGCATCGCCCTCCATCTCCTTAGATTTCCAAAAAATGCAATAGTTACATATTTCCTTATGTAAAAAGGAGGTTGTCACCCCAAAACTGTACAGGAAAAAAATGGAAGTTCATTACATTGAGATAATATTTTGTATTATTAAACTGCTTTTAACTTCTAGGAAAGCAGCCTGGAAATCTTTTAAAATAAAATCTTTAAAAATAAATAAATAAATATGAGACCAACTGGCAAAAATCACTCATCTAGTCCCATAAGGTCTGATCAGTGCATGGGAAGAGTCGCCTGCTATAGACTGCCTGCAGTATTTGCACAGGAGGATGCTAAGGGGGCAGAACAGAAATGCCTGAACCCAGTTAGCACATGCTTAGCACAGTTGTCTGCCCTGACTAAGCAGAAAACTGTTTTGTAAATCGAAGAAAATCCTTAAAATTCAGTAATCCAAGTATGGATTTGCCCATAATGAATGTGCAAGAAATTGCTGGTGGCAGGGAGGGCTCAGAAGAGACATGTACTGGCATCTTAAGCCTCACAAAGAATGTTTTGACACCAGTTCAGAGATCTGTACCTGCTAGTGCACTTGTGGAGCAAGTGGTGGTAGAGGTGGTGGCAGAGGTTGGTATCCTTTTTTCCTTCCCATGAGTCGTTGCTTGGTTGGGCAGAGGGAGACGATGCAAGCACAAATGTTTTCACACATCTCTGGACTGGTGTTTATACATGTTTGTATCATCTCAAGCCACAGCCAAATGTTTTTGGTGTTTCTTATGCTCTACATTTTGTCCAAAATTTATTTCCCAGAAAAATAAAAATCTCATCTCAACTGAGTAAGTAGTATTCATGTTTCTACCTTCGACAAAAAATCCTTCCTGACTTCCATTTACATATTTATTTTTCCGCCTAACTTAAAACAAACTCTTTTCCTGGGCCAATGTCAAAACTTTTCATTAAACCAACACACACATTAATTTCCAAAGTAAATGTCTGGCTCTGTTCTTAAGATGCATTAAAGAGGCTCTTCTATTTACAGACAAAACTATGTCGTTAGAAGGTTCAGCCATTGAACATTTCCCCTATATTACGATGAAGGAAGACAAAACAGGAATAGGAAGGGAGATAAAAATTCAAGGGAACATACAAGGGGATATATACATATGGATCATTCAGGCATAACCAGAAGGTATACTGTCACAGAGTAAAATGGCACTGATTCAAGTCAAGACATTTTTTAAATGCAGAACACAAAGAACAAGGTTGTTCAAGTAGGAGGCTGGAAAATGATATGGGAAAACGGGAGTACCTAAAACTCCTAATATTCCCATTTACCCTGCAAAGTTCTGAATAAGGGTGTGTGCTAAAAAAAAAAAAAAGGGTATTTTTCAGATTTTGGTGTCAGGAATATGATAAATATCAGTATTCTCAATATTCAGGTCTAAAAATACCAGTTTAGTATTCAGATGTGGGTGTGTGGGTGTGTATGTCCAAATATATTTGGCTCCATTATGGGGGAATATTTCTGGGGGGCTAGAGGGGCTTTTTTCAAATAACAGACCCCCCTTTCAAAGTTGCAAATAGATTGGGTCATGGGGTCCAATTCTGCAGGCCCCAGAACAAGATGCCCCCAGCTATTATCCATTGTATCCTATGGAGGAAAAAAATCCAAGGCTTTCTGCAGGGCACAGAAGCCTGAGTAAAACACACAGGAGCAACCACACTGGCCAAAAGCCTTGCAATGCAAACAGAACCAAAAAACAAACAAACTCTAGAACCAACATCAAACCAGAATCAACCCAGCAGAACCAACTGAAACAACAGAGCAAGACCAACAGAACCAGTTGCACTGACAGAAGCCAAGCAAAACCCAGGGCAAATGTTAGAACAGAACAGAACACTAATATCAAACTAGCAGAATCAAACTGGCACAAGCATGGCCAGCCAGACTTGGCAATGGCAAGTAAAACACACAGAGTAAGTTAGTATTAGTAGCATCCTCCCAAGGAAGGCCTGAAAAAGTAAGAAGCAGGGGGTTTTGTGCACTCGCCCACTTCTCCTCTCTCTGCAGTCAGTGGTTCAGAGGAGCCTAGAGAGAGGCCTGCAGGTGCCCTTCATCACTGGTGCTGCTATCCCTCCCTCCATCCCAGTAAAGAAGAAACACAATATCAATACAACAATAGCATGCATTAGCTTCATTTTAGATGCTTCTATGGGTTTGCTTCTGCTTGTCACATATGCATCACTCATTCACTGCTTTCCCTAACATTTCTTTCTTTCTGTTCTATTGGCAAGAGAACAACATTTTTGCTATCGCTTCCCTTAATTTTCTGCACAGAATTGTTCCAAATTCCAAAGATTATGCTGGCTGGGCTGATTTTTGTTTGTTCGTTTCTGCGGGGGGTTGGGGGTATGGCGAGTTGGAATGTGGAATTTATATATTCCAAGTTGGAATGTGGAATTTATATAACATGCCAAACAAACTGTGGATAAATTTGCTGCTGCTTTTCTAAGTTTTAAGTTTGGGAAGAACTCTTCTCTTTCCCCGCCCCCGCCTTCCCATCACAGACTGAGAGCATGCAGGCAAAACAGCATGTGATCCCTTCTCTCATTCTTAAAATCCAGAGCTGGGTAATTGATGGTTCTGTTGGATCTTCAACACTATCCCTTGCTTCAGTTGGTTCTGCTGGGATTCTTTGATGTTTGTTTTGTCGGGATTCTGTGGTTTTGTTTGCATTGGGGAGGCATTTGGCCAGTGATTGCTCTTGTGTGTTTGGCTAAGGCTTCTGGGCTCTGCAGAAAGCCTTGGATATCCCCCACAGGAAACACTGGAGACTAGCTGGGGGTACCATGCTTAGATGACAGCAGAATTGGACCCCATTGTCTACTTCACTTGAAACTTGGGGGGTCCTTCAATGAATAGGCAGTAATATATCCACATCTATTTTGGTGTAGTTTGCTTGAAAAATACAGCCTCCTAGAAAGATTCTTCCATAGGGAACAATGGAACAGAATATATTTGGATTCCTGGGGGAGGGGGGGGACAGAATATTGAACTAGTATTTTTTGGACCCAAATATTGGGAATCCCATTATTTACGGCCTTCCCAATACTCAAATCCAAAAAATACTAATTTTTTTAATGCATACCCCTAATCACAACACATTGAACCAGGAAAGGGCTCAACATTCAAGAAACTTGTTTAGAATAGTAATGTTAAGAGTGTCTGGGGTCAGCAGCCCAGCCCCCGGACTTGCTGACAGGCAGTGGCAGGGGGCAGCCGGGAGACAGCAGTTCAACTGCTCTGTCTGGCAAACAGAGCCAGAACCTGCCTACTCCAGGGGGAAGGGACGAAAGACCAAAGCCTCAGAAGGCTGGAGGGAGCAGGGAGAAGCCAGCTAGTCCCACCCCCCAGGGGGAAGAGAGGGGGCTAAGCAGGCTAGAGGAAAAGGGCCAAGGCAGGGGGAATAGGGACCCAGCAACAGCCCAAACAGAGCCCTTACCTTTCAAGGAGGAGAAGCAGCCACTACAGCCCAGAGCCACACCCTGGCTAGAGGACAGCAGCCTGGCTCAGGAGGTGCTAGGAGCCAAGCCCCTCCAGGTGGAGATGCCACAGGCATTCTGGGGGAGGAGATGGGTAGCCCCGCCCAGCATCAATGAGCAGGCAGCCCAGAAGCTGGCCAGGGCAGCTCCTTGCGAGCAAGGCCAGGCATGCTCAGCAGCACAGAAGCCGGCTGGGGCCGCTCCTCGTGAGCAAGGCCAAGGAGACCTCAGCTGGGAATGGCTCGCCTTCAACCCCACCCTGCCAGCAAGGCAAGGAAGCCAAGAAGGGATTAGTGGTAGGAGGGAAACACCTGAGGGAAGGCACAGCTGGACCAAGTCAGGAGAGGGAACAAGCCTAGAAGAAGGGCGGGGTGGGGGGAAAGGAAGCCCTATATAAGGTGGCTAGGAAGAGCTCTGAGGTGGTGGGTGTGAGTAAGGAGTGATGGTGTGGAGTGAGAGCAGAGCAGTGCGAGAGTGGAGGCTTGGAGGAGATGATGGAGGATGCAGAGGGTAAGCAGGCCAGGTTGAGCAGGCCAGCGAGTGGACTGACAGGGAGTCTGGGTGATGTATGCTGCCCCTCCTTCCACAGAGCAGGGTCCTGCAGTATCCCTGGTGCCCCTCTGATGTCAGGGCCGGCCCAGCTGGGGCCCTGCCCAGTGGCGGCAGCAACAAGTCCTGACAAAGAGATACAACTTTCTGAATGGATAACAACAACATCCGAAGCAGAGTTGCAGCCTTGTAAGTCCATTGAAGTCAGTGGACTTAGAACAGAGTAGTTCTGGCTTAGCATGGCATTGTATTTCAAGCTTATATTACCAATGCATATGAAACAGTGTAAAACAAACTGGAGATATATGGTCTTTCAAGAGAGAATACACAAGATAAAAGAAGTATTCAGACTATAGTTTACAGCCTGTAATTTACAAGAAGAGACTCTCATTTTAAGTGTTACTTATGTTATGAAAATAAAATTCAGAAAGTAAAATAATATTTATGAAAATAAGCATGAGAAAACATAGCTGAAAAGAAGAACTAGGAAATGAGGGAGCAGAAAAAAATAGCAATCTGGCATACTGTTAGGACAGTGTAGTTATTCAAAGTGTATGACATTTACATGAACATAAACAGGATCTTTTCAAGAGAAAATCCACTGTTGCACAAGAATGTGAGCCGTTTTTGTTATCAAGGGCTGAGAATTACTATTCTTAAGTTAGGTCCAAATTACTTGCAAGATGCTTTGATACTAAACTCAGATATTTGTGCCTAGTTATTTTTAGTACATGGTAAATGAAACATGTTTTGAAAAAATGCTTTGATCTATAAACTCAGTATTTTTTAATCTGTTATGTCTTTTTCTTTAACAAAACACAGACATCTTTAAATTAAAAAGCCTCTAGTCACTGAGTATGTAGCCATGACCCTAAAATAAGTAAAGAATATTTCAATTCAGAAAAATTATGTTTAGGCCCAGTTCATGTATGCAGGAGAATAAGGTAGCTTAGAAGTATTAGTGAATGGACTATAGGGATACTATACTCACACCCCACCCCCACTTACCTGGCCGGGGGGGCCGCACCTTCTGTATGCGGTCCCCTGCGGCACTGCGCTCCCATGCGCAGCAGCCGCCTGGATCAGCCCAGTTTGGCCTAGATTGGGGCCGCTGCAGAGCAGGGAGTGCTCCTGCGCTCTGCAGCCGCTCAAAATGGGCCCGATCCACACCCAAACGGGGCCATTTTTGGTGCTGTGGAGGGCAGGAGCACTCCTGCGCTCTGCAGTGGCTCAAAACAGGCCCAATCCATGCCAAAACGGGCTCATTTCGGCTCCTGCGGAGCATAGACACGCTCTGGGGGGGGAGGCAGCATGTGATAACGTCACTTCCCGGAAGTGACATCATCACACTTGTGGAGTGCGACTGCGCACCCCCCCCCCCCCCGCCCATGGAAAGGTGAGTGCCAGGCCCCATTCCCCCCACCGGGAGGTTGAGGGGGCCTGGCAACCCTAATGGACTGCAGTGTTTCAGACTGCATGTGACAGATCATGGAGGGTCTACATAGACTGCTCTCCTATGTTAAAAACTCTCTGCAAAACAGAAAACCAGCATAGCAAGAGATGTTTCTTATTTGTATGCCATTTTTAATGACCCAAATTTTCAAAGCTGGAATCTACCACGTGCAGCCTGAAATGGTGCAGTCCATTCTACCACCTCAGAATTCTGCAACCTCATTCTCCTGCATGTGCAAACCAGACCTCAGTTTAATGCAGTCATGGGCAACCTGTCAGGCAGGCATGTCATACATCCAAAGTATGATAAAACACTAGTAAGCACTATGGTGTATATGCATTCCCCACTCCTTGCATTTTGCTGTAGCTTTGTTCTAGTCTACTAAGCAAGGAAGCAAGCAGCAGTGTAGTGCTTGAAATACAGGCAGGAGTTTGGGTTTGTCTCTATGCAACAACGTCAGTTGTTTATACACAACATTTGTAGCACATATGCTACAGGTTGGCACTCATGTTCTAATATGCTTTATGGGACTGAAAAGGCCAGTTGCATAATGATTTGCATCTCATCCATCACATTAACTGCACATGATATTAGGAATGAAATGCTGAAGTCAGCAAATTGTTAACAAGTCATAGTCGGTCCTTTTAATTTTGCAATGTCAAATAAACAGCAGATAATGTCATTTATGTCACTAACCTCTGAATGCCCAGTTGACTTATTAAAAAGGTATCATGTTAAAAATGTATATACATTCTCTATATCTACCATTTAAAAATACTAATTACAATCTAAGGATTGACAGAGAACTTCCACCTATGTGGATTTAGTAACTCTTCTCTACAAAGAAATTGAAAAAGAGCATTTAAAAGAAGCTGCTTGTTCTTATCTGTTCCTACAGGATTTTAACTTGGACTATTGGCTATGCTAATACTATTAAATTGCCATGTAAAAGTGATGATGGCTATAAAAAAAGATAAAAAACATACTTTAGTTATCTTTTATTTTTAGTAGCCAAGAGAGGGTGGATGTTTTGAATAGAGCATTCTCTATATCCTCTTTGAAAGCTGGAGCCAACGGGCTAGAGAGCTTTAAAAATGAAACCAGAGAACATAAAACATTGAGGAAGAGGCTTCTGGATGTTCAGTTTTTTTTTTTATTTAAAGAAGACCTAAGCCTAAGAAACTCCACACAGAGAGAAGATGGCACGAGAGATTAAGGCTATGATTTTCTTGGTATGGAGAATCATAGCCGTAAGAAACCTGGAGCAGAGGTTCCAAGGAGAAGAGGAGAGGCTCTGCTGCACACGGAGCCAGCCCTACTTTGCTCTCAGTACCCAAACTACCAGACTAGCCAAGAAAACTGCAGAGAAGCAGTGAATACATGGAAGCTTCTTGCTAGATCTGTTTGTCCTCCTCCTGTGTCTTCCCAGGCTGACTAGTTATAAGAGGGAGACTGATATGACTCGTCTGTTGTCTTTTAATGTGAGTGCTGCATTAATCCACAGATCCTAATAAACACAGCAGTCTGTTGCCTGCAAAGCGGCTTATGTGCCAGAGATGCCAGAGGGGCGAAAAGAAGGAACTCAGAAAGCAGATTTGTACACACGAGAAAGAATGAGGTGGCAAGCTGGAGGTAGGAGATACCAATTTTCATCATCCCTCTTTTAAAAAAAATCACCCTACAAATAGGAAACTAGCACATTAGAAAGAAAATTTCATTCTGCCTGCTCACTGACTCCTATGTTCCTATCTGTGTCTGCAATCTGGAGTGGTATGATCACTTTTTCCTCCTCAAAACTCTACCACTTTGTCATCTCCTCATTTTGATGCATAAAAGCCCTGATCTACACAAGGAACAGCAAGAGGCAAGAAATTTAAGATGGCAGAGTGGATTTTATCCACTGTGGACTTCAGGCAGGATGCCATTTTTTAATGTTCTTCAACAAGGAGAAATGGAAAGGTGCTGTCATAGCTGACTTACAGAGACCCCTGCTGTGGTTTTCAAGGCAAGAGACTAACAGAGCAGTTTGCCATTGCCTGCCTCTGCAGACTTGGTCTTCTTTGGAGGGCTCCCATCCAATTACTAACCAAGGCCAACCCTGCTTAGCTTCTGAGATCTGACAAGATTGGGCGTACCTGCTCTATCCAGGTCAGGGTAGAATTCCTACCATATTAGGAGGAAATATTATCTTGGGCATTGATCAAGGAGTGTTTTCTTTTCAATATAGGGTCATTTGGGGAAAAAGTTACCTTCCACCTGCATTTTGTTATGATACCATCCATTCTATCATTTCAGGACACTACCATTCCATCCTCACTTCATTATGTTCAATGCGTTGACCAAGCCAAAGTGGCTCGAGTACAAACACTTTTCTTTATAGTAAACACTATTTTGAAACAGTGGCAGGCTGGAATGGGAAAGATCTTAAGTGAGCAGTTCTCTTCCACCCTCCTTTTTTGTTCAGGAGAAATCTGATGAATCAACCTAATTAAAACCAAGCTGTGAATTAAGCATCCATTTTTTAATACTACAAATTGCAAGCTCTATGCTTGTCCCTCTCTTGGTCTCCATTAAAATCACCAGAGACATTGTTAAAAGGAAGGAGGACGTGTGTGTTTTGCCTCTAGCTGCCAACTCTATCATTTCTGTTTCATTGCCCCTCTGTTCCAGGATCTAAATTTCTTTAGACAGGAAATACAATGGGTCCTTTTAAGTGAGAGATCGCAATAGCGCAATTAACATATTTTTTTTAAAAAAGAAGGTTGAGGGGAAACTTTTGACAGAAGTCTACAGAAGCTTGCAAGATTCCAGTTCGTAGGTAGGAGCAACTGTTTTAATGAAACGCCAACCAAGAAAGAAGAAGTGGCTGAGAAGTGTTACTAAGCATTCTCATGCATGCCAAAAATAGTGCTAAATATGTGTTTCAAAGCAGAAAAAGTGGGAAATCTATGTTCTTGGAGAAAGTGCAACAGTAACGGGAGGATGACAGGATTTGTACAACTGGATCACGAGGATGTGTGTACTAATGAGAGTAAAGCACCATAATAGCGATACTGTGCTGCTAAAATAAGGATGTGTGGAAACAGCCGGTGTTAGAGCCAGAGATGTGAAAGTCCAGCAAAATTCCAAACAATACTGAGAACTTTAAAAAAGTTTTCTAATAGAAAAAATTGGAAACATGAGGGAGCACTGGAAAAAACTTATGATTTTTTTTCTTTTTTTTTTTTTTGATTTTTTAAACTTTTATTGCAGATAAACCATTACAACATACAAACGTACACATATAAGTCAAAACATTAACCAGTACAAAACTATTGTGATACAGGAGGGAGTTAAGTACATACAGTTAAGAGCTATGTAGTTCAACAAAACATATAAGCTATAATGTAAAGGTTCTAGAGAGAGTAATTGTTTGAAGTATTTTTGATCTAGGCTGGATATTATTTTTATCAACATATTCAAAGAATGGAAGCCATTTTTCCATGAACTTGGAATTCACAGGAAACTGTTCAGCTATGTAAAGGTCATTATGGGTTTTTTCCATTATGAAGTGATTCCACACTTTTTCAAGCCATGAATCTACAGAGGGTGCATGATCTTTCTTCCAGACCAACGCTATCTCATTCTTTGCTACTACGAAAAGGGTTGCAAACAATTCTTTTCTAATCATAGGTATAGCTAAGTCATCCCATTGATCTAAAAAAATGATTTTGGGATCCAAAGGGACTTCATATCCTGTAATTGTTCTGATTGATTCAGTCACTTTCTCCCAATAGCTTTTAATAAAAGGGCAGCCCCACCAACAATGGGCAAACGTGCCCGTCTCTCCACAGTTTTTCCAGCATTTTGGGGAAGCTGATGGATATATATAGGATAGTCTCTTAGGCGTAAGATACCACCTGTGAATAATCTTAAATGTTTGCAGCTTAGTTAGGGTAACATTTGATCTAAATATAGTTGAAGTCCAAATCTTATTCCATGTCTCAAGAGATTGATCTATATTACAATCTTTGGCCCAGCTGGATTGGCAAAGAATTTGCTTTTTGTTCAGTGTGTTCAGTAATGTAGTGTAAAGTATGGAGATCATTCCTTTTTTTTGAACTGTATAAGATCGTATTATCATTTCAAATTCCGTCAGGGGAGTTTTCATTATTGATTTTATGCCTATTTGTTCCATCATATTTTTAATCTGTAAGTATCTAAACCATAACAGTTTTTGCATTAATTTGTCTTCTATTTCTGATTTCTCCATCAGGCCTGAATTTGTAGCTATATCAATTAATCTTGTCATCTTAGCCTGTTGAAATATATTTATGAAATCTGATTCTTGACCTGGAGGGAACCAAGACTGATTAACAAATGAGGAGAATCTGGATTTTTCTGGAATAAGTTTAGCTTTAAATTTGTCCCATGTCTGCAAAATTGCTAATAAAAACGTATTTTTGTTAATGCTTTTGGGTCTATTTATTTGTTTGTTCCATATTAAATCATTGAAGGAGAATTTATCCAATTGAGTATTGAAAAGGGTAATCCATTCTGCTGTAGTTTCCACAGAGATGAGTTGGAGTAAGTTTAGAAGTCTAATTGCTGCTTGGTATAAATTGAGATCTGGGTAATTAAAACCTCCGTCTCTAGATTTTCGTCTCAATGTGGAATAAGAAATTCTTGGGTGTTTGTTTTGCCATAAGAAACTATTGATCATTGTTTGCCATTGAGTAATTAGCGTTATGGGAATTGTTATTGGGATTGCTCTGAAAACGAAAAGAAACTTAGGTAATATAAATGATTTTATTAGATGGAATCTATCGAACCAGCTAAGTTTTAGTTTATTCCAATTGACGATATCTGCTTTAATTTGGTTAGCTATTCTTTGGTGATTCAATTTGATAAGGTCGTTTATTTTGGAAGTAATATTAATGCCAAGGTAAGTTAAATGATTTGAGGCCCATTGATATTTATACTGTTTACAGATTATGTTTTCAGTACTTTTATAGAGATTGATAGGAAGGATTTGTGATTTTGATTGATTAACAATCAGGCCAGATATAGAACCAAATTCAGTTAACAAGGGGTGGAGATATGTCATTGAGCTTGTTGGGTTAGTTAAATAAATTAGCATGTCATCAGCGAAAAGTGAGATTTTAAAGGAACTATCTTTAGTAGGGATTCCAAGTATATTTTCATTTTCCCTTAAAGCTACTGAGAAGGGTTCCAAAGCTATAGCAAAGAGCATGGGAGATAGCGGACAGCCCTGTCTAGTGCCTCTATTAATTACAATTTTTTCTGAACGTAGACCATTAAGTCTAATGTTAGCTGTAGGTTGCGAATATATTGCTCCAATAGTGTTTAGGAATTTCTCACCAAAGCCTAGAAATTGAAGGGTGCTACATAAGTATTTTTTCTCAACCGAATCAAATGCTTTTTGGATATCTAAAGAAAGAAACAATGCTTCAGTCCTGTTATTTTTGCAATACTCAATCAAATTTAAAGTTTTATAAATATTGTCTGTGATTTCTCTTTTGGGTATAAAACCTGCCTGATTATGATGGATATAATTGCTTATGAATGAGTTTAAACGTCGGACCAATATAGATGTAAATAATTTATAGTCATGATTGAGAAGTGATATTGGTCTGTATGAATCAGCTTTTGTTGGGTCTTTTCCTTGTTTATGTATAACTACTATATCGGCCATATTCCAAGTAGGGGGTAATTTACATTCATCCAAAACTAAATTGCAAGTATTAGTTAGATATTGAGCTAGCAATGTAGCATATTTTTTATAGAACTCTGATGGGTATCCATCAGGTCCCGTGGCTTTGTTATTTTTGGCTAACTTAATTGCTTCTAGGGTTTCCTGTAAGGAGATAGGTTTTTCTAAAATTAATCTATGGTTCTCTTCCAATTTCTTTACATTTTTAAGTGAGTGTAGAAAATCCATAATCTTAGTTTGTTTGGGGTTTATTGATGAATACAAATTCGTGTAAAATTCTCTAAATACTTGCAAAATTGATTTGGAATCATGGCGATTTATTTTGTTTTCATCTTGGAGTAGGTGAATGTTATTTTTCATATTTTTTTGTTTTATTTTATTCGATAGAGTTCTTAGGGCTTTTGGGGTATTAAACCAATATCTTTGCTTAGACTTAATTAAACTTCTATGTACACTGTTACTGTCAAGCGTTTCTAAAATTTTACGTTGGGCAGTTAATGTTTGGTACGTTTTTTTGCTCCCTGTCATTTTATGTTCTTCCTCCAAACTTTTAATGGATTCTGCTAAATCCTGTCTATATTTTAATTTTTCTTTGTTTATATTCGCTGAAAGCGCTATAATATGTCCTCTTGATACCGTCTTAATCGTATCCCAGAGTATATTAGCCTTTATTTCTTCAGAGTTATTATCAGCTATGGCTCTTTCTAGGATTCTTTCTATTTCTTTAGCTGCTTGGTGATTATAAAGTAAATGTTTCGGTAAACACCATTGTTTGGAGCACTGTTTTGGTGTTTCTGAAGCTATTAAAACATTGACCCAAGAGTGATCAGAGATTAGACACGATCCTATTTGGGAATCAATCGCTTGCTCAAGCATTGAATCAGAGACTAAAATAAAGTCAATCCTAGTATATGAGTTGTGCCTTTGAGAGTAATAAGTATAATCCTTTTCCCCTACATGTATATGTCTCCATATGTCAATAAGGTTGTGTCTTTGTAAGATGGATGGCAACTTTGTCTTTCTATCTTTTTGAGTGGTTCTTTTCTCAAAGTGTGATCTGTCCCATTTGTAATCCATTATGTAGTTTAGGTCCCCCCCCTACTATGAGATGACCTTCCTGAAATTTCTCCAGTTTTCCTAGTGTTTCTTCAATGAAATTTAATTGTTGATTATTAGGGGCATAAATGGATGCAAAGGTGTAGATTTGTTCTTGAATTAAACCTTTAACAAAGATGAATCTTCCTTTAGGATCTTTGAGGGTTTTTTTATGTTGAAATAGAAGATCCTTTGTAAATAGTATTGCCACCCCCCTCGATTTGGAGTTACCTGCTGCATAGTATTGTGAATGAATCCAGCTTGCCTTTAAAATATCTGTATCATTATTTTTAGCATGAGTTTCCTGTAGAAAAATTACCTGAGATTTAGTTTTGGCCAACAATGAAATAACTCTTCTCCGCTTTATAGGATTTCCCAAACCTCTTACATTTAAAGTGGTCATTTTAAATTTAGAAGCCATGATTTGGTATATATAATACTGCTTCTCTTATATAACACAAGTACCAATCTACTACAATAATATCAAACAGTAAAAAACATACAATTTAGCACTTTATTTTAATTCCACTCTCTTCTTTCACAAACACTTATAACTAATCCCTATATCCTAACTATGGGTATTTTTTTTTGTCTATTTGTTTTGTTTTGTTTCGTTTTTTCTGAAGTTTTTCCTTATGGTTTTCCCTATTTTAATATTTTTTTTAATTTTTTTTTTATTATTAATTTTATTTTTTTAAAGATATAATTAACTAAGTAAATATATGAATTTTGTGAGCTTCCGTATAAACTTGTTACCTCCTGTACTATACTAAACTATACAACCTTTCCCTTCCTTCCCCTAGTTCTTAAAATTTGTGTTATTTATAAGCTTAAATCCCTAAATCTCCCCCACCCTCCCCTCCCTTTACCCCTAGGATATCAAATATCTTTATAAACTCTCTTAACTCAATAACCTTTTAACAATCAAGTTACATGCTACCAGCTATTTCGTAGAACTTTCAAACTGGGTCGTTGACTGCACGCCACAGTTTTGGAAAGTAATTTTCCAAATGAAAAGTTCTAATACCACGGAGCTGTGTTGAAGCCCTCCCTCTCCCCCCCCACCCCCAATCTCCATTTGTCTTAATTATAATATATAGGACACAACAATAGCTGATTAATTCAATTAAAAGTTCTTGTCCTCCAAGGACTGCTAGACATTTCTTATCGGGATCTTACTTCCCTTCTGTGGAGAAAACATGTCCGTCGATTTTCTCTTCTGATTTTGCTTGCTTGTCTCCATGGGTATCTCCACGCCGATGTTATTCAAGAGTTCTGTTCCATTCCTTAAGTTCGTAGCAACATGATGTTTCCCGTTCAAAATCACTAATATCTTGACATGATTTATCCATTTATATCTGATGTTAGCTTTCCTCAGCGCGTCTGTGATAGGTTTCAGTTCTTTCCTTATTAATAATGCTTCTCTCGGTAAATCAGTATATATTTGCACTGGGGTTCCATTGAACAATATTGAGCCTGATATTTTAGCTGTTTCAATTATTTTCATCTTTATTTTTTGATCAGGTATCTCTATGATTATGTCTCTTGGTACAGGTCTGTTCTTATATTGCTTAGGCGTTCCGATTCGGTAGGCTTTTGTAATTAGGGTGTTTACCCCTTCTTCTAGTTCCAGATGCTTTACAAGCCATCTTGAGATTACAGGTATTAAATCTTCCTTTGGTAACAAAAGTTCATCAATTCCCCTCAGCTTCAAGTGATTCTGTCTCATATTGACTTCTAGGTTGATTAATCTTTCTTGCTGGTTTTCAAAAGCCTCATGCAGTAAGCCCACTTCTCTCTGTGTCGAGGAACTTGCATCTAAAGCTTTATCTGCTTTTAGATTTGTTGCTTGCAAGTCCACTTTTATTTCAGCCAGTTGTGCCGTTAGTGGGGCAATCAGTTTAGCGATTTGTTCTAGGATTTCATTCTTTAGTTTATTGAGCTGAGGATCTAGGGTTATATTAGCATTGTGTACCTTTTCGCTCGCATGAGAAGGTAGTCCGTCCGCCATTTTGGATCTCTCCATTTTTGCTTCCTCGCTCTGCATTCTCTCCTTAGGCGCCGAAAAAAGCGGCTGTAAGTTTTTAGCTGCTTTCACTATGTTCTTTCTCTTCTTAGCGTTGTTATTTTTCATAATATAGCAATCAAAAGTAATGTTGTGTAGCTTTATTTGGAGAATTGGGGGCTGGGAGGAGCGGAGATCTTTCAGCACGCGTCCATCCCGGAGTCAGCGACGCCACGCCCCCCCATGATTTTTTTTCTTTGAAATGAGTGAAATACTTTTCAGGCAAGGTTTTATTCACTCAAAATGTATAGTTAGAAAATCTCAGGACTTTCCCCCTCATGGCTTCAAAAATTGTGAAAATTTTACAACTCTAGTTAGAGACAATGCAATGAGATATAGTGGGAAGTGTTGGTGCAAATGGCAGGCTGATTAAAAATTTTGATGTCAGATGTGGAAATAAATGTCACAATTAAATTTAAATTAAAAATAATATTTAGCTCTCTTTTCTCACAAATATAAATGTTGTATGTTTATTTTCCATTTTCCTCTCCAATGGGAACCCTTCCCTTCCTCTTTTTTTATCCTCACAACAACCACCCTGTGAGGTTAGGCTGAGACATGGTGACTGAACCACAGGGATGGATCAAGGGGGGCAAGGGGGGTAGTCTGCCCCCAGCGCCGCCAAGGAAGGGGCTCCAGGTGCAGCTGCCAGCCACCAGGAGTGCATGGGTGGCAGCGCAGGCGGCCTCCCAGCCCTTTGCACTGCCTTTCCCTGCCCCACAGGACAGAGGGCAGCTGGCTTGCCGCACACCCCCTGTCCTGTGGGACAGGCAAAAGGCAGCGCAGGGGGGGGGGCTGCGAGGCCGCCCGCACCATTCGCCTGCCCCACAGGACAGGGGGTAGCCAGCCGCCCCCTGTCCTGCAGGGGAAGCAAATGGTGCAGGCGGCTTCCCAGCCCCCTGCGCTGCCTCCGCCAACTCTGCAGCACATCGGGCACTCGGCTTGCCAAGCGGGCAACGTGCTCCGCCCTGTGTAACGATGTCACAAAAGTGACATCATCATGCAGCGCCGGGAGCATGCGCGCATGCTATGCGCATGCATGAGGAACCAGACTTTGGTTGCCCTGGGTGCCAGCCACCCTAGATCCGGCCCTGATGAACTAAGGTCATCCAGGAAGCTTCCATGGCAGGATGGGGATTCAGATCTGGGTCTTCCTGATCCTAGTCTGGCATTTTAACCACTACACTCTGCTGCCTCTGTCCACACTGGCAAAAGAAGTATTTGATCATACTGTCAAGAAATATATCTGTGCCCACTGTTTATATAATTCATGATATAACTGAAAAAACATTTCCCCATATGTTCAGTTGAAATGTGTTAAATTTAACCTAGTAAGATCAAATAATCAAAGCAAATGCATATATACTACTAGTATTTTCAGGCTCTTAATTTATTTCTTAGAACTGTAGGTTAAGAAAGCTAAAATGTCATCACTATAAACCATCTTTTATATTAATTCCTGTCTCATATTTATTATTAAATCCACAGGATATATAACTATAGGCCTTTTTAATGGTTTTTCATGAAGTTAGCCATTTGACTATTCCTAATTTCTACAACAAGGATGAAAATTCTTCTTTAATGTCTTTCCTGAACTTTACTGATATGCAACAACTGTAAACAGTCTAATTTATCTTCTGTTTCTCTATCCTCTCTCATATATTATAACTTTGTAGTTTTGATGCTCTCACATTTGGCAAGGTTTTACATATCCCGAATGACATCATAGGAAATTAACAAATCTGATCATGGAACAATATGCCCAATAAACATGCTGACTGCAATATTTGGTGCCTGCCAAGTATTAAATTTGAGAAACAATTTGGTGTAGTAGTTAAAAGCGGCAGGACTCTAATCTGGAGAACCGGGTTTGATTCGCCACGCCTCTGCTTCAAGCCAGCTGGGTGACCTTGAGTCAGTCACAGTTTTTAGGAGCTCTCTCAGCCCCACCCACCTCACAGGGTGATTGTTGTGGGGATAATAATAGCATACTTTGTAAACCACTCTGAGTGGGCATTAAGTTGTCCTGAAGGGTGGTATATAAATCACGTTATTATTATTATATTATAAACAATAATCAAACTTTATAGATTCAAAAATATTATTCACTGTTTTGGTGTACAAAAATCAGCTAACAAAAATCTTGAGGCAATCACATTTCTCCAATGAGTCCTGTTATAAAGTATTCCTCCTAGCACCATTCAGGGTTAACTCCCACAAGGGAGACCTAGAAATCAGACAGAGTACGCTTTCATGCCAGACAGCAGATATGGTACCCATGATAATTGTGTCATATCAGAAGGAGATAGGTTCGGAATGACTGCTGTTTCATCATATGGTAAAGTTAGCAACATTATTTAATGATCTAAGCACTTTTACTGAAAGATTTGCAAACCAGACTCTAGTGGCCATGAAACTGTTAACTGGAGAAGTAACTCAAACATTAATGGTAGTATTGCAAAACCACTTGGGCTTAGGTTATTTACTGGCTGCCCAAGGGGGGTTATGTGCGTTCATAGAAAAAGAATGCTGTACCTATATCCCTGATAATTCCAGTGAAATAAACCACCATATTTTATAAGTTGAAAAAGTGGTACAGGACTGGGAGACAACAAAGCAACAGCTTTCCAGCCCTTGGTGGGACTCCCTGTTCTCCTGGACATGAGGATGGGAAGCCCCTCTTTGGGTTACCATAGGTGTCCTTCTCAGTATCTCTATTCTTTTAATTTGCATATATTGTTGTATACAATGTATTCCTAATCTCCAGACTCTCTATGCTCCTCTGGATTTGTACCAACCCACTCATGTCCATCTGTTCGTAACCCCGGCTTTGCCTAAGTTTCAGGCAATTCATTCTTATGCCCAGCATAGAACTTACTATAAGACAAAAGAAGCAATATCTTCCAATTAATACTTCATCTTAGCTTCTAAGGGGGGAGGGGAATTGTGAACAAGAGCAAAAGCATTTTTCTTGCTAGCTGGAAATATAAAGCAGTTTAGTTGCTTGGCCTTGAGAATGTAACTGTGCAGAAAACAGCTTAGATAGCAAGACAGTAGAAGCAGTAAACACAAACTGGCTGAAGCTAGCTAGATAAGGGAGATGGGAAAGTTCCACTGGAGCAGAGAAGCAAAAGGAGGTGGGCTTTCCTCAGAATAGAGGCTTTGTCTAAGAAAGAATAAGGTATAAAAGATCCCCCCCCCACGCTCACAGTGTTTTTACTTGCTCAAAACTCTGTCCCCTTTTTATGAAATAAAAGCTTTTTCTCTTCAAGGTTCTCCAAGTCTTGGTGTAAATTATTGGGCAAAAGCACCAGGTCAAAACGAACCAAGGCATTTTTGCAACAATATCAGTTTTCTCTCATGCATTTGCTGGCCTCTGGCCTTGAGCTAATCTTCACCCAAAGATTGGTAGTGAAAACTATACACAGTGAAGCTGTTATCTAACATATAACTTTAAATAGAGTATTATTTTTGTATATTATCTAACAAAGATAACATTTTCCATGCATAGCAGGTGCTTTACCACTGAGCCACACCCCACTTTATATAGCTTTCTACGGCAGACAGAATTAATTAGTAGTAAATGTTTAATTAGTATAAAATGTTTAACCATTTTGTAAGACCATTATGTTGCATTCTAGTTTGCACTGATGACTCACTTTGTGGCCTGCAATTTATATGCAAAACTTCCTGGAGATTCATACATATACAAAAATTAAGAAAAGGTTTATTATTTGTTCTCTTTTTCACAAACATAATATTTACTTTCAAGAAATAACTTTTCAAGCTACATGGCACTTGGCTCATGCCTAGAAATACACCCTATAGAGTATAGAAGTTAAAATATAACTGCCATTAAAATTAAATATGTTAATAAAACTAAAGCCTATTCGATTGCTCATATCTCTTTATACCATAAATGATTAATGCTATACAAGCATTGCCTCATTTTGTCTTCCTGAATACAGTTTCTTGGTTGCGGGGGGGGTGGGATTCCTTCTCTCTTCCTGAGGACCTGAGACTGTGACCCGTAAGAGGGAACAGAGGACAGAGACTTGTTAAGAGTTCTATCTCCTCCCACAGCAGCCATCTCCATAATACACAGAAAGCTGAAGAACAAATGTGGAGGAGTGGTAAACCAGAGAATCACAAAGGAAGAATTGGGATGAAATTGGGTTGGAACTATCCATTCTTTTCTTGCCTGCTAAATTTAACACGACTTCAGCCAGATTTCCTTGACCACCAGATATAAAAAGACTTTTCCCTGTTGAAGTGATCCCAGATATGTATTACTAGTATGAAACAATGGAACAGTTACACCAGCTTATGTAGGGCTATTACTACTATTATTTACTGTAGTCCATGGTACATAGAAGGTTCAGACTAACAGCATCCCTGTCTAGGAGGCTGAGTCTACACTGCAGAAACAATGACGAGCAAGTAAGGCAAGCAGAGTTCATTCTGGCTATTTACATAACATTAAAATTATTAGGCGAGGCATTCATTAAAGGTTCAACAAAACAGGAGTTCCCAGTGAGAATGGCTACTTTATGCCCATGACTGGGCCAAGAAATAGA
The DNA here is from genome assembly GCF_028583425.1 of Eublepharis macularius. Lineage (NCBI taxonomy): Eukaryota > Metazoa > Chordata > Lepidosauria > Squamata > Eublepharidae > Eublepharis > Eublepharis macularius. The sequence continues at coordinate 198,513,556 of NC_072790.1, forward strand.
ATCTGCACAGACTGTGCTCTTCCATTCTTCTATTTAATAAAACTGTTGAGTAAAGGGGTTATGTGGCAAAGGTATTAAAATCATGTTGTCCTATCTTCCCTCTTCTTATAATTTGAGCTTGTCTTTGCTTTGTCCCAATCAAGCCTGAAGACGTTCAGTGAGTGAGTTCACTTTTAAAAGTTCCAGAACACCTGACCTACTGAATTTTCCAGTACGGATACAGCTTGAAAAGTTCCCTCATCTGTTGGGAAAATGATACATTAACTGAAACTTACCTTTTATTCTAGATTTTCCAATGTAATTACTCAGCAGAACAAGAACATCAAGATATGTTGCTCTAGTCACCAGACAAGGATTTTGTCTAGAAACAAAGTAATTGAAACAAAGTTAAAACTTTTAAAAATAGTCTCTTAGCTCAGTCTCTAACATACTTACCAATTTCATTTCCAGAAGACTAAGTCAGAAATACAAATATTCATCTAGAGCGCCAGGTGTTCTGTAAGATCTATGAACAAAACTACATGTAAAACTCAAGCAAAATCTTCTCAACTATAACTGAGAAATGTAATTCTGAGTTCAGAATCCTTCAAGTATTTAAATCCCCCATGCTATGTGGAGTATTTAAGGACAGTTCTTTACTGTATATCAGCTTGAACCATATCATCACTGACTACATAGTCATCATCATCATCATCATCATCATGTATACCAATAGCTAAGTAGCCCTGATCTGCAGATATTTAAATCCAAGAATCGGGGCCACTTGGATACAAGCTTCTGCAACCTTGAAGGGTTAAATCCTGCTCCACAAACAAAAGCGTTTTCTATTTTGGTCATATCCAGCACAGTTGCTGGATATGACCCAAAATGTCATAGAAGATGCCTTTGCTCACAGACACTGGGCTAGCCCAGCCCCATAACTAGACAGACTACAAAAGGAGTCTAGAGGCCTAGATAGGGTTGCCAGCTCCTGTTAGGGAAATTCCTAGAGATGTGAGGGATGGAGCCTAGATAAGGTGGGGATTAAGGAGGGGAGCAACCTCAGCTGGGTATAATGCCATAGAGTCCACCCTCCAAAGCCGCCATTTTCTCCAGGGGAACTGATACCTGTGGCCTGGAGATCAGTTGCAATTCTGGAAGATCTCCAGCCACCACTTGGGGATTGGCAACCCTAGGCTTAGAATAGAATAACCTTGGAGAGGAGCATGAAACACAGTTGTATGACCTTGTGTAGATCAGAAGAGCTGTCTACCTCATATCAGACAGCTATCAGCTATCTAACTCCTACAGACAGCGTCTGAGAATGGCAGGAATGTCTAACTTCACAGAAGTTGGTAATATTACTCAAGGATAGATGTATTGGTGGAGGGCCAAAAGATATTTATATGTATGAGAAACTTGTAATCACTGAGTTTACATAGCCATCGTTAAGATAAGAGGTAGCAAGAATGAACTATTTTTATATAATTTAAGAAGATATTTCAAATACAGACAGCCTTGTCTGGTGTTTGAAGTTCTAAGATAGTAAGTTAGCCAAGATTGTGAGCCCCTTTAAAGCAGGATAGAAAACTAATGTTAGGAGATGGTTTGAAACCCTATAAATATGACAAGATGAATTGACTGGGAGCTTCTTCCTAGAAGTGGCTCCTTGCTTTGACCTGCTTATCATTGGGTATGATACTTCCTTGGACTTATGTAATCGCTCTCCTTTAATGATCTATGTAGTAGTTATAATGGACGGTATGATTTTTGTGCATAAATTTTACTGAAAAGCAGTAAAATTTAAAGCAGATACAAATGTTTACAAATTTAAAAAAGGAAAGAATAAAGGACCAAAATAAACAAAAGGGGGATAATGGACAACTTTGTCTTGTATTACTTGTGTACAATACACAGTAATGAACCTAAAATGTAATCTGTAATGTACCTCTTGCCAGGAGTTAGATGATTTGATATAGGAAAGCAAACTAGATGCTTAGGGCTTCTTAAATGCCTGCCTATATCTGAATTAGGCCTGGTCAGTCAACCAGAACAACAGTGCGTATACTGCTCTTCTAGACAGATTAGTGCACCACTCAGAGCAGTGAACTAAGTAATAGCAATTTTGTAAATACATTTCACTCCTCAAAGAACACATCTGCTTTTAAACTCCATTTTTCTCCCCAACTGCAAACCCCGTTTAGCTTTGACTTTCCCAAGTATAGGCAAACAAATTATAAGCCATGTTTTTCTGCTACTTCTCATATACAAGGAACATTAATTGTATCTACAGCACATGTTTCTTTACCCTCTCTCAATATATGAGGATTCACAAACCACTGATGGCAACAAGTACTTTCATAGTGAAGTCTCAAAAAAGGTACTGAAAAAATTCCTATATGAAATCTGTCTAGTCTTTCTAAGAGAATATCATTCAGTAACATATAGAATTATCTTTCAGGAGTGAACAAAGAGTAATCTGACAAAAATGCCGCTGAGCCAAGGGAACAAACGTATTAGGTGTATTGCATAGTAACAGTGCTTGAAACTTCATTTAATTTTACTTTCTCATGTGCTCTATGCACATTTCTCTTTGTACCAGAAATTACATAAGATTCTGGTCAATCAACATAATCTAAGAGCCACTGAGATTTACCATCATCATTAACACCTGAGAAATGTTTTAACATTTGGAGCTTTATTTTGTTTCTTTTTGCAATTGCACGTAACCAACTTGACTGCTGAGAAAATGAAAAATTTGCTTCAGTTCTTTGCAGCTGTATTTGACTACAGAGGTGGTGATGAGAGCAATGGAAATTTCAGCCTTTGCAATAACCCTAGAGGGGGAAACTGAGTTTGGAATGCATGAAAATTTAACAGCTTCCTTATGGTGGCACACTTTCTGTAATGCATATAACAATACTGCAACTTTTAAGACTTCTTCTGACTAATAATACTTTTTTAAAAAGCTGTCCACTTTCCTGAAATGCCATATTTATTTATTTATTTATTCTCATTTATACTCTGATTTTCTGCTCATTGGGGGCCAGAAGCAGCTTTCATCATTTCCTTCTCCATTTTCTTCTCACAACGACTCTATGGGGTGGGTTAGGCTGAGAGAATGTGTGACTGGCCCAAAGTCACCCACCCAGCAAGCTTCTATGCTCAAGTGAGGATATAGACCTGGGTCTCCCAGATCCTAGTCGGACACTCAGACCACTATACCTCGCTGGTTGTATGCCATATGCAAAGGGTCTATTGTATATATTTGCCTGAATATTTCCACCCAAATCTTCTCCTTACTGGCTTTATGTAAATCAATAACCGTATGGGAACCTACACTACTAAAGGTTTACACCGGTATCCTCATGGCTAAGGCTTTGTTTACACATGTCACTAGGGCTGAGGAGGGAGAGTAGATTGTATTGCAAAAGACTGCATTTTTAAATGTTCCATCACATGAAAATTATCTTCTGATAGAAAAGTTAGCATAGCAGCAAGCCTAACATAGCAGCTAGGCAATTTCTCCTGATGTTCTAGTTCCTGTTAATTCAAGTGGTGTGGTCCATTATACTATGTTATTTATTTAGCACATTTCTCTCAAGAGAACCTGCTTGAGGTGGCTCACAAAATAAAATATAATAAAAACATAAAGCACAATAAAAATCCAGCATTAAAAACCCAGCCAGTGCATAAACCAGTACAAAACATTGATCAGCTTAAAATAAGTCTCATAAAACTGTCCCTCACATGCTTCTCCACATACACACTCGTGCCTGTCCCATCCACTGGTCATGTAAGCGGGGCTGGGGAGGGCAGTAGGTGGGAGTTCCCCACCCAGGGCAAGCCTACCTTCTTCCATTTTAACCTTTCAGTCACAGGAGAGCTTCTGCAACACACATCTGTGTCAAGTGGTGGTAGTAGTAGTAGTAGTAGTAGTAGTAGTAGTAGTAGTAGTAGTAGTGATGATGATGACGATGATAATAATAATAATAATAATAGTGCTTATATATCACTCTTCTAGAGTAGTGAACAAAGTCAGCATAATTATTATTCCCACAATATAGCTAGGGAGCTGGCATTGAGAGGAGTGGCTTACCCAATGCCACCAGGTGAGCTCACAGCAGTAATGGATTGGGAAGTAATACAATATGATCTAGCAAAGTTAAAACTGTGATCTGATAAGACAAAGCTTTAAATAAACCTTCATGTTAAATTCTGTGGAACAGAAATGTAGACTAAAGACTCTTAGCAAAATTAAGAGAAGGGTGGCCTAGTTGCTACATAAGCATGTTTTCAAACTTAATAACAACAACAGCATTTAATTTATATACTGCCCTTCAGGACAACTTCTCCCAGAATCTGCTCCTAGGTGCGTCTCACAGGCTGCAACCATTGACAGAAAAGACACCAGCGCCTATGGAAGACTAACCTGGGTCCCATGGCCTAGTAGTAGTAGTAGTAGTAGTAGTAGTAGTAGTAGTAGTAGTAGTAGTAGTAGTAAAACTGTGCTTATATTCCGATCTTCTAAACAGATTAGTGCCTCACCCAGAGTGGTAAAATATTCTAGCAGAACTGCTAGAATATTTGGCACTCTGTATCCCAACTGACAGCATCCTCAACCAGGATCACTTCCTCACATACTACATCATTTGTGAACTCATCTTTCACCATTTTGCAGCCCATCTTGTCCATGGCTAATATGGTGCCTCCATGCTGTTGAGGCACCTTGGTGGAGCCAAATAGGAGCTCATGTCCCTTCAGGTGTTGACTTGCATTAAGGGGGGGGGGGGGGACAGAGAACAGCCTACATGTTCCTACAGTTCCAGATGTCCGTTTCCTGAGCTGGTGGTCTCCTCTATCTTCAGGAATGCCTGACACTGGGCTTCCCACTGCTGCTGCAGCCCTTCATCTGGTTTCTCTTTCACATGTTCTGGGGCAATCCCTTCTCGGAATCCCTTCATTCTCTCAGCTTGGGCAACAAGAAGACCTTCTCCAGCTGGGTCCACTTCAGGTCTCTTTGCACGCTTCTCTTATACAAAGTCCAAACAGACACACTGTGCAAATGCATCTCCATGCTCTGTTGCCCTTTTCCTGAGCTCCCCTGGCACTACAGATCATGCTCTCAATGCTGGTACCAGCTTCTATGTGATGCAGAGCTGATGGGGATTCTTCCTTGCAAAACATGCTTCTCCCCAGAGGAGTCACCCAGCCTTGCTCTGGTGTGTATGAAATTCAAAGGCAACTTTCCCACCAAAGGCCCACTCTCAGCCTAACATAGCTCCCAGCATAGTTGTGAGGATAAAATGGAGGAAAGGAGAATGATGTATGCCACCTGGAGCAAAGCTTTTCCACATCTTGTCATGATTCCATAGGTAGACTTAACAGAAACTTGGTTCTAAAACCATTCAGCCCGTCATTCTGTCACCAAATATATTTACGCCATGTATATTCTATTAAGACTGACTCAGAAATGAACATAATATAGAAGATACACCAAGAGCTACATGCAAGACCTGTGAATGGAACTTTGTACATTTACAAAGAAGAATGAGACTTCTAAATGTCTGAACCCTTACAGAACATAAACTTTTCTATGAGTTTCCTTTCTAGTATCAACTATCAAGATTTCTGTTTCATTTCCCTCTAAAATTCAGAGATCACATAGATGAACTTCCTCTCCCTTCAGTAAGCAACTTTACACAGACTAATGAAACCATCCAATAAATATCGAAAGTCAAGAGGAAATACTCTACTCCAAGATGCCTGAAGGCAATTTAATGTTGAGAATTGTTGAGAAGATTGAAAAGATGTTGAAGACATACCAGTCCTAGTGCAAACATTCACTTCCTTATTAAATGCAAAAACATCTGGAAAGAATTTATGTAAAACATTAAATACATGTTTGCGTTAGTCAAATTCATGTTGGATAAAATTCAGTGAAATGAATAAATATAGTCTTAATATAGTTAGTAAATTAATTGCCTTGAGGTAATAACACTAACTGTGAAATCCTAGGCCAAGCTATACCCTTCTACACCCTTGACTTCAATGAACTTAGAAAGGGGTCACTCCGTTTTAGATTGTACCATACATTTCATCAGTGAATAAAAACACGCATTCTGAGTTAGATTAAAAATCCTTCTCCTGTAAGTAAAAAAGTACTTCCATTCATACAAGGGTGCATGTGGTTTTTGCTGATTTCCCCTTCCTGCTACAGACTGCATCCCATACTGTTCCTAGGAGTCCCCTGTTCCCTAGGATGATGAAGATGATGATGACATTTGATTTATATACTGCCCTTAGGACAACGTACCACCCAGTCAAGAGCGGTTTACAAGGGAGAAACAGCAGGAACAGGGAGATGGAAAAAATCTGTTCCACAAGCGGTATTCCACTAATGGTTCTTTGGACTTAACTCTGTGACTTTTATCATTCTGAAGACACCAAGAGTGTTAGAACAGATGTAACATGAAATAATGAATTGACATCTTATCTGTTCACGGTCAAGGCAGTACCATCATACTTCAAACTATTTGATTCCTGGATTGGATTCAAATTGACCTCTAACTCCTGAAATACCAGTTTGCTTTTGTATTTGATTTTTTAAAAAATAATTTTACATAAAGTAGAATTATGAATTTGACAGGTCGGTGAGAAGTGTTTTAAAAAATAGTAGAGTTCGCGACTATAATACTTTTCTCCCTACTTTTAATGGAATTGGAGAAACAAACAGAAGTTTAATCAACAGAATTAAAAGCTCTGCATATCACTAGCTAGGTTATGTTAATAGTGCAATACTGTAATTTCAACTCCACAACCAGTTACCATTCTGTGATTTCTTTTAGCCTACCTTTTTGCCAGCCACAGCTTGGCTTCAACAGAAGAGATGATGTCACTCAAGCCTTGTTGAAAATCTGAATTAGCTCTGCGTTTGGACTCCAAGTGGGACTGCAGCAAGTGAAAGACCTATATAGATATTTTAAAAAGTTGCAGACTATTCTTAAAGTAATTTTCAAAAATTTAGTTCCTCTTTTTTACATTTCATTTTATATAAATATAGAGCTACAAATTTCTGTATTGGTAATACATTTTAGATGGTCTATTTTATCACACAAGAGATATGTACAAAAACAAAACTGAGAAACGAACACTGTCAACCAATATTACAAAATCACCCAGTAATACAAAATCATAATTAAATACATGCTCCCAAACTTCAAGGTGACTTGCCCATGGATATTTAGATTAATTTTTTCTAAAAATTCAGGACCTCAGCTTTCAGTTTCACTAATCCTAAAATGGAAAGAACTGAGCCAGCTGCAGGATGACCCCTGAATGTGTAAAAAGGTCTTTTTGACCCTGGGTTAACTAAAGATACATCCTTAGGTTCATTACTATGTCTTTATATAATACTCTACAGAGAAGCTTGCCTACTTTTCTTCAATACACAGTTTTCATAACACGAAAAATGATACACGTATCAGTTTCTCAGCATTCAACAAATAGTTCTAAAAAAAGGGTACACATGGTTAGATCAGGCAGTCCATGTGAATATAGGTTCAACAAGGATAGCTGAGTTTGAAAAATGAGTGCATAATGCAGACAATGTAGTACTAGGATGGATAGGTAAGGAACTATATAACATACTAATGTGTTTGTGCAGAAGCACCTATCCAGAAATTAGATTCATCTCAGGGAGGTTTATCCCAATTTTTTCCTGGTTGTACCTACAGAGAAAATGCTATAAGATCATAAACAGTATCACTAAGTTCCAGTGCAGCTCTACAAAAATGGCTAGGAGGACTTATTTAGATACTGAACACAGGCTGCAGGGTTAAATGTGTCTGAGTTCTGACACATTTTTGAAGTGTTTTCAAGTTGCATTTTAACTTGGAATGGCAATGCTGAAACTGAGGGAACCACTGAGAATCAGCATGTGAGAGGGAGAGGTACAAACAATCCTGAAGAATGCTTCCTAAACCCTGACTATTTTCTGTATCTTCACCAGGTAGGTAATTTTAAAAGATTTTAAAAGTATCTTTTTGTTGTCTAACCGTTTTTAAAATGCTAATATTTATGAAAGACACATTTACCTAAAATGACAACTAGTTGATGAATATGTAAATAAGATCCATATTTGCTCAGCTTACTTGGAGAAAGAATAATGTTTCTGAGAACTGCAGTAAGCTTTAGTTTGATTTTTGAAAATAACAGTATTTTCTTTCAGCTGTGCCATCCAGAATCCATTCCCTTCCTTGGGGACATTTCAGCTGTGCCATCCAGAATGCATGACCACCATTTATAAACACTAAGAAGTTTCCTCATCAAAAGCTAGAAACCCAGAATGTTGAAAGTTCCTGTTTAAACTATGAGGAATGAATACAGTTTTAAACAACCATCAACCCCCGCCCCTCAAAACACAACTGGTTTCTTAGTTCACTGGACATTAAATCATACAAAGAAACGTAAGTCAAAAATGTGGTTGTTCTGAAGATTTATTATTTATGTAATTGTCCGAGGGGCGGCGGTGCCACGCCCTCGGACTCCGCGACCCCCACCCCCTCCCTTGCCCCCGCCGGCGACGAGACCTACCTGCGGCCCCTGGAGACGGCCGGGAGATGCGCCGGGAGGAACACCGGCGCGGCCACGGGAACGCCGCCCAGACGAGGAGGCCCCTTCAACCCCCCGGCGGAGCTGACGGCCGCGGCCGCCGACCCGCCGAGGCCAGGAGCCCGGCGCCGAGCAGCAAGCGGCCGCGGAGGGGGAAGGCCGTCCTCTCGGCCGCAGCCGCAACCCCGGCAACCAGGGCCCGCGCCGGCGGGGCGCCGCGGCCATGGGCGAGGCCGAGAGCGGCCGCCCAGGAAGCCGGGCCGCGGCGGGACGCCCGCACCGGCGCAGAGCTCGAAGGGGAACCACAACCCCCAGCAGGCCAAGGGAGGGGGCGGGAGCAGCCAGCAGAGGGACAGCCCGGGCAGCCATCCAGCAAGGCCAGCTAGAGGGGGAGGAGGAGACAGGGGGCAGGACAGAGGGAAGGAAGGGAGGGAGCAGGGACAAGACAGCCAATGGGGCCAGGGCGGATGGGGCAGCAGGATGTGGCCACGCCTGGCCCAGGTGGTGGGAATGGCACTGGGGGCGGGCACTGGAGGGGAAGGGTGGGGTTGGTCATAAGGGGCAGAGGTATTTAGGGAGGTGAGCCCCGAGGCCGAGGAGGAGAGAGTCGCATGTGACTGGGCCAGTTCATCCTGCTGTTGGAAGGTTGACTGGTCGGGTGGAGCTAATTGCTGGCTGGCAACGCCAGACCAGACGGTGGCCGCCCATCTGAGGCCTTGAGGGGGACCCGCCCAGGGGCCAAGCCGGCCCTCACCCGGGGAAACTTCCCCCACACCCACTGACAGGGACCCAGCACGGACCCGCCGGGGGCGTCCCGCGCCGACCCGCCGCCACCCCCGCCGCAAGGGGGCGCCCACACACCTGACAAAGTGGTGGAGAATGCAGGCACTGATCCTGCTGTGAAGCGGCCGGTGCCACGCCTACCCGCCCCGCCAGGGTGGTCCCGCGCCCGGAGCTACCTGCGCCCGTCGACGTTCAGGCCGTCCCCACCGGGAACTCCCCTCCGGACCGACCCTCCAGAGCCCATGGATCAGGCCGTCGCCGGCGCTGCTGCGGCCCCCGGGCCCACCGGTCCGCCCGCCCCGGACTTAGGCCAGCTGGGCCAATGGATGGCGGAACAGCAGGTGCGGCTCCTGCGAGACCTGACTGCTCAACAGCAGGAGTCCCAGGCCACCCTCCTGCGCGGGTTGGCCCAAGCCCTGGGCGGAGGAGGGGCCGGCGCACCGCTTGGTCCGAGTCGAGGGACCCCCTTCCAGTTGACGAAGCTGGGAGAGACGGACGAGATCGATGCCTATCTGGAGGCGTTCGAACGAACCGCGGAGGCCGCCCAGTGGCCCCAAGCCCAGTGGGCCTTCATCCTCGGACCCTACTTGACGGGAGAAGCTCAAGCGGCCCTGCGAGCTCTGCCCAAGGAAGAGGGCGCCGATTACCGGGCACTCAAGGCTGCCATCCTCGACCGCTATGAAGTGACCCCAGACTCTTACCGCCTCAAGTTCCGCGCTATCACCTATCGGAAGGTCGACCGGCCGCGGACCCTGGTCAACGCCCTCCGCGACGCGGCTCATCGCTGGCTGCGGCCCGCGACGGAGGGGGAGAAGGGGATCGTAGATCAGGTAGTTCTGGAGCAACTACTGAACATCCTCCCGCCAAAGGCCCGACAGTGGGTGGCCTGCAGCCGGCCAGCGACCCTGAAGGAGGCCACCGCGCTGCTCGAGAACTTCACGGCAGCAGCCGATCCCCGGGAACCCCCCCGCGAAGGGGGCAGCGGAAGTCGCCCCCAGGGTCAGGGCTTTCGGGGCCCCGAAGCCCCCCGTACAGGAAGGGCCCGACCGGGCAATCGAGAAGGCTCCAGCGGTCCCAGCAGGCCAACGCCGTCGGCGCCACCACGCGAAGGCATGTGGGGTCGCCCTCCACCTGGCCCCAACCGAGACGGGGCGCCAAAGACCGCCCGGGAAAACGATGACCGGGGTCCCTGCTTCCGGTGCGGCCAGCGCGGCCACTACATACGTGACTGCCCACTGATGGAGTGCGACGCGGGCTGGGAAGAGGCCTTCCCGGCTACAACTCCGCCTCCCCGCCCCCCGCCGCTCCTGATTCTGGTGGAGGTGTCGGGACGGCGGCTGTCGGCGTTCCTGGACAGCGGCAGCTCGGTGTCCATGATCCGCACCCGGCTGCTCCCCGCCGGGCTACCGGTCGTCCGGACCGCCACGGTAGCCTGCTTCCACGGCCACTCCGAGACATACCCGGTGGTCCGCGTCCCCTTATCATGCCAGGGGCGGACCTGGGAGGTAGAGTTGGCCAGGGTCGCCAACCTCCCCTACCCTGTACTTCTGGGCCGAGACGTTCCTGAATTCCACCAACACCTACAAGCCGCCCGGGGCCCCGAGGAGGCCCTCCCGGTGGAGAGACAGGACAACCAGCCGGGGCCCGCCCCGCACCCAGGGGCCGACTTCCCTGACTGGCCTGCCGACCCAACGTTCGTCGCCAGCCAGACCGCCGACCCTACTCTCGAGAAGCTCCGAGACACAGTGGCGGTGAGTGAAGGGATCGTACGGGACCCTCGGCGGGCGGGGAGACTGCCGCGGATAGTCCAAGAAGGGGGCGTGTGGTACCGACTCACGACGGAGCGGGGTAGGGAAGTCCGCCAGCTCTTGGTGCCCCGGGAGTATCGCGAGATTGTCCTGCGGCACGCCCATGATCATAACTGGGCTGGACATCAAGGACCTCACAACACGCTGGCCCGGGTGCTGACACGATTCTTCTGGCCGGGGGTAGACCAGGCTGTCAAAAGCCACTGCCGGACCTGCGAGACGTGCCAACGGACTTCGGGGAGGCACCCGCCGCGGGCCCCCCTGGCCCCATTGCCGGTGATCCACAACCCCTTCGAGAGGGTGGCTATGGACTTTGTGGGACCCTTACCCCGGACCTCTCGGGGCCACCGCTTAATCCTCGTCCTCATGGACTACGCTACCCGATACCCTGAGGCTATACCCATGCGAACTATGCAGGCCCCGGGGGTGACCCGAGCCCTTATTCGGTTTTTCGCACAAGTGGGGTTACCCCGTGAGATCGTCACGGATTGTGGGACACCCTTCACGGCCTCAATCACCCGCCAACTATGCCGCACCATGGGGATACGCCAAATTTTCACGTCGATCTACCATCCCCAGACAGACGGCTTAGTGGAGCGGTTTAACCAAACCCTGAAGCAGATGCTCCGGAGGCTCGCCCACGACCGACCCGCACAATGGGACCTGTTCCTCGATCCTCTCCTCTTTGCCGTGCGAGAGTCGCCCCAGGCATCGACGGGGTTCGCTCCGTTTGAGCTAGTGTATGGACGCAACCCACGCGGGATCCTGGAGGTAATGGAGGGGCAGTGGGCCGCGACCCCGGCCCAACCAGGCCAGCCGGCCCCCGAATACGTCCGGGGACTCAGAGAGCGCCTGGAGACCGTTCGCTCCTTGGCTCGACAGAACCTGGAGAAAGCCCAGGCCACGCAGAAGGCCCGCTATGATCGAGGAACCCGGGCCAGGGCCTTCCTAGAGGGCGACCGGGTTCTAGTAAGCCGCCGGGTCTTTGGACCGTCCAAACAAGGGGACCCCTGGCAGGGCCCCTTCCGAATCAATCGAGTGTTAGGATCCCATTCCTACGAAGTACAGTGTGGGCCATCCCCGCGGCAGGCCAAACGCCTGCACGTCAATGATCTAAAAGAGTGGTGCGAACGATCGGCGGGGGAATGCCAGCTGGCCGATGAATGCCAGCTGGCCGTTGGAACCAACAGACGGGGAACTCCCCTGGACGACGCGCCAGCCAGAAGCCACTTCCCCAGGGATGGACGCTGCCCTAAGCCCCCAGCAACAAGAGCAACTCCAAGCGCTCCTGGACGAAGTACCAGGCTGCTTCTCGACCCGGCCCGGACGCACCAATCTAGCAGAGCACGCCATCCCCACGGCCCCGGGGCAGGTCGCCCGAGCGACGTGGAGACCCTTGCCCAGGAAACAATGGGACGCCGTAGCCCGCGAGGTAGACGAGATGTTACGCCTAGGGGTGATCCGTCCATCAACCAGTGAGTGGAGGAGCCCCATCGTCCTCGTGCCAAAGCCGGACGGGTCAGTGAGGTTCTGCGTCGACTATCGGGAGGTTAACAAGGTAGCGAAGTTTGACGCATACCCGATGCCCCGGGCCGACGTCTTGATTGACCAGTTAGGCACAGCCCGCTACCTCTCGGCTCTGGACCTGACAAAGGGGTACTGGCAGGTCCCCATGGCGCCGGGGGACCAGGAAAAGACCGCGTTCGCCACTCCCCAGGGCCTCTACGAGTTTCAGGTGATGCCCTTCGGGCTGCACGGGGCGGCGGCCACCTTCCAGCGCTTGGTGGACCGGGCACTAACCCACTGTCAAGGATTTGCCACCGCTTACATCGATGACATCCTGATATACAGCCCAGATTGGACGTCTCACCTTCGCCACCTCCGGCTCGTGCTCCAGGCTCTCCGCGACGCAGGCCTCAAAGCCAATCCCACGAAAAGTCGTCTCGGCTTCCAGGAGCTCAAGTACCTGGGATTCCTGGTAGGACGCGGGCAGTTGCGTCCCCTACCAGACAAAGTGGCCTCCCTCGAGGCTTGCCCCCGACCGGAGACAAAGAAGCAGCTACGCGGGTTCCTGGGGCTCGTCGGCTACTATAGTAAGTTCATTCCCCAGTACGCCAGCCGCGCCAGCCCCCTAACCGACTACTTGAGGAAGGACCAGCCGAACCGGGTCCGATGGACACCCCAGGGCCAACACGCCTTCGAGGACCTGAAGGCCGCCCTGTCCGCGAGCCCCGTACTCCGCAACCCCGACTTCGACAAGCCCTTCATACTACAAACAGATGCATCGGATGCAGGACTCGGGGCTGTCCTGTCGCAGGAGCACGAAGGTCAAGAACACCCCGTCCTCTTCATTAGCCGGAAGCTGCAGCCCGCCGAGCAGAAATACGCCGTTGTCGAGAAGGAGGCACTGGCAGTTAAATGGGCCGTCGGGGCCCTCCAATACTATCTTGTCAACAACCCCTTCACCCTCGTGACGGACCACGCCCCCCTTCTCTGGATGTCCCGGCTAAAGGACCATAATGCTAGAGTCTTACGGTGGTATCTATCCCTTCTTCCCTTCAGCTTTACGATCCGCCACCGCCCGGGGAAGTTGCACGCCAACGCCGACTTCCTCTCCCGGATGTTCGCCGAAGACGGAAGGCCCGGCACGACGCTCAGGGGGGGGGTGTGTCCGAGGGGCGGCGGTGCCACGCCCTCGGACTCCGCGACCCCCACCCCCTCCCTTGCCCCCGCCGGCGACGAGACCTACCTGCGGCCCCTGGAGACGGCCGGGAGATGCGCCGGGAGGAACACCGGCGCGGCCACGGGAACGCCGCCCAGACGAGGAGGCCCCTTCAACCCCCCGGCGGAGCTGACGGCCGCGGCCGCCGACCCGCCGAGGCCAGGAGCCCGGCGCCGAGCAGCAAGCGGCCGCGGAGGGGGAAGGCCGTCCTCTCGGCCGCAGCCGCAACCCCGGCAACCAGGGCCCGCGCCGGCGGGGCGCCGCGGCCATGGGCGAGGCCGAGAGCGGCCGCCCAGGAAGCCGGGCCGCGGCGGGACGCCCGCACCGGCGCAGAGCTCGAAGGGGAACCACAACCCCCAGCAGGCCAAGGGAGGGGGCGGGAGCAGCCAGCAGAGGGACAGCCCGGGCAGCCATCCAGCAAGGCCAGCTAGAGGGGGAGGAGGAGACAGGGGGCAGGACAGAGGGAAGGAAGGGAGGGAGCAGGGACAAGACAGCCAATGGGGCCAGGGCGGATGGGGCAGCAGGATGTGGCCACGCCTGGCCCAGGTGGTGGGAATGGCACTGGGGGCGGGCACTGGAGGGGAAGGGTGGGGTTGGTCATAAGGGGCAGAGGTATTTAGGGAGGTGAGCCCCGAGGCCGAGGAGGAGAGAGTCGCATGTGACTGGGCCAGTTCATCCTGCTGTTGGAAGGTTGACTGGTCGGGTGGAGCTAATTGCTGGCTGGCAACGCCAGACCAGACGGTGGCCGCCCATCTGAGGCCTTGAGGGGGACCCGCCCAGGGGCCAAGCCGGCCCTCACCCGGGGAAACTTCCCCCACACCCACTGACAGGGACCCAGCACGGACCCGCCGGGGGCGTCCCGCGCCGACCCGCCGCCACCCCCGCCGCAAGGGGGCGCCCACACACCTGACAGTAATTATGACCATGGCAGAACTAACATTTGATTACTCATGGTCATATCCCGTATTTCCTTCTCCATTCCCATCCTGATCTCTGATTTTGGTGCCTTTGAATTCTTATTTGTGAATGAAATAAAGGAGTTACATTTAAGATAGGAGGAATCTGGCTTTGCAAGGCTCTTGGTCAAATGGCCCTTGCATGCCTATGAGTGCAAGAGATCATACTTAAGCATGTCATGAACTGAGCAACAGAACACCTGTGAACACACATTTGTGTTTTCTCTTTAGGTTTGCAGCTGCCATGAGATTAAGAATCAAGTCTTTGTGCTATTTCTACAAACAGGACTATTAAAGAAATTATCAGATCTAGAGGGACTGTTAAATTTGTATTTTTGTATATATTTGCATTTTCTTCTAGAATGTATGTACAATATTTTATATCTACCCTTTGTAGTAAAAGAGATGTCCTTTGTTTATAGTCTTTCCAGAACTGAGGAGAAGCTTTACTTCTATACACACATACCAGCAAAGAGTCAGCCTTCCTCCAGCCTCAGGACAGGAGACATCCTCTAATGAAAGATGTGGAGAAAGGTTTCAAATTCTGGGGTAGGGGATAGGGGTGTGCAGGGTCAGGTCAATTCAGGTTTCCAGTTCACCACCCTATGGATAGGGGTAGGATCCAGTTCACCACATATGTAATTTTAATTTCTTGGTTTTTTTCTGGATATTGATATCAGAGGGGGTTTGAGCCACAGAGCTTTTCACATTTCAGGCTTCCTAGTCCCACAGTCCGAGATTTGCGTCTCTATTCCATGAATGGCACAGACATCCAATAATTTTTTAAAAGTCCTTTTACTTGACTATTGAAACTGAAGAGTTTACTTTTTAATAATAATAACAATATTCAATTTATATACTTCCGTTCAGGACAACTTAATGCCCACTCAGAGTGGTTTAGAAAGTGTGTTATTATTATCCTCACAACAATCACCCTGGGACTCAACAATCACCCTGGTGGGGCTGAGAGAGCTCTGAAAGGTCATCCAGCTGGCTTCAAGCAGAGGAGTGGGGAATCAAACCTGGCTCTCTAGATTAGAGTCCTGCAACTCTTAACCACTACACCAAACTGGCTCAGTGTTATATGAGCTTTCTAAAATTAGCTTTGCAAAATCTGTCCAGATGTGATGGAATGGGCTTTTAAATGAAAGGTTTACTAAGTGCAGCACCCAGAGAATGGAAAAGGAAGGGTTAAAATATTACCTGAAGGGAGAATGATTGACAGGCTGCTCCCCTCCTCTGTGATTGGCCAGCGAGAAGGTAACAATTGGTGCTGACAGAATTGTTGAAGTCTGGAGTCTGACAAGGAGTGTTAGACTAGTAATCCTTTGTGTGAGGAAAAAACAGTTGCACCTACCTGTAACTGTTGTTCATTGAGTGTTCTTCTGTACAGCACACATGAGAACTGTGCAGAAGACACAACGATGAAAAAGGAAACACTTGCCCTACCTGGGACAGCTTTAGGTTTAAAGAAGACTTTAGTTAAAGTACTTGTGTGAAAATCAGCACTGATTTACACAGACAAGTTAGAACTGGAGGGGGGGGGGTGTTGTCAGCAGAGGAAGTGGGTAGTGAATGGAGATTCCCCTTCAGCTAAGTGATCAGGGTTATGACTTTTGGAGAAGAATAATTCCTGCCCAGTGTCTAAAAAGAGGGTTTTAGCTCTGAGGAAGACCCTAGGTCTGGTGTAAATGGAAAAGAGTGATGTATTGAAGTCATAACACTTAAGTTGTAAAGTGAAATCTATGAAGAAACCTTGTTAAAGTAACCCAAATCTGAAATTACCAACCTCTCACTTTTAAGATCTGTAACTACTGAAACTAAACTTTAAGATTATTGTACCTGATGCTAGCGAAGTATTCTGTTCTGCAATCAAAATTTGCCTCAGCTTTTCTTTCCCTGCCTACCTATATATCAACACTGCCCGTTTAATAAACCTGCTATTTCCTTTTGAACTTTACTCAGCCTCTAGTGCCATTTCATTTAAATACAACGTAGGCTCTTGCTTACCAAATATTTAGGCTGGGATATAAGTCATAAATATATATATGTATGTTAAAGCGTGAGACAAAAATATTTTTAAATTATACCTAGAGACACACTACCAAAGGCTGCCGAGTCACAGCAAGCAATCCTGACTGTTTTGGAGGGAAAATCTGCCTTCCAGTGGGGGAGTGAGTGGGGCTTATGTCATACCAGGCATGGATTAATTACTAGATTTGTCTTCTAATTTAGATAAGCTCCGTGCCCCCAGCAGCAACTAGCTGCCCCCGTCCAGATCCTGATTTTTATACTATCATTGCGACTCCTACTGTGTGACCTGGGTATGTTTATTTGCATCACAAGACAGAGGAGATGTGGCTGAGGACAATTTCTTTGCCCAGGCTTTCCATATATAAATTTTTACTTTAGTAAAGATTAAAATACTAAAGTTTAAAATATTTATAGAACACTTTTCACCCAATGCTAAACTGAGGCCCAACTTGGCAGATTTTTGTTATGTCTCAAAAAGCATGCTACTCAGCAGACAGGAACAGAAGTACTCTTGGAGATGGAAGCACAGATGTGTCCCCAGTAAGGCACAAGTTTGTGCCTTACTTTGATAGACAGAAAGGATCTACCATAGTTGGAAGGTAGAATAAAACAATTTCAGGTTGGAGCCCATTCCCACCCTGTTCTGAGCCCATTGCATATAATTTGTTATTATGGATAGGTGACATTGCCACTTTTTTAAAAGGTGGGAAATAAATTTTTTAAGTAGGACTTTGGAAAAAGGAGGGAACCTCTACAAACAGTTAAAACACATTAATCATACTAAGTTAAGCAAATCATCTTGTTTTCGAGGAGATTTTTTTATCTAATTTAATACACTCATACTTTTTGTATCAACTCTTTTTTCAAACAAATACCACACCACCAGGTTTCAATCTTTTCTAAAATTAACTTCATTCATAGCCTGCCTTGTTGCACCAAGTTACAGTTTGTCATACAACAGAATTATTCAATAATAATAATAATAATAATAATAATAATAATAATAATAATAATAATAATAAGAAGAAGAAGAAGAAGAAGAAGAAGAAGAAGAAGAAGAAGAAGAAGAAGAAGAAGAAGAAGAAGAAGAAGAAGAAGAAGAAATTTATATACCACCCTTCAGGATGACTTAAGACCCACTCAGAGTGGTTTACAAAGTATGTTATTATTATTCCCACAACAAAACACTCTGTGAGGTGGGTGGGGCTGAGAGAGCTCCAGAGAACCGTGACCAGCCCAAGGTCACCCAGCTGGCTTCAAGTGGAGGAGTGGGGAATCAAACCTGGCTCTCCAGATTAGAGTCCCATGCTCTTAACCACTATACCAAACTGGTTCTCAGTCTCAAAATATACAGGTTCATAGGAAAATAAAGATGGATCTTGTGTGCTCTTGCTCTCTCCTGCTCTCTCTCTCTCTCTCAAAAGCAGGGGAGGGGAACAGATTTATTCTATCTAGGAATCGGAAACAAGATGTTGTACTATGTATGCGATTTTTTTAAAAATTAAAAATTAAGCCTTTCTAAAAGTACAGTTGATTTTATAGGTGACTCCCCCCCTTAAAGCGTTCAATAAACTGTTTCAGAGTATGCATGGTACAACATCACATGAATAAACATACAAGTTGGCAATATTCACTAAACCAAGAGATTAACGGATAAATTACCTTTTAAATGGTAATATTACTTTTAATAAACTTTCATTATTCAATAGAACCATCCCCCTTCAAGTTAAACCACCATCAGAAAAACATCTCTCTGCTTGCATGCCCTTAAACCTATTTGTGGGAATCTAGTATATAGTATAAAAATTCACATAACTAGATGGAATAATGAAAACAATACTCTTACTGTTCCTCTCATGATTCTTGAAGGGGGAAAAAAACAAACGAACACCACCCTAAGGTGTAGATAATTTATTTATTTTCCCTGCAAAAATACAGATGTTTCACAAGCTGAAACAGAATACTGGGCAAATATTAATCTCAGGATAAAAATGCAGCACCGATAAAGTCCAAAGCAGGACTAGGGAGGGGACACTGCTAAAATAGAGACACTGACTTGTATATGCTTAGCAAAAAAATATGACAGACTAACATGGGCAAGTTTTATTGAGTACAAGATTCCAAACACTCAGGTCATTTACTCTTCAGTTATCAGAAAACTCAAGTTTAAAGTTTGGCTAGACAAATTTTAAAAGAAGTAAATTCACGGCATTTTCTCACTGAAAATGTTTTCCTCTGAAGAACAAGAATCAAGTCAAGTACACCTTAAAGATGAACAGGATTTCCAGGGTATAAGCTTTCAAGAGTCAAAGCTCTCTTCATCAGATCTGATTCTTCTACTGTAGACCAACACAGCAACCCACCTACAACTTTTCCTCTGAGAAAGTCAAGTTAGTCTGGAATCTTGTACTAAAACAGGACTTAGTGAAGGAGGAGGAGGAGTAACTACCTTCCAACAGTACAGACCTAAGTTTGCTTCCAAGAAAAGAAAGAACTTTACAAAATATTTATCACTATAAAAAGGGACGATCCTTACTTGACTGAAATGGGGGTGGAAGGAGGAAAGAATGAAAGAATGCTGATAGCCAAGTCATTCACACAAGTGATGCAACAACAAATTTTACTTTTACTTAGATAATTATTCTGTGAACCTTATAAGACAGAAATATGTATTTAAAAATATTTGTGTTTCATGTAGCTATTTAATTCGATCTACAGGTGCAGGAAATGGACGAACCAAGTAACTCATCACTTGCAGAAAAAATCCAAGACTGTGTTTCCACCTTTGATTTCCATTGTTAGTCTGTTCTATGAACAAGAGCATCAACTTAAAGAAAAAAAATGTATCATGGAGTTACTCTGCAGTGATGATGTTCTAAACAAAGTGCAGAATTCTAACTTGGAATTCCAACTATGTTTTCTATTAGTAGAAGCCCTTCCACCAGCCAAAAAGTAAAAAACAATTTTTGTCTCCCAGTCCCCAAGCAGACCTCGCTTTGCATTTCACAAAACACATATTGAATATCAGAGCCAAAACAGACAAGATGCCTGATGCATGGAGGACACATGTCGGTTTCCTGTAAGGTTCCATGGGGAGTGTCGTGAGAAAGAACCTCTGCCAGGGAGAAGAGGGAGAGAATTGATCACAGCTGCCAGTTCCCTCTGACCGCTGCCAGTACTATCAGCTCCCTAGCGTGCTCAGCTCCACAGCCTTCTGGCTGTGGAGTGAGAGCCAGTTTGGTGTAGTGGTTAAGAGCGTGGGACTCTAATCTGGAGAGCCAGGTTTGATTCCCCACTTCTCCACTCGAAGCCAGCTGGGTGACCTTGGGTCAGTCACAGCTCTCTGGATCTCTCTCAGCTCCACCCACCTCATAGGGTGTTTGTTGTGGGGATAATAACAGCATACTTTGTAAACTGCTCTGAGTGAGCATTACATTGTCATGAAGGGCAGTATATAAATTGGATGATGAGGATGATCTTCTTCCTCTTCTTGGGGAGCAAGGGGAGCTGGCAGCAGCAAGAGGGAGCCAAGTGGACTAGACGAGATGCCTAAATAAAGAACCTTTGCCAGGGAGAAGAGGGATTTTCTCCCTCTACTCTCTGGTAGAGGTTCTTTCTCACTACACTTCCTGTGGAACCTTGTGGGAAACCGATGCATGTCCCCCATACATCAGGCATCTCATCTGCTTTGGCTCTCAGAAGTACACCGACCCCTGGATAAACAATTTCAGGGGGCATAGCACCTTCAGCAGGAGTGAGGTCAGAAAGTTTGCTTCAGCAAGTGTTACTTTGAATAAACTATGTTGTTCACCCCAACCCAATAGAAGTAATTTTAAATTAAATGAACATGTTCCTCTTAAAACTGAATATAAGATACAATAAAAACTATCTACATTTCTTCCCGAAATGAGAGAACGAATCCAAATGTTTCTGGGAAATGAGCCTGTATCTCCAGGAAATTCTTTCATTGTGGGATAACACCTCTGTGTGTGCTCTCACTGTCTACATTTGTCTACAGAGTTGTTCCGCCAGGCATATGGCTGAGGCTGGGCCTCCGCCAGCCTGGAAAAAAGGGGTGTATAAAACCCTCCCTGTGAAGGCTGTCCACCATCTTGTTTTAAATATGTTGTTTTAATAAACATGCATTTTTTATTGTATTTTAATTGTATTTTTAATATGTTGGTATCTTCCCTGAGCCCGCTTGCGGGGAGGGCAGAATACAAATTTGAAATAAATAAATAAAAAATAAATTTGGTGGCCAAGAACACAAATAAAGTCAGCCTTAGAACCTCTGGTGGGACGCTTTTGCGGATGATGTGATGGTTATACTGGAAGATCCAATACAAAACATGCCAAAGTTGCTTGATAAGATAGAGTTTGGAGATCTGGCTGGATTTTATGTTAATAAGAAGAAATCAAAGATACTATGCAAGAATATGACTAAACAAAAGCAACAAGAGTTAATGGAACTTATTGATTGTGAAGTAACACATAAAATTAAATATCTTGGAATTGAGATAACTGTGAAAGATATTGATTTATTTAAGAACAACTATGAAAAGCTATGGCAACAGATTGATAGATACTTGATTAAATGGAATAAATTAAATTTGTCATGGCTGGGAAGAATAGCGGCAGTTAAGATGAATGTGTTACCATGGATTATGTTCCTATTACAAACCATTCCAATTATTAGAGATACCAAACAATTTGAAAAATGGCAGAGGAAGATCTCTGACTTTGTGTGGGCAGGCAAGAAACCTCGAGTAAAAATGAAAGTTCTGTGTGACGCTAAAGAAAGAGGTGGACTGCAGTTGCCGCATCTTAGATTATATCATGAAGCAATATGTTTGGTTTGGCTAAAAGAGTGGATGTCACTGAAAGACCGCAAACTCTTAACATTGGAAGGTTATAAGAAGTTGTTTGGATGGCATGCCTATTTGTGGCAGGATAAAATAAAAGCTGACTCTATGTTTTTGCACCATTATATTAGAAGGAGCCTCTTCACGGTCTGGAAAAAATATAAAAAATATCTGGGTGAAAGTATCCCCTCTTGAGTGGTACCGTTTGAAGTGATCGATCCGAGAGCTATCTATAATGAAGAACAATGTTTACCATATAAAGATCAAAAAGAGTCCAGTAGCACCTTTAAGACTAACCAATTTTATTGTAGCATAAGCTTTCGAGAATCAAGTTCTCTTCGTCAGATGCCTGATACAGATACCATATAAAGAGATATTGATTATGGAACAAAAAACGATAAGAATCAAAATGGAGGAAGAGTTATCCTCCTGTTATGGATGGTTCCAATATAGACAGATTAGAGACCTTTACAACTCGGATTGTTCAAAAGGAGGAATCAAATGGAAAAACTCAGAGTTGGAAGAGACTATATTACAAAGTAATATAGAAAGTAAAAAGAAGATATCTAAAATTTATAAAATACTTTTGAAGTGGTATACAGAGGATGAGACAGTCAAAGTACAGATGGTGAAGTGGGCAATTAACTGTCACAAAGAAATAACAATGGAGTCATGGGAATATTTATGGAAAACTACATTGAAGATTTCAACTTGTACCAGTATTAAAGAGAATGTCTATAAGATGATTTATAGATGGTATTTAACGCCTAAGAAAATTGCGCTTGGAAATGCAAATATGTCAGATAAATGCTGGAAATGTAAAAAGCATGAAGGGTCATTGTATCATATGTGGTGGACATGTGATGTAGCTAGACAGTACTGGAGAGATATTTTAGAAGTGATACACGAGATTTTGCAGACCCAAATAAAGAAGAACCCAGAGCTATTGCTACTGAATTTAAGTATGGAAGATGTTCCTATGCAATACAGAACATTACTATTCTACATGACGACGGCAGCAAGACTTTTATATGCACAGAAATGGAAGGTGCAAGAAATACCAACTATTGAAGACTGGATATATAACTTTACTTTACTTTAATTGAATTTTTTATACATGGCAGAAATGGATAAAATGACAAGAAAGCTGAGAGATCAGAATCTGGCAGAATTCTTTACTGATTGGGGAAGACTGAAAACATATTTAGAAAAGAAGTGGGACGTGAAAGGGGAACTATGGCAATTCGAAAATTATTAGAATGGGTTTCTTTTTATTGGAAGAGATGGAATCTTTACCATATGGAGTGAAGTATTGGCTAATTGTTAGCTTAAATTTAAGTGGATTTGGAGTTAATAGATATTGGTAAAATTTATAAAGTAGATATTTTATTTAATTGTCAGCTTAAATTTAAATATATCTGAAGTTAACAGATAGTAATAGATAACAGATTTTAAGTTAATAATAATAGATCTGAAGCTAACAGATAGAGCTTAGCTTAAAGTAGAATGTAAACACGATATAATGAGTTATAGAAAAAGGGGATAGATTAGGAATAGATTAAGATATAGGGTTGGAAAGCTGTTGGAAGTCCTGAAAAAGGGGGGGGGGAAGGGGGGGAAATGATATTGAGATGTTACTTGAAAGTTGTATGTATTGATATTCTCACCTAATAAAATTTTTTCAAAAAAAAAAAGAACTTCTGGTGGGACACAGAGGAGAATGAGCTTGCCTGTCCTTGAAAGGACAGGCAAGGTGGGTAGAGAAACAAAGGAAGAATCTGATAAGACATAGGCTTAAGCTCATTTTAAAGCCTACTGTGTGGTAGTAGTGGTGGCGGCGGCAGCAAAGAAACAGCTCTCTTCCACCACAAATGCATCTGCTGAGTGTAGGTGGAGGTGTTCTGGGTGGTTAGAGGCCTACTCGGATATGGCCTGCAGGAGGCAGTAGACTGCTTAGTGGTCCGCTTTAACATTTTAGCTCAGCACTTTGCAGATAAAATCTCTCATATCTGTTCCAATTTGGATTCTACCACTGCAGTCCTATGCAGTTACTCCAGTCTTCAGTGACTGGAGTAACTCTGCATAGGATTGCACTGTATATCAACTGTGACAAGGTCAGATGGGTCTGACCTGTCCAGCTGTTTGGGATACTACAGTAAGCCATTGGGAGAACTCATCAGGAAGTTTGGGCTGTGGTGTCACCAATAAGTAGATTATGGGTGATTCCACACGAATGGTTTTCCCTGCTTCAGCTTCTAAATGACCTCGATTTTTTCTTGTGTTTCCACACGTGGGAAGGCAATCCTAGCAGCAGATTCAAAGTCACTGCACGTTTTGTCCGTTTTTTTTCCATCCTGCTTTCCCCCGACTTATTTGTCCATGCGCAGCAGATTAGGGATTTTAATCATGCGGAATTCTTTATCCGATGTTCTCCCCACCCTTGCCCTTTTCTCTCGCTCTTCGAATCAACTTAATTTGATTGGCCAATCATGTTTTCTAAGCTACACCCACTACCCTTTCCCTTCCCCTCTTTTTTTTAAAAAAAAAATGTAAAAAAATGTTGCAACATTTCTACAAATCTATGCAGAAACATATCCTGTGTCACATGACAACAGCTGACCAATAACGGGTCCATTTTACAACACGCCAAATTTGTTACTTGTTGCTCGCTGACAGCTGACAGCTTCTGAGGTAGAGTGAAAGTGTGATGGAGGGACTTCAGCGTTCAACTAGTGGTCTAGGCATTTCATGGAGGGAGAAAGAGACCGTCCTCAACACAACACCTATCACTAAACCACACTGCTCACGAAGAAAGCAGGAAAGATAGATGCGGGGTCATTGGTAACAATTTTCCCTCCAAATGTCAATAGCCAATACTCTTCCACAATATCGGCGGGAAGTGCTCTGGCCTATCCAATATGTTTATTTGATGCAATGTTTATGTGTAGCAATGTTTTTTTGTGAGAAATTTTTTTCTAATGCGTTGGTTTGATGCAACGCTTATGTGTAGCAACATTTTTTTGGGGAAAAAAATTTTAAAAAATGAAGATGTGCATCATTCGACACTTCCCCTGGAAAAAGCAATGAGGAATCGATTTTTATCCTGTCAAAAATTCCGCATGATGGACTTTGAGCCGATGAAATATGCAAAACAAAAGCCTAATGTGGAATCGGGGAGAAGTGGATTCGTAGGACTCCACCGCGGCATGACTGCTCAGAAAGTCCAATCAAAATTGATCATGCAGAATCCCCCTATATTCAGCTCTACTTTTCTTTTCCACCTAATTCCAAGGATGATGATGATGTTTTGAACCAGTGCTTAGGGTCAGTAATGGGCTGGATGAGAAAAAACAAGCTGTAACTGAATCTTGACAAGACAGAAGTTGTCTAGGTTAGTAGAAAGGTAGATCAGGAACCTGAGAACTTTCCTATCTTGGACAGGATTATACTTCCCTTGAAAAGTAATAACAACATTTGATTTATATATCACCCTTCAGGACAACTTAATGCCCACTCAGAGCGGCTTATGTTATTATTATCCTCTCAACAATCACCGTGAGGTGAGTGGGGCTGAGAGAGCTCCAAAGACCTGTGACTGACCCAAGGTCACCATGATTGGACACCAGGGGCCAGGGGGCCAATTCTATGAACCTCTGAACAAGGTGACCCCAGCCACTCCATTGTTTCCTATGGGAAAAAAGTCAAAGTTGACTCCCATTGAAAAAAAACACTGGTGCAAGGCTGCCATGGCCAAGGCACATTCCCAAATGGAAGCTGAGCTTATCCCAGAGAAAACCCAACAGAACCAAACTGAAGCACATGAATGGAATCCCCCCAGAACCAATGTGAATCAAGGGGACCAACACCAAGTATTTGTCCAGCCACTCCTTGAAGACTGCCAAGGAGTGTGAACCTACCACATTGCTAGCCAAATCCACTGCTGAATTACTCTTAACGTGAAGTTTTCCTAATGTCCAGTCAGTACCTTCCCTCCTGTAGTTTAAACAGATTGTTTCAAGTCCTACCCTCCATTGCCAACAGAAACAGTTCCCTTCTCTTCCCCAAGTGGCAGCCTTTTAAATACTTAAAGAGAGCAATCATGTCTCCCCTCAACCTCCTCTTCTGAACATTCCCAAGTCCCTCAGTCTTTCCTCATAGGGCTTGGTGTATGATTCAGGTGGTCCAAAAATTATTTAGGTTTTTTTTTTAGAGCTTTTAAAGTATCCTGAATGTTGGAGACTGGATTCATAGGTAAGGAACTAAGAAGTGCAAATAAGGAACTGGGAACCCTTGTTACGGAGGCTGTTACAGAGGCCTCATGCCTCCGTAACAGCCTCCTGGAAGAGGCTGGGGGGCTCCTGCCCTCATGAATTTCTAGTTATCCTGGACAGTTTTGGGGAATGTCTGAACAATGGCTCAAAGAGATACCTTAGTAAGGGAACAGGGACTATAGACTATGGTATTGGGTACTGTTTGCTGTTCCTACTGGGTAGTTCAACATTGCTAATGATGTTGTGTGAATTAATTACACTTTAATTCAGAAAGGTTTCATCTCTGTGTTTGGCTTTATGCTAGTTTTCAATTTTGTCTGCTACCATACCCTGTTATATCTGTTTTCACTGAATGTCCTTGTCTGGGGTTAACAGCCCAGCCCCCAGACTTACTGGGAGAAAAGGGCGGGAGACCACCGGGAGTCAACTGCCCAGCTGCCTTGACAGAGAGTGTGCCAGGGTGGAACAGGCGTGGCACTTCAGCAGGCGAGGCGGAGAGTCCAGAGGCTCCAGTGAAGGCAGCACAGCCAGCATCCAAGAAGGGAGGAGAAGAACCAGAGGGGAAAGCCAGCCAGGGAAGGGCAGCCACGCCCAGCATCAACAGGCAGGCAACCCAGAGGCTGGCCGGGGCAGCTCCTCAGGAGCAAGGCCAGGGAAACCTCAGCTGGGGATTGTTCGCATTTAACCACACCCTGCCAGAAAGGCAAGGAAGCCTAGGAGAGATTAGTAATGGGAGGGGAACACCTGAGGGCAGGCACAGCTGGGCCGCGTCAGGAGAGGGAAAGAGCCCGGAAGAAGGGCAAGGCAGTGAAAGGAAGCCCTATAAAGGATGGCTCGGAAGAGCGCTGGGGTGGTGGGTTGCGTAGGAGTGGAAGAGCAGAGGAGGAGTGGTTGGAGTTTGAAGAGAGGGAGAGAATGAGTGAGCGAGGGAGGAAGGTTGTGAGGGAGTTGGAGGAGGAAGACAGACACTGGAGCAGGGCTAGGTAGAGCGGGCTTGCTGGTGGCTTGAGAGGGTGCAAGGGCGAGATATACCTCCCCTCCTTCCACGAAGCAGGACCCTGCATAATTTCTAGCAGCATCCAGGTGCCAAAGTCAGGCACTGGAGTCTGACACCGCAGCGCCTGGGGGAAAACCTGACAGTCCTAACTATTGGTCATATTGTATTTTGCTCTGTGAATGTCCTTGCTGTTGATTATATTGTATTCACTTGTAGTGTATATTCTGCCTTGGATCTCAGTGAAAAAGGTGGAACAGCAACAGCAGCAGCATACTGGTGAGGGCATAAGGGGTTTTTAGATTGGTTTTTGAATTGGTTGTTTAAATATTTATTTTATCAAATTGTTTTTATTTGGTTCTTATTTTATTTATTATTTAGCAGAGTGGTAAGCAGCAGTACTGCAGCCCAAGCACTGCTCGTGACCTGAGTTCAGTCCTGGTGGAAGCTGGGTTCAGGTAGCCGGCTCAAGGTTGACTCAGCCTTCCATCCTTCCGAGGTCAGTAAAATGAGTACCCAGTTTCCTGGGGGTAAAGTGTAGATGACTGGGGAAGGCAATGGCAAACCTCTCCATAAAAAGTCTGCCAAGAAAATGTTGTGATGCGACATTCCCCCATGGGTCAGTAATGACTCGGTGCTTGCACAGGGGACTACCTTTACCTTTACCTATATTAGATCTTTAGTCCGCCCTCCCCACCAGGCGGGCTCAGGGCAGAGTACAACATTTCAAATTACATAAATATAGTTAAAAACAGATAAAACAGTATACAAATAACATTAAAACAACTTTATACAATACAGCTTCTCTTCAGATGGCGATGATAAAATACTGCTTTTCAAGCCCTGGCTCTTATGTGAAGTGGTGGACAGATCTTTAGTGTGGCCAGCGGGGGCCCAACCTAGACTCCACCATATGCCTAGCGGAACATTTCTGTCTTACAGGCCCGGCGGAAAGATGATAAATCCCGCCGGGCCCTGGTTTCCTCAGACAGAGTTCCACCAGGTCGGTGCCAGGACCGAAAAGGCCCTGGCTCTGGTCAAGGCCAGGCGGGCCTCCCTTGGGCCAGGCACCACCAACAGTTGTTTATTTGTTGAATGAAGCATCCTCTGGGGTACATATGGGGAGAGGCAGTCCTGCAGATATGCTGGGCCCAGTCTGCATAGGGCTTTATAGGTCAACACCAAAACCTTGAACCGGACCCAGTACTCAACTGGTAACCAGTGCAGCTGGTGTAGTATAGGTGTTATATGTTCCCTAATTGGGACCCTTGCAATTACTCGCGCAGCTGTATTTTGGACCAGCTGTAGCCTCCGGATCAGGCCCAGGGGAAGCCCTGCATAGAGCGAGTTACAGTAGTCTAATCTAGAGGTGACCGTTGCTTGGATCACTGCAGTTAAGTCATGGGTTGATAGGTAGGGGACAAGCTGCCAGGCTTGTCTTAGATAGAAAAATGAAGACTGGGCAACCACTGCGACTTGTGCCTCCATAGTCAGAGAGGCATCCAGGATCACCCCCAGGCTCCTAACTCTTGAAACTGGCGCAAGTAGCACTCCATCAAGAGCGGGGAGCCGGAGTCCCGTGCCCATGGCCCCCAGACCCACATGCAGGACCTCTGTCTTTGTGGGATTTAATTTCAACTGACTCTGCTTCAACCATCCAGTCACAGCTTCGAAGGCACGCTCCAACACATCTGGGGCAGAGTCGGGCCGGCCATCCATCATCAGATATAGTTGGGTGTCATCAGCATAATGATTACACCCAAGTCCAAAACTCCGCACCAGCTGGGCGAGATGGTGCATATAAGCATTAAACAGTAATGGGGAGAGTATTGCCCCGAGGGACACCGCACACCAATGGGTGGCGGGATGACAATTTCTTCCCAAGTGCCACCCTCTGTCCCCGACCATGGAGAAAAGAGACAAGCCACTGTGAGGCAGTCCCTCGTATCCCCACATCAGCAAGGCAGTGGGTCAGTAGATCATAATCGACCATATCAAATGCTGCTGACAGATCCAGTAGTATCAGCAGCGCTGATCCGCCACAATCCATCTGCCTGCGGAGATCATCCGTGAGGGTAACCAGCAACATCTCCACACCATGTCCTGGGCGGAAGCCAGACTGGAAGGGATCTAGGGATGAGGAATCATTCAGGAAACCCTGTAGCCGCTCCACCACCGCCCGCTCAATCACCTTGGACCCTGAGACATTCCTGAGAAGGCAGGACTATATACATATTTTAAATAAATGGTATCCATAGACAGTTTACAAATGATCATTGGTCTGCTGGAAATATGAAGAAGGCTCTCAAATACTTGCTACTGCATAATCCAGTATGTTCACTGACTTTGGGGGGGAAAACTTAACCACAACGGAAACAAAAACAAATTATTCTGACAGCAGCTTCAGCAACAACCAAGAAAGAGTCTGTACGTGCACCATGTTTTTCCCTCCTCTGCAAATATCTATCGTGTTATGGTCTCACAAATCAGTTTGCACACTAATTTGCTATACCTTACAGCCACAATATTTTTACATTCTGAGTACAGTGTCTTATCTAATTACCCAGATTTTTCCAAAACAATCTCTCAAAACTTTACTCCAAGATATAAAGGAAAACATGTGCTAAGGAAAAAATGGAATGTTATATGCTGTTATCAAGTATTGTTATGTAGCTACAGTTAAAATTAGAAAGAGCTTTTCTTTCTCTGCAAGAGAGGATAATGTCAGAAACAGAATTTTAATATTAAGAATTGATTCTTTACAGATATATAGAGGTAATTACAAATACCTTTGATGCTCTCACACAATTTCTTTTTCATTCTTTTCTGAAAACATATTCACAGCTGTTTCTCGGGATGCTAGAATCTTAGCAGGAGAACCTTTAGTGATTACCAGAACTAAAGCTTCCCTGAAAAACAGCTAATTCACCATTACCAAGCAGCACAACATTGTCTGTCTTGCAAAATGTAGTAGTCTCAGTTTCATGGGTCAACTGTGAGCCCTAACATACCTGTAACAACTTTTGTATTAATTCACTGTATGCACTACAACACGGCACAGTGTCTTCAGCAACATAAGAGTTCTCAGGTAGACAGAATTATTTATTTACTTCATTTATACTCAGCTTTCCCTCCACTGGAGACCCAAAGCAGCTTACATTGTTCTCTTCTCTTCCATTTTATCCTCTTAACAACCCTGTGATGTAGGTTAGGCTGACAGTGTGTGACTTGGGCACTTGCAAACATGTTGAATAAGTGGATTTCGCTACTTCACACGGTAAAGTCCAGTTGCAAAGTGCACTGAAAGTGGATTGAAAGTTTATTGTTCAGCGTGTGTGAAAGCATGGCTCCAGGTCATCCAGCAAGCTTCCATGGCAGCGTAGGGATATGAACCTGGATCACCCAGATCAAAGTCCAACACGCTTACCACTACACCACACTGGATTTCAATGTGAAAATGGTTTTCTAGAATTTTATACTCTTTGCCACAGCTTGCATATGCATGCTGTAGCCAGCTGAAGCCCGAAGGAAAACACTTATAGAAACTGAGACAAGCTGAGCAGGAGTAGAATTAAATCCATTTTCCCAAGACCAACCAAAGCCCCCATGATGTGCTGGAAAGTGAGGTAAACAGATTATCAGTGATTCGCAACTCTTGGTCCTAGGCATCACTTGCCAGTTACCAATTCCCTGCAAGACAACTGCTAGTATGACCCACTGAGAGCCAAGCTACACGTGACGAATTACACTTGCTTGGCAAGTGAACAGACTCACGTGTATTCCTCCCTGTCCCTGTTCACTTGCGCTCCACTTGGCTCTGACAGATTGCACTGGCCAGTGAAGAGATCCCTGGTCAGACCTGTGGAGACATTCAGATTCAGTTAACAAGTGAAGGAAAGCACTGGTATATGGAGAGAAGGGGACTGGGATACTAGAAAGTGGGTACCAGTATTCCTAACTCCAAAAGAGAAAGAGGACATTGAAAGAAAGTATACTGGAGTGTTTGGGAAAATACAAGGAAGCCAAAGCCTCAAAACAGAAGCCTTTAAGTATCTGTAAAGAATTTAAGTATGTGAATGTTCTCTCTCTCTCTCTCTCTCTCGCACGCGCACACGCACACGCACACACACACACGCACACACACACACACACACAGAGAGTGGTAGAGAAAAAGCAGTTTATCCCAGTGCCTTCAGTGAATACCTCTGACTCTTCACATCCTCTAATATCCATATTGTGGCATCTGGTGTGTACTCAGAAAATACAGGCATATCGCCACTTCTGTATTTTTTCTGTCCAAAATTTCCTAGCTACTATAGAAATTTATTTTTCATGATGATCTGGATATATACTTGTATTAAGAACTGTAGGAGAAGATGTGAAAATAAGAAAGTATCTGTTCAGGTGGTTATTCAAACTGAATTAAATTTATGATGGATATATGGCTTTATTGTTGATTCAGTTGTGATCCCCTGGAAACTGAAAGTATTTTTAAAATTCTTGTGGCGGGTCCAAAAATATCCTTCTACATGAGGAAAGACTCTTCTGCTCATGAAGGTGCTCCTTTAGTTAACGGAAGGCCTATTTTTGATCTAACATTATTATTTGGAGATTAAGTCCTCTTTCTCTTAATTAGCATTATTATCAACCTTGAATCTCAACAGTTTTGTTTGGCTCTTGCTTAGAACCTGACTGGTCATCGTATTTGTTGTAAGAAAGGAATTTTTATCCACTACTATCTGATTATGGCCGACTGTGGTTTGGATTGCACATGGGATGATCCTGCTTTTTAATCAAGAGTGACAAGGGTAGATCCTATACCTACCCTACTCTCCATTGAACAAAGTTTGAAGTCTTCCTTCAACTTAAGAGGCTCTTCCTCCAATGACTCCTTGGAGAAGCATATGACCTTTTCAACATTCCTACTTCCATGAATAAAAAATAATTATTGCTGTGTCTGTGTTGGCATTTAGGAACAATGGAGAACCAGACAACTTACGCAAAGGTAGCTTGAAAGCTTATACCTTGGAAACCTTATTGGTCTTTAAGGTGTTATTGGACTCCAAACTTGTTCTTCTCCTGCAGAGCAACATGGCTATCCACCTGAAACTTACAGAGTCTGTATAACTAACAAATACAATATTAGACAACACAAGATTTCAATGTCCGGCTATATTTTATCAAACTTATGAATATATTATATATGAGAATATAATATGTGAATATAGATAGCCCCCAAAGACTCTTAAGCACTGACAATCACCCACATAATAGCTGTTGTCAAAACTCAGCAAAATTGTACCCTGCGCATACAAATGAGGCTATTTATAAATTTTACTTCCCATCAGGCTCAGTGGAACTGCTTACAATAACATGTTAATGTTTTCCAGTAATTTTCATAGTAGCATTTAACTGCATGCACCTCAGCCAAGGTAAACGTAAGGACAATCTGAGGGCTAACTGCATAATCAAAAGCACAACTTTAATGAGTATTGCTGCAAAATAACCATCATGACTACCTGCAACACATTATGTTGGTGTTTCTTGCATCTTTACTCCTTATGTTCCTCTCTAGATACAAATCAATCCATCTGACAGCAGATAATTATAACTCAGCTTGGTTTTTTTTTTAATAAATGAATTGTGCACATAACACTATACTCGAAAGGAAATACAAACAAGAAAGAGAGAGAGGGTCAAAGGTTTGAAAGCCTTCTGAGTAAGCTTTATGCCAAAGTGCCTATTTGCACCATTCGATATTTTCTTTAAAATGGTTTTATACGTATGTTTCTACTGAAACACCTTCAGATATTTTATTTGCTTTCTAGATATGGAAGGAATTAATAACAACATGGAAGAATGTATAGTAAAAACTTACAGGAAAAGATAATTAGAAGCACTGTTTCAATAGCATTTTCATGTTATCATAAACATGAGACAAAGACTGCCTCACTAATCCTGCCTGAACAGATGCCTATGCTCTGCTTATGCTGGTCAACTCCTCCTGGGTGTCAGAAGCCCCAAGGCCTTGAACCCAGAGTCGTGCTCTGGATGCTGCCAGTGGATGTCATGATGGCCTTGAGCACAGATGGGTTTTAAAGGGGAGTCAGATAGATTCATGGAGAAAAGGTCCATTAGTGGCTACCAGCCACGGTGAATTAAGGAAACCTCCAGTAAACCTCTGAGCACCGGTGCGAAGAGCAACATCAAGGGAGGGGCCTTGGCCTCAGTGCCCTGTTCGTTGGTTTTACAGGGCAGCAGGTTGGCCATGGAGTGAAATGGGATGATGGACTGGATTGACCACTGTTCTGATCCAGCAGGGCTCTTATGTACTGGCGGTGGTGGAATCAGTTGACTAAAGGACTTAATAAAATAGTGTGAAACTATAAAGCTGCTGCCTTCAGGTTGGACCCTTCAGTCTGAGCAACTCATCCATAATGCAAAGACCATATACTGAGCCTGGTTCCTGACCGCTCCTGCCTTGTCTCTCTCCTGGACTGCCTTGTGAATTCCTGATTTCTAGCCTGAACTTGACCAAGTTTCTGCTACAGATTCCTTGCCTCCATTGGTGATTTCCTGACCCTAGTTAGATTGTGGACTCTTCCATTCCTGCTTGACCAGCTAGCCACTTCCATTCTTGATGATAAGATCCATTCGCCTCTCACTTGTGGCAAATGCATCACGGGCCTATTGCATAACATGTGGCATTCAAAGTACACTGCACAATCTTTCACTTATGCTGTCCTGATATTATGGAAGTCTCTAGAACTCCAGCAGAACCTTACTTCCTGCCGAAGACTGTGCTAATATGGGATGACAGAAACACTTTAATCTAAGTGATGCTTGAAGGTTTTAGTTTCTGGTCTTGAAAAATGTCCTTTCCAAAGAGAAGTAACTGCCTTCTTGAAAAGAAGTTTATTGTTTCAATTAAACCACGCTCTGAATATAGTCTTGGTCGAATCCCAGCCAGTTTGATGTAGGGGTTAAGAGTGACGGGACTCTAATCTGGTGAACTGGGTTTAATTCCCCACTCCTCCACTTGAAGCCAGCTGGGTGACTTTTGTTCAGTCACAGCTCTCCAGAGCTCTCGCAGCCCTACCTACTTCACAGGGAGATTGTTGTGTGGATAATAAAAACATACCTTGTAAATTGCTCTGAGTGGGTGTTAAGTTGTCCTGAAGGATGGTATATAAATCAAATGTTGTTGTTGTTGGGCAAGCTCACCTTGGCCCTTCTGAGTTCCCTCAGGGAAAGCCTGGCTATTTCTAGAAGTTCTCTAACAAAACTCTAGTTTATTTGCCAATGCCTTCCTTTTCTCAAGCAAAATTATCTTTGTGAAAGGAAACCAATGGTGGGGTGGCCTGGCCGATAACAGGTTCATTAAACCTGCAGGCACTGGCAACTTTGATTTTCATGCATCCTAGTGGCAATGAAGGCACATGAACATGCTCAGGAATGCCTAGGCCTTAACAATGATTCACAAACCAACTAAGGAGGAGCCACTTAATGTGAGTTAAGTTCCAAAGAATTCAAAAAGGCAGGTGGCTACATAAATCAATCCCCTCTTCCACATGCAGATTTTTATAGAGATATAAAGGGTAGAGAGGAGGGGGGGAAATGGAAGTCAGAGCAATGGAAAAAAACTAATGAAATATTTTCTCTTTTCAAATGTGTGATACAGACATAATCAGAAGTCGTAGCATGAAGACAGTACATAGCATGCTGTACTCATACACAGCACATTTTCAAGTACATTTTTATTTGTAGATGTAACTACTTTTGTCCATAATTAATATGCTATATTAAGTATGACAATACACTATTGATCCAGAGGAGTTAGCTGTGTTAGTCTGTAGTTGCAAAATAGTAAAGAGCCCAGTAGCACCTTTAAGACTAACCAACTTTATTGTAGCATAAGCTTTCGAGAACCACAGCTCTCTTCGGCATCTGACGAAGAGACCTGTGGTTCTCGAAAGCTTATGGTACAATAAAGTTGGTTAGTCTTAAAGGTGCTACTGGGCTCTTTACTATAATATACTATTGAAGAGTTCGGTGCCTTTAAAGTTAAACTCAAATATTTTCCCCCAGGGGGAAAACAGTTTCCAGATATTTTCATCACTCGCCCTTTGCAGGGGATGTAATCTCTCTCTATTCTGCTAGTCCTCTACTAGGGCTGCCAACTACCTATAGAAAAAAAATGTCCTGTTCCTTTAGCACAGGCTTAATGGGCTCTTATTTACCAGGTGATATTATTTACCTCCATGCCATGAAAAGATTTAATTGCCTGTTTCTATACATTAAACCTTTATTAAAGGGACAAGACTTTTTTTCTACAGAACTGTGCTGCTGTTTATTTATACTGCACCATCAATGGACATATATTCCTGGTAATTTGTCTATAAAACTGGCAATTTAGTTACAAGGTTACAAGGCTAGCATGTTTGTACAGGGATGATATGTGAATGACTGTATAAAGATTGCATGTAAAAATTTAAGAGGAGATACAAAACCACTATTATTTTTATTTAGGTGAATGTTTTTCTCCCTACTTGACACTAATATTTCTTCACCCTAGCTTCAAAGAAAAGGTTATCTTGGACAATAAGAATGAAGCCAAGAAGAGGAGCAGCTGCAAGGAAGTTGCAATGAAAAACATTTAATTATAATG
Organism: Eublepharis macularius; assembly: GCF_028583425.1. Taxonomy (NCBI): domain Eukaryota; kingdom Metazoa; phylum Chordata; class Lepidosauria; order Squamata; family Eublepharidae; genus Eublepharis; species Eublepharis macularius. The sequence goes on from NC_072790.1 coordinate 198,549,246, forward strand.
GTTTTACTGCTTTGATCTCTAGGTAATATAACATTCATTCACAATATCAGCCTTTATAAATCAGCTATGAACTAGCATGCTTTAAAAACGGCTGCCAAATCAAATAAGAGAAGTAATACATAATCGGCAATATTTCTGTTCCAAAGGGACAAGCCAGTTAACTGAGTGCTCTGACGTATATGATAGGAGCCAGAATGCATACTCTATGAAGGATTCCCACAGAAGATGCAGCCTGTGGCTGCAGGATATAGAGCTGTCCCACAAATCACTGATGGCCCCTGCTTCCCAAACAGGCTTTTTTTCAAAGTGCATAGATTTTCTCAGATCACCAAGACTTGGAAACAACAAGATGTTTTTCAGCTGCAAAGCTATGAAGGAAAACTGGAAGGATAGAAGAGGAATGGTGATGACCCAACTAACTAAATTAATTTAAGTAACTAATATTCAAATAAACAAAACACAAGATAAAGTTTATGATTTAATACTGGATATATTAAAGTACCCTAAAACAAACCACAGAATGGAAAAATTACTTAAAATTATGCAATACCCAACCCAGCCAACATTTTCCAACTGAAAATTAAAAGATGAAAGAGAAAATACTAATCACTAGTTCTATGCCTTGTTTATCTCAAACAAAATCATTTTTCTTTGTTAGAGAAAAAACAACTTTTAATGTAGAAAAATACAAGACTGTTGAAGGATCCTGAAACAGATCATAACCCAACAAAATGTTCTTAGTATCTCTCCAATGAATGAGAACAGAGGTCACAGAGATGTTTAATTATAACTTTATGTCTCCCCAGATAAAAATATCACGAAAAATCTATCTTTTCTGCTTAGTTTCCTGTGCACCCCCAGTCTAGTACTTTGCCTTGATAGGTTAAGAAAGAACCAGGTATGTCTGCACAAATATACTTCACTAATGTAGATTTGTTCTCCCGTTTCAGGTTTATCGATCTATGTAACAAATTCCAGGACTCCCATTCAATTCATCACTAACTTGAATCATAGAAATCTTTTCAAATATTTCTATCTTGAACAGTAAGGTATGAATCCAGTGGCACCTAAGAGACCAACAAGATTTTTAGGGTATAAGCTTTGGAGAGTCAAAACTCTTTTCTTCAGGTATCAATTGTTGGTATTTTGTTGATCTCTAAGGTGCCACTGGACTCAAATCCTGCCACTCTGCTGCAGACCAACATGGCTACCTTCTGTCCTGAAGGAATTCTTTCTCACAATGATGTGTATTGTGGCATTTATGATTTGGACTAACAAGCTGCCCAACAGATTGCAGCAAATATCATGGAATTATAATCTACACCCTAATGAGTTTATAGCAGACTTGTTAGAGCACCTGCCAATTGTGCTCACGTCATGTTGAACATTCATCAAGCTGTCAGCTCTTGCGTAAAGAGCACAGATTTGTCTGGTGGGGAATCACAGCACCTGTACATGTGCACAGATGCAAACATCTCCCTTTCCCAGGGATTGTTTAATTAAGAAATTATCAACTTCACATTTGAAGTAAAAAATTTAATGGGGAGAAAAGCTTTTACACTTACAGGCTGGGTGTCTGTATGATTTAGAGTCTGATCACTTGAATGTTAACGGCTGCTGAACCGTCCAGTTCCAGAGGACTTCTCAGACAGCCTCGTGAGAGCTGCACTTTCTCATCAACCCCCATCAATAAGAAATGGTTTTTAACCCTTTTAAACATAAATCTTTAAAGGGATGCCTTGTATGCATAGCCCATACTGGCAACTTCAGTAAAAGTGCCTCAACAGTGTCCTCTTTAGCAGAGTTGCATCCTTCTAAATTCAGTGACTTCAGTGGACTTGGAAGGGCTTAGCTCTGCTTAGGATGGCACTGCAAGTGCCCCAACTAGGGATAAATACTTCCACAATCACCTCCTAGAACTTCTTTGGGCGTTCTACTGCCCATGTCCAATGACTAAGGAAATGAACAATCTGTGTTTTAAAAATACGTTACTTTAATGATTCAACCAAGGCTCTCCTAGAGAGAGGTGAGGAAAGTGATTTCCCTTACTTCAAAACCGCAAAAATGGTAATTTGTTGCAATATATAAGAGAGAAAGGCAACCTATCTGCCAGTGTTGATGTGCAGCCATAGGGCTGATTGAATTGGTGTTCAAGTCAGGCAGAAAACTGCAGTAATTGGATGAGCTGATCTGAGGCTTGGTCCATGAGTTGGACATAGCTTCTAAACAGAGAAACTTTGCATGATGACCATGCAAAATTCCCAGCATGACCAATCCATAATGAGCAAACTTGGAGTTAGATGACAGCAGTCTATAATTTGACCTAAAGCCTAGGTGCTACACTGTTAGTTTACCTACATTCAGGAAGGGCTCTCCAAGCAGGTATCTATTTCCTTCATCTTGAGTAGCAATATTGTTTTATTGTACCTTTAAGAAGATGTGTTATATCCTCACTGGATGTTAGTGTTACAGAATGTGAGGGTCTTTTCAACAGACATTGAAAGGCATGAATAAAAGCACCCCTCCCAGAAAAAAATGCCAAAGACCACAGCTTTGGGCAAAGTTATGGGATCAACTGATCATTGGCAGTTCTTTAAGTAGCACAGAAGACCTTTGGAGCAGTTTATCTAAATCATGATAGTTGGGTTCCTTCATTCTCTCCCCTCTCTCTGCCTCTTGCGAACGGCTGAGAGAGCTGAGTTGCCCAGTAATGCATGTTCATAAGGAATCCCAAACCCTTTGTGGGATTCCTCCTTTTTCTTCTCCAAAAGACTTCCAGAAACTGTGGAGGTACAGTGTTTTGCCATCACCCAAGGATTTCTGGTCTTCTGAAAAAGTCCTCTAGATGCCTTGGGCCATCTAGAAGGGGAATATGTATAGCTTGTCTAAGTAGCCTCTGGATAAGAATTTAATTTGCCTATCTTTTTAAGAATCTAATACTGATCCCTAGGGATGTGAGCTTCAGGTTACGGATCCAGGTTTTTAACCCGGATCGGAGCCAATTCAGGATGTTTCAGCTTTCCCAAATCACCCTCAGCATTGCCAAAGCAATTCAGGAATGCCAAGAGGACACAGTGCTTCTGCTGCTTAGTGGGGCTTTCTAGGTGGCTGAGGGTGGCATTTTGCAAGAAAAATGCACCAAATTTGCAGGGAACTCTTGACCCTCCTCTCATGATCACCCAAGTTTCAGAAAGATTGAAGGTGCCCCTATCCACCACTGACCTCCATTATTCCCTATGGGGAAAACTAGAGGGGCTTTCTAGGTGGCTGGGGGTGGTATTTTGCAAGCAAAATGCACCAAATTTGCAGGGGACCTACTCCTACCTGTCTTATCAAGACCACCACCCCCCAAGTTTCAGGGAGATTGGACTTTGAGGGTCATGTTATGCCCCCCCCAAAGAAGATGCCCCTATCCACCTCCAATCTCCATTATTCCCTATGGCCAATGGGAGAGGGGATGAGTGGGTTGGAGTGAGAGGCAGGAGGGAGAGGGTGGAGGGGATCAAGTTGCAAGGATGTTCCTTGGTTCAATTTGGTTTGGGTTGAATGGATGTGATTCTCTGGTGTGAAGTTGTTCCCCTTGTATCAGTTTGATTACATGGGGGGGGGCACTTCAGTTCACTTCTAGTTGCAAGAGTGTCCCTTGCTTCATATAGTTTTCTCTGATGTGAAGGCTGGTCCTCATAGGGAACAATGGAGATCAGCAGTGGATAGGGGCACCTTTGGGGGGGGGGCATAACATGCCCCCGCAAAGCCCAATCTTTCTGAAACTTGGGTGGTCGTGAGAGGAGGGTTAGGAAAGGGTTCTCTGCAGGTTTGGTGCATTTTGCTTGCAAAATGCCACCCAGCCACCTAGGAACCCCCTCCCAATTTCCCCATAGGGAACAATGGAGGTCGGCAGTGGATAGGGGCACCTTCTTTGAGGGGCCATAACATGGGTAAACCCGATATGGGAAGCCTGAATCTTTTGGGGATGCACACCCTTACTTACCACTCCTAGAAACAGCATAGTAGTTTTATTTTACAATAATTTTACAAATTATTGCCTTGCCTGCCTTTTTCATTTTGGCCACATACAGCACATAATGATAAGAATTAAATTAGTTTATTATTTAGAAAATGAAAAGTCTATTTAGTCTTTCCAATAACCACCAGTGGATTTATTCCATTTAATTAGTTCATTAAAAGAGAAGCTATAATTAAATATTATTTAATGCTTTGTATATACATTTAACTACACAACGTAAGTTGAAGTACTGAGAACATTTTTTGTTATGAGTGACAATTTAAGTACTTTAGTCAGGTATTTTATCTTCTGTAAAAATATTTTGAAAAGTGGAAGATAGGTATATAAATGAAATAAGTCACCATGGGGAACTAAGACCTCCTGCTATCCCCGTCTCCCAACTGCCATCTCCCACACTGTTATCTTTGTCTCTATCACACAACCAATTTAACCTTTTTCTCCCCCTGCTCCCTGTCTGGATTTCTCTCCGCTTTAAACAAAACCCTCCTTTGATCCATCCTGCCCTACCATCGGTTTTGCCCTTCAACTCCAAGTTACTCTAGTCTACTTCCATTGACTTGACACTCTACCACTCAGCTATAATCTCGCTTCTTCACATATCTTAAATTTCACAACACTAAATGATAAGACTATGCTAAATCTTTTCACTGAGAAATTCAAAAGGGCTTTATTCTTCTGCAGATACAACTGGCCATCCTCTCAGATCTTTCTGCACTATAAGTTTCTGAGACTGTCTTCCTTCTCTGTATGTCAAATAACTCATTCGACATTGCCACTGGAACAAACACCTCCTCTGTTCCTCCCCCTCAATTAGGTTCCTGAGGATTTTCTTCTTGGTCCCCTGTTATTTTATCTCTTGACATGCTCATTCTGTATTACCCATGACTTTCTGTACCACCAGTATGACAATACTCAGCTTTGCCTGGTTATCTCGGGCTTTCCTGCTCTATCCAATTCTACATTGTTAAGTGCCTGTTTACTTGGACGCATCATTGCCTGCTCAAATTCAACATATGGAACAATGAATTCTAAAAAGACCTCCTTTTGTCCTCTTTCCACAAGCATTGTCAATAACACTACTCATTCCATTGGTCAGGCAAGATGCCTTTGCTTTACCTTTGATCTATCTTTCTTGTTTCTCATATTACATTTGTAATTGTTAAATGTTATACAGTAACCATGTGTAACAAATTCCCCTAAAGTGCTTTTTAATTTAAAAAAATGTTTACTATAGACAACAATTTTATAAGATCATTTTACTTTACTAATGAGTGGCATTTCTATTCCTACTATGAAGCTAACTGCAAGAGAATGATGATCAACAAAAAGATGATCTAACCCAGATCCTTCTTCATAACACAAAATGTGAGACAGTACACAGGTGTAACAGTAGACCAACTACATTTAGATAGTTTTTATCATAATATGATAAACAAGAAGTTGGCTTACATTTTTCAACTTTTACAACAACTTTTACAAGAACTGTAATATATTGCAATGTAAAATAAAAGCAAGGCAAAAGGAACAGCTAGTCAGCTGATTCTTATTTCTAAGGCCCCTAAAATGAATTTAAAAATCAGGATGTGTTTTATAGATTATTGAAAAGCTTTTGACTGTGTGTGGATCTTGAAAAGCTATGGACGGTGTTAAAATAAATGAGTGTGCTACAATATCTGATTGTTTTGATGTTTAACCTCCTTACAGAAGTTACTGTAAGGACAGAACATGGGGAAACACAATGGTTTCCAAATGGCAAAGGTATCAGACAAGGATGTATACTACCTACCTGTTCAACTGATATGTAGAACTTATCATAAGAAAAGCTGGATTCGATTTAAAAGAAAGTGGAGTTAAAATTGGTGGAAGGAAGGAATATTAACAATTTGAGATATGCAGATGATACCACATTACTGGTAGAAAACAGTCAAGACTCGAAACAGCTACTGATGAGGGTTAAGGGAGAAAGAGCCAAAGCAGGATTACAGCTGAATATCAAGAGGACTAATGCCTACAGAGGAATTACACAATTTTAAGGTTAACAATGAATATATTGAAAGTGTTAAAGATTTTGTATTCCTTGGCTCAATCATCAACCAAAAGGGAGACTGCAACAAGAAATAAAAAAGAAGGGCAGCCATGAAGGAACTAGAAAAAATGTGTCGCTAGGGACCAAGATCAAGATAAACTACACTATCGGTCTTCTGTGCAGTCCCACACTGGGACTGGGCACGTGTAGGCCTGCCAACCAGAAAAGATTTTCTAGCTCTTGAAGTCTGTAAGGGGGCGCTTCGCCCCGACTGTGCACTCACAGGGGTTTCCTGCTGAAACCGGTAGGGAGCAGAGCACCCCTATTCCCCTTAGTTCTTTTTTCACCACTATCAAGAGAGGTTTTTCTAGCTCTTCTCCTTACTTACCGCAATTTTTTTGCTCCTGTATCTCCATTTGATCTCATTGTCTCTCAAAAAATCACTCCTTAAAAAGACAAATAATGAGTATCTAATGTTCACAAGATGACTCACAATGATGCATGCAATCTATCTGGGTAGAACAACATATTAAAAAGTAGACACTGTCAGAGGTTTACACCAAATGCCAGAAGTGATGGAGCTTCTTGGCCCAAGATGGCGTTATGGGAGAAAGTGCTCTCAGGCTCGTTCACCTGGGCAGGAAAAGTCATCTGACACAATGGAACCACCAGCCCAATTCAAACCGCCACCATAGGTTCCAGGGGCTAGATCTCTAGATCCTAACAACCACCGACCATCGATTTCAACCGTCTCCCGTCGGATTCCTTTCAGTCTCGCTTATCTCAGCAGAAACGTCATCTGCCACGATGGAGCCAATTCAAATCACCACCATTGGTTCCAGGGGCTAGATCTTCAGATCCTAACAACCCATTCCGACGGTCCCCCATCAAGATTCTTTTCAGGCTGTATATTTTTTCTTTATGTTTGTTCTCAACCTATCCAATAAAATGTTTCTTTAAAAAAAAAAAGATTCTTTTCAGGCTCACTTACCCCGGTAGCAAAGTCATCAGCCATGATGGAGCCAGAAGCCCAATTTGAACCACCATCATCAGTTCCAAGGGCTAGATCGATTCCAACCATCTCCTGACAGATTCCTTTCAGGCTTGTTTATCCTGGTACCAAAGTCATTTGTCCTGATAGAGCCACCAGCTCAACCTGAACCACTACCATTGGTTCTGGAGAGCTAGACTTTTGGAACCAAACAAGCTTTGACCGTCAGTTCTGACCGTTCTCCCGCTGGAATTCCATTCGACGATGAGGGATTCTGACTCGTCTCTTCCAACCTCAATCATCTGCATCTGGGATTCAAATGATGAGAATGTCCCAACGATACATCTGAGCTAGCTTCGGCCCCTCCATCGAGGGAAGCTGTAAGGGATACCATGTCATCATCCCCCAACAAGGACTATCACTTGTTCTTGGAGCATATGATGCACATGGCCAGAACACTGGAGCTGGACATCGATTTCTACTCCAAAACCCAAGAGTAAGGTTTTGCAGGCTTTGTATTCTGACTCCGGCTTCCCACTGATAGGGAACCTGTTCAACATTGCTCTCTGTGTGTGGAAAAATCCTTCCACCCCTCCTGGCTACTTCTCAAAAGATCAAGAAGTATTGCAAGCAGCAGGATTGCCCCTTCCTCTTTAACAGAGAGGGCAGTAAACTGGAGGCATTAGCAGCAGTATACACACATCTGTGGCCCTTAACTTTAAAATCTTTTAATCCATCATGGGCTCTTAGAATTTATTCCTTTGGGAGAGGCTCTCCATTTATATTGAATAATAGAGTTCTTGCAGGCCTTCAAAGGAATGCTACTAGATTAACCAAACAACAAACGACAGTGAGAAAACATGCTGCGGACTGTTCAGCCACCTCCATAGCTTCTTCTGTTGTTATCAGGAGTCACACCTGGTTATGTTCAGCAGTGCTTCCTCAGGATAAAAAGGACAAAACTGAGGGGTTTTCCCTTCAAGGGCATGTTGCTGTTTAAGAAAAAACAACCCAACAGGTGACTCCTTGAGCCTGATGTAAAAATTACCAAACCACAACTCTTAGCATCATCGCCTCTTCCAAAACTTAGGACCAAAAGGCCTATCTGCCAGCAAAAGGCCATGTCACCAGGCGGGCGTAGAGGCCAAGACCCAAACTAACCCAACTACCCTCTCTCAAGTCTGCTCCTCAAATCTATGCCCTGACTAATTGACGCTGAGCTGAATGCTCCTGTGTTTCCTTCAGGACAGATCATATCCCTTTGTTTTCTCTTGAGATGCTGACACAAATGATTCTTTAGACAAGATTATTGTATATACATTTTCTCTGAGTCACTGTTGTATATTCTCTTCTGCTACCCTCAGAGACTATTAATGATTATTGGACAAGGATACTTTTTGACTCTTTTTTCCCTTCAAGATCTACTTCACTACAATAAGAGTTCAGGCTCATACGGACAACACCACAGCTCTATATTTTCTGAGCATGCAAGGGGAATTGGCATCATTAACTCCCTGTGCCGCAGTTACATGTCTGTGAATACAGGCTATACAAGACAATCTCCTGCCACAGGACATACATATAGCAGGTGTGAAGAACAGAGCAGATACACTCAGCAGGGTTCTTTCACACCTCGAATGGGCAATCAATACCAGGTACATCCTGCCCATTTCTTTCAACAGTGAGGATTCCCTGGATCTTGTTTGCAATGCAGTTCAACACAGCACATTGTTCCCTGACAGGTACTGACCCTTTCTCTATAAGGGATGCCTTCCAAGTTCCTTGGGCCTGTTATGCTTGTCCGCTTACACCCCTGGGTACTTTACAAACCAGGGTACTTTAGGCATTTCCGCACTCACTGCATCCTAGTCACCGCTTTTTGACCATGTAAGGAAGAGTTTTGGATTCTAAGGACCCTGTCCCAGGGTTAATGCCTCCACTTACCAATAGTGCCAGAATTTTACTCATGGGTTGGGTAAACCCCTGAGTAAACCCCGCCACAATGCAGCAACCCTCAACTGACCGCATGGCTACTCAACCCACCAAATCCTTTTTCTCCAAAAAGGTGACTCAAATTATTCTTAATACATGCAAGTAGCTCTTGCTTACATTTTATGGTCATAGGCAGACCAGTTTCAAGGCATGGTTAGAACCCAAGGGTCGTCATCCTTCTCTTGCCCATTGGCAATTATTTTAAATACCTGTTATCTCTTCAAGAACAGGGCATGCCTCTGTCCTCCTTTAAGCATACTTAACTGCTATATCAACTTCATGAGAGAGTTTATGGCAAGGTAGCCTTTTCCCAGCACATTTCTGTACAGTTTTTTCTCAAGGGCTTTTCTTAATACCTTTTCTTTTGAGAACCCCACACGCTCCTCAGTGGGGTTCCCCTTTGTTACTAATGTTACTACCCTTTGAACCTATGCATGCTTGCCCCTTCCTTCCTATTAGTTGGAAAGGGACACTTCTGGTTGCTATAACTTCAGACTGACGGGTGAGAGAACTCATGGCCCTCAGGGTTGACCCTACGTTTACTCAATTCTTTTCCAGAGAAAGTTGTCTTACATACAAGCCCTGACTTCCTCCCCAAGGGGGTGTCAAGGTTTTATTTACAACAAAGGCTATGTTACCTGTATATTTTTCCCAATGCTACTCTGAAGCAGATTGTATTTTACACAAGTTAAATATGAAGAAGGCTTTATTGTATTACTTAGACAAAACAAAAGGTTTTTTTGGCAAATCCAGATCCCCTTTTGTGCGTTATTTGGTCATTGTAGGGGGCTTCCCAGCACCCTCCCCAAAACTTATACAGATAGATAGTGGCAGCTATTAGGCTCTGCTACAGGAAGGCAAGATCCCTCGCTCCATGGCTGTCAGAGTGCTATCAGCTAGGGCACAAGCCTTGCCCACAGCATTCTGATGACAGGTCCCTCTACGAGACATCTGTCAGGCTGCCACAGGGTCTTCACCTGATGCAGTTGTAAAGCACTTCTCTATCAACAAGAATGCCAGAAGGGAGTCAGCAGCGGCAACAGCTGCTCAGCATTCATTGTCTAGCTGACCCACTCATGCCCTCCTCCATTGGCACGTAGCTTGCTATACTCCCAATGTGGGACTGCACAGAAGACTGACAAAAAAGTGTTACATGTACCTGTAGCTGTTGTTTGTCTAGTGTCTCCTATGCAGGCACACATTCCCTCCCTCCTGCCCTGCTGTGAGTGTTTTACTATACTATACATCTGGTGATTCAGGAGAACTGAGGAGAATGGGGGCTTCACCCCCTATCCACATTTTAGCAGGAGACCTCTGTGAATGCGAAGTAGGGGCAGAGCATCTCTTACAGACTTTAACCCCTGCTCATGAGCAATCCCAATGTGTGCCTGCACAGAAGATACTAGACAAACAACAGTTACAGGTAAGTGTAACACTGTTTTACTATGCATGGATGTGAAAGCTGGAGAGTAAAGAAAAATGATTCATCTGAAATGTGGTGCTGGAGGAGAGTTCTTCAGATAGCATAAATGGACAAAAAGACAAATAAGTTGTTCGAGATCAAATTGTTCTTGAATTCTCCCTAGAAGCTAAAATGACAAAACTGAGGCTGTCATACTTTGGTCACTTAATGAGAAGACAAGACTTACTTGAAAAGATAATAATGCTAAGAAAGGTGGAAGGCAGCAGGAAAAAGAAAGACCCAAAATGAGACATCTCAATAAAGGAAGCCAGAGCCTCCAGTTTGCAAGACCTGAGTAAGTCTGTTAATGACAGGATGTTTTGGAGGCCATTAATTCATAGGGTCGTAATCAGAAGTGATGAGACAGTACATAACGTACTAACACAAAATGAATAAAAAATTGTAAGTAATCTGCTAGTAATTGTGTACATTAATGGCAGAAGAAATACATCATGTAGCAAAAGAATAACTGCAGCTCACTGTCTAGGGACTTCCCTCTATTCCTCAGGTTAAGCCTTAACATGCTGACTTTAAAGGAAATTGCAAGAAAAATAGAGCTATGGGAGAGACATCAAAACAAATTCAATGACATAAAAACGTAAAATAAAAATGCAACAACATACGTTAAAGTTACAGCCAGCTTAGAGGTAATAAAAACAATCACAGACATCTAAGAAGTAATAAAAACAGACACGTATCAGTATGATTTTTCAGACTGCCTATGAAAACCAAAAGGGCCATAATTATATTTTTAAAAATAAACAAGAAACTATTATAATGATTTTAATTAAAGAATAAGAAGTTGAGGACATTTCTTGTTCCAAAATGAGAGAAATAGCTTCTTAGAATTTGCTTATCATCACTGGCTTAAGGATTAAGGCATCTTTAAAAATAGTTATATTACAATGTGACATGATGTTGTTAGCAATGCTGAAACAGTAAACATTTCCACAGCCCTTCAACACCTATTGCTTATTTGCAAATAATCAAATATGGACTGAAATATTTTCACTGTAATTAAGTGAAATATTTTCACTTAAATTTTGTATATCACAGGCTTCTTTGCACTGGCTGGCAACTATCAGAAGCCATTTTGTGATATGGGCTCTGCTCACAGACTCAGTCCCAAAGAAGCTGAAACACAAGCAAAAGCCTCTACAATCCCATCTTCCTCAGTATAGACAATGACAATGACTTCTCCTTATATACCACATGGCCTGAGATCAACAGGTGAGGCAGATAAGGTAGAAAACTCTTACAAAGCATTTATTGCTCTCCACACTGGGGGAAAGAGGGTGCCCTTTACATATGGCAGAAAGTAGCTGATGTGCATAATAGAAAGGCGAATTTTAGGTTCTCTACAGGCCTGAGGTGCCCAAAATGTATACCATGTCTTTGAAGCCTGTCTGGAAGCTACAAAAGGTACAGAATCCTGCAGCCAGAATGCTGGACTGGTCATGGAGGCCATATCTAGGGATGCTAGCCCCCTGCTGCAGGTTGGGGATCCCCTGCCCTGAACTGCCACTCCCTGCTACTGCTCACCTGGCTGGGGGTGGGGGGGTGCAGAAGGTATGTGTGTGTGTGTGGGGGGGGGGGATGGCCAGAGCATGCATTGAAATGGTGAACACTCCTGATGACATCTCTTCCAATTTAAATTGGAAGTGACAGTTCAAATCATAGTGAAAAGACCCCGTCACTTCTAGTTTAAACAAGAAGAAATGTCATCAAGAGCCTGCAGAGTGTACAAGCATGAAAGAAGGGGCACCGCCTCCATAAGCCCCCTCCCCATTACAAGTTAGGGGGTCCTAGAATCCCTTGCCATGGCACTCTAGTCTTGTTCCATCTATATTGGCTTCCAGTTTGCTTCTGGGCTCAATTCAAGGTACTGGTATTGACCTTTAAAGCCCTCTATGTCTGGATGCCAGCATACTTGAAAGGCCATTTACGGCTATATGAATGCACTTGAACTCTCCATTCATCTTTGGAGGCCCTGCTTTGGCTGTCCTCACCATATGAGGCAACTCGACAAAGAACCTTCTTGGTTGGGCAAACTCCCTCCCCAGAGAGATTAATCTGTCTCCCTAAATTGTTGTCTTCCACCACTGCCTGAAGGCTTTGTTTTGTTTGGCATTCCCTCCCTAACTCTTATTAGTTCTCCTTCCTGTTTGTGTGTTTTTGTGTTTTTATATTTTGTGCATTTATATTTTATTTGTTTTAAATATTTATATGTATGTGTGTGTATACACATGCACACGCATATATTTTAAACACTTTTTAAATTCTCATTTTTTTCCTTTTTTTTTTTTAGTGTTTGCTGCCTTAGGGACCCAGAATTGGATGGAAAGACAGCAATGAAATATTTTAAATAAATAAGTTCTTGCAAATATCAGAGCGTACCATTGGTTAAAGCAATATGATAAGCCAGGACAGTTATTAAGGTACCCTATTACATTAACCCTGGGGTAGAGTCTCATTAGGAAAAAAACTTTATTTCTATATCAACAAAACATGAGCTGCTCCTATTGCTCAGTTACTGAAAATAGTATTTTGCCTTGAGGAATGAGAGAGAACCTAACCTACAATGTAAATTTTCTACAACATTTCACAAAGTATGCATGGCTCATTTTCGCAATACCTTTGGCACTAATTGTCCATGGCCTCCTCCTGCCTTTTATCACTCCTGTCTGGAATGCAAAACTCATTATTTCAGCCTGAATAACCTTCATGGAAACAGGCATTATTAGCTCAAGCAGAATCCATTGTTACATGTGAGGATAGCATCTTCTCCCCAAACCTTGCTATTTATATTGTCTTGGGTTTATATAAAGAAGAAAAGAAAATCCTGACTCCACTACCAACTTCAGCTTGCACCAAAAGAAACAAAATACCACTTTTGTCACAGCCATGTTTTAATCAGAAAGGAAGACATTAGAAAAGTTCCAAATGCTTCCATAAACTATAAGCTCAGAAAATTAGAAAAAGGGGTTTGCAGTTTGGTTCGGAAAGTAGATTAAAATATTGAATTTTGGCTGATTCGGTGAAATTCAAGTATTCCGAATCAAAACCAGGTATTCCAAATTTTTACCTAATTTTCAGTAAAAATATGGAAAACTCGGCCATTGTTTTCAATGGGAAAATCACTCTGAGGACTATCTGGTGGGTGGGAGGGGGAGTCATTTTCTACCAAACTCCACCAAATTTGGAGGGAATTTGGAAGGAGTGTCCTGTAAAGACTCCACAGGTTTTATGAGGATTGGACCCCAGAGGCAAATTCTATGGGCATCTGAACAAGGTGCCCCCAGCCACTCCATTGTTTCCTATGAGAAAAAAAGTCAAAGTGGACTCCCATTGCAGAAAAACACCAACATCACATTAGAGAATCACATCAATTCTACCCAAATCAAACTGAAGCAAGCAACACTGTTGCAACTTAGCCCAACAGAACCAGTGTCATTCACAGCACCCAGGCACTAGATTCAGCCAGTGGGAAAACACCACAGGACAGGACAGAACAGTATCCAGCCACAAGAAAGAAGGCATTCCCTTGCTTCAGTTTGCTTCTGTTGGGCTAAGTTGCAACAGTGTCCCTTGTGTTACCGAAATAGACAGTCTCCTAATTTGGGGGGGGGGGGGATTCGCTTAAAGGAAATAAAGCAAGAAGAGTAACTAGGATTCTCCAACATTTACAGGGATTTTTCGCTTAAGAGGAGTCTTAAAATAAACCAGCCAGATACTCAGTCAGAAAGGTTATTATTAAAAGAGAAATAAAAGGGCAAACACAATCACACACAGAACACGCATGAGGCTAACTAAGAGGAAAGTAGGGAGAAGAGGGGAGAAAGCAATTCCAGGGAAGGCTAACTAAGAGAAAGCAATTCCAGGGAAGGCTATAATTACCAGTCTCGAAGGCAGCAGCAAAACGACTAGTGTTTCATGGATGGAAGAAGAGAAGGCCCAAATGGATTTGGGGGCATTTGTATGGGTCTCAAAACACACACAAACACACACACACAGAGGTGGCTAGGGACTCCAGATATAAGGCAAAATACTCCCTGGGGCAAGCTGGTATATTTGCTTCAGAAACAATAACTTGATGGGTTTTCCGGAGGTGGGTAAAAGGTGTAAATGGTGCTTGATGACCCTGTGACTGCCAGATAGGGAAAGCTACCAGGTTTGATGAATAGTGTTAAGTGTAAACAAGGGTAAATGAGTGAGGGGAAGCGAGGCTGGGTGTTGACAAGATTGATCAAGAGTTTCTTGGGACACCCATTGTCCTAATCTATGCATCTCTCTGGGGTGTGGAGGGAGCCATCAGTCAGTCAGCCACTCTGACTCATCTTCTAAAATATTTTCCCAAGCTCTTACCTGGCTGATATCCATTTCGTTTCATTTTAAGCCAGCCAGTGACTTGTGCTTAAACTGCCACTCAGTGAGAAGAGAGGTCTGACTGCTAACACTTGTTTCTGTTTTGTTCAGGTGGAATGGATGTGATTTTCTGATGCGCTGTTGGTCCTCTTCCCTCACTTTAGTTCTGGGAGGATTCCATTCCTTTGCTTCAGTTTGCTTCTGTTGGGCTTTCTCTGGGATGAGCTTAGCATGCATTTGGGAGTGTGCCTTGGCCATGGCAGCCTTGCCCCACTGTATTTGTGCAGTGGGAGTCAGCTTTGACTTTTTCTCATAGGAAACAATGGAGTGGCGGGGGCACTTTGTTCAGGGGCTCATAGAATTGGCCCCTGAAGTTGAATCTTCCTGAAATTTAGAGGGTCATTAGAGGACCCCCAGCCCCCTGGATAGCCCCAGATAGAGGTGTGCACTTTGGGTTTCCAATTCAGGAAAAATGCCCGAATCGGACCCGATCTGTAAATATTCTGGTTTTCCGAATCGAGGCCAGCTTGCCCCGATTCGGGTACATCTGAAGTGGAAAGCCGGAAGCTTTTGGTGGTGCACACCCCTAGCCCCAGATATTTTTCGCCCATAGGGAGAGTGGGTAGGGGCACCTCCTTTGAAGGCCCATGAAATTGACCCCCAGGGTCCAATTTTCATAAAACTTGTGGGATTTTTCAAGAACATTCAGGAGTAGGTTCCCTCCAAATTGTGAAGTTTGGTTGAAAAATGACCACCCACCCACCCACCCCCAGTCTATCGGATAGCCCTCCAAAGTGATTTTTCCCATAGGAAAAAAAGACTGAATTTTACCAAATTTTTCAGACATAGCAGGGAATTCCAAATAATTTCTCAGGTTCAGTATAAAAAAAAATCAGATTTAACAAATTTGGTTTTTTGGTGCACACCCCTACTTAGGAATAAGCAGGGTATGATGGAATTGTGTCAACTACTGATATAATTAATGATTAAGAGACTCATTCTCCCAAGGAAGAACGATTATGTTGCCTTGTATCTACTACTTTCTCCTTTCCTTTACTGGGTATATAGATGAGCACTCCACACTAAAGGAAAAAAGGACAGGTCTCATGTAATGTAGAAAACCCAAGGGGACACAATGTCCTAAGAGACCAAGATAAATTTTATAGATTTATAATTTTTAATGTTTTAAAGTTCAAGTGCAAAAAGTGCTAAGTTCATTAAACACATCATATACATCAAAGAATCTCATATCTATTCCTTATAATTCAGAAGTACCTCAAACTGTCAATTTCTCTAAATTGGTCAGTACCACAGTTAATCCAAGTCCAATCCAAACCAATGCTTGTTAAAAAGTAAGTATCAAAGTTCATAGAAAATTCATATTATATGTCCATTTCTTATTCTTTCTTTAAGCAGAAGCCTATCAAGAAGAGTCTACGGGGAGAAATGCTCAAGGGAAGTTGGCAACGGGTGTGCCAGCCTTTAAAACAACCCGTTTCGCATCGCTTCTTCACAAGCCAATCCTTTTAACTGCTGGTTCAATCCAAGTCAATTCTTAACATGCATTGGTTGTTAGAAGGCAATATAAGGGATATATGAGATTCTCTGATGTATATGATGTGTTTAGTGAACTTGTTTACACTTTTTGCACTTGCACTTTAAAAACTTTAAAAATTAAAAATTTATAACATTTATCTAGGTCTCTTAGGACCTTGTGTCTCCTTGGGTTTTCTATACAGATGAGCAGCCAAAAGCACTACTAGTCCATGTCCATTTCCATCATTTGGTGGTGGCTGTGTATCTTCTTGATAATGAAAATATTCTGGTTATTTTAAAAACATGTCTGTATTATGCTACTTGTCTCTAGAATGCTGCACATAAAATGTGAGAAATGTTCAATACATATTTTTTTCTTTAAATATTATTCCAATGTGATATCCAAGGCATCTTGAAAAAGCCAAAACTTACTTGTATCAGTGTTCCATGAACAGCATTCTGTCGCACACAAAGGTCAGTGCCATCTGGTAAATCTGCCAACAAAGATTTCACTGTCTGTGACACCTGATTTGTCATAATAAAAGGAACGAGGGCTCGACCCGCCATTTCACGTGAACGATACACAGCAGAGTGACCACATCTGAATGGGAATAAAAGGACAATTCATTAGATCCCACATACATAAAGGATTTTTAAAGTAATTAATATCTGAAGAAATCATTTTGTAATCATTTATTAAATCACATTACATACCAGAGTTAGTAAAAGGCATGACTGGTTCTCACATGCCGTACCCACCCTGATATGGGCATTCTACGGGTAGCTGTACATGTTACAAGCAGAAGCATGAGAATTTAGAATTCAAGATGGAAACGCACAAAAACGTTACAAAGGAAGCATAAATTACTCTCACTTCCTCATCTTATGATATGCAAAATGTTCTATACTGGCCAACCTGACACCTTGCAGGATGCAGACCAAAGCATGAAGAGCTCTGATCTGGAACAGAGGTAACTTAGCAATGAAAAACAGAAACCAAGGCAGATCAAGCTCTGTGAAGTCTTAGAAGACACCCAAGGAAAGACTTTAATTTCATCTTCTCAACCAGGAGCTTACAGGAGAGTGAATAATCTTGGGTGATTGTGGCAGATTCAGGCTTCTTGCTTAAGAAGTCAGAGCCACCTGCCTCAGAGACAGAGTCAAGCTTCATGTCCTTTTTCTCAATGTAGCTACTGGATTTCTCTCTCTCAGGCTAAGCATATTGGTGAGATTCCTGAAAAAGAAACCCGCTGGACTACATATCCACCTGTCCCAGAAGTTAGAAGATAGAGACACAGCACTAATCTCTGGTGTTAAAGTTGTTCTGTAAAACTCCATATAGAACAACAGTATGTTATCTACGGGACTACATAATAGACACTCTTCCACTAAGATATTCTCCTAACTTTTTAATCTTTTGGCCCCATAATTCACTAACAATATCTTGGGAAAATTCTAAGTCTACAGAACTGGAGGTTCAGAGGTACAGAAGTTCTAAAAATATGTTCCTCAAAGTAGCAAAGACCATAATTTCATAGCCACCACCTCAATAGATAGAAATGTTTTGGTATCCAAAAAGAACTGGAACAAGGTCACTGAATTAAGTCACATGCACCTTATCTTAGGAAGGCAAGAAAGCAACACAAAATTAATTGCAATATAATCCCATTCTCATTTATTGGTTTATATGTAGTCAGGGGTCATTTCGTAGAAAAAGAACTGCAGGAACTTATTAGCATAACTCATTAGCATATGTCACACCCCTTGATCGGGCCAAAATGGCCAGGATTCGGCTGCTGCCAGACGAGGGAATGTTCCCCACCTGGCAGTGGCCCGATTAGGGCCGTTTTGCTCCCAATCCAGGCCAAAACAGGCCCAAAATGGCCCATATTGGGTCACTGCCAGGCAGAGGAGGGGTCCCCCACCAGGCACTGACCCAATCCTGGCAGTTTTGGTCCTGATCCCGGCCGAAGTCCAGGGCTGCTATACAGAGGATGGCAAGCAACTTCTGTTGATCTCTTGCCTTAAAACGATGAATCGGTTGTGATTAAATGGCACACTTTGTGTGAGATCAATCTCACACTGGAGTTCCTAAGAACTCAATAGACCATCAGGACATAGAGATTTATTGGCTTTTAATCTCCCCAATAGGTCTAGAACTTCATCTCTCATCATCCCAATTTTACCCCAAGTGTCATCTAGTCCAATCTCCCTGCCTAATGCAGGAAATTCACAACTAACTCCTCCACTTCCCCAGTGACCTCCGCTCAATACCCAGAAGGCAAAACACCTCCTAGGTCCCAGGTCAATCTAGCCTGGTCTAGGAGTCTGCCTATGATGAACAGGCAGAGTTCTCTCTCTCCCTAACTTGCTGCCTAAGTCTGTCTTATCCTCTTCTCTCTCCCCTTCCTCCTTTTCCTCAAGCCTCTTAAAAACCGAAGAGGAAAGAGTTGCTTTAATTGCCAGCCAGCAAGTATGTGATTTCCTTGCCTTCCTCCAGCTGATGGGTTGGTTCTGCTGCGCTTTTAAAGTTCTTTTTGGGAGGCTGGTTGCTCTTTATGTTTGGCTTGGCCTCTCTGCCCTGGAGAAAGCATTGGATTTTCCCCACCCCCGCCCCCACACACAGGAAACAGAGTGGCAGGGAGACCTTGTTCAGGGGTGCACAGAATCAGACCCCTTGACCCAATCTTCTTGAAACTTGGGGGGGGGGGTCTTAAGAGGACAGCCAGTGCTCACTCTGCTGCAACTCTAGTATATTTCCCCATAAAACACCCCTCCCCCCAAGCCCCATGATTATTTATGAATATGGGCCTGGTTATTTCTTAATATAGTTGGGATTAACCAGGAAACCAATATCGGTCTATCCAAGAATTCTGGATTAGATTAAGATTCCCAAATATACCCCCGAAATACTGAGAAGGTATTTTCCAGGTATGTTTTCAACCCAGTTATACCAAATTGCACACCTCTAATTCTTAGGGTCTAGCATCTCCATCCATAACAATTCTGTCAGGGAGTTCATTCCCTTAACGTTTTCTAGCTTATTTGACTTTATACCCTCTTTGATATACAAAGCAATGCTTCCTACAACACATCCCTCCCTGTCCTGTCTACAGAGCTCTCAAATGGTCTTCAAAATAGCCTTATATATAATGCAGATCTAACCTGGATGTGGCCATGGCAGGGCGGCTGCTGTAAGGCCATCACTTTCAAAGAAGGGATGCCGCTGGAAATTGCAGCTCAACTTAATAACTGCAACACAGCAAAAAACAATCTGTCAGCAAATGCCTCCATGTTTGTGCTACATCCTCCTTTATGTAAACTTAACACACTCTCATGTATATGAGGTTCTTTTCAAATACAATTAACTCTGACATTGTTGCAGATGTTTAGTTTCTAATTAGCAGTAATGTTATGCTCAAGAATGCACCACTTTCTGCTCACAACCTTTTTACAAAACGATGATTTCCCAAAGGAATCTGGCTTCAGTTCAGGAGAAAGAATGGAAAATGGGAACACTGCCAGTGTTTGTGACTGCCCGATACTTTGTGCAAAGGTACTTTCCAAAAACATGATTCACAGACTCTTTTTTGCCTTCAACTCTAGAACTGCATTCCATTTTATTTGTGTTAGTTTCATTCTAATAACATAATTAAATACAGATTATAGGTCCATTATAGGCACAATATTAAGTAAACTAATTTACGTTGTGCCTTTACTAAAGATAATTTTAAGCAGAAGCGTTTATAAACTTGTAATTGCTTATTACATAGTGACAAATAATGTATGTATTTGTTTGTATCTCTACACACGCATAATGTAACATCCTAAGGCTATACTGCAATAATTATAAATGAAATGCTTGATGTTGCACAAACAAAAATATGTAGATTAGGGTGTCGCTCAACATTTATGCTTTCCATATTAAGATTTTCTCAACCATCAGATTTAGAAAATTTATGCCAGCGTGTCAATTATTTTGCATTCTCCTGTGGATTTTTCCATCATGGCAAATTGGTTCAGATGATTAATTTATACCAGTAATTTCCATTAATAAATTGCAAAATAAAAAGTAAGTATTTTTAGTGATGCCAGAACTTCCATCAGCAAGTACTGTAAATGGCTTACCAACTATAAGTGACACCTGCAAATTCTTGAAAAAATGCTCACCAGAAGTAAGTCGGTATATCCCCCACTCTCCCATATACTCCTTCCCACCTTCCAGCTGCAAGGGGGAGGTAAAGAATCCAAACTCTAAACCACAGAGCAGAGGTGAAGGCCCATATCAGGTTGAGTTGTACTAGGGCAACAGTAACATCCTGTCCAGTGGTGTTCCTGTTCACGCTGTGGGAGCAGATCTAGCAAATATAAATGCCACTTTGTGCCCAAGTTTTCAACTGTCCACCAGATCCAAGAGGAAAAGGATTTTAAGGAAGATTACATTTGCATGATGAGATTAGGGCAAACAATACAGCACATGCAAATTTGTGCACTTAAGCCCTGACATTTTTATTTAAAAAAACAGCCTCAAAATACTGAGACTGAGTAGAAACAAGAAATATGTAAGTAAATACGGTTTACTTAACATGATCCTGGCCAGCAATTTCTCCACCCAGAAATGCTTCCCCCCACCCCCACCCCTGGTTATTTTTCTCTCCAGCGACTTAGAATGTTTACAGTTCTCAGATGAGAGTACAGGCAACAGCAGAAGAGAAAAAAAAAAACAGGACTGAAAAACAAGCACGCTAGACAGGGCACAAAAGTTGCCAGGACACAACCTGGGCTGGGAAACCTAGGCTGATTGGATCCCAGAAATTAACATAAAGCTGCCTAAACCACGAAACAGCTGAGACAGAAGGAGGGAAGCTAAGGCAAAACATGATTCTTATTTCTTTGACCTCACGAAGTTAGGTTTTATTGCCATATAAAACTCTTTAAAACAAAGCAATATAATCAATTTTTCATTTTAATAAACAATTTGTAATCATGAAAATAAATAGAGAGCCAGTGTTGTGTAGCGGTTTGAGTGTTGGAACAGGAAACACAGGTTTGAATCCCTACTCTGCCAGGGAAGATTGCTGGGTGGCCTTAAGCCAGTCCCACTCTCAACCAAACCTAGTTCCCAGGGTTGTTGGCAGAATAAAACTGAAGAGAGGAGAATCATGTAAGCTGCTTTGGGTTACCACTGGGGAGAATGACAGGGTATAATTTAAATAAATAAAACAATATAGAGAAATCGTGTTTGGTTAAGCAACTTATTAACTTCTTGGTTGAAAACTGTGAGAACTTAATTCTACCATGTCAACCTATGGATTCCTACCAATGTCACTTCCAAGCCTTACAGATCCCCTTCCGGTTAGCTTGGGAAGTCCACTGTTAACTCTGCAGATGAAAGCTTGGCTCCCAGCCTGGTTAACTACAGAAGAGTCTCGTAAAGGCACTGTTTGATAGTGCTTATTTTAAAGCATAAAAAAGAAATTTTGACACACACACACACACACACACACACACACACACACACACACACACACACACACTGCAACTCTTTAGCTAAAGTTTAGGCTCCAGTGAAGCAAGTGGAAGGAAAAAAAACCCTCAATTTCCTTAAACAATTCCACCCTTTGATTGCTACTGTATGTCATTCAACCATTACCTGTTGTCAGTAAGTTTACCCAGCAAAGATTTATTGAAGAAAAGTGGAACGAGAAAGGCGTTGAAACACAATAGTCCAGCAGATGTAAACAAGTCATAAAACTCTGGGTTTGGGTGCCAATTCTTGCTTCCTTGTTATTGCAATCACAAAGGCGGCCTTCAACAATACTGTATCTGATTCAGGAGTTCCTGTCTATAAAAATACTATTTCCTCCTGGCAGTTCACAATAAACATGGGAAATCGTTTGACTTGTCAAATAAAGTCTCCCAAGATTAAAAAGTGCCGGCAGCAATCAAGCTAACTATGTTTGCATGTATTCTAAAGTGAAGCATAGCTCCTTCAAGCTGAAAAATAAACAGCACACCAGCAATGAGTCTGTATTTAACAAGCTGGATCACAATGAAATCTCTCTGTGATCTTTCTTCTCATTTGAACTGGAGTAGTGGGATTTTTCTCTTCAGATTAATCTGAAGGGATTTGTCTTTTGATGCTGTATAAACAAAACAAAATATACAAGCTGTATCATGCAACAGCTGGAAAAATCTTGCGGCAATACTATAAATTTTATTATTCAAATAAGCACTCTCACTGTTTGGACTGCAAGTATTTAACCTTTGTATAATCAGACTGAACTTTAAAACTAGGACACTCCCGAATGTTATAAAATCCAAAGTATATCTATGGATAGCTTTCCAGAAACCCTAGCAACACTGAAGAATGTTTTTGTTGGAGGAGACAGAGTTGTTGTTCTTCCTTTAGTGTTCCCTTCGTGCAATGGTCAAGAAACTAATTTAGAGACAGATATATTCTTGTAAGCAATTCAGTACATCTGAAATTCACTACTTAAAATTTTTAATAAAATTTTTACTATTTTTATACTAGATAACAGATCTGCACGAAAACCATCCAGCTGACCCACACTGCTAGCTGCCTTTTTATGCATTTTTACCACAGACTTCACTGTTCCTCACAAAATCCACTGTTACCAACAAATAATTCACCAAGCCAGTGTGGTGTAGTGGTTAAAGAGTAAGGACTAGAATCTGGAGGCCCCATATTCAAATCCAGTCTGCCCCCACTGGAGAGAAAGGTAGAATAAATTAAGTAAATAATAAATGAAAACTCATATTCAGCTAATACAATTCCATGCGCAGGAGGAAGATGTAAACCAGGATCCAAATAATAGTGTAACTAGCAGTGTTAACATATACAACGTTACTCCAGTCTAAACCCACTACAAATTTCTTATGCCACAAGAGTCTTGGGCTTGTTTTTTTCCCCAAAGCGTAATTTCATCATGAGTCTCTCTACATGAGACATCTTCCATGGGGACGCTCAAGTGTAGGGAGACGCAATGTTAGCCAGGAAGTGTAGTTAAAAAAGACAGAGCCAAAGGCTCTGTGAATTTCACCTCTCTACACAAAGGTAGTTTAAAAAGACAGAGGCTGTGGAGAGGGCTCCTCAGAAGGTTTGTTAATTTCATCTTCGCCTCCCCAAAGGCTCTGTCAATTTCACCTCCCTTTCAGGAAGGCAAAGATGAAATTAACAAACCTAAGGAGCGATCTCCGCTTCCCAGCTAACACTGCGTCTGCCTACACTTGAGCATCCCCGTGTAAAATATTTAGAGTAGAGAGACTATATGCTACACAGCAAACTGCTTTTGAAATTAAATGGAATTTCAAATGCAATTTGATACAGTAATAATCTGGTGCTAAAAATAGAAAATGTCATAATTCCTACTGGATTGCAGTGCTAGATACCAGAACCTGGAGAAAAAAGGGCAACAACTAGGCCCCATAAATAGTTGAATCCAAGCTTCAAACCCAGCATAATCTCTAATCAATTTTAGTACTTATTGTATTGTCGAAGGCTTTAGTACTTATTGTTTTACTCTACCAACAAAACGAATGAATGATAAATAACGGAAGTCAATCATTTATATGTTCTTGCTAGAAAACGGGGATCTAAGCTGACAAAAAGGCAGGAGGAAGTGATTTTGTCCACTTCCTTCTTACCACTGCAATCCATTGACATGCATGTCCTGTGACTGGTCTGGGAAGGAACTGGTGAGGGAGAGGGAAAAATACACAATCCTTGCACAAGCAGGTGGTTGGATCCAACCCTTGTGGTCCAGTTCTAAACACCATTGCACGATAATGGGACTCAGAAAGAGCTAAGCCAATAGGTCAGAAAAAAATGTTCCAACATCATTTAACATGAAGCAATGTCAACATCACAGACAGAATGCACTGGATGAGCTGCTGTAGCATAGCCATTAGGTGGTTGGACTGTGAATCAGCACTCTGCTGGTTTGAGCTCTGCAGGTGGCCTTAGGTAACCCACTCCTCTCAGTCCCAGCTTCCCTGCTGAATTGTGGGATATTTATTTATTTATTTTATAGTCCACCTTTCTCGCTGATATCAAAGTGGATTACACAGTGGAAATGAAATACAATATAATCAACAGCTAGGACATTCACTAAGCAATAATGAACCACAGTTAAGACATTCAGTGAACAAATGTAACGGTATGGTAGCAGAAAATATGAAAACGAAGTCAAGCATGGAGATGAAACCTTTCTGAAACAACACGTAACTAATTTACATGGCATGTTTAGCAATATGGAAATTCTCCTGCATATGTGAATCAGCAGATAGTATTCAACAGTATAGCATATAGCCTGTCCCTACCAAAGCATCTCTCTGAGCTATTTCTTATGACAGATCCCAATAATCTGGGTAGAAACGCCTCCTGAAGAATTCAGTTTTGCATAGTTTGCAGAAAGCTAAGAGAGTGGGAGCTTTCCTGATCTCCTCCAACAAGCCATTCTATAAGGTGGGGGCTACCACAGAGAAAGCAAGTGTGCAGGCAGCAGTTGATTTTGCCCAATTGTAGGGTGGTATCTGCAGAAGGCCCTCAGATTAGCAAAGCTGCTGTGGCAGAATACAGGGGGGAATGCAGTCACACAGATATGAGGAGCCAAAGCCATCACCTCTCTAAAGAGGTCACTAATCTGTCTAAAAGAGTGTTATATAAGCTCAGTTATTATTATTACTGGTTGGGAAATACAGAATTGATAATCCAGTTGACCATACAACACAACTAACCTATCAATGAAGAGATGTCAGTACTTAGTATCATCCCATAACCTCAATTATCATGAGGTTAGGCAGAAGATTTAACTTCTGAAAAAATTAGCCCAGCAATGGCTGGCGAGGTCATGATGCAGCAGGTAGTATGGTGCAGTCAAGGAAAATGGGGCCTTATGCCTTTGGGAGTGAGCATCTGCAACAGAACTGGGGAGGAGGGAAATTTATTTACTTCATTTATCCCCTGCCTTCCTGCCCTGCTACACCCTCTAACCAGATGCTGCCAATTTCCTCTTTGATGTATAAAGTTCTCAAGAAACTGGCAAATGCATAAGACTTGCATTTTTATATCCCTTCACAGGAAGAAGGATCAAATTGTTCCTAAGAAGCGGGAAAATCTGATAAGCTTTGTTTTCAGTATTCTACAGCTTCATTCTGCATGTATTCTCCAACATCAATGAGGTCAATTTGCCTGTGATGTTTTATACCTGTCATCCCTCCTCCCAATATTAGGAAATATTGTACAGCCTAAAGGTTTGGGGACCATTTTTATCCCCAGGGGCACCAAAAAAGAAACTGAAATTGGCATAAACTGACAAAGTTCCATTTCCTTAATTTTCTTATATTTTCTTCCTACCGTCTTTGCAGCCATTCTATTCCTGTACTGCTAAAAAACCAAATACTTATTGAAGTACATATTTTTTATTTCTTTGTAGCTAGTATCATGCTCAATGAAACTCCCTAGGTTTTTCATTTATATAACCTATTTTGTGATGTATTCAATTCCCATATCAGATTAGTGAAGTACTTTTATAGGCATATAGAACAAGTATCCTTTGCCTACTGATAAAAAATATTTAACTTGATTATATCTAAGGGTCTAGATTCTCAAATTGTGGGAAGTACCTCCATCCAACTCCAGGTATGTGTGAGATTCCAGTAAGGAAAAAATACTGAAGGAAGACCTTCCCTTAAAAAAATCCCGTGTATTTGTAACTTAACCCTATGCCTACTTTCTCTACAAAGTGGCAAACTATATAAATCTATTTCCAAAGCAATCACACTGAAAAACATATTTCCCTCCCCACTCATGGCCAGCATTTAAAGCCTAGTTTCACTTCAGATAGGAACTTGGCTGCTATTTGAAGTGGTCATTTAATAAGCAAACAGAAAGCAGACATAGATGCGGAGGAGTTAGCCGTGTTAGTCTGTGGTAGCAAAATCAAAAAGAGTCCAGTAGCACCTTTAAGACTAACCAATTTTATTGTAGCATAAGCTTTCGAGAATCAAGTTCTCTTCATCAGATGCATGATACAGTCTCTGTATCATGCATCTGACGAAGAGAACTTGATTCTCGAAAGCTTATGCTACAATAAAATTGGTTAGTCTTAAAGGTGCTACTGGACTCTTTTTGAGAAAGCAGACACACTCTTTGTCCACTTGGGCACCGCATTTTTAAGAAAACTTATTTCAATGAGATGAAAAGCCATACACTGTGTTCACAGACTTAATGCCCTAAAGAGGTATTTTCCCATCATATTTCAGAGTCATCATCAATCCTACTGGCATTCTTTATTTCAACTACACGTTTATTTTATTTTACATTGACAATTTCTCCATATTCACTGTGTCTTCAGCTAGCTTTGTTTAGTAATTTGTTGAAGCCACATGAGATTCAATACAAATTCTTCCAACTATTCAGCAAATACTGTTCTAAATAATGAATTCCTCTGCCAATTTGAAACTAACCTGAAGCAAAAAATAAACAATTGCTTGCTAGATACAAGTACATTTTACCTTGCTGTCACCCAGCGGAGTCATAATAAAACACAAGAAATTTATTAACTCATTTAAAAACAATGCAAAACAATGGTCATAGACAAAACACATGCACTCTACTGGAGATCAGTTGTCTTCTCACTTGGGTTACAATCTTGTATCATACTTACTTATGTCTGTGACACAAAAGATGCCTGGTTATAGATGCAATCTCATGCATTTTAGGGGGCAGAAATATACATATCAACCTAGATAGTACACATACATTGTCACATAAATATCTCCAACATAACAAGATACATTTATAAATCTCCTTCCAACTACTGTCAGGTTAGCCTTGTTCTCTTTTCAATATACACAATTCATTGCCCCCACACTTTCCTTCCCATTATGCTCTCTTCCTTTACTAGTCAAACAGCATGATATTAAACAGTTAAGATAACCAGAAGTTAAACAGTAGAAATTACCATTCACTAAAGTGTCTGTATGCAAAAGTAGTATCTGTGGCCTTTAACCACAGCCTATATGGGTAAGCTCACCTTTATTTATTCAATTAAAAGAGTTTATTGTCTATAGCCATAGCCCATCACAATTCACCAAACATCGACTAATATTTATTTACTTCATTTATACCCTGCCTCTCTCCACCATGTGGACCCAAAGCAACTCACATCATTTCCCCCTTCTCCATTTATCCTCACAACCCTGTGAGGTAGGTTAAGCTGAGAGTGTGTGACTGACCCAAGGTCACCAAATGAGCTTGGCAGAGCAGGGAATTAAACCAGAGTCTCCCTGAACCTAGTCCAAAGCCTATAACCATTATCCAACACCGGGGGGCGGGAGGGGGGGGGAAGGTATCAACAGGGTTAAGTTAGTGTCTCCCCACCAAAAGCGTAGCTATTTGTATCATGCAACAAATTGCTTCCGACATTCACCCATATTTCAAAAATGCGTGCTATGTGGAACAATTTCTGCCGAAGGAATTCTGAAGTTCATTCATTGGGATTAAAATGTCCTCAGTTCTCATTACAATGCATTGTTTATTAAGTTCATGTTTCAACATCACAGCCTTGCAATTAACTCATGTCTACACACCTTTTGCTAACAGCAAGAGATCACTGTGGATAAATGACAAAGATATTTTAAAGCAAACACGCTGCCTCCATGATAAGCCATGCATTTACGGGGGAAAGCACAATCTTAAAAATAATTGTGTATCACAAACTTAATGACTTCAAAATTTATAATAGTTGATTTTAGCTTTTCCAAAGGCCCTAGAAGAGTATTACTTTAAAAATAAAGTTTAAATATATATTTGTTTTAAAGTGTAACCCCTAAAACGAGGATTACAGGCCATTTAATGCAAACTCCTTATAAACAAGAGCACCTATACAATGTGCCTTTGAATGCACACCTCTCTAATGTGCCTCTCTAAAAGCATCATGAAATCACACTCAGAAGCCATCTTACTGCTCCTTAGCTAGAATGAGCTGCCCCCTTTACACAGGTGCAATGGTGCACTACAGTGCACCCACCGATTCTCTAGCGCTAAAAAATGTAACTGAGAATGAAAAAGTAAGGTGTTGGTTCGTAACTTCAGTAACTGCAGTAATTTTATTTCTCTGTTAAAAAAAAACTAATGTATCCGGGGGGTGGGGGGGGGGGAGGAAAAAGTAAAGAATTGGCACAGCAGAGGGTGAACAATGAAGTCATGTTAAATGAACAATGAAGAGGGTGAACAATGAACATGAGCACTGGAAAAATATAGCATATGGACATATCAAATATACATATTCTTCTGTTGGAATCAAATATATTACAGAAGTATTGTTAAGTAATTTTCAGTGCCATCCTAAGCATACCCTTTTAAATGCACTTTCAATGTTCTTAGAAGTATGTAACTCTCCTTTGGATACTGTTAACATTAGAACAGCAATATTTGCTTTACTTATCAAAAATTTCTTTTAGCAGGAGCTGATTCTAATTCTGGACAACAAACAAAGATTTGCTCAAGGGCTAGTATTTGAACATCTCTCAGGGTAAGATATGGGTTTGCCTTGGCCAACAGATAGCCAATTAAATTACAGCACCAGAACCAACAGGCATTATTACTCATATTTGTATTTCTAGCAATGTTGGCAGAGTTATTAATTTCAAGATTAAAAAACCCAGTGTTTCAGGCATGACATAATGTTATTTAGAACTGTTTGTT
This sequence comes from Eublepharis macularius, assembly GCF_028583425.1. Classification (NCBI taxonomy): domain Eukaryota; kingdom Metazoa; phylum Chordata; class Lepidosauria; order Squamata; family Eublepharidae; genus Eublepharis; species Eublepharis macularius. The sequence continues at coordinate 198,578,378 of NC_072790.1, forward strand.
AAATATTAAATCAGTCACATCTGAAAGGCTATTTATACATGAATATTTTTCTATGACTTTCAAGAATAAACCTCTCAACACTCTTTAACTGCTGGAGCTTTTTTAAACAAAGTCAGAGAAAAGTCATTTCCTTCTAAATGTCCAACTTACAATAGTTACAGAAATTATTAGCAGCTTTTGCAATTTTATCCCAAGTATTGCAAATAAAAATTTACATACTTGGTTGCAAACTAAGCTATATTCAGCTAAATAATATGAACATAAATTCCAAGGGAAAGCTGAAGGGCATATGATAAAGTAACCTTGCTGGCACTGAGCAGGTATGTTTTTGGACAGTGTCTTTATTAGAAACTTCATGGGAATCCTATGAGAAAGCTTGAATTCCATGAATTCCACTCAGTTTTCCATATATATTGCCATACTATGAGCCATACAGATACCCATGGAAATGCCACTGACTTGAAGATACAGGGGGTCCCAAATATGAAATAATTATATGTGAGAACAAAGTCACAAAGCAACCGTATTGGGCCGGGGGTGCCAATAGTGCTCTGGGAGCTGACTAGGAGGTATGATGGTATATCTTACAGTTACACAATCATAAACCCAACATACAATGTAGATCTCTTTGGTGTCACTCTGCCCTGGTCCTCAGCTTGTGCTCAGCCTCTGAGCACAAGCTGAGATCTGGAGTGTAACTCCATGTGCCAGTGGGCCAGGGGGCAGGCAGGGGGAGTTAGTCTGTTCCTAAGCCCTTCCAACCTCAGGAAAATCCCCAATAGCAGCTGAAAGTTACACTACGAAAAAAGGTGACATAGCCCATAGGTGCCCACGTTATGGGGAAAGTTGACTGCTCCTCCTCACCCATGGCCCTGGCCAAATGGCCCAGAGAAGAACAGGATGCCAACTAGAGCTGCAACCAGTCTGCTTGCATCCTAGGGGCAGCAGAATCCCCTCCCCAGCACCCAATCATGGCCCCCTCCACCTTACAAAACCTCTAGCTGGGGCGCCCAGTAACTCGGTAAGCAGGCCTGCCCTTGAAGCATTATGGCCTATAAGTGCCAAAGAGTCAGTCACCCAGCTCAACAGAGCTGTCTCAGATGGGGTGGGGAGGGATGTTAGCAGCTCACATGAGGGTTGCATGCAGACTCCCTTGACCACACTCCTCCCTCAGGCAAAGAGCATGGCCATAGGTCAGGGTTACTAGGTGCTCGCTCTCGTAACTCCCTTGTGATGGCGGCCATACAACCCCTTGACTGTTTCCCTCACAGGATCAGAGCTCCATGCAGCCACTGGCAGGAGCAAATCAGCCTGATGCACTTGAGGAGCTCTTTCTTGCCAGAGAGACATTCATCATCTGGTTGCCGGCAGTACCCGCAATGATGGAGCTGCTGCCCAGGCCACAGACTATCCTGAGAGATGCAGCAGACATGGCTGTCACTTGTGCAAAGCTGAGCCCTTCACCACACATGTCTCTTTTTCCCTTTCGAGCAGGTCACAACGCATCAGGGAGGCCTGGGAGAACAGCTGTTTCATCCCTGGTAATCCTTCACAACTGCTTTCCAGCCTGCTCCTGGAGTGGTTCCTCAGTCGGCCCATGACTCAACCTCACTCCCACCCAAGAAAGCTGCAGAAGGAACGGCTCTCCCAGCACCAACTGCTGCGTGCACAGGCACAGTCTCCACTCCAGACAAGGGGAGCTGGCAACATGTGTCTGTACATCCTCTTCACCCTTGCTGGTTCAATAAAGTCTGTGTTGAACAACAACTCTCTTCCTGTCACTTTGCTTGCCTGTGGATGACAGTAGCTGTGCACACCTCCCCATTCCAACCCCTCCCCCCACCATCTCTCACTCCTCCATACAGCTGCCCCTTTGCACATCCCAGAGGATGGTCTGTGGCCCCAAGCTGGTAAGGATGGACTGGCCCTGGAAGATGCTCCTGGTACCTCTGGATATCTGATCAGTTCCACTGCAAGACAGAGCAGGAGCCAATGACACCCCCACTTTGCTTCCCACCCTCTTTCCCCTCGCACTGGGAGTGGGATGGGACTGGGAGTGTTTTCTTTATTTGTCTGCTGGGCAGGAAGTCTCACACTCTCCCACAGCACTGCTGACATCAGTGTATGCTGTATGCTGCATGGGGGCAGGGGGCAAGGTTGATGTGAGGAAGCAAGGATGTGACGGACGGGTTTGTGCAGCAGTGTGCTGGCCAAACCAGTGGATCTCAGGGGTGCCTCACTGGCAAGGCCAGTCCACTCTCCCTTTCGCTTTGTGGAGGAGGGAAGTTGGAGCCAGGGCTTTAGCCTCGAGTGCCTGTTCTCTGGGAGGGGCATGGCATTGGCAGGCAGCAGTGATCGTGACCCATGGATCGACTACGCCTTTCCCTGCCACTCACAGGGCTGTCAACAGCAGCTGGCTGGCAATAGGTGGATGCTGCCGGGATTGCCAGGGAAACTATGGAGTGTGTGCTCCCGGCCATGCCTTCCCTCTCCTTGTTCATAGCTTGCTCGCAAAAAGTCCTTTGGAAAAGAACAAGTGGCACCAAAGATCCATGGGCAGGCGTATGATGGCAGCAAAGCAAGTCTTAGGATTGCACTGAAAGTCACGTAAACCCGCTGTACCATGGCATCATCAGAGATTATTCTACTTGCTTACTTATGGGGAATAATGGGACATATTTTGTTTAGGTATAATCTATCTTCCTCCTACATCAATTTTTTTCTACGTAAATTACCAATGGACTATAATTTCCTCAGGTCATCTGTATTTTCTTACAAATAATTAGGAGAGCTTATACCACAGGGCCTCTGGATTGAATATATATAGCCAGATGTTCCTGCAATGAAAGTGAAGATTCTCGATACAACAGATTATCTGGTGTTCTGTATTCTGTAGAATTTAGGTACCAGACAGAACACTTCTGGTCACCGCACCTTGTCTATGAAGATTTGTTCCTGCACTCCTAAATGAAGTTCTTCAGCAGGTTGGGAATTTACTTACAGAATTCTTCTCAGGGGGCTTTTAAGATAGAGTCCTGTAAAAGGTTTTGTAGCACATGTGCCTGAAGTTTACTCCTACGAGGCTAAAGTATGGCCTGGTTTTACATCTGAACTATTTGAATGCATTGTTTTCCAACTGACAGGCTAGGGTGAAGTATGCTTTTAATACCACAGTCTGATAAGAGGCTGCTCATTTAATAGGGAGAAACAAGTGTGCTTTCCACACAGAAGATTGATATTTGTTCTTGTAAAGTTTAATCTGACTCATATTGTGTAATTTATTTAAGCACAGCAATGCCAACTTCAACTCAACTCCCACTTAATTGGAAAATTCCGCTTCAGCTGAACTGAAAGAATTTGAAGCCTAATTAGAATGTTTTTAATCCAGTAAACTGTTATTTAGCCAGCTACAAAGCTGAACACACACTAGTTACTTGAACATAATGAATATTAATCTCATCTCCTCAGAACAACAGATAATTGTAGATTATTTTTGTATATGTTCCCCATAGTTTTAGGCCAAGTACAACCAAAAGTGAGCGATTGCTCACTTATAGGCAATGGAAATGCTCTTGTCTCTTCACGAAATCAAAAGGCTAGATACTAACACATGAAATAACGCAGAAAGGAAATTAAATAAATTGAACATTTTGGCTCAATCCAGAACCATATGAAAGGTTTCCATTATCCTGCATCAATGAGAAATGTGCCACACATGTATTTGCTGTTGTGTACACTAATCTATTTCCTTTCTTCGAGGAAAAATTGAGATAAACATGTACATATACGTAACTAGACTGAAATCCTGCAAGGAAAATAATAATTTTGCATTTTTTCAACAGCATTTTTATGTAAAGCAACATAAAATTATGTTCATTCAGTCCTACCCAGAAACCTCAATTTCACCAAGGTAAACATGAAATTTTATGTATTCGATCACATGGTGCTTTTTATTTGTGCAAAAACTAATGTGGTAATGAACTTACAAACACAATTTGAATAAAGCAACTTACTTCAGAATGAATGGGATGAAGGGTGCCATGCTGAGGGCAGAGTAAGTGCCATCCATTGGTGAAGGATACAGTTTACCCAAGATCAAAAGTACAAGGAACAAACTTGGATGGAGCTTCAACTCACCACCTTCACTGCAGAAGAAATAATGGAGAGACTTGTAAAAAGTAACATAAAAATATATGCCTAAGCTGCAAGTACCCTACTACACACTAAAGAACTTCACAACTCAGGCAAGCATTCATTATTCTACATAAAGAGTCATTTGTTTCTTTATACATCAGAGTAAGTCATTATCTGCCCTTAATAATTTACAAGACTTGTTATGAAAAGGGACACAAAACTGATGAACAAAGAAATATTCCATATTTCTACTGACAATTAACACGGACCATAATATTATTTCTGCATTTTATCCATTTGTTTGTTACAAAAACAGCGAAACAACACAAGGTGGAAACATTTCTACATTCAACATTATGGAAAAGCTGACCACAAAACATTACATACAACTAAAGAAGGGCTAATAGGTAGCCACCTCAAACAGACACATGACAATTTGACCTGAAGGATATTTATAATGCTTAATTTGCTTTTGGCTGTATTAACAATAAAACAATAAAGAGCCCCATGGTGAATAGCGGTAAGCTGCAGTACTGCAGCTCAAGCTCTGCTCATGACTAGGGGTGTGCAGCGGGGAAAAGATTCGGTTTTCCCACTTCGGATTTACCTGAAGTGGGAAAACGATCCGGAATAACCCAAAACCCGAAGCGGCAAGCCACTTCAGGTTTGGGTTTCGGAAATCGCTTTGGTATGCTTCGAAATGATTCGGAGCATACCGAAGAGAGATTCCCACCTCCCCCCTGAGCCTCGCCTCCCCCAACCCCACTTACCTTGAAAGCCGGAGCAGGCCTTCTGCCGCCGTTGCTATGGCCCGCAGGGTGGTAGGGAAGGCTGCAGCTAGTGCCTGAACCGCCCGCACCACCACTTTGGCCTCTATGGCAGCGAATGCAGGCAGCAGCAGTTCCGCCACCCACGCCACTGCTTCAGCCTCTGCGGCGGCCGGCAGGGTGGTAGCAAATGCCACCGCTGCCACCCGCACCACCATAGAGGCTGAAGCAGCGGCTGGCAGGGCAGCAGTAAGCACCATGGCTGGTGGCGGTGGCGCCCACGCCGCCACAGATGCCAAGGCAGTGGCCGGCAGGGCAGCAGCGAACACCAGCACTGCCACTGCCTGTGCCGCCACAGAGGCCGAAGCAGCGGCCAGTGGGGCAGCAGCAAACGCTGGTGCCGCCACCACCCGCGCCACTGCCAGAAAACTGCCCCAGGTGTGGGGTGGTGGTGGGAGGGCGGGGACCCTTTAAGGCCCTGAAGCTTCCTGAAACAATCCAAATTGCTTCGGGAAGCTTTGATTCGGTATTTCCAAATCAGGACCATCATACTGGCCCCTATTCGGAAATACCGAATCTTTACAAATCAAGCCCAGTTCGGAGTTTTTTTCCGAACCAGGAACCTGAAACACACACCCCTACTCATGACCTGAGTTCGATCCTGGCAGAAGCTGGGTTCAAGTAGCCAGCTCAAGGTTGACTCTGACTTCCATCCTTCCGAGGTCGGTAAAATGAGTACTCAAGTTTCCTGGGGGTAAAGTGTAGATCACTGAGGAAGGCAATGGTAAACTTCCCATTACAAAAAAGTCTGCCAAAAAAACGACGTGATGTGACATCCCCCCATGGGTCAGTAATGACTCGGTGCTTGCACAGGGTACTACCTTTGCCTTTTAACAATGAAACGCAAAAGTAAAACCAGATTTCTATTGTTACTGATGAAGCAGACTGGTAGTTCTGAATAAATTCTGAATTTAGAATTTCATCTCTAGGTTCAACAGCATAGAGGCAACTGGAGCAGAACAAACTATTTTAAATCTTAGGCAACTATTGTGTATACAATTTCATCCTCAACTCCAACACAAATTATCTAAATGTTCAGAGAGTACCACTACATTTTGCTTACCTCTCTATTGCACTAGCTACCACTTCCAACTGATTCAGCAAGAATGGATAAAGGTTTGGAAATCGAGTAAAAAACTCTCTCCCCGTCATTCTGCAGAAGAAAATAAAAGAACACTTCACAGTATAAAAGAGCATGCAAGTCTCAAAATTGCATAAGGCCTTATGCACAAATAAATATAAGTAATTTCACAATACTCTGCATTCCTTTTCTGATGGTATCCATTGACAGTCACTCCTGTTCATGGAGAGGAGGGGCATTCCAAAACCTGGGAGTGAAAATCCATCTAGATCTTACACAGAGCTCCCAAACACACCTGGGATTGAGCTTTGGTAATCAGGCTTACATCGAATTATTATAAATAATTAAATTTTTTAGATTGCAAATCTTCTAAGAACAGAATTGCACTTGGAAAAACTGCTGCAAGCCACTCAGAGACCGTGTGAAAACATAGGATATAAATAAAGGCCAAGATGTTACAAATTGTTTCTTAAAATGAAACTTAAAATATTTCCAAATAATTGCTTCATACATGATTGTCCCACATAGGTATCACTTCTGTGCACTTCTGTGAGCAGAAACATGATAGTCAGTGGCAAATATCTGTTCCCATGCAATGGAAGTCAGTTCTTCCCCCCCTCCAAACCTTTTTGTTTCCCACTCATATGATTCCCATGTCCCAACCCCCTCCCTGTTTTCAGTCTAAAGTAGGGAAACTAGCCTCGGGTTGGGGTGGGGAGCCCCAGCTCCCAGCTGTTGCCCCCCTGCCACCTTTCATTTGGTGGGGGGGGGGAGGGAAGCACAGGAACAGGCCTACCAATCCTATATTGCTCACCCAAGTACTCTGGAACACTTCTGAGTTGCACTGGGAATAGCATCGTTCACAACGCAGAAGTGATGGGATGTATGGTGGGCTGATTTACTAAAAATCAGCCCCCAACACAAGATTGGGAGCTAATTTTTACCCAATCAGCCCCACATGCAACCTATTACTTCTGTGTTGCACTAGGAATGACACAATTCCCAGTGCAACGTGGATGTGCTCCAGAGCGCATATGCTTGCAAGCTAAGTCCTCCTGTTACCCTTCCCAACAGCGCCCCCCATCCCATTTTGACGCTGGGAGGACCTGGCAACCATAGTCTAAAGCGATATGGTTTTGGAACTTTCACTATCTGATCTGATGGTTGTATGAGCTGGTTCCAATATTAAAACCAAAGCAAAGCTGATACTTAACAAATTAGCCTTGCTTCATAAATAAGGTGCTATGCTAATAAATACAGGAAAACCATGTTCAACGCTAGTCCCTGTCGTGCTGTTTTGATACTCTGCTCTTTGTTCTTAAGTACAGCAGGTGGACCAGCTCTGTTAAGCTTCCATTCTTGACAGTCTTAAGAACCCTTCCTCAACCACACTGGTCTTTTAGAAATTCTGTAGGGGATGGAAGGTAGCCTGGAAGTGACGCACTACTGCCACAAGTAAGTTTGCCATCTCCCACCCATATCAGAGGAGTGATTGAGGAATAGGGGGACTGATGGAGAAGGCTACCACAGCTCTTCAGAATCAAGCCTTGATGTTAAAAGGTGGGAAAGGTCGGGGGCAACAGGAGAAAAATAAATAAAAATAAGGCTCTGTCCTAGTTGCTAGCATGTCATTTCTGGGGTACAACCCAGAAGTGACAATAGATAGCTCTAGGAACTGCAGAACTCTATAGTTTTGCCATAGAGTTTCTGGCAATTCCTAGAGCTATCACTGTCACTTCGAGGTTGTACCCTAGAAGTGACATGCCAGCAACTAAGCCAGAACTTTATTTTATTTTTTTAATTCTATTTTTCAAATAGGAATTACCTAAAGATTGCCAGGCATAAGCAAGCAAATGGTAAGTCCCAGACACATCCCATGTCACTCCAGCACAGAAGCCTAACACTCAACCCTCATATGTCTGTTGTACTATTTATTGAATGCCCTCACCACTGATCTATTGACTTACACTGCGTGATCTGCCTTGAGTCTCAGTGAGAAAGGCATACTATAAATAAATAAATAAATGCATCACTCATACAAAAGAAATGGGGATGCTGTGAACACATCTCCATTAGAACAGTGCTGTAATTAATTACTGTAGCGCCCTTTCACACAATGCCCTATTTTCCCAGAACATACCTCCTGCATTATAGGAGGACTCACTATACTACAGAAATTCTCTTTTGCATTCTAATTTAAGGCTTAAAATTAACAAGTGATTGTCAAATATTTATGACCTGATTTAACCAAACAATACAATTCAGTTTATAGCATCTTCAAAACAAAACTGAGTTAAATTTAGAGCATCATGATTTTTTAAAATAAGTATAAAATAAGCCCCATTTCATATCATTTTTAAAAAACACTTAAATTTTATCAACCATGTTTTAATATGATGACAGAATACAACCAAAATATGATGTTAAGGAAATAAAATTTACAGTATAATGATCTATAAATAAAATATATGTGGGCCACTACGAAAGAGAGAAACCCATTCTCTGCACCAATATAACCGTCATATGAAAATATACTATATATTTAGGATTGAGGCACCAGACTCCAACATCTTTTTTGTAGTTCCTTTCATGAAAGTCAATAAAGTATGTAAAGTTTTAACGTAAGAGTAAATTGCTACATGGCAAAGAGCCGCAAAGATTGTTCCAGTGCTCAGCTAACACAACATGTCTTAACCACAAACCACTGTATAAACATTGTGAAACAGATCAAAACAAATCTTCAAAATGAAGCAAGTACAGGAAGATTTCTGTAAGTGCACAGAAATTTGGAAATCTTGAACTGTTCAAAACGACAGGCTCCATTCACTACAGCTTTTACATTTGTTACCCATATATATATTATAAATATCAGTTTTTTCCACAGAAGCCCATTTCTATGAGTGAAATTAACTAGAGCAGTGACATAGACTGCAAAACTTAAAACCTTTTAGCAGCAATTTTCCAACACTTCAAATATTTTTGCACAATCCCAAGCCTTATCTGTATGGCCTCACATCTTTGACAAACAGGGTTGACTATGCATCTAATGAATCAAACACTGAACATTTTAGTACTGGAAATTGAAAGGGACAGCCTGTAAAGAACAAAATAAATAGACACATTGTAATTTTATATTTTAAAGAGAGGGCTACTATTTTTACCAAGTTTATTGTAATTTTCTATCATGACAGATCAAGAATTTCATCATCTCACAAAATGAGCCCTGTCAACTTTAGTTAGTGCCACAATAAATTGATTAGTCTACAGCCAGTTTGGTGTAATGGTTTAAGAGTGGCAGGACTCTAATCTGGAGAACTGAGCTTGATTCCTCACTCCTCCACTTGAAGCCAGCTAGGTGACCTTGGGTCAGTCACAGCTCTTCCAGAGCTCTCTTAGCCGTACCCACCTCACAGGGTGATTGTTGTGAGGATAATAACACACTTCATAAACTGCTCTGAATGGACGTTAAGTTGTCCTGAAGAGCAGTATATATATCAAAAGTGGTGGTGGTAGTGGTAATAGTAGTAGTAGTAGTAGTAGTAGTAGTAGTAGTAGGTGGTGGTGGTGGTGGTGGTTGTATTGGCCATATATTTAATATCACTACAAACCACAATCTGTCATTATAAGAACAAGTCCTGCTTGTCCTCAGATGTGTGTGCTTTCTACCTCCTTTGCCTCAAATGTAGCTTAGGAATTGGACTTTGCAAACGGTCAATCCTTCGTTTATGGACAGGAAACAAGTCATGGGTTGTAGTTCAGACATAACAGAAACATAAAGTTTGTTGTGAATCTGAAAGTTTTCACTTCCTGAGCCACATGTGAAAGGAGGAGGCAGTGCCCAAACCCAAGGATTTGTAAGCTTAGTTCTCAACTATGAACCAGTTTGTTGCTCATAGTTGGCCAGAGATTTTTAAACAGGGGACTCTTCTTATCTCCCATCATCTTTTAAAAATCTCTGTGCTAATCCAGTTCTCAAGTGAGGGGGAGAACAAACAGACCTCTTTCTTTAGATTAAACGGATATCCAGAGACAAGAACATATGTCTGGGAGAAGGAGAGCAGGCACTATCGCTAAGTCTGAGTAAGCACAAGTAGTAGAGAATCTGGCTGAAAGAGAAATGACAACCTTCTCCCCTTCCTGCTTGAGCAGAAATATCATTCAATAATACTACGGTGCCTTTAGATCCAATCCATAATTACAAACATTGCAAAAATTAAAATATTATGTATGAAAAAAACAACTAAGGCCATTCCAATCGTACATAACCACCGAACATGGTTAAAATGAACAGAAATACAGAAATCCTTTGTCCATTGTATATACTGTTCAAACTGGCTACAAAGAAAACATTTATCTCAAGCGTTTCTTCCCTAACTACCAATATGTCCTGGCGGGTCATTTCTTTGTCACACTTACAACTTAACCATTCTACAAGGAGTTCAAAAAGGCATATATGGGGTTATTACAGGTTATCCTCATAACAACTGTGTTAGATGAAGCTGAAAGCATGTGACCATCATAAGATCACCCAGTAAACTTTATGGCTGAGCAGAGATATAAATTCATGCCTCCTCAGTCTCTCTGGCTATCCGATTAGTAACATGTGGCTTTCCTGAAAAGGAAAAGTTTCTTTAAGTAGCATTGTAAACTGTAATACATATGTTAAATGAACAATCTGGAATAAAATCCAGAATTACCACAAATAACTTAGAAAGCTAATTAATTTTGATATCCAGAGGTTATGATATAGACTCTACAATGACAAACTGACAGAATAAACAGTTACAATATTTGGAAGCAGATTTTGGCACTGTAACTTTATTTAATTAAAGCCTAGAAAACGTTTCCATTTAAACTGATATTTGATAGATCATAAGATTTACACATCTTCCTAAACTGTTTACAAAAACTGCTTAAGTCTTATCATTTTATCTTAATTTTTCTCTGTGCTCCATATGTTCCCTTCTTGTGCAGTTATACTTTGTTTTTTGCATATGCATACCACTATTTGAACAGTTTAATATTTCCAATCTTGTTACTGAAATCTAAACATCAGCCATCAATGTTGGGCACTTTAATTAAAAATGTATTATTTTAGCAAGGACAAAAATAAGATCATCTCAAAGAAAAACTATTTAAAATTCATGTATAGTACAGTGAATCTTTTCAAATATTCTGAGATGGCATATACAAATATTAATTCAGGCATACAATTCCCATTCAAGGATGTCATATTTATATCAAATCTTCCTCCAGGTAAATTAGTAGGAAATGAGACCTGTTAAGCACATAGGAAATGTGTCAAATGTCATGAAGGTGTCAACATACATTCTGACAGGAGTGAGCAGGTATATCTGAGTTTTCAAACAGCTCTTAACTAAGTTCCTCACCAAAGTCTCCTGAGGATATTCAACAGTCATGGGATGAAAAGAAACATTAACAGATTATTCTTCTTTTTTCCACTGTTTACCAAAGGACTGAAATACCCAGACAGTTTTCAGAGAGAAACAGTTGGCTTCATAAGGATGAGTACTATGACTGGTATTTTTAACTAATTTTTTAGGCCAAGCCTAGCAAGTTTACCGTTCACATACATCAAACAACTTCAGATTGGGGGAAGAAGCAGATTTGTAGCAGCCAGCAGGAAGGAAGTCCTTTGTGGGACAGATCCTGTAACAATCCTCAGAAGATTTTTAGCAACTGCAGCTAGGAACTTATCTCTGTTTGCAAAATTATATAGAGGAGGGAGGCTGGGAACATCTTCGCCCACTGAATGAGATCTGGACTGAGCATTTGTTGTTCCTCTATTGCAGGTATGGTCAGAAATAGAAGTCTTTGGCATGAGATGAAGGGTAAGAGCCGAAGGGTTTTTGGACATAGGCTCTTAATCCATACAGCTGAGTAAGCCATACTAGTGAACAGTGAAATCAGCACCAGCCTAGGTTACTGGAGCATCATATTGTGTGACTTTGTTTAAATTGCATTTTTGCATTTATTTTGTGAGAAGAAACAAAATGGGATATAAATTCTTAAATAAAAATGAATTCTTAATAAATTCTTATTAAAAATAAATATTTACAACAGAAATCAGTTATTTACTTCTGTCACGTTCAGGGGTGTGCAAGGCTTGCCTGTTTCGGTAAACCTGATTCGGTTTTAACTGAATCAGGAAACCGTTTCACTATTCACGTTTTGGCTTGATTCGGCCATTGTTTTCAATGAGAAAACCTTCTCCCGGCTTTCTGGGAGTCTGGGGGACCATTTTCTGTCCGAATCACACCAAACTTGGTGGAGACCTTCTCTTAGCTCTCTTCTAACTACCCCCAAGCTTCAGAAAGATTGGACTTTGGGGGGGCCATGTTGTGCCCCCCCAAACAAGGTGCCCCCATCCTCCTACACTCTCCATTGTTCTCTATGGGGAAAAACAAAGTCATCTTTCTAGGTGGCTTGGGGTGGCATTTTGCAAGCAAAATGCACCCAACTTTCAGGGAACCTGCTCCCACCTGTCCTCCCACCCTCCAAGTTTCAGGCAGATTCCACTTTGGAGGGCCATTTTATTTACCCCTGATGTTTGGGGGGATTTTGAATGCAAAATGCCACCCCTAGCCAGACAAGCCTCTCTTATTTCCCCCATAGGAAATAATGGAGAAAGGGGGGGCTAAGAGCAGCATCTTTGGGAGGCCATAAAATGCCCCCCCAAAGTAGGATCTGCTTGAGCCTTGGTGGAGGGTGGGAGGACAGGTGGGAGATGGGCCCCTGAAGGTTGGGGGCATTTTGCATGCAAAATGCCACCCCAAGCCACCTAGAAAGATGACTTGTTTTCCCCATAGAGAACCATGGAGAGTGTAGGAGGATGGGGGCACCTTGTTTTGGGGGGCATAACATGCCCCCCCAAAGTCCAATCTTTCTGAATCTTGGGGGGTAGTTAGAGGAGCGTTAGGAGAAGGTCTCCACCAAGTTTGGTGTGATTCAGACAGAAAATGGCTCCCCCAGACTCCCGGAAAGCCAGGAGAAGGTTTTCTCATTGAAAACAATGGCCGAATCGTTTCGACAATCTCTGTTTCAGTATTACCGAAATTTTTCGGTATTCAGAAAACGTTTCGGTAATACTGAAAAAAACCTAAACGGCCCTGATTCGGTATCTTTAACATAATCAGAATACCGAATTGCACACCCCTAGTCATGTTTGGCATAGTCACATTTCAGCGTAACAAGGTGGAAGACAGGCTAGGATGAGGATTCAGTGAAGTCTATCACGCCATTCCCTTCCTTGCTTCACCTCTCCTCATAGAAGCAGCACATGGACTTTGTCCACAAATCTCTTTTACATTAGTAGATGCAGTTCAAATCTGTTGGACTGATGGAGAATCAAGGTGCCATGATTTGATACACTATACAGCTGCCTTATACAGTTATGGAAGAAGGGAAGGGAGAGCTCAGCAACTTTTAATATGTTTAACATACCAATAACTCATACCTTTCAGTTTTTGTGGAAGTCTCTATTGATGATAGTGAATGGATTAAGTTTGGTTTTAAGGCATTGACAAAGCACAGAATGGAGCTTCCACTAATTCTTAGCCATTCAATTATGCACAAAAGTTCCAGATAACTAACAAGACTAGTATCACTGGCATGTCCTACGCTTCTATACAGTATGAATAAAAGAGTGGGATTTTTACCTGTATTTCAATTCTTGCTTTGTACTGCAATACTTCCTTTTCCATGTATGCAATACATATTACGATTACTTGTATTTAAATATCTTCAAACATAGCAACGATCCTCTTCATTAATTTCTCTTTTACACAAACTTGCCATTGATTCACATACCATAACATTCCATATATACTTCACAAGGATATGAAACACAAGTTATTGTAACAATTTATCATATTTCATATTTTTCACATTAATTCCATGAACTTACTTCCAGGAGCATATAAAATATAAGGTACATAAGGAATTTGTGAACCATCTCTTTCACTTCCAGATGGGGAAAGCAGTAGTTGACTGGGGAAAGCAGTAGTTAAATAAAAGACAACTGATCCTGTTTAGCCTTCAAAATCATGTGCCCACCAAGTATAAATGTAGATATGTCCTGGCATTGTCTCACACGGTGCATGCTTAGGATTGTACTGACAGCAAATAAATATTGAAAAAACAGGATATTGGGAAAATGCAGGCAAAAACATTATCAAAGACTAACACAAGCAAGCAATTTTCCACAAACAAAGTACTGTCCTTAAGTATGCTACAGAGCAGGGCATAAAGTGGAATCCATCTACATCACTATGAACTGGAGTTCTGCTAATCCCTTTCCCTTTCTGGAGAGCCAGTTTGGTGTAGTGGTTTAGAGTGGTGGGACTCTAATCTGGAGAACCAGGTTTGATTCCCCCTCCTCCACTTGTAGCCAGCTGGGTGACCTTGGGTCAGTCACAGCTCTTTGGAGCTCTCTCAGCCCCAGTTCATCTCACAGGGTGATTGTTGTGGGGAAAATAATAACATACTTTGTAAATCACTCTGAGTGGGCAGTAAGTTGTCCTGAAGGGCGATATATAAATCGAATGTTGTTGTTGTTATTACCAGGGCTTTTTTTTTAGCGGAAACACGGTGGAATGGAGTTCCGGCACCTCTTGAAAATGGTCACATGGCTGGTGGCCCCACCCCCTGATCTCCAGACAGAGGGGAGTTTAGAGGGGAGCTGGAGTGGCATGGAGGGAAATCTAAACTCCCCTCTGTCTGGAGATCAGGAAGCAGGGCCACCAGCCATGTGACCATTTTCGCCAAGGGCGATTTAAACTTTAAAAACTCCCCCCTTGTTCCAGCTGACCCAAAGTGACATAATTATGCGGTCCTGAGTTCCACCACCTCTTTTCCCAGAAAAAAAGCCCTGGTTATTACTATTACTACTACTACTCCAAGAACCACAGGCAACCAGTAGACAGTGAGGAAGTAGAGTTGTTTTAATGAGGATGAGAGAGGAACTTCACTCCCAAACTCTGAGGCTCCATTGGAGCCTCATGTGAACCACCCTCTTTCGTTAGGATCTTGATACAAAAACTGTAAAGGATAAATACCGATACAAACACTGTAAAGGATAAATAAGTAATTCATAGTTCAAAAGTCCCTAGCAACTTACAAATGGAGATACTTAAGTCACCCACCAGGGGCTGCCATGTCAGCAATAAATTGAGGGTACTCTCCACCATCACCAAGTTATACAGCAGCCTAATTTTAAATCCCTCAGTTCAGTCTATATTTGTCATGGTTGTAATGTGTACAAGCAGCCTCTAGGGGACAGCTTTCTGCTTTGCTTGTTCGTCAGTTTTGGCCCTTCAGGGCTCCTGTAGCAAAATTGGTAGCTGCTGAGGCATGACTAAGAGGCTGACTAAAATGCAGGTTGAGTCAGAGCGAGAGCTGAATAAAAATCCGTTTATTGTATATAACACTGGTGTGTCATGATGTTCAAGATACCACAGTCATGGAACTCTTCTGACCAGCTCAGTAACTCCTACCTGGAGTCCTCGGGAGGGAGCCTGAGGAGCCAAGGCTGGTGGCTGAGGAGTACCAGAGGACCAGGGAGGGACCAGTACCGCAGAGGTGCTAGCTGGCAAAGTACCATCAGTGCCAGAGGCCACCCTGTCAGAGCCTGCAAGGGAAACCTCGCCACCAGCCCCTGAGATAGTCACCAGGCAGGCCTCAAACTTGGACCTGTAGCCCCCCAGGACCCTCTCCCAACCCACAGGAATGAGAGTAGCAGAAGGTCTGGGCTAAGGTAGCAAAGAAGAGGCTGTCAGACTGGCTGCATGCAACTAGAACAGTTCGTTGACGGCAGTTCTTCCTTTCAGGATCCTAGCCAGAGCATAACATAGCCCCAGGAGCTCTAGCACCTGTCTGCAGTACGGCTGGGTATCTCTCTTGTCTATTTAGGGTGAGGTCTGGAAAGACAGCCTTTCTGGAATAAACCCTGTATTCCAAGCTCAAGCTCCAAGCTTCTAGTCCCAAGTTCCAGCCTATGCCTCATACCTTAGTAGCCCAGGGCCTTCCTTCAGAGGAAACCTTACAGGGCCTAACTGCAGAGTACAGGACAATATATAAGAAGTTATTCAGCAGAAAGTTACGATTAATTTCATACGAAAAAAATCTTAGGAGCAAAATGGCTCATTCATTTTCAAGTGAATTGTTCTCAAAAATAATCAGTCATTTTTGTATTTCAACTATTTGTAAAAATCCTTCTTAAAACATGTATTTAGGAATTAACATGGTTACTGGCATCATCATTAGTTACTGAAATCACCTGCACTATCAGGATTCAAAGAGCCAACTACAGAACAGCCCCTTCCACACACTGCATTTCTTGTATGCTCACCCCCAAAGTCACTCCTAAAAGGTCAAGGGACCCAGAATTAGAGACAGTGCAGAAGAGAAAAATCAGCAACAGAGGTTCTCTCTCAGAGGCTGGATCCCAGTCCTTGTGATTAACACACACGTCATCATTCACAAAATAACATAGTTTCTGACATTTTAAATTGTTTATAGTAAGTGTCAGTTTAGGGTTATTTTTATGAAATAATACAACCAATCTATTTTTAGAATTAGTAGTGAGAATTCTTAATATTTTTAATCAATATGCATCTTCATGATTTTGTTTACCTTCCAACCTTATAACTGATATAAACATGGTATATTAATGAATTTGAATGTTCTTTTTTATGAACTCTAAAGAAAAGTAAATTCCACCAACTTGGCCATTTTCTTGTGCCAACAATACTAATGTTGATATTGCTTTAATCTTTTCAGACTGGGAGTTGCATTTTTCCTGGCAAAACATTTATTACCTGTTAAGGATGCACCAAATTGTGATGCCAAGGAGTTAAGAAAGCAGAACTCTGACAAAACAAATATTTCAGCTTTAAATCAGTGTGCTAAAAAGTCATGTATGAAAAAAAAAATTGGAGTGTTTATTGCAAACTGTTCTGTTTTTTAAAGGAACATTCACTATTCCCTACAGCATCTGTAGGCCATTAGCTACTGATGTTTCAGTAAAAGAATATCTTCAACTAAGGATAATGAACTTACTGGGACTTTAGTACACAGCTGAAATATGACTTTAATCCAAGAAGGGAGGGGGGGAAATATTCTGGCAAGAATGTAGTGATAACACTTGGGGGGAGGGCTTATTCAGCTACAAATTTACCACTAAACAAAAACTCTGGGCTGGTTCACACAGATATATACATCTGGTGAATTTAAGAGATTTGATGATTCTTAGTCAAAAATGGTCTTAGTCATAAATGGTCTTCACTGGAAAAATATTGTGTTTAGGATGATACCAGACCATTAAAGTTCTACCTTTGGTGATATCCTGTGATGGCTCATTAGCGTCTTCAAGTAATCAAAGAATGATGACTATACCCATTTGATTTATTCACTAATATTAATAAGCTTTTTTCCCCATTGGGAGATCCAAAGGAAAGAAGATGAAGCAGAAGAGACCCACCCAATTCACGTGTCCCTCAATAGGAATGAGATGGGATTTGCATGATCCTTTCCCAGCAAACTGAATCAAATTTATTAGACTGGGGAGTGGAGTATACGGGAGCTATCAAAAGAGACTGCAGTTCTGTGAAGAGATTGTACATGTCTACTGGAAACGTGGAAGTCTGCTAGGAGCATGAGGGACAAAACTGAAATCAAATGCTGGTCAAAACTTTGTCATATCCCAACTCATTTCAGACATTCCAAAACATGGTACATCACCAACCCTGAAGAGGCACATAACTAGGTATGTAAGCAGGTAATCTAGTGCTTAGGGCTGTGGGGAAGGATATCTTGTCTAGAATAACTTAATTGAGACCGACAGTATAATTCTATGCAGAGTTACTCCAATCTACTGAAATCAGCCTGGAGTAACTATGTATAGGATTAAATTGTAAAAATCAACAAACCCAACCATTTCGGGTTTGCTCAGATTGGGATCAGGGTTAAATAGCAGCAACCTGGAGTCCACATAAGTTTATGTCTGAGTAAATATGATTGGGATTGTTTTGAATTACAGTATGGAACTCTTTTTGTAGAAAAACAAATAGGAACAAATATTGCCATCTCTACTTCATACAAGTTCACAAGAGCAATTTAGACTTTTCATATTGAGAAAAAAGCAGGCAAGGGAACTTGAAAAATCATTAAGCATCACAAATGCAAAAGGACTGATAAATGTAGCACTTGTTTTGCAAGGAATTAAAACAACATACTTAAATTCCAGAAAGCAACCAACATAGCTTAAGTTCATTGACTTAGGAAAACATTCTTTTATTCTGCATAGTTCTAGAATAAATACTTTAGAGAAACAGAGAACAAGCTATTATACCTAGGTTTTCATTTTCTTTCAGATAGAAACTGCTAGAGCAAACATTCCTATTAGTTTACGTTGCCTATGTTTTTATGAACTTAATAACTGAACTGTCAATCAATGCCTATATAAATACAGTAGTTGAATGCTTTCTGCTTTAGAAGCACTCTTATTTACAAGAGCAGCCAGCCAAGATTTTGAAATGACTGCATGGTCTGTTTGCTTTGATCTCTTTTATGCCCTAGTCTTTCAATACCTGTTAGTTTGCTATTTATGATACCTTTGTGTATTTAGGCATGTGACAAACAGCTGCAGAGAGCCAGCACTTCCTAAGAAAGTCAGTGATCGAGGGGAAAATGTGTCTGATAGTGCACATGCATTTTTTAAAAATCCAGATAAAGTCACTGGTGAATGCTGGACTGGAAAGTTACAAAAATAAGCCAAATAAGCATTTAATATGCCTTGTGCATCATATCCAGCACTTGCATTCACTGACTGTTAAAGGAGTTTCCTGATCATTTCAAACTCTCATTTGATATAATGCCTGGAAGGCTACCACAGCTCTCATCAAACAACACACTTTTGAACAACCATGTTTTAGAATTCTAGAATTCAGAAACATAAATACTTTATCATAAAACTTAGAACAGAAAAGGTTTTGCATATGTCTCAAATGTTAGAAATTTAAATAATTATTTTTAAAAATATTTTTAAAAATATATTTTTTGCAGGAAAGGAAAGGACATAGACTGAGAATCCTTTGTACCATGAAAATATCTGGAGATTTGCTTAACAGAGACTACAAACACAGAACTAGGTTAAATCACTAATAGTAACTAGATTACTATTAATATCCAGATTGTTTTCTAAAAAGAAAAAAGGAGATTGAACAATTATAAAGTTGGGAACAACAAACTGGTGGGCCTGTGGCTATAAAGGCATGCTACTTTAGAACAGGTGGCGGAGCTCTAGAATATCTTCTCTGCCAACAAGGAAAAAAAATGCGAGTCCATGCCAGAACAATCTTCGTGGTCAGTACTAAGGCCTTAGTGGAAATTCATTGGAGTATATACTCAACATGCCAGTAAGGAAGAATAATTATTCATCTTCCAAAATCATTAAACAGACAGTAAGTGTGTTTCAGTAAAATATAAGTAAACCCTGTTGGTATAAATGTTCAATAGTTCAGGAATTTTTTCCATCATTTCATAACAGCTATTAAAAGTCCAAAACAACACAATTAATTACTTGCATTTTACAAACACCATTCCACAAACTTCACTAAAATATTGCATTTTACATATCATACAGGAACTAACCTCAATTTTCTACTGAGTATGCACTTAACAAAGAACCACAGCTAATCACAGATCTTTGACTAGCTATGAAGAAAGTTATTTTTTTTCCCCCAACTAACCACTAAATGTGTGAAAAAGCTATGTTAAAAGATACGTTAAACTAGAAAATACACTGTAGTCTAAAGCTACTATTTCAACACAAATGACAATATGGGGGGGGGGAAATCTGATGTTTTTAGTGGATAGTATTTCCAGGCATGAAATTTAGGAATCGCATATGAGAACTTAAAAAGCAATTTCCCTACTTGATGAGAAAAAAGACACATAAAAAAACCCCAAAACTCAGTTGGATCCAAAATAATGTTTCCATGAGTGGATTTGGCAGGCAGTGACTTCCTCATCTCCCTCCATACTGTACCTCAAAATGATGCCCCCAAAAGCTGCCCCTGGGGGGGCTAGTGCACCCAGGAGCAACATTTCAGGAAGCAGTGACAGGAAGAGAGGAAGTCAAAGAAATCTTTTGTCCTATGGAAACCTCTACTGGACACAAGCCACTGTTTTTATTTCTCATGATTTCAAACTGTATTTATAAAGAATTTTCAGACACCAACTGGGGACTTGGTGGGAGTAAGAAAACATGTATTTCTGAAAATGAGGAAATGACCTGGGAAATTAACACAATCACTCCCAGGCAACTTCTCTCAGGAAGCCCATTGGTTTACTTAGGGGCAGAAGGTGATGAAAAGACAAGGAGATGGCTAGAATGAAAGTGGAGGAAAACTCAGAACACGAACATAGTAAGACACGGCCTAGAAATAGCAAATACCTCCGGCACAAGGGAGGCAGAGCTGCCTCAGTGGGAGTGCATCCACTATAAAGAAACCTACCCTGGAGCCAGGAATTTGAGTAATTATTGACTAGTTTCAAATGTTCCCTTCTTGAGAAAGATGTGTGATGGCTGGACAACTCCAAGAATTACTGGATGAAATATTGTCTGGATCCTTTCCAATCTGGTTTCAGGCCTAGGTATAGGACTGAAACTGCTAGCTGGATAACCTGTACCAAGAGATAGAAGAGTTCAACTCTGCTGATTCTCCTGGACCTTTCTGTGGCTTTCAAACCTATCAAATATGGTATCTGTCTTGACTGCATTTGGGGGCTGGGATTGAGAGGAACCCTTATGCAAAGGTTCCAGTTGTACCTGGAAGGTGGTTTTGGGGAATAGCTGCTTAGCCCTTTGACCTCTGACTTGTGTGGTCCCATAAGGCTCCATCTTGTTCCCCAATGTTTTTTAACATTCACACGAAAACACTGGGTGAAGGGATTCAGAAATTTTGGCTGCAGAGTCATCAATAAGTGGATGACACTCTGCTCTGTCTCTCACTTCCAGCACATCCAAGGGAAGCTGTAGAAACCCTGAACTGGTGCCTGGAAACAGTTTTGGAATGAATACAGGTAATAAAATGAAGCTTACTACCAACAAGATGGAAATGATACTGATCATCAGAAGGTCTGACCCAGAATTTTAGGTGTCACCTCTTCTAGATGGATTGCACTCCTCTTGAAGGAACATGTCCATAGCTTGGGGATTCTCCTGGAGTCAGACCTACCACTGGATAACCAGGAGGCTGTGGTGGCCGGGAGAGATTTTTACTAGCTTCAAACTGTTATCCAGATGTGACCTTTCCTGGGCAGAAAAAATCTGACCATTGTGATGCATGCCCTGGTTACATCTAGATCAGATTACTACAATGCACCCTATATGGAGCTGCCCTTGAAAAGGGTTCAGAAACTTCAATTTGTACGGAATGTTGTTGACAGGACATTGACTGGAGGGGGTCATAGGGGCCATATAACTTCAGTTTTGGCCCAGCTACACTGGCTCTCAATCTCTTTCTGGAAGTAATTCAATGTGATGGTATTGTCCTTTAGACGAGACTACTCCCATACAAACCTACCAAGAGCTAAATTCATCTTCCAAGGCCCTACTTCAGGTGCCCCCACCTTCTGAAATTGGAAGATGGCAACCTGAAAGAGGGCCTTCTCTGTCACAGTACCAAAACTATGGAAACCAGAGATTTTAGTCTGCCCTCTTATGTCACCGTCTTCCACCAGAGGGTGAAGACTTTTTCGTTTTGCCAGGCATTCCCTCAATTATCCCTCCTTCCTTCATTCTCCATGTTTTAAGTACTGTTTTTTTTTCTTCCTTTTAATCCGTATTTTCATTTTGGTTTTAACTGTTTTTTATAATTGTTTTTAGGACATTTTTATAAAGTTTTACTTAAAGTTAGATGCCTTGGTTACACCAATTGGGCAAACAAGGTGGCATACACATTTTGTAAACAAAGTAAATAAAAATAAAATAGGAAATAGAATTTTCAGATGGATAGCCATTTTAATCTGTACAAAAAAATTCAAGGTCTGTAGAACAAAAACTCAAGACCAGTAGCACCTTAAAGACCAACAAACATTTCCAGGATATAAGCTTTCTTAAGTCAACGCTTATATGAAGTTCAAAGTGAAATGCATCAACCATGTTCCAAAACCTACTATTTCATGTAGCGCCAGCCAGACCAGGCCCAGTCGCGTGGTGGGGAATCTGCAGGAACGTGCAGGAGCACCTCACTTTCTTCTGTATCTCCCCCTCCCCACACTATTTCCTCTTTTCCTCTTTCCGGCAGCCCCCATATGCTTAACTTTCCCTGCTTCCTTCTCTCCTTCCCACCCACCCACCCACCTACTTTTATCTGCCCTCATCTGCATCCAGATTTATTATTTGTTTGTTTCATTTATATCCCAACTTCCGCCAGAATGAACACCTAAAGAAACTTACATCATTCTCCATTTTATCCTCACAACAATCCTGTAAACTAGATTAGACTGAGAATATATGACTAGGAGTGTGCATCCCAAAAAGATTCGGGTTTCCCACTTCGGGTTTACCCAAAGCAGGAAAAAAATTTGGAAATATCGAATTAAGTAAAATTATGGTATTTTACTTGTTTCTGTATGCTCCGTAAATATTCAGAGCATACTGAAGTGAGGAGCAACTCCCCAACCCCCACCTCCCACTCCCCCTGGGGCAACCCCTCCACCCACTTACCTGGCCCGAGGGGGAGGGGGAGGGTAATCAGCTGCGCAGCAGGCCACCACGACTGCCACTGTTGCGGCGACGGCAGCCACAGCAGCACAAGGCTGCAACAGCCTGGAGCCAGCCGGCTCCTCTGCCGCCGCACCGCCTCCTGAGCCTGCAGGGCGGTGGGAAAGGCCGGAGCCACCTCCTCCGGCCCTTCCTGCCCTTCAAATGGCCATGGAGCCGTGGCGGCCATTTGAGGGGCAGGAAGGGCTTTCTCCGCCTCCTCCACCGCTCGGCGGCCTTGCGGGTGGCAGGGAGGGCCAGAGCCACCCCAGCCGCTGATGCTGGCTGCAAAGGTAAGTGGGGAGGGGGGCTGGGGCCAGGGTGATGTTTAAAGGGCCCCACCGCTGCTTGCAAGCAGCGGCAGGCCCCTTTAAACTCAGCCCCGAAGCTTTCCGAAGCATTACAAATGCTTCAGAAAGCTTTGATTTGGGATTTCTAAATCGGGGTCAGCATGCTGGCCCTGATTCGGAAATCCCGAATCTTTACGGATCAGGACTGATTCGGGAATTTTTTCCAAATTGGATTCCCGGACCTCATATGCATATATACGACTGGACCAAAGTCACCCATTAAGCTTCTGTGCCAGAGAGGTTATTCGATTCGGGTATCCCAAATACTAATCTGAAATTTTAACCACTGCTCCACACTGGCTGTTGTGAGGTGGCTTCTGTTAACCAGCAGCAAACAGCCATGCCTGGATGATCATATGAAACATGTTTTAGCAAGTTGCTTGTTGGTCGCTGCCAAGCCTAGACACTGTAAGTCCTCACTCAAAGGGCAAAGCAGCCTGGAAAGGGCTCTGCTCCCCTGCCTTTTACTGTCAGAAACCAAGCTTTGAAGGCTGGCAATACTGTTGTGGTTGCCTAGAAATAGCCACTGGGGGCATTTGTTTTTTAATGCTACAGACACTACTTCTTTTAACCCCCCACCCCCCAAAAAAGGTTGGTTTGTTTTTTAGATTTCAGGTTTGTCTCAGATTCACAGAAAGATCTACCTGTCTGTCCATGCCTTCAATCTCTGAATTTAAACATTCACAGATGGAGCCCTGTTGAGAATTAGATACTGATTTATTGACACATTTATGTGCAAAAGATGTTTGTTTATGAAAGATATTTAATAATTTTTATTTTTTCAGTATGTTCTATGGAATTAGAAGGAAAGTATTACCTATTAGACAATGACTCAAGGCAAGATTAAGAGAGATTTGAGAGGAGGAGAAAAGAATAAATAAGACAAGGGAAAGTAATTAGGGTAGAGTGGAGGGACTGTTCATTGGGACAGAAAGCAGCGGAAATAATCTGAGCATAAATATGTTTTCTACTGAAAAAGCTAACCTACCTACAAAAGGAAAGGGCTGAGGAAGAGAAAAACAGTGTTAAAGTGATATAAACTGATGCCTACGCATGAAGTAAAGTATACATGATTGAAACTAACAAGTAAATGAAACCAACTGATTTTATAGTAGTTAGGGAAGATGTTCTTCTGTATTCTGTGTCACCTCCAGCCTTGGATACGGAAATAAGAAACTTATTAGACTTATCCTCAAAATAATCTGACACAAACCACATAAAACTGAATGAGGCTTCTTCTACCACCACACAGTCTAGAGGATTAGGCTTCCTATTTATACTTATGACACCTGCCCATGCAGCCTTATTTTTAAAAGAAATCTATGACTGCCAGTTAAGACAGGCGGCATGAAAGGTATACCAACACAACATCTGTGAAAACAAGATTCACATTTATAAAAAGGTTTCCTACCTTCAGGCTTCCCAAGTTGAAAATGTTGGCTCATTTAAAATGAACCAAAGTTACATAAAATGTATTTGACCATAATCCAAACATAAGAACATATATACTGGCAACAAAGGATGCCTTAAGGAAAGGCAAGTTTCAAATAGTTGCTGTAGGTAAGCAAGGGTTATTTTGCAACAAAATCACGCATCAAGAGAGACATCTAGTGGTTTTTTATTACAAAAGTGATTCAGTTGCTTAAATCGATAGATAAAACGGTAGATTTTCCAAGCAGAGACCCTTGCTACAATTTCAAAATAAAAGAATAGCTACAAAACACAATTCTTAAACTGCAAGTATGCCTATGCAAGACTCACACACACTATTCATTCATGAACCCATGAACTGCAAACCAGGCAGAATTAAGTTATTGAGGCATGGGCAATACCATATTTAAAAGGAGGACAGCAGCACAGGGAGGAGACGTTAACGCTTTCTTCCTCTCTCCATGCCATCTAGTTTGGTTCTCCATGGGTCAACAAAAGCAAAATCACTACGGTGCAGGTACATACTATGAGAAACAACAAAATCCAGGCACATTATCAAGGTCAGCAGCAGCTTCACATGGGATAATAAAATGTGGACAGTAGAGACTGGATGCCTGGACAAATCTAGATGAGATACTACTTGATATCCAGATGTAGCACCCAATATAGCAGCCTCACCCAAGAGTTAGTCTAGAGCAGGAGTCCCCAAAGTGGTGCTCACCTACACTTTTCCTGGCACCTACCAAGCATTTTATAATGTGGGAGAGGCCAGGTGCATCTTTTTGAGTTTCTGATGTTTATGATGTAATACTGACACTGGCTTTATGTACACTACTTTACCTCTGCAGATGGAGGAATGATATTCTAAAACCAGTGGGGCTTGCTTCTGACAAAACATAACAGACTTGCATGATTGAAACACTTAATGCACCTAACTGGAACGTATACTGAAGTCATCACATCTTCTCAAACAGAATGTATTTTTTATAATTCAGATAGAAGTTGATAATAATATCACTATATCAATTAGGGCCACTTTTCAAAAATCATTTTTATTCCCATTAAAATCTGGCTATAATCCCTCTCTTACTGTATACATGTACAAGAAGCTCTCACTGGCTCTTCAGCACCAACTGTCATTGTTACAAATATTTTTAAAACATGTTAATTTTAAAAGCTATCTATAATGTTCCCTCCTCCTCTTCCATTCTTTGTCCTTAAACAGCAGAAACGGTACCAGAGATGTTTTTAAAATTCAAAAATTTATTTATTTTAGAGGAGAAAGCTTAGCTGAAATCAGCGGTTGAAAATTTCTGAGGCAATTCAACAGAAATCTCTGAGGTAAAATCAGTACATGCACAGACGTCAGTTCTTATGCTCTTCACAGATATGTTTAGAGGCTTTTGTTCCCGTGTTTTCCCCAAACACTTTAGTACACGTTCTTTTAGTATTGTCTTTCTCTGTTTAGGGTTTAAGAATGCTGGTACTCACTTTCTAGTACCCCAAATCACTTCTCTTCCAACACCAAGTCTTTCCTTCAGTTTTTTTGTTAAATGAATCTTAAGGTCTCCAGAGGCAGTTTCAATCCACACCCAACCAGGGATCTCTCCACTCTCCAGAGCTACCTCTCTGTTTAACTGGCTAGGGAAAGTCTCCTCTCCTCAGAAGATCTATCCCCTTTCTTTGGCCCATTTGGCAGTCTGCACCTACTTCCCAAACTTCCTTGCCAACTTTTCCCCAGTTCTCCTGTCGGTGTAAAACTACTCTCCATGAGGACTCTATATTCCAACTCTTCACACTCAATTCCTCTCAGCAAATGCTGAAAAAATCTTCTCCTCTTTCCAGCTCATGCTTGGAGTAGCCTTTCACTCAAAGTTCTTTGTGTCTGTGAAGGAGCACTTCCAGGCTTTCAAGAAGTGCAGTCCATCACACCAACAGAGTATAATGTTTTGCCGTATAAATAGTTTGTGTTTTGTTTCTGCTGGTTAATGAGGGGAGGGGATTGAATATTTATTACTGTGATTAAAAATGCAGGACTCTGAAGGCAAGAAGGAGTGTTGCTGGATGGGTGAGTGAAGCATTCCGTGATTGAACTGTAGCTGTACCCTGAGGTGGAATGTATTTAAATCAACTGTTGTTATTATTCTAGAGTGAACTGCAGTTTTTAGTCTGAGTGTAGAGAGAAAGTTTAGTTAGTCAACTTCAGTCTTTCAGGAATCTGTCAGAGATTTTACAGTTCAGAGGGTCTGTCGGGTTCAGTGTATCTGTATGGAAAAGCCTGAGTGATTCTGTGCCTGCATGAGTGAGAGGAGTATGTATTCTGTTAGTGAAGAATGGAAGGAGTAAGTCTTTGTGAATGAGTCTGTTTGTTATTTATACTCTAAGTGGCAATTGTATGGAAAATTAGTCTTTGTGACTGGCTCTATGAATAATCATTTAAGGATCTAGACCTAATTTGAAACCAAGAAGCTTATGAATCTATCCTGAAACCAATATGCTTATCAATACTCGGCAACCATTACACATATGTACTTATAAATGAATTCTATTTCTAATAAAGCAAAATGTCTATTTCATCTGGAATATAGGATCCCTTTTTTACTTCACAGTCACCCCCACATTGACTGTTCCATTATACTACCATCTATAACTAAGCCTTCCTCTAATACAAGACAACCTTCTTTTGGTGGCAGCAAAAACAATTTTGAAATGCAAAGCAAGAAACAGGGAAGCAACATAACATTTCAGTCTTATGGCGAGGTGCCATTACATGATTTACAATATACAAGTCACATAAAGGGAGCAAAATGCTACATATTTTCTGAAATGCTGGACAACTACTATAGCAGTTACAGAACAGATAGAGCCAAACATGGCAGCCATTTTGTGGTTGGCTCCACCTCCCACAGCAGCCATTTTGTGTTTGCAGCCACTATCCTGTCAGAATTCCAAAGGTGACCACAAACTCAAAAAGGATGGGACTCCTGGTTTAAACTTCTATTAAAAATTACTTGTTGCTAGGACTTTTTCTGAGCCAGAACGCCCCAGAATGGCGTTCTGGCACCTCTTTAAAATACCCACATGACTGGTTTCACGTGAGTATTTTTAAAATGGTCTTTTTTACCCATTTTGGGCCCATTTGGGCCAGGACTGGGCCCCAAAAGGCCTGGATTGGGATGCTGCCAGGTGGGGGAGGGTTCCCCTGCCCGATAGCGGCTCGTTCCAGGCCATTTCAGCCCCAATCCAAGCCGTTTTGGGCCCAAAACAGCCCGAACAATCCTCCGCCCAGCAGTGTCCCAATCATGGCCATTTTGGGCCTCTTTCAGCCATTTTGGCCTAATTCAGACCCAAAATGGCCAAGATTGGCCTGAAATGGCCAGGATCGGTCCCAAAATGGCCAGGATTGGGCCGCTGCCCAGCGCGGGAGTGCTCTCTCATGTGGCAGCAGCCCGTTCCCGGCAGACCCAGGTCATTTGGGGCTCATTTGGGCCCAAAATGGCCCGGATTGGGCCCTAAACGGCCAGGTTTGGGCCACTGCCCGGTGGGGGAGTCCTCTCTTTTGCGGCACCACCCTGTTCCAGGCTGATCCAAGCTATTTTGGGCCTGGATCTGGCCACTTCCGAGCTACCCCACAGCAGAGCAGCCTGTTTCAGGCCAATTCAGGCCCAATCCAGACCCCCACATACACATGGAGCACAGGATCACTCCCTGCATGATGATGTCACTTCCCGGAAGTGACATCATCATGCAGTCCCAGGAGAGCGTGCACGTGCATGTAGTGAGAGACACACCACCTCCCCCCAGGAATTGCCCTGGGTGAGAGTTCCCCCAGTTCTTTCACCAAAAAGAAGCCCTGCCTGTTGCCCAAAGTTGTTCCTTTCTACTGGGGCTGAATTTGAATCAAATACAACATAAGCAAATAAAAGTGTTCAGACTGTTCTTGTCATTATTGTATTTTACATGGTTATTTCTTAAAATCAAAAGGAGCGTACCTGTTTTTTTTCGAGTTCTCATCCTTCCCTCTTTTAACTCCAAATATTCTTGTAATTAGTGTACTAAAGAGGAGTGTAGATGAATTTCTTACCTAATGTGTTAAACAACAAAAAGACAGTTTAATTGGTGTTTTAGTGTTTCTTGTTTGTCAGCATTCTATATGCTGTGCTGTAGGTAAAGGAATAACTAATCAGAGGATGTAAAAAGTAGAGGGAATGCTACATGGCTAATTAAAGAAAAGCTATTTATACAAAACTTAAGATAATTACAGCATAACCTTTTTAAAAAAAATTCAGAGACCAGGACAACATACAAAAGGTAAGGATGATCTGTGATATTATATGGAACATATGGAAAACTGGGATATGCGGCTTGTATGAAGTAACCAAAGGGAGTCCTTGAATTTAGGGACAACCAGAGACATGAAGACGTACAGAGAATAGGAACTTCTGCAAGCTGAGTCAAAGAAATCCTGAGGGCCACTGACCTATGTTACAAATACTTAGATATGTTCATGGAAGTCAGCACACATCTTTCAAGATTTGTGAAAATGGAACATCATTAAATTAACATGCAATCGTTACAGATTAAAAATGTGCATACTTTTGGTATAAACACATGCGCACTAAAATTTCAGGTATCACCATGAAATATTTGCTACCAACAATAAACAAGATAAACTGTTAGCAACTTTAAGCGCATATTTTAAACCCATCCATGCCAAAGGCTGGAATTTAAAAAATTGTTAAAAGTTATTTCTTTTAATTGGCCTGATATCAAGAAATGTTTTATGTATTTCTATTAAACTTTCAAAGTCCACCAACTAAAAACTGCTTCCCATATCAGCTCCATTATTCTTTTAACCCAGATAAAATGCTCAGCCTTCAAAGTTGAAAACCAAATAAAAAAAATCAAAACCAAATAAAAAGTTAGTCAATGCAATAGAACAACAAGATCCAAATTTCAGTGTTCCTGTAGGTTGTTTTATAGCATTTCTCCCATTCTAGCATGCTGTCCACTCAGCACACATTCTATATAAGGCTATTAAAAATTCATAAAAAGTCAACTGGGTATTGTATTGTTATAAGAGAAACATAATCAATGCTCTGTTTACCATCATTAACATGTAGCTTTCCAGCTTAATATGCTAAAAGTTAAGAATCAACTTACAGCCCAGACAGAAGACGTAAAACCTAATATTGCTGCTCTCACTCCATCTGCAACATAAGGAATGATGTTTTCTCCTAAGCGGGTATCCTTGAACAAAGCTCTTAAGATATTTAAAGCATGAACCTGCGAATAAGAAAGTCAATATAGGCAGATTACTTTTTTTGGAAATGTACTAGAACTGTGGCAGAACACCAAGCCTGGATCACGACTGTATTTTCTTCAGCATTGGAGCTAAGTAGTTAACTGAATGCCTGGAAACTTCTGGACAAGGTAGTTTGGAAGAAGAAATAAAAGAAACCTCAAGAAAATGATCAAATAAACCAAATTCAGGCAAGACTCTCACATCTGTGAACACACACACACACACACACACACACACACACCACCACCACCATACGCCTCAGGTTTCATATCAAGTAGCAAGTATTGGATCGGTAATAGTTCTTGGGTGACCTACTTTACTAGAATCTGTGGTTCATTGATATGTGCAATACAAGAATGCATATTCATGTTCTCCTAACACTTAATGCATAATTAACCTGTGATGACTGAACATGAGTATGTGCTCTTGGCTTCACATATGAAGTCCCTTGTTCGGTCATGACAAACTCTACCAATTCCATATTTTTTGAAAGGGACCAATATACTGGTAGGTGGATTCGGTTTCGTTTTCGCAGCCATGTCGGACGCTCCTCTCGGCAGGTCCGAGAGGAAGCGGCCGAGCCGCCTGGCCGGGCGGCTGATCTGCAAAGGTTAGCCCCCAGACTCTCAGGCAGGGAGTCTGAGTCCGGGACGCGGCGGGAAGAGCCCTCTGACAGATCGAGGCAGGGGGTAAATCGCCCGTTTGTCCCTATGGAGGCCGGCAGACGAGCACGGCACCCAGTGTGCTGCCGGGCTATGGAAAACGGCAAGGAGCAGGATTAGGCGAAAAGCCTGCAAGTAAGCGAATCCCTTCTGTTACTACAAGCGCTGTGAGGAGTGGTGGGGTCTGAAGGTTAGAAGACTCGGATTTTTCCCCCCTCATAGAGTCTCGGAAGATTGGCGGTTTCCCCCCCCCCAAAATGGCAGCGAGAAAGCAGAGTCCTTCTCTTGGCAAGTCAGTTACGGCGGCCTTGCAGAGGGGCGAGACGCTTGAAGAACTGGTTAAAAGAGCGGTTATGGAAGCCATAAAACCCTTTGTTGACAAGCTGAATGAAACAGATCAAAGGGTGGGCTTAATTGAAAGCGATGTGAAAGCCATTAAAGAAGCAGCGGGGGGGGGCAGAGAAGTCTGCCCGGGAAAGTGCGTCACTTACGAGAGCAACGAACAGGGAATTAAAGTTGGTGGAAAACCAGCTGATCGGACTGCAAGTGGAGCGAACACAAACCATTTTGCGTCTCCAGAATGTTAAGGAGGAGGAAAAAGAGGATTTATGGGATCTCGCCTCGGAACTTTTAGCGACACCCGCGAGGGCAACTAAAGAAGAAGTGAAAAGCTCCATTTTGGGAGTCCGTCGGGCATCTTCAAAATATGCAACGAAGCGGCAGCTGCCTCGCGAGATTGTTATCGAGTTTTCATCTAGGAGGGTCCGGGACAGTATCCTATATAATTCATACAATGCGGAATTGGACTTTCTGGGAAATAAAGTCAAGATATTGAAGGACGTTCCATTTTTAGTGCGGAAGAAAAGATTTAAGTACAAGATGTTGGCAGCTCTTTTGAGGGAACGGGACATAAAGTACAAATGGCTACTCCCGGAAGGAATCGGGTTTAGTTATAAAGATAAAGCTTACAAGATTAATTCGGAAGATCAGCTAAGGGATTTTGTGGATATAAATCCAGAATTTGGACCAGATACCAAGCAAAAAGAAGAGGATCCGAAGCCTGAAGGGAGGGGGGAGGCAATGAGCGCTCCGGCGGTAGCTGCGCAGAGGGAATTGCGCCCGAGGCCCAGGGGAGGGAAAAAGATTTAATTTGAACTGTAATTTGTATGATCAACCACTCCGTCACTATCTTATTAAGCTATTTTTTTACTGTGGCAGTATGAAGGGAAAGCATTGAAACGTAGTGTTTAGTGTTTGTAGGTTACCTTCCCCTTTTTCTCCACCCCCCCTTCCCTTTCTCTTTTTTCTCCTTTCCTTCCCATCCCTTGTGCTATTGTAGTCTTTTGTAGTTACTGTTTTGTAGGTTATGTATGTATGTAGTAGTTTTGTATGTTAGATATTGAAAAATAAAAAATATTATAAAAAAAAAATATACTGGTAGGTGGCCCACCCCAAATTGGATTACCTTGTATGCATCACAGTTCTATTCTGCATGCACAGAACTATTGTGGCATAATCATCATCATATATCTAATTCTCAACCACACCAAATCTGAGGATACTGAAATCTAGAAACTGGAGCCATGAACAGACAAGACAGATCTTTCTACACTTGCACTGTATAATCCATCTTGGATCTCAGTGAGAAAGGAAGACAATAAATAAATAAATAACCTGAAAAATACCCGAGTTTTGCAGAAAAATATTTTTTAAAAAAAGAAGTACATTGAGGAGTTAAAAAAACCAAAAAAGGAAAAGGAGCACTTATAGCTTTAAGAAATAGATGCCCTCAGTGGCCATTGCTCAGTGGCCAACCACAACAGTTTTGTCAGCATTTCAGGACTGGTTTATCAGTAAAAGGCAAAGAGGAGAGTGAGCTGACTCTGGGGTTGTTCTGGCCTCTGAGGGAGACTCGTTCGGGCCAAGACTGGCAGCAACCCACAGGTAACTTGCTAACACTTGACTTTCATGATTCACCTAGGCCTGGCTGCTTGCTACTGTTCAACGAAAAAAGACAAAGCACCCTTGCAATAGATGCAAGCAAGGAAGTGAAAAACACAACCAAGGGATAAAGCAACAATTTACCAATTTATACTAGAAGGAAACAATGTAATAGGTACAACCTATGCACAAGCTTATTGAAGTGACGAAGTGCTAAGCAGCAATAGATTCTCTGAGAGTACATCAATTACATACACGAAGCTATAAACCACAAAGGCAAACAGCCAAGTGCAAACATAGTCAGTAACTCCAATACATATTCACGTGGAATTAGGTGGGACAGTCCAGATAATACAATAAAGTAACCAGGAGTAACAGTAAGGTCCAATAAGGTGTAATATTTAATCCGATGTCTTTTCCTTTTTCACAGAAGAAATTAAAGATGGAAAGCTTCCAAAGCCTGAGGACCCAACAAAGAACCGGTCATCAAGATGCTTGTTTCCAAGGAGCTTGCTTCATCAGGGGTCAAACAGACCTTGCCATCAACAACCACGCTGGAGCATTGCTATTCTCTAGCAGCAGCTGGATGAACGGTCAGGAGAGGGTGTGTCCGGCTGCCGCTAGAATAGCAAAGGTGAAGTATAAATGAAATAAATAAATAAAAGATATAGCTGAAGATGGTAGGGCAGATAAAAGTTAGGTTGGTTGGTGGGAAGGACAGAAGGAAGCAGACAAGGGTGTGAATACGGGGCTGCCAGGAGGACAAAAAAGAAATATTGTGGGGAAGGTGATACTGGAGAATATGAGGTACCCCTAGCAAATCCTTGCAGGTTCCCCACCGTGCAACTGGGCCCTGCCCAGCAATTGACACTGGGCAACTGGACCACAGTTTTCCCAAGCAGAGGCTGCCAGGTGTAGCAAAGGAGGGGAAAGAGGGCAGATAAAGATAGGTTGACTGATGGCTTGAAAAGAAAAGGAGGCAGGAAAAGGGGAACACTTTCAGGGAAGGGAAAGAAGAAATAGTGCGGAAAGGAAATGAGATACCTCCCGCATGTCCTTCCGAGTTCCCACTTCCACATCTAATATTTAGTACTCTTGTCTTCAGTACAGATTTACTGAATCCACTCACCACTCAATGTACCTTTTCAAAATTAAACAGTTGAAACACTTAGCCTACTACTTATTCGTATAGTTTTTTTTATTTCTCCTCTGATCTTTTTCAAACAACAAACAATAAATAACTCGTGGTACTTTACTGTTTTATTGTGGCAAAAGCTTTCATGGAGTGGAGCGCATTTAACCCAATGCAAGCAGTAGGCCATGAAACGTGTGACATAATAATCCTGTTAACCATTAATGTGTATAAATAACATTCATTTTTATTTTTACTTCGACAGAGTAATATGGCTGTCCATCTAAAATTTCTTTGCAAGTTGAAATCAGCTTTCTTAAACACGGGAGAACAAGAGTACATGTAGTAATTCAGAGCTGAGATATGAATGCTTACAGAAAAAACAAAAGTAACAAGAACTCCCCTCCCCATTTTTCAAATGGAAACATGCCACAGTATTCCAAAAGCAAAATTTCAAATACACCCAATACAAAAAAGAGACAGCAGCAAATGGCAGCACCATATGCTACATTACCACATATATCTAATTTTTTCCATCTGAGAGAACATAAAAATTGAAAACAAAACACAAACAAAGGGAAGTGTGTTACTTCGACAGAAACAGTCTCACACAGTTGTGATAGGACTAAGATCTATCTGGATATTAAATTCCACTTTAGAACATAAAAACACTAAAATATTCAATAGTGTATTATCATCTTAGACATTATAGCATGTTAAAAATTGTAAATGAAATTAGTCACATTAAATAAAAAACATATCCCTGAAAACATTAACATCACCCCCAGCAAGGCAGGGCAATAATATGCTTATTTTCTAGTCTGTGAGTGTCTGTGTTATAAGCCCACTGAGGAGAGAACAGCAAATGTTAGCCACAAGTAGCAAGGTCAACAGGACAGCAGATTTAGTAGACTAGCTTCTTACATCTCCACCAAACCAGATCAAAGTCACCATAGGAAGGCAAGCACCAGTCCACAAGCAAAGAAGACACTGTCTACTTCTTTCATGAGGATGGCAGCTCCTTCTCGGTGCAGAGATGTATCTTGAATTGGAGTGCTGTACATTTACAGCATACACAGAAATTATTCTCTTTGTCATACATAAAAATCATGCTATCCATTTTGAGCAAGCAAAGCCTTGCAGCTTTGAGAACCCTTTGAGAAAAGCCAGGCCTTTTTTTGAGGGGGAACACCCCAGAACAGCATTCCGGCAGCTCTGGAATATGCCCATGTGATTCCTTCCTCTCCAGAGGAGGCTAAGCTGCTTTGAGTTCATTCTGCTCTCTTTTCATTCCTCTCTCTCTCTCTCTCTCTCTCTCTCTCTCTCTCTCTCTCTCTCTCTCTCTCTCTCTCTCTCTCTCTGTGTGTGTGTGTGTGTGTGTGTGAGAGAGAGAGAGAGAGAGAGAGAGAGAGAGAGAGCACAAGCTGAGGCCCAGTGTTTTGAGTTCATTCTGCTTTCTTTTCAAGGGGTGGGGCTGTGTGTGCGCGTGTGCTACTTTGAGTTCATTCTGCTTTCTTTTCATGGGGGTGGGCTGTGTATATGTGTGTGCTGCTTTGAGTTCATTCTGCTTTCTTTTCATGGGGGTGTGGGGGCTGTGTGTGTGTGTGCTGCTTTCATTCTTTTGTTTACTGAAGTTGACATTGTTATGGTTCCCACAGCTTTTGAATGCAGATTGGTTCTGTGTTAGTTAAATATATCAGTTATGGTTATTTGTATTAGTTAAAATATGGTTAACGCTAGAAATGGATAGCTGTGTCCAGGTCACAGAAGGCTTTCATCAATATATTCAACAGCATATAGGTGTTCTTATGTCTTAATAGCTGTAACTCAAATGGTTCTCCCCACCCTCAGCTGATTAACATCACTGAAATTGCAGTGGACATATGGGTGTTAAGGAAGTTTTTATGAATATTGTTTGTGTGGGACATTGGAATGTTTATGAGCATTTCAAAATATCACAACAGCTTTACCACTGGTAAGCTAGAGTTGATAGGAAACAAAAAAAGCCATTTTAAACTAAGTATAGATCTAATGCAGCTAAAGTTGAGTTGATTTGCTCCAGTAAAGCAAAAACCCTCCCTGAAAATTTGAAAATTCAATATTCATTAGATTAGGAATTTCAGACTGGAATTTTGAGAAAGAATTTTGGATTTTTTTTTTCTGGCAGAGGGAATCTGTAAGAATTTAGATTTGTGAGATGGGTTTTGAATTTTTAGAGGCATATCCTTCTTGCATATTTTAAAATATGATTCCAAAGAAATGAAATGTTTGGGAAAGGAAATGGAAAATTTCACTTTTTGTAGAGGATACAGAAAGGAAAAAACCGCTTTCTCATAATAGTGTAATTTTCCAAGCTCACTAACATTTTTCTCGTCGTAACGCATCGTGCTGGGTTTCGGGAAACGGTGTCACTTCCAGGAAAGTGACGTCACTTCCAAAAGTGATGTCATCACACATTTCCAGGAGTAAGCATGTGTTTTGCGCTCTCACATGTGGTAACAGAGAGTTCCACCACCTCTTTTCCCAGAAAAAAAGCCCCGATAATAGCCACTACAGCCCCAAATGATCAGACCAAACATCTATGTAGCCCAGCATTCTACACCCATACAGTGACCACCAAGATGCTCCAAGAAAGCCCACAAGCAAAGGAAGATAGTGATAATAACCATCCCCTTTGTCTTTCTCTAGCACCTAGAAATTAGGAACAATTTTGAGCCTGAAGGTTCCGTTCTTAGTATACATGGACAACAGCCACTGAGAATTTATCATATCTTGGGACAATGAATTTCACAAGATAGTTGCATGCTACATGAAGTAGTATTACCTTTAGTTCAGGCTGAATCTGCTGCCAATTAATCAGTTTCTACTGGGCTAGCCCAAACTGCATTCTGCAACACACACACCCCCCAAAGCAATTTTGCAGACTTTGCTTCCCGTTTCACGATGTATATTTTAGTTCTTACCTGTGCGATAGTGCTTCGGGGTGTGTTTGAAGGTGAAGCCAAAGATATCAACTCTTTCAATGTCATTTTTAGCAATCCTGTTTTACCCTTTTTTGGTTCTGAAGCTAGCAAAGCCTAGAAATTAAAAAGAAAAACAAACTAGCATATATTGTGCACAGACCTATTTTGAAAACAGATCCTATCCAGTTCATTTCAAGATTCCAGATACATCTGCATCACACACACTCCTACACAACACAAATGAGGGATGCCAAGCCTCAGTTACAAATATTAAAAGGTGGCATAGGGGAAAGCCAGACTTTTAAATTAAAAGCCAATCTAGAATCATGGATTTTTGAAAAGCCAAGTTTTTATCCAGATAAACAGTCAAAGAAAATAAAAGACAAAAGGAAGAGAAAAGGCAGAACTAAACTGAAACAGGGATGAGCACTGAAAGTAATAAATCCAGACAGAAGCAAGCAATAGACCAAGGTCCACGTAAAAAGAAAATACAGTCATCATTATGCTTCTAATTTAATTTTGTGCTTCATCATCCTAGTCTTTGCACATTTCCCAGGCAAACCTTGTTGTCCTCTTAGGACTGTGAACTATTTTGGGTATATATCAAACAAAAAACAATGCTAGATGTCTGGACATTCATGTGTGAAGGCTGAGCACTTAAAACAACTTCTGAGAAACTGTGAAATAGTTAAATTGTGCAAACTTAGGACCACCACCACCACACACACATGCCATGTAGTCAGACCATTATGGAAAATGTGAAACTATGTATAAACTTAATGTTTTGAAGGAAAATGGAATGGCAATGCCAATGAAGAAGACACAGAGTAGGATGAGGGGCTGACATGCTACAGGCTCACCTCTTAAATGTACTAAAGAAACTAGGAGGTGTAACACAAATTAGGAAAAAACAACATGAAAAGAACTGCACCACCTCTGCTCACAAAATTTTCAGGACAGGCAACAAGAAAATGAACAGGTTCAGCAATCAGAAGCTGCTCATATTTCACTAGCTTTAAGTTAATCTATGCTTAGGAAAGCATCTCTTCAGAATTTTTTTTAAAATACAAGAGAGAGACAGAGCTGCATAGTGTTTAGTGTGCGAGTAGGGCTTGGGAAACCTAGGTTCAAATTCCCACTCAGCCTTGAGGTCTATTGGGTGACCTTAACCTAATTAGCCATCTGGAGGAACATACTACATACTAAGGAATATTCTACACAGTGAATCATAATGCAAATTTTGTGGTAGGGTAGATACCATTGGTATCTGTGGTAGATACCATTGGTATCTGAAGAAGTGAGTTGTTCCCAACCACAAATTTTGTTAGTCTTATAGGTGCTACTGGAACCTTGATCTTTTCTACTGCTATAGACAGACTAACACAGCTACCCATCTTTATCTATCTATCAATAATGCAAATGTTAACCTTACATAGCAAAATAAAATGGACTGGGACACAAAGCATTGCAAGTATCAATATCTTTGCCGCCTGCCTTGTCCCACTGCAGGCCATTATGCCCACCAAATTGAACCCACTAAAGATGCATTAAAATGAAATAGGCTCTCATAATGTATTTTCATTTTATTCATTATAGTATGTTTTGGGTGATCCAGGAGCTGTAAGCAGAAGAAAAACAGACATCAGCACTGTTACACAAATGCTCGCACAAGAATTCAAGCACTCGTGGCTCTACAGGGGTTGCACAATCTTTTATGCAAAAGAAAGCACGTATTTGGGTATACTTTCTATTTGGGTATACTTTCTATCTTGCTGAACATTCTATTGTTAGGTGTAAAAACAGTTCTTTTGTGAGCAGAAAATGCATTCCACGTGCAGAAGGATATCTTTGGATCTTATCCAACAATCTCTGGTTTGAATTATGCAACAGTAAAAAGTGAGTAAGTATTTGGATTTTATTGAGCAAATACTACACAGCTTTGAATTATGCAAAAGATGACAAGGAGGCATTTTATACCCAGACACACACACCAAAAAAAAAAAAAACACATACATACAATACACTTTGTTATATTCCTTCTGGCAGAACAGTTTAAATCAATCTGCAATGCAAGTGGCTCTGCTTTTTATCTTTATAGATTTTTAAAGCACCCTGAATTTTCCAGTGGACTGACAGACAGGATTTTTTCAAACACAATCAGATTTATAATTTAAAAAGTCACTTTTTAAAAATAATGGCAGAAATACAATGGTAAACCGTCCTATGCAGTTAAATACCACAACATACTCAAATAAAAAAAACCTCCTTGCCCCTTTGTAACAGGCCCATTCCACACAGTACATTTTAAGCCGGCGATACTGAGCATTCATGCTATTCAGTGCTGAAATGGCTTGGTGTCCCATGATTCTGCACTGCACGACCTTGAGCCAATTTTGGCGTCTGCTGATGCGTTGAGATGTGTCTGTTTGGAGCCGCATTTTGTGGGGGCTGGAGCTGATATCTTTTTTTTTTTTTGGTATTTTTATTTTTTATTAAACAGAAAAGGGGATACAGAAAAAAAGAGAGGAACAAAGGAAGGGATCAAGGAAAGCAAATACAAAGCTGTGTGCTACAAAGATGATCAAATTACAGAGTACACAAATCACAACCTTTTAAAATATTAGTATATTTGAGATTATTTAAGGTATATATTTTCAAGTAAACAGCATGTGCAGAATTCAAACCTATTTCTACTTCTTATCTTTTAAAAGCAAAAAAAAGAAAAACTCAATACCCCTATCTTATCATTACCTTTTACTCATATATTTCTTAACAATGACAATGCTGACTTCTTAACAATATTCCAGGGTTATTTATCATACATTTTATTCTACCGATTATCTTTTTTTTTTTTAATTTTTTTTATTTTTAATATCTAAAACAAAAACCTACAAAAAAAACTACAAAAGTACTAGGAAAGGGGAAAAGGGAAAGAAGAAAGAAAAGGGGAAGGAGGGCTGGAAAAAGGGGGGAGGTTACATATAAACAATAAACACTACACTACAATGTTTTCCCTTCATACTGCCATAGTTAAAAATTTAAACCTTCATAAAGTAATGATCGAGTGGTTGACCTTGCAAAATACAAAATACAACCCATATTAAATTTTCTTCTTCCCCCCCCGGGCCTCGGACGCAGTTCTCTCTGAGCAGCTACAGCCACTGCGCTCACTGCCTCCCCCCTCCCTTCAGGCTTCGAATCTTCTTCATTTTGCATGATATCTTGCCCGAATTCCTGATTTTTGTCCACAGAATCCCTTAGCTGATCCTCTGAGTTTATCTTGTAGGCTTGATCTTTATAATTAAACCAAATTCCTTCCGGAAATAGCCATTTATACTTTATCCCTCGTTCCCTCAGGAGAGCCGTGAGCTTTTTGTACTTAAATCTTCTTTTCTGAACTAGAAATGGAACGTCCTTCAGTATCTTGACTTTATTTCCCAGAAAGTCCAAGTCCGCATTATATGAGTTAAATAGGATAGTGTCTCGGACCTTCCTAGATGAAAACTCAATAAAAATCTCGCGAGGCAGCTGCCGCTTCATTGCATATTTTGAAGAAGCCCGACGGACTTCCAAAATGGCACTTTTTACCTCTTCCTTAGTTGCCCTCGCGGGGTGACGCCAATAATTCCGAGGCAAGCTCCCTTAAATCCTTGTTTTCCTCCTCTTTAACATTCTGGAGACGCAAAACAGTCTGTGTTCGTTCCACTTGCAGCCCGATCAGCTGGTTTTCCACCAGCTTTAGCTCCTTGTTCGTTGCTCTCATGAGTGACGCATTTTCCCGAGCAGACTTCTCTGCCCCCCCCCCACTGCTTCCTTAATGGCTTTCACATCGCTCTCAATTAAGCCCACCCTTTGATCTGTTTCATTCAGCTTGTCAACAAAGGGTTTTATGGCTTCGATGACCGACCTTTTCACCAATTCCTCGAGCGACTCCGCTTTTCCCTGCAGGGCAGCCGAAATTGACTTGCCCAAAGCGGGACTCTGCTTTTTCGCTGCCATTTTAGGGGGGGGGGCGCCAACCTTCTGAAACTCAGCAAGGGGGAAGAAATCCGAGTCTTCTTAACTTCAGATCCCACCACTCCTTCGCATACGCTTGTAATAACAGAAGGGATTCGCTTATTTACAGGCTTCCGCCTAGTCCTGTTCTTTGCCGTTTTTCGTGGCCCGGCAGCACACAAGGTGCCGCGCACGTCTGCCGGCCTCCATGGGGACAAACGGGCAATTTACCCCCTGCCTCGATTTGCCAGAGGGCTCTTCCCGCAGCGTCCCGGACCCTGACTCCCTCCCTGGGAGTCCTGGGGGCTAATCTTTGCAGATCAGCCGCCCGGTCAGGCTGCTCGGACGTTTCCTCTCGGACCTGCGAAGAGGAGCGTCCGACATGGCCGCGAAAATGAAAACGAATCTATTCTACCGATTATCTTGATTGGTTGCCAGCAGGCAAACCAATCAGCTCCCAGGGAAAAGGAGAGGGGGGAGAAGAGAAGCAGAAGGGGAGTACAGAGTTAGCACTGACATTAATCGCACCAGCCGCAACTCGGCAGTGGCTTTAAAATAAAATTGCGGTATGTCCGCCAGGGGGAAAAAAATCTGGGATGCCACAGACAAAATTCAGTTCTGCGTCCCATAACTACCTTGCACATGCAGGTCTCCTGCAAACATGGGAAGCAGAACAGAGACTGAAACCCTTTAAAGTGATAGTGTGGAAAGCACCACAGTTTGCCCAATGTTCAATGCAACAGATTCCCTCTTTAAGCTCTAATACCCTTTCTGTATTTTATATTTCCTCTCTTATCTTCCAACTTCAATCTCAGTCCTCATAAAATGGCTCAGAATCTACCAGTAATACTATTACTATTAAGAGTATAGTAATAGAAGTAGTACTTGTAGCAGCTGTATGATCAGAAAAGGTATTTCAGTTGTAGCCTTGCAAAAAGAGTAATTGGCAGCCCCTATAGTGACTCAACAAATCCACTAGCATATTCCTGTCCTCAGGAAATGCCACTCAACAACTCTATTCCATTCCAAATTTTGCTTCATTGAAATTCTCTATAATCCCAAATGAAGATTATGGGATTCCAAATGTGAAGTGTAACATGTAAACTTCTACAGACTTTGTTTTTAGTCTGCTTCTGGATTAACAAAGACAACACAATGAACTAGAATATGTGAATTGCCTCACAAAACAAAATCTGTATTTCATCACAAATTGTACCCTATGTTTTTCACAAAACACCCAACAAGAAAGATGGAACTGTATTAAGATAAAATGAACATATATGGCAAGTACCTGTATGTAGAATGGAATCCCAGCACTGCGTCTGGTGGCACAGAGTTTAGATGCAGGGTTGCTAGATTTAATTTCTTCTAATACATTGAATAGCCACTGCTGTGGCAGCCTGTGCAGACTCTCACTGTTACATCTACGATACAACAAAAGCACGTAAGAACAAATGAACTTCTGTAATTGAAAAGAGAATCATAACAAGGATACAAAACATTTAATGATCTTAAACTTGAATTTTCTTGAAAAGCTGAATATAGAGGAAGAGGTTGGTGTAACTAAATTTAGCAAAACTCAGAATATTCTCTCCACTGAAATGGTCCAAGAGCCTATACTCCTCCTTACCCAAGGGCCAAACTAGACATTACAATTATTCATGGACAGGTTAAAGTTTCCCAAAACCTGACTGTAAATTATATGTCATTTTAGATGAGGAAAATGGTTAAAGGTGGAAGGCTGAGGTCCCTTCTCCCCCTCATGCTGTGATCCCAATCCCAATAAGGGATCCATGTACTTAGAAAAATAAGGTCCCAACAACATGGCATGTGAGTGATGGTCTGAAAGTTGGGTTGGAGATTCCAGTCCCATGAAAAATCATAATGTTTAGTTTGGCCCCAAGATATATAAATGGAGAGAACATTAATGAAATCTAATAATGATTGCTTTATCTTTGCCAAGCACAAAGTTCTGTCCTTTAGTATCAAAATCTTTCATAAAGAGAGCAATGCAATTGCTTTATCATTAAAAATGTCCTCTTTTAGTTGCCACACATTATTCTTTCCTGCATAACTATTACTAGCACAGCAATACACATCACTTGCTGATACACATATATGGGCTAGTAAACACATTTGTGATTCATACTTCATAAGACACCTCAGTCATTTCTGAAAACAGCACACAATGTAAGAATTTATAAAGAGGTCTTGAACAGGCAGGTGATACGAACATTAAGCTCAGAATACATGTGCACTAGAACCCCTCTTTTGGCAACCCTTTGGTTCGATTTGGCTAGGCTTGCTACAACATTTACATGAAAACTAACACTAGGTTTGAAGAATTACACTGCAATGCCTACCCCTTCTCAGCAAAGCAAAGGAGTGGCAGCTTGCCACCACAACTGCTATTTTGCAGAGCCACCTCCCTAGAGTAAGCTTTCTAAGGGGAAAGACACCAACACTCCTTGAACTACAAGTCAATCTATTTGTGATTCAAGCAACCTAAATCTATTTATTTAAGAACACTTGAAATGGCATGCTTCTCTCAGATGACTGCCTTTCTGCCATGTTTGGAAAACCATTACAAAACCTGGTATCGAGGTCCATTTTAAGATGTGAAACATGGTTAGCGAGAGTTTAGAACCAGAGGAGTTAGCCGTGTTAGTCTGTAGTAGCAAAATCAAAAAGAGTCCAGTAGCACCTTTAAGACTAACCAATTTTATTTTATTGTAGCATAAGCTTTCGAGAATCAAGTTCTCTTCATCAGATGCCTGATCCGAACTGGTCAAATACAGATACAAATACTGTATTTGACCAGTTCGGATCAGGCATCTGATGAAGAGAACTTGATTCTCGAAAGCTTATGCTACAATAAAATAAAATTGGTTAGTCTTAAAGGTGCTACTGGACTCTTTTTGAGAGTTTAGAAGTAACCCTACATCAGGCGTAAGGTTGTCATATAAACGGACTAAATTTCATAGGAGGAGGGGAGAAGTAGCATGTGCTGCAAGAGCCAGCTCCTAATTTGCACATCATGATTTGCAGAGTGCCAGCATCATATCTGCACTTGGCCTCAAAGACAGG
This sequence comes from Eublepharis macularius, assembly GCF_028583425.1. Classification (NCBI taxonomy): domain Eukaryota; kingdom Metazoa; phylum Chordata; class Lepidosauria; order Squamata; family Eublepharidae; genus Eublepharis; species Eublepharis macularius. The sequence goes on from NC_072790.1 coordinate 198,622,076, forward strand.
AACAGGCATGGACATGCAGTCAGTTGGAAGCATAGCACATCAAAAGAGTTACGTTTCAGACATATGCTTATACTGTAATACAACTTCCTATTTTCCCCCACAACATGGAAGTGGGATTATTATGAGTGTACTCCCTGAATTTTATTTTTTATTTTACTTCATTTATACCCTGCTTTTCTCTGCAATGGGGGCCCAAAGCAGCTTACATCATCCTCTCCTCCCTGTGAAATAGATTAGGCTGAGCATGTGCGATTGCTCCAAAGCTACCCAGCAAGCTTCCACAGTAACATGAGAATTCAAACCTGGGTTTCCTATATCCTAGCCTAACACTCAAACCACTATACTACACTGGCTCCAAGGTTACTATTTCACTTTAAAATGCCAAAATGACTCTTTCCCATTTCTAGAACTAAATACAATAAAAATAGTAAGCAAAGTCTTAAGATTAGAATAGCTTTTGCTAACTCAAGGAGCTTTTCAGATAAGGCTCGCATTCAAGAAAGCCAACTTAAGCTATCATTTAACCAGGCTATTGCTTCCTGGAGTAATACATATTAACTCTGCTTATGATAAAGAGTCAGTGTGGGGCAATAGTTAGTTAATGGTCACTACAAGATTTTTTTAACAATCCCTATATCACTTGGGCACTAACTGTGATTGGCTACCACTAACTGTATGCATATTAAGTATATATATATATAAGATGTGATTTATTTATTTTGTGCTATGGGGGTATGGGTTCAAAAAACAGGAATGTGACATTCCCTTCAACTTAACCAGTGTTTAAATATGGATAGCACTATGTTTATGTATAAAGTTAGTGCTGAAAAGTTAGCATTTATAATGGAACATAAATCAAAGTAAAATAAGGGTACAATTTATTACTACAAGCTTGCCTCATCCAATATTTAAAATGCTCTCTTACCATGCAGTATTTCCCCCCTAGTATGGTGTTAACTGCCATCTATCAAAAGGAACAAATGTCAGTTTGAGATGCCGGAGATAGTTAACTTGGGATACAGAGTAGTTAGTTGGAATATCACACTGATGGGGACAATGTAGAGGCAATCCAGAACAGGAATCCTCAAACAGCTGGAATCTCCAAAGGTGGATCAGAGCTTTCCTGGGTTTGGCAGGCTGGACAATGACCATTCCTGATGGCACCATTTTGCAGTGGTTCCCATCCTACCTGGAGTGTAGAAGATGATGTTGAGGGACTGCTGTTTAGCCCTGGGGCCTTTGGTCTATAGGATCCCGCAAGGATCTCTCTTGTCCTCTATGCTGTTCAACATCTACATGAACCGCTGGGTGAGGTAATACAGAGATTTGAGCTGGGTTGTCACCAATATGCAGATGACACTCTGCTCTATCTTGCACTTTGAGCTGATCCCAGAGAGGCTATAGAAACCGTGAACCAGTGCCTGGAGGCAGTTTTGGAGCAGATATGGGCTAATAAGCTGAAGCTTAGAGGACAATCTGTTCCAGGACTTAGTGTGTCACACATTTGGATAGGGTTCAACTCCCCCTAAAGGGCCAAATCTGTAGCTTGGGGGTGTTCACAGACTCAGGCCTACCACTGGATAAGCAGGTGGCAGCTGCAGCCAGGAATATCTTTTACCAGCTTTGACTGGCTAGCCAGTTATGGCCTTTCCTGGGCAAAAAAGATCTGGCCATTGTGATGCATACCTTGGTCACGTCGAGATTAGATTACTGCAATGTGCTCTATGTGGGGCTGCCCTTGAAAAGTACTCAGAGACTTCAGTTGGAGCAGAATGTTGAAACTAGGACATAGATTGGAATGAGTTGTAAGGACAATATCACTCCAGTTTTGGCCCATCTGCCCTGGCTTCCAAAGTTTCCAGGCACAATTCAAGGTGCTTTAAAGCCTTACAAAGCTTAGGACCAGCATATACGAAAGACCATCTACTTCCTAACGAATCCACCCAACAGCTACTGATCATCAAAAGCCTTCGTTTGGGTGCCCCCACCTCCTGAGATTAGCCAGGAGACAAGCCAGGTCAGGACCTTCTCAGATGTGGCACAGAAAATCCTGGAATTCTCTCCTGAGAGAGACTCACCTGGCCTTTTTTACCATCTTCTGCCAGTAGGTGAAGACTTTTTGTTTTGTCTGCTGTTCCCTCAATGATCTCTTTCCTGCCGTTTTAAATTGTTGTTTTTACATATGTGTATTTTATCATATTGTAATGTGTATTTTAGCTTGATTTTAATTGTTTGAATGATGTGTTTTTGTTGGTTTTAATGGTTTTTAAGATGTGTTTGTTATGTATGTTTTATATCTGTTAGCTGCCTTGGTGACGCTGAGGAGGGCAGAAAGGCAGGGTATGTATTCTGTAAATAATTTTTTAAAATACACTTTGAAATAGTGTGTTTGGACAGGCATAGCAGAAAACATTTACCATTGGTGTTCAACTGCCCAGAACACACCAATTAACATTTTATATTGCTCTGGCTGTTGCTTAAAATATAGGAGCTAAGGACAACTTCTCAATTATGGTATTCTGATCCACACAGCAAGAATTTCATACCTATCACTATGATGTCTGCAAAATGTAGAATAGCCCGTGAAATAAAACACAGAAAAAATGGTACGTTGTATAACCCATTAGCTAAGGCTATTTAAAATTTATACAGATGTTATTTGCTTTAAAATCCTTTCCTAGCTACACATGCTCTTCAACTAGGCCTGCAATGTGAACGTGCCAGATAATTTACAGCGCTATCCTATGCAGATTTATACCAATATAAGCCCAGAAGCAGCCATGGATTTAGTTTGGAGCGACTCAACATAAGACTGCACTATTGATTGACTGACTGACAAAGCACAACATGCAACCCAAGTGAAGGGCCTAATGACTGAACCACAGTTTTACCTATGGACACACTAAGAAGTAAGCACAAAGCCAAGTCATAGTCAGTTCTGTTATTCAAGGACAGCCGTATTGCTTTGCTGTAAGACAAACAAGAAAACAAACAATCCTGTGAATAACCAACCATATTATTTTTCTTTTTTTTTTCATTTGCTTCTTGCTTCTAGGTCCCATGGTTGTAAGAAAGAATATTTACTAGGAAAAATACTGTCACGTATCCAGCAGCAATTTCCACAATCAGAGGGGATTTCCTGCAGCAAAGCAGGATCTCCACACACACACACACACACACACACACCCCTTCCCAAAGCAGCCCCAAATGCTTCTCTTGGGGGACTGGGAAGCAAAAGTCACCCTTGTTCCACTGGCAGAAACCTTCTGCTGGATCCAAGCCAATCTACTTGCCTGCCAAAGGGTTCTTGTCCTTCAGCATTTAGCCTAGGGTGGGAGCATGAAGCTGAAGGTAGCTGGTAAGTCCCATCTAGCAACTGGAAGCTTCTTCCTCCTTATTTGTTTGATGCTGTCTTTATTTTGTTTTCCTTGTATTGTCAGCTGCTTTTGGTCCCCATTGGGGAGAAAAGAATACAAATATACTAACTAAATAATATTTCTTTATGAACTGTGAAAAACTCTTCATTTAATTATGCTGTGATACAAAACATTAGAAGCTCAGAACCTTTATCCACTTTCTCAAAACCACCATAGACTAGGGCAAGCTGTCATGTACCTTTGCTCACGCTGAAATATTTCCACTCCTACTGTTAAACTCATTGAATTCAGCTGCAGTTGAATGTGGAATGTCAAGAGAAAGTAATTGATCGGGTTTCTGTCAAACAGAACTTTGTGTTTCTGGATCTTTGAATTCTTCTCTGTGGGTTAATTTTGGAAAGTGGTTGCTTGTATTTAAATAAACTTAACTTGAAGCTTATTTTGACTTTGTTCTTCTGACTAAAATTAGGCCGTGCAAATATATATAAATTCTAAATTGCTAAAAAAACCCAAAAACCTAGTTTAAGATACAAAAGTTTTTTAAAAATTCAGTTGAAGTCCAGGTTATACCCATATTTAACAAATGCCCTCTTCTAACCTAGATTTTTTTTTGTTATACTATCACCTCTAAAAAGTAATTCCTGCCTAAAACACAACACTATTCAAAAGAACCAACTATACTTTTCAAAAAAGCCTTTTCTAACAGCAATATAAAACAAATGATACAACAGTCTTTTGATATATATATTCCATTTGTTCAGAAAGATAAAAATGAGGCAACTTACTATCTATGTGTTCATCTTCCACTGCTATAAATGAGGCTAAGCTCTTACTAGCTCTTGCCAGACTTATATAAAACCCTCTATTATAATTCAAGAGGAATCTCTTGTGCTCTTAGCAAGTTTTGCCCAGTATTTCAATTTGTCCAAAATCTTAAATTGCAAACACCTCAGGACAGGAACTTGTTCTCTTATAGTCTGTGAAGTGCCACGAATACATATTCTGATAACAAAAGTTTAAGACTTTTATCTTAAACCGTAATTTCAAAGTATTATATACGTAAGTTGAAAATATACTATGCACTGTGACTGCTACTGGCGTTCATCAAGAAAGTAGTACAAGGGAAAGTATTCAGAGCTCCCACGTAGCTCAGTGGAAAAATTATGGCATGTGTCTTTGGAGAAACATAAATTTTCATCCTGCTGGGCCCAACAGAAAAATATATTGAAATACAATCTGATAAATTCTTACTACCACAATACTGTGCTGCTTTGATGATGCCAGAGGTAATACAATCTCATCCAGTCACCAATTAAGTTCTACATTTTTGTGTAAGCAGAACTTTGGTTGTGTTTAAGTAATAAAAACATTAAGAACTATTGACACTGAAAATGGAGGAGATTACTCCCTTTGACTTGGCAATAGCTACAACTTTATGGATTGGCTAAATGTTATTTTCATGAAAAAGTGATCCTAAATTTTAAAAAGAAAAATGTAACTTTACAACACAAGAATGGCAGTCACAAACTCAAGCATGCCCTACCACAAGTGGGAGGGGTGGGGGAAGGAGAAAAATGTATTCCCCTATGAGGGTCCCCTCATCCCCCCTCCCCGGGGTCTCTTATGTCTCTGTGCACAGAGTGGGTTGACCACTGGGCTAGCCAGTAATTCTGCTGGTGGACTCAAGAGGGATTTCAGGTGAACCTGGACTTTCTGTGTGCAGAACAGATGTTCTACCACTGAGTATGGTCCTGCTTCCTTGGCACCCCCTCATGAGGGCGGGGGGAGGGGAGGGGAGAGCAGAAGACAGTGAATAGGGAGCCTTACCCCATTCTGTCTCCTTTGCTAGATTTTGAATGTGAACAAGATCTACCCTGCTTTGTTGGATCTATGTTTGATTATGACTACACACTGTGTTTGCTTAAATGTATAGGCTGTAAAAATGGAAAACTCTCTCTCTGCCTGTCCTCCCATTATCCATGTGAGGAGATTGGAGTAGGTGTTCTTGCTTGAGAAGTCAGACCTTGGAGATGCCCTAGATCTTCCCATGTTCCTTGTAGGACAGTTTGGTTCACCCCAAAATTCACCCCAGAATTGGTCCTACCTCTGCATAGACTGGTTGTTCAGTGAGGCTTATGTGGGCCATCATTTTTGCTATGGCTTTCCCACTGTATTCCTCCTCTTTAGCTGGGAGAGGGGTAAAGAGGGATGAGCTAAACCACCACTCTAAGCTGTAGGGCTCAAAGGCAAGAGGCTGGCTGCTGCTACTACTGATGCTCTGTTTGTCCCAATGGCTTAACATCACCCACAGTGCAAGAGTGGAAACACAAGAGTGGCAGCCACAAATTCAAGGAAGTCCAACTCCAAGTTAAGGTTCCTGACTCATATCAGATTGCTGAATGACTAATTTTATCATACTTATTCTACAAAATCTTTTATTTTTTAAAAGAATCACACAGTTAGCCAATGCATGAATTACTTTGGTGCCAATTCAGCAAACAGTTTCTGTGGTTTCTCTGATTTGCTTTTTTTTCTTGCCAGTTAAAACAGCTTCCTATGTAGCCATAATAGCTACTCATTTTCAATGAACACAATAAATGTGCCTCACAATCTTCACCTTGTGCCACACTTCATACACTTCATACTCTCCTCCAATTAAAACAAAACTGCATGTTAAAAATAATTTAGTAGTGTTCCTTAAACTTACATTTTACACTAGAACATTTGTTGCGATGCTGAAATAAAGTAAAAATAATATTTTATCTAAATGTGTATGGAGAAAAAAACTCAACATCTACCCTTACTATTCCCTCAATAAAAAGCTTTCTAAGGTATCCCTGCAATTGAATTCAGATACAAACTCGTCTATCAAAATTAAAGAGAGGAACAAAATGTTTGCTGCCATTCACTACAGAACACTATTTCTGAGAAAATCATTTGCTTGAATTCTTGTAACAACTAACAGATTTCAGATGCAATCCTACAACGATTTCCTGGGATTGGGCCTCACTGAATAACATGGGGTACACTTCTTTTTAAAATCTTTTAACATGCATGTCATTTTTATTTATACAAGGACAGAGAAAGACTGCAGCAGTTTTTGTTTTTGCTTGAGATCACCTAGGATTGGCACTGCTAATTAAATCGGTAGAAATTTAGGATCAGATGTTGGGATCGTGGCTAGGAGGTAAACAAATGAAACCTCCCATCTGTCAAACACAGAAGTAGATAACATCTAAATTTATACATGATGTACAGACAGAATGTTGCTTCTCTCAGGAGGACTGAGTCTCTCCCTTTTTGTGGTGGAAGAAGCATTCAAAGCCAAATTTCCCCAAGTATAGTATTTTGGTAAGATGTAGAAAGAAAAACCATTCCAGTAGTCTCTCTTATTGCTCCTCCCATTTAAATTTCTCATTCTGGGCCACAATTCACAGCAATTTGTTTCACTGCCAGCATGAATAGCTTTGCTGTTCAGAGTAAGGCCTGGCTAGCAGCACTGGGGTGTATGTGTAGGGGATGTTCCAGAGGCTTTCAAACTGGGGCTCTTGGAAGACATCTGTCTCTCATTCTTTTGCTTTTGGGCTGAGACTCGGCCAATGTTTGAGGATGGCTTTGGAATAAGAAGAAGCCACAGAGTGCAAAGGAGGCAGCAGCGGTGAGGTTTGCCCAGGCCAAGCCTGACAGCATGAGTGCGCACTTTTCCACTACAGCCTGACCTATGTCACATGGCAGAAAGCAGGAAGAAGAGAAGCAAAAGGAAGCTGCTTTCCCAGAAAAGGAATGATCAGGAAAGAGAAGTGGCACAGGGACAAGCAAGTGTAAACTTTGCTTTGTTAATATCTCTAACTAGGTGTGTCCTACAATCCTGTCATCCAGTTTCGGAAGAGGGAGAGAGTTCATGGTCCTCAAGAACTGGCCAGGTCATATTGGCTAGGCCGTGGTTTCAGCTGTGGAAGAGCCTTGACTTCTTTGCTGAGGGTGCCCAAATACGCTTGTGTAGTTGGGGCTGGTGGACCTGCCTCAGGACCAGGACCAGTTCCATTGGTTCCTGTGGAATAAGTCTGGCTGAGGTTGGTTGTGTTTCCAGGAGGCCTATACCGGGAGGTTGACTGGTACCAAGGCCCGTTTCTGTAACGATTCAAACTGGGGTACAGGGCTCCATTATGGCGTTGTCCTTGGGGCCTGTAGCCTTGGCCGGGCCTTCTGCTACCCTGGACCCCCTCACGGTAGGGCTGGTATGGGCGGTTTGCTGCACTGGTACGTGTTTTTGCCAGGGAGGATTGTTTCTTATTGGCTGTTGTAAGGCTTGGAGCAGAAGCAGAGGCACACTCTGTGGTGGTGGATTCATCTGGGCTGCTCAGGGGTACGGATGTGATGGAGCTGCATCGCAATCTGGTTGAGTAACTTTTTCGGATGGGAAACTTGTCCAAAGGAGTCAATACTCCTCTTTAGCCCATCTAGGTCACAGGTGAAACGAGCCACCCTGCCAAGATCTTCATCATATTTGCGCTCACTAACAAAGTGCCTGATGTCAGCTCTAAGCTCTACCAATTGCTCCTCTGACATTCGGACTGCCACATCAGTCATCTTCTTCAGTGCCTCTGCCTGCTTTTGCTGGCTGCTTAAGATTTCCATTGCTTCTGCTTTCACTTTGTCCATTTCATCTAAAAGGTCTACTTCACAATCCATGAGGCAACTCTGCAGCTCAGCAAAAGCTTGTTTCATCTTCTTAATGGAAGCATTCATTTCTTCTTTAACTACAACTCGACACCGAGCCAGTGAGACAGTGCATCACTGAAGGTCTTTCACAGACTTCTCAATATTGGAACCTTGCTTTTTGTTCCCAGAGGACACAGGGATCTCATCTAGCATTGCTAGAGATGAAGGAACTCCTCCTGGGGCTCCTCCGCTCAGGATACACCCAGAGAGACTGGGTGTTCTGGGTAGACTTTGGACTGAAGTCTGCTAGGTGGTTTTCTAACTCAAAATGTTGCTGCTCTGGAACAGCAGGTTCACTTTCCTCCAACTCTCTGGCATCTATAGAAAGAGTATCCAAACCTTCGCTGAGAAAGCCCACGGATTCTGTGTCACTGGCTGAGCCATTGACATGGTAACCGTTGATCCCTCCCTTCTCTGATGAGGCTGCAGACTGTTCGTCTTCAGTGGACACAGGTTTGCTGGAGTCAAGGAAGCTGGCACTTGATTTTGCAGGAGGTTTTGGTTTGGTTTTCTTCTTTTTGTTCTTTTTCTTGCCTATAACTGTCCATTTTTTCAATACTGCACTGGCACTGCCTTCCATAAAAGCCTGCACTGTTTGGTCTACACAGTTATCAAAGTGCTGTAGAACTAGTATAATTTCATTGTTGCTGTGGTTGGGGACTATTGCTCACATGGCAGTGATCTTTTCTTTCATGTTTTCAAAGGTACCTCCTTGGGCCATCACAGTATTGGACTGCACATCAAAAATAAACCCTGATGAATCCGTCAACAGAGATCGCCACTGCCGCTGCCAACACAACCGCAACCGCCCCCTTCCCTCAGGCCTCAGCCACACAGAGGAAGCCATGGGATACACTTCTAAAGATACCTGTTCAGGATAGCTCTCGTCCTCATTTACTGATTTTATAAATACAGTTCTTTAATTAATATGTTGCATGTACAATAAATCTCACAGGAAAAAAATCAGTATCACGTATCACTTATTTACTCTTCAGACACTTACCGTGTTGGACCTTTTATTTTTACTAATACAAAAACATTTGGCATTCATCCACCACTGTTTTGAGTAACCAATAATATTACAACATAGGATAGTAATTTTGCAGATGGAGGGATAATTCTGAGTGACATCTTCATAAGTTATGAAATACTCTTATCATTCAATGGAAAGCGGTAAGAGCTTCCCAGGAAAATTACAGGTGTTTTCTGAAAGCTGTAAATTTACTACTCATGGCCAAAAGAAGAAGGGAAAAATGGATAATGCTTAGATAATTTTACTAGCTTTATCGATTACTTCTGTATTTAAGAAGCTATTAGCAGGTTCTTTGAAGGTTATTAAATGCTAGGACTTCAAAAATAATCTGCTCCTTACAGGCACACAACCAACTCAGCGTGCAACCTTGTGGCCATACTGTTACACACAGAAGACCAAATCCACAGACTGTATCCAGATGGTGGAGAGACAGCAGTACCATGATTCAGGTCTAGCTTAGAACTCACCTGCTGCTCCCTGCCAAAACCGTCTGCTATCCTTTGCCTCAGATACAAACTACCATCACCCTATAGTTTGCAATAAGGATGCTATCATTTTCTAACTAAACAGTTGGGAACAAATTACATATTATAGCAATAGAACCTTTTTTCAAATGTGGTTCTTCCAAAAAGAAGTAATGGGTGCTGAGCCCTCACAAGAAGAACCCTGCCAAATCAGACCAGACATCCATCTGCTCCAATTACCAGTATCCTGTCTCACACAGTGGCCAATCGGTTACAATGGAGGAACAACAACAGATCATAGAGGCAAAGGCCTTCCCATGATGTTGCCTTCTGGCATTCGCATCCAGAGGTTAGTTGCCTTCAAATATGAAGGTTCCTTTTAGTTACCATGTCTAGTAGCCACTGATACACCTATCCTCCACAAATCTGTCTGATCTCCTTTCCAACTTATCTATGCCTGTGGGCATTACTACAACCCCTAGCAGTGAATTCTATGTTTTAAAGACTTATTATGTAAAAAAGTATTTATTATAGCCTTCTCATCTCAGAGTCTACCACTTGAGATAGTACTTCTCCTATTTGAGTTCCAGTACCAGAAATGATTTTTTAAAAATGGGATGTGGGAAAAACAGTGAGAGAAAAAGCAATGCACAAGAGTTTAACTTCCACCGATGAATTTCTTTTGTGCTTTAAATTACATACCCCACTTTAGGGCAGACTTATGTTTAATCTCATAGAACTGGTGTTGTACAGTTTAGCTCTCACTCCTGGAGGCTTGTTAACTGTCTTGAGCATCTCTGTGGAAAGGTGGGATGAACATTTAATCAATAAAATATGCAAAGAAAGAGACCTTCTGAGTTAGTTGCTCCATAACTATGGCAAGAATTCCCTCTATTTAGTTATTTTATTTAAAAATATTTATATGCTTGCCTTTCTCTTGAGCAGTGCAGGACTCTTAGACTCTCAGAGACTCCCATCCTGGCTTTGCACACATTTTGGAATTGCTGCAAGGCTACCTCCTTTGGACTGGCTTTCAGTTACCAAGAAAGGTGGAAGAGAGGCATACAGAACTGTAGGGCAGAATGGTTAAAATGCTGCAAACTGCCCCAAATGTCTAGGAAAGACTAAGGTAACATTTTGATGACACATTCTACCTGTATGTAAGGAAGAGAAAGTTAATGACCATAAGAAAGTTAATGACTGTTGTTACGACTTACCTTGAGAATACTTCAGTGAGCTTTATGAAGCCAGAATATGCTAACTCAAATGCCCCTCTGTGCCTGGACTTCAGGAGATGATTCTTGAAATATTCCCCTATATCTTTCACCTAAAAAGGTTTTTAGAAAGCAAAAATATGGTTTTTATTTTAAAAAAACACTAATAGCAAAATGAAATGTGTTTACTGCAAAAAGATTGCAGAGGGCAAACACAGGGTTATCTAAGATGATTAGTGTATTCAACCTTTTGAAAGAAAATTCGGAGACACTGGGAACAAAGAGAATGGATAAAACATATCAGAAGCTCTGAGAGCTAAAACAAACAAGCAGCAGTGATGAAGCAGTCCAACTTCAGGCTGCGGGATACACAAAGTTTCTTCACATTGAAAAGAAAGGTACAAACACACACATACAAATTAGCATGGCAGGGACAGCCTGGTTGCCTGTAATTTTTTTTTTTTTTACAAGAAGTCGATTTTTTACCCAAAAGCAATATTTCAAGTAGAAGGAACATCGAAACATATGTTTGGTTGCCTGCAATCAAAAACAATACATTTCAGCCACAAATACTTTATGTGGAACTTTGTCTCATCTGTTTTAGTTCTTATTCATAGACTATTCCTCTCATAAATGTAACTTTAAACATACCAATTCTAATGAACAGGTATCTCATTGTCTTCAGTGTCACAGAATCATAGAGTTGGAAGGGCCATACAGACCATCTAGTCCAATCCCCTGCCCAATGCAGGATGAGTCTAAAGCATCCCTGACAAATACTCATCCAGCCTCTTCTTGAAAACTGCCAGTGAAGGGGAGCTCACCACCTCCCTAGGCAGCTGATTCCACCTTTGAACAACTCTGACCGTGAAAAAGTTTTTCCTAATATCCAGCCGGTACCTTTGTGCATGTCATTTAAGCCCATTGCTTCGGGTCCTACCCTCTGCTGCCAACTGGAACAGCTCCTTGCCCTCCTCCAAATGACAGCCTTTCAAATATTTAAAGAGAGCAATCATATCCCCCCTCAACCTCCTCTTCTCCAAACGAAACATTCCCAAGGCCCTCAGCCTTTCCTCGTACGGCTCAGTCTCCAGACTCCTGATCATCCTCATCACTCTCTTCTGCACCCTCTCGATTTTGGCCACATCCTTTTTGAAGTGAGGCCTCCGGAACTGCACACAGTGTGGTCTGGCCAAGGCAGTATAGAGAGGGACTATGACCTCCTGCAATTTCGATGCAATGGTACCGGGCCCAAAACTGAGCCCTGTGGCACTCCACTGGACACCTCCCTCCAATCTGATGAAACGCCATTGACCACCACTCTTTGGGTGCAGTCCTCTAACCAGTTCCCTAGCCACCGAACTGTCTTATAGTCCAGTCCACAGTTTTCCAGTTTACCCATTAGAATGTCATGGGGAACCTTATCAAAAGCTTTGCTGAAATCCAGGTAAATCATGTCGACAAGAGTTCCCACGATCCAGTAAGCTCATCACTCGATCAAAGAAGGAAACCAGGTTGGTCTGACAAGATCTGTTGGGGACAAAACCATGTTGACTTCCCTGGATCACTAAGATGAATTAAGGAGACCTCCTATTGGGGTAACAGTAGTGGGCAGGATGGACTATGACAGGCATGGTCACCATCCTCACTGCATGAAAGTCCTATTCGGGTTGAGCTGCATGTTAATACTTTCATAGTTTGAAAAGCAAGACAGATGGCACTGTTCCTCTTACATTGGAAAGTGCAAAGCTTCTCAGAGGTTAGAAGCAAGACTGCAAACCAGGTCAGCAGACAGATAATATATAACACATAGGAGAGAAAATATTGGGGAAGAAGGTTGTCTAGAGACCTTCTGGCTTGCATTGTACTTCGCATGAGTGGAGTGGTACTTTTAAAAGCAAACATTCTGACTCTCCACCTTTCTGCTGCAATATGTTGCACCCCCTGCGAACAGTATGCATATTAACCAGGGGTCTGCAATGAGAGAAAAAACTGGTAAAAATTGCCTCCCCTTCCATATTGCCTTCCAACAGAAGACACAGTTACAATCCCGGCCACTGTTAATAGACACATTCATATATTCACAATATTCTAGGCAAAAATCACATATACCACTACTGACATCCTACATTGTCACTTTGTGCAGAATTCTAAAGCCTCTAACCATATATTATTAAACTGTTTCTGACTCATGCAAACACCAACAAATATAGAAAGCTGTTGAGCCACTCATGTAAGTAAATCATGTTAAGAGCCACTGGCAGGAAAGACCATGGAAAAAGTCAAAAAGAGTCCAGTAGCACCTTTAAGACTAACCAATTTTATTTTAGCATAAGCTTTCGAGAATCAAGTTCTCTTCGTCAGATGCCTGATACAGAGAATGGTCTCTGTATCTGTATCAGGCATCTGACGAAGAGAACTTGATTCTCGAAAGCTTATGCTAAAATAAAATTGGTTAGTCTTAAAGGTGCTACTGGACTCTTTTTGATTTTGCTACCACAGACTAACACAGCTAACTTCTCTGCATCTATGACCATGGAAAAAGTGTGCATATGCAGTCATTCTGAGTATATGAATTTGGGAGCAGTGCCCCACAGATTGCGACGGGACTCAAACACGTGTAACTGAGTAGAAAATTCTGCCAACAAATACACATTTGTTACGAATGAATAAAAGGGTGATGAATATTTTCTTACAACTAAGGATTTGAGCATATAATGCTTTTTCTGAAAAAGTCACTTTCTGATCAATTATAGCAGCAAAACTAGGGAATTATTTTAAAAATGAAAGCACACAACCAGCTAAACGAGACATTTATAAAAACTTGCCATTAACAAAATAGTCAATATTTATAGCTATGTTTTCATGTGATACTCATGGCACTAGAATCAAAAGTTGAACATAACTCTAAGAAACCAGTTCCTGTTTGACTTGGACGAGAACAAGGAACTTAATGGCAGAAGTATATTGCTAGTCACTTCTGTATACTCAAGAGCTTTGTGATAGTACAAGCACAGATGTCAGCCAGCTGAAAACATCTGCTGGAAGACAATGTGCAAATAAAAATATTAGTATTATTTCCATGGCACTGCACACTGGACAGCATCAAACTGGTCATCAGTATACTTTAAACTCATTTGTTTCAGTCTAAAATGGTACAATGCCTTTGTAAAAGTTGTATTTTATTTCCGGACCTCCCCCTGTCTCTACCTCCCACCCACCCCCACAAGGTTGAAAGGGGGAAAAATCCATGTAGCACATGTCAATCTCCTAGGCTGGAAACTGGTTGGGTTGAAACCATATGGGAAAGGGAAAAGGTCATCAATTAAAAACAGAAATCTAATAAATCCAAAATATTTCCAAATGAAATACTTGTGGTAAGCTAATTTCTTGTAAACACTGCAGTCCCTTCTCTTGAACAGTCCCAGATGGTGTGCTAGCCTTCGAAGTCTTTTTAAAAAATGATTTAAAAAAGCAGCCCTGAATGAGCATAATTCTGTCATGCAGCCTGTGGGGAACATGATATCCTCAATCAATCTATGTGTTTGCTGTCTAAAACTGCAGACCATAAAAGCTTTACTAAAATGGCAATTTCATCAGGTCTCACCTTGCTGCCTGCCAAATGAAAAACACACAAGTGGAAGTGAATTTGAAGTCAGCAAGAGAATTCTGAATCTTTAATGGATGTACATAAAGCCACTCTCCATTAACTGGAAGACTCCCCACACAAGAATGGCTTGGATACCAGAGGAAGATAGCACATGAAAGAGACATTTATCAAACTTTTTGAAAAGTCTTCCTTTTTTAAAATTTGGGTAAATAGCGTGTTCCATAATCAAAATTTTATAAACACTATGGTGTAATCTTTATTTCCACAGCATTATCCTGATGGAAGACATCTAGGACTCTTCCCTATATATTCACCCTTAAAACAATATTTTAAGCTAAAGCCAAATTACACAAAAGGAATTTTTTTAAAAAATTCCTAAAATTTAAAGTACAGCTACTGTTAGCTTCTAGCTAACACTTTTTATCATCTGGCTATAAACAAAACATCAACATTATTTGCAATATAATAATAATAATAATAATAACATTCGATTTATATACCGCCCTTCAGGACAACTTAATGCCCACTCAGAGTGGTTTACAAAGTGTTATTATTACCCCACAACCAGATGGGCATCAAAGAGTGCTATAAGAGGTGTTTCCCACATGGGAACAGACTTGTCTAGTTTTGAACATTGATGCTAGGGCTGCTAATACAATGCAACTGCAACAGGACAGTCACACAGAAGGTTTTCTGCAGTTCTCTGCCATAGCAGCAGCCACACACCCCTTTGCTTTTTAGATAGAGTGTGGATATAATGAAGCAAAATGATATTACATCATCAGAATTAACAATTTGAGATATGCAGATGACACCACGTTACTGGCAGAAAATAGTGAAGACTTTAAACGACTACTGATGAAGGTTAAACAATTAACAATTGGGTGTCATCAATATGCCGATGACATCCCATTATATCTGATGATAGATGGACGGGCCTGACTCTGCCCCGGATGTCTTGGAGCGTGTCTTCGAAGCTGGGACTGGGTGGTTGAAACAGATTCGGTTGAAACTATATCCCACAAAGACAGAGGTCCTGCATGTGGGTCTAGGGTCCATGGGTACGGGACTCCGGCTCCCCGTTCTTGATGGAGCGCTACTTGCGAGAGTGAGGAGCCTGGGGGTGATCTTGGATGCCTCCTTGACTATGGAGGCACAGATCGCAGCAGTTGTCCGGTCTTCATTTTTCCATCTGAGACAAGCCCAGCAGCTTGTCCCCTACCTGTCGACCCCCAACCTAACAGCAGTGATCCAAGCAACGGTTACCTCTATATTAGACTACTGCAACTCGCTCTACGCAGGGCTTCCCTTGGGCTTGATCTGGAGATTACAGCTGGTTCAAAATGCAGCTGCATAGGTGATTGCAAGAGTCCTGATAGGGGAACATATAACACCTATATTACGCCAGCAGCATTGGCTATCAGTTGAGTACCGGGTCTGGTTCAAGGTTTTGGTGCTGACCTATAAAGGCCTATGCAGACTGAGTCCAGCATATCTGCGGGACCGCCTCTCACTATATATACCCCAGAGGACACTTCGTTCTACACACAAAAAACTTTTGGTGGTCCCCGGTCCTAGGGAGGCTCGCCTGGCCTCGATCAGAGCCAGGGTCTTTTCGGTGGAACTCTGTCTGATGAAACCAGGGCCTGGCAGGATTTATTATCCTTCCACCAGCCCTGTAAGACAAAGATGTTCCACCAAGCATATGGCGGAGGCTAGGCTGGGCCCCCGCCGGCCATACTTGACTTGACTTGAAAAGATCTGTCCATCACCCTATATATATGTATATGGACATATGAGCCACGTCTGAAATGAAGTAACTCCTCCATCGCTATCTGAGAAGTTTTTATTGCATGTAGTGTTTAAAATTTTATTGCAATGTTTTATCTTCTTCTATGTGTTTTTATGTAAATTAAAATGTTGTGCTCTACCCTGAGCCTGCTCGGCAGGGAGGGCAGACTAAAAATCTAATATAATTAATTAATTAATTAATTAATTAATTAATTAATTAATTAAAGGAGGAAGCGCCAAAGCAGGATTACATCTGAACATCAAGAAGACAAAAGGAATGACTACTGAGAAGTTACACAATTTTAAAGTTGACAATGAGAAAATTGTTCAAGATTTTCTATTCCTTGGCTCAATCATCAACCAACAGGGAGACTGCAACAAGAAAATCAGAAGGAGACTGAGACTTGGAAGAGCAGCTGTGAGGGAGCTAGATAAGATCCTTAAAGATACAGATGTCTTGCTGGGGACCAAGATCAATGGTATTCCCCATTACGATGTATGGATGTGAAAAGGGGACAGTGAAGAAAGCTGACAGGAAGAAAATAGATTCAATTGAAATGCGGTGCTGGAGGAGAGTTCTGCGGATACCATGGACAGCCAAAAAGACAAATCAAGCCTGAATTCTCCCTAGAAGCTAAAATGACCAAACTGAGGCTATCGTACTTTGGTCGCATTATGAGAAGATAAGATTCTCTGGAAAAGTTAATAAAGCTAGGAAAAATAGAAGGCAGTAAGAAAAGAGGAAGACCTAAAATTAGATGGCTTGACTCAATAAAAGAAGCGACATCTTCCAGTTTGCAAGATATGATCAAGTCTGTTAATGATAGGACGTTTCAGAGGTCTTTCATTCATAGGGTCTCCATAGGTCAGAGGCGACTTGACAGCACATAACACATACACAGTAGAAAATAAAACTACAACAGGATAATATCTGCAGCAAAATAACAACAACAACAACATTCAATTTATATACCACCCTTCAGGACAACTTAATGCCCACTCAGAGCAGTTTACAAAGTGTGTTATTATTATCCTCACAACAATCACCCTGTGAGGTGGGTGGGGCTGAGAGAGCTCCTAGAAGCTATGACTGACCCAAGATCACCCAGCTGGCATCAAGTGGAGGAGTGGGGAATCAAACCCAGTTCTCCAGATTAGAGTCCTGCCGCTATTAACCAATGCACCAAACTGGCTAATAACAATTAAACAAAACACATCATCACCCCCACTCCGGTTTTTCTAGCTGGTTTTTAATAAGCAGTTAAATTCTGACACCATACCAATCTGTGTATCAGATTCTCCACATTCCTATATTTCCTTTTTTTCAAAAATAAGTCTTTATCCCCTTTTGGTAAGAAGACAAGTATCCCCCCCCCCTTATATCTTTACAAAAAAACGGGATTCAGGTTTTTTTAAAAAAAGCTGAAAATTTAGACAACCTGGCAACATTAAATTGCCAATTTAAAAAACAAAATAAAATAATGGCAGGGAGGGAAATGGCTACTTTATGAACAGAGAAAGCCCAAACATTCCTACCCACAAGTCAGCTATTCAAGCTTTCCTGCACTCTTCCTCAAAACTTTGCAGCAAGGCAAATTTAGGAAAAATCAGAGAAAAGCTGTGGAAACCCCAAGCGTACCACAATGCTGTAGGGAAGCAGGGACTTCCCAACCACATCAAACCCTGGGCAAATAACTCCTGTGGAAACAGTCATAAAGATGGGGTGGAGGGGTTATGTCTTACAGGAGCACTTTAAAAATTGTTCCAAATAATCAAGAATTTAAACGTAGGGAGTATTAAATTTTCATACCTGCTCTACAGTTATCAGCACATCTGAAGAATCAGGAAGGGCTTGCAACGGCAGAAGCTGACACAACTTGCCTAAAAGTAACGATATCTCCTTCATACTTCGCCAGCAACACACCAGCACCATTTGAGCCGTTACATCACATGTCTGCTGCTCTTCTCCTTTTAAGTTAAAAAACACAGTATATGACAACCTCCAGCTAAAAAGCTTTAACAAACATAAAGCACTGGTTATTACTAGTTCTACCAAAAGTTTATAAATAATTTTCATTACCAAAAAAAGTTATTTGCAGAGAAAGTATACTAACAATGGCTTAGATCCTATACCTTGCTTCCTTTCCACTACAAAGAAAGTCCTCCAATTAGCAAACTGCACTCTTAAGGCTTTAAGGCACTTCCACTCATGCAAAACCAATGCCTTTTAATGAACTGCAAAGTGCCTTGCCAGAGAGGAACAGACTCTGCAGTAGTGGACCATCTCTACAACATACAAAGGAAGTATTAGCTGGAAAAAGGGACAGGATTGAAGCAGGTTTTTTTAAAAAAAAGTAACATTAGATCAGGAAGTGAAACAGATGGATGGGCACATTGTTCACTGATTGGATACACTATCAGAATGACCGAGTAGTCTAGAGGGAAGAACAATACATCAACACTACAGCGCATGCTCTGATGCCATCCTTAGTATCACCCATTAAAGTACTATTTCGTATTCCTCTTTTCCACAGTAGAACCTTTAAATTAATTTTTCGAACCTCAAACCTCTTTTCCATAGAGGAACTTCTACATCAATTTTTCAAACCACAAGGAACTCTTACCTATGAAAATGTTTACAGGCCAGAAAAAGTTGATGGCAGGGGGCACAATTATTAACAATTATTGCTAAGAAATTTTATTTATAAAGAGCTGATGCATACAAGTCAGCTTACATTATAAGAAAAAGATGAAGCATTCTTTCGGTCTTTTTTTTCAGGTATCAAATCAAAATGAAGTTTACTTAAATATCAAAATAAAGTCCACATCCAAAATTGATACAAGGTTTACTTTCAGTGCGATATTTGGGCTTCATGTTCGTATGCTCTCTCCAGTTTTGGCCTACCAAAGGCCATCTTCAGCAGGATACATGTGGCTGTATCTTACTCTCCCCAGGCTCCATCCCCAAACCTCCAAGAATTTCCCATCCCAGATTGACATCCCTAATGATTAAGCTGCCAGGCCTGATACTCCAGAGCACTTATGTGGCCTACATTCAGCTTCTTCAATGAACAACACAATCAGAATTGCCTGAACATCCAGATCTCTGTTCAGCATGGGTATAAGACTAAGAACGCATGAGTATAAGACACATGGGTATAAGACTAAGAAATTTGTTATCTCCTTATAATGCCCTTTTATATGTGCCAGTAGAGAACCAAAAAGGCAACTGGAACATGGAAAACATTCCCCAGGTACGAACTGCTGGATCAGGACAATACTGTTAACTGACAGTGCAACCCCTCCCTCTGTAAACCTAAAAACTCAGTTGAAGAATTCTAAAGAGAACAAAAGGTTCCTATTCAGTTCATATAGCGTTTGCTAAGAAAACATCATGAACAAATGAAGCTTAATATTTGTAATTAAATTCAGACCAGGACAGGGGGAGGGGAGAAATTCACATTCCCAGCATTTTACTTGTTTCAGAAAGGAAGGCTTTGATAATTTCAGGGCAATGGTGTGTGAAATTCAACAACCCCACCTAGTGGTCTTTTTAGGTGAGCAATACTAAAAATATAATTGCATGCAAATTTTATTAAAGGTTCCATCAGCTCCCTGCTAGAATGGCTCAATGCACTAGAGGCAAGGCAGTAATCTGGAATTTATTATTGTATCAAAACATAAATAATGTAATATAATAGCAGAACCTTCCAGCTAAGTACAACAGGGAACAAAGTTTAATCCTATCATAAACTGAGGTAAAGACAATTTTGAATCTGCATAAAATCTCTCTATGCCTTGTGGTGATTATTCAAGTTCATTAAAATTCTTTAGATTTTTAAATCAAAACTAATTAGCTATACTGAAAACTATAATTAAAATCTGTCAATGTGCAATTGATAATCCTGCTGTATAAAGATTTCCAAGACTTGCAACAGAACCACCTCTGGGTTCTGTAATATCCAGAGGCATCCAACACCCAGTACCTTTCAGTTCTTATTCCAGTGAATCAAACATCCATTTGTGATAAGAAGAGGCATTCAACAGGCAAGCAAGACAGACAACCCATTGCAATCAGGATTGTAGTCAAGTTCCTTAACCTATTTGGCTGCTAACTAGACATAAACAGCATACTCATAGGGGGCTGGGTGAGATGCATGCAACCACCTGCCTGCAAGATCCTAGTCATATGTGACTGTAGGGATAGGCAGAACCCACCACCTGGAGGAAAGCTCACTAGATGCCAGTTTCCAACCTCACCTTTCTTGGGAAGGAAAGTGAGCATGTGATTGCAACACAGCTTCCAGCATTTCCAGATAACGTAAGATGTTTAGATCCTTTCAAGTCTTGCCTCTAGTCTAGTAGTGGGACATGAAACACCTTTCTGTTTCAGGAAAAGCTTGAAATAGGTAACATCTGCCTTGGCCTTAAAGCAGCATTTGATACTGTTCATTGCCAAGCTTTATTCAGGTCCCTGAGGGGCCCATTGGGAAGGCAGGGTTCTGACCTTAATTGGTTTTAAGTATTATTTTATAGGATTTGTAAGCTACAGAGCTTTTTCAGACTGCTGCAATGCTCTTTTTGTCATCTGTATTATTTCATTCGTATATGAAATCACTGGATGAGAGGTTCTGAAAATCTGGACTGAGGTGTCATCAACAGGGTCTTTTTCCCTTTTTCACAAAAGCCAGAAGAATTGTTCCAGGCCTCTTGTGGAAACAGCAGTGACCCAGCTAAGCTTTAAAAGCAGTAAGAGAGATCCTCACTACTTGAGGCAATGGAACAGACCCAGTGATCCATCTTTAGACAACCAACTGAAGAGCATAGAGGGAGTCCAGGATCCTTGACTTTCTTTCCAATGTCCAAGAGTCACTACAGGTACCTGTATCTATTTTCATTGATGAACAATGGAAATATGGTAATCTTCAGCCATGCTTTCATAAACTGAGGATTAACTGTTTACTCTTGAAGAGTGCAGCTGGTGCACAATGTAGCCACACATATCCTTCTGGGAACAGGCTACAGTAATGTACCAGATTTGTGAACACATCTTTTAATTAAATTATTTTTTCAATGATAATTACATTACCCTGGCAGGGGGAGGTCTTTTTTAAAAAATGACTCTCTCTGTCTCTCCTCTGGCAGGTATTTAAAAACTTGGCAGGGCCAGGGGTACAAGTCTAAGGGCTCTTGGCCTGTGGCTCACAGTCTGCAGCCTTGACCAGATAGATTAAGTAGACAAGACATCTCCCCGGGATATCTTGTCTACTTTTTGTCTTTTGTTTTCTATATTTTGTTGTAAAACATTTTGTATTACCACTGGGAGAGCAGAAGGATAAGAGTAGGCTAAATAAATATATACTTATCCAGCATAAATTGGGGGTGACACTACGATCCTGCTAACAGCCTTCAGTGAGAGTGGTGCTCAAGGTGTCTTTAAAGACACTGGAATATTGAGGGGAAAAAACTGGAGGAACATATTTGGAGCCTAAATATGGGAATACAGCTGCAGCAAGGGGGGGCGGGGGGCGACGCTTGTTGGGTTGGAGGGAAAAAATTGGGTTGGAGGGGGGAAAGTATGTCTTCTTATTGTCCAACTCACCACTGCCTCAAGTTTGACAAGTAAGAAAGCCAGTCTGCCTACTATGGATAAATATTCTGGCTTCATGGCAATCTTGTATCCTCAATCCCTCCATCCCACACACAGGCTTCACTTCAAAGTACCTCTAATTTCAGTGCAAATGTTTTCAGATCTTTCAGTGGCGCAATCCAGTTCAGAGTGTTCTTTCAACAATTTTGCTTCTGTGAAATAATCATTGGTATCACAGGGTTGTATTTCTCGGAGAACCAACTGCAAACGCTCTGAAGTGTCTATATGTGAAAAGAAAGCTGTATAAGCATAGATACTTTCTATACAAGAACTGACCACCAGCACGATCATTTCACTTACGTAAGACAGTATTCATTCAACTGCGTCCACCACAAGTCTCTTGTTTCCAAACCCCTAAATAATAAGGCCTTCCCACTTCTCCATCCTCATATTCTTATATATCCCAGCAAGACTCTTGCTTCTCATATTCTGCCACCTTCTGCTTATCCAAAGGCCTCTTGCTCTAAGAGAATTTGTCCATGCATCTGACGAAGTGAACGGTGGTTCTCGAAAGCTTATGCTACAGTAAAGTCGGTTAGTCTTAAAGGTGCTACTGGACTCTTTTCTATTGTCCATTCTGTGTCACTTTTCCTTAAGCCTGGAACTCCCTCCCTCCACACACACTCTCCACACACACACACACACACTGATCACAATTCTCTTTTTCTTCAAATTCCTCATCAAAATTGCCCTTTTCTTTTGCATCATCTTTGGCTGAATCCTTTAGTCCATACTCCATAAGGAAAATATATGTATTTATTGGTTTAAAATAAACAAATGACCCGAACAAAACATAACAGCATTCAAACATAATATCCTATTAATTAAGTACTGTTAGACCTATCAGCAGCGTACGATATGGTTGATCAAGACATTTTGCTGAACTGACCGCAATCAATGTTTGGGATAAAAGCAACAATCCTCCACTGTTTTTGTCCTTCTCTCGTTGATACAAAGTAAAGAATTTCCATGGGTGAAGCAGAATCAGCAGATCGAAGCCTGATGTGTGAGGCACTTTAACAGTCCATTTTATACCCAATGCTGTTTTATCTACATGCAAACCCTTTGATTGAAAACATCAAGAGTTTCATAGAGGGCTGTCACCAATATGTGGATAACATCCAAATTTATGTCTCACTACTTAAGTGTCTGGAAGTAGCCATGAAAGTGATGGGCCAGTGTCTTGAGGATGCGGTCAAGTGGCTGAGGGTGAGCAAACTGAAGTTTAATTCAGACAGAACAGAGGTGATGCTGGTTACGGAGGCACAGTGTTTGAATACTGTTAGTCGACCAGCGTTATAATGGGGTTAAGCTCTCTTTAGCAGATCAACTTAGGAGCTTGGGGAGGGTCTTGGACCACTGCACAGTGGGCCCCAATGACCAAAGAAGTTGCCCACAAAGTGGTTTTATGTACTCACAGAGGGGGAAAAGGCTGTTTACTAATCCTTGTCAGACAGCATTAAACTTGTTTCTTTATTATTTATTTATGTTATTTATAGTCCACCTTTCTCACTGAGACTCAAGGCTGATTACATAGTAAATCAATATGATCAACAGCTGGAATGTTCAACAAACAATACAATAAGATGTAAACTGGACAAATTTGAAACAATGTTGAGACAAAACATAAGCAATTTGAAATGACTTAAACAGTAAAATCTTTATTAGAGGAGTTAGCCGTGTTAGTCTGTAGTAGCAAAATCAAAAAGAGTCCAGTAGCACCTTTAAGACTAACCAACTTTACTGTAGCATAAGCTTTCAAGAATCACAGTTCTCAACGAAGAGAACTGTGGTTCTCGAAAGCTTATGCTACAGTAAAGTTAGTTAGTCTTAAAGGTGTCACTGGACTCATAACCTTTATTGAAGCATCTCTTTGAACCATTTCCTTATAGTATAGCTCAGTTTCAATTTGTTTGCTTTCAGCCAACTGACCACAGCTGTTAGGCAGAAATTTAAAACCTCTACTGCATCACAAGGGGATATGGATAAAGAGATATGGAGCTTGGTGTCACCCACATATTGATGATATCTGAATCTATAGCTGCAAATTATTTCTCCTAAAGGTTTTACATAGAGGTTCCCAATGGTACCAAGCAAGACAATTCCCACCCAGAAGACAGCTGGTCTCCAACAGCAACCTCAATCCAAGAGGAACCATTTAGACCAGTCTTAGACACATCCCTTGATAACCATTTCTGCCTCCATATGTCTCAACAGGATAGCATGATACTCTGTCAAAGGCTGCAGAGTGGAGCAACAAAAAAGCATCACCTTTGTCTGCCTTCAAATGGAGATCATTCACTAAAGCCACCAGAACCATCTCTGTTCTATAGCCCAGCCTGAAGCCAGTCTGAAAAGGATCCAGATATCCAAGAAGACTTTAGTTGGTCTGCTACTGCTTTCTGAATCACTTTGCCCATAAAGGTTCTATTAGAGACTGGGTAATAATCATCAGCCACAAAATTGTTGTCTAGGAATAGTTTTTTAAGTAGAGGGCAGATAACCACTTTGAGTGTCCAAGAGGAGACTTGAGTTAGTGATGATTCATGATAAAAGTCAAAGGCTCATTAATTTGGTGTTTAAATGATTTTAGAAACCAGGATAGGCACGGATCTTGTGCATACACAGTAGCCTTCTCAGATGCCAGGATTCTGTCTATATTCATCACTGTAACCGGGTCAAAATGGTCCATAAGTGTACCAGACAGTGTATGAAACATTTCTTCCATCTTGCCTGAATTACAGCCAGCATCCAGATCAGCACGTATTTGTGCTATTTTGTCAGCAAAGAATTTTGCCAAGGCGTCAAAGCTACTTGTCTGTTCCTGGGGCAGGAATGGCTCAGATTTAGGATACAGAAGGTGTTAAGATACCTTAAACAGTGGATCCTGAGCTGTGCATGGCTGAGTTAGACTGAAATCAGAAAATATTCTCATGCTTAAAGCATCTGGAGTAGGGGAGCAGTCAAATACTGATGAATCTTCTGTCAGTAGTTTTAGTCTAGCATTAAATCGGTCATAGGGTTGCCAGGTCCCCTAGGATTCAAGCCGGGGGCCTGGGGGTGGTATAGTGGGGGCAGAGGGGTCGTCTGCCTCATGCTTCCCTGTGGGAAAATGATGTCATTTTCTAGTGCCACAGAGGAGCATACACAATCTGTGTGCATACCCTACCCCCCAGGTTACCTCCTTCCTGCCAGCAGGTAAGGACAGGGGCTGGGAGCAGAGGATCCCCACTCCCAGCGGGGGGATGGCACCTCTAATCAGTAATGGGTAAAGTATACTGTGGTAGGAGCAAATCCAGAAGTAAGACAGAGGCAAATTACCAATCTCTCCTACTAGCCATGTTGCATTGTGATGTAGAGTGTGATGGAGACAGAATGAAGAGAGCTATCTGATAAATATATATAGAGAATAACTTTTGTAAAAAAAGCTATATACAACTTAACATAAGCTTTTTAGTGATCAGCCCAAGAAAAGTTACAGTTTTTAGAAACATTCATGGGTTACCTGAGTCAGTATCCATTGGAATAAGTCCTTCAGGCGATGAACTCTGAACTACTGGGGACACTACAGCAGAAAGCTTAAAAGACATCAGGATAAGCTTTGCCACTATCTGTTTCCATTCAGGAATCAGTGTCAAATTACTGAAATAAGGTAAATCAGATTTCAGAGGGATCATGTAATTACAAAAATTAAATGCAGGATTTAAAAAAACACCAACTATATGCAGTAGTAAATTTATTACAAAATAATGAGATTAGGGTACACTAGAGTAATTTTGCAATAAAACAGCCTATTTGATTTAATATTAATGACATTTTCTCTACTCAGTCCTATGAAATGCTGAGGCAATGTATGCAAGACTGGCTGTATGAATGTGATATCACAATTTGCGGTACTGACTCAAAGTAAACTGTATTTATCATATAGTAGTGTAGATTAACTGTTCTTTACAGATCAGCAACCATCAAGGCCAAATGGGGAACAGTAGCAGCAACAATGCAATGTGACACACAAAAGTGGGCAGAGACAGAAATGGGTACAAACACACACTTATATACCATCCTAAATACTCTCCAGGCAGTAAAGTCCAAGCCATGTTGGTATAACCCTACAGAGCCTGGAAACTTTTTATTGGCTTTTAAGGGACTACTGGACTCAAACCAACATGGCTACTCCCCTGAAACTACACAACAGCAAGTATTTGTAAATGAATTGCTATGAAAGGCAGCATAACAGAACAGACTGGCCTCTACAGCGTGCTCCTTGTCTCTGCACAGGCAAGACTTTGCCCCACTGCAGCTACATGCAACTAAAGCTCAGAGTAAACCATTATGCTCATTCCTATTAACAGTATTAAGATAAAGTTACTCACTTTAATGGTAACTGATGCAAGGTTCCAGTTATGCAATGTACTCTGCCATACATTGGGAATGAAGCAGCTGCTTGCAGTAGAGACTTTTCAGCTTGCATGATTTCTGCTTCAAGGTTTTCTAACAAGTACTTAATAACTGTAAGTGGATATAAACAGGAATATAAACAAAGGAAAAAGGCAGTGTTAAAATGAGATGCCATACAAAAATCAAGTTCTTTAACCAGCAGACAGGTGCACAACAGTCCCAACCAAGCAAACAATTTGACAGCAGTCTAGACATGAACACACACTTACAGACATCACTGCACACTAGTCAGCGTCCAAGAGATCCGATATAACATACATAATTGAAGATGTTTACACAGCAGACAATGCAAAATAGCAGAGGTTCACATAAGCTAGATATAGCTTGAGGGAAGAAGCATGAAGGGTAACTCAGAACAGCTTTTTCCTTTCTTTTTCTTTTTTGGGGGTGTGTGAGTATGTGAATGTAGAAGTACAAAACAGTACCAAAACTGAGTAAACTATCAAAAGCATGGATTTTTTAAAAGCTGGCACTATCTCCTGGAAGTCAAACACAATAATGCTTGGAAAGAGTTAAGAACTGCACTTTTCTCAATGGATTTAGAAGGGTGAAATGCTATTTAGGATTGCACTGGCAGTCAGTATTATAGGTAGACAAACCATTATTTGTACTTCTGCTAGGCTTGTTGAAAAATTATAAAGTATATTTGGAATTGATGTATTGTCGAAGGCTTTCACGGCCGGAGAACAATGGTTGTTGTGGGTTTTCCGGGCTGTATTGCCATGGTCTTGGCATTGTAGTTCCTGATGTTTCGCCAGCAGCTGTGGCTGGCATCTTCAGAGGTGTAGCACCAAAAGACAGAGATCTCTCAGTGTCACTGAGAGATCACTGAGAGATCACAGGTGACACTGAGAGATCTCTGTCTTTTGGTGCTACACCTCTGAAGATGCCAGCCACAGCTGCTGGCGAAACGTCAGGAACTACAATGCCAAGACCACGGCAATACAGCCCGGAAAACCCACAAAAAACATATATTTGGAATTGTTTCAAAACGTTAGCAACATGATAAAGCAACTATTTCTACAAAAGGCCTAGTTAATAAGGCATACAGCTAGAGAGTCCTGAAATGGGCGGGTTTACCAGGCCATTTTATGGGATATTAATAATCTTTTGGGGGTTACGGAAAGTTTTTTTTTTTTTGCATACCTGGAAAAACTTCAAATATGCAACCCGCCCACCACCCTGCCACCACCCTAGCATATCCATAAGAAATGCTGTTTCACTGCCCTACTGAAAAGCACAAGACCATCAGGTTTTCTATAAGAAGTCATCTCATTGTTAATGCTATGGCCTTCTATGGCCACAAGAGAAACCTCTGAAACGGAGAAGCCCAGAAAATAAAGCCACGCAATCTCCCCACCCCCAACCCTGCTTAATACTGACCAGCCAAAGTGTTCTTTTCCACTAGGTTAGACGAGATATCCTTATCTGGCTGAAATGTGTCCACAAGTAGGTGATTTTTTAAACAGACCTGGAGCAGGCCTTCCTGATGTATCAAGAAGTTCAGAAGATAAGAAGCAGTCACGCAATCATAGGGCTTGGTACTTGTGCTGAGCTGCATTGTCACTTGAAACAACGGCTGCATTTTTTCAGGATCCTAAAATATGTTAAAAGATCTACAGGTTTCCATACAAAATTTCTCAAGTTCACATATCAGCACAAATCTGTTAACAGTGGAGTTTAATCAAGGGAGTGCAACTCGAACAATTACATGGCAAATGACAGATCCTAACTGGAGCACTAATATCACATGGCTCATTATGCCCCAGAGTAAGGGTCCGCTTTGAGAAATTTTGGGGGACCAGTGTCAGAACCCCCACCTCTATGCAGTTTTCTGGGTTGAGAGGCATGGCTTCCCTATACACACATTGGAAATTTAATCTACTGAGTCATGAGGGCTTGTACATCAACATTCCCATGGAGACGTTGCTCCACCGCACCCCAGAGGCTTCCTGAAGACACAGAGTGAAATGAAACACAAGCCCCTGGGATACAGACAAGTGTGGGCGCAGGGGTATCAGAATGCTGACTGCATTCCAATTCCCCCATGCAGGAAACTTCTCCTGCATCAGTTGGCTGTTTCTGGAAGGAAAGGATCAATATCCAGCTACAATATGGCATTCTAATCCATCTCTCCCCTCCCCTGGAAAGTTCTCACCTGGTCTCTGCTAGGACTCAACAAGAATCTTAACAAGCAGAAGAGAGGGATCAGAACACCACATCCCAGCTGCAAGTCCATTCCAATCACATCAGGCCACATCACAGGTCTGCTAAACCATGTGCAGCATGCAGGCAGTATGTTGCAAACACAAGTTAAATATTTCTGTCCCATGCCAATACTAATCTGCCTTGCAAAGAACTTTTCCAATCAGCCTTTGGGAACTACTGTGTCAGAGAAATGACTTAATCACATAAATCTTCATATATGTAACAGTAATGACTTTGTGAAATGAACTAACATAGAGGTCAGATATGAGAGGTGCTGGAATTAAACCCAGATTGCTATGAGGATGTTCCTCTCTAAACCTGTTTGCTTATGTGCCAGGTGAAGGTGTGTTTTCATTTTCCCATGCCTTTGGCTACAGGTTTTTGTTTTCCCCCTTTGTGGACACTCCTGTTTTTATCTTTCCCTTGATGGTGGTGGAGACTGCCCTCAAGTCAGAGTTGACTTATGGCAACCCCTTGTGGGGTTTTCATGGTAAGCAACTAACAGAGGTGGTTTGCCAGTGCCTGTTTCTGCAATCCTGGTCTTCGTTGGAGGTCTCCCATCCAATCACTAATCAAGGCTGACCCTGCTTAGCTTCTGAGATATGATAAGGTCAGGCTCACCTGGGCTATCTGGGTCAGGACATCTTTCCCTTAGCTGATCATTTTGCTGTGCTGAGCTTGTCATTTGGAGACCAACACATACTTTACAGAAAACAATCAGTAAGCACTGGCCAAACCTATCACAGCTGACCCAGCGGCAAAAAGAGAGCCATGGTTGTGGCTACTGAGCTTTCCCACAGTCAACTCTGGGAAATGGTTGATGAGTCCTGGCCCTACCCCGCCCCTGTCCCCCACCAACTAGTACAAATTGTCATCTAAGGAACTAGCATCAACCTCACATCTCCAGTTCAAAGGCAGTCTATCTCCATTTTGCGTTTTTGAAAACAGACAACATTAGTATCAGTGAACTGATCCCATACCTGGAAATAAGGGAGCACACGATGAAACTTCATCAGCAATTCAAATGCCAAGATCTTTACTTCCTCAAATGTGCTGGCAAAACAGTGCAGTAGAGTTTGAACACGACTAGGGTCAACTTCTTGTGTTATCTGAAATAATACTTGGCTCTGGCCTGTTTCAAAAGAAAATCATTACCCACCATGGCTTTATGTTATATTCTTGGAGGATAAGTATTTACATCTCATTTTAAGTTTACAGATAGACAGCTCACAATTATATTATGTCAAAGTAATTCAACAACTAAATGTTAGCAATTCAACAGTATCAGTTTAGGACACTTGTTTCTTTGCCATTTTTAATTTACAGGATGTACTTGAGAGAGAACATGCTGCTGGGCAGTGTTTATGCAAACAGGTAGAAGTTGTTATGACTAGGAAAAGGAACGAAAGACCACTCGCTAAACATGAACCATTTGAAATTGCATCTCACGTGTCTGCCCCCTTATTACAAGTCATTCAGCTGAAATTACCCACCACATGGCAAAATATGAACATATGAAGTTTAATTATAAGGCTGTTGGGCTACAAGCCTTAGAAAGCCATTTTCTGCTGCCTTTTTCACAAACCTCCTGTTAGTGTGTAATACAAGAGAGCCACAATCTCGCCTTGCATGTATGCTAAGGAAAGCAACAAGGATTGATTGATTCACATTTATAGTCCATGATTCTTACTGAGACTTAAGGTGGATTACAAAGTGTAAGTCTATACAATCAATAGGATGGGACATCCAACAAACAATTTAATAGAATTAAAACTGCAAAAATCTGAAACCAAGCAGCAATCTAAGACAAAGCTGAAACAAAGCATAAATATTAAAATGACATGTTAAATGACACAGAAATTGCATAATAGAATAATACATACAGCAACAAATAGTACCATACTATACAGTGGTACAGTTCACAGTTCCCTATTTTAAAAAGCATTTCTGAATTCTAGGAATGCCCTTCTGAATAATTAATTTTTGCATAATCTGCAGAAAGCCAGGAGACTGGAAGCCTTCCTGACCTCATCAAACAGGTCTTTCCATAAGGAGGAGGCCACAATAGAGAATGCACAGGTACGGGGCACCGATTGTTGATTTTGCCTATTTGTAGGCTATGGATACTTGAAACATGTCTGGCTTGCAAAACCCTTCTGTTTTCCACTTTCCTGCACTTTTTTGTACTTTCAGGTAATCAAAAAAAAGTCAAAAGTGTACTATTCAGATGAGCCTACCACTCAAGTTAATGGGTATAATTTAAAACAGTCAAGATGATATTTAGGTTCTACACCTGTTTTTTTCAATTGACTACTTTGTCTTTTTAATAAGATGATAAAAGAAAATACAAGTGGCACCCAAATTTTATAAGAAAAACAGAAGTTTAGAGGGAAATTCACAGTATTTAGTGTGATATAGAAACACGGGAGCCAGTTTGGTGTAGTGGTTAAGAGCGCGGGACTCTAATCTGGAGAGCCAGGTTTGATTCCCCACTCCTCCACTTGAAGCCAGCTGGGTGACCTTGGGCTAGTCACGGCTCTCTGGAGTTCTCTCAGTCCCACCCACCTCACAGGGTGTTTGTTGCGGGGATAATAATGGCATACTTCATAAACTGCTCTGAGTGGGCATTAAGTTGTCCTGAAGGGCGGTATATAAATCGAATGTTATTATTATTAATCCTCACTCTGCCATGGAAACTTGCTGTGTGATGTTGACTCAGTCACACACACTTGTTATAAGGATAAAATGGAGGAAAGGAGAATGATGAAAGCCAATTTGAGTACCCATTAGGGAGAAAGGAGGACGCAAATAAATACAAATAGGAAGAAAGCAAATAAATACAATTCTCCATCCCACAGTCTAGGCAGTTTACCTTCTGAAACCGGAAATATGTCAGCTATTACTCCCAAAACAGTCAATGCAGTAAATCTGGTTGGATGAGATGAGCCAGGAAACAGGGCTCCAAAAAGCATATCACAGAGAGATGTCATGAAATCCTAAGGGAACAAATAGCTAATTATTTTTGGTCCCAATGCAGCTATATTATTTAACATTGCCTTAGAAAACGTATTTTGCTACATCCAACATGATGCAAACATACAGTTTTAAAAAGCAGTCTTAGTGACTGAATAGTATTTGTGATCATGATTTGGTCTTGTACCTCAGGCACTGGAAGGGACATGTCCTCTAGCTACCTTTTCCTGCAGCCCGAACAGCTTCTTTTGGCTCTGAAATGGCACCAAAAAGAGTTGGAAATGCCCCATTCTATTTCCTTCTAGTTTCTTCTCCTTTTTTTTGGTGCTCACTACTCCTGCTCTTGAAAGTATTCCCACAGAGATACTCTCCTGGAAAATGATGCGATCTTTGGGAGGAAGACACTGAAACCAGAACTCTGTGAGCCAAAATACATTCCCAATAGCATCATCTCACTTTCATCCTTTTTATATTCCAGCTCTCTCTCTCTTTTTCCACATCTTATTTTCTTCTTATGGGTCTATCATAAGTTTTTGCTCTTTTTGCCTGTTTCCCTAAGGATCCAAGTAAGAGCTCAGCGGGGCAGCAGGCTGAAAAGCCAGGGCCAGTAAGTGCAAATATGAATTCTAAATGGGAAACAGATTCATGGAGGATCAGAGGCGATTAGCTATGGTGATCTAAAGGGAACCTCCACATTCAGAGGCAGTAAGCCTGTGAACACAAGTGCTAGAAGACAATTTCAGGAAAAGGCCTCTACACCCTGTTGTTAGCCCTCCAGAGTCAGGGGTTGGCCAGTGCGAGAGACATGATGTCGGAATAAACTGGTCACTGGTCTGATCCAGCAGGGCATTTCTTATGTTCTTTTGAGTGTTCAATGAAGGGCTGTTTGATTAGCAGGGTCTCTCATTTGGAAGGTACCACAGCTCAGAGGCAGGGCACATGTGTTACATGCAAAAATCCCTCTAATCTCTCATTTATGAAACTTAATTTTGGAGACCTGCTGCCAGTCAGTCTGATCAATACTGCATTATACAGACCAATGGCTTGAAAGTACAAGATGGCTTCATACATTCATAACTTCTTTCCCATCCCTAGCACCAGTCAAACTGGTTGCATTCACCATGCTCTTTTTCTGTAGCTACTGGACTATTCAAAAAGCATGAGCCAGTAGTTACACTAATTTTCTAAAATTTTAGAGCAAGCTCCAACACATACCTTATACTCTTGTAAAGTCACTAACGGACTCCACTTCAACAGCTTGACTGGATCTTGTTTTGGTTTCATTTGCTGTATTTTATAAATTGTTTGAGAACTTTCATATATCCGACAGAAGAACTTTTTAAAAAGAAACAAAACACCAACAGATTAGAAATGCTGAACATGACATCACAGCTTATCCCATTTTTTAAAAAAGGCATAATGAAGTTTTATTTTAAGACCACTTTGAGAAAAGAAGCACCAGGCTGGTTCCAAGCTCACACTTCAATTACCTTTTTCAACAAGGAACAGATCTGCTGCCTCACTGCTGGAGACTGGTTGTTCAAGTTGTATCTAATAAAAAACTTAATCAATTGCATCTCTTCCAGGGAGATAGTTTCTGTGCTTCGGTGGCTTTCACAAAGCAAACCTAAAGCATCTATCCGTACCTTTAAAGAGAGCCAGTAGTGAGTTTCTAATAACATTTATCATTTACTACAACAGTAAAATAAAATTTTAAAAACACCACACCAAAAATAGTTAGGCTTGTACCTGATCATGTTGATGAACTAAGCCTTGTTTAATACATCCAACAGACACAAGGCCATCATGCATGATAGCTGCAAACTGTAGGTGCCCGTGGGCCCTGGCTGTCCTCAGGCATGCCATTAAAGCTCCAAGCGCACCTCTGGTATTGCAGGAACCTAAATAAAATAATTTAAATCTCATAGACAACAGAACAGGCTTTGAACTGCTTAAAATTCTGCTGGAAATGATTACTGCCTACAGAAACTCAACTCCCCAATTAAGTTCATGCCAATTAGCCTTTAAGATGCTTTTGTTTTGGAACTACTTTTTAAGAGATACTTAAAAATGATGTTTGTTTTTCCTAGTATCCAGAAAACTCAAAAAGGCTACACTAATCACACTCAACTTTAAAATGGTTCTCTTTTATTTTCCATACCATATTAACATGTAACATATTTCAGACTAAATGTACTCAGGATCATTTATAAAAACATTCTGTGTTTTTTAAGTGGCTACAAAAATAACTTCTTAACACATTAAAGCCCCTTATGCTTCAATACAAACCTGTTGACCACCATATTGCCACTCCATACAAGTTGCACAGCTTTATTTTCCCTTCCAAATTATCAACAGTCAGGAGTACAAAATGATCTCTCCAGCCCACCCAGATATCTTCCAGAGTGATTTTCACATAGAAAACAATAGCTGAACTTTTCTGAAATACCCGAACTAGAGAATCAATTTGGAATTTGGGGAAGTCTGAATTTTTTCCTCAGATTCAGTTATTTACTGATTTTTTTGGCGCACATCTCTAAATTCAACCCCAAATTCTCAGTTGTCAATGTGAATTTTTATCAACTGAGCAATTGAGATCCCACAATTTCTCACACTGCCGCCTTGCCAGAAGATATCTGTCAAAAGAAAGCAACCACTCACCAACCTAAACTATTTTAAAAACTCCAGAAGTAGAACATATATAAATATAAGAGCTTGTCCTTACCAACACTGGATTCAGCTGAAGTTTGAAGGATTTTAATCATGTAGTTCAAGCTTTCAGGACTACACTTTAGCAACCTTGGTAGGTAATAATCTGTTATATAAGTGGCTTGCTCTGAATTTCCATCACA
Organism: Eublepharis macularius; assembly: GCF_028583425.1. Taxonomy (NCBI): domain Eukaryota; kingdom Metazoa; phylum Chordata; class Lepidosauria; order Squamata; family Eublepharidae; genus Eublepharis; species Eublepharis macularius. Next base: position 198,656,428 of record NC_072790.1, read on the forward strand.
CAAAATTAAAAGCAGAGGAGATACCCAAGTCTCATGCCAACTGTCAATCCAGGCTTTTCCTTCCATCACAGATGTAAGATGCTTCTTGTGACTCATAAACATGATTTCCAACAGATCACTCGCATAAGGTGCAAAAGACTGATCACTCATTACATCCAAGATCTGAGCAGGAATTGTCCTATCCATCGCCAGAACATGATCACAGCCAACGCACTCCACGAGACAGCCAAGTGATGAATACTTGCCTTTAACGTGCCATTCTAAATTTAACAAACTCTCGGTCAATGCCAACAAGAAAGGGTCCAGTTTTATAGCTGACTCTCTTATGGTGGCCTGGTGTATTTGGAGGATATTCTTAAAAATCAGTTTGGTCTGATGCCTAACAGCATCCAAAGGATGTTCCCAATGAGCGTACACATAATCCAGCATTTTTCTAATCGTGTCTGAGTTTCCATTGAGATGGAGATCCAAGTTTTCGAAACTTGACTCAAAAGCACTCAGCGCTGAATTAGTCCAAATAGCTAAAACTCTTGACAAGGATGCTGCCACGTTAGACTCTTTTAACCTTGAAGAGAAAAAAAGAGCAGTGGGAAGGAGGAGGAGTACTGCCATATTTTAACACTAGTACCATTTTTTATCCTTATAACATCAGAAAACTGCTATTGCTCTACTACACATACCTTTAAAGTGCTGTACTTTAAAGCCTGCACTTTTATTTAAACAATATATTCTCACAGAAGGACTGCAATACAATTTTTTATTACAGTCCGAACATGGAAGTAAACTGCAGGAGAAAAGGTTATGAATCCCTATTTTCCTCCTCATCTCTTCCAGTTTATCGTCATAGCAACTATGTGAAACAGGCTAGGCTAAGAAAGACACTACCAACCTAAAGTGACCAAATGAGTTGAGGTTCAAACTACACATTTAACACATAACTGCCACAGAGACTTTTAGCCATATGGTAGTTATGATTTCCCTGTGAGAGCTCAATCCTAAAGTTGCACAAGAAACAGATTCAAATCAGGACCATGGTGCAGGAAGAGGGGCTCTAGCCTCCTCCCCCTAAGATCACTTTCTGGACTCAAAAAAATCCCTGGGAGTATTTTTGCCCCATTGCATATGCATCAAATGTTTGCACATGCGGCCCCTCCCTATGAGGCAAAAAAACTCCTGGGGCTTGTTCAGATCAAGAAAACAGCATCAGAGGGCGAGACCCACTACTCCCCCTGCAGCCCAATCCAGTGGTGTTTTAGAATCAGGCAATCTCCCTTCTTCTCACTAGACCTGAACTTGCCCATTTACAGTAACCACAATGGTGTTGCTTTATCCACAACTGAGCTAAGTAAAAGCTCATGCAAGCTGGGGAAGCAGACAAGGGTGAAGAGATAGAGCTCTGAAGCACTTTAACATATTTTAAGTCTCAGGATCTAACCTGCTTCTCATTATCTTACTGGCTACTAGATATTATTTTCTGTTGTTTTCTTTTTTCAAACATATCCCTGCATTTCACAAATTTCCATTATTTGTAAAGATAAAGATTCTCCCAGATATAGTAATAAATGTGTGATCACAAAGCAGTATTCTCAATGGCTGCCCCACAACTGTGAAACTCTTCTCATCATGGTTATCTGCCAAAACACAAACCTATTACCAAATCATTAAGGACTCTCCTATTTGGGCTTTCTGACGGTCAGGTTTAAGGTCATAATCATGTATGTTTTATTTCCCCAAGTTTAGGATGTTCAGCGGTAATATAACTCGAGTCCTATAGATGAATAATAACAACAACAACAACAACATTCGATTTATATACCGCCCTTCAGGACAACTTAATGCCCATTCAGAGCGGTTTACAAATTATATCATTATTATCCCCACAACAAAACACTCTGTGAGGTAGGTGGGGCTCAGAGAGCTCCAAAGAGCTTTGACTAGCCCAAGGTCACTCCACTGGCTTCAAGTGGAGGAGTGGGGAATCAAACCCGGTTCCCCGGATTAGAGTCCCGCACTCTTAACCACTACACCAAACTGAAGAAGCATTTCAAATAAATGTAAGTTTACCGTGTACTCAGGGTCAACAAAACAGAGGCAATATCCAAGAGCAGTTTCACTCCATTCTGCCCCATGCTGCCATTCCTCCATTCTAACATGGCAAGTGCTCCATGGCAAACAAAAAGGAGAACTGAGTCTGAAATTTCAGCTGTGCAAAGGCTCCCACAGCTGTCCATAAACCAGTTTGGGACATCTGAACATTTCAGTGAGCCACGAAGCAAGTTGCTGATCTGCAAAATATAACCTTATTGAAGACATTGTGGGAGGAGGACGCTTGTTACTGAATAAGAAGTTAGCAGGGACTCAGGAAAAAGTGTTCTCCATTGACACCTCACCCCAAACTGTGGAACTCTTTCCGCTGGACATACAGTTGACTCCATTAGCCTTCCTCATAAGCTAAAGATGTGTCTGTTCTGGATGTCCTTGGGGAACTCATTTTTACTTAATGGTTTTTAGACTTCTACGGTTTTAAAATTCCTGTTGCTGCTGTTACATTATTTACATTTTGCTTACTTAGTAGTGTGAAGTTCTTGCTGCAGCAGAAAGGCACGATAAAAATCTCACAAACAGATAAATAAGGGGATCTCTTTAACTCATGCGCTATTTCATCCTGAAAACCATGACAATACTGAGTTACTGCCCAATGGTAGGCTTGTAAAAGATGGCTATTTCTCCCAAACATATAGGGTAACCAGTCTAAAAAAAGAAGGCAAATGTATTACTGCATTCTCATGTCTCTTGAAGAATGCAATGTAAAAAAAAACCCCAGAACCTGGTAAAACATACTAACAGTGCAGTCCTAGGTAGAATTACCCCCTTCTAAGCCCATTGAAAGATGTAAGCCTGCTCAGAACTGTACTGTAAAACAGCTAATCTATCTTCAGCTACTTTTATCCAACCACTAATCAGATGGACGTCTTATTACAGCACTTTTCAAATAGTTGCAAAAGTTCATATTGCTTTCTTTTATAAAACTCACCAAGCAAGGCAGCTTTTCAACTGGTTCAAACATCGTCTTAATAAAGAGAACAAGAGCCAACCCTGCTGTAGACTGGACAGTCTGTAAGAGTTCTTCTGTATAAAAGATAACAAATACTGGTATTACTTTGAGAACCTCAACACTATTTTTGTTTTCTAGAACACAGCAGCCAGTATTTTCCAGTCTCATCCATCACTCCAATCCTCACAACACTACTAAGAAAGGCAGAAAGGAATACCAACACTAATAAACACAAGAGGGTGGAATCCTGCAAGATTCAATAAAGCTCAGGGAAAACGTTTAGTAACTGAAACCAACTGATGCACCTGCCACATTGTTTCATCCTTTAACATTCCCATCCAGATTATGAACCCAAGTAGTAAGGTCCTGGAATTCAGGAAGCAACTAAACTGCAGCAGGTATTCTTCCAATACTACAATGCAACAATTATTGTAGAAAAATTTTATATTAACAAAACAGAAATAATACTAGCTGGGGGGGGGGGGAATACCCGGATGGCATTTTTTCACTATGAAGATCTTTACCCCACTGTTCTACTTTATTCTTCCATCTATTCATTTTGAGCACTATGATGAATAAAACACCACCACAACTCCAATTGACTAGAACTAATCACCAAGAAGATACCTCACATTGCTTTTCCTTAATTAAAAAAACCCCTATTTTATCTGGTTATTACAAGCAATACAGTAAAACAAACAACATTTTTTAAAAGAGGTACTGGTACTACTTACCGTTGATTAAAAAGCATGTAAAGGTGTTCAGTAGCCCGCACATAGTTTTCCATATAAGAGAGTCCACTTTCTTCCAAAGATCTTCCTGAATATTTGCTTGCATTTTTTGTATCAACATCATTGAAACTTTAACACCCATCAACAAATCATGCATCAGCTGAGTTTGGGCAATACGATTTCCACTGAGCTTTCTATAAACAGAAATTTAAACAAGTAACCATTGTTGGACTGTGAAGGTGACATGAACTACAACAGTAATGGATGCACACATCCCAAACAGGTGTGTGTTTGGGGGGGGGGTGCTGTTACCTAGCTAAAAGGGTCCCTGTTAATATCAGTTATGGGTGCACTTTGGAAAGGATTCTATGCCTATTCAAAATGAAAGACATGGGGCAGCATCCTACACAAGATCCCCGGACTTTAAAATATCAAGAGTATGGGAGCAAAATTCCCCCAAGACCTTTTGTTCTCAGGATGTCAGACATATTTTCTTGGTTCCCATAGTCTTCTTGATCAAAGCACAGACTTGAGAGCATGGGAACAGCCCAACTGCCCAGATACACCACAGATACATTCTTGGCCCTAAAGTATTACACTGGTTTTGCAAAATAAACAAAGCCATTGCCTTTACAAATGCCACTTCTGGGACATTAATCAATCTAGGAAAGATCATATGGTCATCTTTCTGATACCATAAGCATATTTGCGTCAACCTTAACACCTACCCCAACTGCACTTTCCATACATATTCTAGTATCACTCATTCTAGTATTGCTCATTCAACAGGACAAGTACATCATCCTATCATAGGCCAAACTTTTTAGTGCACACAAATAAGGTCTCAGAATCAGGGCTGCAGGATCCAGCCCCAAATCCTCCAGTGACAGATTGTTACCAAAGTCCTGGTCCAATGCCAGGAGAGATCCTGATATTGGACCAATAGCGATTCTTTCCTACTGACACTCTAAATTCAGGTGCATTAGAGAGACTCCTCAAGCCCTCCATTTTTGCTAAATGACTGCCATATAATTCCATCTCCCAACTACCACAAACACTGCAGTATCAGATACTTCTGTACAAAAGAGGCAGGATATGATTTCTCCTATTCTGCTTTCCTTCCACAACATAACTTTTCCTCTTCTCTGTTTCTTCTTTCTTGGCTCTCCCACTTCCCACTGTGGACCAGTTCATCTCACTTCAGCAGGCTTCTTCCCACTACATCCCAGTTAGGGACTACTTTCCCTTATCCTAAACTCCATTCCCAGGTATCCCACCATGCCTTATGGTCACATTTCAGGCAGCCCTTACTTATCTCTAGCTTCTGGGTTGGTTTGCTCCAGTCAAGTCAATTGGGAAGAATATAATTTGGATCCTAGAGATAAGCTTAATTGGGACTTTTACCTACTATCCCCATTTTCCTTGATTCTCTGCTTCTAGTCTCCTGGTTAAGTGCTTTGTTTTCCTCCCTTCTCTCATTGTTCTGGAAATTGCTATATCAAAAATGGGAATTGTGTATACAATAGACAGAAACTATTCCAATTTAGCCCCAGATCTTGTGAGTGGATTATATGCATATAGAAGACAGTGACATGTCCCAGCACAGGGACTAAATTGGGTAATTGAGGGAGGGTGAGTTGACATAATTTGGGCAGTAAGACCTGAACACTGAAAATATGACCTGGAAAAACAAAAAAAAAACAGAATTGAAATGGGATGATCTCTTATTTTCTCTACAGTTTGCCAGAGTTAAGACCATTAAACAAGTCAGTGATACTTCACCTGTAGCAGGGCCTTAAGTTCCTTCAGCCTGTACAGTTTCCATTAGTAACATATGAGAAGGAAGGAATTAGGGAGGAGGATAATTTCCTCTGTTAATTAATATGCTTGAACAGCTGTGCAGGAAGCTGTATAATTTCATCTAGCTGCAGAGAAGTCTTTTTTTTTACTACTTTAGCAAGTTACAATGGTATAACTTTATAGATTTTATACCAGTAGTCTGTGGTCCTGAATTTATTGTAATTCATAGGTTTGTTTGGTTATTTAAATGATATTTTAATAAGCCACTATGGGTCCACACTGGGAAGAAAAGGTAAAAAAATGCCTGAATAAAGAGACACCAAATAAAGGCAATGTGGTAAAAAGACATATGGAAACATCACATGTAAAATATATATATAGCCCAGGGCTTTCAGACAGCAGCTAAACTGCTAGCAGCAAAGAACTAGAAAATTAGTGTCATCCATTGAAGGATTAGAATCACAAGGTTTGGTATGTCAAGCTAATGGGGAAGCTTATGAAGATGATACAAACATGCTTAGTGCAAATTTTGAAGAGATGCTTTTGAAAAAATGGTAAACATTTGGAGTTTCTTGGACTGAGAAAAATTCCACAGAAGGCATGCACACAAATACTGCAATTTTAAAATATTGTAATTATTAAGCACAATTTCAGAAACAATTTGGCCTTTTCTTTATGGTATCTGTTTTTTACACTACATGAATATACTTTATTACAATGAAAGTCTTATTTCATGTAGATATTCATGTCAATACTCTTTCCATTCAAAGTGGAACAGATTGCTATAGATATCTACAACAGCTGGGCCATCCAAATGAGTAACAGAAAGTATTCTGTCTACTGATAATGACTTGTCTGTGAAAAAGTACACTTGCAGATGACTTGTCAGTGAAAAGGTAATAATGGGTAAAATACAAGCTCTCTTTTATATCTGATTCTGCATGTTTCCTTTAAAATAATCTAAGCAAGAGACCATGTTATTTTTATGATAACCCATTTATAATATAATACACATGACTGAGCAATCCAGCCATTCACAGATGTAGCAAAAGCCCTAAAAATCATCCTTGGCCGCTCACAAGCTCAACATGGTCATGCTCCCAGAAGTGACACTGTCCCACTGGTCTAAGATTAAGCTTATTTTCATCCTCTAGAGAGCCAGTGTGGTATAGTGGTGTTGGACTAAGATCTGGGAGATCCAGGTTCAGATCCCCACTCTGCCACAGAAGCTTGCTGGGTAACCTTGAGCCAGTCACACTCCTCAGCCTAACCTACTTCATAGGGGTTTTGTGAAAATAAAATAGAGAAATGTTGTTAGCTGCTTTGAGCCCTCCCCCGCCCCCCACTGGAGAAAAGAACAGGGACAAAATAAAGTAAATAAAGGAAAGCCTAAATTATCGTGAAGAATCCTCCAAATGTCTCACCAGCTAAAACCAGACGTCTAAACGTTACTATCCAACAAAACTTTTAAAAAGGAGATTGCTTAGCTTCCAGAATTGACAAAAATAAGTTCCTTTCCACAAAGGCCTTTTTCATTGGTTCTGGCTCCATATTGCATTCATTTATCTCCAGAATTCTGCACACACGGTCACAATTCAATCTTCAAACTGATTCAGTCTCCAAACTGCTTCCCAGACTTTTTTGCATTCTCCTTGGGAAAAGGCTGCTTCTGCTGAAGAATCTATCTTTCTCTGGCTTTTCTCCTTGCACGCATATGCCAATGTTTTTTCCTCAGAGAAGTCAAACTTTAGCTTTTTAAAAGTGCAGAATGCGTTCTTCTGTGTGAAGACTGACCCTAATCCTGCCTTTCACCCTCCCCTTAAATCCTCCTACATCCTGACTGATTGAAAAGCAATTGATCCAGTTTTTTTCCTGATTCTTTAAATGGCAACATTGGTGTTGTTTCCTTAGCTCTTTAACTGACCTCAGTCCATCAACTGACAAAATTGACATGTTCCCCAAAAAGCCCACAGCAGAAAGGGGATATTTTTCTTATGTAGAAAAAATAAACAGATACCAATTTGGTTTGACCCCCTCAAGTGCAGAATTACAGAGGTCCAAAGAGGATCCAATCCTCGTGGATCAAATATCCAGAAAAGCCACTGAAAGTGAGCATGAGGGAAACATCTAAGTCAGTGATAAGAAGGTTTTGTTTTCTAAAGTTTTGTTTTGTTACTTGTTTGTGTTTCCTGAATTCAAACAGACACAGCTCAACCCCCACATAAGCAAGAAAAAGAAGGGTATTATTTAATTTTTATACCCTTATTGTACATTTTTCCCCTCATAGTGGTACTCACCTATTTTCATCCTCTATGTCAAGTAACGACTTCTGTAGAAACTGAAGAGCTATGAAATGATGGTTAGAAACAACATAAGCCATTAAATGGTTTCACACATTAAAAAAACAAAGCAACTATAGAGAAATGAAATAACAGAAACTGCACTAAAATGCAACATCAGAACAGTAAAACCTTTTCAAATGTGATGGAACTGCAGCTCAACAGAAATGAGAGATTCCCTGACACAATTCTTTGTTCTTTACAGCCTGGTAGAGAACTATGGAAGTGTCATACCCTAAATTTCAGCCACCAATCATAACACCAAACTCTAACGAACAACCCAATTTGTCAAAATAGCTTAGCAACATAGTAATTAACTGAATGAAACTGTCAATAGTTTAAAGTAGGAGTCTCTAATATTTCTGAGCCAGAGGACACCTCTGAAATTGAGAGGAGATGGCAAGAGTCACCCCAAAATGGCTGCCATAGAAAGTGGAGCCAAACACAATACTGTCATCCTAGCTTTGCAAAAGAATTACTGAAAGAAAAGAATTGAAGGAAAATTCTGGGGGAGGAAGGAAGAAAGGAGGAGGAATAAAAAGAAGGGAACCATGAAGGGGGAATGGAAGCACAAGCCTGAATGCTTACTAGTCCACCTGATTTTCCAGTGGCAGTTGCTGCTATTGCATCTCTGGAAAACCTTTCAATTTGAATGAAGACAGTCAAAAATAAGCCCTGCCTTGCAAAGATCTGATCGACTTTTTTAAAAGATTAGCAAGCACCAAGGGATGTACTGGCAAGTACCGTGACATCCATGTATGCTTCACAGGGGGATCCTAGTTTAAAGCAACCCACATCTCACTTCTTCAGCACCTCTGTCCCGTCAGGTTGTAAACTACATTGCATATAGATTAGTTTATAAAATATGTATCTCATCTTTTAACCATTACAGTACTCAAGGCATGTTACATATAATCTACAATTTTCTTCCTTCTTCTGGAATTAACTATTACTGCATGAAACATTTTCATTAATCAAAGAGAAGGACAATGACAAGCAGCACAACCTGTGGCCGTGAAATGCTCCTCTGCTACATAGTCCTTACTGGATCGATGTTTAACTATGGGGCCGATATGCCACTTGATTAAGAATTTTACGTAAGTAGATAATTACTCCTCCAATGTTAAGATCTAGTTGAAACAAATAAAAATTCTGTCTCACAAGTTTTGTGTTCAGCATTACCTCAAGTCAGATTAGGGTTTATACATGCAACAGAACGAAGTGACTAACTGGTCAATGCAGTCCTAAACAGAGTTACATCTCGTAAGCTCATTTACTTCAATTACCTTAGAAGGGTTTAACTCTGCTCAGAATTACACTGTGAATCACTTCAGTCTGCAAATGGAGCATACAATTTGTTTTAATGTTCCTCTCTATAAAAACCTATCTGCAGCATGTATCAATTCTATCACCTCAGAACAGAACACCTCACAACACACTCCCACCTAGTTCTGCAGCATTTATAAGGCTAGGCTTCTTTTTTCCTCATCCCCTCTAAACATTCTACATTAATTGTAAAGTAGGGAATCCCTTCCACCACCTAAGGAGCTGGCTGAAGACGGAACATTTTTTCCCTTAAATTCAATGGAATCAAGCAGCCTAAATTCATAGGTGATTATAGAAACACAGTATGCAAACGCACAAATATCAATAATTTACCTTCTTCCAGCAGAGTATTCAGACTTAGTTTACCTGAAAAACCAAAGTATGTGTTTTAGTAGCTAACACCTACAATATCAATATAGAACCTCTAAACTGGACATTCCTGTTTTAAAAAAACCTGATCATACCTATATTGGTATTTTCCACACAAGAAACAAGGTTTTCCATAATCTTCCTATACTGAGACACATCCGTAGTTTTTAATTCTTCTCTGAGGCAATCAATAAAACTATGAGTCGCTTCTGCCAGAAGAGATTCAGGAAGGCCATTTAGAGAGCTGTAGGTGAAGAGATCAGAGATGTTGTCTAAAATGTAGGTACTAAAAACATCCAAGAGAATGAAACATATCACTCCATTTGTCTGGAAATCACAACAGATAAGACTGCTGACTCCAATACAAAAATATAGGTGAATCTGATTGCAAGACAAGAAATAAAAAAAATGTATATTATGTTTTTCCTAACATGGAAACCCAGAGCTTCTGTAAAGTTTAAGCAGAATTTCCTTCAATCATCTCTCTTAACATCTGTGGTGGTTGATAATGCAAGGAAGAATCAGTCAATAGTTCAACAGAGATGAAGGTGTTCACAGCATGTAAATAAACAATGTCACCTGTTAACTGCTGCAGATTAAAATGCTGTTTGCATTTTTACAAGTCCGATACAGAATCCTTTAAAATATTTTATCTATGACTCACTTAAATTTGATATTAACAGCAACAGGGATTGTGTACTTGTCAGGTTTTCCACATTTTTGGGCCACAAACAAAAGATACTATTCCGCTTTAATATAAGGCGCATGACTTTTTGACTTGGCATGGAACATAAAAGTAATGTGAAGCAATCATGATTTTTAAACAAAAGGAAATAAAATGTTTAAAAACCATGTAAATATATTGATTTAATAAAAAGAGAGGGCTTCAGGGAAAATGCACTGGGAACTTGTAAAGATGTTTGTAATCTTTCTAAAGTTCTTTTCATCATCATGAAAATAAACAGGAGCCTTATATATTTCAACATACTCTTTCAAAGACTAGAACCCATTTCATATGGCAAAATGCAGTGGGTCCTCAGTAGACAGATATTTATATAAGAGGTTATGAAAACCAAACACACAGACCACCTGATCAAAGGACCATGAACAGAGCAAGATGTTTATGTCATAGTGGCATTCCCAATGGACTGTACCCTTAAACCCCACTGTCACCCATTTGTGTTCACAATTCTGGATGTGTTTACATATTGTCTCCAGTTACAATTCAAGGTGCTGGTTTCATATACCTTATATAGCTTGGAACAAGGGTGTCTGAAGGACTGCTCACTCCCATAAGACTGTCTTATCCTAGAAGTCTCCCATTGTATATTAAGTAATTGATTGTCCCCTGATACAGGAGAGCAATAATGCTAGCTAGGCTGAACTCTATACTGTCTCAACTAATGAATGGTCGATATAGGAAGATATTTTACTCAGAGAGGCTATGTACCTCCAGGAAAACCGATACTTTGAAACACTATTGCAACATCCCTTTTTTCCAAATATAGGAGATTTGTGGATTGCTCCATCCCTGAGATGACAGGTGCATCACTGGGAGAAAAATTAAGGAAATTTTTAGCTGGGTGAACCCAGATGTTACTTTGGCTGTTGCAAAAAAAATTTCATGCGTCATAGTGAGTAGAAAATAATGACTTTTTTTCTTCCCCCTTACCCTGGTTTATGCAGAATCTAGTGTGGCACTACTCAAAACCTATAGGTTAAATGAGTAGTATCATTTTAGTAAGTAACAGTCCAACCCTAAGAAGAATTACTCCACTCTAAGCCCACTGAAATCAATGGGCTTAGACTGGAACAACGCTGCTTAGAATTGTACTGTTAGTTAAGTAAGCTTACTCCTATGAAGTCCTGCCCAGGCACTCAGTTTGGCTTCATAGGCCAAACTCTTCATGCCCCCATGCCTTTGGAGGCAAGTCAGGTAACCATGAGGAATAATGCCTTTTCAATTACCCCTTCCCCAACTTTGGAAAGCTTTTGCCAAGTGCCTTCTCTGAACATTTTTTAATAAAAGGAAAAAACACTGTTTCAAACATCTTGTAATTAATCTTTACTCCATTTTAGTAGGCTTTTATATGACTTTGTTTCATATACTGTTACGTTTTATTGATGCAGATTTTATGGTTTATTTAATTCTATCTGCTATTTTATTGAAGCTGGCTTACTTTTTTATAGCTTCATATACTGTTATATTTTCTAGCATTATATTTTTAGTAATTTACTTTCCCTTACTATGGTGTATAATTTTTATAACACAATAAAATAATAAGTATCTTTTTGAAGCCTTTTCTAATGTCTTGAAATGTAATTTTCTGCGGCTTCAAAACAAAAATATCGCTTGTGAGACAGAACAGAGTTCTCTACACTCAATCTACATCTTTGCTATTCAGTGTCATCACAATATACAATTCTGCAGCAAAATACAGCAACGTTATATAGCAAGTTTAATAAACCTACATGCTAAAACAACTTTCTCTAGAACCCTGCAGCCTTTTCAATTTGTATAAATTCTTTAACAGCAAAGGCCGTCTATTTCCCAGAAACATCCTTATATAGGACGTTTCAGAAGGAGCTGTATTACAATTAAGAACTAGTTCAGAATGTCCAAACAAATTAATAGCTGAAATGTTATTGCAAATACAGATCAGTCCTACATCCAACATACAAAAGATAGGAAGCTGACAACTAAGTACAAGAATGATGGGCTTCTGAACATTGGGCTGTTATATTTTAGTAAATCCAGGGAGCAATACAACACAATAAATACTGTTGCTTCATCCAATAAGATTTCTCTCACTTTATTTCCTTAAAATATCGATTTTCATCCTCTCCTTAAGTTCAGGCTGGATAGTTCTAGCATGTAAAATAAGTAATATTCCTTTTTTGAAAAAAATGGCTCACACACATTACCTTGCCAATACCTTTTTCAAAGGATTCTTTATATCCAGTGACAAAAATATCACTCCCACAATATCTATACAGTTTTTAACCATGGAATCACACACAGAAGTTGCATCCATCTTTTGAAGTAAAGGCACAATCTATGTTAACAAAATAAGATAAATGTTAAAGTTAGCATTAATACCTACTATATCCCACTATACTTATAAAGTAAAATTAAATATTAGGTTGGTTAAGCATCACATTATGGAAAATATACAAAGAACTGACTAAATTAGCAAGAACAAAATAGACCAAAAAAAAAAAAAAAGAGGGGCTCCTAACAGAATACTAACAGACCAAAAAAATTAATACACAGGCCAACTCGGGCATATGTACAATAAAATATAGTATTTAGATATCCTATGTAACTTCACAGAGTCACTTAGCCAGGTACATAAAGACCTTCTAGAAAAATATTCATGGGATAAACTACAGAACTGCTGGTTATACTCGTATCACATAGTGATATCCATACTTGCTGCCTTTTTCCGGAACTCTCTAATTAGTTTTCAGACAAACAGATGGACTGTCCATTTTTCCAACTCAGTCTCTCACAGTAAGATTTCATGGATCTTTCCACAGATGAAATGCCTTCCACAGAAGGAGCATGATTTTTGTGCCCCTCCTCAAATTCAATGAATGAGATTTTGGGAGACAATTTTGGCTTCTATGGGGCGGAACAGAAGAATTCTGCTCCATCAGCAGAAGTCCTTGCATCTGTGGAAATGATGGTCTGGATCCAGTCCAATATGTGCAATGTCACCCTTTTCTCTTGTATTGCGAGACAATGTTGTAAGAAGCAAGAACCAATCTCATATTTCACTTTATGTCTTCTACATTTATAGGCTGTCACTGAATTCTACCTCTCTAGATACTGCTGATGGAATTCACATTTGCCCTCATCTTAACAGCCATTATAAAATTACTTTCTGGTAATCTTTACTGAAGTCACAGCCAGTCATCACTGATAGAACCAGCTGGAAAACATAAAATTCCACTGCTTTAAAAAAGACAGTGCTGCCAACCTTTAAACTCCTATTCCCTATAGACACACATAAGTGGTTATTTGCAGATCAATTTCAGCTGCTCCCATTCACTCAATTCTTTTTTATTTTATGGTTTTAAAATTTATATTCCACTTTTCTGCTGATCAGGACCCAAATAAGCTTATCGTATCATTCTCCCTCCTCCACCTTACCTTCACAACAACCTTGTGAGCAGGGCTTTTTTGCTGGGGAAAGAGGTGGGGGAACTCTCACCTGGGGTAACTCTCGGGAGGAGGTGGCATGCCTCTCACTACAAGCGTGAGCTCCCAGTTCTGTGTGATGACATCACATCATCAGGCAGGCCCTGCCAGCCCTGGGAGTGCTCCCATGCTCCATGGAGGGCCCAATTCGGCCTGGATAAGGCTAAATTCGGCCCAGAATGGGCCTGAATCAGTCCGGAACAGGCCGCTGACCTGCCCATTTATTGTGTAACCAAAAGCCATTACAAACAAGTGCAGTGAATTAAAAGTTTCCAAAGGTGGAGTATTTTCTCCATAAGCAGAGACAGAGAGAGATATCCAATCCCAAACACCTAAAAGACGTGTCTATGATCGAGCCTAAGAGCCACTGCTGTGACTTGTCTGTCAAGGATAAGCTCAGTCACTAGTCAATCAACTGGTAGAAAGTAACCTAAAATTCCTTTTTTCCATTCAAGACCCATTGGATTTTATCTCTAAGATTAAAGAAGAAGCCAGCAGGCACCATGTTAGGGATCACTGCTGGAGGAACCAGGAATGTATAAAGTTCATCACAAGGGCTAATAAAGGATCCGAGCAATTACTTCACCTGAGATTCTGGTCCGTCAGTTTATAAAATGACTACAGATTTCTCATCTTAATACACATTTTCCTCATAAAGTCATTATGCACTACTACATTATCAGCAAATGCCATGGCTGATTTTTCCTTTCTTCATTCACAAAGGCAGCACTTAAATTTTCCAGAGTTTCTTTCTGCTGGATTTCAGTCTCAATCTTTGTATAAGGGTACCCCAGCAAACCAGTTATAAGTTCTTTTTCTCAACAAGCATACAGTACAATTATGCATGTTGACAAATGTACCACAAAGATGATACTTGTGTTTTTTTTCTCCCTACTACATTTTTGCTCCAGCTTGGCGTCTTAACTGAATCAGTATTCCCCCTCCCTTACAGGCAGTATCATTTCCTGACGTTTGCTTTCCAGTTTTTCATAGAATTTTTTCCAGGTTGAGGTGCGGGGGGGGGGGGGGGGGGCTAAACAGGAGAGAACCATTAACAACAAACAACATTATGTATCGGGGGGGGGGGAGAGACGATACATTTAAGAAACCAAATTGAAACAAAAACCTAGTGTGGAACATGCTTGGTCAAGAAATGTCAGGTTTCTGAACAGCCCAAGGCTGTAATAAATCCACCTCCTATTTAGGGGGGATTTACTGACCTGTTAGTTAATATTCCCAATAACAACCAAAGGCTGTGAAGATCTCTAATCTTAACTTGCTTTATATCTGCTGGTTTTCAAACCAGAACAGAACATCAGCAACTATATCAATAAAGCATTGGAAATCTGAAGGTAAAATCACAGCATCCCATCTTTACTAAGAGTACAAATCATCAACCCAGAAGGTAACAGAGATCATCTGTATCAACAACCAGAACAAGATCCATCTCTGTCCCATTCCTTTCCATAGAGATAATTAAAAATCCATCAGGAATAGAATTTCCAGCCCAACTGCTAATATCCAGTAAATGCATATTGTCAAAAATACTTCCCTTTGAAATTTCTCAAAATCTGTTTTCACAGACAGGGATCCTGTATTTGGGAGAAGAAATCCAATGTTTCTGATAAAAACAGAAACTAAATTTCTATAAGTGTACAGGTTTTATACACACATACAGCAAAGGAAGACAAATGCAATTGTTAATTTTTATTCACTCTGCTTTATAAAACTTATATAAACAAAACAAATGTCTCAATGTTTTGCAAACAATAGACTGTTCTGAATAGCAAGATGGCAGCTAAACAATCATTGAAGAAATACAAGAATCTGAACAGCACGTACATGAGGTTCAGTAGGGAGGGAGTTGTTTCTTTAGAATGAGCGGAACGTTTGTTTACATAGGTTCTACACATTGCTAACACACAAACTTAGTTATTATTAACTGAAGCATACAGTCCTTCTGTAACATATTAGCATTAAAAGTGCTAATGCAAAAACATCAAACCTGTTTGATACAGTGGATTTGCTGAATACCATCAGTCAACATCCCACAGCGCAAAAGAAGAGAGGCTAGGTTCTGTCCTTCTGAATCTGCAAAAGCTGTTAATCAAAAAAGGCAAAATGCTTTTACCGTTGTACCATTATACATATTTAACAACTAATTCGGTTATTCTCAATCACAGACATATGCAACCATACAGATGGGGTAGGTACTAATGGTTCCCACTAAGTTCTATGGTACAAAATTAAAATGGGAAAACTTACATCATCACCCATTAACAACCAAATTTCTGGTTGTTGTGGGTTTTCCGGGCTGTATTGCCGTGGTCTTGGCATTGTAGTTCCTGACGTTTCGCCAGCAGCTGTGGCTGGCATCTTCAGAGGTGTAGCACCAAAAGACAGAGATCTCTCAGTGTCACTTTTGGTGCTACACCTCTGAAGATGCCAGCCACAGCTGCTGGCGAAACGTCAGGAACTACAATGCCAAGACCACGGCTATACAGCCCGGAAAATCCACAACAACCATCGTTCTCCGGCCGTGAAAGCCTTCGACAAAACTTCTGTTTGCTGTAACGGCAATAGAACTGGTAGCTAGAACAGATTATGTGGCCTCTCTGCCTTTCACAAAACAAGATTTCGATCCGTATTTTTCTTCCAGCATTGTAAAACTAGGACAGCAGAAAATCTAGTTGTTAAAATTCTTATTTCTATACAACTGGTGGCATAGAAGGCATCTGTGACTGCTGCAAAAAGTTAACAGCATGATCAGCAAAATCAGCATTGCTGTACCCTGCTTTCTCTTAAATGAAAAGGACCTGTTCAAGATCCTGCAGATAAATGAGAATTGGCATTAAAATGGTATGCACTGTTCATACAATAGGTAGGGGCCTCTCCCCTAAAGCAATAATGCCAAGGACTGCTATTGCATTAACACAGAGTGAAAGGACAGCTTCTCAAATGGAGCAAAAGACAATCTCCTTGCGCAATCACTTGTCACTTCAAGTATGATCTTTAGCTTAACCACTTCTATGTGGAACTGTACAGGTTTAGGCTTCTGGGTCTATATAGAGAATAGAATCTTTGACAGCAATTAAATCTGCTTTCTACAAGAGTATAAAGATTAGGGAGTGGGGCAAGTACACAGATCACAGCAACTATTTTCAGCAAGAGAGTCTGAAGAACTGAGCCAAACTGAGGCAATGAGAAAGGAAGCTCTAGACCTATCAGGGAAAATAAAAAACAGTAATTATTCAGGTCAACTATCCAGGTGCAATCCGGGTCCAGGATTCAGTGAAAAAATCCGGATTTCTGCCAATTTGGCAAGGTACCTAGATTTAGACCCCCAATTTAATCTGGGTAAATTCAGGTTAATTTGGGAAACCTGGCTGGCTGTTTCCCCTGCTGTTTCCCTGCAAAAATACAGCAGTTGCCACCTTTTTTGAAGAGATGGGAATAGGATCATTTTCCAACCAAACTCCACCAAATTTGTAGGTAATCTACTCCGGACTGTCCTCTAAAGACTTTCCCCCAATTCTGTAGCCCACAGAATTGGACCCTGGGGGCCAGTTTTGTGGACCACGAAATAAGGTGCCCCTAGCCACTTTCTATTATTCTCTAAGGCGAAAACTATCTGGGGGCTATCAGGGAGCTGGGGGTGGCATTTTTCAAGAAAACTTCACCAAATTTGCAGGGAACCAATTTCACACTGTCCTCTAGAGACCTCCAAGTTCCATAAGATTGGAGTCCAGGGTCCAACTCTATGAGCCCCTGAACAAAGTGCTACCAGTTACCCCATTGTTTCCTATGAGAAAAAAAGTCAAAGCTGACTCCCACTGCAGAAACACACTGGGGCAAGCCTGCCATGGTGAAGGCACGCTCCCAGCAGCAGGAGGGACAGTTGATCCAATCCTCGTTTGGGCTCCCTCACACACAGCCGAAATTACCAGCCCATCTTGGCACAAATATGTACAAAAAATTGAGAAAAGTGGCCTCAGAGGAATGTTGTTCCCTTCCACTGGAACAGGAAAATTCAGAAAGAGATGTTAGGGAAAGTAGAGAATTTGAGTGACACATCATGTGTCACAAACCAGCATTGGCACACTCACAGACACACCCAAATGAAACTACAGAATGCTGTTGTGTAATGTTATGTATGTGATGTGTTGTACTGTTAATTTTCCTCATTGCAGGGGTGGGAAGGATGGCCAGTGATGAAAGATTGCCAAAGCCTGAAACTCAAGCAAGGCTCCCCTGAGCTAGTGAGAGAGGCTGCAGAGAGAGAGAGAACTTGGATTTCCCAGAAATACCCCTCACTCTCACTTTGAGCTTATGTCCAAGTGGGATCCATCCTATACAACAACTGTGTTTGTATGCCATTGCCTTCTGCTTGTGGCTGAGTACTTGCCTGGTTTTGTTCTGTGGTGTTCCTCCACTAGCTCTGGCGTCTGCCAGGCTGCTAGGAATGACACTTGTTCTGTTGGGCTAAGCTGCAACAGTGCGCCTTGCTTCAGTTTAGTTTGGGTGGAATGGATGGTTTGATGTTGGTCCCCTTGCTTCACGTTGGTTTTGAGGGGATTCCATTATCATGTTTCAGTTTGTTGGACTTTCTCTGGGATGAGCTTGCATTTGGGAGTGTGTCTTGGCCATGACAGCCTTGCCACAGTGTGTTTGTGCCTCTGAGAACCAGCCTGAAAAATTTCCTGTCATTAGGAATGATGGAGAGTGGCTGGGCAGCATGCTCAGGAGGCACATGGGTTTGGGGTGGAGGGGATGTCAGTTTGGTCCTGTTGGACTTTCCCCAGGATGAGCTTGCATTAGGGAACATGCCTTGGCCATGGCAGTCTTGCCCCAGTGTGTTTGTGTCTCTAAGAACTGGCTTGGAAAACTTCCCACCATGGAGAACAACGGAGAGTAGCTCAGAGGCCACTTGAGTTTGGGGGTGGGGGGATAAGTTTGGAACTTGCATTTGGGAGTGTGCCTTGGCCATGGTAGCCTTGGCCCAGTGTGTTTCTGCAGTGGAAGTCTACTTTGACTTTTTCCTCCATGGGAAACAATGGAGTGGCTGGGGGCACCTTGTTCAGGAGCTCATAGAATTGGACCCCAGAGTCCATTCTCCATGAAACCTGGGGAGGGGGGGAGGTCTTCAGAAGAGCTACAAACTAGTGCTTGTACCATATAAGGTAAGGTAAGTAATGTATGAGAGCACATGTTTATCAGAACACAAAGCAAGCTGGCTGCTCTCTTATTACAAGGGAAAGGTAGAGCCCCGCTCCCTGACTGTTGCAGGGTGCACTCATACTCTAGGCTGAATAGGACCAGGACAAAGAGCAGGGAAGAGAAGGATTTGCACTGAACCCGAGGATGACCCGTGGAACCCCAATGTGCTGCAGAACCCCAGATGGGAAACACTGGAATAAGGAGATGAATATTGGAACAAAAAAACCCCATCTTTAAGTACACACTAATAGGGTCTGAACTTGCTAAGACTTAAAGAGATAGAGCCCTTGGGGTCATAGTGGATAACTCAATGAAAATGTCAACCGAGTGCACCACAGGAACAAAATCTAGCAAATGTTTTATTACAATTTATTCTTTAGTGCAAAAACCTCTTTCAAAATGAGATGAGGAGGAGCACATAAAACCTAGTACATGAAAGAAGGCTTCTTTTTCTTTTGACTTAAAAGGTATCATCAAGGGGACCGTATTTTAGATTTATGCCGCACCACTGAAATATGTCTACAGAGACCAACTGAACAACTTAATTATACTTACACTGAAGGCTTTCAAGCTGTTGCTGATCAAGAACAAAGGCATCTACCTGAATTTCTTTCTTCTTCTTTAAAACCATTTTGATAGATTAAATCAGTACCTACTAAAAAAAAAAAACTTGTGTTGACACTTAACATCAATATTGTTTTAAATACACAATTTAAAGACTTTCAGTTCACCTTTATGATTTCCAAGAAGTTTGTTCCAACTCAATTTAATATGCATAATCTGCTACACAACATGTGAAACAAAGTGCACATACTTGGTAAGATATTGTTAGATATCCCACCAGACACTGAGGGATAATACTCTATATGAAATATTTAAACTTGAAAAGGCAAGATACCATGTGGTACCCTCAGCAGCATGTCTCCTAAAGTATTTGCAGGCTGAGACCCAGGTCTCATCAACTCGACACTCAGTTAAGTTACCCAGGAAATCAATTTCACCCAATTCTCCGAAGTCCAGGAGCTTCCCTTTAGTCTGAGCAAGTCGGAGAATATTCTTCCAGACTTCAGTCCAGCTTTGCACCCTTCCTCCCACCCTACTCATAATAGCCACATGGCTATTGCACCATGTGTCCCCCCCCCCAGCCCTAGGAATTAACATTCCCAGGAAAGAAATGGCTGCTGGAGGTGGAGCAGGGAATATCCAGTCAGTACTTTCCACAACACATTGCTGAAGTGACTCAACACAACACCATAAAGAATATGCTGTACTGGTACTGTACTATCTACATGCAGGATCCAGAGGTTACTGCCACTTTGGTGAGAAACTGCTTTAAAGAGGCTGTTTGCTGCAGCTTCCAGGTAGCAGCTGATCTGCCCTTAAACATCAGAGGCTGTGACTTGAATGAATTTGCCTATTCTAATCCCCAACCTGACCATAGCTACCTTATTCTAGAGCTGCCAAATGAAAGCTACAAAGACACCAACTATAGACAACACGGTTCTTCTGTTTTTCATATTTCCATTTTTTAAAAAAAGGATTTGCTTCAGCTTAGTTTGAGCTAGTACTCACCAAAATTTAAGGCTAAGTTACACATTCATCAGGCTAAAACGGCATCGTTTTTCTCACACTGTATCACTTCGGGATACAGGTGGGGAATTTCATGTCTGAATATACTCCCACAAAAACCATTCTCCACACTCAGAAATAGTAATGTCAAGAAGGAGCCTAGACTGAATCCTTCTGCATGGCATAATAGATTTTACGTAGAGGAAGGCTTAGTTTGCCACACAAAGAAGCATTTACAGATGCAACACCCTTCTCTACAATATACAGAAAATATGGCTTATAAAAATCCTTCATTAAATTAAAATGTCCACCCTCAACCCTAAAACATATGAAATAATCAGACCACCACAGAGTACTGGCAGCCCACATGTGGTAGAGTCTTATTAGACTCCAGGACCTGATTTATACATTCAGGATAATGGGGTAGGAGTGAGAACGGTTAGACTACAGATAGGGGAACGTTTCAAAATGTGATGCTCTATATTCAAACTCCCTGCAAACAGAAAATCAACACAGCAAAAAAAAGGGGTAGATTTATTCTTCCTGCTGACAGGGCTGGGGTGGGGGGGGGGGTGTTAAGGGAACAACATTCCAGAGGTCCTGGCCACCTTGGGGGTTAAGTTATGCAATTTATTTTTATATGATGTTTAGGCTGAATCTGGGTGAGGTGAGGCAAGGACCCAAAGAAAATCTCTACAGCTCTGTCTACTGTGCTCTTCTTTTGATTTACATCACATTCCCTCACAAACACAAAGGAATATGCAAAACTGGAATTCACCTTCAGTATGCCATGGTACAGTACATTCTACAAGTGCACTCCCACTTCATTTCCTGGCAGATGTTAATCAGGACTGGGGACATGTGGGACTATTAACTGCAGGTTGGGAAATTCCTGGAGATCTGGGAGCATAACCTGGGCAATATACATTTGGGGGAAAGGGGCAGCTCAGCTGAAATGCAATAATTCCATGAAGTCCACCATTTTCCCTAGGGGAACTGAGCTCTTTAGTCTGGAGATTAGCCATAATTCCAGGAGAACTTCAGGCCTACTGTACAGTGCAAGCCAAAAGAGTTATGTCGCTCTAGACCTATTAAAGTCTCTTGACTTAGGTGTAACTCTACTTAGGACTGTATTACTATTTGCTATTCATATTAAGTTGTTTTATGCCTTCCTTATTCTGCTAAATATTATCAGTGGACCTGAAATATTCTACTTTTAAGAGACAGTTTTGTGTAGTGGTTAAGAGCAGTGAAACTCTAATCTGGAGAACCAGGTTTGATTCCCCACTCCTCTGCTTGAAGCCAGCTGGGTGATCCTGGGTCAGTCACAGCACTCTCAGAACTCTCTCAGCCCCACCCACCTCATAGGGTGACTGTTGTGGGGATAATAAAAACACACTTTGTAAACTGTCCGAGTGGGTGATAAGTTGTCCTGAAAGGTGGTATATAAATTGAATGTTGTTATTACTCCCCAATCAGCTGTCAGTAAGACTCAAGTTTTTTTAATCGTTGCAGAGGCTTCCTATCTCTTCCAAATCTTGTATAAATGCCTGGTCTGTACTTCCAAAGCCCACCAGAGGCTTCACCTCATCTCTGAGTTCACACCCTATATATCCCTGCCTGGGACCGCTGCTCTTCCAACATGACCACTTGCTGCCTTCCCAAGGTCTCCTGTAACCCATTCTGTCCTTTCTCCCCTTATTCTTTCGAGCTTGATACGAAGTTGTAACACTCTCCACAAGCACACATTACCACCACAATCCCTCATCCCATACAACCTCATGAGCCATGAAAAAGTTTGTTTTAATTATGAAATCACATATTCTACATTTCTGAAAAATGCCAGCTTTTACTACTTTTGTTTAATAATAACACTAAGCCTACAAGTCCTACAAATTTGCTATTTGGTAATTTTTTTTTGGTCATTAAAAAGGGATTGGCCTGTCCTGTTAATATACTAATGGTCCAATGGGAATGCAAACATCAAGCCAAATGAACTTCAAAAGCTTTATTTTTCTCTGGACTTTGTCACAGCAAAATCATGAGTTAGCCGCCCCGCTCCCCCGTCAATTTCTCTTGCAAGTTCACTTCAATAGAGAATATGTTTGGGGAAGGGGGTGCAACCGCTCTTGCCTCACTGTAGAATACCTGCCCCTTCTGACAAGTTCAACTCCCTATCCTCACTCAGCCCTGAAACTCACTTTCTCCGCCTAGCACATAGCACGTGGTTGCTCTGAGGCAAAACGGAGGGAGAACCACGTACAAAACCCGGCGTTACTTAAGAGATGCATACTCAGAATATCTTCCCTTCGTTGCTAACTACATAACTAGCCCTCTGCATATTGGGTATTACATGTAGCCACGTCAGGGCATAAAGGGAGATCCCAGAGCAGCCTCATTCTTATTTGGGGGCTTCTACAAGATGCTAAGAAGGCTGACCTCCCCCGCACTTTACTAATTTGTTATTAGTCCCTTCCTTGAGGCCAAAATCAGGGAGGAGGAGGAGGAGCACCGCGCACCTCATGCTTTGCAATCAGGAAGGAGTTCGGATCCCTCAATGACCATGTCTACGCAACACAACAAACATCCACAAATGCCACACAGCAAACCAGAAGGAGCCGGCAGCGCAGCCTAGAAAATCTCCCTTACCTCGGAAGGCTTTGCTCTCCACGTTTTACATATGCCGGCCCCTCCCTGCTTCCCACCAACTAGGCCCAACTGGCCGCTCTCCCATGGGCAACTAGAAGCACCTCGCCGTAAAAAGGCGGAGAGAACGGAAAACAGCCCGCCCCTCTAAGTAAAGGCCGCGCTGTTCGCGGCACAAAACGCCTCGAAGTCGCAGCTCCGGCTTGGAGGTCTTTCCGGTGCGAGCGGCAGGCCGGCGCTCCAATCAGAAGGGAAGGGGAGTCCTGTGGCGCTATTGGCTGTCTCAGAAAGAGCCGGTCTGTTAGGTCGCCGGCCTGAGGAAACCTTGAAGGGAGGCGAATATTGCGGCGCCGAAGGAGGCAAGGAAACTGAGTATGCCATTGGCTCGGCCCTAATGAAAAATATTACATGGACTGCGGTCATATTTTTCTTTTGCAATTTTATACATTCCTATTTGGGATTAAATCCAGTAGTTGAACTCAGTGGGACTTTGTAGAAGTATACTTGGGATCGGAGCATCGGTCACGTATGACTGGATGCGAAAACTAAAAGAAATGTGACGCCTTAAAGACGGAGGACGGGAGCTGAAGCTTACGCCCTCTAAAGCTTACGCCCTGGAAATAATGTTTGTCTCCAAAGTGCTGCTAGACGTAAATCCTGCTGTTCTACTGCAGACCGACACGGCTATCCACAAACTTCTGAGGATTACAGACAGTAAATCTGTCTTCGATTAGGTAGGGAAAATAGGGTAAAAAGGACATGTCACGGACTGCAAGAGTTGCATTTCCTGGATTTTTAATCCCACTGCTCCGAATCCCCCCTCCACATTGTGTGTTTGTATATGCAAATGAATGCACATCTATTGACTGAAGATAAACTTGCCAGAGAATAAAAGAAGAGCCCTGCTGGATCAGACCAATGCCCCATCCAGTCTAGCATCCTGTTTCACGCAGTAACTAACCAGTTACTCTGGAGGGTCAACCAGCAGGCACAGAGGCCAAGGCCTTCCCCTCATGTTGCTCACCTTCCAGCACTGATACTCAGAAGTTTGATGAAGTGAGCTCTGTCTAGCCCATAGAAAATAATGCCACAACAAATTAGTTTTGGAGGGGCCTTTGCTATCATGTGTGCTATCCTAGTTAACACCCTTCCAAGACTCATAAGTAACTCTCCTTAGCATGCACTGCAATTACTTTAACTAAGGGATGCTGTTAATGAGACACGTTTGGAAAGTTCAGAAGTCCACAGCAAGATTTGCTCATTGAGTAATATTCATGTGGTTTACATCATCTGGAATAAGTGAAAACAAAATCCTATTATGAAAATAATTATAATTTTGATAGTCTTATTGTTTCATTTGTCCTGTTCTCCATCAAAGTCTAGAATACCTTGAATAAATGCCATCATTATCACCCTCCAAGAAGGGTTCAGATTCTTAAACTTTTGTAGTTCAAATTCTAAAACTACCATAACATGTGCTCCATACAACCAAAGTTTAAAGAATAGTTATTTGGTAACATTATTCATATCTTTCTGTTTAAGGTTATTAATACCTTCACTTTTTGTATGGTGGAAAGACAAAAATACCTTTTTGAGGGTTAGAACTCTGAACATTTTCAAGAGATTTATTTCACCGTAATGCAGAGTTTCACCACACTGTGGCAGCAAACAATTTTTAAAAATTGCACTCTGCACAATCTAATGCATGCCCATTTGGAAGTCAATCTCAGCTGTATTCAATGGCTTTACTCCTAGGTAAGCAAACACAGGACTGAAGCCTGAGCAATCTTAAGAAGAATTACTCTTCTAAGGCCATTGATCTGAGTGGATTTAGAGAGGTGTTAGCCATCAGAAGCATCTGACAAAGAGGCCTGTAGCTCTCAAAAGCTTATGCTACAATAAAATTGGTTAGTCTTAAAGGTGCTACGGGACTCTTTACTATTTAGAGAGGTGTAACACTGTTTAAAACTGTAATGTCTGTGCATTTATTTGACTAAATTCAGCTAGATCCTAGACCTCAGACCTTAGAGTAGCCAGGAAACCAGCTGGAGATCTAGGGGGAGGGCAGGGACATGGGGGGAGGTTGACAAAAACAGCATAACATCACTTCTGGGTTTTCCCCAAAAGTGAGTTCACGCTGTTGGCCGGGTGGCCATTTTAAAATGTTATTTTCCTCCTGCCACCAGTCCGGGAACCAAGAGGGATGGGAGAATCTGCACCTCCAGCAGGGTGCTTGCAACCCTAACAGTTTTAAAAAGAGATTAGACATATTTGTGGAGGACAGGATCGGTTCATTAATGGCTAGTTGATAAGGTGACTAGAGGCAATAAAACTTGGATTTTTTATTACATTGTTACAATATTTTATTACAGTATGGCAGTAATAGAAATTACTTTTCAGTACAGGAACATGGTTAACGGGTTATATCCTGTATCTATCAGTGCAAAGGTCGTTTGACCAGTGGAGAGGAGTGATTTTCACTGATTCCCCCTTCCTGCTTTAGGCTCCTACATCACCATAATCAGAATCCCCAAGGAGATGCATTTAGAAAGCATCTAGGGAGATGACAGGCATTCCACGAGTAGAACGCCACTTGTGGATCATAATACTCAACCCATTAAATTAGTTGTTCTTTTCTGAGAACCTTCTCTTTGGAAACTTCAAATCAGTTCAGTAGAGGACAATCAGTTGCACTTCTGACAGTTAAAAATATTGTGAACTCAAAGCTATTTTTTCAGTTACTGTGTGTTAAGAAAAAAGTCAAGGCAAGACATCTGTTTAAGTTTAACTTGCTTGGATACTTAATTTGATATGAATGGGTGGAAAAACTGATCACTGTTCAGAGAATAATAGGAAAAACTGGGATAGCAATGGGTTTTTAAAAACAGTTTTCTCTGAAAACAAGAAAATTATATTTTAGTTGACTGGAAGCCAATTTGAATAGCAATAGATCATAAAATAATGAGTCTATGTCTGTTCAAAAAGTTAATCAATACAACCAATGATTTGCTGCATGGTGCAATTAGTCTCAGAATCAATACAGACAACAAAATGTCTGCTTCATAACGTTGCACTCTTAAAATGAACTACATATATTTCCTAAACTTTCTTTAGAAATGTCTGTGTTCATGTGTACGCATGTGTGTGTGAGAGAGAAAACATGGGAAGGGGATGTTAGAATAGATGATGGTTAGTTGCTGCAGCTTGTGGAAAATATTTATATATTCATGTTTAGTACTGACTCTCTTTCCCATGGGAATTTTTACATGAATTTTATTGAAGATTTTAAAAACACTCAAATTTTAAAAAATAAAATAATGAAAGAGAAAGAGAAAGAAACAAAGGGGGGAAAGAAAAGAAGAAGATAAAATATATAGGAAATATTTTCAATTTTTTTTTCTACCACAGATATTCTCCCATGGGAATTTTTGTGAAAATCTGAACAATTTGCCTTTGAATATTCTTTGCTAGAAATGTGTGGTTTGCCTGTGCAGAGGGCAGAAGAAGGGTCAGGTTTGTGTCCATGTATTCTTTTGCATAGAGACCTGTTTGCCTGTGCAGAGGGCAGAAGAAGGGTCAGGTTTGTGTCCATGTATTCTTTTGCATAGAGACCTGTTTGCCTGTGCAGAGGGCAGAAGAAGGGTCAGGTTTGTGTCCATGTATTCTTTTGCATAGAGACCTGTTTGCCTGTGCAGAGGGCAGAAGAAGGGTCAGGTTTGTGTCCATGTATTCTTTTGCATAGAGACCTGTTTGCCTGTGCAGAGGGCAGAAGAAGGGTCAGGTTTGTGTCCATGTATTCTTTTGCATAGAGACCTGTTTGCCTGTGCAGAGGGCAGAAGAAGGGTCAGGTTTGTGTCCATGTATTCTTTTGCATAGAGACCTGTTTGCCTGTGCAGAGGGAAGAAGAAGGGTCAGGTTTGTGTCCATGTATTCTTTTGCATAGGGACCTGTTTGCCTGTGCAGAGGGCAGAAGAAGGGTCAGGTTTGTGTCCATGTATTCTTTTGCATAGAGACCTGTTTGCCTGTGCAGAGGGCAGAAGAAGGGTCAGGTTTGTGTCCATGTATTCTTTTGCATAGGGACCTGTTTGCCTGTGCAGAGGGCAGAAGAAGGGTCAGGTTTGTGTCCATGTATTCTTTTGCATAGGGACCTGTTTGCCTGTGCAGAGGGCAGAAGAAGGGTCAGGTTTGTGTCCATGTATTCTTTTGCATAGAGACCTGTTTGCCTGTGCAGAGGGCAGAAGAAGGGTCAGGTTTGTGTCCATGTATTCTTTTGCATAGAGACCTGTTTGCCTGTGCAGAGGGCAGAAGAAGGGTCAGGTTTGTGTCCATGTATTCTTGTGCATAGGGACCTGTTTGCCTGTGCAGGGGGCGGAAGAACATTGTTGAAAAACATTGGCATATATCATACTGGATGATGAGCAAGTGGATGAGCCCAAGATAGTATAGCTGATATTTATAGGTACTGCAATAGTATTTCATGAGTATATGTGGACAAATTTGGCATTTGTGTTCTGGTCTCCAGGTTTGTGACTCTGTTAGTTGCCTCACTGTTGTTGGTAAGAAGCTGTATTAGATTAGGGGCCTGTATACAAGGGAAGCCTTCCATCCAAAACCTGTATGAGAGAAATATCATTATCTAGGATGGGATGTAGATCACTGATGATATGTTGGACTGGTTTGAACTCAGAGCTGTAGGTAATAATCAGTGATGTTCTGTTGTTACCTCTGAGTGTTAGCTGCGTAAGGTAAATTTGACACTATTATTCTGGAACTTGGTATACTCTGAGAATGGCCTGTTCACTATAAAAGATCCTGTTGGTTTCCCTCTGGGAGCTGCCCTGCTACCTTTTTGATATTGTGCCAGTGGTGTGCTTACCTTTTGGTTCAAGTGAAGCCCATCTCTTTTGTACAGTTTTGGCACGTCTCCACTGCCAAACAAATATAAACCCTTCCTCCTGGCACCTTGTTTTCATTCACGCATTGCAATCCCTGATCTGTGCCTGTCTAGTGGGCCCTATGCATGGAACCAGTAGAAATTCTAAAAATGCAACCTTTGAGGGTCAGCCTAATAACCTAAATTTTTCCTCCAGGAACACTTGACTATATTTCCTAATGTCATCAGTGCCAACGTGCACCACAACCACTGCCTCTTCCCCAGCACTTACTACCAACCTATCTAGAAAGTGTATGATGTCCACAATCTTGCACTTATGATTATTATTATCATAATTTACTTTTCTGACTGGATTTGTGTTCTGCATCCAAGCCAAGATGGGAGAACTGGAGTTCTTAGCACTAAATGACAATTTAGATAGAGTGGGTGTCTCAAAAACATGGTGGAATAGAGAAAAACAATGGGATACGGTCATCACCTGGTATATGCTCTATAAGCAAGGCAGGGAGATACATGCTGGGAGAGGTGTCGCATTATATATCAAAAAGGGCATAGAATCAAATAAGTTAGAAAACATTAGGGGCATGAACTCCCCAACCACACCAATTGAAGTCCAGGTAGAATGCATTCCCGTTGTTAGGAAAGGTACTGCCAAGTCTTAAGAGAATGCCTCAATGATTAACAACCCATAAAAAGCCATAAAAAAGCAAAAAGGCTGCTTTTAAAAACTGGAAGTTCTTCTCCAATGAGGTGAACAGAAGGGACCCAAAGGGCCTTACAGAAGAAGTATAAGTTATTAATTAGGCATGCAAAAAGAGAATTTGAGGAACTGATTGCTAAAAGAATCAAAACGGACAATAAACATTTCTTTAAATATATCCAGAGCAAGACACTAGCTAGAGAAGCAGTTGGACCCTTGGATGACCAAGGAATGAAAGGTCTGCTAAAGGAGACAGGAGAGAAGCTCAATGAATTCTTTGCATCATTGTTCACTGTGGAAAATGTGGAGCATGTACCCATGCCACAGCCATGATTTTCAGGAGGGGAAGCTGAAGAACCAAGTCAAACTGAAACTGTGCAGTGAAACTGTTTTCAGGAGCAAGCAAGAGCAGGAGCATCACCCATATTCTGCAGTCACTCCATTGGCTACCTATCAGTTACCATGCTCAGTTCAAGGTATTGGTTATCACATACAAAGCTCTTCACAGCCTTGGTGAACCTATGAGACGGCCTCCCTGTATATGTTCCTCCACAGCAACTTCGCTCATCTGAACAGGGTCTCCTGCAGGTGCCATCCTGCACATGGGCAAAATCAATAGCAGCCTGAACATGAGCTTTCTCTATTGTGGCCCCTACCCAGTGGAACGGCCTGCCTGAGGTCAGGAGAGCCCCCACGCTCCTGGCTTTCCGCAAATGAGGCAAAACCGAATTATGCAAAAAGGCTTTTGTATTGTAGGGAATGGGTCTCAGATGCTTCGCTAATGAGTTAGGGACCATAGATTTCACCACTATGTTGCCTTACATACTATCTGTTGTTTTAAATAAGTGCTCCTATGAGCTACCTGTGTTTCATGTTGTCCAATGTCAGCCCTAGAATTGCTTATGTTTCAGCATTTCTTCAACTCTGTATTGGGTTCTTGTTAATGCTATGTCTTTGTAAACTTATGTTTATTTACCCTATGGCATTGTTTACGGAAATGTCCTTGATAATTGACTGTACTAATCTCAAACTGTAATCCGCCTTGAGTCTCGGTGAGAAAGACAGGCTATAAATGACATAAATAAATAAAATAAACAAAATATGCTGGGGGGAAATCAGCATGGTTTCTGCAAAGGGAAGTTCTACCTCACCAATCTTGTGGAGTTCTTTGAGAAAGTGAACAAACATGTAGATGTCGGTGACCTAGTAGACATGATCTGTTGCTTTAAATATATACTCCTATATCCTACCTGTGCTTTATGTTGTTCAATGTAAGTCCTAGAATTATGTTCAGTTTCAGCAATTCCTCAACCCCGTACTGGATCCTTGCTAATACTGTATCTTTGTAAACTTATATTTTTTTACCCCATGACATTGTTTATGGAAATGTTCTTGACACCGTATGGAAATGCCTGCCCTTGTCCTTGCCACTAATTGTACTAATCTCACACTGTGTAGTCCACCTTGAGTCTCAGTGAGAAAGGCGGAATATAAATAACAAATATAAATAAATAAATAAATAAAATTATATACTTGTACTTTCAAAAGGTTTTTGAAAACAGTTCCTCACTAAAGACTCCAGAGTAAGCTTAGCTATAATGTGATAAGAGAATGGGTCCTGTTAATGAATTAAACATCAGGAAGCCAAGAGTAGGAATAAATGGACAGTTCTCCCAATGGAGGGAAGTGAGCAGTGGGGTCACACAAGGATCCATATTGCAGGGCTGTGCAGTTTTATTTGTTCATAAATGATCTGGAACTGAAAGTGAACAGTGTAGCTGCGAAGTTTGCAGATGACATGAAACTATTCAGGATGGTGAAAACCAAGGCCAACTGTGAAGAGTTCCAGGAGGATCTCCACAAACTGGGTGAGTGAGCAACAATGAGGCAAATGTTCAGCATAGGCAAGTGTAGGTGATTCGCACTGGAACAAGAAAGCCCAACTTCCAGTATATGCTAATGGGGTCTGAACTTGCTGAGACCAATGGAGAAAAGACCCTGGGGTCATAGTGGATAGCTCAATAAAGTGTCAACCCAGTGTGCTGCAGCAGTGAAAAAGGCAAACTCTATGCATGAGATTCTTAGGAAAGAGACTGAAAATGAAACGGTCAATATGATCATGTCCTTGAATAGATCTACTGTATATACTTATTTGGATTACTGTGTGCAGTTGGGTCACTGTATCTCAATAAGGACAGTGCAGAGCTGACAAAAGTGCAGAAAAGGGCAACCAAGATGATTAGGGGTTTGATGCATGTTTCCTATGAGAAAAGGCTGAAGAGTCTGGGGCTCTGTATAACAATATTTATTTCAAATTTCTATTCCGCCCTCCCCACAGGCGGGCTCAGGGCGGATAACAACACATTAAAATACAATAAAAATTCATCTATATTAAATCATCATTAAAACAGCAGTGTATTTCTATTAATACACATTTAAAACAGGATGGTAGACAGCCTTCAGGGAGGGTTAACATTTTATACACCCCTTTTCTTTTTGTTTCAGGCCGTCGGAGGCCCAGCCTCAGTCATATGCCTGGTGGAACAATTCTGTCTCGCAGGCCTGGTGGAAGGATAGTAGGTCCTGCTAGGCCCTGATCTCAGCAGACAGAGCATTCCACCAGGTGGGAGCCAGGACCAAAAAGGCCCTGGCTCTAGTTGAGGCTAGGCCTCCTTCGGGCCAGGGACCACCAACAGCTGTTTGTCCCCTGATCGGAGTGTCCTCCGGGGAATATATGGGGACAGTCCCATAGATACACTAGACCCAGTCTGCACAGGGCCTTATAGGTCAATACCAGAACCTTGAATCTCATCCGGTACTCCACAGGCAACCAATGCAGCTCACATAAGATCGGTGTTATATGCGACTTATTTGGCACTCTCATAACAACACGCACCGCTGCATTTTGTACCAGCTGTAATCTCTGGGTCATGTTCAAGGGCAGCCCCAGGTAGAGTGAGTTACAGTCATCTAGCCTAGAGATGACCATTGCCTGGATCACTGTAGTCAAGTCATGGGTTGACAAGTAAGGGACAAGTTGCTTGGTCTGCCGCAGTTGGAAAAAAAGAGGACATGACAACCGTTGTGACCTGTGCCTCCATTAGAACAGAAGTCAAGGGCATCCAATTAAGTTGATAGGCAGCAGATTCAGAACAGACTAAAAGAAATACTACTTTTACACAAGTAATTAAGATGTAGTGGTGGCCACAGGTAAAGATAGCTTTAAAGGAGGATTAGACAGATTCATGGACAACAGATCTATCAGTGGCTCATAGCCATGGCGACCAAAGGAAATTTCCACATTCAGAGACAATAAACCTGGCTCCCATTATATCCAATGGGCATTCAGACATCCCCCACTGTTCCTAACAGGCATTCTTGTAATTTATCTTAGTACATCCCCATTTTATGCCATCATGTGTTAAAAATGCAACCCTTTTTAAGGGTGCAAATTTTGAAACATAAAAATAACCAATGACCTTACATTTGTGACAGTATGATGAATTAGATTCAAACCATGACATGTACTATGATGATTCCCGTTCTCAGGTTCGCACAGCAGAAATTGGTATGTTCAAAACAATATATTTGCAAGAAGATACACAGATAGCCCAAGAGAGCCTGATCTTGTCAGATCTCAGAAGCTAAGCAGGGTTAGCCTTGGTTAGTAATTGGAAGGGAGACCTCCAACAAAAACCAGGGTTGCAGAGGTAAGCAACGGCAAACCACCTCTGTTAGTCTGTTGCCATGAAAACCCCATCAGGGGTCTCCATAAGTCAACTCTGACTTGAGGGCTCTCTCCACCACCACACAGATGGAAGAAACTGGTTTCTGGTCAGAGGAGCTCATGCGCTTGACAATTCTAAGGACAAACAGAACTAGGGAGTACTAGGGACTCCACCCCATGAGATTAAATCAACACACATCAAATATCAGAGAGAGGCTGTTCCATTGTACTGTATACAATAAATACATCACATGCACAACGTGCACCATATAAAGAGCTTACAAAATTGATGTATTGTCGAAGGCTTTCACGGCCGAAGAACGATGGTTGTTGTGGGTTTTCCGGGCTGTACTGCCGTGGTCTTGGCATTGTAGTTCCTGACGTTTCGCCAGCAGCTGTGGCTGGCATCTTCAGAGGTGTAGCACCAAAAGACAGAGATCTCTCAGTGTCGACACTGAGTAAGACACTGAGAGATCTCTGTCTTTTGGTGCTACACCTCTGAAGATGCCAGCCACAGCTGCTGGCGAAACGTCAGGAACTACAATGCCAAGACCACGGCAATACAGCCCGGAAAACCCACAACAACCACAGCTTACAAAATTGTAAAAGTGGAAGATTATCTGCCAAGGGCTCAGTTCTTCCTTTGAGAGCAAGGCAGCTCCAATACTTATAGCAGAATAGACAATGACACTGGAATCCAGCTTTGAATGGGCCTTTACAAATAGAAAACTAGTTCCTCAGGGAGAAAGAATCAACCGTATTTTCTTTTTTCCGGATGCTGTTTTTCTATTTGCGGAGCGCATTTAATACAATAGGGAAGCATGACGCGACACCTGCAGTCTGAAGCGGTGTGCCCATTCTGTCCCCTCATTGTCCTACATCTGCAAATCAGGCTACTAGCTCTGCGTCGTACCGGGCCGCACGTGTTAGGCGCTGGAGAGTTAAGGGGAAAGCACATTTTAAAAATCTCTCGACTTGAGGAGCAGAGAGCGCGCTCGCTTCCCGAACTCCCGGCGCCGTGTTGTGGCTTCTCCCCCTCCCTCCCCATCTCCTCCCCTCAGCGCAACTCGTTGCAGTCCTTGGCCGACAGAATCCACCCCCTTTGCAGAGAGGCCTCAAAGTCCCGCCTGAACAGTTGCTGAGTGGCCGGCCGGGCTGCCGCTCCGTCCAGGCCCCATGGGCCGATATTGGGGATGGTGCCGCTGAAACAGGCGTTGCGAGAAACTCTCAGAGGAGGCAGTGACGGTTGGTTACGGCGCCTCTGAGAAAATCTGAAATCCCGGTTGGAGGAGACGCCAGTTCGCCAGTAGGACCGCGGGGAACCGGAGCCTGCCCTTCCCTCTCAGGTTTGGCTTCACTTTTTGTCGTCGTCGTCCCGTCCTCCTCCCCATCCCGGCTCTGCTTCCCCACCCAAGAGGAATGGGACATTGTGGGGCAACCAGCAACAGCTTACTGGGAGCAAGAAAAGCGTTAGCGTTTCTTCTTCCCTTCTTCCTTCCCCCATTTTCCCCTTCTTTCTTCTAGCGTGGCTCAGCTGTGTGAACTTTCGCCTCCTTCACCAAATTGCCAAACTGCGGAGATTAAATCAAGCACGGCGCTCTTCTGTGTCTCGTCGAGGTGTGGCGGAACTAGATGTTTCTTCAAAGTACCTTAAATATGCCTGACAATCTTCTAGCACAGCTTTAATGTTAGGTCAGAAGTATGGAACGTGATTTTACAAACACGGAACGTGTGAATTGATTATTAGTAAGGATGGTGACCATTCCCTTCCAATTTTGAAACATTAGGGATTTAGGGGATGGGAGTTTGCAATGTCATCCTAAACAGAATGACACCCTTCAAAGCCCATCGACTTCAGAGGGAATGACTCTATTTAGGATAGCCCTGTGGGAGCATTGTGGGTTTTCTTTCTAGATTTTCACAAGTAATGACTGTTTGAAAAAGTGAAGAGTGATAAAATTGGTTGCTTGGTGCCAGAGGATGGTGAATAGCTCGCCAATACGAACTGAAGTGCTGAAAGGCATCAGGGTGTATCTCTAGGTGTCAAGCATAAGTGTGTTTGAAGTGTAGTGGTTAGAGTACCTGATGACTAGGCTCTGGGAGAACTGGGTTCTAATCCCTAATCTGTCATGAATGCTCATATGGTGACTGTGGACCAGTCACTTCTCTCAGCCCTAAGCCGCTTCACAGGGTTATTGTTTGAGGATAAAACAGTTGGGCAGAACAATGTTGTAAAACACCTTGTATTCACACTGGCAAGAAAAGTAGAGTATCTACGTACTATATAAAAGGTAAGTAATATTAGCAACAACTCACCTTTTATCCCCACACAGGTGCACTAGCATGCCTCTCTATGGAGATGAAAGGTGAGTCCTCAGCAACATGGCTTGTGGAGGAAGCCTTGAGCAGGCCGCTGCAGGCAGCAGGAAGGCCCAGCACGGTGGAGCAGCTAAGGCCCACACCAAGCCTCCCTGCAGCCTCAAGTGGAGTTGCCAGTCCCCGCTCCCACCCACCCCTGCCCCTGCTTACCTGGCTGACAGGGAAAGACAGGGGCTCTTGTGCACTGCAGTAAGTCAATTTCGGCCCTTTCCACCATCACCACCCCACACTCCCAGCCTCGCAGACACCCAATCCAGCAGCTGTGGGCCTGGAAGTGCTCCAGCACCCTTTCCACCCTCCCTCCACACTCCCGGGCCCGCAGCTGACTGATTCGGTCCTAGTTGGGACCGAATTGGGCTGTTGCAGAGCACAGGAGTGCTCTAGGGCTTGGAGGGTAAGAAGACCTGACAACCTCGCCTGTGCCAGGCCTCTGAGGGACCGCAGAGGTGGCAGGGAGGCCCAGCACAGCGGCATGGCCCTCCCAAGGCCCTGCAGTGGGGGCCTGCAAATCAGTTTTCTAGAACACGTATTTTTTCCCACAAGGGGCTTTGTTGCTATTAAATAAACAAATAATGTTTGAAAATGAGGACTTGGGGCTCAGATCTGCCTGGAAGCCACTATCTGCCCTGAAGTTGCTAGCACACAGTTGTAAAAGCATTAGGATCACCTGTACTGGGAGAAAGGCACTCGCTCTATACATTCTCATGGCCTCTTCCTTTATTATTCCTATGTTCTATAGTTGTCTTGCTGTATAAAATAGGTTCCAGAGCGTTGTCCTCAGTAAGGGAGCTGTTTTGCAAGTTCTTTGATCACTACATTTGCTTTTCATCTGCCACAGTTTACACACAAAGGGGAACAGATATGGATTCAGGATACAGAAAGCCCTTGTCATTGTCCATACCCTGAAAACCCATCCTTGATATTTTGTTTCCTGCTCCTCATGCTGGCCAGGCTCCCAGAATGCTTAACTGCTCTTGAGTGGGAATATAGTCAATGGTCTCTTGCCTTGTGATAAGAGAATAGCCTTGAATTGCAAGGAAATTTAAAGGAGCCCAGTACAGGGGGTGAAATACCATAAGTTTTGTAGAGCAGAAACTCTTAGATAATTATTCCATAGGATGTTAATCATGGTTATGTATAATACCTATATTTCCAAGTGAATAACACTTATAAATTTATGATATAACATCACAAACTAACTTATCAACATCTACTGTACTTACTTGAAAAGAAGACCCTAAATATAATATTATACACCAAAAATTATTATTGGACATAACTGCAACTTGTACATGAATGTAAGATGACCCCCCCCCCTTCTTTTTGACAGCATACTTAGGGGAAAATCTAGTCTTGCATTTGAGTAAATACTGTATATATGTTTGCAAAATACAAGTATCACTACAGTTACATTGTTTCTAGAAGGGAAACATTTTCCTGAATTCTTTATTCTGTCTTGTTGGTGAGGAACAAAGCAATGACAGCCCTAATATCAAGGTCCTCAAATACAGATTGTGATATTGTGAGGTTACATATAACAATAATATTAACCACACTTTGTCCTGACTATTTCCATATGTTGCCTGGAACACTGAAGACACAATCAGAAAAATCCTAGTAGTGTTAGTATCTAAAAAGTTTCTATGGACAGACCTGTTCCTGTAATTTTATTGGCATTGTGTTACATCACTTGGAGTGATGTGATTCATGACTTGCTATCTTTTTCTTTCAACGTACTTGCAGGTAATGGAGAATTGAATCCATTTTTTTCAATGTTGTCTGCTAAAAATTAAAGATGTATCCATTGATTAATTTTAAGCAGGTTTATTTTAAAACATATTTTTATATTCTGGTACTTGAAAAGGACATTTCTGTTGCTAAACTGGAAAAATGAGCTGCTATAGCAATATGTAACAAAGTTCTTCTATTTTATGTTTGTTTACATTGCGTATTGGGAAAAGTATTTAGGGCAGAACCTTGACCTCATTGAAGTCACTGGATATTTTTCTTGTGATTTAAATAGGAACAGCTTTTCACTTATTTCCCTGTATAAACTTTCATTATAGGGTCACTGATGGCTCCAATACTGTTTCAGTCCTGTTTGGTACGGCCATAATTTTTCTACTCTCCCTCTTAGATGAGCTTTTGGATAATTGTCTATAAAATTCAGTGTTGGATAAGACCTTAATGAACTTTCTTTTGTTGGCAAAATCCTTCTAAAACATCCCCTCCTTTGAAAAACACTAAAAAGAAACCTCCATTGCAAGTAACAATTAAAGCAAGTATATTTGCATCTTTATCTTATACCTATAAAAGTGCAAGACTTCAATCCTCCTTTTCTATTTCTTATAATGCTCATGCCACAAACCCAAATATATGCAAAATAATAATCTATTATATCACTTTTTTCTTTAAAAATAAAATATTAAAATCAATCATACAAGCAAATGGATTTATGTTTAAAAATAGCCTAACAGAATAAATTCTGTTAAAAACAGAAAACAACATGGCAACATCTAAAAAGAATATAATCTTATCAGATTCCTTAGAATTAGTGTTTCAGGTCATAATTATAACCTAATTGTTGAACCAACCAGTTTAGCTTATAAAAGTCTTTATATTAAAAAAAATACAGTACTGGTTAATGTATTAGACTAGAATCTAGGAGATGTGAGATCAAATCTTTCCTCTGGTGTTATGCTCACTGGGTGACTTTGGACCAGTCACTCACACTCAACCTATTCCGAGCTCTTTGGAGGAGGAGTGGGATAAGAATGCAGCAAACTAAACAGACAGATAGAAGAAAAAAGCAGCACAGAAGGAAAATGAGCATGGGTTCACAATGCTGAATCAGAATGCTTAGGCAAGCCAAACTGATGAACTCATTTATTTTTCCCTTGAGGACTTGAACAAGAGACGGGAAGTCATTGACTCATAAGTAAGATCATTTACTGTGGAACTGTAAACAGCATATATTGTGCCAGTAAATATTTCCATAGCCCATTGCTTTATGTAAAATCCAAAGCAAATAATTTGCTATTAATATAAATAAAGCCCCCACAATAATGGTGGTTCATCTCATGCTTTATACAAGTGAAATTATATTTGTATTTGTATTAAACCTATTGAAACACTGAAAAAATTCCACCCTTTTTATCATGCTGATGTTCTCATTGTCATGTTTGTAGTTGATATTTCCATAAATCCATAGTGTTTGCACTACAGAGAAGCCCTCAAAACAGAAACGTGAAGCACTTAGATGGGAAGAATTGTCTATAGGCTGTATCAGGAAAAGTTGTAGAGAAGATTGCTGTTATAGCTATATGAAACACTGGAAGCTGAGCTCAATTTCTAAACTGCTTTGTAGGTGTGAGACACCAAAGACATTTTGCATTGTTTTAATCCACCTGACTAGAAATCCCTCTATTAATTACTTGCTTTGGCTTCTCTGTTTTTAATACCTGCTTTGGAGACTGATTTACAAAACACCAATGAGCCACTGAGAGGTTCCAGTGTACTATTTGGTATTGTTCCTATACATATTGTAGATTAAAAAATTTAAAACAGCATTGTGAATTATCTTTAGCTACAGATTTGTCTTGATTGTAGTTTTCTAATTGAGCTGATGATCAACGAGTTGTGTTTTTGAAACTGGGGGTTAGGAAAGTAGGAGCAACACTAAAAATAGGAAGAGGAAGGTTGAGGATGAGAGGTGATAATTATGAACTATACAGCTGGGAAGTAAGCAACCACAGAATGCATGCCAAATTGCAGAATGCCAGACTATGTTGCTCAGCACGACAGTACCCTTGCTTCACCCCAAAACTGGAGGTATAGTCAAGCTAGGGCTGACTGCAGGTCACTGTTGGGAGGCCAAAGGGCAGGCTGTAAACAGCAGTATCCTCAGGAAGGGATACTCTTTGGTACAGCAGCAATTGTTTAAATGAAAGTTGGAATGTGATTCTTCTAAATGGAGTGGCACATCCTTGGTAACTGATCCTAAAATATGCTTTGTGTATAAAAAACCCCATTCCTCAGTAGGGCTCTACACACAAAGCATATTTTAGGACCAGCGATGTGCCACCAACCTTTATCCGTTGCAGTCAGATTTCTAGGCATATGAACTTCAGGCTGATGATTCTAAAAATGCCTTATTGTTAAACTTTTACTCTCATGTAAAAAAAAAAGATTTATATGCAGCCTATGCCATGTGTCTTGCTATGTGAAACCCTCCCCTCCCTCTTGATTCCTGGTATACCAGCATTGTCACAGGGAAATGCTGCATGGAGGGGGAAGGTCAGTTGGGCAAAAGAACTGTTTATGACATTACATTTTGCAACTGAGAATGAGCTGATCTACTCATTCTCAGTTGCAAAATGTAATGTCATTTTGGATTTAATTGGAACATTTAAATTCCAGGGGAGCAGTATGAATTGTTGAAGTTTTGCTTCTTTAGCAGGTAGAAAACTATCACACACTATGTATACTTTATGTGTCAAGCAACAGCTGACATAGGATGACGCCTTAGGATTTTCAAGGCAAGAGACTTTCAGAGGTAGTTTGCCATTGTTGCCTTTGCGTAAAGACCCTAGACTTTCCTGGTGATCTCCCATCCAAATAGTAACCAGGGTCAACCCTGCTTAGCTTCTGAGATCTGGTGAGATCCCTGTGCCATCCTTCAAAGTCTATAGTTAGAATACAAAAATTTAAATATTTAGTTTGGGCATTTTGCATTTGTTTTAATAGCCCTGACAAAAGCTTATAGCGTACTTTGGATCATTTTAAACATACAACCTTCTAGTTTTATTGAATTTGTTGAATTAACATGTATGGCAACATGTTTTGTATCCAGCCAGATTTCCATAACATTTAGGTAAGTGTTTATCAAGGAAGAAGACACAGAATTACATTAAATAATCATTTTTATGAACAAATCTTTTTTTCCATAGCATTACAATGGCTGAGTTGCTAGAGCTAGAAGGGCCGATCAACTGGAAGGAAAGATGCATAGCTCTGGAGTCTCAACTGATGAAATTTCGCCTTCAAGCAAGCAAAATTAGAGAGCTATTAGCAGAGAAGGTAGGTCTTAAATGTTGCAAGATAATATTTATTATTAGTTGAGCAACTATAATTATCTTAATTATAAATTCAGTTAGCTTTATAGTTGCCAAGTATGTAATCTGGTTGATTTGGCAATAGTGATCTTTAAATTTGTGGTTAAGTCTATTTTTTATTTTTGTCTGTTGAAAATATTCTACACTGGGAGCAGGCTTCCTGCATCAACCCAGTGAAGGATGTACAAAACATGCTCCTGCATGCTTAATCACTCTCTGAATCAGAAGCTGCTGGTGTAAATCTGGTGTACATTAAAGTCCACATCGAAATGTGCATCTAAAATGGATGCCAACTATTTTTCTACTGTGTTAATAGGATGCATGTTCAAATCTGCATTCACATCCTTAT
Organism: Eublepharis macularius; assembly: GCF_028583425.1. NCBI lineage: Eukaryota > Metazoa > Chordata > Lepidosauria > Squamata > Eublepharidae > Eublepharis > Eublepharis macularius. The sequence continues at coordinate 198,696,847 of NC_072790.1, forward strand.
CTTTAATTAATAATGCATAAATAACTTTTTAGGCAGTATGAAATTGTGGTATATGCATCTGAATTGCTATCTTCATAATGGACAATAAAAGAAAATCCTTAGTACCTTTATAGTCAAGCTTACTTCAGTAGAGAAAAATATGTGAAGCAAGTTATTTCTGTCTGGGAAAAGTAAAAGTGTTATCTCAATTTCACTGAGCATTTGAAATATATTACACTCATGCCAGAAAAGTCAGGGGAGCGGGGCGGTGGGGGGGGGGGACCAAGGTTGAGGAAGAGGAGCTGAGTTGATAGAAGACTCCCCAGAAGCGGTTAATAGAGAGTTTAGTAATGAAGGACAAGCTTAGCAATTTCCCTTTCTCCATATTTACTCTTATCCTGAAGTCGCTTCCTTCTCACTAAGGCCACCTGGTCCATGAGGAGCCACTTCAGTATACATCAGAACTTTCAGGATCTACTTTTGTGTAAGTTGAATTCAAGATGCTAAAGAAAAGCAATTAATACATTCTATAAATAATTTGATGTACACGGAAATCAAAATTAGATAACCACTAAAGCATTGTCCTTTAAAAATAAAGTATCAATGGACTGAACTGAAAGGGAAGCTTTAATAAGTTTATTTTTCCCCAGTGTGGTGTTTCCTTCCTGTGTAAGTTTTGCTAAGTGTTTCTTTTGAAGCCGAGAGCAGTTTAGAATAGTTAATCAACTATTAATTAATTAATTAAGAACTATATAGCACAGTACTTTCTTTTTTACTGATACTTCTAAAAATTATACATATACAGTGGGGACCTGTAAGGACTTGCGGGGTATCTCATTCCCCCCCACACACCCTATTTCTCTTTCCCTGTCCTGAAAGCCCCTGTAGCCCCTCCTGTTTCCTGGCCTCCTTCTCTCCTTCCCACCTAGCAGCCAACCTTCCTCTATCTCCACACAACCCACCTTCAGTTTTCCTTCCTTCCCTACCCTTGCAGCCTTTACCTAGGAAAACTATGGCTCAGTTGTGTGACACAATAGTTACTAGACCAGTTGCACAGTGGGGAACTTGCAAGGGGCACCCAATTTTCCCCATACCACCTTTCCCATAGTATTTCCTCTTTCCCTGCTCTTAACAACCTGCTCCTTTTGTCCTACCCACCCACCAACCTACCTTTTATCTGCCGCACATCTTCAGATCTACTACTGATTGATTGATTGATTTTGATTTCTATTCCACTCTCCCTGCAAGAGGGCTCAGAGCGGATCACAACATTTTAAAATGTACAATAAATAGAGTAAAATTTTGCAGCAATAAAAACATTAATAACACATAAATTATAAAACAGTCATGTACATTTTGCCCTACCCCCTCAGCCTAATAACCTGCGGGGCGGGGTGGCCAGTTACAGATGTTGCAGAGCCTGGGGGAAGGCATATATAGCCACCCTTGTCCACAATGAGAACTCATTTTCCTCTCCTCTATTTTATCCTTGGAACAGCCCTGTGAGCAGGGGCAGATGGGGAGTGAAAAACCCTGGAAAAGGATCCCTCCTGAACTTGCCCTTTCCAAAAAGGAAAGGAACAGTCAATCTGCTAGTCCCTGCCTTGTCCTTCCAAAAGGGGAAGGAAAGGAAAGTGGGAAGAAGAGGCAGTATGCATAACCAGTTGTCTGGGTGTCTTTTTTCTTGTCTCATGCGGGGTTTGGGTGGACCAGGAACCTCTTTCCTCCCTTTAGGTGGACTGTGCTGGGCTCTTCCACCCCCCCCCCCCACCTCACAAGGGCCTAGCAATGCTGCCTCCCCCACTTCATGTGGGGTGCAGGCAGACAGAGTGCTACCAGCTCCCCCACTTCATGCTGGGCTCAAGTAGGCCAGATGCTGCCTCCCTCACCTTGTGTCAGGCAGGCTGGATACCACTTCTCCCGCCTTGTGTAGGAATCAGACAGCTGGGCTCAGGGTTTCTGTCATAGGGATAGCCCAGCCCATGTTGTGGGGAGGCCATCACCCTACCAGGGTGCTCTTAATGGCCAGTCTTCTTGTATCTGTAAAGTAAGTTATGCTTGGAATGAGTAACTGGCCCAAGGTCATCCAGTGATTTTCCATGGCAGAATGGGGATTCAAAGTTCTAGTCTGAAACTCTAACCACTACACCATTCTAGCTTTTGTGAGGTGGCTACTTTTGAACAGTAGCAATTAATTATGCCTGGGTGAACCATGCAAGTCAGTGATAGCAAGTCACCGGTGGGGCTGGCCCAATGAAGCTTCCCTCAAAGGCCAAAATAGCTTTGGAAAGACACCTACCTCCTCTCTTTTAGGGACAAACCATGGGAATGCTGGCAATACTGTTGTGGTTGCCTAGAAACAGCCACCAACGATACCCATTTCTTAAAGGTGCAGGTGCTCCTTTTATCATTGCAGGAACACCTGGCGTATTTTTGTTTAGATTTCAGAATTTTCTCCAAATCTCGGACGTTTTTCAGATTAGTAGAAAGCTCTGTCTTGTCCATTCACAGCTCCAGTCTTCATATTTGGGCAAGTTGAGAATATACAAGTGGCGACCTGCAAAGAATTTGCAGGGGGTGGGAATCTCATTTCTCCCTGCCTTTTTTTCCTCCCTTTTCCCTCACCCATCCCCCACATCCTTGGCTTTCTGCCCATACACCTGTCCCATTCTCAGTGCAGCCTTCCCCTGCTTTCCGTCCTTCCCTCTTTTCCACCTCCCCATCCTCACGGCTCTGCAGAGAGCCACTACCAAGCCTGGAACGGGGCCTTGTCTCATGACTGCCAGGCCCAGCACAGCTCCCTGCCTTGCACTACTGGGTCTGGAGGTGATGAAGCAGAGAGCGTGTCCTCACCATACATGCTCAGACAACAGCTCCTCTGTTTGGGAGTTTTTTAGTGCCCTCCCCCTTTTTTTAAGATTTCAGATTTTGGAGAAAAATCTTCTTTCCATCAATGTGGCTGTGATGGACAAGTTAAGTGCAGCCTCTCCCAACAACAAACAGCCACCACTTGGACTGTTGAGGCAGCAATGCTTAGGGCAGATGGGCTGGTGGTAGCTGAAATCTGAGAATGGGCTGCCTGTCAGGTGAAGTCTCTCAGAAGAGGAGAGAAGGGGACAGGGGGAGGATTATGTATTCACAGATAGTGGCACACTTGACTATGAGAATATACAAGTGAGTAGGGAGTTGGTGGCAGTGACAGCTAGGGGAAAGGGAACTTGCATAAAGGGAGCATCCAATTCCCCATGCCTTTGCTTCCCCTCTCCCCCACCTTTCCCTGTTACTCTTTCCCAACCCCAGTTTCTTCCCCCCCTTTCCCAAGCCTTCCCTGTTTCTTTGCCGCAGCCTTCCCTGTTAGTCCCCCCCTACCCCCTTCCTTTCCCTGTTAGTCTTCTTCCCTCACCTCTTCCCTTCCATGTTAGTCTTCCCCCCTTCCCTGTCACTCCTCCCTCCCTTCTACCCTTCCCTTCCCTGTTACTCTTAACCCCCACCCTCATCCTTCCCTGTTTCTTATCAGGTGGGTCTGTGGAAGGTTTGAGTGCAGTGGGTGCAAGGCTGGGAGCTGATCAGGTCTGGTACTGCCACCCTGAAGTCTCCTCCAGCTGCCAATGGGGAGTTGTGGCCAGAGTTGGAGGCAGACATTCCTTCTGGCAAGATTGAAGGACTTCATCCTATGGAAAATGATGTTAATGGCTGATACGGTTTAGAAGTATTTTTGAATTTCAGTGGATATTGTTGTGCCTTTGAATAAGCTATATTGACCTAAATGGAATTGTGGTTTTGATAAAGGCTTATAATTGAAACGAGGAGTTCCTGGGGCTACCCATTAACTGAACAATTTGGACAGAAACTGAACAGAAGTTCTAAACAACAGAAGTTCAAGACTGAAGGCAATTTATATTGAAGTTGGAATTTGCAAGTTATCTGCTTTAGATTATTATGGACTTTATTATTCTTTGTGTGTGGCTATTGTCAATATTAGATATAGAACACTTTATACTATTTTGCTAATGTGTCTTTAAATTGTTATAGATGTCTGCTTGTGTAGGAGTTATTGTATTAAAGACTTTGTTTAAACTTTGGTTCTCATTAGCCTGTTTTCACAGTGGTTTGTTTATTTTGCTAGTATTACACTGTTGGTTATACCAACAGTGTATCCTGTTGGTTATTAATATTCATCAGTACAAACAAGTTCAGTTGCAGGACTGGCTTTAAAATATCTTTAAGGCAAAATCAGTATTGAGAAAGGTTGATAATTATTCTTAATTCAGGGCACTTATTATGAGCGATCATTGGTTTCTTCAAAAACAGCTAAATGTATATGAATTATATGCAACATTATATTTTCCAAATAATCAGGGCTTTTTTCTGGGAAAAGAGGTGGTGGAACTCAGTGGGTTGCCCTTGGAGAAAATGGTCACATGGCTGGTGGCCCCACCCCCTGATCTCCAGACAGAGGGGAGTTTAGATTGCCCTCCATGCCGCTCGGCAGCGCAGAGGGCAATCTCAACTCCCCTCTGTCTGGAGATCAGGGGGCGGGGCCACCAGCCATGTGACCATTTTCAAGAGGTTCCGGAACTCCGTTCCACCACGTTCCCACTGAAAAAAAGCCCTGCAAATAATAATTAAATGTCTTGTGAGCATTAATGTCTGTGAATTATTTGTTGTTTGATGATTTTTGTATTTTATTGTTCCTTGAAAGATCTCAGCAAACCTTTTTATTGTCTACTTCCCTTTCCTTCCTTCCTTCCTTCCTTCCTTCCTTCCTTCCTTCCTTCCTTCCTTCCTTCCTTCCTTCATATAAACATCATTTTTCTCCCCAAAGGGGACCTAAATCAGCGTACATTGTTCACTTTTCCAATTTATCTTTACAACAACTCTGTGAGGTAGGTTAGGCTGAGAATTTGTGACTGGCCCAAGGAGACCCAGAGTAAGGATTTGAATCTGGGTATCCAAGATCCAAATCCAGCACTCTAGCCACTATATCTCCCTTGCTTAATTTGCTATTAAAGACACAATAAAATCTTTAAATTCAGATATTAAGAAAAACAATCATAATCATGTGCCATTTAACTGGTAATCTAAAGCTAAATTATAATGCTGTTGGGCAACTTGGAGGTCTCCAAATGAAAGGAAGAGAAAATACGGCTGGTGACTGACAGACTGGAAGAAATTTACAGAATCCCCTATGCCATTACAAAGCATGCTAGAGCACACTCTTGCTTAGCTGACTTTGTTCTGTGGTTCTTTCTTAACTATATTTGCATAGGACATTTAAGAACATTATCATGGCAGCATTTACGGAGGAGAATGAATAATGTGAAAGCAGAACATAATGTACAGATGTTCAGTAGAATGCATGGATTTCTTTGTAACATTATGCTAAGTCAGAGTGTTTTTTAAAAACTTATATGCAAAGAAAGAGGGTTTGTTGGAGATCTAAGTAGAAGCTGCTGTTGCTGCAAGTGGGAGATGTTTTAATAGGAATTCAAGGAATGATGTAGAAAGTGGCCCTACTGTAACACATTCAGGCTGTAAAGCACAAGCGGAATATATTTTGCTACTGTTGTGTTTTCTGAGTCTGCAGAAGTTAAAAAGACAACACCCTCCTTGAGGAGAGTATCTTTCTGTAAGCTAAAATGGAGCTGGCACTTCACAATGGAAAATGCATTCCTGTGTCTTTTCTAAATTTTGCATTTTTCTTTCAGCTAATACATAAAATACTAAAAATGATAGCATTGTCATTTGTTTCTGTCTATCAGACAAGAACTGAGGCCTATGAGGCCCTACTGGAATCAAGCTGGTGTAGCCAGCTGATCAAGGCAAACTCAAAGTAGACTACCAGAGTTAAATAATATTGTAAGTTCATGCTACACTATGATGACTGACTAAAGTGAATAGGCAGTATTCCAAATTCCTTATCAGAGTTCAGATCCAGAGGGACAGGATATAATACCATGAAGAAGTGCAGCACAGAGCAAATGCTGGGAGGTTTGCAAGAGCCAGGAAAGAACAAACACAACTATAAGGAACAGACCTTCTAGATTAGACCAAAGGTTCAGCACTATGTTTCCAGTAGTGGACAGCCAGTGTTTCCAGGAAGCCTAGAAGTAAGATTCGAAGGCAACAGTCATCCCTTGCTATCTGCATCCAAGCAACACACATGCAAAATATGACTTCAGAGATTCCATTTAGCAATCATGGTAACAGACAAATGTGTCCCAAATCTACTGGCTGTAAATTTCATTGAATAACCTAAAGTATTAAGAGAGCAAAAGTGAAAATTATTTCTATCCATTTCACCTTCCCATGCATATTTTTAGAGATCTCTGTCATGTCATCCCTCCACTCCAGTTACCTAAATTATAACGTCCAAAATGTTTTATTCTTTCCTTACAGGAATATACCTATGTACCTCTTGATCATTGTGGTTGCATTCTTTCCATCTCTACAATACAATTTTTGAAAAATCATGACTGGAATAGTACACAGTATTCCAAATGTAGCTGCACGATAGATTTGTGTAAAGACAGCAGGATATTTTGATTTCAGTTCCTGCAGTTTCAAGATTCCCTATCCCCCTTTCCTGTTATATTATAATCATACAATTAGGAGACCAAATGTTATTTTTTTAGGAGACAGACAATTCCATATTTGAAAAAGAGCTCACTATATGTTTTTAACTTGTTTTATCTAGCATTCAGGAGACCTCCTTTCACATTTTTTGTGGAAAGTTATTTTCTTATGATCTATGACAGAAGTGCTATTTTTTAATGTTTAGAAGGATATCTTTAGCTTCTTTTGAGGTTTTTGCATCCTTTCAGAAATAGTTGTTTACTAAAAACAGGAAATAGCTAGAGCTTAATTTGGCATTTCTTATGCCTTATTAACAGAAATGACCTAAACTGGGAGAAAAAGTGTATGGAGAGCAAAGAAGGAGAGAGAATGAATGGTCAGGGCACTATATTCTTAACCATAGGTGTGGCACTCTGCTCCTTTTATAAGACCTATATTATGCTGCATTCTTTACTTTCTTAGTGTTCCCTACGTTTTTTGCTGTCACTAAAGGCCCTCATCTTAGTTCTCTCAGTTTAACACGCAGTATAGGAAGGCTTAGTTATATTTGGTAGAATGATAGATTGGACAGCACATATGGGTAGCTGTGAGGTAAAAAGAGATCCTTTATTCTAGATAAAATAGACATCTTAATTAAGCAGAAATAGAATTTAGAAAGAAAATATATGCAATGGTTTCAGGGTAATTCCACAAGAAAGAACAGAAAGATTTCCCTCAGTTTCCAGCACCTCAGTCTTCCCCTATCTTTCACCCTCTCTCAACTCTCCCTCAGAACCACTCTCTAAAACTGCAGCTCACTCCCCCTCAGGGTTCAGCTACCACCCAGTCATGACACACTTCACGCACATATCCAACCCCCTCCCCCACTCTTTCTTCCCTTGGAAGCCTGCATTTTAAATCTTAGCAACCTTACTTTCAAAACCCCGCATTAAATAAAACACACAAAAATATTACATAGCAAAATATTCCAATAGGTCTTGTGAATAAATGTGGAGAAAAATATAGCCTTATAATTAGTTTATATGATAGTAGGGCTACTAGTCCCCCCGTGGGGGTGGGGAATCCCCTGCTCCCTTCCCCCCCCCCCCCCGCTGCCACTCTTCTGGCCAGCAGGGGGGAAAGGCCCAGGGAACAGGCTTGGGAGGCAAAAAAACTTCCTAGGCCAGCACACAGCAGGCGCTTTCCCACCACCTGCGATGACATCACTTTCTTAAGTGACATCATCATGCCCACTGGGGGCAGATCACCCAAGGTAAGTGTCAGGTGTTCCCCCCTCTCTCCGCTGGGAGGGTAAGGGGACCTGGCAACCCTATAGGATAGGCTAGTTGAACTTTAGCATACTTACCTCTGCTGCTGCTTTAGTGACTTCTAGAAACTTGGTGCCACAACAGATGAAGTGGTATGCAGTTCATAACAAGTGGAGAATAACTAGCCAGCTCTGCTTCATTTGGTTATGTTACTTCTATCAAGCACTGTATGGAAGATGAAGTCACAATACCTTTCTTAACTCTGCAAACAAGGGCACAGAGAGCAAGGCATGAGAAGTAGATTTTAATTTGCATACTAAACAGTACAAGAGAAGGTTTTCCATCAGATACTCCAGCCCCAAGCCATTTAGGGTTTAAAAGGTAAAAACTAGTATTTTGAATTGATCCTGGAAACAGAAGGGCCATCGGTGATTTAAAAGTAGGCTACAGCTCTTTGAATTGTGTTCCAAAAATAAATTGGACTTTGACGTTCTTTTAAAATTGTTAATATGTGTTCCTGTGCTGCTGAGGAATCAACAAACTTGGTTAAAGACCCTACATACCATTTGAACTGAATGTCAGTCTGCAGAGATGAATGTATGACTGCCCCCAAGAGGCACAGCTGTTCTTATAGGAGAATCCAATTCCATCCAAGAAAAGCTGATCCTTTATTAACTAACACTAGTTCATTCCTCTCAGGAATAAACTCTAATTTATTAACCCTCATCCTGACTGTTTAGGACTCCTATTGCCGCCCACATCTTTTTGCTTCTGTTGTGCTCTGCTTACATATTTGTAAATAAAGTTATTATATAAGCCTTTAAATCTCCAGTAATATATATTTACGCAAAGGAAATTGAACTCTTTAGCACTGTCTCTGGCCACCTTTACACTGGAGTGGTGTAACAATATGCCAAAAGTACTAGGTTTGTCCACATGTAGTTTTGTAACAACAGGTGTTCTGATAAATAAGCTTGCTTGCTTTCCATGAGCATAACAGCTGACCAGTACAGTTAATTCACTGATACAGAAATAAAGGAAGAACTTGGACATACATAGTTGTTGTTCTTGGAGCTATATAGTCTGCAGAATTTTTGTTGATGCAGCTGAGGACCAGGGGAGAAATAGCACATTTTGACTTTCATAACCACTATGGTAGAAAGCACACAATTTTTTCAAGTGAACTTGATCTGAAAATCTGTGTGGTATGCAGCCCCATAGTGTCATTTTTGTAGAGTCTATTTTGCAGTGGAATTTTAATTTTAACGAATAGTGGCAAAGAGAAGAAATGCAATTTCTTAACGGTGAAATTCGATGCAATGTCTAAGTGTTTTTGGTGGGTCATAATAGTTAAAATTTAATCTATAATGGGAATTAATACAGTTCAGTCTGATTAATGGAGTTGTTCCAAAGAATTTGCACTGCTTTTGCTGGACTAATCAGCAGTACACCTTCCCTCCTTCTGCATTTTCCATTTACTACGTTGGCTTATTTATGTCGTGGGCTGGTCCAGTAGGGTGGTCAGAGTCCATTCCAGAGTCCAAATAGCAAGGTCAGGCAGTCCAAAGATCAGTTATCAGCAAGGTTCAAGGGCTAAGCAAAGGCAGAGTCAAGGCACAGTCCAAAGGTCACGACAGCACGATTCAGTGGAGTCGCCACAGCACTAGCAGGATTCTGACACATTGCTTCCACGCCTCCTAGTCTTCTGTGGCTGGATTTTACAGTGAGACTGGGATTGCAGCCAGCTGCTTGGGTGCTATCCTGTGGTCACTCCTCATCACTCTCCACAAGCAGCTGGCGTCTGGCCAGGAGGCATGCGCTTTGCCGCCTTTCCTGCAGCTCCACATGTTGCCTTTGTCTGCGGCGCTCTCCTGGTGAAGCTGGGGGTTTGGACATCCTTGGCTGTGCTTCACCAGTGGTGTTGGGGCTAGAGGGTGTTGGTGCTTCTGGTTCAGCTGCTGGTTGTGGATGCTGATCAGCCAGCAGCTGTTCTTCCTGATCTCTGTGCTCAGCTGAGTCAGGGCTGGCTACCTGAGGCTCCTCTCCTCCTGAGGAGTCCTCACTACCACTGAGCCCCATGACAATTTACTTGCAGACAGGGTGGATAAAAATCAATGATTTTTTTAAAAAAATCAAAAAAATCAGACTTTTTTGATTTAAATCAATTTTTTTTATTTAAATCGGATTTTTTTAAATATAAATTGGATTTTTTTAAATAAAATGCTTTTTGAGGAAAATATATTACCATCCAAAGGTTATTCCATCATGAAATAAAGATTAGTTTTTAATGATGTAGAATAAAGCTGTATATGTTTAAATTTTTTGGTAAATAAATTCCATTAATCCATTCACAATGTCATGCTCTTCCAGAGGTTTTTGTAAGATTATTGGGCAGTTTCTCTGCCTACAAGATATTATCACAGATGCTTGGTTTTGCAGTTCTCAAAACTGAATTTGTGTCAGCTCAGCAGAGATCACATGCCTCTTCTTCACAGTAAAAATGTTATAACATGAACAGAGTTGAGAAAAAGACCTTAATCCTATTGGTCTACAAACCTATGAAGACAGAATCAACCCCTTCAGTGCTAAGTTTCAAGAAGTTCAGTGAATAGAAACAATATTTTTCTGATTGTTTGGAGTGGAATAGATCTGCACAAGAAGAAACTAAGTGTGAGGAGGGAGGGGCAAGCAGTACAAAATGAAAGTGAAACTTTTTGAGCACAATACTGCACAAGTCTTTGGATCTTTTGTGTGTATGACGTGAGGTTTATCACATTCTTTCCTTGGAGGAAAAAACCTATAATGGCAGCAGGCCGTAAAAGAGACCCAGTTTGGGAATACTTTAATGAAGTTCCTTTACCTATCGGTAAGGTAGGCATGCGTGCAAAATGCAAACACTGCAACAAAGAAATGCAAGGCCTGGTGGCCCGAATGAGGCAACATCATGAGAAGTGCTGTGATGAAGATGACCAAAGAAACACATTTGAACAGGCAGGATCTTCAGGTTGGTAAACATTTTTATTGAATCATATTTCTAAAGATTGCCTTGAACTGTCATGTTTGAGCAAAATTATATTTCTTATTATTACTGCATGTTACTGTCATTTGGTACAGTTATGAAGAAAAGCAAATATTCCTTTTGGGGCAGTGCTGTACAATAAGCAGAAATTGTATAAACAATAAAATAACAGCATTGACTTAGGGGAATTCATCATCAACATTAAGGATTCTGGAAACTATCCACCTTCAAGATCACCTTCCTCCTGTTCTACAGTTTCAGAGTTATCCATCCCGGATAGTGCTTCATTTGCATCATCATCAGACACTCACAGTATATCACCTAAAAGAAAGAAAAAACCCTTCCCTCCTGGAACCACCGTAGATAAGTTTGTGATAAAAACTAGCAGATTAGAAAAAGAGTTAATTGATGAAAAAATTGCCCAGTTTGTTTATGCAACGAACTCTTCTTTCCGTCTGACTGAGAACCCACATTTCATTAATATGGTTCAGTCACTGAGACCAGGATACAGTCCACCCTGCAGAGCAGATGTTGCAGGGAAACTGCTGGATAAAGTGTATGACAGAGAAATGGAGCAATGTGCAACAGCTCTGGAGGGTAGAATTGTTAACCTAAGTATTGATGGGTGGAGTAATGTCCACAATGATCCTGTTGTATGTGCTTGTATAACAACAGAAGAAGGGAAAGTCTTCCTTGCACAAACAATTGATACGTCAGGAAATGCACACACAGCAGGATACTTTCAAGAAGTGGCAGTAAAAGCTATAATAACATGTGAACAAAAATTCAAATGTCTAGTACGCAGTTTGGTCACAGACAATGCTGCAAATGTATCCAAGATGAGAAGAAATTTAGAAGAGCAGGAAGGGAATACAAAGGTAATAACATATGGTTGCAGTGCTCATTTGCTGCACCTCTTAGCCAAAGACTTAAGTGTTCCAGAAATAAAGACTAATGTTGTTAAAATTGCTAAGTACTTCCGTAACAATCATTTTGCTGCAGCAGCTCTGAAAAGGATGGGTGGAACCAAGCTAACGCTCCCACAAGATGTTAGATGGAACTCTGTGGTGGACTGTTTTGAGCAGTATATCAAGAACTGGCCTATTTTGATGACAGTTTGTGAACAAAATCGAGATAAAATAGATGGCATTGTCACGGCCAAAATCCTCAACATTGGGCTTAAGAGAAATGTTGAACATATGCTGAGCATCCTGAAACCCATCTCTGAAGCTTTAAACAAAATACAGAAAAATAGCTGTTTTATTGCTGATGCTGTTGAAATTTGGAAGGAACTGAGTGAACACTTAAAAACAGAACTACACATGGACAGAATTAAATTACAAGCATTAAAAAAACGAATGGGACAAGCACTGTCTCCAGCTCATTTTTTGGCAAATATTGTCAATATCCAGTACCAGGGTCAAAACTTAAGTGCTGAGGAAGAGGAGTTAGCTATGACACGGGTATCCAGCAATCATCCATCTGTAATGCCAACTATAATAAACTTCAGAGCTAAGGGGGAACCATTCAAGAAATATATGTTTGCTGAAGATATTTTAAAGAAAGTCACACCAGTGAACTGGTGGAAGTCACTTAAGCACTTGGATTTAGAGACTGTTCAAGTAATGATTTCACTTTTAACAGCAGTAGCTTCTTCTGCAGGCGTTGAAAGAATATTCTCTTCCTTTGGACTCATTCATTCTAAATTGAGAAATTGTTTGGGACCCGATAAAGTAGGAAAGCTTGTTTTTCTTTTCCAGATTATGAACAAAGAAGAAGATGAAGATGACGTGTGAGATCCAGAGGACAGTATTTAAGTTTTTCATGTGTAGGCTGGGCTGACAGTCTAAGTTTCTTAAAATATTTTGTTTAGCCAAATTAGTTAACAAACGTGGATGTTTGTTTAAGCAAATAACATATGCTGTAATGTTATTGTTTCAGTTGAATAAATAAAACTATTTAAATTGTTATTATTAAGGTAATGATTATTTTTCTCCTTCCAATAAAGTACAACAGAAAAGTTGTCCAAATATGAATGATTAACCTAAACTGGGGATAATTCATCTCACAATAAATTAACTATGTGTTTCTAATAGTATTAAAATCAATATTTTATACAACTGTAAAACTAATATTAAAAGTTGTTATTCTAAAAATCTTCATCTACTTGCATATTAAAGTTATACCAACAAGAATTAGTCTTTATGTAGAAAACTATGATTTAAATCAAGCCTTACTGACTAGTGATTTAAATTGTGATTTAAATCGTGATTTAAATCAGTTTGATTTAAATCAAATCCACCCTGCTTGCAGATGTGGTTTTTAAAAAATCAGGATTTTTGAGCAATGCTGCTGTCATCATTAGTGGCATCAGGGCACCAACCCCCCCCCCCTTTCCTTTTTCTTGTTGCACATATGCTAGAAGAGGGGCTTGGCATGCTCATGTATGAGAATATTGCAATATTATCTGTGTAAAAAAAAAGTAGACAAACAGTTGCCAAAGCGAGTTGTTCCCATTTAGTCAATTACTTTGAAGCAGTCAGTACCTAATATTTAGTCATGGCTCTAGCAGTCCAAGAACAATGAAGCGGCCAGTGGAGCTGCTCAGTAACACGCCCCATATAATCAAAAGTTGGGTGTTGGATATCAAAGCATAGACTTGATATCTTACTATCAGAGTGTTTTTTAAAAAAGAATTATCGGCCAATTTCGCTGCTGAATAATGATTACAAAATATTTGCGAAAATTATGGCAGAAAGGTTAAAGGGATGGATGTCGGAATTTATTGCAGAAGAACAGGCTGGATTCCTACCTAATAGACAAATTAAGGATAATTTAAGGACAGTAATAAACGCTATTGAATATTACGACAAGCACTGTGATAGGGAAGTTGGTTTCTTTTTTGTGGACGCAGAAAAAGCATTTGACAATTTGAACTGGGACTTTATGTTTGCCACTATGGAAAAGCTGCAAATGGGAGAAAAGTTCATACAAGCAGTTAAAGGAATTTATAAAGACCAGAGTGCAGCGATTGTAGTTAATGATGATTTGACTAAAAAATTGAAAATAAGTAAAGGTACAAGACAAAGTTGCCCATTGTCTCCATTGTTGTTTATTTTGATTTTGGAAATTTTGTTGACTCAAATACGAGAGGACGATACAATTCGTGGCATAAAAATAAGGGAATTTTCCTACAAAGTCAGGGCATTTGCGGATGATGTAATGTTGATAGTGGAAGATCCATTATATAACATGCCAAAAATAATAGATAAAATAAAGGAATTTGTAGATTTGGCTGGATTTTATGTGAACAAAAAGAAGTCGAAGATATTGTGTAAGAACATGACGAAGCAAAAACAGCAAGAATTAATGGAGATAACAGACTGCGAGGTAACTAATAAAGTGAAATATTTAGGGATTGAGCTGACTGTGAAAAATATAGATTTATTCAAAATTATGAGAAACTGTGGCAACAAATAGAAAGAGATTTGATAAAATGGAATAAATTAAATTTGTCATGGTTGGGAAGAATAGCAGCAGTGAAGATGAATGTGTTACCACGTGTGATGTTTTTGCTGCAAACTATTCCAATTATCCGAGACTTCAAACAATTTGACAAATGGCAAAGAAAAATTTCAGACTTTGTGTGGGCAGGCAGGAAACCCCGGGTGAAAATGAAAGTATTACAAGATTCGAAAGAAAGAGGTGGACTGCAACTGCCAAACATAAGATTATATTATGAAGCAATTTGTCTGGCTTGGTTAAAAGACTGGATAATGCTAAAAGACCGTAAACTGCTGGCCTTGGAGGGATACAAAAAATTGTTTGGATGGCATGCCTACTTGTGGTACGATAAAGTTAAAGTGGACTCTATGTTTTTGCATCACTATATTAGAAGAAGCCTTTTCATAATCTGGAAGAAATATAAGAACTACATGGAAAGTGGCATCCCCTCATGGGTGGCACCATATGAAGTAATAGATCCGAGAGCTGTCTATAATGAACAACAATGTTTAACTTATAAAGAGATAATGTCGATGGAACACAGGATACCAAAAATAAAGACACAAGAAGAGTTATCTCTTCACTATGGATGGTTTCAATATAGGCAAATCAGGGATCTTTACAATTCGGACTGTTTAAAGGGAGGAATAAGACTGAAAAACTCGGAGTTAGAAGAAGTGATTCTACAAGAAGGTAAAAAAGACATTTTGAAAATATACAAAATACTTCTAAAATGGTATACGGAAGATGAGACAGTCAAAGTCCAGATGGTGAAATGGGCAATAAACTTTAATAAAGAAATAACAATGGAATCATGGGAACACTTGTGGAAAAACACTTTGAAGATTTCGACCTGTACCAATATTAAAGAGAATGTGTATAAAATGATGTATAGGTGGTATTTAACGCCTAAGAAGATTGCGCTTGGAAATGCAAATATGTCAAATAAATGCTGGAAATGTAAAAAGCATGAAGGATCATTGTATCATATGTGGTGGACTTGTGAGGTAGCTAAGCAATACTGGGGAGATATAATAGAAATAATTAATGAGGTTTTGCAAACCCAAATAAATAAGAACCCAGAGTTGCTGCTACTGAATTTGAGAATGGAAGACGTCCCAATGCAGTATAGAACATTGCTATTTTACATGACTGCAGCAGCAAGACTTTTGTAGGCGCAGAAATGGAAAGTGCAAGAAATACCAACTATAGAAGATTGGATTTACAAATTGCTGTACATGGCAGAAATGGACAAAATGACAAGAAAACTGAAAGATCTGGACCCAGGAGAATTTTTTGCAGACTGGGGGAAACTGAAACAATACTTAGAAAAAAAATGGGATGTAAAAGGAGGACTGTGGCAGTTTGAGAATTATTAATTTGGGATTTTATAAAGGGGAGAGAGAAGTAACTTTACCATTAATGGGGAAATTTAGTTATTAATTAATCTAAGCTAATACTATTATTAAGAAGATTGTATTAAAAATAGATAGGTTAAATAGCTAGGAATAGAATGAATTTATTAGAGAATCTGAGACATAGAATAATTTGAATATGCTTAGAATAAGGGATACAATATATATAAGATTTAGAAGAATATAGTTAAAAATAATTTAAACGATAAGATGGGTTAAGGGTTGGAAAGCTGTTGGAAGTCAATAGGGGGGGAGGGGGGTTGTTATAATTTAGGTAATATGGGGAATTTATGAAAAATTTATGTACTCACCAATAAAAATTAAAAAAAAGAGAGTGTTTTTTTAAAAAATAAAAAGACTTGTCTACAGACTTACCAATGCAAGAAGAAAAATTCTTCTTTGGTTGGAAGGGAGGGAGGGCAGGGCATATCATGAGAGCCAAGCACAAAGGCAAAGAATGAAAGCCTAATGGCCAAAAAAGAGCAATGAGTACTCCTGAAAATGCAAGGAAACAAATGGCTGCAGCAAATAACAACAATAACAAGAATAAATGGGGGGACAGATGGGTAAAGTTACCAATTTCTGCAAGCACAGGAGAAGAGCAGTGATCACACCTGTGTGTTCTTATAGCATGATAGAGAGATATAGCTATCAGACGAGTATTTAAAAATACTTGAAAATTTGCCAATGCAAGGCAGTGGCACCTTCAGTTATGGAATGCCTTTGTCTTTGAGGCTTGTCAGGCACCTACATTGCTTTCTTTTAGTTGCCAAACCAAAATATTTCTGTTAATCCAGGCTTTTAACATTATTAATTAATCTTTTAACATAATTTTTGTCTGTTATATTAAGCTGGTAGTGGTCTACTTTCATGATTTTCGTTTTTATGCTGGGCTATGTTTTTAATGCTGAATTTTAATTAATATCTTTTACTGTTTTGTTTTTATTATTTTTATACTGTAAGCCTCCTCAGACAGGTTGCTGGAGAGGCAGCATAATTTTTTTTCTAAATAAATAAAATAAATTTCTATTGTAACTCTCACTCTATGGAATAGGCACCCTGAGGAGGTAGCAGGGGAGGGGGGGCTGTCTCTAGAAACGTTTAGGAGGCATTGCAAGATCATTTTATTTGCAAGTGCTTTAATGGGTATAGACTGCTGGTATCTTAGATTTTTTATTTTATTCTGTATGTTTTAAATTTGTAATTTATAAGCCGACTTGATCCTCAAGAGAAGAAGACAAGATACAAATATTTTAATACATAAATATTATAAAAATATTTTAATACATAAATAATTCAACTGCAGCCACTGGGAATCCAAGCTCCCTCCCTTACTCTTATGTTTCCCTCATGAAATATTCTTTACGTCTCCCATGAAAGTTCCCAGTTGTAGTATGAATTTTATAGCTAACTGGAACCAACTATGGTACTTTATGAATTTTCTTGAATCTGCTAACCCTTCACAATCTTGCCTTTTCTCAGTCAGTAAACCCCCACTAGATGGGGAAGTACCAATGCTGACAGTAACTTTTATGCCTTATCTAGACCTAATATTTAAAATGGCACATAGTAGATAAAATCTTCATATTACAGGGCTCAGCAAATCCTAGGTGCCATAGCACCTAGAATTTTCATTGAGACACCTAGTATTTTCAGTAGTCATTTATTGTAAGTGCCTCTTGGTGAGTCTCAGTAAAAGTACAAAGTTTATATATTAAAGAACAAGAGTCCAATAGCACCTATAAGACTAACAACAATTGTGGTAGTGTATGAGCTTTCGTGAGTCACAGCTCACTTGTTCACAGCTACCCATCTTAAGCTTATGTATGTGATGGATCTAGGTTAGCTTTTTGTTGTGATAATAACTGGGGTTATCCTATATTTATTTATATGGTACAACACTTCTGTTACTGCTTTAAAAAAAGTGACATGAAACTGCAGAGTTTAGAATTAGGTTTTGTGGCAGCAGTAATTAGAAAGTATTGATCCTGAAGGATGAAAAATAAGTTTGGCTCCTACATTTTTGGGGTGGCTCATAAAGCTAAAAAAAATTTGTCAAGGGCTGTCATAGTTAATGAAAAATGGAAATGGTAACAACTGGAGCGTTCAGCATTCTGGATGAATATAGCATGAAGAATCATTCAAAACCAGATGTCAGAGATATATAATTTCTGGAAATTTAGAGACTGTGGAGGGATTTCTTTTTCTTTTTTAAAAAAAATGGACTCTGGGAAAAATTGAAATATATGCAATACTTACTTTCCTATCAAACCTAAACTTATTTTATTGATGTAACAAACTAGAAGACATGATTTATAACTTATTGCATATAGAATTGTACTGTTTGACATATTTATAAAATTTTAAAGTATAAATATTTTAATTTTCTACAAGAAAAAAAATGCAAATATACCAAATACTTGAGAGAGAGAGTTGCAACTGCACCCTGTGCTACCTTCACATGTATCTTAATTTTTGCCATCTGAGAAATAGGAAAAAACTAAACTTTAAAAGTAGAAAACAAATTCTCTACTATGCAAAGTATTATTTGTACAGAAACACTCGTATTATTACAGTATGTAGGACTACCTGTATATTTGTACATCAAGTTAAACTTTCTAACTTTGAAAACACAGAACTCTTTAACAGTGTGTTTTCATCAAACACATTATAGCATATTGGAATGTGCTAGTGGATGGGTATGAGTTGTTCAAGAAAAACCGGAAGAGCAGAAGAGGAGGTGGAGTGGCGTTGTATGTGAGGAGAGGGCTTGATTGTCAAGAAGTTATGGAGAATGGGGCGGACAGCCCGGTGGAAAGTATATGGGTAGAAATAAGGGGAGGAAGGACAAAGGGTATTGTTGTTGGAGTCTGCTACAGACCACCCGACCAGCGAGAAGAAATGGATGCTGCCCTCTTTGAACAAGTTGGCAGAGTATCCAGACATCAGAACCTTGTAATTATGGGTGACTTCAACTTCCCCGATGTGTGCTGGGAGACAGGCTCAGCAAAGCGTCATGAATCACGCAATTTCCTGACCTGCCTGGCCGATAACTTCCTTTTTCAAAAGGTGGAGGAAGCTACAAGGGGTTCAGCCATACTAGACTTGATATTAACCAACAGGGAAGAATTGGTAGATGAGATGAAGGTGGTGGGGACCTTAGGGGGAAGCGACCATGTCCTTCTTGAATTCCAGTTGCTGTGGGGAGCCAAGGAAGTTCATAGCCAGACTCGTAGGTTAGATTTTCGTAGGGCCAACTTCGATGAACTCAGAGGCTTGATGAGAGTCATTCCATGGGGGAGTGTGCTGGAAGGAAAAGGAGCGAGTGAAGGGTGGGCCATTCTCAAACACGAGTTTTTGCAAGCTCAAGCCTTCACTATCCCAGCAAGACGGAAACATGGTAAGGGCTCCAAGAAACCGATGTGGATGCACAGAGAGCTCCAGAATAAGCTAAGGGAGAAAAAGGAAATGTTCAGGAAATGGAGAGAAGGACAGACCTCTAAAGAGGAGTATATGAGTGTTACTAGGTACTGCAGATCAGCCATCAGAGAGGCCAAAGCTCAGTACGACCTGGGTCTGGCCAGGAGGGCTCGCTACAAGAAGAAAAACTTCTACAGATATGTGAGAAGCAAACGCAAGGTAAAAGAGGCAATTGGGCCATTGTTGGGAGTAGATGGAGAAACTCTGATGCAGGACAGATAAAAAGCAGACAGGCTTAATGACTTTTTTGCCTCTGTTTTCTCCCTGAAGAACTCAGGCACATCTAGAGATAGTAGAAAATGTGGCAGGACACCTGAGTGGCTAATTGACATTGACAGAGAGGTAGTGGAGAGGCATCTGGCTGCACTGGATGAATACAAATCCCCTGGGCCGGATGGGGTGCACCCAAGAGTGCTGAAAGAACTTTCCAGAGAACTTGCAGAACCCCTGTCCATCATCTTCAAGGCCTCCTGGAGGACTGGAGATGTGCCACAAGATTGGAGAAGAGCGAATGTTATCCCAATCTTTAAGAAAGGGAGGAAGGATGACCCGGGAAACTACAGGCCAGTCAGTCTGACTTCTGTTGCTGGGAAGATATTAGAACAGATTTTAAAGGGATCAATCTGTAAGCATCTGAAGGACCACTCAGTGATCCGGGGAAGTCAGCATGGTTTTGTTCCTAACAGATCCTGCCAGACCAACCTGATTTCCTTCTTTGATCGAGTGACCAGCTTGCTGGATCGGGGGAACTCTGTTGACGTGATTTATCTGGATTCCAGTAAAGCTTTTGATAAGGTCCCCCATGACATTCTGATGGGCAAACTGGAAGACTGTGGAGTAGACTATAGGACAGTTCGGTGGATAGGGAACTGGTTGGAGGACCGCACTCAAAGAGTGGTGGTCAACGGCGTTTCATCAGATTGGAGGGAGGTGTCCAGTGGGGTGCCGCACGGCTCGGTTTTGGGCCCGGTACTTTTCAATATTTTTATCAATGATCTGGATGAAGGAGTGGAAGGGCTGCTCATTAAATTTGCTGATGATACCAAATTGGGAGGGGTAGCAAACACCCAAGAAGATAGAATTAAAATTCAACAAGACCTGAATACTCTGGAGAAGTGGGCAGCTGTGAATAGGATGCAATTCAACAAAGACAAGTGCACAGTATTACATCTGGGCCACAAAAATGAGAAGCACAAATACTGGATGGGGGATACACTTCTGGGCAGTAGTATATGTGAAAGGGATCTTGGGGTAAGAGTGGACTGTAAACTGAATATGAGCAGTCAGTGTGATGCGGTGGCAAAAAAGGCTAATTCAATCCTGGGTTGTATCAAAGGGGCCATAGCATCGAAATCGCAGGAGGTCATAGCCCCTCTCTATACTGCCTTGGTCAGGCCACACCTGGAGTACTGTGTGCAGTTCTGGAGGCCTCACTTCAAAAAGGATGTGGACAAAATCGAGAGGGTGCAGAGGAGAGCGACGAGGATGATCATGGGTCTGGAGACTGAGCCCTATGAGGAAAGGCTGAGGGCCTTGGGAATGTTTAGTTTGGAGAAGAGGAGGTTGAGGGGGGACATGATTGCTCTCTTTAAATATTTGAAAGGCTGTCATTTGGAGGAGAGCAGGGAGCTGTTCCAGTTGGCAGCAGAGGGTAGGACGCAAAGCAATGGGCTAAAACTACATGCACAAAGGTACCGACTGGATATTAGGAAAAACTTTTTCACCGTCAGAGTAGTTCAAAAGTGGAATCAGCTGCCTAGGGAGGTGGTGAGCTCCCCCTCACTGGCAGTTTTCAAGAAGAGGCTGGATGAATACTTGTCAGAGATGCTTTAGGCTGATCCTGCACTGGGCAGGGGGTTGGACTAGATGGTCTGTATGGCCCCTTCCAACTCTATGATTCTATGATTGTTGCCAAAATTATTCATATTTAAATAATAAACATCTACTTGAAAATAAGTTGTACTTGTTTACTATACTTAGGAATTATCATTATCTAATGCTGTAGACATAAAAATTTTCATAGTATTCTACTTATTTTGAGGGAAATCTTGCCTTAAAAAACATTTCATTATTTCCAAAACAAAAGATCAGAGGAGGGTTTTTCCCCACTGTGCTTCTCAAATTTTCTAGTTTTTCCATTGGACAAATTGGAAAAAATCCTCAGACTCTTTCATATGACACATTTTGAGTGAGAAAAACTTCATCTCAGGAAGCATCTCACTCATTCCAAAAGAGGATATAGTTCATAGGATTGTTATCCCCAGTGCTCCCCAAAACTTTTTTAAAAATCCAGGGGGGAGAGGAATTCCTCCTCCTAATTTTCTGGGCCATCACATACCTGATCAGTTGAACTTGTAAAGCCTTTTTTGTACAGGATAATTAATGAAAGAATTTTGAAGCACATATTCTTGGGATTTCTTTAAGGTTTTCAAAGTTGGATGTGTTCTAACAATCAAAATTTCAGCCCTCCTGGGCGTAACTTTGTATCTTTTAGGCTGCAAACAGTTATTTGGGTGTAACTGCCCTTGAACTCACCACAACTTAATAAACATGCTAGGGATAAAATTAGAAGTTCATTTTGCCTTGAAAATATAGCTAATTAAAAACAGCCAGAAAAGAAATATTACAATGACAACAAAAAAATCCTTAAGCCTTAAGATTGGTTTCCAGTTGGCAAGGATGCATATTATCTCCCTACCTGTTCAACCTCTATGCAGAGTATATGATAAAGAAAGCTGGATTAGATCTAGAAGAAGGTGGAGTGAAAATTGGTGGAAGGAACGTTAACAGTTTGAGATAGACAGAAGACACCATGTTACTGACAGAAAATAGTGAAGACTTGAAACGACTACTGATGAAGGTTAAAGGAGAAAGCTCCAAAGCAGGATTACAGCTGGACATCAAGAAGACAAAAGGAATGACTACTGAGGAATTACACAATTTTAAAGTTGACAATGAGGAAATTGAAATTGTTCAAGATTTTCTATTTCACTCAATCATCAACTGAAAGGGAGACTGCAACGAAGAAATCAGAAGATTGAGACTTGGAAGAACAGCTTGTGAGGGAGCTACAGAAGATCCTTAAAGATAAAGATGTATCTGTGGAAACCAAGATAATCCAAACTATGGTATTCCCCATTACTGTGTGTGAAAGTTGGACAGTGTAGAAAACTGACAGGAAGAAAATTGATTCATTTGAAATGTGGTGCTGAAGGAGAGTTCTGCAGATACCATGGACAGCCAAAAAGACAAGTAAGTGGGCACTAGATCAAATCAAGCGTGAATTCTCCCTAGAAGTTAAAATGACCAAACTGAGGCTATTGTACTTTGGTCACATCACGAGAAGACAAGATTCTCTGGAGAAGTCAATAATGCTTGGGAAAGTGGAAGGCAGTAGGAAAAGAGTTAATGTCAAAGTCTGTTAACGGTAGGACATTTTGGAGGTTTCTCATTCATAGGTTTGCCATAGGTCGGAGGCGACTTGATGGCACATAACCCACACAACAGGTGGTACTTCTTGTGTTCCATTGAAGAGACCTGTAGGCCATTAGATTGCTGTTTGTTGGTTGGTCGATTGGTTGGTTGGTTTAGCTTATACCCTGCCCTTCCCATGAGTGGCCCCAGGGCAGCTTCTAACAATATCCCAATAAAAAATACAATAAACACATTAAAACCACTTAATCCAGATAACATGATAAAAAGATTCAGCCGCCAGTGATCAAATCAGGCTACTATGAAATCACTACAAGCCGTGACACCGCCATGGTGTAAATCCGGCGCAGCTGCAGAAGAAGGGCAAGGCGGTCAATAAGAGGGACACAAAGCTGGCCCCTAATCAAAGGCCTGGTGGAACATCTTCATCTTGCAGGCCCTGCGGAGCTGTAATAGGTCCCTCAGGGTCCAGATCTCCAGTGGAAGAGCATTCCACCAGGCCGGGGCCAGGCAGAAAAGGCCCTGCCCCTAGTCGAGGCCAACCAAATGACCCTCGGCCTGGGACCACCTGAAGCTGCTTAGCTACAGAGCGCAAGGCCCTGCAGGAGACATAATGGGAGAGGTGGTCTCGCAGGTATGCAGGTCCCAGTCCATGAAGGGCTTTAAATACTAGAACCAATACCTTAATGGTTCAGCTATTTTTTCTGAAGGTCAGTTTTCCCATATTTATTCACATGAGGCTTTTTTCTGTTCGTTGTAGGACCTAAAATTTCTCAAAGAGTAATTTGATTGCTTTCAGATGTAGATTAGTTAGGGAGGGTATTTGTCTGGGACATGTTAAAATCTGGTTTTATTTTTGTTTTTTCCTTATTGATGGCTTTTACTTTTTAAAAAAAGGCATATAATAATAAAATACACATTACAATCTGGCATCCAAAACACCCTGGAAGATACCCAAAATAGTTTTGCTCCTTTGAAGTTAAGATACATGACAGTACTTTTAATGTGCTGAGAAGTGGCTTAGTAAAAAGTTTGGGGGTCCTCCAGGACCCAGCCTTGCTAATGTATAAGCAGATTGGTATTGTTGCTAAGAGAACTTTCTTTTAATTACATCTAGTTCGTAAGCTATCCTCACCTGGATCCTACAAACTGGCTATGGAGGGTGCCTTTGAAGACATCTTGGAAGCTCTGATGGGTACAAAATGTGGCAGCAAGGCTCCTCCCTGTGGTCAGTCTCTCAGAATACATAATCTCAGTGCTCCCAATCCCAACTGTACTGGCTACCTATTTGTTTCCAGTGTCCTCCTTTGTGCCAGTTACATTGCAGCAGCCTCCTGTGTGCGCCCCTTCCCTTAGGACCATCCATATGGCAACAGCAAGATCACAGGCCTTATTAATGATGAGCCCAGTCCTTTGGAATGGCTTGCCAGAGTGGATAGGCCATTGCTACATTTAGGAAGGCATGTAAGGCAGTCTTATTCTAGAGAGCAGTTGGTAGAGGGTGATTTTTTTCCAGCAGATTTGGATCTGAGTTTGCTGATCTTGTGTGTGTTTAACTATCTTTTTAAATGGTTAAGTTGTCTATTTTAATCTGTTTTAATTTTGTTAATTATTTATGTCTTTGAAACTTGAGTGCCATATTTTTCGCCAGCTTGAGTTCAAGGAGATAAGACAGGATGGACACATTTAAAATATAAATAGTTAAATAAAACAATCAGATATTCATCAAGGTTCTACTGTACTTGTTAAATAATTATGATTGTGTGACTTATTGTTTATGATTTGTAATTTTTATAAAAGAGTTAATGTTATCTTAACGAATCTCATAATTGTAAATCTGTGTCCAGAATAGTTTTGAATTGGCCTGGTATGGAGCTTTTTTGACTGTACAGTAGCTTTATAGTACATACCATTCTGCTATACCTATGAAATAGATGAGATATTATTTTCTCACATTGTGTATCAAGTACTGCTGCACACTTTCTACATGTATATATTTGACTAGCATATTATCAGTTTATAAAAAGTAGAATATATTTATTAGAATATATTTTCTCCAATTTTATGCCCATTAACTTGAGTATCTCATTGAACTCAGAGGGACTTTCTTCCAAGTGAATGTGTATAGAATCAGGCTGATTGAGTCTCAGAAATTCTGAAGAGGATAGTATGTGCTGATTCAGTTTGTCAAACTATACATTTCTAGGTGATAGGCAAGCAGAATATCTGTCTAACATAGTTTGGCTATTTTTGTCAACCCTTGAGCACTGTAGCATGTTGGTCTTATCTCTTGCTGTTTGTTTCATTACATAATGCAAAACAAATTTACCTAAAAAGTAGCATGACACAGTATAATTATAGCAACAGGCTGTTTGAAGCACTGGAGTAGGTCCATCTTGCTATACCTAACATTTACAGTCTCATTATTAAAATGTGGGGAAAGATCTCTAGGATGTGAATGCAGAAATGAAGCTACAGATACAGACTCTTTAATTCCCTAACCTTCTAGCAGTCCAGAAGGATAATATATGGTTGATACTATTAAAAACCTCTTAAATCTCAAGGTGAAGCTGTCTCATGGCAAAGAGTTGTCATCCAAGGTAGTTTCAATCCCCAGACTGTTCCAAAAGCCAAATTAAAATGGATCCAAATAATGAGTGTCATCCAGAATTGTCTTGAGTAGAGCGGCCTCCAACTGCCCATACACATTTTCAAAAAGGGTCTCAGGAGAGTTTCTTTAGGACTCAGCTTTCCCAATCACCAGCTCCTCTTTTAGCAAGCCCTTCTAAGAGCCCAAAAGAGTAAGGGTTCTAAACGGATGCCAAGTCACAGTTCTCAAAGTATTTTGACTATATTCTCAGACAAAAGCAGCAAGATGTGCTGCTAGAAACATCTAGTATTCATACAAAGTGGAGTCTAGGTCAGAGAAAATGTGATTAACTTCATTCATAAGTTGCCTATCAGAGACATTTCAGCTCCCAGTAAGGTCAGATTCATGTTACCTGAACAGACTTGAAATAACTGTTCTAATAGGTTAGTATAGCGCTATATTTATATGCCTAATGGGTTTTGTGTCATTAGCCACTAATCTAGGGAGAACAAAAGAGCATGCCTGATGAATTTAAGCTTGAATGGGCTATTTTTCCCCTGGGTAGCATTGGTTAAGGAAAGTGTAGTGATACAGCTGAACATCCTTCATTGTATCCCTACAATCCCCTTGCCCATAGCCGAGCCCTATGTCAAAATAGCCAACCGTAACAAAATGTCTGCGAGCAAACAGTTTGAACACCTTTTACTTCCTGTTATTTTCACAGCAGCTGGCCTCCATGAATTTACAAGTGCTCAATAATTTCCGAATTACAAGATCTAGGTTTAGAACCTGCCTGAAAGCTGACTGACTTACCCATATTGCAAGCTCATACAAAACTATTTAACTTATTTCTTTAATGCAGTCAGCTTTACAAGAAGCTGCAATTAGTTTTGGCATTACTTCATTAACTAGTTGTAATTTCAGCATGCACTTTTCTTTAAGATATTTAGCTCAGGAGTGCTGTGAGCATTTCTTAGCTTTTCTGCTTGTTTGTTTTTATCCTACTCTTCATCTTTGTGGCTCACAGGCCAGCCACAGGGATGAAAATTCTAAAACTTTCTAGCATTTTTGAAGATGTGTGGAGCACTCTCCCTCCCCTTGACCCACACCACCTTTCCCTCCCTAAACCAGCATATGAGGGGCAGTGCTTCTCCCTCAGTCCTTCCTTCTACATCATGGAAGTAGAATCTATCTACTTAGGTTTACATTCCATTTACCTCAGAAGTTCATTTTTTTCCTCTGGAAGTTGCTCTTCTATTATTATGGCTCTCATTAAGAAATATATTGATTGCAGTACAAAAATGGCCCAATTTGACAAACAATCAAAAAAAACCCAGGAAGAACAATATCTTGGCACAGGTTAAAACCAGAAACCACCTTAGGGAGCCCTAAGTAAATAAGGAGACTTTAAAATCTTTTAATTAATTAACTTGAATTACTAACTTTTTTGAAAAGTGGGTTTCAGATTTAAATATTCAAAAATGAATGTCTTACATACCTTTCTATACTGATTGATATTCTCTCTTAATGGTTTTAATTTTATATGAAACATCAAGGGGATTTCCTTTATCCACTTATGTTGGTATTTGATTATTTTTGGATTTATTTGGTTCTCTCTCAGTGCACTCCTAAGCAGAGCAAGCGTTCATTTCAGTGGATTTAGAAGGGTATAACTCTGATTAGGATTGCACTGATTTGTCTTATTTTTAGTGGATCTGTCTATAAGCTCTGAGTCAAGAAACACATTCATAGCTCAGCTCAGTCATTAAGTCTTCCGCTGACCTTAAATGAACTACTGACTCTGTCGTTCTGGCGGTAATAATTCTGGCCAACTGTATAAGGTTGATTGCAAGGATTATTGATTTAGCATATGTGGTTTGTGATCACTTAGAACAGTGATATTCACTCAATGGTTTAGAAGTGCTTTGACAGAAGAGTTACTGTTTCCCAGTGTGGCACCTGCCTCATGATTTGTTTGTTTGTTTATGTTATTTATGGTCTGCCTTTCTCACTGAAACTCAAGGAGGATTACACAATGTAATTCAATATGCTCAATGACTGGGACATTTAATAAATAGTACAATAGGGTATAGATTGCAGAAATCTGTTAGATCTGATAAAGCATGCTACAGGGCCCATTGGAATACCTATGAAGCGGTGGAAATAACAGCAAAAAAACTTCTTAATAATAACTGCACTTATATACTGCTCTCTTCTAAACAGATTAGTGCCTCACCCAGAGTGGTGAACAAGTTAGTGTTATTATTATCCCTACAATATAGCTGGGGCTAAAAGGAGTGGCTTACCCAAGGCCACCCACTTGCAGCCATTGCACCAGCTGGTTCACAACTATCCAAATTGTTTAACATATCTCAACATCTTTTAACTCCTGAATCTGATCCTTTACTGGCTCAAGAACCGACAGTTGTGACACCTTTGCAGAGTTTTTTGTTGATAAAATAGCATGTATATGCTCTGATCTGGATGCCATCTATAATATAGGTGAGGTGAAAGGTACGTCCAATACACTGTTGGTTCTGCTATGGACCATGTTGACTCAGTTATAATAATGGATATTGACAGGATCCATGCACCTGTGAAGGCCACTACTTGTGCTCTTGACCCTTGCCCATCTGGGCTGCTAAAATCTTGTAAAGATAATAATGAATACATGAGTCCTTGATGTCTATCATAAATCAGTCACTAATTCAGGGCACCTTCCCTCAGCCTGTCAAAGAGGCAGTCATCTGCTCACTACTTTAAAAAAAAAATCATCCTTAGACAAAAATGATGTAGCCAATTATCATCCAGTCTCTAATCTGCGCTTTCAGGGCAAAGTGGTTGAGAAATCAGTAACTGACCAACTCCAGGCCTTTTGCTCCTCCAGGATCTGCCTGCAGCCTTTGACACAGTAGATCTTTCCATTCTCCTGGGGCATTTGGGTACCAGAAGTGGGTATCACGGGGTGTGACTTGGACTGGGTTAAATAATTTCTCATGGAATGGACTCAAATGTTTGCTGTGGGAATTACTGTGGGAAGTACTTTGTAGGATTCCACAAAGCCCTGTCTTATCCCCCATGTTATTCAATATGATTCTCCTTTAGGAGAAATCATTCATAACTATGGAACTGGATGCCATCAATATGCAAATGATACCCAGCTGTATGTCTCACTATCCAAATCCCCTGGTGATGCAGTAGAGGTACTGTGTCTCTGTCTGACAGCTGTGGTCAAATGGTTGAAAGTGGTAAACAAATTGAAACTGAACCCAGAGAAGATAGATGTTATGCTGGCAGAGATCCTGAATGATATTGTGTTTCCCATTTTTGATGGTGTTCAGTAGACTCTTACACTCGGTGAAGAGTTTAGGGTTTCTAGTGAAACCAGCACTGCTGCTAGAGAAGCAAATAAATGCAACAGCCAAAAAGGCTTTCTCAGTCTAGCCTGGAAAATGGCCCCCCTACCTTGACATGACTGATTTGTCCTCCTGGATTTATGCCACAGTACCATCTTCGCTATAATGCAATCTATATAGGTCTCCCCTCAAAGTCAACTTAGAAATTCCAGCTGGTGCATTACACCGCAGCTCAATTACAATCAGGAGCCAGGTGGAACATGCATATTCTTCCCATTCTGCAGTCATTCTATTGGCTACCCACCAGTTATTGGGCTCAATTCAAGCTTTTGACCATCACATACAAAACCCTTCATGACTTTGGTCCCTCATATTTGCAGGACTCCCTCTGCCTATGTTCCATCATGGCAGCTTGGGTCATCTGAACAAGGCCTTCTGCAGATATTACCCTGCAGATGGGCAAAATCAACAGCTGCTTATACATGCACATTCTTTGTGGTGGTCCCCTACTTATGGAATGGCCTGCCTGAAGAGGTCAGTAAAGCTACCACTATTCACTTTCTGCAAATTATGCAAAACTGAATTATTCAGGATGGCTTTTTTACAGAGACAATAGGGCTGTGCTGTAAAGAAATGGTTTGATAAAGGGACAGGGACTGTAGTTGGTAATACTGGTTATTGTCCATTAATGTAGATATGATTCTACTTGGTAGTTTCTGTGTCATTTAATAAGTCATGTCAAATTACTTATCTCTATATTCATGTACTCAAATTTATTCTTTTCAGATTTCTGCTACTCATACCCTATTGTATTGTTTATTGAATGTCCCAGCTGTTGATCACATGGACTTACACTGTGTAATCCGCTTTGATTCTTGGTGTGAAAGGTGGACTATAAACAAATAGATAAATAAATTTGTGGGCAAGAGTTCCCACTTTAAAAGAGCCACTTCAAGAAGAATGGGTAAGCTGCAATCTTTCCTGAGGTACAGGCCTCGTGCCAGGGATAGAAGTAAATGAAGCTCTTTTGCAGTTGGCTCTCTGAGCTGCAGAGTAAGTACCATTGACTTAGGGAAAGCATTTTGTATTGCTGATGATGATCAATACTTTTAGTGATGATGACTATCATGGGAACTTGCATCTCATACATTTATATATCTCTGTTGTTATTGTTGATGTTGTTATATTTCTCTGTACAGATGCAGCAGCTTGAAAAACAAGTTATTGATGCAGATCGTCAAGCAGAAAAGGCTTTTCAGCAGGTATGTCAATAATGCATACTATGTGCAATATCAGTTTCTGAAGCTAAATCAATGTTAGTAAATTTTGGCAAAACAAAAGTAGGAGAAAATGTACTGTGTCTACACTCTTTTAATGTAGGAATGAAAATGAAGGATTAATATTGGACTGCCATATGTATGTAAACATATGGGACCACATTACTTGCCTCTCTGAAAACTTCATAAATAGCAGTTGAATACATTTACACCACATTATACTTGAAAGTTATATCTCTACTAGTAACAAAGCCCATTGTGGGGGAAAATAAAACCGGGTCTAGAAAGGGAAGGGTGGGCAGGCGGGCATTGCCTCCTCCTCCACTCCTGATCCCGGCCAGGTGAAGGCAAGTGGGGGGCAGATATTGCCACCTGTTCTGCTCCTGATCCCAGCTGGGTGAAGGGGAGGCATGCATTGCCACCTGCTCCGCTCCTGATCATGGCCACGTGAAGAGGGGGCAGGCATTGCCTCCTGATCTGCACCTGATTCCATCCGTGTGAAGGGGGGCGGGCATTGCTGCCTGTTCCACGTCTGATCCTGATGAGTTGGGGGGGGGGGCAGGCATTGCTGGCTGCTCTGCTCCTGATCCTGGCTGGGTGAAGAGGAGTTGGACATTGCCTCCTATTTCGTGCCTGATCCCAGCCAGGTGAAGGCGGGGGCGGGCATTGCCACCTGCTCTGTGCCTGATCCTTGACGGGTGAAGGGGGGCAGGTGTTGCTGCCTGGTCCATGTCTGATCCCAGCTGGGTGAAAAGGGGGCGGCGGGCATTGCCACTCGCTCCACTCCTGATCCCAGCTGTGACTCCAGTTGCAGATCACTATCTCTCCTCCCAGGGGCTGTCATTCTACTCTGGGGGAGGTCATTCCAATCCCAAAAAACTTCTGCTATTCTCAGGAACTGTGATTCCACTTATGGACCTGTCATTCCCGTCCCAGAGCACTTCTGCTACTTCCAGGGGCTGTCATTCCACTCTCAAGCCTGTTATTCCAGTCTCTGAATACTTTTACTACTCCCAAGAGCAGTCATTCCACTCTGGGGCAGCCCCGAGAGTGGAATGACTGCTTCTGGGAGTAGTAAAAGTATTCTGAGACTGGAATAACAGGCTTGGATGCTTCTGCTACTCTCAAGGACTGTCATTCCACTTTGAGGCTTGTCATTCCAGTCCCAGAACGCTTCTGCTACTCCCAGGAGCTTTCATCCACTCTGGAGCCTGTCATTCTAGTTCCAGATAGCTTCTACTACTTTCAGGGGTTGTCATTCCACTCTTGGGACTGTCATTCTAGTCCCAGAACATTTCTGCTACACCTAAGGGCTATCATTCCACTTTCAGGCCAGTCATTTCAGTCTCAGAATGCTTCTGCTACTCCCAGGGGCTGTCATTCCAGTCTGGTGACTGTCGTTCCAATCCCAAGAAACTTCTGCTACCCCCATTGGCTGTCATTGCACTCTGGGTCCTGTCATTCCAGTCCCAGAACAGTCTATCTGGGCCCAGAGACCTTTATGGAAAATCCATTCCATATTTTCCTTGCAACTTTTTTGGGCTGTAATGTATTTCAATGGAACCCATGCAAGTAAATTGCCATTCCTGGTTCGAATTATTTCCAATGGGCCTTCAAGCCTCTCCCATTATTTCCAGTGGGCAATCCTGCCATTATTTACAGTGGGCACTGTCATTTACTCCACTACTGATCCCAGCTGGGTGAAGGGAGGCAGGCATTGCCACCTGCTCCGCACCTGATCCTGGTCTGGGCTTCCCTCCACAACATACTGTCGGAGGGACGGGCTGCCTCTTCTGGGCTTCCTTCCATGGCAGTGCCCTCTGGAAGCGCACCAGGGTAGGAAGTGAGTTGTCTGGAACATGTTTAGCCTTTTATATAGTAGGTATAGTAGGATATAGCAGCCCTAACTAGGAACACAAAATCTGCTGTTTCAAAATCTGGTGAGATAAATTTGATGTGTACAGAAGCTTTGAATTCTTGGATTTAATTTATTAGCAAGTGCTAGAATCCTTCCACATTTTCTTAGCTGGTGAAGATGAATTTTAAAAGAAAAATGTGAACATCATGTATATATTTGGTATGTCTGGCTTGTAATACTTTCATAGTGTTAGATAGAGTATCTGTAGAAATATGCTAGCAATTTGTAGATAACTGAGCCTTGACTTTTATCATGAACAAGGTTTTTCATTTCATTTTCTTTGGGCATGTTCAGCCTTCCATGACTTTATACTAGAATATGAACTGTGTTTATACAGAAGGAGAAGAAAGTATTTGAAGGCCTTTCTTTCTAGAATTAGACAAGCTCTTTGTAAATACTTTCTTTGACTAATTAGTACAGTTTCTGTTTTTTAATATTTTATTTTCAATTCGAAGGGGAGTACAGAAGAAAAAGGGTAAAGGGGGGAGGAAAATTAAACCAGATATATAACTTTGTGCTATGAAGATTATAAAAATACAACGTTTATAACCGAAATTTTTCCCAGTATTAAGATAAATTATTATTTTTCCCCCTTCTCTTCCTTTTCCTTTCCTCTTTCATTTTGAAATATTAAAGACCAATAGATTGTGAAGTAAGCTTATAACTCAACAGACCAACATTCAACCTGAAGTACCCAAAATCAGAAAATAAAGTAGTTACACAATAGAGTACTAATAGTTCTGATATAAGTCATTATCTAATACCAACATATACAAATTTCAAAATCCAATATTTATAGGGGGTAGAATAAACTTAATTAAGTGGACATCCATATAATCAAAACGATTTGGTATAACGTTATTGGTTCTAAAATAAGCAATAACTGGATATCAATAAGTTTGCATATGGATAAATGCAGAATCTCCCATAAAAAACAATTTTGAGTAATTTGAGATATAACTTTCCCAAATCCTATCATACCATATTTCAAGTGTACGTTTTGCAAAGTCTTTCCAACGAGAAGCAATAGTCTGCCTGGCTGCGGCTACCAACAAATAAAGCTTCTCTTGCATTTTTGCACTGAAATATCTGGCTAGTGATCCAAAAGCAAAAATTCGGGACTAGGAGGAATATCCACTCCTGTCCACTCCATTATTTGATTCCTAACCTTTGACCAAAAATTTGCTACTTCCTGACATTCCCACCGTAGATGAAAGTATGTTCCCAACTGGACACAATTTTTCCAACAATATGGAGTGTATTTGGTGTCAATTTTATGGAGACAAATAGGTGTCATATAACAATTTGCTATAAGTTTAAAAAATTGGGTTTTAACACTAAAGATTGGAGACGAATTTGATGGAGACTGCCATATCTTGTCCCAATCATCCAAAGACAAATCTGTTGGTAAAATCTTTGCCCATTTTCTTACATAGGTTGGAGGAGATGACAGGTAGGTATCCAAAATAATTTTGTAAATGCGAGAAAGAAGGCCCCTTACTTTTAAACTGTATTTTTCTATAATGGTCTTAAAGGCAGTCAAAGGTTTAAGAGTAGTTTTCCCGGGGTTTATTTCCAACATGATATTATGAACCTGGAGGTAGTAGAACCAATGGACAAACTTATGTAGTTTCGATTCCACCTCTTCCTTAGTTAACACTGCATTGTCTTTAAACCACTGAATAGGTTTATCCAGGCCTACCTCTTGCCATAGTAGAAAAGATTTAAAATCACTACCCTGTGGGAGCCAGTATAAGTTTAAAACACTCTAAACAGGAGAGAGGGGAGAGGTTAGTCTCTTCTTCAGTCTGTCCCAAATTTTATGAGTATTACTCAAAATTGGATTTGAAGCAACTGTATGAGATCTAAGATTTGGTTTTGACCATATTGTTCCTGGCATTGGGAGGGGTAATGCATAAACAGATTCTATAGCCACCCATTTATCATCTGGGCTAGAATGTAGAAGTTGTAATAATTGAGTCATTTGAGCAGCCCAGTAATAACATTTTAAATTGGGCATGGATAGACCTTCCATTTTAGTGGGTCTACACAAAGTATAGACATTAATCCTTGGCTTCCCCCCCCCCCCCAAGAAATTATTAAATGACTTTTGCCGTTTTGCCAGCTTGGAATCTAGAAGTTCAGTTGGTCTCCTTCTGATGCTCCTTGCAACAATGTGTCCTCCTTCAGTTCTGAAGAGGACCTGTCCCCTCCCTCTGCCTTTTCCTGACAGAAAGCAAGGCTTGACAATACTGTTGTGGTTGCCTAGCAATGGCCACTGATAGTATCTGTTTTTTCGTTGATAATTTGGGTGTTTTTTATCAAGATTTCAGATTTACAAATATATAATTCTCTTCAAATGTTACAAACACAAAATGCCAAAACTTGGATTGGTGCACTCTCTCTCTCTCTCTAACTTTTACTGACTGCATAATTTTTTAAAACACAATCACAACTTATTTTGGTCACAGTACGGCTTGAATTTTAATTCAAAATATTACATTTTTTTGCTATGTTCCAAAGCAAACTCTCAGATTATGGCAATCAACCTTGAATATGTTCATTTGGGACTACAAGAAACCCAGAATTAGCTTCCCTATACTGACCCGCCCATCTCAATCAGGTGGATATGGTCTTCCCTACCTCACATTACGAGGCAGCACAATTGAAAAATATTATAATCTATCTTAAATCTAAACACCTTAAGGATTGGACTGCTGTTGAACAGCATGAAATTGGCCCCATACCAATTGAGGACTTGATTTGGATATCTCCTAAAATTAGACCAAAATCAATGGAAACATTTTTATTTTTACACCCAGCGCTAATAACTTGGGACTCACATAGAGCAATATTAGCACCTAAAATATCCCCCATCTCCTCTTTTCTTAACCAAGAATGGTTCACCCCAGGTAATTCCACCAATGCTTTTCCTATATGGAGACATCTTAAGCTTACTAGACTATGTGATATCACAACTAAAGGCTCTTTAATTCCCAAATCTAAACTAGAAGCAAATGCCACCTATAAATTACCATGGTTTGAATATATGCAATTGAATCATCTAGTGAATAGTCAACTACTACAGACCCATATAAAAAGAAAATACACTGATTTCGAGAGACTTTTAGTCTTGCAAACGAATACAGAAAAAGAGCTTATCTCTTTTCTTTATAAATTTTAATGTTCCTGTTTTTGGACAAAGAAATCTAGATACCAGACTACATGGCAACTAGAATGTGCTTCTGCAATTTCTGATTCACAATGGGCCAAGATCTGGTCCTCCAAAATCTGCACAACCAAAGCAATTAATATTCAAACCTCATTCCGCAAAGTTCTATACAGATGGTATTTCACTCCCCTTAAACTGCATCATATTAATTCATCGTATGATCCCCATTGTTGGCGAGGCTGTAATCAGATAGGTTCCTACTTCCACTGTTGGTGGACATGTCCTATAATATCCCAATTTTGGTCTAAAATACTAATGATGATATTGAAAATCACGAACTATAATGTTCCTCAGTGCCCCAAAATTGTCCTCCTCAACTTATGGGAAGATCCCAGTATCCCAAAGATTCGTAAAGAACTCATCGCAATCATGCTTGTTGCAGCTAAAGCAATCCTTACAAAATCTTGGAAGTCAAAAACCTTACCATCTATTCAATCCTGGTTTAATAAACTATGGGACTATCTAACTATGGATAAGATAACAGAACACATTTCTCTGATAGAAAATCCTGATTTCAGTTCAGATTTTTTTAAAAAATGGCAATCTTTCCTAGAATTTATGCAACAAAATGATAAAATACTACAGTCACTGCCTGATAACCTTAAAGTCATAGCAATTTATTAGTAACCATTTATTACAGTACAATTGTTGTAGAAATTGTTTTAGCTTTTGTACAATTCACACAGTAAATGTCTCAAACTCCAGGTTTCCACTTAAACTTCCTGCAATTGTTATAGTTGTTGTAAGTGTTATATTTGTTATGTTTGTTAACTGTTGAAAAAACTCAAAAATTAAATTTTTTAAAAAAATACTACACTTTTTTGGAGTTTCAGATAGGGATATTTATATGGATTTTGTTTCGTTCTTATTTCCGTTTTTGTATACAAGAGTGAAAAGCAAGAAAGTCACATTAAAAAAAGTGTTCCAGTATATGATTTCAGGAGACTTTTTATTAAAACACAAACCATTAAAAAACAGGTAAATGCCATTAAAACAAGTACAACTACATTATAAAATACATGCAAAGCCTCTTAAAATTATATAAATAAAATGATCCTCAGACCTGAAGCAGACCATAAAACATTTAAAAGATAAAAACTCCTTAGTTAAAAGCTTAGATAAAAAGGAATGTTTTACTTTGGCACCTAAAAGAAAGTAAGATAGGTGCCAAGTGAGCCTCATAAAAGAAGGCACTCCAGAGGTGAGGCGTCACCACTGAAAATGATATGAAGACAGGGCCACAGAGGACAAGGCTTCAAAAATCATTTTAACTAGCATGCTGGATAACATGAATGGAGGCAGTTCTTCAAGTATACTGGTCCCAAGCCATTTGGGACTTTATAACTAAGAAACAGCACTTTGAATTGTGCCCCAAACCAGTCAGGTAGCCAGATCTTTTAACATGGGTGATACAATCCCTGTATCAAGCCTCTGACAATAGCCTGGCTGCCACATTATGAACCAACTGAAATTTTCAGACTGTTTTGAAAGTCAGCCCAACATAAAACACATTACAGCAGCCTAATCTGGATGTGATCAGAGCATGGATCAGTGTGTCCAAATCATGGTGTATAAATAGAGCATACCTTCTTTCCTTACAAGCACACATAAGTATAAGGAATGTTTTTGTTTCACCTTTTTTTAATGTTGACAAGGCCACAAAAGCAACTGTGTCCACTGCTCACCCAGCAGCAATTGTTACTCATGAAGATGGGCATATAAATCAATAGCAGATGGCCAGTGACTGGTTGTTGAAACTGAGACAATCAGACTTTGTGATTTATGCGTTGATCGATTCAATATTGGTTGTTACATTGTATTGTTCCTGTAGCTTACATGCTTGTTTTATTGCTGTTTAGGTGATAACATGATCGGTTTCAGATAAATTATCTTTGAAATGTTTGTTGTTGTTGATATTTGCATGCAATGCTGTATATAAAATATGATTAATTTCTAGGTGCACGTTATGGAAGAGAAGTTAAAAGCTGCTAATATCCAAACCAGTGAGTCAGAGATGAGGTTGTATAAGAGATATCAGGATCTGGAAACTCAGGTGCAGGAGAAAGATGACATTATTCAGAATTTGGAACAACAACTTGGAGAGCAGGTTGGAAATGATAATGTTGCTAGTTATTCTGTATCTACATTTATAAGTTCAATAGATATTAAAAAATTCAGATTGTATTATGGTAGCTGCTCATATGTGTGATTAATTGGGTGGTACCTTGCAGGGCCTGCCATTCAGGTTGCACCCCCCCCCCCAATTATTTCATTCTGATTGGGCCTTAGATCCAGAGGGAGAATGGGTCATGTACGCTTCCACTCCCTGTATGTCAGTTGCCTTCCAAAGTCACAGGTGAATGCTGTTTGGCCCTCGCTTGCCAGGTTTTAAATGCCTCCTGCGAAGCTATACCTCCCATTCTTTCCCTGTCCCTTGCAAGTTTATCTGGGTCTCACACTGTAAGGAGATGTGTCCCACTTAATGTAACAGCAAAAAGAATCTTCATCACAAAGTTATCATAGATGAGTATCTTGCATGGAATGGATTTAGTAGTCTTTTGAGATAGGATCTTTTTTAGTTGTCTGAGACATTTTTTTCATTATGACAAGAGGCAGACTTTCCATTTTCTTTTAAAATTGTGTGTTGTGTATGTCTGAATAGAAATTTGCAGGAAAGAGAGAGGAAAAAGGTTTTATGCAATGATAAAACTTGATCCTAGGATCATACTTATGGCTCTCAAGATTACCTTGTATTTTTAGTACCTGCACTGAGAAACAGCCCTGGTACTGGAACAGCAAAGCAGCCATGTTTGAGTTGTGCTTTTTTTCCTCTTGGCCTTGCCACACACATGCTGTGCAAGAGAATTTATATTATCAGGAGTGATTGGAAGCCATTAGTTTGTTCAAAAGCTGCTAGTGCTAGTATGAACCTCATTTTGTTTTTCTTCTTCTGTGTTTCTTATTTGTAACTAGTTTGTGTCTTCTTGTTCCAGAAGCTAATAAGAATACAAGAGGCCAAAATTATAGAAGAAAAAGCAGCTAAAATAAAAGAATGGGTGACTGTCAAGCTTCATGAGGTGAGTCTCTGCTAAGTGAGTAAAATTTGTGCAAAATTAATGACTGCCTGAAATTATTGAAACTGCTGAAGTATAAATAGGCAATAAATTAATTACTTGGTTAATAACTTCTTTAGTGGCCCAGCAGATGTAGTTGAGTAAGGTTTTCTTCACCATAATGGATGATAATTCTTGGTTGATAAGCCAGCAACTCAAAACCATGCACATCCTCTAAAAAGGAATATTCCTTTAGCACACAGCAGTGTTTCCCATGTCATATAGTCACTAGTAAAAATATTACAGGATGGTAACTTTTTTGGACATTTGCAAGACCTCAGTTACATGTTAATTATAAAACAAGACACTTTCATGTAGGCGTGTGGGAAGCTTAGTGGGGGTCAGCATCTGAATGGACTTTTAATTTCATTTTTTCCCAAAAGATAAACATTCAGTATGCAACCTCAGCCTTACTTATATAAGTCCACAAAACTTTTAGTAGTATACTAGGATCAGTATGTAATCATTTATTCTGATACCTTTTCCTGTTAAATGAATCTTCCTTGTCTGATCACCTGGAAGTGATTCTTAGTCATCACAGGTTACCAAGTATGTGGCTGTTTGCAGTCTTGTATGTGTTGATTAGGCACGTTTTTTGTCCTGTGTTATCCAGGAAAGTGACATGAAGAACTGTGGAATCCTAAACAGAGTTGCATCCTTCTATGTCCATTGACATCACTGGGCTTAGGAAGGGTGTTACTCAGTTTAGGGTGGCACTGTAAGTGGCTTAAGACTAGAAAAGAGGAGGAGAAAAGGTAAGTATACTTGTAAAATAAAGAAACTGGAAGTACATATGTTCTTAAGAGCATTGTGGGTACAGAAAGCAGTATTAAATTTGAATTTTCTTAAGCTGTTGTTTGGTTATGCTCTTATAGCCCTCTCATGATATATTTAGTTTTATACTGAGTCATATCTTTGGTTTATTAAGGTCACTATTTACTCTGACAGGCAGCTTACTCTTCTGAATCATGAACAGGAGAAGATGAACCAGGTAGGTATGTGAACTGGCAAAAACATAGAATTTGGCAAGCTCAGCTGTGAGCTGCAGCAAAACCCTGTAACCGGCTAGCTAGGATTGGTCTAGGAAACTGGGTAGCCTATCCCTTGGCTATTCTAGCAACTTGTTCCTGTTCTAGCAACCAAAAGTAGGTGCTGAGCCTGCGAAAGCGGGGAGGGTGGAATATAAATATAATAAATTAAATTGAAAAATATTCTCTATTATATTGAAATCAAAAAGATTATGAAGTGTTATTGATGAAGATGTTTACAATAATCTCATCTGGGGTAGCACCTACTTTTGGTTGCTAGAACAGGAACAAGTTGCTAGAATAGCCAAGGGAATAGGCTACCCAGTTTCCTAGACCAATCCTAGCTAGCCGGTTACAGGGTTTTGCTGCAGCTCACAGCTGAGCTTGCCAAATTCTATGTTTTTGCCAGTTCACATACCTACCTGGTTCATCTTCTCCTGTTCATGATTCAGAAGATGACTGATCTTGCAATGGAGATTGATTTGAAGATGTGAATCCGAAGACTGAAATGGATGTCAGTATTGGATTTTATAAAGGGCTTACCCCAGGATGCTAACGTCTGTTGTTGCTGCCATCTTGGCACCCAGAGAAGGAGGGGAATTATTTTCTTTGCCTCCTTCATGCATGTTCACTCCTAATGGGGAAAAAACTTTCAGTTGCTTTTTAGTGTCCTTCATGGGAGCTAATTAAAAAAAAAAACCTCTAAGAGGCTTTTGTGTTCTTTAAGCCTACTTTGAAGAAAAGCACATGCCAAAATCTACCCCTTCCAAATTACTTAATTGGTACACATTACCGGGCAGTGCTAGTCAGTTACTAGGAATTGATTAAGCACATGAAGCTGCTTTATACTAAGTTGTACCTTTGGTCTATCAAGGTCAGTATTTACTCTGACAGAAAGCATCTCTCCAGGGTCTCAAGTAGTCCTTGGTCACATCACTTGCTAGTAGATACTTTTAACTGGAGTTGCTGGGAATTGAGTCGGAGATGTTCTGCATGCAAGGCAAGAGCACTAACACTGAGCTACAACCCCACAGTCCCAGGGTTGGTTGCATTTGCAGTTTTGAAGGCACAGTTACCCTCTATCAATCATATTTTTCTGCCATCTTTCCACAGTGCCTGCAGTGGCAGTTGGTGCATAGAATTTGTTACTCATTTTATAGAATAATGAATCATTAGAAACTGAAAAATTTCTATTAAGAAATAAAACGCTGCAAATTTTTCCACTCCACATCTCTATTTCTAGTCCACAAGGAATTAAATTCTGAGATTTGGGAAATCAGCAGTTTTCAGCTTTCATGGATGCCCTTCTGTCCTGTGCCCCTGAATGTTTTGTTTCAGCATTGAATTGTGTAGATACATTTTATAGTGCTGAGGATCTTATCATTTGAGAAAACTGGTTAGTTCTCCCATTAGTACCCTGCTCTGCGTTGTAACCAAGAGGAGCTGGCACTTCATAGGTAAGCAAAATTTCCCTTTTTAATTGAAAATGAAATAGCACCCAAGTTTATTGAGTTCAGCACCTGGTGTTGTATGAGACATTTCATTAATGTTCCTCTCAGTCATAACAAAGATAAACAAGTATAGTGTTAAATACTAGAGAGCCAGTGTGCTGTAGTAGTCTGAGTGTCAGACTAGGATCTGGGAGACCCAGGTTTGAATCCCCACTCTACCATGGCAGATCGCCCTGGTAGAGGCGACCTACCTCGCAAGGTTGTTGTGAGGCTAAAATGAAGAAGAGGGGAAATATGTAAGCCACATTGGGTCCTCATTGGGGAGAAAGGCAGGGAATAAATGAAGTAAATACATGTAAAATAAATAATAAATCCTGTTCTTATATGATGTAAGTGATAAAATAAAATTGCAACTTTCCTTTAGATACTATATTTTCAGTGTTTTATTTAGTTATGCCTTTATGCTTTCAGCTAGAAATGGAAAATCAGAATCTTCGCATGATCAATCAGAATCAAACTGAAGAGATTAGGATATTACAGAATAAGATGCAAGGTAAATGGTGCAGATACTCTGAAAATAGATTGAATAATTGTATTCTATGTTACATTATTTCTTTCATTTAGAGGAGAAATAATAACATAAACTACAATTATTTCTCTTATTTAGAAAAGAATCCTGATTTCACTTACCTGAGTGGTATTGCAGACTGTTTTAACTAAGAACATCTTTAGATTGATAACATCAGTAATTAACAGTGCAACACTTTCCAGGAAATAAGGCCCACAATAGGTCTGAGTAGGGTTCTAAGTAGAACTTCTTAGGATTGCTTTCTCAGTCAAACTCTAGATAATCTGAGCTATAAATAAGATTATAAAGGCACAAGAAGCACACACTGAATTTTATGTTGTGTTTGAGGGAACTGGTATTCTTCGTTAAGTGCAGTGTATATTGCAGACTGGGAGTACAAACCCAGTAGACTTTGTACATAACTTAATGTTATTTCTGCAAATGTCTACTTCCAAGCATGCTTTAGATGAGATAATGAGTGTCCGTGTGTAGTGAGAGTGGTGGCTTGGAGAATCAGCAGGCAAATGGGAAATTAAACATGTCCCACTAACTCTGTTGCAGATGTCCCTTGTCCCTGCATTTGTGTTAGGAATCTAGGCACAGAACCCAAGATGTCTCCTTCTGTTGGCTAT
Source organism: Eublepharis macularius (assembly GCF_028583425.1). Taxonomy (NCBI): domain Eukaryota; kingdom Metazoa; phylum Chordata; class Lepidosauria; order Squamata; family Eublepharidae; genus Eublepharis; species Eublepharis macularius. The sequence continues at coordinate 198,738,664 of NC_072790.1, forward strand.
GTGCACAATTTCATTCATATCCTCTATTAGCAGGGATAAGAAAGTTCCACATAGTTTCCCCCCCCCACTCCAGCTGTTCAAATCCTACTTTTTCTATAAATTGTTGCACTGGTAAGTGTCAGTGGAAGGCTGAATTCTATAGGTTGTCTACTTTGGTTTCTGCAATGTTTTGTATATTGTGATCTGCCTTGAAAGCCTTTTGATGCAAAAAAGCAACAGAGAATTTTAATAAATATGTGTTTTTCTAATATTAAAAAAGACAGAATTCTGTCTTTCCTAGAAACATAGAAACAAACATAGAAACATAGAGTTGGAGTTATCTAGTCCAAGAATCATCTAGTCCAAGAGTCATCTAGTCCAACCACCTGCACACTGTGGAAATTCACAGCTGTCTCCACTGCTCACCTCTCTCAGTGACCCCTACTCTATTCCCAGAGGAAGGCAAAAAAAACCCAGGATCCCTGGCCAGTCTGGCTTGGAGGAAAATTCCTTCCTGGCCCCAAAGTGGTGATTGGCATTACCTTGGGCGTGTAAGAAAGGGCCACAAGAACCTAGCATCAGCTCATCCCTTCATACCCCCCTCTACCAATCTATGTACATTCCTGTGCATTCTCCTGTCTGTCTTGCTTATAAATAATTGCTAAGTACTCTTTACTACATGTTAACTTTCCCCAAAAGATGCATGTTTCTTGAATAAATAGAAATGTAAGATTTTTGACTGAATCATAGGAAGGGTTTGAAATATCACTGGTGTCTAATATCAGAGTACCTTTTAAGCATACCAAAATACATTAAATCTCTTTATCTGAATTATATCTACACAGATCTTCAGGAAAAGAAATGTGTTCCTTTGGCACAAAAACCTGGAGAGGGTCAAAGGCTGAGTAGTCTGACTTTTGGATGCTTCTTAAACAGAGCAAGAAGTCCTCAACAAGTCCCTAAGCCTGAAGATACAAGCAATTCTTCATCAAAGCAAGCTGAATTTAGTGAAGGCACTGGCATGCTAGGTATTTTGGGAATGGTTTTAATGACCTGCAACTCAGACCTAAACAGATTTATGTGAAGGAAATTCCCACTGTAGCTTCTACTTTTAATTGTTCCAATGTTGTCCATGAACTACATGAAGTGATGCTCTAGCACTTAATTCAATTGTAAGGAATTTTTCACTTTTAAAAAATGTGATTTAATTCTGTTTGCAAAAGGGTAAAGTGTGAAGTTCAGTAGTCTTAGCTTGTTGGTAAGAGTTGTTACTTAACCACTGCTAATGACTGTCTGATTGACTGATTGATTGATTTTCTTCACTTATGCCCTACTTTTCTCCTCAGTAGGAACCCAAAGTGGCTTACAACCTTCTCCTCTCTTCCATTTTATCCTCACGACAATCCTGTGAAGTAGATCAGGTTGAGAGTTGTGACTGGCCCAGATCACCCAGCAAGATTTCAATTTAAAAAAAATAAAAAATACAATTCAAAAGTGGCAGCCGATAAGAACATAGTACAGCATTTAAATGATAAAACGGCAAAATAGCATCCACAGAGCAGCTTCCAGTTTCAACAAAAATCATTTGCCCCCCCTTTCCAGATTCCTTTTGAAGTATAAACATCTCTACCTGTCACCTGAAGATAAGGAGGTCCCCTGTGGATGAGCATTCCATAGTATGGGCACAAGTACTGACAAAGCCATGCCCAGGGTACCCATTCTGCTTGCAGAGCAGAGTCCCAGCCCAATGGTGGCAGTGGTCCATCAGCCACTCTAGTCCTAGGTTGCTAAGCAGCATTAAAGATCATCACCAGCACTTATGCCCAGAAACAAAACGATACCCAATGAGAAATTACATCAGAGAGACTGATAATGCTGGATCTTGAGTCTTAAAAGACAGGCATGCTTAGAGCCGTGAAGAATCATGAAATGCCAGTGCCCTATTTTATCATAAAAATTTATACCTACTTTTATTAGGTATAGGTTGGCACTTTTTAATTTTCCATCTTGATAATAGTATTTTTAAAACTGAAATGTGAGAATTATCCCTGTCTATAAACAAGCAAATCTGTGATCTTCCAAAGTTAAAGCTTCTTATTCTTCACCATAATTTTAAGCTAAAATGTGTTTCAGTATTCTTTTCAAAAACAAAAAACTGTAACATTTATTAATAACATTTAAAATATAATATACAAATGTGAATTAATTTACTGTAATGTATACGTCAGGTCCTGCTAAGGGTGCCGCCCTGTGAGATGCCTGACTTCAGCCTTGAAGGACCTTCAGGGAATATGCGGGGTCCCGCTCTGTGGAAGGAGGGGAGGGTATACCTCACCCTCACACCCTCTCAGTCCACTCACAGATCCCTTCAACCTGAAATTGTCCCGGCTGCCTTCCATGACAGCTGTCCCCATCCAACTGTCGGTCTTACTCCTGCTCCTCCACTTCATCTTCTTTCCTCCACCTCCTCTCTGTTGCTCTCTCATTCTCTCTCTCGCCCACTCCACCACACTCCTACACAACAACCCACCCCGGCCTGTGGGTGGACTTCCCTTACATCCTTTCCCTCATTCCTGGCTCCACCTGCCAACCACACCCCTCGTTTGCCCTCTAGCCTTGGCTGCCTCAAGCAGCTGCACCTGGAGTAGCTAGTCTGGCTGCTTTGGGCAGCTACAGCTGTGCTCTCGTGGCTGGCTGCCAAGCCTCCTCTGCTCCAAGCTTCCAGCAGCCTTAGGTGGTCCCTAGTATTCCCTTCCTCCCTGTTTGCAGGTTGGGGCATGGCCCTGTGCTGCTTCTGCTGTCTTTCTTCCCCTGCTGGTAAGGTGGCTGGCTGTCCCTATCTCTTGTGCCTTCTTCCTCTGCCCTGCTCCCTTCCTGGCTGTCCTTACTCCCCCTGTCAGGGCTCTTAGCCTCCCACTGGAGGGTGGGGCTAGCTGGTTTCCACCTGTCCCATCTGACCCTCTGAGGCTTGGGTTCCTCTTTCCCTCTGTTGCTGGCGTTCTGGACCTGGGTGTCCGTTGGGGCGGCTGGGTTGCTGTCTCCTGGCCACCTCCCACCCTCTGCTCCCAGTGAGTTGGGGGGTGGAGCCCCAGACCCCGGACGGTATACTTTGAAAAGAAGTGTTTTGTTACCATTCTTCTCCCTCTTTTCTCTAGTGCTTGTAATTTTGTATAATAGTGTAATTTAATTAATATGTTGAAGATTAGGGAATTCTAAATGTTCTTGGAATTGAATCAGTGTTGTTTCAGTTATGACCCCAGAAATGTCTGTAATAACAAATCATGGTTTAGAATTGTATAAAATATTGAATCCACATGAAGTTGCCTTATACTGAATAAGACCGATCTTCAGCATACCAAGCTGCTGTTCTCCCTCTGAGGCGGAGGACATCTTGGGTGATTCCCACCATCCAATCAGGGAGGCAGGAACTAACTTTCTTCCTCTTCCTGTCTAGCCTGTGGGACCACCCTCTCTTCAGTTCAAGTTCTGTTCCTGCCTCCAGGGAGAGCAGTTCTTCAGCAGACTAGCTCTGCTGCCCTTTTTCTCTCTATCTCTTATTTATCTTTCTTCTTCCTCAAATCATTCTTTACCTTACTCCTTACTTACTTCATTACCTTACTCTCCTCCCATTTCCTCTTCTTTTACTCCTCTTGCCAAAGAAAGAAAAGAAAAGGACGAGATGGTCTCTAGAGAGTCATCGGACTCTGAGGAAAGCTTCATGGAGAAGAATTTGGGCTGTTCCCATGGAGTGCCGTCCTACCGATGGCGGGAACAGGCCCAGCCGGCACCAGCATGCCTCTGAGGCTGTATGGGTTCCCTGGCAAGGAGGATATGGGCTGTTCCCATGGAGTGCCGTCCTACCGATGGCGGGAACAGGCCCAGCCAGCACCAGCATGCCTCTGAGGCTGTATGGGTTCCCCGGCAAGAAAATGGCCTTGGAAGAGACGCAGGCCTCTCAGCAGCTCCATCTTCCACAGAGGGAGCTTGTTAAAGCAGCGTGCCTCAGCCAGCCAGCTGAGAACAGCGCCACCTGGTGGAGCTCAATTTTGGCGGGAAACAACGCAACGCGCTTGCCAATCTCCAGGCAGGAGAAACATGGCTGAAACATAATCCAGACACCCAGAGCTCCAGCCGACAAGCCCAGGAGGGCCACATAAGTGTTCTCCTGAGCGTGTTATACCTCCAGAATTCCTGTCAGCAATTAGACTGGCTGTGAGGGAGGAAATCCTGTTACTTTACCAGTCAGGAGCACCTTAGCCCTATAAAGATTCCAGGAATCTCCTCAGCCCTGGTACCATGTGAATGTGCCCTCTCCTGGCTGGAGATTTTTCAGCAGGCCTTTCCCCTTTGGATTTAGCCCTGCTTTTACAACAGGATCTAGCCCTGCCTTTCCCTGTCAGATGGGTAATGTATAAAGGGCGCAATTTTGCCGGTGTCTTTGAACCTTTTAACTCTTAAGACTAACCAGGAGAGAGGAAATAGTGGTGTGGTGTCTGCCTCCTCCTCCCTCCATGAGTAAGGCTGTAGCTCTGTGGAAGAGCTTCTGCTTTGTATGCAAAAGATCCAGGTTTGTTCCCCATTAACTCCAGTTTAAGAGATTAGGCAGATGAGGGGAAAAACCTCTTCCTGAGACCCTGGTGTCCTGCTGCCAGTCTGAGGAGATAACACTGACCGATGGTCTGAGTCAGAATAAGGCAGTTTGTAACGTTAATCAGTCAGGGATCCCCACGGAGCAGGGGAATCACCCTCAGATAGAGTTTGTAACGACAGGGAGAAGGATGAATTCCTTCAGATGTAGAAGAGGAGGAAATATCCCTACCAGAACAGTCAGCCCAGCTGCCTGAATCTGAGGTCTACCAGTATTTACTACCTAAGATATTCTCAGCCTAAGAGCTGTAAAAATTAGCCTTGGGGGAGTAGGACCCTTAGACTGGGAATACCAAATCCAACCCAGGAAAACGAGTCGCTTCCTAGTGAAGGTTCCTCAGAAAAGGTCCTCCCATTTCCAGAATATTTGTGGAGAAGGTTCAAGGCTGAGTGGTCTAAACCATAAGCCAATTAATGATCTCCAAACTTGGTTCCAAAACAAAACAAACTGTACTCACTACCTTGCTTTGCTATGAGTTGTTGCAGGTACCTGCGATGGAACCTCCAGTGGCTACACTTCAGTCATCTGGGCTCTGGTCAGAAGATGGGTAAGGATCAGTCAGAGACCACTTAGACAAGAGGAGAGAGGCCATGCTAACAAGAGCTCACGAGGCCGGGACCATGGCTATTAAGGCTACAGCTATTGTCTCAATTGCCTCAAGAGGGTCAGGAGTATGGATCTGGAAACTGATCCAACTCCTCCTGTACAACAATAGCTGCCTCCATTGAAGGGGCAAACAGAAATGTAAGGGCCAATACCTTCAAGACAGACATCATCCTGGATACATTTACCTTTTTCTTCTAGGATTATGGTCTTGACAGCAGTGACAAGCTGGCACGCTTGAGTAAGAGCATGGCCAGCAGATTCACATTCTAAAAATATCGTCCTGGCTTACCTCTTTCAGCAAGACAAGTTATTTGGGGGTGCCCTGGGAAAGATCTAGATTGAGACCTAGGACAGAAGAATGTGTTGCCAAAAACACTCAATCAATCTGAGAGGAGATCCATTGGCCCTCAGCCTTTTATTCATAACATACACTACTAAGGTCAAGACAAGATTCCAAATGGCCATCCTGAGGTTAATCTAAGCAGCCCTTTAATAAGGGGGGTCTTTTCAAGACCACACGTAGTATAGTGGTTAAGTAACTGAACAGTGATGCAGTACTCTGCAGGTTCAATTCTCACTGCTGCCATGAACTTGCCACATTGCCTTGAATAAACCAGTCCTCTCAGTCCCAGCTCTCCAGCTGTATTGTGGGGATAATGCTTACCTTTTCCCAAGATCAAACAGCCAGTTCTCCACACGGGGAAAGAGATCAACCTTAATACCCAGATCTCTAAGACAGAACTTGCTAGCTGTCCCGTGAGAGGCCAACTACTCTTTACCACCAAGCTTAGGTTGACAGGCAGGCCTTACAAATAGTCTCACAAGGCTATTCCATGCAATTTGAAAGTTGCATGGAAGACCCCTCCAGAAAGGGGTCTGCTCAATCTTCTCAGTCCCTAAAAAGAATAGGGACTGGAGGGTGTTATTAGACCTCAAGTTTTTTTGAACAAGTTTATCAAATTATATGACTTCTGAATGGAGACTCTGTGCTCAGTCGCAGTGACTAATCAGTCAGAAGAACACACGACATCTACAGATCTCACAGAGACATACCTCCATGTACCAATTCTGACAGCCCATCAACAATATCTAAGATTTTATGTTAAAATAAATAAATAAATAAATAAATAAAAAATAAATTGGCAGTTCTGAGCCATCCTGTTTTGGCCTGTCTATCACATCAAGAGTATTCACAAAATTCATGATCAACCCCATCATACGTTTCAGAGACGGGGTATTCATGTTCACTTGTACCCAGATGATCTCCTGATCGGTTCAAGAGAAAATCTCACCACAACACTCAATTCACCATTCTTTTCCTACAAGCTTGAACACCTGGGTTAGATCAGTCACCAAAAGGGTTTTTTCTATCCCTCACCAAAGAAAAGGTCACGACCAAGAAACATCTCATAACATTGTGCTTCACAACACCTCATGAACCTGTGTGCGCCCCAACACAGCCATCAACTACCGGGGTAGGTGACAAGATTTGTTCTACTCACAAGCAGATGCCCTGACATTGCAGTGGCTATTATGCCTCCTCTATGTATTACTACCCTTACCAGTAACAGATCATGCCTTTCCACCCTCCAACAGATGGTGATATTTCCACCTTTCATCCCACTGACCTCTTCGGTCAAGTTACAGCAGGGACCAATTTGGCTCTCATTTAGACTTACTCTGCTGAACCGTGTGGGAATAGAAAGGAACACCTTCCTAAGATGGGGATATTTCTGAGAGGTGGCCAACACTCTCCTAGCATTCAGAAAACAGTTTATGCTCAGAATTTACAACTCTTATTGGGAAGCCCTCACTCAGTAGACTTTTTACACAGCCCTGACCAAGCATCCATTTGAACTGGTCAAGTATGTTCCCTTGAGAAGGCTGAGAAGGAAGACTATCTTCCTTATTATGTTCACATCTGCCAGAAGATTTAGTCAGACCTGAACTCCATATCTTTCCCAATAGTATGGTGATGCCTCGTACTATCTTCCAAAAGCGTATTCCAAACTGCATAGTTTGCAAGAGATAAGGCTACCATATTTCTACTTGTACCCTAAATAGACGAGGGAGAGGCTCTGATACAACCTAGATGTCAGAAGGAGGCTCAAGGCCTCTGCTCCAAATAGTGCAAATTAGAAAGTCAGTCTTACTGTTCTTAAATATATCTCATCTCAGTTTGGGGAAGAAAATGTCTTCAGCAGCAGTAGGTGCCAATAGCATACACTATCGAAACTCCTAAAAACTCTTTGCAGAAGCTCTTTGTGGAATACCAGCTCACTCTTTGAGGAATGCTACTACCAGTGCAGCGTTACACAGGAACACTTCTGTAGAAAAAGGCTGCAAAATTGTCAGTTTTGACCTTATTAAGATGCTACAAATTGAATCTATATGATTCAGTGGACACTGACTAGTAGAAAAGTACTGCAGTACAGGATCATGGACGAAGACCATATCCCACCCAGAAACTGGAAACTGCTTTGGGAGCACCCAAGATGTCCTCCGCCTCAGAGGGAGAACGGACCTTTGGACACTTACCGTGAAGGGTCCTTCTCCTCTGAGGAAAGGAGGACATCTTGCCCTCCCTAGGTCTCCGTCCTTCTCTACCCTGCTGCCTCATTCTTATACCTTCTCCAGGTTATGCTTTATTTACAGTACATGTTAATGCAACAGGTGTTTTTTCTCTCAGTATTGACAGTTGCTGAATGATAAATTCAATGTTACTGCTTTGTGGAGTCACCTGAACTGAAGAGAGGGTGGTCCCACAGGCTAGACAGGAAGAGGAAGAAAGTTAGTTCCTGCCTCCCTGATTGGATGGTGGGAATCACCCAAGATGTCCTCCTTTCCTCAGAGGAGAAGGACCCTTCACGGTAAGTGTCCAAAGGCCCGTTCTACCACTGAGTCACAGCCTCTCCCCTATTGACTGCTATACCAGTGTCTAACTTACCAATATTGAAGGGAGTCTGTTCTCTGTTTGCTGGTACAAATATTTAGATATGGGATTTGATTTGATCAGATTAGTTTGCTCAGATCAGAGTATTCTGATGTAATTGCTTTGTAACTTAACTGGTAAGTTAAGAAGAGTTTCTGTTTACTTGGAAATTGACTCCATTGCTTTCTGTAGCTTGCTTAGGGTTAATGTGTTTATGATTGCAATCTATCTTACAGCCTGTGCTTATGAACTGCTGCACAAGGATTCAGAGGACTGGATTATAGAGTGCAGCACATTGCACCAATGTAAGAACAGAATAGAAAGTTTCTCCAAACTGCAGTCCAAAGCTGACTAGATTGAATCCTCAGAGGAGGGTACACATATACCTTTTGATCGTTCTCTTATCCTCCTTCAAAGTGACTAAAGAAACTATCCCTGAAGAAGAGCAAAGATTTAGTTTTGTTACAATTATATATAGATAGATCGCTTTTGAATTTCCTGAGATGATGCTGCAGCAGCTACTGGTTTGGCTTCACTAGTACATCATTTGTTTGCAGTGGCAATATTGCATAGGGTATCTACAGTGCCCAGTGTGGGATGGGAATGGTACCTTTATATGGTATCCTGTGCTGTTCAGAACTCTGAGATATCGCTCATTAGTGAAGTCTCTACCGATGTTCTGTCTTTTTCTGTGATGTGCGACAGAGCTGACCTGCTTGCTGCAGTGCATCTGTTTGTTGTTTTGTATAACTGCATCAAAGTTAGACCTCTTAGATGAAGCTGCCAGCATCTTATCAAATCTGATGTGCTGCTCACATATGTTCTTGTTTCCTGAAATTAAAAATATAAGTGAATTTAAAATTGCTGTAACTTGTACATCTTGATTACAAGTCACATTGTGCTGCCTTCAATTAAAATAACTTTCCAAATGTGTTATCTTCTGCTTTTCTAGAGAAAGAAATCCAGGAAACTTCCCTTGCTAGTCAGCTGTACGGGAATAACAGAGGCTTGAAATCACTGCAACAAAGCTCTTGTGGCTCTGAACAAAGACGAACAGTAAAATCAAAAGATCTTGACAGCAATATATCTAAGAACTCTTGCATTACAGTAAGTGACTGGAGTTCAGACGAGGAAGAAGGAGGTAAAGGAAAACCAAAATCCAGATGTGTGTCTACCCTTTCAAGTCACACATCTGAAGAAGGAACAGGCTACAGCCGAATTGGAAGTGAAATGTATTTGACAGCATCAGATGACAGCAGTTCTTTATTGGAAGATGAGAGCTTTGGAGTTCAGGAAAACAAACCCAAAAAAAGATTTTCATGGCAACAAGGGTGCCCTTGGAAAAGCCAGAATAATCTAATTGGAAAGAACAACATGGAATCCTTCAGTGAAAAGAAAGCTCTCGATAATTTTTCAGATGAACTGAATAAGAGATTTCAGTCCCAGAGGCTAGATTATTCGTCATCCTCTAGTGAGGCAAATACTCCAAGTCCAATATTAACTCCCGCTCTAGCACCAAAGCACCCAGCATTGATTCTGGCAGCAGGTTCTCAGTCTGGTAGAGAGTTGAATTCTTCACCTAATCTGCCACCACCAAAGATGAGAACTCCCAGTGTTTTTACTATAAGTGCAGCACTGGCAAAAAAACATTTTAGTCAACCTCCTCTGTGTTCAGACAAAATGTTTGGCAGAAACAGAAATGCTATAAGTATGATACGTCCGTTTAAGCCTCAGGAAACAGATATAGATCAGGTGGATGGGGAAGGTGCTGATGTTTTAGAGAAAATGGAGATCAGCTGCAATGACGAATTGTTTACTTATGATACCTGTGATACTCAGTGTGCAGAAGCCTTGGACTCTGGTGATACAAGGAAAACTACTAGCAGTAAACCTCCTACTCCTCCACTGCATCGATTCCCCTCATGGGTAAATATATGATGACCTTCCAATTTGGTAGACATCCTTTGTGGTTCCATGACTACTTCCCCAACTTAAAAAAAAAAAAGATTACAGCAATGGAGAAAGGGGGATCCTGCTGCAAGGAAAGAGGGAATATTTAATATTCCCCTTGAGCCATTTTCCTGCCTGAAATTGGCCTCTTCTCATTAGTAAAAGCAGATTGGAAATAAAGCAAGGGTAAGGAGGTAACTAACCATTACTCTGTCTCCATTTAAGTTTCATCCCCCAGAGCACCATTCTCTTTTTAAAAAGAGAATGCATCTGACAAAGAGAGCAGTGGTTCTCGAAAGCTTATGCTACAGTAAAGTTGGTTAGTCTTAAAGGTGCTACTAGACTCTTTTCTATTTTGCTACTACAGATTAACACGGCTAACTCCTTTTTAAAAAGTAGATACAGTAATCCTGGAACATCATATAATGTCTATTTAATGTGTATTCAAAGCAGCTTCACATTCTCATTATATTTTAAAAGTTGTGCTATATATATTGTTGTTGCACTGTCAGGAGCTAGATACAGGGATCATATCACTTTGGTGTAGCAAGTTAAACACTTGTTTCCAGGCACAATTCAAAGTTCTGGTTCTTACATTTAAAGTTATAAATAGCTTGGGGCTGGGGTACTTGAAGAACTGCTTCCTCCCTCCAGTAAAGATCTTCCTCATGAGCCATGATCTCTGTGCCCCCAGTGGTCTGTGGAAAGCCCACTGGGGGCACACAGCTCTTGGTCTGTGGAAAGCCCGTTCTTTGGGGTATGCCTGGTACCTCCATTGATTTATTTTAATGCCAAGCCAAAACATTTTTGTTTACTAAACTATTTAAAATCATTTTATCATGTGCTTTTAGTCTGAAATTGTTCAACGCATTTAAAGCTGCTCGGCTATTTTTCTTTAAATTATTATCTGGATGGGTTTTTTCAAGGCTGGGATTTAATTTATAACTTTTAATGTTTGTTTTTATTGTTATTTTGTAAGCTACCTCAGGCTGGTACCTCAGGAGAGGCAGCATAAACATTCCCTAAATAAATGAAATATGTTACTGTAGGCAATGATACTATGTTATATATTGGGCATATTTTGAAAACCCTGTGGTCAGAATCAACTGCTTGTGTGTATAAGTAATTATTTGTTTTATTTGTTTTAAATTTAATATATTAAATATAAATTCCTGATTTAAATATCAAATTACATGAAAACAAAAAAGACAGGGTTTTAAAATGCTGTAATTGATTTATTAAATTTGATACTGACTTCAGTGGAACTGTTGATAAAATTGTTTAGAAAACACTTGCTAATCCTCACATTTTCATATAGACTTCTCCTCTGGTGACCCAGCTGTTCCCAGAAGCCCCTGTGGGGCTGCTGGGCAGGTCTCCTGATGAGCTCTGGGCTGGCTGGGCAGGGGGCGGGGAGGACTATGCAGGCAAACAGAGAAGGCAAAGTCTTCTCTCTAGTCTGCCTGCCAGGTATAAATTTTAGAGCCAGCCATGTCATCAGCATTCTGTTTTGCTCCTAGATATGTACGTTCTGTGGTTAAATGTTCGATGTGGGGTTCTTGACTGTTGTATCCTTGTCACAACTGCATGAGGTTGGCAACCTGTATCCATTTCCTCCTACACTTGGGGATCTCCTTAAGGGATCCTAGGGTGAGACATTGTGGTGACAAGTCTGACATGGGGGCTGTGGGTACATCCTCACTTCCTGTGTGAGTGAGGATGTATGTGTGGAGCCACACAGAGGTTTACACCCATGTGGAATCCCACATCCTGCCAGCCCATGGACCCCTCTCAGCAGGTGTGCTGGGAGGGGGAGAAGGTGTCATTTGTCAGCAGGTGGGTCAGTCAATGCTTGGATTGATGTCTTATGCTGCTCCAAGGGTCCATAATCTGTAATCAATAAAGTTCTGGCCTTTTCATTTCCCAACAATTCTGTTTCTGGGTCTAGTTTCCATTGCCTTATCCTCCCATACACACACACACACCCTTTGCCACTGGGCCTACAACAATTGCCTTTAAGTGGGAGCTGTAAGTTTACAATGTAAGCCACTTTAGAGAAAAAAACACTGTGTAAAGTACAAACATGATTAACGAGGTGAAGGTTATGATTATTAAATGCTGCCAGACAATACTACCATATGAAATTTATCAGACTGGTATCTAATAGCAGGAAGTGTTTGAGTAAGGGTAAAACTAGATTGTATGTTGCTTACAAAGTCTAGATGAATTGCTCAATAAGTGGCTACAATACCTGGGGGACCCCAGCATCAATTTTAGACTTTACATGTCTTAACATTTCATTTCTGTTATTTAAAAAAGGCTTTTCTTGTTCTTTCTGTTCGAGCTGAGCAATAATGAGTTATTGGTTTATAATGCTTATAATAATTTGTTTAGAGAAATGTATTATAAATAACCTTCTGTTTTTATGCCAGGAAAGCAGAATTTATGCTGTAGCTAAATCAGGTCTACGTTTTTCTGAGGCCTTCAGTGCTGACTCTTTTAATAAAAGTAAGTATATAGAAACTGGAACCAGCAGGAAGTTAAATCCCTTTTTGAGAACAAGGTTAGGATCAAACAACTACTTGCCATTTTTAAGGAAATGTCTACAAAGAGTATAAAGCATAGTGATTATGAAAACATGGGACACTGATCTGATGGTGATATAGGTTATCTTCAGACATCATGATGAACCACAATTATAAACCATGGTTTGATTAAATTCTCTTTCTATTTGAATTACGAATTTGGGCTACCCAACTTAAGAAAGTTATAGGTACTAAACTACCCTGACCTGGATGGCCTGGGCTAGCCCAATCTCATCAGATCTTGTTAAGCTAAGCAGGGTCAACCCAGGTTAGTACTTGGATGGGAGACTACCAAGAAAGACCAAGGGTCTGTACGCAGAGGCAGGAAGTGACAAACTACCTCTGAACATCTTTTGCCTTGAAAACCCTATGTGGTTCACCCTAAGTTGGCTGCAACGTGACAGTACTGTCCACCACTAGATGCCAAATTGGCATTCTAAGTCATGGTTTGTACTTGGCTTATTAACTGTAGCTAGTTCTAACTTTGGTTTGTTGTAGTGTCTGAATGCAGAAATCTCAGTTTGTTCAGTAACATGGCCCCTTTCTACCTCCTGCACATGAAGGTAGCACAAAACAACAGCATGTTCCAGCTGCATTCAGCTATAGATGAGGTTTTCTCCATTCTCCAGTGGTCCGGAGTGGGGCAGTCAGGACTAATGGGTAGCTCCTCCTCCGTCTCTTACACAGGGCCGGACAAAACTTGCGATCCTTGGGGGAGGGGCTCCCAGGTTGCCTCAGTTTTTCAGGCCCTGCTCAGTAGAGCGGACGTGGAATCATTGAGCTCTTCGGAGCAGCGATCCTTACAAACAACATCCAAGTACCTCTAAAGGGAAAAGACCAGCTGGATCCACCGCCCAAACCAAACCAAAAAAGAGGCGGCTTAGAGAGTGGGTAGCAGAGGATTCCAGTGTTTCTGAGGGGCCCCAAGAAGGCTCAGATTCATCCCATCAGTCCTCAGGGAGTGAGGAAGGGAAGTTATCAGAGGAAGAGGAGGTGGATACAAACCAGTTGCAAACTAGGCTTTTTCCACCTGATATGTATTCTCCTAAGTTGCTTGCAAGAGTGTTGAGAACCCTGGAAATATCTCATCCTGCAGCAGGTAAAGTGGAGACGGAATCTGCCTACCCACAAGGTCTGGAGAGAGCCTTACCCAAGATGAGTCCAAAGCTCGCAGGTGTACCTCTGCCAGCTATTTTCCACGATATCCTGAGAATGGAGTGGGATAACCCAGCAAAGCCCAAACTGTATCAGTCTGTTTTTCACAAGTTCTACTCTCTGGGGCCAGATGACGCCAAAAAGATCAAACTCCCGGTGGTGGATGACCCTGTTACCAGTTTGGCAACGACTTCGGTCCTCCCCATGGATGCAGAAGGCATGCCAAAGGATCCATCCGACAAGAAAATCGAGCAAGCCTTACACAGAAACTTTGAAGCATCTGTGGCTTCTCTGAGGTCTTCAACAGGGTCACTGTTTGCGAGGGCAGCCTATACATGGGCCTCAGACCTGGCAGCAGCAGGAAGAGAAGTCCCTAAGGAGATAAAGAATGAGGTGAAGAAGATAGCCTTGGCGGCGGCTTTCACAGCAGACGCCACCCTGGACTCATTCCAAATGTCTTCGAGAGCCATGGGCTTCAACGTGGTGGCACGAAGAAATACTTGGCTACGAAACTGGGACGTGGACCCACCAGCCCGCAGTAAGGTGGCGGCAATTCCATACTCAGGCAACAAACTCTTCGGAGAGGCCCTGGGGATGGGCGGTATATAAATTGAATAAATAAAAATAAATAAATAAATAAGTATCTGGTGGAAAACGCAGAAAAGAAGAGAGTGTTACCATCAAAGAAAAGAGAGATAAAGTACAGAGAAAGACATTCCTTTCGAGACTTCAAAAGATCAGCCAGACAGAGCTCGGATAGACCATTCAAAAGCAGGTGGCAACCCAAACCCAGATCTGACAATAGGTCATTCACCTTTAGGAAGTCTGCCTCCCAGTCCAAGCCTCAGAAGAAAAGCAACCAGGCATGACTATTGCGGGAAGCTTGGGCAGATTGGGGGACGCCTGCAGGAGTTTGCATCTCAGTGGAGAAAGACTGTGTCAGACAATTGGGTGCTGGAAACAGTATTCAAGGGTTATTCCCTGGAATTCGAGAAGGTATCAAAAAGACGTTTTATCCAACTTTTTCAGAACTGGTCCCGGCTGAAGCATGTCCAAATAGAAGAGGTGATCAAGCACCTGTTACAGATCAGGGCAATAGAACCGGTACCAATACTTTGCAACAAGCAGGGGCTGTACTCAGTCTTCTTCATCATGCCGAAGAAGAATGGGGAAGTCCGGGCCATATTGGACCTCAAATGGCTGAACCTCCACATAAGATCCAGGAAATTCAAGATGGAGACAAGGGAATCAACCACGGAAGCCATACAACATGGAGATTTCCTGGCATCTATAGATCTGTCGGAGGCCTACTTACACATCCCAATACGACCTGCGCACAGGAAGTACCTGTGTTTCGCCTACAATGGAGAGCATTATCAATACAGAGCTCTCCCCTTCGGCCTGAAATCATCACCGAGGGTTTTCACCAAAGTTCTTGTTACATTGGTGGCCTTCCTCAGAGTCCAGGGAATAGCGCTGTCACCCTACCTGGACGATATCCTGATAAAGGCCCCCTCCCTGCAATTAGCGCAAAGAGCAGTGTCGCAGACAATAGATTGTCTGGAGAGTCACGGTTTTATCATCAACCGACAGAAAAGCCTGCTGCTTCTGGCACAAAGGATTGTACACTTAGGGATGATAGTGGACACGACATTGGGCAAGATCTTCATATCCTCGGAGAGACAACAAAAAATCCTCTCATTGATACAAGACATCCAGACAAGGAAGATGGTGGAGGTCATGCAACTGGCCAAGCTGCAAGGCATGATAGTATCTTGCCAGGACACGCTTCAATGGGCCAGATTCCACACCAGGCCCCTACAAAGGTTTCTAAGGCCTTACCAGCGAATCATAACCCACAGATGGCACAAACTGTTGGAGATTCCCAGGTCGTTGTGCAAGGAAATGAACTGGTGGCTGGACCCGAGCAGGATTGCGGAGGGATCTCCGCTCAGGGAGCCAACCAGTATACGAATGACAACAGATGCCAGCCTGTCAGGTTGGGGAGCCCACACAAAGAACAAGATGACGCAAGGAGAATGGCTCCCGGAAGAGCAGAAGGCCAGCATAATCCTGCTAGAACTCAAGGCCATAAGGAACGGGCTTTTGGAGTTCAAAGACGATCTGCAAGGCATTCACATTATGGTACACACCGACAACATGACGGCAAAGGCCTACATAAACAGGCAGGGAGGCACAAGGTCAAAACTACTGAACGAGGAAGCAGAGGAGATCTTTCTCTGGGCGGAAAGGAATATAAAATCTATAAAAGCAAGCCATATTGCAGGGCAACAGAACACCCTGGCGGACTGGCTGAGTCGGAACAAAGTGGACCAATCGCAATGGACACTGAACAATCAGACATTTCGGATGATATGCAAGAGGTTCGGCACCCCAGAAGTAGCTCTCTTTGCCTCCCTCAGTAACAGACAGGTTCCAAAATTCTTCTCGAGATACAGAGAACCGGAGGCGATGGGAGTAGACGCCTTGAGTCAGGAGTGGCCGTGTCATCTTCTGTATGCATTTCCCCCTACAAAGTTCATACACAGAGTGATACAAAGGGTTATAGATCAGAAAGCGAACATGATCCTAATCACACCATTCTGGCCACAGAGACCCTGGTTTCAGGACCTCAAGAGGTTGTCTTGTGTGGACCCGTGGATCCTGCCATTCAGGGAGGACCTGCTGACACAAGGGAAAATTCAACTTCCAAACCCGGGGTCGCTAAAGTTGACGGCCTGGAGGTTGAACGTAGGCAACTCAGGGAATTATGATACCCTGAGAGAGTGGTTAAGACAATGCTGGCCTCACGGCAGGGTTCGACCAACAAGAGCTACAATAGAACACGGCAACTATTTACTAATTGGTGTGACGAGAAAGGATGGGATCCCATGTTGGCATCCGTGAGAAAGATCCTTACTTTCCTCCAGGATGGCCTGGATAAAGGACTTAGCACCAGTACCTTGAAAAGACAGGTGGCGGCGATCTCAGCGATCAAGGGATCTCAGTCAGGGGTATCTCTTACATCACATCCACACATTAAGAGATTCCTGAGAGGGACGATGCTGTTGAATCCACCTCAAGTGCACCGTTTTCCTACCTGGAACCTGAACCTGGTCTTGAAGGCCCTTACTGGGGAGCCCTTTGAACCAATGGCGACTTGCTCCCTCAAGCATCTGACTCTTAAAACAATTTTCCTAGTGGGTCTGACCTCGGCTAGGAGGGTGTCAGAAATAGGGGCACTTTCAATCAATAGGGAGCTGTGCATTTTCCACCAGGACAAGGTAGTGTTAAGAACAGACCCGGTGTTTATTCCGAAGGTCAACTCGTCTTTCCATAGGGGGGAAGACGTTGTCCTGCCTTCTTTCTGTGCCAATCCCAGACACGAAAAGGAAAGGGAATGGCACAAGCTAGATGTTCGAAGGGCCCTGAGTTTCTATATAGACAGAACCAGCCAGATACCGAAAGTAGAGAGCATGTTTGTGTCTTTCAGAAAAAGTTCCATAGGAAAGAAAGTGACACTGTCCACCCTAAGTTGATGGATTAGGGAATGTATTGGGTTGGCATACAAAGCTAGGAATTGTTCTCCCCCAGAAGGAATCACGGCTCATTCCCTCAGGGGGGCAGACACTTCGGCAGCATACAGATCTTTCCCTTCCTTGGAAAAGGTTTGTAAAGCTGCAACGTGGAAATCAGTTCACACCTTCACTAAACATTACAGGACAGACCGCATGGCTTCCTCAGAGGCAGCTTTTGGCAGGAGAGTGCTGCAGCACGTCCTGGACTCATAGAATACCCACCCAAGGGTACACTGCTAGGAGTATATCCCATTAGTCCTGACTGCCCCACTCCGGACCACTGGAGAACGGAAGATTTGTATTCACTTACCGTGAATCTTCCTTTCTTGGTGGTCCAGGAGTGGGGCAGTCAGAACCCACCCAAAAAAACAGGAAAAAAAAAAGAGAAAAGAAAAAAAAGTTAAAGTCAGAAGGCCTTGGGCCTTTTGTTGGGTTGGCCTATAGTTGGTCAGTTATGTTGAACTTTTTGAATGTCTGTTGTTATCAGTTATACAATTCAGGACAGGAATGAACTGGACTGAAGCCTTACCGGGGAATTAATGCGGGCTTGAAAAGGAACTGAGGCAACCTGGGAGCCCCTCCCCCAAGGATCGCAAGTTTCGTCCAGCCCTGCGTAAGAGACGGAGGAGGAGCTACCCATTAGTCCTGACTGCCCCACTCCGGACCACTGGAGAATGGAGAAAACCTCATCTATAGCTGAATGCAGCTGGAACATGCTGTTGTTTTGTGCTACCTTCAAGTGCAGGAGGTAGAAAGGGGCCATGTTACTGAACAAACTGAGATTTCTGCATTCAGACACTACAACAAACCAAAGTTAGAACTAGCTACAGTTAATAAGCCAAGTACAAACCATGACTTAGAATGCCAATTTGGCATCTAGTGGTGGACAGTACTGTCACGTTGCAGCCAACTTAGGGTGAACCACATAGGGTTTTCATGGCAAAAGATGTTCAGAGGTAGTTTGTCACTTCCTGCCTCTGCGTACAGACCCTTGGTCTTTCTTGGTAGTCTCCCATCCAAGTACTAACCTGGGTTGACCCTGCTTAGCTTAACAAGATCTGATGAGATTGGGCTAGCCCCACTGACTGCCCCACTCCTGGACCACCGAGAAAGGAAGATTCACGGTAAGTGAATACAAATCTTCCGTTCCCCCCATCCCAATGGCTGATGACTCACCAACAGGACTGAAGTTCCAGGGAAATGTGAAGGACTGGGACAAAAGCTCTCTCTTAATCAAGTGCTTTATTTAGTTTGCCAGCAACAGAAATTGCTCCATGCAAAATAGTTTCAGGTAGCCATGTTGGTCTGCAGTAGAATAGAAGGACTTGAGTCCAGTGGCACCTTAGAGACCAACAAGATTTTCAGGGCATAAACTTGAGAGTCATAGCTCCCTTCTTCAGATACCACTGAAGAAGGGAGCTTTGACTCCCAAAAGTTTACTCTCAAAAGGTGCTCAGATCCTGCTGCTCCAAGCAAAACAGTGATACAGTCAGAAACAATTCACAACCTACCTATTTCCATACCTTCATACATACTTCATACATACTTTGATGATCCTTAGCCCAGTGCTTGGAGGAGAGCTTGGTTTGTCCTTGACTTCTTTCTCCCTTCTCCCAGGAACCATTAGTGAGTGGGTTGCACATGCTTTTCCAGCATCTTTGTAAGCGTGGAAGCCAGGCTTCTTCTCAGAAGCAAGAAAGCAGCAGAATTTAAACAAACTGCTCTGAATGTCTAATAGGCTTTCCAGGGTTTGTGCAACAAGCTATTATATAAACAAACGATAATTCATCTTGATGGTTTAATGCAGCTGTATTCTTGACTTTTTCACTATTTTTGCTGACTCTTAAAATACGTTATGTTACAATTGTCTAATTTACTGACATTTTTAAAAACAAAAATACAAGTGAATTGGGTCCCTTTGTACTCTTCCTTTTGTTGGACTTGTAAGTTTTTTATCTGCAAGAGTAATTCTTTTGCAGACGCTTAATTCACTTACTAGTTTTAAGAAATAAGACTAAATATGTGGCCCAGTATTTTGAAGAAATTTTGAAGAAATATTTTTTGTTTCAGGTTCATTGTCTTCAACTTCATATTCTCCATCAGGACTCTATACTTCATTAATATACAAGAATGTGACCACACCAGTGTACACCACTCTTAAAGGGGTAACCATTTTGTTTATAAGCAAGTTATTTGGACATGGGGAGGATGTAACGTTAGGCTCTACTTTCACAAAACAAAGTATTTCATTTATGCTGCCCTGTACGTCACAAGAGTTCTAAAAAAGGTTGGGTTTTTTTAACTGGCGGAGGAAGCAATTATTTCTGTTTAGAAATGTTGCAAGTGGGTGTCTTGCAGCTGAGAGCTCAAGCTATGATAAATACAGGATGCAGTCTTTGTAAATCTTAGCTCTGCTAAAACCTTTGACTTATTTATTTTCACAATACCTTACTGTATCTTATCACAGTTTTAGTTATTGTCTGGCACCTTTTTGTAGTATGAAAAGACTTAAGTATTTTAGCATTTTCACTTATAAGAGGTGTGGGTTTCTAGTGGGTATATTCTAACTTTGTATTATAAATGTGAAGACTGAACATATCAGTAACATTCAAAATGCAGTAGAACCATAAACGTTGTTGGAAAGACTGTGAATGCAAAGAGAGCTCCAGTTAGCTGCAGCACTTTATCTTCTGGTACCTGAAAAGGTCATCAAAAGAGATGGTTTATTTTAATGAAATGATGTGACTAGTTTACAAGTTATCAGTCAAACATTCCCTTACCACAAACATGTATAGTAGCATCCATTGGAGCTGAATTTGTCACTTCTGCTTTCATATTGACTTTTGCAAAGCATCTGTGTGAATGTGCACAGCATATACATGCCATAAATTCCATTTTTGGAGCATTAAGTGAACTAGTGTTTTAAAGCAGGCTGCCTGTCTGTTCCTCAAACTATTAATCACTGCTAAAAATCACAGAAAACAAATCAACAGTTACTTATACAACCATATAGGTTGCATATCTTTTGTGTAAAGAGACCCAACCTTTTATATGCAACCAGGGGTCATTTCATAGAAAAAGAACTGCAGGAACTCATTAGCATAATTCATTAGCATGTCTCATTAGCATTTGCCACACCTCCTGGCATCACCGGAAGTGTGTCAGAAGGCAACACCCACCCCTCAGGCCCCTTTCCCCAAAATCTCCGGGTATTTCCTGAAAATAAAGCAGAATGAACTCAAAGCAGCTTACCCTCCTCTGGAGAGCCAGCCCCAGCATCCCTACTTGCATGGATGCACTCACTCACTAGTCACGATTCACGACTGAAAATAAAGCAGAAGAATAAATTGAAGCAGCTTACCCTCCTTTGGTGATCCAGGCCCAGTAGCCCAGCTTGCACTCACTCTCACTCTCACACACACATAAGTCACGAATGAAAATAAAGCAGCAGAATGAATTGAAGCAGCTTATCCTCCTTTGGAGATCCAAGCCCAGCTTGCACTCACTTATTCTTCTCTCTCTCTCCCTCTCTCTCTCTCTCTCACGAGTCATGAATGAAAATAAAGCAGCAGAATGAATTGAAGCAGCTTACCCTCCTTTGGAGATCCCAGCCCAGCAGCCCAGCTTGCACTCAACTCACTCATTCTCTCTCTCACGAGTCACGAATGAAAATAAAGTAGCAGAATGAATTGAAGCAGCTTACCCTCCTTTGGAGGGGAGGCAGAGGGGAGGAAAAAGAATCATGTGGGCGGGGCCAAAACCCATGTGACCACTTTTCAGCTCTACCAGAATGCCATTCCGGCGTGTTCCCCCTCCAAATGAGCCCTGTATGCAACTATTGTAGTGAAATTTCCAAATGTCATTTCTGGCTGCCATGGTGATACAGTATTTTAGAAATTAGAAAACTATATAACTTTTCATAGATAAGATTTATGCAAGACTAAAAAAAATGGTTTGCTACTTCTTTAGAAAGCAACACAAATAAGCAACAACCCCTTCTTAGATGACTCCTCTGGATCTGAAGAAGAAGACAGTTCCCAGTCAAGTTCACGGACCTCTGAATCAGACTATCGAAGTAGAAGTGGCCCAGGTAGCCCAAGGGCTATGAAACGAGGTCTGTAATAATCATATAATCATTGCAAAGTATTACAAAAGTATGCAAAATGACAAAAGAATGCTTTCTTTTAAAACAGTATCTTACTGTATGAATTTATAAGGGAGCAATCCAAACCATGTCTAAGAAGCAAGTCCTATGTTATTCAATGGGATTTCCAGAAAACTGTCCAGAGGATTGCAGCCTACAGTGTTTCCACATGAAGTTCAGTTTAGCTTGCCTATGATTTCAGATGGACTAGCTTCCTTCACATGCTTATAAAGAATGTGCAGATACGGTCCTGGAAATAGGTTAAAATATATCTTTTTGGCTTCCTGATGACATCAACATTCCAGGCATGATTAATTATTGAGGTTTATTGAGGTATTGAACAATAATATTCTAGGACTTCCAGGAATCTGCCTTATAATGCAAACTTCTATTGAAACCTAATTATAAGCAAAGTCTGGGCCATCACCCATCTCCTGACCTTTGTTAACTGATATTAATCAAGTATGATTCTACTGAAGAATCCTCTGCTCCAAATACCACTCGGACAGAAAAGCTTGAACCATCAGTCCTTGACGTACTTTCTCTCTCTCTCCCTTGGGATACTGTATGGTGGTAACAAACACTGAAGGTGAGTTCCAACTTTGGAATAGGCCAAAGGAGACACAACTAGCATAACTGGGATGGCTTCTATTAGGGTTCATCTTACTTGCTTACCCCCAAATGTTTGTGTGATTCTGTAGTTCAGCAATCCCCCAAATGTAGTATTTTTATTGCTCTTTCAATTTACTTGTGTTTTCCTGCTTTTCCTTGTTATTTTTGTGTTCAATAAAGATTAAATTCAAGTACTATCTTTCTCACTGTTCATTCCTCCAAATGAACCGACCTGAGGTATTACCCGAGTTTGTGTCCATTCCAGCACAGTCCGCATTGCTTGGCCTGGTAATTTGGAGGTGCACTTGTGAAAGAGTGTTCATATGTACTTCTAGCATTCCAGGTAGCATACAGGGCAGTTATATTGATGTAAACAGCAGAAGCAGTTTTTGCATACCATTCCCCACAGACTGATACTGGGATGTCTCATCTCTCTTTGTATTACTTCCACTGCGACCATCTTCATTCTTCCTAAATGCAACATCTCTGTCATGTACCTGACTAAGCTCTAGCTCACAATATTCTTTGTCACAATACATTTGTCCATCTTTGAGGTACCAAAAGGCTCTTCTTTATTTTGACTAATATGGCTAGCTCTCTAGAATTCCTCATAGAAGTGTTCTGGAATACAACCGTTACCCTGTTCGGTTTTTAGGGTAGTGTGCAGGATGAAAAGAAATATTCTTTGCATTCCTGGAGTAACTCAACTCTAAATGGAGGAAAAAAGTGAATACCACTGATAACATTTAATGCTCCAGAAACTTTAACATTATCTTTCATAATATATAATATTTCCCAGGTTGGGTATTTTTTTGTTCGAACTGATCGAACTAAGTAAGCATATGTTACCTGTTTTGCACTCAGGTGTCTCACTATCTTCAATGACCTCAGAAGGTGATTATGCCATCCCTCCTGATGCCTACTCAACTGATACAGACTATTCGGAACCAGAACAAAAATTACCTAAAACTTGCTCTTCTTCTAGTGAAAGTGGAAAAAATGTGAGTATTTTGTGTGTAAAACAAAGGCTCCTGGTTACTGAATATAGATAGATAGACGTAATATGTGTGTGCTTGTGTGCCAGTGGTATACCCCCGCATTAAGCCTTTATTCGTTTGTCCCATTTTATTTATTTATTTACACTCTGCATTTTTCACTAAGACTCAAGGCAGATTACACAGTGTAAATTAGTATGACTAATGGCTGAAACTTCCAATAAACAATGCAATAGGATTTGGATTGCAGGATTGCAGACATTTGAAAACAAGCAGAAATCTGATACGGAGCTGAAACGAAGCATAAGCAGTTGCTAGGGGTGTGCAGGGACAGAAACATTCAGTTTTCCCCCTTTGGAATTTCTGAAGTGGGAAAAAGAATGGGAAATAAGTGATTTCCAAAGCGGTAAGCTGCTTCGGAAACTGCTTATTACCCTGCTTCAGTATGCTCCGTGAAGATTCGGAGCACACCGAAACTTCCTGCCATGCCGCTTATTTCACCTGATAGGAGAAGGAGGAGAGGGTTCCCTCCTCCCCCTCCCATCAGGTGAAATAAGTGGTGGCAGGACTTCCCGCACTTCATCTGGCCCGCAGGGGGGATCCCCCCTGCAGGCCAGCTGAAGTTTAAAGGACCCTTTCCTTGCTGCTTGCAAGCAGCAGGGAAAGGGCTCTGTCCATGCTTCAGCTGGCCCGCAGAGGGGATCCCCCCCACGGGCTAGCTGAAGTTTAAAGCGGCAGGGAGAGGGCCCTTTCCGCATTTCAGCTGGCCTGCGGGGGGAGGGATCCCCTGCTGTGTACAGACTGGAGACTGGGTACATATATTAATAGAAATACTGGAGATATATAGGTCATATGAAAGTGTATATGTGTCCCGATGCAGACTCACAGTTCCAAGGTTCAGGCACCAATTGGGCACACTCATGGCTTCAAGTCCAAAGGGGGCTTCCAGAAACACATCCACAGGAACAGGCCAAGGTCAGGGACAAGAGAATCAGTTCAAAACACAGCAGTAAGGTCAGTAGTAAGCGGACTCATTGCTTCCACGCAGCCACTCCCTCTTTGGCTGCTTTTAACCCTCACAGTGCTCAGCTGCCTGTGCTACAGCAAGCACCTGCCGGCTGTCTCAGTCCTGCTCCTGCGAGCACTCATCATCACTAACGATGCTGGGCCGGTGCTGTGCTGCTAGCCTGGCACTGCGCCTTCTGGCTTGGAGGGCTCTTCTAGCCCTCCTCTGGCAGCGCTCCCGAGGCTCTGGTGAGGAAGGGGGAGAGCTGGCCTGCACCTGGCTTTCTGTTGCCAGCGCAGGGCTGGGAAGCTGAGGAACCGATGTGCTGGGACCTGGCTGTGGATCAGTATCTGAGCCTTCAGGGCCTGCCTCCTCCTGCAGTGCCTCTGCCACTGGCTGTGGATCTGGGTCAGGTTCACCAGCTGCCTCTTCCTCAGAAGAGTCCTCTGAGTCTCTCTGCTCCGCTAGGCCAGGTTGGTCCATAACAATATGGGAAATTTAGTACCAGCTCGCTTCCTCTAGCCAAAGGACGGAGCACCTTTTCAGCGGGATCTTTTAAATCTTACAGATTTTTAAGGAGTGAGCAAGATGAAGGAGGGAGGGACAGAAAGTCTAAAAAGATTAATCATGATAAATGTATTTATTTATTCATTTGTTCATTTATAGGTGGATTTTATAAGGGTAGTAGTGAAAAAGAATGTGAGTGGCCAAAAGGGGATAAGAGGCCTCTTTTCTTGGATAGTCAGGGTTTTCCATTGATTTTCTATGGATGTGGCTTTCCTGTAGAGTTTGATGATGAATTTGGTTTCAAACTGCCAGACAGTTTTCTGCAGGTTAGGTGAAGATACTCTATAATTACCTTTTGATACCTTTTTTACTTTTTTTAACACAGGAACCACTGGAAAAATCTGGATATTTGTTAAAAATGGGTGGTAAAGTAAAGACCTGGAAACGACGATGGTTTGTGCTTAAAGGGGGTGAACTGCTTTACTACAAGTCTCCAGTAAGCAAGTATAGTTATTTTGCTCTAAGGAATTGTTATGAGTTCAGTTGCCCTGATTGCTGTGAATGGGCAACTTAAGATTGGTCAGAAATTTTAAAAAAGAATATTTTGTTTTTGTAAATAATAGCTTTCTCACCAAGGTAGATTCCTTTTGGATATAAAGGCAGACATATTTTAGCTGGACTTGATCATTGTGGAGTGTGGATGCTACAGGGATGTCCATGATGTGGGGAACTTAATGTAGGTTCAATAGTTTTGTTGCAGTTTAAGAGTTGGCCAATAGGGAAGGCCAATATTAAATGGGTAGAATATAGCAGTATCATACCCAGGGCTTTTTTCAGGGGGTACATGCCAGTATGGAGAACCAGAACCTCTTTACAGATTACTGGCACCTCTACAGGGAATACCAGCACCTCTTGGGCATTTGAGAGTGGAGAGTGGATGCTGAGAGGGGGCAGCATCATGAAAATCAGAAGCTCTTTTTTGTAAAAAAGAGTAAAATACATTGAAATAGGCATTTCGTATCTTAATCATTTGTCATCTAATGTGTTTTGGTAGATTTACCATGTCTTATAATACTGGGTGTCCAAAATACTTTAAAAACTCTTAAAGATGGCTATCAGGTCTTGGAGGATCAGGTCCTAAAGTGTTACTCTGATATATTACTTTTGCTACTGAATATGAATAATTCTCTTTCTCATTTAATTACTACAGAGTGATGTAATACGAAAACCCCAAGGTCAAATTGAACTAAGTGCATCTAGCCGTATTCTAAGAGGTGATGGAAAACAAACTGTTCAGGTGCTTCTTTATCTTTTTGTATTTCCAGTCATGGGGTGGTAGGATCAAAGAACTATTATTATTTCAAAATAATTCAATTGCTATAGGTTGCTATTTTATTTTCAGTGGTCAGTTGCTTTAGACTTTCATGTCAATTATTTTGGAATGATAATTGCTCACTATTGTGCTTCCTAGTCAAAGGCTGACAAGTTTGGTAGGCGCGAGATTTCGCGATATTTCGCGTTTTCTGCGCGACGACG